>NW_026988447.1:7500000-8750000 GCF_030222135.1 Aotus nancymaae | reverse complement strand
ATAGAGAAAACTGATAAATGAATATATATCTGACATTTTTAATGATAAGAGGTGGAAATAGAGTGGGATCAGAAGAAAAATTAACCCACTATATTCAAAGAAATGTTCTACAGACCCAGATAGTATGCAGAAATGTTCTGCAGACCCAGATAAAATAGAAATTCTAATGAAAATGACTTTTCAAAATTTCATTCTGAGTATTTATCAGTTAAAAGAGAAGAAATTTTCATTATTAGGCCTGACACAAAACTTCAAGAGTATACTGACTTACTCTATTTTCCGATTTTTGGAGACTGAAGAATTTTTCTGTAGCGTCACTTGATTTAAAGGAGCTAGACTACAAATCTAAATATCAAAGTTTGGATTTATGTAATGCAGTGGCTTAGCATTTTTGCACAATAGACATTGAATTAATTCTCTTTTTTGAACTAACTCCCATACTAATGTGGATGAATTAATTTCTGAATGACCAATTTGTTCCACATAACAAAATGATCAAAATAGCCTAATTGTTTGAAAATTTCTAATTGGTTATTAAAGGTCTATACCTTTAGACCTCCAGGCAATGCAGTCTATTTCTTAGTAGATCATTATAATACTATAAACAAACAAACAAATACATGATAAATGAGAACCATTCATTACCTACTACATGATAGGGTCCACAGCATGTCAGGTTCAGGTGAATAATAATTTTTTTTTTTGAGAGACAGGGTCTCACTCTGTCACTCAGGCTAGAGTGCAGTGGTATTATCATAGTTCACTGCAGCCTCAAACTCCTGGGCTCAAGTGATCCTCCCACCTCAGACTCCCAGGTAGCTAGGACTACAGCTATGTGCCATCACACCTGGCTACTTTTCTTAAGAGATAGAATCTCACTATATTGCCCTGCCTGGCTGATCTCAAACTTCTGGTTTCAAATGATCCTCTTGCCTTGGCCTCCCAGAGCTCTGGGATTATGGGCATAAGCCACTTTACCCAGCCTATAATAAATTTTATAATAACATTTCACAATCAAAGTTAGGTTTTCTTGCGTATTGAAGAAATATGGTACTTTTTCAGTCAAAATTTCTAATTAACTGAAAGTTCACTCATATTGATTTCTTTCTTATTGCTCCTAAAATTTATAACAAATTACATGTAAACTTTCAGGACACTCTAAAGAGCAATGGTGACCTGCACTCAGAACAAGAAGGCAGCCTTGAGGTTCTTACTTTATCATTCCCACAATCTGGGGCAAGTACATGTAGAAGTGGAAAACTTCACGTGGGTGCAAAGATGCAATAGCTTGTACTCTGGTACCCATTTCCTTTGACCTTCAGTTAACTCAAGGTCATATTTTCAGTATTACTTAACTATGTAAGCCTGCATTCTTGTCTTGACATGCCGATCTAATTTATAGTCTTCTAGTCCTGATTATTTTAATTTATGTTTTTCTCTTTTGCCAGTTTTTCTCCTTATAAACTTCCTCCAAACAGTTTTTGGAGCAAGGCTTGGATATCAAATTAATGAGATCACAATTGACTTGGTTGACAGATTTGTGATTAGCATAGAATATGGTTTGGGATATTACAAACATCATACACTTTTAGGTTGGCTAGCACTGTGTTGAGCACTTAAGTTTAAAGAATTATAGCAAGAAATGTATTAAAAGTCTTCTACACTTCTGATTCATGAGGGCTTTACTATGTGTTAACATTTTATTTCTAGAAAATTCAAATAGTAAGCTTTGACTATTATTCATTCACCTTTATAACTAGAATTTCTAAATACAAATCAGCCTAATTGTACATAAATTTAATGGAAACATGAAGTGACATGATATCCAGCTTCACTAAATTATTTTATAATGTTTACCTTTTTCAGTTTTTTGAAATTTTTAATTGTCATCAAATACATATAACAAAATGTGGCATCTTTTTGTGTCTATATTTTTAAGTCTAAATTCAGAGACATTAAGTTTATATTGTTATACTACCATCACCATCATCCATCCACAGAATTCTTTTGGTCTTGCAAAACTGAAACTCTCCTTCATTTTTTTTTTCTTTTTAATAATCCTTTTCACAGGTACCTGCAAAACAATAAGATTACATCCATCTCCATCTATGCTTTCAGAGGACTGAACAGCCTTACTAAACTGTAAGTACCAGTGTGAATTAATTTACCCATTCCACGGTAGTCTGACAGCCTAGACTATTCCAATCCAGACCAGCCTCCTTGTCCACAACAGTGCCAAGGAGCCATGCAAGTGGTGCTGAAGGGGCAGTAGAGCACCGTGGCTAAGAGCGTGGGATTGTGAGTTAGGCTTCAGTACGAGTCCTGATTGCCTTACTTGCTGGGTGTGTGACCTTGAGCAATTTAGATTCCTTTTTTTTTTTTTTTTTTTTTTGAGATGAAGTCTCACTCTGTCACCCAGGTTGGAGTACAGCGGTGTGATCTCAGCTCACCACAACCTCCACCTCCTGGATTCAAGCAATTCTCTGCCTCAGCCTCTTGAGTAGCTGGGATTACAGGTGCCTGCCACCACACCTGGCTAATTTTTTTTTTTTTTTTTTGTATTTTTAGTGGAGATGGGGTTTCATCATCTTGGCCAGGCTGGTTTTGAACTCCTAACCTCATGATCCACCCGCCTTGGCCTCTCAAAGTGCTGGGATTACAAGCGTGAGCCACCATGCCCAGCCAATTTATATTCCTTTCTAAGCATTAGTTGCCTTTACTATAAAATACAAATGATAATGTCTCCTACCTCAGGGATGTTGTAAGAAACAAGAAACTCCATGGAAAGCATTAGGCACACTGTGCCTGAAACATAGTAAGAATTCAACGTATATTCACCACGGTGACAGGAGTGATGACTGAATGAATTTAGACAAAGTAAAAGCCTGATGCAACCAGGCAGGGTGGCTTATACCTACAATCCCAGAACCTTGGGGGACTAAGGCACGAAGATGCCTTGAACCCAGGAGTTTGAGGCAGCAGTGTGCTAGGATTGCCCTACTGCACTCCGGCATCCAGCTTGAGCCATAGACCAAGACCCTGTCTCTGAGGGGAAAAAAAAAAAAGACTGATGATGATATTTGTGAAGAAGAAGAAAAAACCCAAAGACTTGCCTAGTTATTCAATTATTATTTTTTCACTAATCCCACTTTTAAAAATGCATGAATACTGTAAGGTTAAAGAAATAAAGCTTTTTGTGATAAAATATACATAATATAAAATTCACCATTTAATCACTTTTAAGTAGACAGTTCAGTGGCATTAAGTACATTCACATTATTATGCAACCATCGTCACCATCCACCTCCAAAACTTTCTCATCCTCCCCAACTGAAACTTCATATTTGTTAAACAATATTTCTTCTTATCTGTCTCTCCCTGTTTCCCCCTCTCTCAAACCCCTGATAATTATCATTCTACTTCCTGTACTTATTAATTAACTACTCTAAGTACTTCATATAAGGAAAATCATAAAATAGTTAGTTTTTTGTGTCTGGCTTATGTCACTTAGCACAATGACTTTATGTTCATGTTGTAACATGTATCAGAATTTCTTTTTTTAGGGCTGAATAATGTTCCATTGTATTTATAGACCACATTTTGTTTAACTATTTGGCTGTCGTGAATAATGTTGTGAATAACTGTTGGCTGTCGTGAATAATGCTGCCATCGACACAGGAATATGAGTATCTGTTTGAGTCTCCACTTTCACTTTCATTTCTTCTGGGTATATACCCAGAAGTGGAATTGCTGAGTCAGATGGTAACTCTTTGATTTTTAAGGGACTACCATTTGATGTGATTTTGATTTTTTTTTTTCCTTTTTTTGAGACAGAATCTCGCTCTGTTGCCAGGCTGGAGTGCTATGGCGCGATCCTGACTCACTCTCGGGTTCGAGTGATTCTCTTGCCTCAGCCTCCTGAGTAGCTGGGACTACAGCCACGTGCGGCCAAACCAGGCTATTTTTTTTTTTTTTTTTTTTTTTTGTATTTTAGTAGAAATGGGTTTCACCATGTTGGCCAGGATGGTCTTGATCTCCTGACCTCATGATCCACCCACCTCGGCCTCCCAAAGTGCTAGGATTACAGGAATGAGCCACCGTGCCTGGTCTGATTTTGATTTTTTTTAAGGGACTGCCATACTGTTTTCCACAGCAGCTGTACCATTTTACTTTCCAACTAGTGATGCGCAGGAGTTCCAATTTCTCCACATCCTCACCAACACTTGTTCTCTCATCTCATTTGTTTGTTTTGACAATAACTATCCTAATGGGTGTGAAGTGTTATCTCATGGTGCTTTAAAAAAAAAAAAACAAGCTTTCTCAAAGTTCCATTTTATTGAGTTCTGCAATGCAGCATTCTAGAAGTAACTGAAAAGAAATACAACCAAAAATCACATAAATAAATAACTCCCTTTATTTCCATTTATGTCCCCTTGTTTTCTTTCTCCTGTTCTCTATCTTAACCCAAGAAACCCATTCCATCAGATTTTTAGCTTGTGGTATCATAATTTGGGATTGAGTCAAGAAGAGCACCTAATAATTCACTAACAAAATGGAAGAAGACTTCAGGAGACTCGAAGCCTTAACACTAATCACTTTAGCCACGCCCTCTTCCCTTCTGCCCCATCCCTGCTCTTTATGTCTTAGCAAGTAGCCAGCATCAATATTGGAGTCACTCTCATCAGGCTCCTGACTGTCTTCTTGCCATTTATCTTTGCAAAATTTACTGAACACCATCGTTTGACTTAACATTCAATGGATGTGGAAGAAGCTCTTGAAAGGCAGTACAGAACTGGAGTAAAAACTTTAAAGTGTTCTCCATCTCTTTTCATAGCTTTTCTATAGCACTGGAATATTGTTAACTGTTAAAGACACCACATATTTCTAGTTAAATAATCATTAGAAATCTGCTGATTTATGGATCTAAATAATCATTAGATCCATAACTATTCATTAACCCTCAAAGAGTCCAAGTATTTTAGGTAGACACCATGAGGGCATAGAAAGATAAATCAGGCTTGCTCTTTTTATGTAGTTATGCCTTGGTGTTTCGGGTAGATCACTGAGCTACCACTGGGGAGAGGCAGGACTCCTGTTCTCTAGAACTTTATCATCTAAGATGGGAAAACAATGCCAACAAATATACAACATTAGAGAACCATTTTTTAAAAGTACTTCAGTTCCAAACCTGTGTTGCTGAAACCAAAACTGCTATGACAGTTCACTGAAAGGAGTGATTATCTCAGGTCCAAAGCAGTAAAGGATGGCTCTGAAAAATAAAGAGGACTGGGCTAAACAGATGGGCGTAGGGACAAATAGTAGATCATATGCGTTTTACCAGGAGGGTTTCTGTATAAAAGAACCCCCTGAGGTTGTAAGTCATTTCTTACCCTTTACTGTGCCCACCTGGGCTCCAGGTTTGCAAAGGAGGGAAGAAACAGGCTCTATCATGGGGTGCCATTGCTCACTACCCCTAAGCAAAAGTCAAACCTGGCAAGGGAGAACAGATTCTGGCAGGAGAAATTTTACAGGATGTTTACTCAAGATATGAAAGAGTGAAGAGAGAGAAATGTTACAGGATGTTTACTCATGATATTAAAGAGTGAAGAAGAGAGAGAAATCAGTGTGAATCATGTATTAGTGGAAGTGAAGCTTGAACTCTTACTTGCATATGAGTCATAAGCAGAAAGAAAAAGGTAAGAGGGAAGAAATTGGAATGAGAGGCTTGAGCAGAGATACTGCTATAAAACATAATAGGTGCTGAATATTACAACCATAGGAAGTAGATAGTGATATTATCCCCATTTTAGAGTTGGGGAAGCTGAGGCTTACAGGAATTCATTGCTTGCTCAAGGTCACTGTTAATAATTGTTAATATCAAACTATTTGATAAAGATTTAGTGCAGTGAATTGCTACACTAAAGAGATTGAGACAGGAGTGAACACAGCAAGAAGAGATCAACACAATAGAACAGAGAGTTATTTCACTTTGCAGAAGAGTGGGAGGTAAAGATGGGCAAGACAGAGTCAAACTCTTCAGCAAGGCATGCAATACCCTTTTGTCCAGACAGGCCCCTGCCTGCCTCCTAGGTTTATCTCCTGCCTCTCCTCACAGCTTCCTCATGGTGAGTTCCCACTGAATTACCTGGTGATTTCTTAACTTGTCGCTCTCTCATACCTCTTGCTTTTGCATAAGCTTTTTCCTCTGCCTAGAATAGCTCCTGCCCATTCTTTGCTTTGTGAATTGCATGTCTTCATCCAAGACCCTTCTCAATTGTGCCTCTGTTTAGTAAAGCCTTCTCCTGTCTCCTCAATCCTCCACACTCTGCTCTCCCCATCCCTCGCAAAGCTGGGTGTTTTCTCCTCTGCAATGGCAGAGCAACCATACCTTAGACGCTTCCCTCTGCATTCCCTGACATTACAAAGTAATCTGTTCACATGCTGTGGCCTCTCCAGACTCAAAGCCTCTTAAAGAAAAGGATGGCATGCTTAGCACAGCGCCATGGAGAAAGTATTCATAGGTTAATGAATACATGAATAGATGAATGGAGTGATTAATTATGAGGAAATTTAAAACTAGGTATGATAAGGTACTGATAGCAGTTCTTAGAGAGTCAAAGGCAGGGAAGTGGCATGATGAGAATGCTATATAAAAAACTTTAAGATGAATGATTATTGTTTTTACTTTCCTCATTGTAAGACATCAAAAAGATACGAATTTATTGCAGTCATTTCTCCTTTTCCAGGTATCTCAGTCATAACAGAATAACCTTCCTGAAGCCGGGTGTTTTTGAAGATCTTCACAGACTAGAATGGCTGTATGTTTAATTTATGTGGCATTTTATAGCACAACATTTTAGGTTCTAAAGATATATAAATGAATTAATTTTTTTCTTCTGGCTGGCAGGATAATTGAAGATAATCACCTCAGTCAAATTTCCCCACCAACATTTTATGGACTAAATTCTCTTATTCTCTTGTAAGTACTAAACTAATGCAAATATTTCAATCAAAGGAAAAGACATGAATAAAAATTAATGCTTAAATTTAATACCATTAAATTTGGAATGGTGAAAACCCCAGAAAGCCTTTTCATTAAGAAAAAAAAAAACTTTTCTTCATCATATTCTGTAAGGCTATTTATAGTTACAACAATTTTAAGAGATTTTCTGTCTTCTAGAATATCAGCCCATAAAAACTGAATACATTCTCACTCTCACATTTTATCACAATGTTCTTAAGCACATCATTACCGTTCTATACAGGCAGACCTCAAGGATATTGTGGGTTTGGTTCCAGACCACTGTAATAAAGCAAATGTCACAATAAAGCAAGTCACACAAATTTTTTTGGTTGCCCAGTGCACATAATAAAGTTATATTTACACTATACTGTAGTTAAGTGTACAATAATGTTATGTCTAAAAATATGTACACCATAATTTTAAAATGCTTTCTTGCTCAAAAGTGCTAACAATCACCCGAGTTTTCAGCGAGTTGTAATTTTTTTGCTGGAGGAGGGTCTCGTGTTGATGTTGATGACTGCTGACTAACCAGAGTTGTGGTTGCTGAAGGCTGGGGTGGCTGTGGCAATTTCTTAAATTAAGATAACAATGAAGTTTGCCGTACTGATTGACTCTTAATTTCATGATCGATTCATCTATGGTATGCATGCTATTTGCTAGCGTTTTACCCATAAGAGAAGTTCTTCCAAAATTGAAGTCAATACTCTCATATTCTGCCATTGCTTTATCAAGTAAGTTTATGTAATATTCCAAATACTTTGTTGTCATTTCAACAGTGTTTGCAGCATCTTTACCAGGAGTAAATTCTATCTCAAGAAGCCACTTTCTTTACTCATCCATAAGAAGCAACTTCTTATCCGTTCAAGTTTTCTCATGAGATTGCAGCAATTCAGTCTCATCTTCAGGCTCCATTTCTAATTCTAGCTTTCTTGCTATTTCCACTACATCTACAGTTACTTCTTCCACTGATGTCTTGAACTCTTCAAAGTCACCCATAAGGGTTGGAATCAACTTCTTCCAAACTCCTGTTAATATGAATATTTTGACCTTGCTTCTATGAATCACAAATGTTCTTAATGGCATCTAGAATGATGAATACTTTCCAGATGATTTTTAATTGACTTTGCCAAAATTCATCAGAGAAATCACTATCTATGGCATCTATAGCCTTACAAAATGTATTTTTTAAATAATAAGACTTGAATGTTAAAATTAGTTTTTGATCCATGGGCTGCAAAATGGATGTTGTGTTAGCAGGCATGAAAACAACATGTATCTCTTTGCACATCTCCATCAGATTTCTTGGGTGACCAGGTGCATTGTCAATGAGCCATATATCTTGAAAGGAAATCTTTTTTCTCTGAGCAGTAGGTCTCAAGAATGGGCTTAAAATATTTAGTAAACCATGCTGTAAACAGATGTGCTGTCATCCAGGCTTTGTTGTTCCACCAGTAGAGCATAGGCAGAGTAGATTTAGCATAATTCTAGAGGGCCCTAGGATTTTTGGCATGGTAAATGAGCATTGACTTCCACTTAAAGTCACCAGCTGCTTTTGCCCCTAACAAGAGTCAGCTTGTCCTTTGAAGGTTTGAAGCCAGGCATTGACTTCCCCTCTCTAGCTATAATGTCTTGTAGGGTATCTTCTTTCAATAGAAGGTTGTTTCATCTACACTGAAAATCTGTTGTTTAGTGGAACCACCTTCATCAGTGATCTTAGCTGGATCTTCTGGGTAACTTGCTGCAGCTTATCCATTAGCACTTCCTGCTTCACCCTGCAATTTTGTGTTATGGAGACAGCTTCTTTCCTTTCCTCATGAATCAACATCTGCTAGCTTCAAACTTTTTTTCTGCAGCTGCCCCACCTCTCTCAGCCTTCATAGAATGAAGTAGACTTAGGTCTTGCTCTGGATTAGGCTTTGGCTTAAAGGAATGTTGAGGCTGGTTTGATCCTCTATCCAGACCCCTTAAACTTTTTCCATCAGCATTAAGACTGTCTCACTTTCCTGTCATTTGTGTGTTCATTGGAGTAGCACTTCTAAGTTCCTTCAAGAATTTTCCAATGCATTCACAAGTTGGCTAACTGATGCATGAGGCCTGGTTTTTTACTTAGATTTCAAAATGCCTTCCCCACTGTGCTTGATCATTTCTAGCTTTTGATTTAAGGTGAGAAAGTATATGAGAAGTATATCTTGAAAGGAAATTTTCTTTTTCTGAGTGGCAGTTCTCAAGAGTGGACTTAAAATATTTAGTAAACCATGCTGTAAACAGATGTGCAGTCATCCAGGCTTTATTGTTTGATTATACAGCACAGGCAGAGTAGATTTAGCATAATTCTTGAGGGCCCATAATTCTTGTGGGACTATTTCTTTCATTTGAACAATTAGAGACCACTGTAAGGTTATTAACTGGCTTAATTTCAATACTGTTGTGTTTCAGGGAATAAAAAGGCCTGAGGAAAAAGAGAGAGAAGGGGGAATTGCTGGTTGGTGGAGTGATCAGAACACACACAACACTTATATATTAAGATTGCTGTCTTGGCCGGGTGCGGTAGCTCACGCCTATAATCCCAGTACTTTGGGAGGCCAAGGCAGGCGAATCATCTGAGGTCAGGAGTTCAACACCAGCCTGACCAACATGATGAAACCCTGTCTCTACTAAAAATACAAAATTAGCTGGGCGTAGTGGCACATGCCTCAGGAGTCTGAGGCAGGAGAATAGCTTGAACCTGGGAGGCAGAGGTTGCAGTAAGCTGAGATCGTGCCATTGTACTCCAGCCTGGTCAACAAGAGTGAAACTCCATCTCAAAAAAAAAAAGAAAGACTGCTATCTTATATGGGCACGGTTTGTGATGCCACAAGAACTGCGATAGTAACCTCAAAGATGACTGATCACAAATCACCACAAACAATACAATGATAAGAAGTTTTATGGCTGGGCAGGATGGCTCATGTCTGTAATCTCAAGCTTTGGGAGGTCAAGGAGAGAGGACAGCTTGAGGCCAGGAGTTTGAAACCAACCTGGGCAATATAGCAAGATCCCATCACTACCAAAACAGCATTGGTTTTTAGTTAGCAGAGCATGGTGGTGCATGCCTGCAGTCCCAGCTGCTCAGGGGGCTGAAATAGGAGGATCCCCTGAGCCCAGTAGTTTGAGGCTGCAGTGCCCCATGATCACACCACTGCATTTCAGCCTGGAAAACAAGGCAAGATCCCGACTCAAATGCAATATCTGCAAAGTGTAATAGAGCAAAACACAATAAAACAAGGTGGGCCGGGTGCAGTGGCTCATGCTTGTAATCCCAGCCCTTTGGGAGGCCAAGGTGGGTGGATCATCTGAGGTCAGCAGTTCAATACTAGCCTAGCCAACATGGTGAAACCCCGTGTCTACTAAAAATACAAAAATTATCCGGGCGTGGTGGTTCATGCCTGTAATCCCAGCTACTTGGGAGGCTGAGGCAGAAGAATCACTTGAACCCGGAAGGCAGAGGTTACAGTGAGCCAAGATTGTGCCACTGCACTCCAGCCTGAGTGACAGAGTGAGACTCCGTCTCAAAGAAAAACAATTAGAGGGGAAAGACAACTAATCTAGTGGATTTTTGTGGTTTCATAATAATAATAATGACATGTTTGAACCAAGATGAAAAGAGAACCAGAAAAATGTTACTTGTTTGTTTTTTCCTTTTTCAGAGTCCTGATGAATAATGTCCTCACCCATTTACCTGATAAGCCTCTCTGTCAACACATGCCAAGACTACACTGGCTGTAAGCAATTGTATCTTTATTTTTAAAGAACTCAACTAAATTTTCTGTGTTTACCTAATTCATTTCAGATATAAGATTGTTTTAGGGTTTTTTTTTTTCAATGATAAGGTTTTTAGTATCATACCACTTTTCCTCAAACTGCTTTAACATGATTTTTATGTTAAACATCTACATTATCTTAACTAACTTCTCTAAACTCTCAACAACAGAAAACATCTCAAAAAAACCAAAAAAACAAAATGTATATATATGTGCTGGAGCCAGGAAGAAGAAAGACAGAGGGAATGTCACAGCACCTATATAACATCTCCCCCTTTCTGCTGATATACTCACCTACTAATTTCGCACAGAAAGACTAAGTTGTTTTAATTTCACTCTTAAATTCTGAAAAATAAGAATATGATATTTAGCATTTATTTTTTAAAAACTAATCATGATAAAATATGTTCCATGGAATATTTTACACAGTAGCTTTTCTCATAGTAATAAATATCACTCTACCATTCAGAACTCAACCATCCAGTAAATTTGCCTATTTAGAATACAGGTAAAAAATAAAAGGAAGAAATAACCAAAATAACTATTAATAAGTTCAATCAACAAACTGCATATGCAGTATCATGTAAAAACTCCCTCTGTCTCTTATTTTATGGAAATCTCACAAATTGGTTGTTTTATTTCTAAGCTCATAGCAAACTAGAAATGTCAAAGTAAAAGGAAGAGGAAAAGTTAGAGTCAGAAGCATTGATTGTAGTCAGAAGTAACAACTGTCAACTTGATAAAAAAGCATAAGTGAGAAATGCTTTAAAAAGCAAAGATAGTAATTCAAACTGTACTAATTTGCAACCTCTTAGGAAAAAAGCAAACATCCTGAAGAGTTACTAAGTCCAGTAGGCATTTTGATATGACAATACAATACTGAATTATACATTGAAAACAAGCTAAAGCCATAAAGTAAAGGGCAAATTAAGTTCAATATCCTTCATTAAAATTAAATTTTGGTTCAAATGAATATATTAGCAGCTATTACAGGCTTAGAAATCCCAACTTTGTAATGAAGCACAATTGAATAATGCTTACATAATTAGCAATTAAAAATGTGTGCATGGCTGGGCACAGTGGCTCATGCCTGTAATCCTAGCACTTTAGGAGGCCAATATGGGCAAATCATAAGGTCAGGAGTTCGAGACTAGCCTGGCCAATATGGTGAAACCACGGCTCTACTAAAAATGCAAAAATTAGCTGAGCGTGATGGCAGGTGCCTGTAGTCCCAGCTGCTCCAGAGGCTGAGGCAGGAGAATCATTTGAACCTGGGAGGCAGAGGTTGCAGTAAGCCGAGACTGCACCACTGCACTCCAGCCTGGGTGACAGAGGGAGACTCCATCTCAAAAAAAAAAAGTGTGCATTTAGACCAGATGCAACTGTCAGCAGTATTATGTACAGGCAATAGTAAACCTTGCCTTTGTTTTTCAAAAGGCAGGAAAATATACCATATACTTCAGATAAAAATCAAAATGATTAAGACTTATTACTAAAAAAAATAGACTTTTAAAAATTTTGTTGCTAAAGTTTTCACATTCTAGCTATCCAAAACAACTTATTTCATATGAATTCCTGATCGTGAAAACTATCCTGATTTTAATGCTAGTAATAATAATGCTTTGCTTTATAATTATTCACCTTTTTAAAAACGAATTATACTATTCTTTACCTTGCATGAACTTTCATTTAGCACAGTATGAACTAGAAAATCTGACAGATTTGTTGGCCAAACATCATTTTAACGCTGATGTAGGGGAAAAATACATACAAAATAAAGAGTCAGATGACAGCCCAGGAAATTATGCTGTAAACGCCACAGTAAAAGTTGTAAAATTCAAAAAGAAAGAAATATAAGTAATAAGTAAGCATAAGGACAGATATGGCAATAGCCAAAGGTGAACAAAAGTCAAGAAATAAATTTTTCTTTTGAGATATTAAGCAAGTTTATTTATTAGCCAAAAGAGCCAAAATGAAAAGCATGAAAATATAGAAGACAATGGGTATACATAATAGTGCGAAATTCTAAAAGACATGAAAAAGAATGAACAATAAAAAGTGATCTCTCACACACACACACACAGAGCAGTGAAAATGAACAAACTATCGGTACTTCAGTCAACATGACTGAATTTCAAGAACATATGAATTACTTAAGAAAAGGTCACAGAAGACTACATATATTACAATTCCATTCCTAGAATATTGTGATTAGGATACAGAAAGCCACAAGACAACAGTACTTCCTCTCTACCAATAAGAAAGAGCTTTACAATCCACAAAGTCATAATTTTCTGGAGCCCATCAGTAGGCTACAGTCATAAGGTAGCCAAATAAAAGGAATTCTAAGAGGCAACAAGGAGAGATGGGACATACATACTATTTCACCTTTGGCAGAGCACAGGATGAAGAGTTGGCTAGCATGAAAGCAGGTACAAAGAAAACTGCTGAAACTTTAATAAACTTGTAAGGTTAAGTGTGGGCTAGTATAGCACTTTAGAAGAACTAGTAACCCCATATGTAGGAGAAGTTACCTATCTTTAACAAGCTCTTTTTCACTGGTCTCCACCCACTCACAAGAAAATCTAGGAGTAGGTAAGGAAACCAGACAGAGCCCATTGGTAGCACACAGAGACAAAACTCCACCTTCTTCTTTAACCTCATCCCTCTCAGGGAACAAAAAGCATTAAGCCTTTGGGAGTGGGACAGAAAACGTTCCTGCACCCAGGGACCAAGCAAAGATCCATTGCTTTCCACAGGAGGAATAGAAACTAGAGCATTCTGCCCCAGGGTACCGGCAAAAAAAACCCTCTCCAGCCCAGGTTCTTGCACTGATCAAAGCAGTGGGTAGTGCCCACTTAGATTATGGCAGGAAATGCTGTTATGAGAGTTTGGCTTCTGGGGAAGAGGGAATAGCAAGGCTGAGACAGTCCCATCCCCAAAACGGTAAGGAAATGTAAGTTCATCGTCAAATTATAAAGCAATCAATAGAAGCAGAACCAGCAATAACTCAAATTTCACAACTTCCAAATAAAGACATTAAAATACTTATGATTAATAAGTTAAATAATATAGTGGAAAGATGGATAATATGCATGAACATAAGGGAAATATCAGCAAAAAGATGGAAACTACAAAAGAGAAACAAAAAAATATTTCAACAACCTTAGCAGCAGCCTGAACACAGCTAAGGAAAGAGTCAGTGACCTTGAAGATAGGTCATAGAAAGCTTTCAAATTGAAACAAAAAGAAAAAAGAGAAAAAGATGAATTTACCTTTTTACAGAGAATCCAAAAGCTTCAGGATAATATAATTGTCTAACAAATGTGTAAATGGAATCACAGAAAAAGAATAAAGGAAGAACAAGACAGAAGACATAGCTGGAGAAATAATACCAAGAATTTTCTTAAGTTAACATAATACAACAAACCAGAACTCTAAGAACCTCAGAAAAATCCATGCAGAAGTCCAAGAAAAACTAGATAAATTATAGTCAAACTGCTGAAAATCAAAGATAAAGAAAAGTATCTTAAGGCAATCAGAGAAAATAGAAACATTATACACTGTAAAACAAAGACAAGAAACAACACTAACTTTTTTTAAAAAGCCGGAAGTACTATGGTAACATTGGGGGAAAAGATTTCAGAACAAAGACTATGAGCAGGGATAAAGAGGGATATCATGTAATAATAAAAAGATCAATTAAGCAAAAAGATACAATAATCCTAAATGAGTAAATAGCTCCAAAATACATAAAGTGAAAACAACAGAACTGTAAAGACAAATAGCTAAAAGTCAAAGGATATCATTTAAAGCTGACAAATCTTTGGCCAAGCATAGTGGCTCATGCCTATAGTCCCAACATTTTGGGAGGTGGAGGCAGGAGGATCCTTTGAACTCAGGAGTTTGAGACCAGCCTGGGCAACACAGTGAGACCCTCTCTCTGTTAAAACACATTTCAAAAAATTAACTGAGCATGGTAGTGTCCGCCTGTAGACAGTCCCAGCTATTCAGGAGGCTGAAGTAGGAGCATAGTGTGAGCCTGAGAGATCAAGGCTGGAATGAGCTGATTGTGCCACTGCACTCCAGCCTGGGCAACAGAAGGAGGCCTGTCTCTGGAAAAAAAACAACAACTGACAAATCCATAGGTTAGGTAGACAGTGGTATTCCCAAGGTGAACACTAATAAAAAGCATGTAATTAACCAATATTATATGGTCAAAGAGAGGCAGAGGAGCAGAGAGTAAGACAATGTACACTAATTTTCTCATTTCTTACTGTTGTCAAAAGAAAGAAGGTATATTTCATTGAGTAAAGTTATAAAGATTACCAATAGAATATACAAACTTCTCTAAATATCATAAGAAATACATTTTTTAAAACATCATTAAGTAAAGATAAATATTTCACAAAAAATCATGAGTGAAAGTTTTTTAAACCTATGCAATCATATAATAATATTTTTAAATAACAGACTAAGGCCAACTATATTAGTCATATCAATAAATATAAATAGGCTAAACTCACCTATCAAAGAAAAAAGACTGAGAAATAAGACCTGAAAAGACATTTCTCAAAAAATACTTACGAATGGCCAACAGGCATACGTAAAAATGTTCACCATTACTAATCATCAAAAAAAATGCAAATGAAAACCACAATGAGATATTGCTTCACACCTGTGAGAATGCCTATTATCAAAAAGACAAGAGATAGCAAGTGTTTAGAGGATGCGGCAAGAAAGGAATCCTTGTGCACTGTGGATGAGAATGTAAATTAGTATAGCGGTTATGGAAAACATATGGACTTTCCTCTATAAATTAGAAATAGGGCCGGGAGCGGTGGCTCACACCTGTAATCCCAGCACTTTGGGGGGCCAAGGCAGGTGGATCACTTGAGGTCAGGAAATCGAGACCAGCCTGATCAACATGGTGGAACCCCGTCTCTACTAAAAATACAATTATTAGCTGGGCATGGTGGTGGGTGCCTGTAATCCCAACTACACTAGAGGCTAGACAGGAGAATCACTTGAACCCGGGAGGCAGGGGTTGCAGGGAGCCGAGATCATGCCACTGCAGTCCAGCCTGGGTGACAGAGGGAGACTGCTTCTCAAAAAAAGATAAAACAAAAATAGAACTACCGTTTGATCCAGCAGTCCCACTTCTAAGTATATATCCAAAGGAAACTCCATTAGTATGTCACAGAGATATCTGCACTTACATGTTCATTGCAACATAAGTCACAATAGCCAACATATAAATCAACCTTAGTGTCCATCAACAGATGAATGGATAAAGAAAATGTGGTAGATATACACAATGGAATAGTAGTCGGTCTTAGAAAAGGAGATTCTGTCATTTTTGATAACATGTATGAACTTAGAGGACATTATGCTGAGTGAAATAGGCCAGAAACAGAAAGAAAAATACTGCATCATCTCATTTATATGTGGAATTTTTTTTTTAAGTTGAACACGTAGAAACAAAGTAGAATTGTGGCTATGGGGCGGGCAGGCGGAATAAGGAGATGTAGGTTCAAGGGTACAAAATTAGTTATGAGATGAATAAATATACAGATCCAATGAATGGCATAAGGACTGTATTAATAATACTGTATTGTATAGTGGAAATTTGCTAAGAGGATATAGAGTTCAGTCACTCTTACCATAAAAAAAAATATGTAAGGTGATGGGTATGTTAATTTTCTTGATTGTAGTAATCATTTTACTATGTACTGTGCATCAAAACAAGCTATACATCTTAAAAATATACAATTTTTTAAAGTATGTCATGTAATTGCAAACAAAAGAAAGCAGGCACCATATATTTTATCTAAGCAGGTGAAATTCTGATGTGCATTAAACAACACAATGACATTTTAAAGCTACACCTGCAATTTCCAGTAAAAGATATTACATTATGAGTGTATATACACCAAGGAAACTAACATAGCAACCAGAACAAAAGAAATGTAGACATACGTAAGCAGTAAGAGATAAGTCACCACCTCTCAGTCCATAAAAGATCAAGTAGAAGCAAAATAAATAAATAACATAATAAGTTCATTCTAATCAGTGGGTATCAAATTGCAATGCCCCTTCTCAGCAACAGAACAGCTTTCTTTGGGACAGCAATGTAACCAGCTAAAATATTACATTCCCAGACTTCCCTGCATCCACATATGGTATGTGTCTAAGTTCTGACTAGGGAGGTAGAAGTAGTATAGTGCAGAACTGCAGGAAAATCTCCTTAAGGAGAAAGATACAGGTCCTTTCTTTTCCTTCTTTATCCAGAAAAAAAAAAAAAAAAGAATATGATGGCTTGAGCTTTAGCAACATCTCGTGGCATGAAGACAAGGGCATGTGATCAGTGAATGTGAAAGATCCTGGGTTTCCATCATTCTCAGCAAACTAACACAAGAACAGAAAACCAAACACCGCATGTTCTCACTCATAGGTGAGAGCTGAACAATGAGAACAGATGGACACAGGGAGGGGAACATCACACACTGGGGCCTGTCGAGGGCAGGCAGGCCAGGGGAGGGATAGCATTAGATGAAATACCTAATGAGATTGCGGGTTGAAGGGTGCAGCAAACCACCATGGCACATGTATGCCTATGTAACAAACCTGCACGTTCTGCACATGTACCCCACAACTTAAAGTATAATTTAAAAAAAAAAAAGAAAGAAAGAAAGAAAGTTCCTGGATTTCTAACAACTTTGTAAAACAACAATATCAGCCCTGAACTGCCCAACTCTAGATTTTTTTTCTTGGAGGAAAAAAAAAACCAACATCTCTGTGTATTTATGCTATTATAAATGGATCTCTGTCATATGCACCTGCACCTAATCCTAACAGATATAAACTTGAAAGCAAAGAATGCCCAAAGAACATTCACCAAAATTGACCATATATTTTAGGACATACACATACACAAACCAAACTCAAGAAAACAGATGGACAGGGGAAGGGTCATCTCTTCCTCTGAGAAGGAGACCAGGTGCATTTACAGGTAAGTTTACAGATGCTGGGCAGCAAGTCAAGGCTTTTCCCTTCTTCATCATCTCAATTTTCTCTGTTAAATAGGAGCCAGAAATGTTTAAAAGGTGGAGGAGGAAGTAGACAGAGGGCAAGATCTGCATGTTTTGAATGCCACTAAGGGACAAGCTGAGGGAGAATAGACAAGATGATAAGTTTTGTCTTTTTTTATTGTTGTTATTCAGATTGAAGAACTATCAAAGTTTTCATTTGTATCCAATTCTATCAGGTATAAAGGGAAAAACAAAATGGTTAGGTTCAGAGGCTCATTAGTTAGGAAGAGTGGTAGTTTAAACACAGAAGAAAAAAAACCCTCCCCCTTGTTAACTCCATTAAAGCTTTGAGCTAGGGAGCAAGAAACAGATTTTTTGTTGTTACTTTGATTTTGTTGTTGCTGTTGTTTCTCCTTTAGCTAAGATGTATGTCACAAATGAGATCCCTGTTTATCAAGGACTAAAACCCCTAACTTTAGGAAGAAAATATACGTATTCATTCATATGTATGCTCATATACATGCCCATAGAAACACATCATACAAATGTGACTCCAAATGTTTTTAGTATTAACGCAGAAGGAAAATAACAGTAAATATATAATTCAAGGTTAAAATAAACTGAAAATTAAATTACCAATTTAATCAAATGTCCTTAATTTGTGCCCCAATATGTGCCTCTTTTTGATTTTCACAAATTAGTAAATTAGTACTAACAAATATTTTTGCCCACTTAATAGAAAGCTGTTACATAAGTAACTAAGAACATCAACTCGCCTCATTAAGAGCATTTTGTGAGACCTAAGAGAGCATCACCACCTGGTGGTAGATTCGTGGTAATGATTAGCAATCAAATAGAAGGAAATGGCCAGTCCCTGTCATGGACAACATACATTAGGAGAGGCCAAAAGCCTTAGCCAAACCTAAAACCAAAAAAGGTAGCACTGTAAGTGCTTAGCTACCAACTTAATAGACTAACAGAAATTTTTCTTTGGAAGGGTGATCTAGAATCCACATTTAAGATTCTAATATAATATCCCATGTAGTACAAGAATCCTGTCTACAAAACTATAGAGATATGATACATTGTCTGTGTTAAATACTTGTAGTAAAAAGAAACTTCTCTGGATATCATAGATTGCTAGAGAGGTTTAAATTGACTTTAAATTTGAAATGTTTCATGTCCCTCAATTAGTAAATCTAATTTTGCAATCCAATGCAACATAGAAAACCCCCGATATATTCTACAGCCTGACTTTAACTATATCTCTCTTATCTTGTTTGTGTTTGTTATAAATACACCCTGTTTTCTTCAATTGCCTTGATTTCTAGATACCTTACATCCTGGTCTTCCAGATTTTCTGGATATATTTGATTTGTCAGCATCCATTTTTAATATGGCACCTAAATAAAACTGACTCACATGTAGTCCGTGGAGTATAGGCATTTCTATTAATGCTTTCCATATTTTCTTTCAGATTTTAATGGCTGTATCACACTTCTGCTCACATGTTTTAGTCACAATTATTCCTGAGTAGCTTTATGTTACATGGTGACCAGTAAACTGAGTGTTAGAAGAGACTGAATAGATTTAAGGGCCAGCATTTACTTTTAAAAGCCTATTCCTAAACCTCAGCTCTCTTCCTCTACTCTATAAACTCCCACCATATATTCACTTATAAAAGAAGAGGTACAATAGAAGAGTAACTTCAGGATAACCATGAAGAGACAGTAAACCATAAACATTTTGATAAATTTTGATGCTTAGACCATAAGGAGTTTATGGTGACATAGGCATCATATAGCAAGGGAACCCCAGGAGGAATATATGTATATACATATAAAGACAGCTCTCTGAATTGGCAACACAGAACCTAAGGCAGTCTGCTGTTTGCTCTCCATTTGCACTAGCCTTTGTGACAATATAAAAAAGCAAGTAAGGGTATTCCTAATCCTCTGTAAAGATTATAGAGAATTTTTTTCTGGGGAGTGATTAGGCTGGAAAGGTAGGAGCTAAATATTGTTTTGGCAGTAGCAGCTTTTGCAACAATAATAGAATCTTATGCAGACTGTAGCAAAATAAAATCACACCACTTAGGGGCATGCCATTGGTAACTTTGGACAGATGTTTAATATGATTTATTATAAAATATCTGTTATAAATTTGGTATTTACCATAACAAATGTTTTCGATTTGACTTCTTGTTCTTTTCAGTTTCTCAGAATATACATGCCCCGGCCAGGCGCGGTGGCTCACGCCTGTAATCCCAGCACTTTGGGAGGCCCAGGCAGGTGGATCACCTGAGGTCAGGAGTTGGAGACCAGCCTGACCAACGTGGTGAAACCCCGTCTCTACTAAAAATACAAAAATTAATCAGGCATGATGGCGGGCACCTG
Source organism: Aotus nancymaae (assembly GCF_030222135.1). Classification (NCBI taxonomy): domain Eukaryota; kingdom Metazoa; phylum Chordata; class Mammalia; order Primates; family Aotidae; genus Aotus; species Aotus nancymaae. The sequence continues at coordinate 8,729,749 of NW_026988447.1, read as the reverse complement.
TAATCCCAGCTACTCGAGAAGCTGAGGGAGGAGACTCGCTTGAACCCTGGAGGAGGAGGTTGCAGTGACCCGAGAATGCGCCATTGCACTCCAGCCCAGGTGACAGAGCGAGACTCCGTTTCAACATGCCCATATGAACTCACAATACAGATGGGAAGCGAAACATTTTTACTATTAACATCGAAAAAAGGGTATAATATAGATATTATATATATATATAATTTCAGCTGTTATCAAAGTGGCTACAAGTGATAGTCTATATGAAATTAACAGTATGTAACAAAACGTATTTTATTATAAGGTAAATAATTTTAACCAATTTATTTCTCTCTATGATTAACATTTAGCTGTATCATGTTTTATTTTTATGTTCCAGGGACTTTGAAGGCAACCATATCCATAATTTAAGAAATTTGACGTTTATTTCCTGCAGTAATTTAACTGTTTTGTAAGTAATATGCTATTCTTTTGAAGTAATATTATATCTTCTTACAATTCTTACAAACAAAATTAGTCATTTATGTGGACGGACGCTAGCATGAAAATGCATAGTAATTAGTAATTATGGCAAATGTTCACTCTCGACTTGAAGTTTGTTGAAACCAAAATATATGAAGTTCCAACCAAGGGTAACCCCAGATTTAAACACACACGAATCATCAAAATGGCACGATATTATCTGAGACCTGTTTTTTCTCAAACTTAAGTAACATGTGCACTCATTTTATAGAAAAAACTTCCCAGAGAACAGCAAGAGACTGCCATTGGATCTCAGCTTGAGAAACACTAAATTGAAGTCTTAGTCTATAGGAATGTTTATCCTTTGCAAATTGTTACTGCATAAATTAAGTTTTTCTTTATAATTGTGAAAAAAATAGTTATAATCAAAATGAAAAACAAAATACTGCTGAATGCTCACAGCCCTGAGGATGTAATTATAGACATCAAGATAAACCTTAAAGTGTTATTGAGTGTAATTCCTTCTTATGCATCTCTGGCCTATTTTAAATTCACATGGCATTTTCTGTTGAAAGTAAAGGATGTTAGGTCTTCCTTCAATTAAAAAAAAATCCAACTCTCCCATTCACAGCTTATTTTTCCAGAATCTTTTTCAGACTATGGATTGCAACTAATAAGTAGGTGATGAAAGCAATGTACAGCACAATTCAGTATACCCTTGTCAGCATTTTTAAATGAAACAGAATTTAATCGAATAGATTATATCGGACATTAATGCAGATAATAAATGGTTTCATGAGTCTTAGGGGGTGTGTATGTGTGTATGTGTGTATGTGTGTTTTATGATCCAATATAAAATACACTTTTTACTGTTTGTTACTGCAGGAAATATTTGAAAACCATTATTCTAGACCACACAGGATCCATGTGTATAGGCAACACACTAGCTCCCACTGATATTACCATATGTTTTCTCCAATTATACCACCATTCCAACGGGTTCTGTTGAGTTCCAGTTTGAACTCTTCTCCGGAGTTCAGCAATCCTCAGGTGCAGGGTGCTTGATATAAAGTCTATAAAGTCATGCAAAATAGTTTATAGCAATTGCCCAAAGGAAACCAAATCACACCTGAAGGACACGGAACAAATAGATATCTGAAAAACTTAGAATTTCTTTTCTATTGTACTTATATTTATTTTTGAAGGAACCCTCTGTATTAGGAGATAACTTGTGGATTTCCTCTTAAGGTGTTGTGTTTTTAAGGTCCAAGAATATTGAGAAATGGTGGTAATGGTTTGGAGTGCAGGGAGGAAATACTTAAAGATGGGAAAGGCCAATTTGAAGACATGTCATATAATGTTTAAAAAATTAAAAGCCTTATAAAACTTAGTTCTGAGTTTGTCCTCTAGACTAGTTGATAACAGATGAGATCAGTGCAGAAATGTCAAGAGTTAAACAGTCTGATTCAGCATCCCAAATTAGAGATTCTTCTGAAGGGGTTCAGCTAAGGGTGGACTTCCTTGGGCAGCTCCACTCTAAATCACATCAACTAACAAATGAGTAGGAGTGCTGTGGTGTGTGGGCTCTTTTGTTAGACAGATATGCTCTGCAGACCGAAGAGACAAGTCCAAAGCGACTCCTCACGCTCTTGGTTGCAAGATACGCAGTCTGTACTCTCAAAAGTTGGAGTTATCACCATTTCTCTTGCAAAGCTCTTCCCTCTCCATTTCACTTAAAATTTTGAATTTCTATTATTATCATTATTAAAACATTTGAGAAATTTAAGTTAAAATTAAATTGGATAATTTATACTACTTCAAAATATCTTAGGTGAAAAATGTACCGTGTATTCATTATCTTTGTTTCTGCAGACTGTTCCTCTCTTTAGTAATTCTTGTCACTTACTTAAAAATGTTACAATGTATTTTTTTTTTTTACTTTCAGAGTGATGAGGAAAAACAAAATTAACCACTTAAATGAAAATACTTTTGCGCCTCTCCAGAAACTGGATGAATTGTAAGTATGACTGAACATATACTGTTAAGAATTTTCTTTCTGATGTTTTATTGTTCACACTTGTTGTACTTATCCGTGTTTAAACATTTTAAAAATATTACTTATCTCCTCTTTCTAAGCATTATTTATATATATACACCTCAAGCCACAAAGGAATTCAGATAGCTTACAAAAATATATGTAAATTTAAAATATAAAATAAATATTTGAGGAAAGTGTGATAAAGGAAACATAGCTGTAAAGACATAATAAAGCCAGTATAAAATTAATAAATATATTCTACACCACTCTGTTCCACTCCTAAGGAAGGACAGTAAATTTGTGGGGGGCTTTTTATTTTGTTTTGTTTTATGTTTTGTTTCGTTTTGAGACAGGGTCGCACTCTGTCACTCAGGCTGGAGTGTAGTCGTGTGATCTTGGCTCACTGCAGCCTCTGCCTCCTGGGTTCAAGTGATAATCCTGCCTCAGCCTCCTGAGTAGCTGAGATTATAGGCACATGCCACTACACCCAGCTAATTTCTGTATTTGTAGTAGAGACGGGGGTTTCACCATGCTGGCCAGGCTAGTAAATTTGTTATTATGTTTCCCAAAGGATTAGGATTCAGGGACCATACCACTTTGCTGATTTGAAACTACAGGATAATCTTGGATCCATAAGGAAATTAGACACTGTTGTGGATAATATCCCTACCTATAATAATGGAAGAGAGAGAGAAGTTATTTTTATAATGTCCCTTTTTAATGCCAATGACATAATTCCAAAGGCCAATATAACAATTCTATGATGAGTCAAAGCCTGTGGTTTAAGCACATTGTAGTTGATTTTCACAATAAAATGAGATGTGGAACAATGGTGAAGTGCTTATCCTTCAGACCTTTTTTTTATATTTTAGTGTCAATTTTTTTCTTTTCATTTTTGTTTGTTTCTAGTGCCAGGGTGTCACTCTGTTGCCCAAGCTGAAGTGCAGTGGTACAATGATAGCTCACTGTAACCGTGAATTCCTTGGGCTCAAGTGATCCTCTCACCTCAGCCTCCTGTGTAGCTAGGACTACAGGTGCACACCATCATGCCCAGTCAATTTTTTTTTTTTTTTTTTGTAGAGACAGGGTCTCTCTGTGTCTCTCAGGCTGGCCTGGAACTCCTGGCCTTAAGCAATCCTCCTGCCTCAACTTCCCATAGTATTGGTATTACAGACATGAGCCACTGTGCCCAGGTAGTATCTGTTTTCTGGAGAGAATCTGAATGTGGCCAGAGCTACATGTTTGATAATTAGCTAGACAGAACATTGATTTATTAAAACTTTTCCCTAAAAATTAAGGAATACAGTTAGAATGTTATAAAAATAACAACCAGGGTACCTTACCTGAGCACTCAAGAAGTTACAATGTATTTTTCCTGTTATAAGTAAAATTTCGATGCTGCAAAAGAAATAGCACTCAAAGATAATCCTCTCAGCAAGGCAATTTACTTCTGTAGAAGGGTGCAGCTCACAGAAGGAGCAATGGTGGTTGCACACTTGTACAAGTGGGGAAGAGGTGCTTATGCCTGACAGGGGTCATCCCTACTGCTGTGTCATTCCCCTATTGGTTAGGGTTAGACCACACAAGCTAGACTAATCCTGATTGGCTATTTTAAAGAGAGCAGGGGTCCGAGCTAGAGTGGTAGGGTGGGTGTTTTGGTGTGAAGGACAATTACGGGTGGGTCAGAGTAGGTAGCCAGGGGTGACCTAGATCAAAGAAGGTGACCAGAGCAGGTGACCAAGATGAGTCAGGATGGAGCCAGGGGCTAGGGAAACAGATGTGAATTACTGATTAGAACTGGTAGAGAAAGTTGTTTACTGGAATTACGAGGAAGTTAAACTTTAAAATAGAGAATTAAAGAATAAGGGAGCTAAACACACTAACATACTGATTCTGTGAAGAGAAACTTGGGGTTCACTATAACCTTCCTTATGCTAGGTAGAGGGAATACAAGTGCCAGGAGCAGGAACATTTCTCAGGTAAGAATCCTGCATTCTACCCCAAAACATCAGGGAATAAGCCATTGAAAACCCAACATTTATCTGTACCTGAAACATTTTTTGGTGGTCAGCATCAATCATTCACAAAATGTGCAGGAGAATCTCAATAAACAAATAGAACCAAGCATCTGTTGTAGCAACTCCTGGTACATGGCAATTGAACCGTATCATCAGCACATAGGAAAGCAGCCTCAACAGTAGGGTGAGATGTATCTGGGTGATCCAAAGGTATTATCTAGACAGCAGAATTCAAGTTAGTGAAGGGATACTAACTATATACTTTTTCTTGTTCATCCACTTGAAATCACCATTTGAATATCAAAGGACAGTTCCTCCCAATCCTAGCCTTCATGGTGGCAGTCAGGTGCAGATTTTATGTATCAATAACCAGCAGTGAACATGAACTCAAAGAGCTTAGTCCATAACCGATGCTAATCCAGGTTCAGAGGTAAAGGAAAGAAGAACAAAAACTGCAGAGGGTAACCAAGGCCAATAATTTGTCTTCCTAATTATTAAGTGGACGTTAACACATCTAATCCCGTATTAAACACTTGCCTGAAAAATCAGATTCACCAGGACAAAAATGGCATGTTTTCTTTTTTTTTTTTTTGCATTGTTTTAATTATTTTTATTTACAGAAAACTCAACAGTGTACATTTAGCCCAGCTTTGTGGCAAGTTCTTTAGCCTTTGCCTTTTCGAGCTTGGCGATGCAAGCCACAGACTTGGGGCCCAGGACATTGCCTCCCCAGTGACGGCGGATCTCATCATATCTGTCATTGTAATTGGTGCGGATAGCTTCCACCAGCTTAGCCAAAGCACCTTTGTCTTCCGAGTTAACATGTGTGAAGGCGACAGTGGTGCACGTCTTCCTGTGGACTAGACTGGCATGTTTTCTAAGAGTTGATGGCTTTCATTGGATGAGTCTATAATTTAAACTGTTCTTTTAAGAGAGGGTTGACCTATGCTCCGTGCCCCTCCAGGCTCACTCACACCAACAGAGTTAATGAAGACAAATAATCAGGATTCATTTGTCACAGAGGACTTTAAGTAGGTCTAGTGACAAAAAAACTTTGCCACATGGGTGACTTAATTTGAGCTTTTGAAGTCAACTACTCTAGTTTACAAGGTGTTTCCTGCATTCACTTAGAAATGTACCTTGACTCCAATTAAGGTTAGCCTAACTTTCCTAAACTTAAGCTGAGAAAATGTCCCTTTCAAATGTCGCATGGGATCTGGGCCAACACTACCCCATTACGTGATTCATGCGTCAGAACTATATGCCAGAATTTGCTCTGATAACCAAAACCCATACTCCCACCGGTAATTGTTGAACATAACATTTGGAATTTTAATATTCCAGTGCACCATTTTAAATCTATTTTACACATTGCTTTACTAATACAATCAACATTTTACTTGACTTCCTATACAAGGAACTGAAATTGTGCCCCACTTTATCTAAAGATGAAGCTGATAGACTCAGTCTATTCATAGTCTTCTAACTGGGGATGGAGTGAATAGCTAGTCCAAAACTGATCTAGGCACTGGGTAGCTCAGATGAATAGATATCTTTCTTGTACTCAAATAACTCAGCTGTTTGGGAAAGGAAGCACATATTTCTGTACATATATGTACAGAAACAGTTGTAATATGATGTTATGTGTGTTATATGTGCTGTAATAACAGTGTGCAAGAGGAGTGTATAGGAGAACAAAGGACAAAACATATAACCTCCCTGGGCTCAGAGGTTAAACAAAGGAATGACCTTTGAATGAGTCTAGAAGGATGAATGTGAGATCACAAGGAGGGAAAGAAGGAGAGGTCATTACAGGCAGAAGGAAGCATCTGTGCAAAAGCATGGGGATTAAAATACAGAAATACATTTGGGCCATGGTGAAAGTTACTTTGAGTAGAAAGCGATAGGCAAGGAAACTGGAAAAATAGTCAATGGCAAGACATTTGAATATATAAAGGCTTTTTATGGGCTGGTGCAGTGGCTCATAGCTGTAATCCCAGCACTTTGGGAGGCTGAGGCGACAATTGCTTGTGCCCAGGAATTCAAGATCAGCCTGGGCAACATGGAGAAACCTACCCTCTATCAAAAATATGAAGATTAACTGGGCATGGTGGCATATGGCTGTAGTCCCAGCTACTCAGGAGGCTGAGGCTGGAGCATGGCTTGAGCCCAGGAGGTGGAGGTTGCAGTGAGTCATTTGCGCCACTGCACTCCAGTCTGGGTGACAGAAGCAGACCCTGTCTCAAATAAATTAATTAATTAATTAAAGGCTGTTTATGTCATTCAGTATGGTTTTGAGTTCATCTTCTAAGATACAGTAAGCTGTTGAAGGAGATTCCATCTCTTTATGAAAGAAATGGAATTTTAGAATAATTTCTTCAGTTGTTTAATTAGAACAATCTACCTTTGTGGACAATTCACCAATAAATATGTAAATAACAAAAATAGTCTCCGGGTTCAGTTTATAGCAAAGACATTTATAATATTTATCACATTATATTAGCCACTTGTTTTTAGTTTTAAAAACTCAATCTAAAATTATCCTGCCCTTTAAAGTCAAAAATCTAACCTTTGCCTTATGAGCAAACTACATATATAACAAATGCATCTATCGATTCTCCTACCTATCCCAGTGGCAACAAATATGATTTGGAGATGAAGAGAAGAAAAGGTCAGACTTTCCCTTGGTATCTCTTGATCACCTTACAGAGCTCAAGTCTATTGAAACTTTATCTTATATAAAAGAATCTGAGGCCTTTCACATGAACGCTGCCACCATCAAAACTACCGCTTCTGTCAAACACCTTTTTAGTACTAAGGTACAAGGTCACACCGTGTTAAGCAGACCCTCTATACATACATGAGATGACATGCAAGGTATCCTACCCCAGGATAATATGAGATCCTGTGTATATCAGCTGTGAAAGAAACTCAAACGTGAAATAATACACTTTTATAATAATCCTAAGCAAAAGAAAACAATTAAGACTGCAAATGGTATGTCTATTCTAACACCAAAAAAAAAAAAAAAAAGAACAAAGGTAGAGAAAGGAAGAAGGGGCACAACACAAAGATTAATAAAATTAGAAAATGGGATTGATTAAAACCAGATCAGGACAAGCGCTATGGCTCATGCCTATAATCCCAGCACTTTGGGAGGCCAAGGTGGGCAGATCACAAGGTTAGGAGTTCAAGACCAGCCTGGCCAACATAGTGAAACCTTGTCTCTACTAAAAATATAAAAATTAGCCAGGCATGGTGGCACACACCTGTAGTCCTGTACTCAGGAGGCTGAGGCAGGAGAATCGTTTGAACCCGGGAGGCAGCAGTTGTGGTGAGTTGAGATCACACCACTGCATTACAGCCTGGACAGCAGAGCAAGACTCCAACTCAAAAAAAAAAAGAAAGAAAAACAGACCAAATACCATCATGTATTTGTCTCCCAGGGGATGATGCAATGGGATAAAATATTTTTATATTTTCCTACTTTGCTTCTTTTTTCAATTTTTAAACTTCTGGTAATTAATATAACTCAACCAATGTCATTGTTGAAAAGTGGTATAGTGGTTTCCTAATGAATTTCAGAACAATGAATAAAGTTTAAAGAAAATAATATGACATATTTGCAATTATTTCTCCAGGGATTTAGGAAGTAATAAGATTGAAAATCTCCCACCACATGTATTTAAGGACCTGAAGGAGCTGTCACAATTGTAAGACTGATGTTAATTTTACCACCTCATTTCTTTATTATTTTTTTAATTTTGGTAAAATATGCATAACATAAAATTAGCCATTTTTAAGTGTGTAGGCGAATAGCATTAGCTACATTTATATTGCTGCGCAACCGTTACCACCATCTACCTCCAGAATGCTTTCATGTTGCAAAACTGAAACTCTAGCCACGAAACACTAACTTCCCATTCACCTTCCCCAATCCCTGGCTACCACCATTCTACTTTCTGTCAGTGTGAATTTGACTGCACTAGATACTCAGAGAAGTGAAATCATGGAATATTTATCTTTTTGTGTCAGGGTTATTTTGCTTAGCATACTGTCTTCAAGTTCCATTTCTGTTGTAGCAGAAATTAATTTCCTTCCTTTTTAAGGTTGAACAATATTTCATTGCGTGTATACGTTGCAGTGCTTATCTATTCACCCATTAATGGACAGTTGAGTTGCTTCCAACTTTTGGCTATTGTGGATAATGTTGCTATGAACATGGGTGTACAAATATCTGTTGATCCTGCTTTCAATTTTTTTTTTTTTTTTTTTTGAGACAAAGTCACTCTGTCACCCTGGCTGGAATGCAGTGCTGTAATCTCGGCTCACTGCAACCTCCGCCTCCAGGGTTCAAGCAATGCTCCTGTTTCAGCCCCCGGAGTAGCTGGGATTACAGGCACCCGCCACCATGCCTGGTTAATCTTTGTATTTTTAGTAGAGAGGGGTTTCACCATTTGGCCAGGCTGGTCTCAAACTCCTGACCTCAGGTGATCCACCCATCTTGGCCTTCCAAAGTGCTGGGATTGCAGGCATGAGCCACCGTGCCCGACCAACCCTGCTTTCAATTTTTAGGTATCTACTCTCAAAAGTAGGATTGCTGTTTCATACAACTCTGTCATTTTATTTTTAATGTATGTTTCATTCTGTTTTCCATAGGAGTTTAACCATTTTACATTACCACTAGTAGTGCACTAGGATTTCTGTTTCTCCACATCCTTCCCAACACTTGGTATTTTCTGTTTTTTTGATAATAGGCATTCTAATGGATATGAAATGGTATCTCAGTGTGGCTTGTCTTGTGGTTCCCAGTGATTAGTGATACTGAATAACTTTTCATGTGCTTATCAGCCATTGGGCTATCTTCTTGCAGAAAAATCTATCCAAGTTGTTCACTCATTTTTTAATTGGATTGTTCAGGATTTTTGTAGCTGTTAGATTGTTGGAGTTCTTATATATTCTGGATACTAACCTCTTGCAGATACATGATTTGCAAATATTTTCTCCTTTTGCATGGGCTGCCTTCTCATTCTGTTATAGCGTCCTTTGATACACAAAAGTTTTTAATTTTTATATAGTTCAATTTTTAAGTTTCTTCTTTTGTTACATATGCTTTTGGTGTCATATCCAAAATGACACCAAATGTCACTGGCGTCGTGTCATGAAGCTTTTCCTGTATGATTTCTTCTAAGAGTCTTACAGTTTTTAGCTTTCACATTTAGGTCTTAAATCCATTTTGAGTTAACTTATGCACATGGGGTGTAAGACAAGGATCTAACTTCACTCTTTTGCATGTGGATGTCTAGTTTTCTCAACACAATTTATTAAAAAGACTGCTCTTTCCCTATTGAACGTCCTTGGCACCCTTGCTGAAAATCATTTGACCATAGATCTGTGGGTTTATTCCAGAGCTCTCTATTCTATTCCATTAGTCTACATTTCTGTATTTCAAGCAGTATCACACTGATTCCTGCAGCTTTGTAGTATGTTTTGAAATTAAATAGTGTGAAATCTCCAATTTTGTTCTTTTTTCAAGATTGTTTTGGCTATTTGGGCTCCCTGGGTTTTCCATGCAAATTTTAGGATGAATTTTTATATTTCAGCAAAAAAAAAAAAAAAAAAGGCAATGGGATTTTGACAGATTGCCTTGAATCTGTAGCTCACTTTGAGCAATACTGACATCTTAATATTAAGTCTTCTAATCAGTGAACATAGCACATCTTTCCTTTCATTGGTGTCTTCCTTATTTTCCTTCAGCAATGTTTCACAGTTTTTAGGGTATTTATTTTTCACCTCCTTGGTTAAGTTTATTTATTATTCTTTCGATGCTGTTGAAAATGGAATTATTTTCCTAATTTTCTTTTGTGATTATTCATTGTATATAGAGACAACTGATTTTTGTGTGTTAATTTTGTACCCAGCAATGTTGATGAATTTATTAGTTCAAGCAGCCTTCTTTTTTGTTAAATCTTTAGGATATTCTACATATAAGATTACATCATCTGTAAATAGAGATTTTTTTCTTCTTTTACAATTTGGATGCCTGCCTTTTATTTATTTTTCTTGCCCAATTGTTCTGGTTAGGACTTCCAACATTATGTTGAATGGAAGAGGTAAAAGCAGGCATCCTTGTCTTGTTCCTGCTCTTAGAGAAAAGCTTTTGGTCTTTTACCATTGAGTATGGGTTTTCATATACATCCTTTGCTTTGTGAGATGGTTTCTTTTTATTTCTAGTTTGCTGAGTCTGCTTCATTTTTGGCAGATGAATGGCAATGCCATTCTTTTTCTCTTTCCTTCTTTCTGTAACTGTGGCTCCCCCAGCAGTTCCTTCTATCTCCCTTGTAACTTATGGTCTAATCTTCAGTAAATATTTTTGTTTATTTCTAATTTAGTTTTTGTAGAGATGGAAGTCTCATTATGTTGCCCAGGGTGCTCATATTGAACTTCTAGGCTTAAGCCATTCTCCCACCTGGGCCTTCCAAAAAGCTGGGATTACAGGCATGAGCCACCACAGCCAGCCTAAATATTTTAAAAAGAGAAATTTTCCTGAGAAGTTTCCTTTAATCAACGATTCTTGTTTCAAGGTGTTGTTTTTCAAAGATTCTGAAATTTTCTCCATTTAAATTTAGCTTTCAATTCTCTTTAAGAAGGCAGGTGACTGTAGTCCCAGTGACTTGAGAAGCTGAGGCAGGAGGATCCCTTGAGGCCAGGAGTTTGAGTACCGCCTGAGCAACATAGCAAGTCCCCATCTCTAAAAAAATAAAATAAAAATAAATTCCCTTTCAAATCTACTTTTCATTTTATGTTCCACAAAACACTAGTACAATACATCGCTCTTAAGATTTATTGTAAAAGATATGATATATGATTCCATTAATTCACATTTTGACTAAATGAGATTATTTTATTTCACGTTACTTAAACCACGTCTGATCCTACGCAAAATATGAAGTAGGCGTGGCTCTTTCTGGGTGCCCTACCACTTCTCTGGTGGGTTCCCTTTCTTGACAGGGCTACTCACGCCCGTGTTTTATTAGCTCTCACTCTATTACTATCATAATCACAGAGTATTTACTACAAGCTGGACACTGGTCTAAGTGTTTTATCTTAACGAATTCACTTAAATGTACAATCAACCCTGTGAGGCCAAGTGCTATTGCTATGTCTTTATTTCATTGACAAATACAAATTATATATATTTATCAGTACAACATGATGTTTTGAAATATGTATACATTGTGGAATGGCTAAATTGGGCTAATTAACCTATGCATCATCTCACAAACTTATTTTTTGTGGTGAGAACATTTAAGTTACTTTCTTAACAATTTTCAAGAATACAGTACATTGTTATTAGCTATAGTCAGCGTGTTGCACAATAGATACCTTGAACTTATTCCCTCTTTCTAACTGAAATTTTGTACCTTTTGACCAATATATCTTAGTCCTTCCTCACCTCCCTCTGGTAACCACATTCTATTCTCTACTTCTACGAGTTCAACTTTTTTAGATTCCACATATAAATGAGATCACGTGGTAATTGTCCTTCTATGCCTGACTTATTTCACGTAGCATAATGTCCTCCAGATTCACTCACGCTGTTGCAAATAATAGAATTTTCTGTTTGTTTAAGGCTGAATAGTATTCTGTTGTGTATGTATACATTTTCTTTATTTAGCTATCCTTTGATGGACATTTCGGTGGGATCCATACCTTGGCTATTACGAATAATGCCGCAGTGAACATGGGAGCACAGAAATCTCTTTAATATACTGATTTTTTTTTTCTTTTGGATATACATCCAGTAGCAGAATTTCTGGATCATGTGGTAGTTCAATTTTTAATTTTTAAGGAAGCCTCATACCTTTTTCCATAATGGCTGTACTAATTTATATTCCTACCACCAGTATGCAAGGACAGGCTTTTCTTCAAATCGTCCTCAGCACTTGTTATCTTTCAACTTTTTGATAAAAATCATTCTAAAAGGAATGAGGTAATATTTCACTGTGGTTTCAGTTTGCATTTCTCTGATTAGAAATGTTGAACATTTTTTCATATACCTGTTAGTCATTTATATGTCATCTTTTGAAAAATGTCAATTCAAGCCCTTTCTCTCATTTTTAACCAGCTTGTTTTCTTACTGAATTGTTTGAGTTCCTTACATATTTTGCATATTAACCCCTTACCAGATATAAGATTTGCAAATATTGTCCCCCATTACACAGTTCGTCTCTTCACTCTGTTGATTGTTTCCTTGACCACGCACAGGCTTTTTAGTTTTATGTAATCCCATTCACCTATTTCACGTTTGTTGTCTATATTTTTGGGGCAATATCAAAAAAAAAATCATAACTCAAGCTAATGTCCTGGGGCTTCCCCCTATGTTTTCCTCTAGTCATTTTATAGTTTTACAATTTAAGTCTTTAATCCTTTATGAGTTATACTATACTTTTGCTCATAAATATTTAAAAGTAATCCAAAATAAAGAGAATCACTCCATTTACTCATATAGTTTTTGCAAATGACCTATTGCTGCTTTTTTTTTCTTTTTTAAACAGGAATCTTTCCTATAATCCAATCCAGAAAATTCAAGCAAACCAATTTGATTATCTTGTCAAACTCAAGTCTCTGTAAGTATTCACATAGGGGAATAGTTTTATGATAAAATTATTTTTTAAATACTAACAAGGTATATTTTTATATATTTCTTTCAAATCATAAGCTTTATTTCTAGGACATTAGTTTAGCTCTACAAAAATACATGAGTGCTTACTGGACTATAAACAGACAACTATTAGTTTTATCTTATATATTTGTAAATTAAAAGTTAAATGATGGTGAATTGTTTTATATTTTTCTATAAGTCACTAGGAGCTTATGTTGATTTGTTTGCTTTGACCGTTGAAAGGCATCTGTGTATATTCATTACTCTCTTAACACTGGGTATTTAATAATTTATTCTAAGCATTTTTACCCCAAGATGGAATATTCCAGATTATATAAATCCTTACTTATACCACGCAAACAAAAAAAGACAAAAATTTTATTAGAGTCGAAGAATCGCCTTAAAAGATAAACTTCAGGGCTGAACTCAGTGGCTCACACCTGTAATCATAACACTTTGGGAGTCCAAGGCAGGAGGATTGCTTGAGATCAGGAGTTCAAGACTAGCCTGGGCAACACAGGGAGACCCTGTCTCTACAAACAAAAGTAAAAATAAGCAAATTAGTTGAGTGTGATGACATGCACCTGTGGTCCCAACTACTTGGGAGGCTAAGGTGGGAACATTGCTTGAGCTGGGAGGGTTAGGCTGCAGTAAGCCACGTTCACACCACCACACTCAAGCCCTGGCACAGGTGAAGACCTTGTCTCAAAAAAAAAAGAGATAAGCTTCAGTTTATTTAATTCAAGTGTTCCCTGAGTAAAATGACATTTTACTAGAAAAAAAAAATTAATTAAAAATTACTAGGAAACTTTCAAGGATGTAAAACATCTCTGCTATTGTAATACTGTCCAAAAGACAATGCCTGTGCATTTATTTATTCCACACATATTTACTGAGTAGTTAAAATGCACAAAGCATTGTGCCATAATCTCTGAGGATCTAAAAAAATTCAAATAGAGAAGATAATGTGTGTACAAATAACACAATCAGAAGGAGGAGGATTTGGGGAAGTGAGTGAGCTGAGTACAATTATTTTGTTCAGAATAAGTGCTAACTAAAAGCATTTTATTAAATTGTCCTTCACAAAAACTCAATTTATTTTACCATGTGTAATACATGTTCTTTTGATTGATTATTAATTTGATATTTTTAGCAGTCTAGAAGGGATTGAAATTTCAAATATCCAACAAAGGATGTTTAGACCTCTTATGAATCTCTCTCACATGTAAGTAGATATCTTTATTGTTTTTCACTGTGATTTTAATCTTTGTTTCCATGTGTGTTATGATAATGCATCCAATCTATTAATATTTTCTACTAACTTGCCTGCTGAATGTTTGTGTTCTTCTAAAATTTATATACTAAAATCCTAACCCCAATGCAATGGTATGAGGAGATAAGGTCTTTGGGAGGTGACTAGGTCGTGAGGGCAGAGCCTTGGGATTAGTCCCCTTAGAAAAGAGATTCTGGGCCAGGGACGATGGCTCATGGCTGTAATCCCAGCACTTTGGGAGGCCGAGGCGGGTGGATCACCTGAGGTCAAGAGTTCAAGACCAGGCTGGCCAACATGGTGAAACCTCGTCTCTACTAAAAATACAGAAATTAGCCGTCATGGTGGTGATTTCAGCTACTCAGGAGGCTGAGGCAGGAGAATCACTTGAGACCGGGAGAGAGAGGTTGCAGTGAGCCGAGATCGTGCCATTGCACTCCAGCCTAGGCAACAAAGCAAAAACTCTGTCCCATAAAGGAGAAAAGAGACTCTGGAGACCACCAACTTGTGAAGACAGAGAGAGAAGATGGCCATCTATGAAACGTGGCCACCAGACACTAAATCTGCTAGCACCTTGATCTTGGTCTTCCCAGCCTCTAGAACTGTGAGAAATAAACATTCATTGTCTAAGCCACTCAGTCTATGGTATTTTTGTTACAGCAGCCAAATGGACTGAGACATGTCTAAACAATAATTAACTCTTAAACCTTTGATATTGAGTGAGATGATTTTAGTTTTCCACAGTCTGGTAGACTCTCATAGGAGATTTTTTGAATCTCAGGAAACCTAAGTGTGAGGGGAATTCACTTAGTCTTAGAAGAAGTTCTCCTCAGTTCTAATAACTGTTCACAGATACTGACGTTTGCCTAATGAGCTAGTAATTTGTATATATGGTGGATTATTCCATTTTGCCTTGCTATAAAGGAATATCTGAGGCTGGATAGTTTATAACAAAAAGTTTATTCTGGCTTACAGTTCTGCAGGTTGTAAGAAAAGCATAGCACCAGCATCTAATTTTGGTGAGGTCATCAGGAAAGCTTTTAATCATGGCAGAAGACCAAGAGGGAGTAGGGGTGTCAAATGGTGAGAGAGAGAGCCAGAGAGAGAAGAGGAGGTTCCAGCTCTTTTTAACAATTGGATCTTATGTGAAATAATAGAAGGAGAACTCACTTATTACTGCAGGAAGGAGTAGTAAGCCATTCATGAGGGATCTACCCCATGACCCAAACACCTCCTACTGGGCCCCACCGCCAACACTGGGAATCAACTTTTGACATGAGATTTGGAGTAGACAAATATCCAAACTATAGCACAGGGTACAAGCACTACCAGATGAAGAAGAAAGAATTTACATAAGCAATAAAAAATAATTATAAATAAATCATTGCTCCAAATGAAGGAAGTTAGGAAGAAATCTTTCTCAATTTCCCCGTGTTAGGGCATGATTGGAGCAAGTGTGCATGGATGAAATGGTAAACTTTGAAAAATCTTTAATTTAAAGAATATGTCTGGTTGTACTTGTGATTACCTGCTTTAGAAGCATTTTTTTAATTGAATACAATTTTATAGCAGTTATTAGAATGATCCATGCCATGGAAATTAATCTTCAATAATTTAGAAAATGTCATCAGCTACCATCAACTCTAATCTTGCTTGCATTTTAAATCTGTCACAGAACTCTGTTTTTGAATCTCAGGAAGGTTGCTTAATAATAGAGTCCTTGCTTGCATACAACATAAAGCAATCTGACTAAATTAAACAGAACAGAATTTATTGGAAGAAAATGGTGTAACACAAAATCTGAGGAACAATTTATAGCCACTGGAATTATCCATCCAAGTGTCATTCAATCAGACTCAGAGTTCCAAGAGAGAGAATCTAGTTGATCGTGCCTAGGGCATTTACCTACTCGGGGCTAGGGATTGCCTCCACTGAAGGTCCCACCATAAGTTCTCAAAAAGGGAGAAGTAATTCTCTCAAACGAAATCAGAGCGCTATTATCAGAAGAGTGATTGAGTGCTGGGCAGCCAAAAGCAAAACTTCAGCATAAGACACATAAAGCAAAGTAAAATAGCAGTCAACACTCCTTCTTGCCTCATGTTCTGCTCTCCTGTCCTTCATGGTTTACCGAATAAATGGATAGAAACGAATAGAAATATCAGCAATTGACCTTGAACTTGATAGGACAAATTGTAATCATCATACTTTAGTTCTTTATACTCTAAAGACCATTTCTATTTTTTGCCAAATCACATGGCTTTATAGGCAGATAGAGTTAATTTGAAGCTCAGTTTGCATATTTAGTACAACATTTCCTAGCAAATAACTTGCCTCCATCATCTCCTCTTATAATGATGCTAATACCTACCTCACGGAATTCATTTGAGAATTTACTTCTAATACCTAGGAAATGCTCAATAAAAGGTGTTGGTGTTGGTGGTAACACAGTCATAATTATTAGTTATCCACATGATATATTTATCAATAACAGAAGTCTCTCTATTAATGAAAGAAGACACTCAACAAATATTTATTGAACCCTTTATTATGTACCAAAATCTAATGTGAGAGATAGGCATGTTAGCAAGTAGTTACAGATAACGTAACTTCTTTTTTTTTTCTTTTACTGTGGCACTTCCATGTTTAAAATATTTAATATTATTTTGTTATTTTCTATCAATTGACAAATAATAATTGCACATCTTCATGGGGTACATAGTGATGTTTTGGTGCATTCAATGTCCAGTGATCACATCAGGATAAAGGATAATTAGCATATCCATCATCTCAAACATTTATCATTTCTTCGTGTTTAAAACATTCAATATCCTCCTTTTAACTATTTGAAACCGTCATTATTGTTAACTATAGACATCCTACCATGGTATAGAACAAGAGAACTTGTTCTCTTTTCTAATTGTAATTTTGAATTGTTTAACAAATCTCTCTCTGTATCTTCCTTCTCCTTACCCTCCCCAGTCTGTAGTATCCTCTGTTCTACTTTTAAATCTGTAAGATCAACTTTTTTTAGCTTCCATATATGAGTGAGAACATGAGGTGTTTAACATTATTCCTGCTTATTCCACTTAATGTAATGTCCTCCTTTTCCCTCCTTGTTGACTCAATGACAGAATTTCATTCTTTTTTTATAGCTGAATATTCCACTGTGTATATCTACCACATTTTTTTAATCCATTCATCTGTTCATCAACACCTAGGTTGACTCCATATCTTGGCTATTAAGAATAGTGCTGACGTAGCATTGTTTGGGATAATACCCAAGGTTCCTTACCTCACTCAAAGAAAACTAAGGACATAGACACACAAGGAGTGAGATTAAGAGGGGAGGCTTAATAAGGGAGAGAAAGAGAAAAGTTCTCTCTCCTGCAGAGAGAGGGGGACTTCTGAATAGGTCTTCCACTTCTGTTGTGAAATGCACAGTGGTCGGTGGGGGGCGGTGTTGTTTATACACTAGCTTGAGGAGGTGTTTGATTTACATAGGGCCCAAAAGATTGGTTGGACCAAGTGTGTCATTTGCATGGCATGAGAAGGAGCTGACTGCCCCACGCTAATCTTTTATTATGTAGATGGTTCTCTATCTGGCTGCCATCGTGTTGCCTGCTTCTTTACTGTACTCATGGTTGACAAAGAAAAGGGAAGATGAAGCCTCCATGTTGAACATGCTTGGCCCCCAGGTAGTCTTTTCCTGTTGGCACAGCTGCCAGCACTTACCTGTGCAAGCTTCTAACTTGCTTTTCTATGTCTGCAGCTTGATTTTTCAGGCTGCTCTTTGTTAGAAAAGAAATTATTTGGGGGCTGCTTTTTATTAAAAGGGAAAGGTTACCGAGGACTCTCTTACCTTCACTAACTGCCCAAATACTTTCTTTTTAGCTCCTGTATCAGTGCTGCCATAAACATGGGGATGCAGATATCTCTTTGATATGATCTTTTTTTCTTTGAATAGATTCCCAGGTGTGGGATTGCTGGGTCATACACTAGTTCTCTTTGCAGTTTTCTGAGGAACCCCTATACTATTCTCCATAGTGCCTATGCTAATTTACATCCCTGTCAATAAGAGTTCCCTTTTCTCCAGATTCTCACCAGACTAGCATTTGTTACTTTTTGGTCATTTTGATAATAGCCATCCATCCAACGCTGGAGTAAGGTGATATCTCATTGTCGTTCTGATTTGCATTTCCTTGATCATTAGTAACATTGAACATTTTTCAAATATGGGTTGTCCATTTGTATGTCTTCTTTTGAGAAATATCTGTTCAGATCATTTGCCTATTTTTTAATCAGATTTTTTTCTTTTCTGTTTTTCCTTTTTTGGTGTTGAAATAACATCATAACTTTAATAACAAAAAAGCCACTGAAGCACAGAAGAGAAAACACTTAACTGTTCCCCTGAGGGTTAAAAAGCAATCACTTACAGCAACAATAGGAGCTATGTAGCTGCATTTACACATACTAAACATTCAAAGTACAGTAAAGGTTTCTCTGGAGGGATTCATTCTGTTGACCACATTAACAATTTGTATTCTAAGACATGTCTAACACTTGTTATATTTATTAGGCCTATTTGCTACCCTCAACCACACATTCTTTAGCAGTGAAAACAAGCTAATGATAATTAGGATGTAAGTTGAAAGTTTCAGAATTCCTAATGTTTTAGTCCTCTCAGTTTCATCTTAAGACATTTTCTTTCTACCGATAAAATGTAGGAAGTAAATATGAATGTATGATGACACTGATTTAAATGGAAAATCTTATTTTACCTTCTCTTTGTATACCAGATATTTTAAGAAATTCCAGTACTGTGGGTATGCACCACATGTTCGCAGCTGTAAACCAAACACTGATGGAATTTCATCTCTAGAGAATCTCTTGGCAAGCATTATTCAGAGAGTATTTGTCTGGGTTGTATCTGCAGTTACCTGCTTTGGAAACATTTTTGTAATTTGCATGCGACTTTATATCAGGTCTGAGAACAAGCTGCATGCCATGTCAATCATTTCTCTCTGCTGTGAGTATTTCCTGGTTCAAGGGGAATTGTAGTTTTGAAATATACAAAAGCATTATTATTAGAAAATAAGTTGTGTGAGTGGTAGAACTATGCAATTTTACATTTTTCTCCTTTTTGCTTTTATGCTGGTTCCACGTTTTCTACCAATAAAATAGAATTACTTTAGCAATAAGGAATAAAAATATGTTCTTTTAAACTAGGAAATTTAATCACCTTACATGAATTAATGAAGCTCTCATTTATTAGTTGTCTCTCACACAGTGGCTCCGAAGACACAATATTTTTTTTGAAACATCTAAAATCTTTTACTACAAATAAAATGGCAACCTTCTATGGTCATAATTGTATATGCACACCTGTACTTACTTTTCTATTTGTGTGTCCAGTTCACAGATATTGACTTAACAGCTACATGTTTTCCTGATCTCTGAGCTACTAGAAGTTTTTTCCACTCTAACTAAGATATGTAAATAAGAAAATGTTTTTAGGGGGTATTCATTTTTTAAAAAATTTGTTGCAATGTCATGGCAAGGGTATTATGTTAAATGAATACTGCAAAGAAAAGTAAGGACGAAATCAGTCCTCAGGATGTTTGTAGTCTAGGTCAAGTGACCTAAAATTTATCCATGATCCCTTAAGCAAGCAAAGCATCAATCTACACGAGGTTCTACTTTTGTATATGTGCTGCTCCCAAATACTGTCCCCATCCTTATTCAAAGTCTAATGTCTAATGCTTGCACAGTCCAAAAATCTCACCCACTTTCTGATATGTAACATTTGCTTAAAAAGAAATATGCCAAGTAGTGTAAGAGAGCTAATTCCTGGGATTGGAGAGCCTAAAAAGAGACAGAAAAAGATGTAAAAATTGAAAGAGAGAACAGCTTTGCTTAGACCAACTCTGGTAAGTAATTTAAGCCCCTTAAAACTGTACTGACTGCAAAGCAGTTCATAATTATTCATATCTCTTAAATTATAGGCTTCAAAATTCAGTCTTTACTCTATCACAGGAACTTGTGAATTACTTTCTCTTGAGATTTCATATGATGCCCTGAGTTTGTTGAGTTGGGAGAATTTCAGTGGAAGAGCTGAACCAAATAATGCCATCTTCATCTAGGTCCCTAACTGAATGCTCAACATGATTGCATTTTGTTCATTTACTCAACACTTCTACCTAATGGGTCTAGAATAGAGAATATAATAGACAAGATCTCTGCTCTTAAAGACTTGCACTTTAAAGGAAAATGAAGAAATGATTGCATGATTAACTCTAGAGAGTGCTATGAGACTGGTTACCAAAGAGAGTCTATGAATAGATTCTAACCTAAATGGACTCTTAGGAGAATAAAAGTTCCCTTTTTCTAAGATAGAAGAAAGTTGGCTATTTTTTCTAGCATTAAAAGTATTATGGCTTATTGATGATTTAATGATACCTGTTTATTTCTCTAAATTTGTGAAACTATGACTCCTCTAGGTGCTGACTGCTTAATGGGAATATATTTATTCGTGATCGGAGGCTTTGACCTAAAGTTTCGTGGAGAATACAATAAGCATGCGCAGCTGTGGATGGAGAGTACTCATTGTCAGCTTGTAGGATCTTTGGCCATTCTGTCCACAGAAGTATCAGTTTTACTGTTAACATTTCTGACATTGGAAAAATACATCTGCATTGTCTATCCTTTTAGATGTTTGAGACCTGGAAAATCCAGAACAATTACAGTTCTGATTCTCATTTGGATTATTGGGTTTATAGTGGCTTTCATTCCACTGAGCAATAAGGAATTTTTCAAAAACTACTATGGCACCAATGGAGTATGCTTCCCTCTACATTCGGAACATACAGAAAGTATTGGAGGCCAGATTTATTCAGTGGCAATTTTTCTTGGTAAGAAACTATAAGAAATGAATGTTCACAAGTTTTTATTTCAAATCTTGCAACCAGTTTTTGTTAGTAAGAATGAGGGTGAATTCTATCAGAATCCCCAGCAAGGATTTTTCTCCCAAATTATGCTCTTATTATATAAATTCCAACTTGACACAGATTCATAAAAGACACCAAACACCTGTATTTCATGTATTCACCCTAAACATGCTAAGCAACATATATTTTGGCTCTTTGCTTTATAATATGAAGATAATGGTATTTATTATCTTTTCAAATTTATGTTTGTAGCCACAAACATCTTTGGCTTACAGGTATACCTACAACTGTTCTAAATCAGCAATGTAAAAATATTCTCAGAGTACAGCAAAAAGTAACTGAATTAGAAAAAAAAATCACTAGGTCAGGCACACAATGGCTCATGCCTATAATCTCAGTGCTTTGGGAGGCCAAGGTGGGAGGATCACTTGAGGCCAGGAGTTTGAGACCAACCTGGGCAACATAGCAAGACTCCCTGTCTACATTTTTTTCAATTAACTGGTGTGATGGCATGCATCTGTAGTCCCAGCTACTTGGGAGGCTGAGGCAGGAGGATTGCTTGAGCCCACGGGTTTGAGGCTGCAGTGAGCTATGATTGTACCACTGCACTTCAGTCAGCAACAGAGCAAGAACCCATCTCTAAAAAAATTAAAAATAAAATATCACTAATACTAGAAAGCTTAAAAACCCAAAATATTTATTGAATTATTGTAATTTCATTTCAATATCTCATTTTAAAATTAAACATTTCATCATTCTTCATTACTTCCACAAAAGTTCATCCTAAAACAATTCATGATTTTTGTGGACTTAAGTTCTTCTTTATGAAGAAAAAAAAACACACATTAGGCCGGGCACGGTGGCTCACGCCTGTAATCCCAGCACTTTGGGAGGCAGAGGCAGGTGGATCACAAGGTCATGAGATCGAGACCATCCTGGTCAACGTGGTGAAACCCCGTCTCTACTGAAAATACAAAAAATTAGCCAGGCATGGTGGCACGTGCCTGTAATCCCAGCTACTCAGGAGGCTGAGGCAGGAGAATTGCCTGAACCCAGGAGGCGGAGGTTGCGGTGGGCCGAGATCGCGCCATTGCACTCCAGCCTGGGTAACAAGAGCGAAACTCCGTCTCAAAAAAAAAACCAAAAAACACACATTATAGTCTTTGTATTTTTAGTAATAACACCTAAGGGTATGTTTTATTTATGTTTGTTTGTTTTGAAAATTGTTCCTATGTATTAATAATACTGTTTGTATTCCAAATAGGTATTAATTTGGCCGCATTTATCATCATAATTTTTTCCTATGCAAGCATGTTTTATAGTGTTCATCAAAGTACCATAACAGCAACTGAAATACGGAATCAAGTTAAAAAAGAGATGATCCTTGCGAAACGGTTTTTCTTTATAGTGTTTACTGATGCATTATGCTGGATACCCGTTTTTGTTCTGAAATTTCTTTCACTGCTTCAGGTAGAAATACCAGGTACAATATTTTTTTTCTCTCCTTAAAGAAATAATAAATCTGTTTGTGCAGTATTCTTTTAAGGAAGACAATTAAAATTCTTAAC
Organism: Aotus nancymaae; assembly: GCF_030222135.1. Classification (NCBI taxonomy): domain Eukaryota; kingdom Metazoa; phylum Chordata; class Mammalia; order Primates; family Aotidae; genus Aotus; species Aotus nancymaae. The sequence continues at coordinate 8,706,787 of NW_026988447.1, read as the reverse complement.
ACTAAACAATTTAAAGAATTGTACATCAGAGCTGCGCACAGTGGCTCATTCCTGTAATCCCAGTACTCTGGGAGGCCAAGACAGGCGAATCACTTGAAGTCAGGAGTTTGAGACCAGCCTAGCCAACATGGGGAAACACCATCTCTACTACAAATACAAAAATTAGCTGGGCATGGTGGTACACTGCTGTGGTTCCAGCTACTCAGGAGGCTGAGGCACAAGAATCACTTGAACCCAGGAGGCGGAGGTTGCAGTGAGCCGAGATCACGCCACTGCACTCCAGCCTGGTGACAGAGCCAAAAAAAAAAAAAAAAGAAGAAAATTGTAAGTCAGAGTTATAGGTACTTTTGGCTCTGCCAATAGCTCAATACCTATATAGGTCTTGAGCTATTATAGGTATATAATAGTATATAAGAAGTATATTATAGGTGTATAATTGCTCAATACCTATAATACCTCAATATAATATGTACTGGGGAAGAATTGTTTGTTTTTTTCCATAAATGCCTAATAATACAATTACTATTGGAACAAAGGAGCAATGAGTGACCAAAATAAATTACACACAGTGTTGAAATTCTGATAATTACAGGCTTAAGATGATTAGAAAGGAAAACAGGCTGAAACAATTCTTAAATAATTACTGCATTTTTTTCAGAATGTAAGAAAATTTTCTTCCTATAATGCATGCAATTTGGAGAACAACATGGCAGATTGTCAGAGATAACAGAAGCAAACATTCTTGGCATTTAAAAATCATGTAGGTTGGCATGGTGACTCATGCCTGTAGTCTAGCACTTTGGGAGGTAGATGTGGGAGGATCACTTGAGCCCAGGAGTTCGAAGCTGCAGTGAGCCGTGATTGCACCACTGCACTCAGCCTGAGTGACAGAGCAAGATCCTGTCTCAAAAAAATAAATAAATAAAAATAAGAAAGAAAAAATAAATAATGTGTATTACATCCATTAGGATGACTACTACTTTTTTAAAAAAAAAAACACATACAAAAAAGACAAGTGTTGGTAAAGATGTGGAAAAATTGGAACCCTTGTGAATTGCTGGTAAGAAAACAAAATGGTACAGTGGCTATGGAAGACAATATGGCAGTTCCTCAAACATTTAAAGATAGAGTTACCATACAATGTGGAAATTCTCCTTCTAAGAAAAAGAACAAAACAACTGAAAGCAGGGACTCAAACAGATATTTGTACACCCATGTTCATAGCAGCATTATTCATACTAGCCAAAAGGCAGAAGCAACAGAGATGTCCATAGATTGGTAAATGGATAAACAAAATGTGGTACATACACACAGTGGATTAGTATTCAGTCTTATAAAGCAAGGAGACTCTTTCAAATGCTGCAATATAGATGAACCTTGAAGATATTATGCTAAGTGAAGTAAGTTAGACACAAAAGAACAAATATTTTATTTCACTTACATGATATTCCTGGTATAGTCAGATTCATAGAACATAGAATGGTATATTCTAGGGGTTGAGGGAAGGGGAAATGAAGAGTGATTGTTTAATAGGCATAGAGTTTCAGTTTGGGAGATGAAATCATTCTGGAGATGGATGGTGGTTATGGTACAATGATGTGAATGTACTTAATCCCACTGAGCTGTCTGCTTAAAAATGCTTACATGGTAAATTTTATGCTATGCATATTTTACCACAATGAAAAATGAAAAGTGCATATATCCTATTTTATATATATATATATATAAATTATATACATATATAATATGTCATTTGCAGTTTATATAATGTGTCATATAATGACATTATAATATGTCATATAATGCAGTTTATATTCACATTTTAAAAATTTGTATGTAGGGGGGCCCAGTGGATCATGCCTGAAATCCCAGCACTTTGGGAGGCTGAGGTGGGTGGATCACTTGAGGTCAGGAGTGTAAGACCTGTCTGGCGCAAACATGGTGAAACCCCATCTCTACTAAAAAATACAAAGATGTAGCTGGGCGTGATGGCGTGCACTTGCAGTCCCAGCTACTTGGGAGGCTGAAGCATGAGAATGCTTGAACCTGGGAGGCAGAGGCTGCAGTGAGTGGAGATCACGCCACCACTGCACTACAACCTGGGCAATAGAGCAAGACTCTGCTCAGGAAAAAAAAGAAAAAAAAATTGTATGTATTAATACATAATTTTAATTGTGTTCTATACGATGGATGATGGTGATAGTATCTTACATTTTATGAACAACAAAAAGAAGGCCGAGGTGGGAGGATTGCTTGAACCCAGGAGCTTGAGACCCTGAGACCCCAACTCTTCAAAAAATAAAAATTAGCCAGGCATGGTGGCACATGCCTTTGGTCCCAGCTACTCAAGAGGCTGAGGTACATTTGGGCCCAGGAGGCCGAGACTGCAGTGAGCCATGTTCACACCACTGCACGCCAGCCCTGTCTCAAAAACAAAAACAAAAAACAAAGAGTGATGACAGCATCAATTAAATTATAATACAAAGCAGAGTATTTTGCTATTAGTATATATACTAACGTGATTTTTAAGATAAGCTTAGCCAAAGGTATTTTTACAGAAATAAATATCTGGTCAAAAACCCAAAAAATGCACACTTAGTTTTAAAATCAAATGGCAGAAAAGAAGTGTATTAAAGAAAAGCTTACATATTCTGACAAATACTATACACTTTATTAAAACACTTTTCAAGTGTTTTAATTATTAGACACAAATTTATGACTTAAATGCTGAACAATATGGTTTTTCTGAAAATATAATCATAATATGTAATCACTTTGTGGAAAATATTTCTACCTAAAGGAATAGTTTGGTGGATATTCAAGAAGAGCTACTGAGCAAATAATGCCATTCTTTTTCAGCACTAGAATTCCCTTCACACACTGGCACACTGGAAAGATATCTGGAAACAAATATAGACTTGGTATTTAATTACATGACATTAAAGAAAAAAATTAAAACTCAAAAAGGGGTTGGGATGAAAGAAACAAGGAAGTTGGGTTTTTATACCTTATAAACATCTATAAACACTGAAGCTATTTCATTTTTCTTTTCTAGGTACCATTACCTCTTGGGTAGTGATTTTTATTCTGCCCATCAACAGTGCTTTGAACCCAATTCTCTATACTCTGACCACAAGACCATTCAAAGAAATGATTCATCAATTTTGGTATAACTACAAACGAAGAAGATCTATGGACAGCAAAGTTCAGAAAACATATGCTCCATCATTCATCTGGGTGGAAATGTGGCCACTGCAGGAGATGCCACCTGAGTTAATGAAGCCGGCCGTTTTCACAAGACCCCTGTGAAATGCTGCGGATTTCTCAATCAACTAGACTCAGTTCCTATTCATGACTGACTCTGAAACTCATTTCTTCACAGAGAATACTGTGGGGGTGCTTCATGAGGGATTTACTGGTATGAATTGAATACCACAAAATTAGTAATTTATAATAATGGCTAAGATAAATTAGTTTACAAGGACATGAGGAAAAATAAAAATGACTAATGCTATTACAAAGGGAAGTAATTATAACAATAATTTATATATATGTACATATTTTGCATAAGAAATTAAGAGAAATCTACTTTAGTAACATTCATTCATTTTTCTAACATGCATTTATTGAGTACCCACTACTATGTGCATAGCATTGCAATAAATTCCTGGAAGTAGACAGTGCAGAACCTTTTCAATCTGTACATTGTATTTAATTACAGAAGACTATACAAAGTCCATCTGCAGTTCCTAGTTTAAAGTAGAGCTTTGCCTGTCATGTGCGTCCGCAAGAATCATAGGCACTTTTAAATAAAGGTTTAAAGTTTTGGAATACTCAGTGTAATTGCATCATAGAAAATGTCTGACTGTTTGCAAAATATATTCTGTTTTAAGAATCCATCTTATCTCTCCTTAAGTCTCCATATACTTGAGAGCCAACACAACATATTTATTACTATGAAAAAATATGCTTTGCTAGAAACTCAAAACCAGTGCTTCTTCTGTCACTTCCTGCCCAGTTTTCTCTTTGCTTTAAATGAACACCATCACATGGGATTGGAATAGGAGTGAGTGAGTATTGCAAAGAAGTGGATCAGAAAAGCTAGAATGAGGATAAACATTTAGACCTGTGGAAACTCCTGAAATACATCCTCGTATTGTCAGTTAACTGATTTTCTACAAGGATGCCAAGATAAATATAAAAAGGCTTTTCAACAAACCGTGCTGTTTTAAGAACATACTTCAGTGGTTGCATTCACCCACTTTAGGTGAGTGACTGTATGGTGTGCGGAATATCTCGATAAAGCGGTTAAAAGGAAAAAGAGCTAGAATGCACTGATTCAGGAACTTAGTATCAGGAAGGAAAGGTCTGTATGTACCTAGTCTCTAGTCTCTGAGTTATTAGAATTTTTGCTTTCATAATTTGAAAACTTTAAGCAGGAGAAGAAAATGTTTTCGGATAGTTTCAAATACACCAAAAATGTGTGAAACACAAAAATACTGGAATCAAACCATAATGTATTTATCAAATATATAATTGTATAGATTTATTTTGAAAATAAATTATCAGAAATTTAAATCTATTAAAAATGGATTGCTTTGGGTTTTTTCTTGCTTACTTGGAATAATCTCAGTAAGTTTTCCACAAGAAGAACATAGTATAATTTCAATATAACTCAGAACACAATAGAAAACTATAGTTCTGCTTATAATATTCAACAATATAACTACTGATAGTTGTATAATAAATAAAATAGCCAAGTGCAGTGGCATGAAACTATTCCCAGCTACATGAGAGGCTGTGTCCAATCTGGGCAACATAGTGAGACACTGTCTCTAAAATATTAATAAATAAATAAAATAGGCTACAGTTTTTAAATTTTAAAATAGCTTACAAAAAGTAAATAATAAAAAAGCTTATAAACAATGAAAACAGTCCAAGTGTAGTGGCTCACACCTATCAACTCAGTGCTTTGAGAGGCCAAGGCAGGAAGATCATTGACGCCAGGAGTTCAAGACCAGCCTAAGCAACAGTGAGACCCGCATCTCTACAAGAAATTAAAAAACTAATTAGCTGGGCATGGTGGCACATGCCTGTAGTCCTAGTTACTAGGGAGGCTGAGGTGGAAGGACTGCCTGAGCCCAGGAGTTGGAGGCTGCAGTGTGCTGTGATTGTGCCACTGCACTCCAGCTTGGGCGACAGAGCCAGACCGTATCTCTAAAGAAATTTTTTTTAATATTGTTTTTTTTTTTTGAGACAGTCTTGCTCTGTTGCCCAGGCTGAAGTACAGTGGCATGATCTCAGTCACTGCAAACTCTGCCTCCCAGGTTCAAGCAATTATCCTGATTCTCCCGTTTCAGCCTCCTGAGTAGCTGGGACTACAGGCACACGCCACCACACCTGGCTAATTTTTATATTTTTAGCAGAGATGGGGTTTCACCATGTCGGCCAAACTGGTCTCAAACTTCTGACCTCAAGTGATCCGCCCACCTCAGCCTCCCAAAGTGCTGGGATTACAGGTGTAAGCCACTGCACCTGGCCTAATTATTTTTTAAGATTATTTTAGGATTAATTCCTTAGAACTCCTATTACTAATTCCAAGTAATAGGAATTTTTTCCCCACGAGATGAAGTCTTGCTCTGCCACCCAGGCTGGAGTGCAGTGGCGCCATCTCAGCTTACTGCAACTTCTGCCTCCCAGGTTTCAAGCAATTCACCTGCCTCAGCCTCCCTAGTAGCTGGGATTACAAGTGCCTACCACCATGCCCAGCTAATTTTTTGTATTTTTAGTAGAGACGAAGTTTCACCATGTTAGCCAGGCTGGTCTTGAACTCCTGACCTCGTGATCTGCCTACCTCAGCCTCTCAAAGTGCTGGGATTACAGGTATGAGCCACCATGACTGGCTTTTGTTTTGTTTTTCTTCTTCTTTTTGAGACATAGTCTCTCTCTTGTCACCCAGACTGGAGTGCAGCAGCCTGATCTCGGCTCACCTCCACCTCCAGAGTTCAAGGGGATTCTCCTGCCTCAGCCTCCCAAGTAGCTGGGATTACAGGTGCCCACCACCATGCACGGCTAATTTTTGTATCTTTAGTAGAGACGGGGGTTTCACTATGTTGACCAGGCCAGTCTTGAACTCCTGACCTCAAGTGATCTGCCCACCTAGGCTTCCCAAAGTGCTGGGATTATAGGCATGAGCCACTCCGCCAGGCCAAAGATTTTTATTAAAAAGAATAACTGAAAAAGAATAAAAGCAATACTCATGGATAGAAGAAATTCAGTCCAAAAAAAATTGTGGTCTTAATCTGTTTAAGAGTCTTAGAAATGCCGTAAATTTACAAAGTACACATCTTAAACTTCCTTTAGCATTTAACATATTTTCAAACAACTTTCTAAAGGCCATTTGAATTTGACTTCCTGTCTCCTCCACCCATTCATTCTTCTACCCTGCCACCTCCTCAAATAGAATAACTTCAGTTTAATTTAATTTGATAAGTAATTACTAACATCCTGCATAACTATCTCCTTAGAACCTTCCATAGAAAATGCAACAGAAGCATTAAGTTAACTACAATTTGTATCAAGATTTTCTTAGAAATGTAGCTTATGGACCATGATCTAGGTCAAATCAATCCTCTAAATCAACCAAGCCAAAGTTGTTTTAAAAATTTAAAGTTTAGCTAGGTGCAGTGGCTCACATCTGTAATCCCAGCACTTTGGGAAGCTGAGGTGGGCGGATCACCTGAGGTCGAGAGTTCGAGACCAGCCTTACCAACATGGAGAAACCCCATCTCTACTAAAAATACAAAATTAACCAAGCACTGTGGCACATGCCTATAATCCCAGCTACTCAGAAGCCTGAAGCAAGAGAATCACTTGAACCTGGGAGGCAGAGGTTGCAGTGAGCCAAGATCATGCCATTGCAATCCAGCCTGGGCAACAAGAGTGAAACTCCATCTCAAAAATAAACAAATAAATAAATAATAAAACATAATAAAAACTTGCAATTTATATCAGGAAAACCTCAACTTTTATTTTTTACACTTTTAGTTTAAGAATTACTAATTCATCATACTAATACACCATCTCTCCTAAATGACTGGGTAAACCTTAGCAATTTAAACATGGATAAGTAGAAGGCAAAAAACAAAGTGGAAGGAATACACAGCTGGAATTGTAACGCCATGCATTTTACTCGACAAACTTTCAAGCGAATTGCTCTAGGTAAGAGACCTCAAAAATAGAAAAGGGGTTTAATTTTTACAAAATTGCTCCGCTTTTAGAGAAAATCTTTCACTAGAAGCCTCATTTACTCTTATTTTAAGCCTTTTTCTTATCTACAGACTAGGGTAATCTCACTCACTTTAATATGGCCTCATATGCTGTGTATATACTGATGATTCCCATATTTTTGCCTTCAGCTTGTTCTCTCTCCTAAACTGCCCACTTACATATACAATTGCCCACTTGACATTTTCACTTGAGTATCTCACTGGCTTTTTAATGTCATTATTATGCATGAATCTAGAATCTGACATCTGATTCTCCTCCTATAGATCCCGCCTTGCTGAATTGCACCCGATGGCCCAAGCTCGAAATCTGGGAGTCATCCTTGACTCTTCCTTCTCCTTTATCCACCATATCAAATCACCCAGGCCTCCCTTAATTCTACCTCATACACGTTGCTTAAATCTATCCACTCTCTTCATCCCAATTCCCAGTACCTTAGTTTGGGTCAACATTGTATCTCATTGGGGTATTTGCAATAACCTTTTAACAAGCTTCCATACCTCTAATTCCAATTTGGTCAGTTGATCTTTATAGGTTTTTAGAGCTTACCGAAAAAATAAAAAGCAATCTTAGGGAAAAAAATTGAGTGTTATACAGTTACTAGCACAAATATTCTGCTTTGGGATGTCATATTATTTTGGGTTTGCCATAGAAACAGAGAGAGAAGATTCTAAGGAATTGTCTCACATGATTATGGAGACTGGCAGCTCTAAACATCTGCAGGGCCAATGTCCCAGTTAAAAGGCACACAGGCTCTTTAGAACCAGGAAGAGCCAGTGCCAATTCAATGGCTGGCCTTGATGCTGGAAGGCCAGGCCTTCAGGCAGAATTCCCCCTTGCAAGGGGAGGGTCAGCCCTTTGTTCTATTCAGGCCTTCTAGGGATAGGCGGAGCACAACCCAAGCTAGGAAGGGCAATCTGCTTTACTCTGTCTACTGATGTACATTTTAGCTTCATCCAAAAACATCCTGACTGAAAAAGTGAGAATATTATCTGAACAAATATCTCGGTACCTGTAGCCCAGTCAAGTTGAAACATAAAACTAACCACCACCCATGGGGAGAGTAAATAATATGATAAGCCTGGACATTAATCAGTCTAGCTAGGTGGCTAGGTGTGGTATAGACTACTAGAGTAGTGTTGACCAATTTCAGCGTCAAGACTCACAGGCATATTATTTTATCTCAGCTTGCTTACTTTCGGTAAACAGTAATGATACTTTTCTCAAAGAACTGATATGGTTACATGAAACAATGTTTATAAAGCTCTTAACATAGTACCTGGCACATCTTACATACTCAGAATTTTTGAAACAGAACACGTTTGTTTTTTATGTTAACAATTTCATCTTACTGACTTTAGTCTCTTGAAGCTTTAAAAAATTTACATCAGCTGGGCGCAGTAGCTCACACCTGGAATCCCAGCACTTTGAGAGGCCGAGGTGGGTTGGATCACCTGAGGTCAGGAGTTTGAGACCAGCCTGGGCAATATGATGAAACCCTGTCTCTACTAAAAATACAAAAATCAGCCAGATGTGGTGGCACACACCTGTGATCCCAGCTAGTAGGGAGGCTGAAGCAGGAGAATCACTTGAACCAGGAAGCAGAGGTTGCAGTGAGCCAAGATTGCACCGCTGCACTCCAGCCTGGGCAACAGAGCAAGAATTTGTCTCAAAAAAATTTTTTTTACATCATTTCTTTGTGGTTTGTATAGGGCTGGTAATGGGCTACTTACTAAGTTTAAAAAAAAAAAATTCTTACATCTTGAAGAAAATATTTCTGCTTTCAGCTCTTCCCCAACCTCTCCCATGAAGCAAACAGAAATGTAAAAAGGTGTAACCATAAAAATCCACTCTTAAAGTGCCCATAGAAAGCTCACTACCTGAAACCAGCAGTTGTCCTAAGCTGACCATAACTCAGTAGAAATCAGTAACATGTTGTTTTTCTTTCCTTACAGGGAAACTTACAGAGTTTTAGCACACAGTTAAGTAAATATATCTGTAGTGGAAGAAATACAATTTCTCCTCAAGCCTCATAAGTTCATAGTTGGGACAGATCCCTATAACAAAAGACAGATTAACAAGAGAAAAACAACTAATTTTTATTAATATTTGCAGTGTATATCATACAGGAGAAAACCCAATGAAGAAGTAACCACAAGTAGTGGCTTACAACTCTAGATTATATAGCATCTTCCACAGAGAATAAATTTTAGAGAAGTGTGACAAGGAAAGCAGTTTTAGGCTTCCAGAGGCAGGAACTGTGAGAAGGTAAATATACGGCAAGAAACTAACAGTAAGGTTTGTTTGTAGATTCCTCTGGTGCTGTCTCAGCTGACTAGAGCTATCTTCTCATCTTGGTATCAAAAGCATTTTTCTCAAAGAAGTTTGTATGGCTTGCTACAGGTAGGAAAGAACAGGTTAGATAGCCATTTCTGCAACTACTGTTTCTCAAGTGCCTTTAGCTCGAAATAATCACTATGGCAAATTGGTATATTTGGGGAAGGCATGTTCAAATTTCCTTCAGATCAAAAGAGCAGAAAGGTCAGAATCTGGCCCTTATATGGTAACTGAATGACAGATGTCACACTTGAAACATTGATACTTGGAAGAATAGCTATAAATATGCAAAAATAATTAAAACAAGATTCCAAAATCATGCCATAAACAAAAACAAATTTCAGTTGGACTAAACATCTAAATGTTAAAAAATTTTATAACTTTTGGAAGGCTGTATAATACTATTTTTATGACATTTCCTATACAAAAAAACAGAAAAAGCAAATCATTATGAAATATTGGTAAGATCACATTAAAATTTAAAAATTCAACATTTCATAACCAAAATACAAAGACAAAACAGCCTAAAAAAGATAGCTGAAACATACATAACAGATTATTAGTATTCAAAACATGTAATATCTAAAAACTGACAAGTTAAAAATAGAAAAACGAGCAAAAATGCCTGTAATCCCAGTGCTTTGGGAGACAAGATGGGAGGATTGTTTGAGCCCAAGTTCAAGACTACAGTGAGCTATGATCTTGCAAATGCACTCCAGCCTGAGCAACAGAGCAAGATCTTGTCTCTTAAAAAAAAAAGAATAAAAGATATGGCCTCAGAAATCACACAATGTATTTGCTCAATATCCTGGTAGTTACAAAAGTCAACACTGTAAAATGCAGAAGACTATAGCGGGGCATAAATACCAGGAGGCCAGGGATCACTGGGGCCATCTGGAGGCTGGCTACCACATACATAAAACAATATTTTGTAGTACTTTAGAAAAATACTTGTATGAAAAATATAAAAACACACACTAGAAAATATGCAACCTCTAGTGGTTACTTCTGGGGACTCTCAAAGAGTCCTCAAAGAGAGAGGAAGGGGACAGGATCAAAGAGGCAACAAACTTCAAATGTATCTAACATTTGCAATTACATACATACATATGTGTGTGTGTGTGTGTGTCTGTCTGTCTGAAGAAAATATAGCCAAATGCTAACATTTACTACATTTGCGTGGTAGAAATACATGAATTTTCTTGAAATCATTTGCCTTTCCTGTATCTTCGAAATGTGTCAAAAAAAAAAAAAAAGTTTTGAGGTAATGAATCCAAAGAAATGGAAATAAAATGTGCTTTTAATAAGAATTTATTTTTGCACATTTCAAAAATTGCAATTTTCAGGATATGTAAGAATATTTTTCTAATACTGAAATAAGCATATCTTTGGTATAAAAATCACACCCTATGTGTGATCTTTAAAAAAACTAATCAAGAACTATGACCTAATATGTTAAACAAAACTATTCTTTGCCCATCCATCTGTCCCCTCTCATAGCCCCATTGTGGGGCGTTAGAATATAGTTTTGTACATATCTACAAAGAATTAAGATGTTGTATCAAAGATGTCCAGAAGTTATATATGGTAGAGAATTAGTGGCTTAATCATTGACACACCACACAAAATACAAAAGCAACATAAGATACAGGATGCAAAATAGAACACTAAGGTCAAATAATACAAAAAGAAGGGAACACTAAGGTCAAATAATACAAAAACAATCACATCATTTAAATTTGATGCATTGCAAACAAAGTAACTTCTTTAGAATTATTATGTACACAACTTGCAAAGCTCAGAGAGTAATAGCACAGAGCCATAAATCTAATAAGGCACTTTACTTTGAGATGGAGTCTCACTCGGCCGCCCAGGCTGGAGTGCAGCGATGCTATCTCTCAGCTCACTGCAACCTCCGCCTCCCAGGTTCAAGCAACTTTTCTGCCTTAGCCTCCCAAGTAACTGGGACTACAGGCATGCGCCACCACGCCTGGCTAATTTTTGTATTTTTAAGAGAGATAGGGTTTCACCATATTGGCCAGGCTGGTCTTGAACTCCTGACCTCGTGATCCACCAACCTTGGCCTCTCAAAGTGCTGGGATCACAGGTGTGAGCCACTGCGCCCCGCCATTCTTGTATTCTAACAATGCTTTGTATCTTAAGACTCTTTAAAGATAGCAATCAAACATATACAAGTATCAGATACAAAAACTGTTAAACTGGAAAAGCAGTAACCACAGAAATAGAGAAAAAATATGCATTCTTTCGAGACAAGTCTTTCCTTTTCTGAAGTAAAGTCTTTTCAAAAAAAAATATCAAAGAAGTACAAAAAATACTTCTCACACATTTTTAAAACCTATCATCAAAGTCCAAATCTCTGTAAAAAAGAATGTTTATCTTCAAGTCAATAAAGGTCAGATTCCTACATCTTCTAGAGAAACAATTACAGTCTTCATGCTAAATACGGGAAGAAAAAAAGCTTTTAATTAAGTTTGTTAACTCTTCTATTCAACAAATATTTAGTGAGTGTTGTGTGACCCTGTTTTAGGTGCTGGGGATACAGAATACAGACACAATCATTAGCTGTAGACAACTTAGCCTAATGGAGCTGGATCTACCATTGGAAACCTTAAAGTTACCTCCCTTGGTCCTTAAGATGAAATGCAACTTCAAACTCTGCATGCTTAGCATCTTGTTGCAAAACAAATAAATAATGGTCTAGCTAGTTTGCTACTGGTATCACTATGGCATTATTAATATTAGCCATCTACTGATTATCTTTCATAAAGGATTCTATGAAAGTTCAGAGGCAGAAAGTACTTAAGGATAAACAAGTACTGGTCAGCCTCAAAAATAGCATCGGTATTCCGCTTTCACAAAAGCCAAGAAAACCAAGAAAAGGAACATAATTCAACAAATTGGTTAGCATGGATGATCAACAAATGTCTATGGATATGACCAGTAGGAAACTCTCATTACAACTGAGTGGAAGATTCAGGCAGTTTCCCTCTGATTCCACGGATCCTGAAGCAGGAATTGGAAGATTGGAGGACACTGAAAGGAATGCAAAATCTATGTTCAACCAGCATTCTGAGCCACCTTCCATCCAGCTACCCCAAACCTTTTGTTTTTGTGCTGTCTTACCGATGGACTGCATGAAGGCCTCATAGATGTGGGTGTGAGTGAAAGAAGCTCGCTCACTGTTGAAGGCAAACAAACATCCACACAGTCACTCTTTAAAAGGAATGTCACTGACCAGGACCGGATGACTAAAACTGAAATGACATCCATGCTTCAACACTGCTGCTACCTACTCATCGGAGTTGTGATCGGATCAAGTGATTAGATCCAGTCTAATCCTATTCAGGTCTAAAAACAATTCCGGGCCATGATGGTTGCACCAGGCAGGGCAGCAGATGGCCAAAGTGCAAACCTGTTGATTGCACACAATGCTGGGCCTGCGATAGACTGGATCAATAGTCAACCTTGGGTCGGTGAGTTTGTATTTGCTCTCCTGTTCAGGGAAAGGCGCTCTTAGATCAGGTCAAGCTTGTTGCTACTAGAGCCCAGATGACAACAGTTTTTACTATCCAGACCTTCCTAGAACCATGTATGGACGGGACAGCAGCACTCCCCTCAGTCTTCACATAGTGGAGTTTGAAAAGAGACTCATCAATGCAAAGAATAAGATGGGGAGTCTGTTTGGGCTAGCTGGGGCACTCCGCCATCCTATTATGCTAGAGCTCGCTCCTGAGACGTTTCCCAACCTGGCCACAGCAGCCAATTATTGGACCAAAAGAACCAACCCAACATTCACAGGCTTCAAAGACCCCAACGTAATACCGGGAGCAAGTCTCTCACTGCCACTGCTACAAATGGTGGCACAGAGACCTGTCAAGAGGGGAGACACAGGTGGGCCAATGGACAGAACACTTGTTATCTTGTTATGGAATCACCGGTTATGATTGAACATCTATTCAAAAACCAAGAAAAATTTCATTCTGAGTACATACAGAACTTCTGGACAGTGGTCATCCTATACGTGTGGTAAATGTACAAATATGACATATGAAGAAGTATGAAGTAATGCAGTCATTATTAAACAACGAAGTATGTCAAATTAGTCATCAGGTTTCAAAGAATCATAGCCTTCTTTCAAGAGGTCCCGCCATGTTTTAAGGAAACGTGCATTTTCTGTACATTTGAAGGCAAGCTCTTCCACTTGAGCTGATACTGCAGATGTGGCTTCAAGGAGTTTGGTTAATGAAAAGGCTGCCTAAAATTAAAAAAAAAAAAGTCAAACATAAGTTTATTTTTAAAATTCTCATCTCATTTTACAAGTAGTCTAAAAATAGCTTAAGGCCTTGAATCCAATGCCCCTCTTTTCTTTAAAAGTAATCAATTTTCAAACTAAAGCATTGGATCTTTAATATTTCTTAGGTTCCCTGAAAGAGCCAATGCTTTAGTTTGAAAATTGAGTAGGCTTTGAGGAAACAGGTCTGCTAGAAAAATATTCACTATGTATGAGACATGACAAGTCAGTATTGTTGTTTTCTATGAAAATACACTAGAGTCGCAGTTCAACAAGATGACTTGGACCCCTTTACACTAAGTGCTAGAAGTATCTGAAGGAATTCATCATAAATAATTCTTACTGCTATGTGGGTAACATGGGCATTGACCTGTGAACACTTTAAACAATGAAAATGTATAGACCAAAGAACAGAAACTCTGAGCTCTGACAAACAACATCAACGAAATCACACACGAATGCAGAAAACACTCAGCTCCTGGTGGAAATTTCACTTTTTAGGTAAATATTTTTTTCACTGATGATATAAAACAAAACATTGTTCGTAAATAACACATAAGCACTTCATTCTACGTATTTCTTTGTAGAATATTCAAAGAATATGTAAGAAAATTCTACATATTTACTTACAATCAGTTTGTTCTGCAAAAATAAAGGCTGGATACGCAATTTAGTCATCCTTAAAAAAAATATTTGCGGAGCAGTGAGATAATCGAGGTCATCCCCCAGTTTCCAAACCTTAAGAAAGGTCATGCCACAGAGCAAGGTTACACCCTACATACCTCATTCCACTTGACCCACTCGAGAGACCATAAAACTGTGACCTCCCTTCTCTCCCTCCCCATCTTGTGTGAGTTAGGGGTGGGAGGTGGGGTGCTAGTTTCTGGGGATTCTAGATTTAACAGAAACTATCCTTACTAAGTATGCATTCTAGCAATCATACAAGGGGAGGAGTGCTGAACTAAACCTTAATGAAGCCAATCCACATGACCTAAACCCTTCAAGCTGGGTCCACCGCTAAGCAGGCCTGAGGCAGACAATGGCATTATCATCTGTTCCTGGGCAGGTGGCCAACTAGAACAGCGGGCTCTAAGTCCCATGGAAAGAAATCACAGTCTGATCCTAAACACTCGCAGACAGCAAGCAAACCCATGCAGTGAAAACTATTCTCCGATGGGAGAGGAGGCGGCAAGGAGCCAGCACCGGGCGGCGCAGAGCTGCATGGCTTCGGGTTACTGCGGATGATTGAAACCAGAAGGCGAGACAGAAAGAACCAGTTAGGGGTGGGGCGGGTGGAGGGATAACCCTTAAGACTCCTCACCGCTAAATCTAAATGGGGAACCCTCAGAGAGGGGTGGCACTTTAGCTGCTGGCATCTCCCACTCCCCGCTTCCCGCCCGCACGCTCTCGGGTGCAGAAGGGCTGGTCGTCCCCGGTTGTGGGGGTTGGGGGACCGACTCCCTGGCCTCGCGGGCCCCGTCGCCGCCAGTCTTCCCAGAGGCGCCAAGGAGGGACGCAGTCCCGACTACACACTCACGTCTCCGATCTGCAGCTCCACTTCCTCCAGCGGGTTAACCTTTCGGCCGCTGCTCCTGCTCGGAACTGGCCAGCTCAAACTCACTGGGCCGCCGGGGGAAGATGCTGCAGAGGCGTCTGAAGAGGAGGGAGAAGAAGGAGGCGGCGGGGGCGGCGAAGAAACCTGCAGCTCCTCAGGGTCGGCCATGGGGGAGGGCTGGGACCGCGGATTCCAACTCGAGCAGCGGAACCTACACCGTCTTTTAACCGCTCGCGCCCAAAGCCAAGTGGCCCCGCCTCCTAGCGCCCGAAATCCCGCCCCGTCTCCTCACGGGTCTCAGCCCTGGACCACAAAGACTTTTCATTTTTCGGGACAGCCAATCAGATGACATCTATTCACCTTAGGCAGCTCAAGGCTCCTGCGCGAGCCTCGTCTGGCTGGAGGGGCGCGCGTGCAGAAGACTAACCCTCCCAGGAAGCTGTGCGCGTCGCCCCGCCTTCCAATGTCTTTCACTGCGCGTGCGTCATGCTGTGGGATTCGTGAACCTCTCTAGCCGCGCTCCGGCTGGCACCGCGCCCCCGCTGGGACTTGGAGTCCCTAATTTCCCCGGTTTAGTACATGACCCGGAAGTCTCGGCTGGCCGCCGCGTCATGCATGACGCCGGCTCAGAGTGAGAAGGAGGCGGGAACGCCGCGAAGCAAGAGCGGTCGGCAGAGCTGGGAAGACGAACTGCGATAGAGTTCTTGCTTCCCGGCAGGTGATGGCGCCCCCCGCGGCCTAGAGGTCCAGCGCCTGCCGCGAGCAGCGGAGAGTCCTCCTCTTCTCTCTGACTCCTGGTGACTTTGAACATGCTGGTGCCGCTAGCCAAGCTGTCCTGCCCGGGTGAGACGGAACGTAGGGTGGGGATAAGTGGAGGAAAGTGGAGGAATTAGGGCAAAAGAGACAAGGCCGGTCCTGGGGTCTATAGGCACCTCTCTCACCTCTCGCCTCTTCTCTCATCTGCTTTCTGAGGCTATCTAGGGCAAAGGTAAAGCTCTGTGAGCCTGGTGGTGGACCCTCGCTTCCTCTCTCTGGGGTTGCCTCAGTTGGAAAAAATAATATCTAGGCTAAAGGTCAAGGGCGGAGAAAACTTGTCAACACACCCCACCCACCACCACCCGTCAACAAACACACATCTCGGTGGACTCCTGAACTGAGGCCTCCCAAATCATGGTTCTAATCCTCAAAGCTTTGTTTTAAATGAAAAAAAAAAAAAAAGTTGTATTTGCCTAGTTTTTATCCTTGGTCCTGACCTGACTTTCGTGTTCGCAGCCATCCTGGTTCAGTCTAAAGAAATTGAAGTCTTATCTGTCACATCATGGCTAACATTCATATGTTAACCAAGTCACCTGAGTGTATCTGGAGCCAGGAGTTTTCTGCCTTGTCTAAAATTAACTATAAAGGCCAGTCGCGGTGGCTCATGCCTGTAATCCCAGCGCTTTGGGAGATCGAGGCGAGTGGATCACCTGAGGTCCAGAGTTCAAGGCCAGCCTGACCAACATAGTGAAACCCCATCTCTACTAAAAATACAAAAATTAGCTGAGTGTGATGCCGCATGCTTGTAATCCCAGCTACTCAGGAGGCTTAGGCAGAATCACTTGAACCCGGGAGGTAGAGGTTGCGGTGAGCTGAGATCGCACCACTGCACTCCAACCTGGGTGACAGAGCCAGACTCCGTCTCAAAAAATGTAAAATAAAATTAACTCTAAGGGTTTTATCGTGTTATGGGTATTCTTTGAACCATCATGACAGATGTAGTTGGACGGTCTTTTTAAAGTTTTACTTAAATTTTTGTTGTTGTTAATTCAAACAAAAGTTCACTAAAGGATCTCGTATTCTGTCATAACTGGCTAAATTTTTTTAATCTTTACTTAAGTTTTGGTGATTCATTAAGTATAAATATTACAAATTCAAAGATGTTCTTATGAAATTTCATGAAAGTAGAATTTTGTTAAATTTGGCTTCCATATGTTAAGAAATTAGAACTTTGTTTAAATTTCATGTCATGTCACCCATGCATTTGTTGTTGCACTTAATGTATGGTTAAGATAGATGGTGTTTGAAGTTGTCAGATGGTGTCTGCCTTACAGAATGATTTAGATGCCATCAGCCTTGGGCCCAGTGCTAACCACTACAATTTCTGTTTTCTTTGGATGGCAATTCATTGCCATTTTCATAGCCTGAAAGAGGTAGACACAAATGTGCCATCAGTGTGAGTTTGATATGGTGATACTAAGTTCAAAGGACTTTGTGACCTCACTTCTCGACCAAAGAGACTGAATATTCAAATCTCTAAAGTGAGATACCAGATTTGTTTTCAGAAAAGGGGTAAAGGTTGTGACTTTTTTTTTTTTCATTCCTTTGGAGAAAGACTACACAGTTCCAAATATTCTCAAGAGAATCAGTAACTATACAAGCAGTAGAATTACAGTTTGTCATATGCCAGTCATCAGTTTTCAGAAGTAAATAACTTCTATACACTAAATTACAATACATTGAAAACTAAATATTTTAAATATTGATTATAGTGTGTTTGAACTCTTGCACTGAGTCCTAGAGTATCTTTATGTATTTAATATACACTTTTTTTTTTTCAAAACTTAGGTGAATAGTTATCTAAGGCTTAAAAAGTGTTCCCAGTATTACAGTTTTTTTGTTTTTTGGGTTTTTTGAGACAGCCTTGCCCTGTCGCCCAGGCTGGAGTGCAGTGGTGTAATCTTGGCTCACTGCAACCTCTGCCTCCCGGGTTCAAGTGATTGTCATGCCTCAGCCTCCCTAGTAGCTGGGATCACAGCGCCCACCACTATGCCCGGCTAATTTTTGAATTTTTAGTAGAGACAGAGATTCCCCATGTTGGCCAGACTGGTCTCAAATTCCTGGCCTCAAGTGATCTTCCTACCTCAGCCACCCAAAATGCTGGGATTACAGGTATGAGCCACCATGCCCGGCCCCAGTGCTATAGTTTTTAGTTTGCATAATCAAATTCATTTATTTGCCACTTTTTAAAAAAATGATCAAATTCAGATTTTTAGTGTCTAAGAGACTTGCCTTTTCACAGAAAATGACTCTGAAGAGCATTAATGTTTTGTAGTACCATGTGCCAATCATAAATGAATACTCTAGTGAAGGAAAGTATAAAAATGACTATCTAATATTTAGTTAACAAATATCTATACCTAACATTAGGTTTTCACACACAACAAGATAAATGCTTTTGGAGCGTGCTGATGGAGAATACAGACAACTAAAGACATTTATATTTTTGCCCTTTTTTGGTCACATAAATGGTTTAAATTTTTTAGTCCAGTGATATTATAACTTTTTAGATTTTTATTATTCTTAGAAAATAACTTTCAAAATCCTAGATTCTAAAAAAAAAAAAAAAATGTTTTTTCCATAATATTTTTGTATGTGGCTATGTTCTTTTTTAAAAGTTTTATAATCTTTAATAAGATATGTCACAAACCATACAGTTTATACTATTTAAAATGTACAATTCAGTGGTTTTTAGTATAGTCAGAGTTCTGTTACCATCACTGCAATCTATTTTAGAACATTTTCATCACTCCAAAAAGAAACACTGTATTCACTCCCAAGCCCCTTCCAACATTAGACAACAGTCTACTTTCTGTCTCTATAGATTAGCCTATCCTGAATATTTCGTATACATGGAAGCATATAATATGTTGTCTTTTTGTGTCTGGCTTCTTTCACATAGCATATTTTCAAAGTTCTTCCATGTGGTAGCATGTATCAGTATTCAATTTCTTCTTATTGCTAAATATTTCATTATTTGGATGTATCACTTCTTACCATTTATTGATCAACACTTGGGTTGTTTCTACTTTTTGGCTGTTATAAATAATTAAGTTATTGGCCAGGTGCAGTGGCTCACACCTGTAATCCCAGCACTTTGGGAGGCTGAGATGGGCAGATTACTCGAGCCCAGGATTTCAGGACCAGCCTACACAACCCAGTGAGACTGTTTGACTACAAAAAAATAGAAACAATTAGCCAAGTGTGATGGCATTCCCCTGTAGCCCTAGCTACTTAGGAGGCTGTGGTGGGGGGATCACTTAAGCTTGGAAAATCAAGGCTTCAGTGAGCCATGATCACATCACTGCATTCCACTCTTGGTAAAAGAGTGAGACCTTGTCTCAAAAAAAAATTCAGCTAGGAACATTCATGTGCAAGTTTTTGTGTGGAAATATGTTTTAATTATCTTAGGGATAGGCTTAGGAATGGGTCATATGAAAACAATGTGTTTAACCTTTTGAGGAACTGCCAGACTGTTTTGCAAAGAGACTGCATCGTTTTTACTTCCCAGGCAGGAGTGTATGAGGGTTCCAGTTTTTCCACATCCTTGCTAACTCTTGTTATTGTAACCGCCCAATGTGTTCTCCTTTCCTACTGTCCAGACAGAGCCAATTTATCAAAACAGGAGAATTACAATAGAGAAAGAGTTTAATTCACACAAGGCTGTACAGGAGACCAGAGTTTTATTATTACTCAAATCAGTCTCCCCGAAAACTTGGAGATTGGGCTTTTTAAGGATATTTTGGTGAGTAGGGGGTGTCAGAAAGTGGGGAGTGCTGATTGGTCAGGTCAGATTTGAAATCATAGGGAGGTGAGTTTGTCCTCTTGCACTATTTCATCAATCTGGGTGGTGCCAGTTGATCCATCAAGTGTAGGATCTGCAAAATATCCCAAGTAGTGATCTTAGCTTTTATAATAATTATGTTATCCCAAGGAGCAATTTGGGGAGATTCAGAATCTTGCCACCTCCAGCTGCATGACTCTTAAATCATAATTTCTAATCTTGTAGCTAATTTGTTAGTCCTGCAAAGACAGTCTGGTCACCAGGAAGGAAGGGGATTTGTTCTGGAAAAGGGCTGTTACTGTCTTTATTTCAAAGTTAAACTATAAACTAAGTTCCTTCCAAAGTTAGTTCAGCCTACTTCCAGGAACGAACAAGGACTTACTGGAGGTTAGAAGCAAGATGGAGTTAGTTAGATCAGCTCTCTTTCACTGTAGTAATTTTCTTAGTTAGAGTTTTTGCAAAGGTGGTTTTATTGTCTTCTTGACTATAGCCATGCTAGTGGATGTAAAGTAGTATCTCATGTGGTTTTGGTTTGCATTTCCCGGATGGCTAATGATGCTGAGCATCATTTCATGTACTTACTGGCCATTTGTATATCTTTGAACAAGTATCTGTTCAGATCCTTTGCTACTTTTTAATTGGGTTATTTGTCTTTTTGTTACTAGATATAAGAGTTCTTTATATATTCTAAATATAAGTACTTTATCAGAAACACGATTTGAAAATATTTTCTCCCATTCCATGGGCTGTCTTTTCACTTTATTGATGGTATCCTTTGATGCACAAAAGGTTTTAATTTTGATGAAGTGCAATTTAACTGTATTTTTTTTGTTGCTTGTGTTTTTGGTTGCCCTATTGAAGAAACCATTGCCTAACCCAATTGTTGATGAAAAAGCCAAACTCCATAAACTATTTAAAAAAATTAATTCTGAGCCAAATGTGAGGACCATGACCCATGATGCAGCCTCAGGAGGTCTTGCAAACATGCACCCAAGGTGATTGGGTTACAGCTTGATTTTATACATTTAGCGAGAGAAGTTACAGGCAAAGGCATTAATCAATATGTGTAAGGTTTACATTGGTTTGGCCTGGAAAGGCAGAACCTCTTAAAGGGGGGGGTCCCTTCCAGTCATAGGTAGATTCAAAGATTTCCTGATTCACAATTTATTGAAAGTTGAGTTTGCCTAAAGAGTTTAAGTCAGCAGAAAGAAATGCCTGGGATTAAGATAAAGGGTGTTATGGAAGCCTGGGTTCTTGTTATGCAGTTAAAGCATCCAGGTAGCAGGCTTCAGAGACAATAGCTGGTACATGTCTCTTATTAGACCTTAAAATGGGTGTCCAATCTTTGGACTTCCCTGGGCCACACTGGAAGAAGAATTATCTTGGGCCACACATAAAATACACTAACGATAGCTGATGAGCTTTAAAAAAAAGTGAAAAAAGAAAATCTCATAATTTTTTAAGAAAGTTTATGAATTTGTGTCAGGCCACATTCAAAGGCATCCTGGGCTGCATGCAGCCCATGGGCTGCAGGTTGGACAAGCTTGCCTTAAAAGGTATCAGACTCTTAGTTAAATCGCTCCTAGATCAGGAAAAGACCTAGAGAGGGAAGGGAATTCTCCATAGAATGTAAATTTTCCCCACAAGAGATAGCTTTGCCGGGCCAATTCAAAAATTTTGTCCAAGAAATATATTTTGGGACATAATACTTTGATTTTCTCTAGGGCCTGTTGTCATGCGATATTATACCAGAGTCAGGTTGGAGTTGGTATCTTATTGCTACAAAGAGTCTGTTCTGTCAGTCTTAGGATTTTGATGTTAATGTTGATACCGATCAGTTATGTCTAAACACCAAAAGGAAGAGAGTATAATCAGGCATGTCTGACCCCCCGACTTCCCATCATGGTATGAACTACGTTTTGGATTTTCTTTGGCATCCTCTTGGCCAGGAAGAGTCCATTCACTCAGTTGGGGGGCTTAGAATTTTATTTTTGGTTTACACGGGGTCACAAAGATTTACACTCATGTTTTCAGTTTTATGGTTTTAGCGCTTATATTTGGGTTTGATCTTTCTTGACTTAACTTTCATATCACCATAATCTTTTTTTTTTAACTTTTTGTCTTGAAATAGTTTTAGACTTACAGATGAGTTGCAAAGATAGTACTGAGAGTTCCCATATGTCCTTTGCTGAGCTTACTGTCTTATATAACCATAGCATAATAATCAAAACTAAGAAATTAACTTTGATGAAATACTGTTAATTAAACCACAGATTTTATCCAGATCTTATTTTTCTGTTCCAGGACCCAATCCAGGGCTACAGATTGCCTTTAATTGGCAGGTCTCCATAGTCTACTTCAATTTGACAGTTCCTCTGTCTTTTCTTGTGTCCCAAGACCTTTACACTTTTACTCTCTACTGGTCGAGCATTTTGTAGAATGTCCCTCAATCCGAGTTTGTCTGATGATTTCTCATGAATAGACTGAGGTTAAAGATTTTGGGGACAAATACCACAGAGGTAAAGAACACTTTTCACCACCTCATATCAGGTGATACATAGTATCAATATATCTTATTGCTGGTAATATTAAACTTGATCGCTTGGTTAAAGTGGTATCTGCCATATTTCTCTACTGTAAAGTTAACATTTTTCACTTTCTGTTCTCTACTTATTAGAAGCTAGTCAATAAGTTCATCCCACACCACTTTAAGGAGGAGAGAACTGAAGAATTTATGGATATGTCACCATCTTTTTTTTTTTTTTCTTTTGAGACAAGGTGGTTGTCACCCAGGTTGGAGTACAGTGATGTGGTCCTAGCTCACTGTAGCCTCGAATTACTGGGCTCAAGTGATCATCCTGCTTCAACATCCTGAGTGGGACTGCAGGTGCATACTACCACACCTAGCTAATTTTTTTACTTTTTATTTTTTGTTTTTTAGAGAAGAGGTCTTGCTATGTTACCTTGGCTGATCTTGAACTTCTGGCCTCATACAGTCCTCCTGCCTTAGCTGAGATTTACAGTCATAAGCCACTGTGCCCAGCCCACCATAGTCTTCTATACTTTGAACTTTCCCTAATAAAATCTTCAACCAAATAGAATTTATTTTGACATAAGGAGCAGAGTATACTTTTTTCTGAATGGCTTTCTAGCTATCTCTGCAACATTTAATGAGAAACCATTTCTTCTCCCTAATTTGAAATGGCATCTTTATTATATACCATATACCTGTGTGTCTTCTATTTCTGAACTCTTTATTCTTTTTCTTTTGTTATTCTATCCCTTCTCCTATAAGAGACTTATAACTAATATAGCTTCAAATATAAGTTTTTATATATATCAAGAGTGGTTTCATGGAAGGATTCTTTGTCCTTTTTTAATGGTAGGAACAATTAGCAAGGAGAACAGAGGCTGTGAAGGGAGTCATAATTGAAGATCAGAAGGGAGGGTATCAGGTGGAGGAATGTCTCTAAGACAACAGGAGAGCTAAGTCTCATCATCCAGCTAGAAGGATTAACCCCAGCAGAGAAGAATATATTCTATTTCTCTATACTCATTGAGTACAATAATTAGGAGAAAAGACATATCCTCTGCTATAAACTGAGATAATGAACAAAGTATGGGCACAAATACAGATTATATTAGAAGTTACTGCCAAGGAGTTGAGAAAATTCCCATCTAATTGCTTCTGTCTTTTTGAGGTTTGATGCTAGGGTACCTGCCCTGGATAAGGGAAAGAGGAGGTAGAGTTGAAGGTTTGAGGACAACAGAGAAGGTTCATTGAACATTTTTGCAGATAAATCTTTGCACATTTCTGTTCATTTCCATAAAATGCCTTTTCCTGACTCAAAAATATATACATTCTTAAGTATATCAGAAGATACTGTGATCAGGTGCAGTGGCTCATGCCTATAATCCCAGCACTTTTAGAGGCTGAGGCAGGCAGATCACTTGAGGCCAGGAGTTCAAGACCAGCCTGAACAACATGGCAAAACCCCATCTCTACTAAAAAAATTACAAAAATTAGCTGGGTATGGTGGTGCACGCCTGTAGTCCAGCTACTTGGGATGCTGAGGCATGAGAATTGCTTGAACCCAGGAGGCAGAGTTTGTGTTAAGCCAAGATCACACTGCTGCACTCCAGCCAGGGTAACAGAGTGAGACTCTGTCTCAAAAGAAGACGGAAATATTGCCATATGTGTAGTTCAACTTATTTTAAAAATAACTTGACCGTAAAACCCAGTGTGTTTTTATAGCCATTGACCTAATACAGTTATTAATACTGCTTCCTACTACTCTCAAAGTGTTCAGCTTTCATGACTAATTTATAGTTAAGCCTGACATTAGCTAAATTGAATAAATTTGTTTATTAAATAGTTTTAAATTAGTTAAGATTTGAAAACATTGCTTTATGAGAAAAAGCTGTTCAAATTGTTCACCTAGGAAAGAGTATAGTCTATTTCACTATACTTATTGAGTATAGTCATTCATTTATATTTTTTCAGTCTACTGAGGAAAACTAATTTTAAGGAAGATAATAATTTTCATAATTTTTTGCAGCATATCAGTGCTTTCATGCCTTAAAAATTAAGAAAAATTATCTACCTCTATGTGCTACAAGATGGTCTTCAACTTCTATTGTGCCTCCAATTACTACCCATTATACCATTTATCCCAGGGATAAGGACAAGAGATGGGAAGGTAAGTAATAATTTGTGTAAAATTTCTGAGACTTTTCTGGATACTTTGTTTCTTTTTGTGGAGAGAGTATTATATTTTTCATAACTTGAAAACATCTAATAATATTTTATGGCTTTGCCAAATGTCTTACATATTACTACAGTCATGTGCCACATAATGACACTTCAGTCAATGACAGACGACATTTATGATGGTAGTCCCTTGACATGATAATGGAGCTGAAAAATTCCTGTAACCTAGTGACGTCGTTTAGAACATAGCTTTCAGACCATCACAGCTCAACACATTACTCAGTTGTTTGTGGTGAGTCTGATATAAACAAACCTACTCTGCTGCCAGTTCTTTAAAAGTATACCATACCATATACCATTATGTACAGTACATAGTACTTGATAATAAATGACTGTTACTAGTTTATGTATTTACTGTATTATACTTTTTATCATTATTTTAGAGTGTACTCTTACTTAATTTTTTTAAACAATTAACTGTAAAACAGACACAGGCAGGTCCTTCAGGAGGTATTCTGGAAAAAGCTGCTGTTTGCATAGGATGACCGCTCCATGCATGTTATTGTCTTTGATGACCTTCCAGTGGGAGAAGATGTGGAGGTAGAAGATATTGATGATCCTGACCCTGTGTAGGCGTGTGTTTGTGTCTTAATTTTTAATAAAAGAGTTTAAAAGGTAAAAGGCAAAAAAATTTAAATAGAAAAAAACTTAGAGAAAAAGGATATAAAAACATTTTTGTACAGCTGTACAATGTGTTTTTGTTTAAGTGTTGTTACAAGAGAGTCAAAAAGTTTAAAACATTGGCTAATAAAATAAAAACATTGTTGCAAACTAAGGTTAATTTATTGACAAAACATTTTTTTCATAGTTGTAGTGTAACCTAAGTATATAGTGTTTATGAAGTCTATAGTAGTGTACAGTAATGTCCTAGGCCTTCACATTCACTCACTGCTCACTCACTCCCTCACCAGAACAATTTCCAGTCCTGTAAGTTCTATTGATGGTAAGTGCCCTGTCAGATATACCATTTTTTCATCCTTTACCTGTATTTTTACTGTATTTTTTTCTGTGTTTAGATACCTAAATACTATTATGTTACAGTTGCCTACTGTGTTCAGTGTAGTCACATGCTATACAGCTTTGTAGCCTAGGAGCAACAGGCTATACCCTGTTGCCTCAGTGTATCGTAGGCTATACAATCTAGGTTTGTGTGAGTATACTCTGTGATGTTTGCAAAAGGGCAGAATGATGCCTAATGATGCATTTCTCAGAAAGTATTTCTGTCATTAAGGGACTTGTGACTGTATTTTAGACAAGTAAATATTTGCTAAGTGTATAATAATAAATCTCAAATCCAGGAATTAGTTTATGGAAACTGAAATAAAGTATGTACTGGAACAGAACCTAAGAATATAATCTGACTAATACAGTAATATGCTTAGTATAATTGTTGTGCAAAACACAGGGAGAATTTCCATAAATAATGCTATAAAGCACAGTGGATATTTTTTAATTATCATGTGATTATTGGGTCGTATTCCAGAATTTTTATTTCCCCCAGGAGTGAACATGGAGAGGTTTGCAGAAGAAGCGGATGTTGTCATAGTTGGTGCAGGTCCCGCAGGGCTCTCTGCAGCTGTTCGTCTAAAACAGTTGGCGGCGGCACATGAAAAGGACATCCGCGTGTGTCTAGTGGAGAAAGCTGCCCAGATAGGAGCTCATACTCTCTCAGGGGCTTGCCTTGATCCAAGTGCTTTTAAAGAACTCTTCCCAGACTGGAAAGAAAAGGGGGTATGAAAAATTGTTTTTTATACAAAGTCTAATCTTTTGTAATTGTATTTCAGTAGTTGTTCCCAAATTACTGGAAGATAAGAAACCCTTTTCATGTAACTGTCTCTTAGGGAATAATTATATACTTTTTAAATTTAAAAAAATTATATCAGAGTTGTAATTTATGATATTAACAAATATTTTTGTATAATGCTTTCTACATGTATTTATGTAGTGGGTATATGACAAGATAATATCTTGAGAAGACCTTTGAATGTGTCTTGGGAGGCATTTTGTGTTTTGAGGCTATTTTTAAACTTGTTCTTTTAAGTCTTTGTATGATTGTTCTTAAAAAGGATTATATACAATTTCTGGGACAATGCAATATCAAAGAAGATAATCTGATTTTCTAAAGAAATACATAATATGGCTTCCCATAACCTAAGCAGAAAAACTACAGGTGTGATATACAGAGGACCAGGTCCAAATTTTATTGTCTAAAATAAAATTTGTATGAACTTGGCTAAAATCTTAGACTGTCAATTTTTTTCTTCTCTAAGATAGGTTATATTATACCTGTCCTACCTCCAAGATTAGATTATTCAGTGGTTGTGAATATACTTGCAGAGATCAAAAATTACATGTATATCATCTATATACTTTCCATATAGAATAAATTGAATTCTAAAAATTTCATCTATGATCTCCTTTCTGAAATATCAAGCTACCTTAAACTAGAAATACTTTTTTTTTTTTTTTAGATGAAGTCTTGCTCTGTCACCCAGCCTGGAGTGCAGTGGTGCAATCTTGGTTCACTGCAACCTTTGCGCCTCCTAGGTTCAAGTGATTCTCCTGCCTCAGCCTCCCGAATAGCTGGAACTACAAGCGCGTACCACCATGCCCGGCTAATTTTGTATTTTTAGTAGAAACAGGGTTTCACCATATTGGTCAGGGTGGTTTTGAACTCCTGACCTCATGATCCTCCAGCCTCAGCCTCCCAAAGGGCTGGTATTATAGGCATGAGCCACTGCACCTGGCCTAGAAATACTATAATTGGGCCCAGTTAAATTTATCCTTTTGATATTATATCAGAAATGGATATTATTGAATTAATATCGACAAAACATCAATTGTAATAGAAAATGTTTTTCATGTTGAAGCCTTTTATTGCCTTAGTACCTTTTTTTTTTTGAGACAGGGTCTCACTCTGTCACCCAGGCTGGAGTACAGAGGCACAATCATGGCTCTCTGCAACCTCAACCTCCCATGCTTAAGCAGTCCTCCCACCTCAGCCTCCTCAGCAGCTGGGATTACAGGCATGCACCACCATGCCTTGCTAATTTTTGTAATTTTTTAGTACAGACAAGGTTTTGCCATGGGGGCTCAAATCCACTGACTTTGGCCTCCCAAAGTGCTAGGACTACAGGTGTAAGCCACCACACCCAGCCTTTGGTGCCTTTTAATATATATACCCAGCAGGTACAATTTGTTACTACCTGTTAATTGTCTTTATCCAAAAGGAAAATAAAATTTCTCTTACCTTTCACCAAGCAGGAAGTTTCAACTTAGATCCAAGCACCTTGGCTAACTTCTCCAGAGACAAGATAGGATGGTCACATATCAAAGATGTTTTCAAGGCTCCCAAGAAATAATATTCCTGGGATGCAAAACTGGCAAGAGGTTTATTTAGATTTTTAAAAGATTCCCAGCTGGCTGGGCACGGTGGCTCACACCTGTAATCCCAACACTTTGGGAGGCCAAGGCGGGTAGATCACTTGAGATCAGAAGTTCGAGACCAACCTGGCCAACATGGTGAACCCTGTCTCTACTGAAAATATAAAAATCAGCCAAGCATGGTGGCAAGTGCCTGTAAGCCCAGCTACTTGAGAGGCTGAGGCAGGAGAATCACTTGAACCCAGGAGTAAGAGGCTGCAGTGAGCTGAGATTGTACCACTGCACTCTAGCCTGGGTAACAGAGAGACACTGTCTCAAAAAAAAAAAAAAAGATTCCCATACATCTCAAAGAGACAGAAAGGATTTGCAGTTACAAGGTTTCTAAAAGAAATGCCAAAAGAAAATTAGAGGGAGTTCTGTTTTTCATCAGAGTACATTTTATAGTTTTTTATATTTATATTTATACTTGCAAATATAAACTAAAAACATTTCTTTTTCTTTTCTTCTTTTATTTCTAGGCTCCACTTAACACTCCTGTAACAGAAGACAGGTTTGGAATTTTAACAAAGAAATATAGAATTCCTGTGCCGATTCTTCCAGGTAAGGTATAGTGAATATTCATAGAACTGTAGAATTCCACAGCTGGAAGGAACTATATTTCATCTGGTAAAATTTCCTCCTTTTACAGATGAGAACTGAGGCCCAGATATTTGAAGGACTTACCCAAAGCTATACAGCTAGCTGGTGGGAAGGCAGGACTAGAACCCAGTTCTTTTGTCTTCCAGTCTAGAAGAATTGAGATAGCCTTGTAAGCCAACCAGGAATTTCTAGCTGAGTGCTTTAATGTTGTTTGTAATGTAATAAATTAGAACTCTAGACCAAAATTGTAGAAGATAAGTTGAAAGTGTGGCCATCAGTATAACACTTATGTAGAAATACATATTAATTCGAATTTTTGAAGTATGTTTTTGTAATGCATTATCAATAAAAAGTCAGATTTATAAATTAAGCATATATTTATAGGGCTTCCAATGAATAATCATGGCAATTACATTGTACGCTTGGGACACTTAGTGAGCTGGATGGGCGAACAAGCAGAAGCTCTTGGTGTTGAAGTATACCCTGGTTATGCAGCTGCTGAGGTTTGTATAGTTTTGTTTTATTTTTAATATTTATAGGAACTCTTTTTTTTAATAAGTAGAGAATTTTACAAAGGTGAAGACATAAATGTTTTTTAAAAGCCATAGGATTTTAGAATTATAAGATTAGAAAGAATCTTTAAAAGACCTAATCCAAAGAATACTTGAATTCCTCATGTTGTACCCCCATCAAGTGATTTTTCAACTTATGACTGATCACCATAAGAGATGAAAAATTGTGGATTGTTGGTAATCTCTTTCTTATTTTGAACAGAAATTACCTACAGTTTTATACTATCCAGAACAAATCTATGCCCTCTTCCAAGGACAACTTTCTAATTATAATTATTTCTTGCGCTCTCTTCCTTTCTATCTTTACTCTGGATTTTTTTCTTTCCCATTGTAGGGGTAGTATAGGAGTTAAGGGAAAGCTTTGTCTCTGCCCTTTGAAGGTTCACCAGAGATAAGCTGACAATAGACAGAGTAAGAGGAGAAAAAGCATACAGATTTATTTAATACGCATAAGCACAAGATAATGATGACGGGATAACCCAGTGAGGTCCAGATGCTTATCTACCCTTCGTCAGAGGAGAAGGGGAAATGGGATGTTTAGCAATCTTGAAAGGAAGTAAATGATTTTTAGGGAGAGTGAATGCACCCAAGACAAGTTAACTTGTAAATGATTCTGTTTGGAATTTGAATGAGCCTGAGAGGCAGGCATTATTTTGTGAAAAAAGTGTTCGTCTAGGTGTAGTTACTTTCTTCTGTCTTCTTTTCTGCAATAGATATGAATAATAAGATTTCAGGAATGGGATGGAAGACCATTGTGTTCTCTTTGACAGGTTCAATCTTAAGGTAGAGACGGGAATATCAGAGAAGAGCCGCATCCTGTGCTTTAGGAGAGCGAGGATTGACAGACAGATATGGGGGGCGGTCAGAGAGATCTTGAAGCTGGTTTAGCATGCCAGAGTGCCATATTTTAGCCTATCGTTTTCTAAGTCTCACAGCAGAAAGGCATGATACCCTTCCTTGCCCATTATAAGGGTCACAGCTGATACTTCTGTGACAAAAGACAGGGTAACAAGAAAAACATAAATTTATTTAAGCGAAGTTTTACATAATATGAGATCCTTCAGAATTAAAGGCCCCAAAGACCCAGGGGAAATCATGTTTATGCTTAGGTTCAATAAGAATGGACAGCCATGTAGAAATGTGATTGGACAGAAGGGTATGATCTAAGGGTGGTAGATTGAGAGAGGAAGCCAGGCGAGGCCTGTCTGTTGACATTCTCTTTGTCCTTTTTGTGTAACATTTCTTCCTCTGAAGTATTGCTAGAGCAGAACTCCACTGGAATGAGAGTTTTCAAGGGGAAAGGGAGAAGTAAGAATATAACCTTTCTAGGTTTTATGGCCTGTTTCGAGGGAGAGGAGTTCTGGTTTCTATGACTCACATTGAGGAAGAGGAATCCTTGTTTCTGTGACTTGCTTTGGGGGAGAAAGAGGAATGAGAGAAGGTAAGAAAGACCTTGTTTCTGAGGACTTACAGTCTTCCTTCAGTTCCAGGTGCTAAGTGTAGGGGCTTACCAAGGGAAAACTTACCCCTCACCTTCTGAAGGTTTGTAGAAAAATCAGCTCACAAGAGGCAGGTTAGTAGGAGAAATGGCATACAGATTTATCAGCATGCATGGAGGGAATATTACAGAGTGATTACCCTACCACATGATGGGGTACTGTTACATACCTTTCTTGGTAGGGGAAATGGAGATGGGGAAGTATGAATGACTTTAGGGGGATAGTAAATGATTTTTAGGGGAATTCAATGGGCTTGAAGAACATACAGTGGGACAAAGTCTCTTGAGCCTGCAGAGCAGACAATGGTTTCTGACAGAAGCCTGTCCAAGTTTGTTGACAGACATCGGTGATTGTTCCTGCAATATGAGTTCAGTTAATAAAAACTCAGGAAAGGGACCAGAAGTAATTGTTTGCTTCTTTAGTGGGTCCATATTTTAGGAAGATAAGGGAACTTCAGAGAACAACTTCATCCTGTGTTTTGGGAGAGACAGAGGATTAAGAGACAGGGACAGTTGGGCAGGGAAGGTCAGAGACATTGAAGCTTCTTCTTCAGTAATGCATGTCAAAGCACCATATTTTGGGATGTCGTTTCTGAGCCTCAACATCAGCATGCCAAGGTGGCATTCTTTTTAGGGTATCTTCTGAGTCCCAACACTAGCTTAAATATTCTCAGTTCTGAGCCCCAACACTAGCTTAAATATCCTCAGTTCTTTCAGCCATGATGGTAATTTGAGTCCTTTCAGTATTCTTGCTGCCCGCTTCTGAGTGGATCCTCTTTTTATCCCCTTTGTAAAGTGGCACCCAGAATGAATAAGCCACTTCATGCCTGGTGTAGAACAGCACTGTTACCATCTTCATCCTAGAAACTGGTCTTGCATTAATTCCCTCAAAGTAATTACTTTTTTGGCAACCACATCACACTGTTGATTCTTATTATGTATTACTGGGGAAATTATTAAAAGTAAAATTTTCTGTGTACCCAGAAAAAAATCTCTTCACAAATTATAAAAAAGAATGAAACAGTTTTATTCTTGAATTAGCCTTGAACCAAGACTGTGATGCGTATTACAGGCCAAGACAGAAATCTCACCCTTTTAAATAGCCAGGCAGATACAATTCATTCATTACATACATGTTAACTGTCTTTATTCAAAGGAAAAATAAAATGTCTTGTATTTTTTTTTTCTTTTTGACAAATGGGAAGTTACAACTTAAAGCCAAACACCTAGCCCAAATTCCCACAGAGACAGGAAGACAGGAGACATCCTTCTTGGTGTTCCATTTCAAAGTGATGGCTCCAAAGCCCTAAGAAAGACATTCCTGGAATGCAATTTAAAAAGACTGCCATGTATCTCAGATAAATAAAAGATTTACAGCTGGAAGTTTGCTAAAGGCAATGCTGAAAGAAAAGTTATTGACACCACGGAAAGTTCAGTTTTTCTATTTGTTTTTACCCTTACAGTTTGTAAGTCAAATAAAAGACAGGTCCCTGTATTATACTTGCTGCTATAAATTGCTGATTTCCTAGCCCATACACATGCATTTGGGTTTTTGGATCCAAGTGTGGGATTTTGTATTTCTTTTTGTTAAACATTGTTGACTGGAATCAGTGTCAAAGTCACAGGTAGGTGGTTTGTAGAATCCATGATTTTCACTTTTGGAGTATATAAATCAACACTTATAGTCTCTTATATCTCCCTTCTTTTTCTCAGGTCCTTAATGATCATGATCAAGAGATTATTGATCTGTTTGCCAGGATTTTTTGAGGGTACTCTGAGCCAGACTTCAGTTCTAGTCTGTAGCCATATTCTGCTGTTGATTTGTTTTCAGGATATCAGATAAAACCTTTATGTATATATTTTTTTTCATATCCATTGCTGCTAATCTTTGTTTACCTCTCCACTCCCACGCTTTCTTATAATCTGCTATGTAATTGCACTGTACATTGTGTACTTTACTATCCAACGGGCACCTTCCTCCGCAGAGAACACAGAAACCAAGGGTTACACACTATTGCTATTTCTTATCATCAGAATTACACTTTTGACCTATTTTCCCCAATCTTCTTCCTCCACATACAAACTTTTGTCATCTTTGGTCTGTCTTCAGCTTCTCTCTGTTTTGTTTTCTTTATTTTTTGTTTATTGAAGTCTTTGCTCATTTGAGACTAAGCTTTCCTGACAGTTTGTTTCTCTCCACCTTCATGTTCTTCATTTGTTACAGGCCCCAATTTTAGATTCTTTACACATGATTTGACATCTGAAGGACACTCCTTGTTTAATCTTACTGGTTTCCCTAGTAATTTCTCTAGTAGTCTGCTCCTTGTCTTTCTCATCAAGGTTGTGGCATTGTTTTCATTTCCCATTGTCTGAGCTCTGTTCTTTGATACTCTAGAAGGTAGTACCTTAATACTTGTCCTTTTATTGCCTGAACATTTTAAAGTCAGTATTTTTATAATCTAGAGAATATGTTCACTTTCTGAGAAACCTAAGGCTGTTCACTGTTTTGTCAAAATTATTATGAATTCTAAGGTATTAATAAATTTGTTTTTATCATTTTTAGGTTCTTTTTCATGATGATGGTAGTGTAAAAGGAATTGCCACTAATGATGTAGGGATACAAAAGGATGGTGCACCAAAGGTAAACCTTTTTAATAGTTATGTGCTTAACAAACTGACAAAAAAAAAAAAACAGAAAGAACTGTGTGGGCAACAAAGTGAGACCCCATCTCTCCAAAAAAAGAAAAAAAAAAATTAGCTGGGTATGATGGTATGTACCTGTAGTTCTATCTACTTTGGAGGCTAAAACAGGAGGATCACTTGAGCCCAGGAGTTTGAGGCTGCAGTTGGCCATGATCAAGCCACTTCATTTCAGCCTGGGTGAGTGACAGAGCAAAACCCTGTCTTAAAAAAAAAAAGGGTCAGCAAAAGCCTGAGTCCTGTCCTCTCACTCTCCTCCCCAGACAGCATGAGCTTCACCACTTGCTCCACCTTCTCCACCAACTACCGGTCCCTGGACTCTGTCCATGCACCCAGCTATGGTACCTGGCCAGTCAGCAGTGTGGCCAGTGTCTATGCAGGCACCAGGGGCTCTGATTTTCATGTCCCACTCCACCAGCTTCCAGGGCAGCATGGGGTCTGGGGGCCTGGCCATGATGGCGGGGAGTCTGGCAGGAATGGGAGGCATCCAGAACAAGAAGGAGACCATGCAAAGCCTGAATGACCACCTGGCCTCCTACCTGAACAGAGTGAGGAGCTTGGAGACTGAGAACTGGAAGCTGTAGGGCAAAATCTGGGAGCACCTGGAGAAGAAGGGACCCCACAGACTGGAGCCATTACTTCAAGACCGTCGAGGACTTGAGGGCTCAGTGCTTCGCAAATACTATGGACAATGCCGGTATTGTTCTGCAGGTCAACAATATCCATCTTGCTGCTGATGACTTTAGAGTCAAGTATGAGACAGAGCTGGTCATGTGTCAGTCTGTGGAGAGCGACATCCATGGACTCCGCAAAATCATTGATGACACCAATGTCACTCGGCTGCAGCTGGAGACAGAGATCGAGGCTGTCAAGGAGGAGCTGCTCCTTATGAAGAAGAACCATGAAGAGGAAGTAAAAGGTCTACAAGCCCAGATTGCCAGCTCTGGGTTGACCATGGAGGTAGATGCCCCTAAATCTCAGGACCTCACCAAGATCATGGCAGACATCTGGGCGCAATATGATGAACTGGCTCGGAAGAACCGAGAGGAGCTGGACAGGTACTGGTCTCAGCAGATTGAGGAGAATACCACAGCAGTCACCACGCAGTCCACCAAGGTTGGAGCTGCTGAGATGACACTCACAGAGCTGAGACATACAGTCCAGTCCTTGGAGATCGACCTGGACTCTATGAGAAATATGAAGGCCAGCTTGGAGCATAGCCTGAGGGAAGTGGAGGCCTGCTACGCCCTGCAGATGGAGCAGCTCAACAGGATCTTGCTGTACCTGGAGTCAGAGCTGCCACAGACCCGGGCAGAGAACAGCACCAGACCCAGGACTACAAGGCCATGCTGAACATCAAGGTCAAGCTAGAGGCTGAGAATGCCACCTACTGCCGCCTGCTGGAATATGGCAAGGACTTTAATCTCGGTGATGCCCTCCCTGGACAGCAGCAACTCCATGCAAACCATCCAAAAGACCACCACCCGCCGGATAGTGGATGGCAAAGTGGTGTCTGAGACCAACGACACCAGTATTCTGAGACACTAAGCCAGCAGAAGCAGGGGACCCTTTGGGGAGCAGGAGGCCAATAAAAAGTTCAAATGTCCAAAAAAAAAAAGAATTAAGAACGAACTTAGACTCAATAAAGGGCTTACTACAAACTATACATTAATTATGTGGGTGTTGAGAGGCCGAGGCAGGTGGATCACTTGAACTCAGGAGTTTGAGACCATCCTGAGCAACATGGCGATACCCTGTCTCTAGCAAAAATACAAATATCAGCCAGTCTTTTTTTTTTTTTCTTTTTTTTGAGACAGAGTCTTGCTCTGTCGCCAGGCGCCAGGCTGGAGTGCAGTGGCACGATTTCGGCTCACTGCAACCTCTGCCTCCCGGGTTCAAGCAATTCTCCTGCCTCAGCCTCCCGAGTAGCTGGGACTACAGGCACATGCCACCACACCCAGCTAATTTTTGTATTTTTAGTAGAGATGGGGTTTCACCATGTTGGCCAGGATCGTCTCGATCTCTTGACCTGGTGATCTGCCCGCCTCAGCCTCCCAAAGTGCTGGGATTACAGGCTTGAGCCACCGCGCCCGGCCTTAGCCAGTCTTATAACCAGGTCCCTAAATAAGTAATAAATTTTTTAAATTTCAAAAATGTGGATGTTAGAATATAGTTATTAATATGAAATTTTTCTCTTATTAAAAAATATAGAAGCAACTTTGAGCTAACTGTGATTTAGGCAAGTAGTTATAATATGTTTAAAATTTTTTTTAAAGATAATGACATACAAATATACAAACATAAGTCAAACACATGTCAAAGATTTTATTTCATTTAGTTAAGGAGAGAATCAGTAATATGTTACAACCAGTGCAAGGAGAATTCAAACATATACATATTTATAAGTCATCAATCTACTGCATTAACCAAATGCATCAAATGAAAATTGTTTCCGCAATTTTTATTTCTCCACATGAATCATTTTGCATTACTACCAGTAGGTGAATAGTGATATACTTTGACGTGATTTTAACATCTTTTGGTAGATATAAAACTGATTCTGCACCTCTCATTCAAAATGTAAACCTGGGTGATTTTCAGGTTTTCACATCTTATATTTTTGAATCTGAAAGCAAAACCATTAGAACATAGAACTCTCACTCTTTGGAAAAGATAAGGAAAAAAATGGCTTGCTGTCCTATATAATATGAACAAAACACAAATTAACATCTCAATCAACTAACCTGTCTATTTAGGTTTATTTATTATCCAATTTCCCAACTAGATTATAAGCTCCCTAAGGTCTGAGATTCTGGGGTACTCCAATGCCTGGCATAATGACAGGTACATATTAGGTCTCAGTAAATATTTGTCAACTGACAGTTTATCCTCCTTTCTGCCACTCTTGACTAGAGTAAGGAATCTAGAGTCCCTTCCAGCAGACTTTCTGCTTCTCACATTTCCTGCTTAAAAAGCAAATGGCAAATCCTGTTTGGGACTCCTAGTGATTTAACTGACCACATTAGAATCATGTGACATCTTGAGGCTCAGCCTGTTTTGCAGTAAGGCCTAAGAAGCTTTTTTTTAACAAGCCTTCAGGGATTCCAATGCATAGTCAGGTTTTTAAAGAACTGTTATCTCATACTGCCTCTCATAATCATAAAAGAATGTGGTTTTTCATATATTATGGTTCTTTTCTATATTATGGTAAATTAATTATAAATTATATTGTATTCTTTAGATAGTTTTATATTTAATATAACAAAATGGAAGCATACAAATTCTACCATTCTGATATTTCATTTTTGTGTGTTCTCATTTGTTCAAATATGGGTTTTTTTCGGGAGGCAGAGGTTGCAGTGAGCCAAGATAGCGCCACTGCACTCCAGCCTGGGCAACAGAATGGACTCCATCTCAAAAAAATAAAAATAAAAAAATACAATAATAAAAAAATACAAAAATATTTACATATATATACACACACACAGATATATATCATATATATGGGTTTTTTAATTATATGCTTTGCATTTGTAAAAACATATTTTGTATATTGCATTTATACAGATATAATAGCATAGAAGAATACAATGGAGTCTTAGTAATTTGAGCCCGAAAATCTAAGTTTTTAAAAGTAGCACTACCACAAGTTTAGAGGGGGGAAAATCAAAGATTCTATTTAATCTCTTGTTCCATTCTCTGTTTAACCCACTGTGGCTAGGCTTTCACCCTGCCATTTCACTGAAGCAGCTCTTGTTAGAGTCACAAATACCTCCATTTTTTTCCAATCTGGTAGACAGGTCTCTGTTTTCCCTTACTTGTCTTTCTAGTAGGTAGCACTTGACACAGTTGAATTATGTTTTCCTTCTTGAAACACTTTTTTTTATTTGGCTCTTCTTATAGCCATCTTTTGGTTCCTATCTCCAATAGGCATCTTATCATCAGAATTCTGATTTGGACATTTTTAAGTTACAGAGGTTAAGTACCTTGGCTGGGGTCAGACACCTGGTAAGTAGTGGGACCGGGATTTGAATACAGGCTGTGTGGCTCTACAGCCTGTCCCTTGAACACTAAAGGGCATGTTACCTCTAAGAAGAAACAGAAATGTGTTAATTAATATTTTAGTTCATGCAGATTGAATTGTAAGTGGTGCTGGGGAAACTCTGTATCCATCGGAAGCAAATAGAGTTGGTCCTCTGTTGTTTTCTGATGACTTAGAGTTTTAAAACAATAAAAATCAGAAAGAAATCTAAGAGAGGACAGTTGGGCCAGGCGCAGTGGCTAAAGCCTGTAATCCCAGCACTTTGGGAGGCCGAGGCGGGTGGATCACGAGGTCAAGAGATCGAGACCATCCTGGTCAACATGGTGAAACCCCGTCTCTACTAATACAAAAAATTAGCTGGGCATGGTGGCGCGTGCCTGTAATCCCAGCTACTCAGGAGGCTGAGGCAGGAGAATTGCCTGAACCCAGGAGGTGGAGGTTGCAGTGAGCCAAGATCGTGCCATTGCACTCCAGCCTAGGTAACAAGAGCAAAACTCCGTCTCAAAAATAAATAAATAAATAAATAAATCACACTGCCACGTATGCACCTATGCAACAACCTTGCATGTTTTTCACATGTACCCCAAAACCTAAAATGCAATTAAAAAAAAAAAAAAGAGAGGACAGTTAACAATCTAGGGGTAGGGTAAGCCACCATACAACAAGATACTAAAAACCTATAAAAGAAGAGACAGACCTTTTTTAACTTAATATATATAGAAGTGTTTAACTTCTATATACCAAAATACACTAGAAAGTCTGTGGATAAACAGTAGATTGGGGGGAAAATGTTTAATTATCTGTACTAACAAGGATGACTTAAACATTGACAAGAAAAAAGATAACACATTGGAAAAATGGGTAGAGTCTAAAAAAATGGACAATTCATAGAACAATTTCAAATGACAACCGATCATAAAAAAATATACTTAAATATGTTTTTCTTCAGAATCCACAGGTTAAATGTCATTTCTTCAAAAAGGACTTTCCTGTTCTCTCAGTCTAGAATAGCTGGCTTCTATTATTCTCCCTTGTAATACCCTCTGCTCTCTTTCATAGCACTTAAACAATTTGTAATTATATACTCATGTATTTATTTAATGTCGCCCTCTATGGCTAGCCCAAATAAAAGGAACTTATCTTTTTTTAATTTATCCCTATATTCCCAATGCCTAGCACATTGTAGGTATTCATTCACTATTTCTTGAATCAAAAAGATCCTCAAAATAGTAATCAGGGAAATTAAAATTAAAATAGTAGGCCAGGCACAGTGGCTCAAGCCTGTAATGCCAGCACTTTGGGAGGCTGAGGTGGGCAGATCACCTGAGGTCAGGAGTTTGAGACCAGACTGCAACATGGTGAAACCCTGTCTTTACTAAAATTACAAAAAATTAGCTGGGCATGGTGACAGGCGCCTGTAATCCCAGCTACTCTGAAGTCTGAGGCAGGAGAATCGCTTAAACCCAGGAGATGGAGATTGCAGTGAGCTGAGATCGTGCCATTGCACTCCAGTCTGGGCATCAAGAGCACAACTCTGTCTCAAAAATAAATAAATAAAAATATATATAGTGGTGAGTTATCATGACACTTGATATACCAGCAAAAATGTAAAAGGAATAGCTGTATCTGTCACTAACTGGACTATAGGGAAAGGGTGTTCTTATGTACTACTGATGGAAATATATTCCTTGTTTCAGGCTTTTTGGAAATTAATCTGATAATATCAATTAAAATTTTAAAAATAGATGTATGCTTTGATCTAAGAGAGCCACTCCTGGGAATCTATAGGAATAAAAGCACCAATATTGTAAGTGTATACAGTTGTCCCATGGTGTGCATGGTAGATTGGCTCCAGGACCCCCAAGTATACAAAAATTCATGCATACTCAAGTCCCAAAGTGAGCCCTGCAGAACCCACATGTATGAAAAGTCAGTCTTCCATATACTCGAGTTTCACATGGTGAATATTGTATTTTCAGTCCTCATTTGGTTAAAAATAAATCCTTGTATATGTGAACCCACACAGTTCAAACCCATCTTGTTCAAGGGTAAGCTGTATATTCAAGAGTATTTATATCTTATTGTTTATGTTCATGCATAAACTAGACACAGTGAATGGCTATTTTCCATTAGCAGAGGAGCTGGATAATCTATCCTATCTCTACCTGGACTACTACCTATCCATTAAAGAGAAAGATTTGAGCTATACAAGGCCGGGCTCAGTGACTCACGCCCGTAATGCCAGCACTTTGGGGGACCAAGGCAGGCCAATCATGAGGTCAGGAGATCAAGACCATCCTGGCCAACATAGTGAAACCCTGTCTCTACTAAAAGACAAAAAAATCATAGCTGGGTGTGGTGGTGCGTACCTGTAGTCCCAGCTACTCGGGAAGCTGAGGCGGGGAATTGCTTGAACCTGGGAGGCGGAGGTTGCAGTGAACTGAGATCACACCACTGCACTCCAGGCAGGCAACAGTGCAAGACTCCATGTCAAAAAAAAAGATATAGAGTGACTTGAAAAGATTTCCATGAGGTATTTTAAGAGAGAAGAGTAAGATTATATGATTCTCTATATATTTACTATATGATTTTTTATATTATACATTTGCACTCTCTTCTACACTGGAATCCTAATTCAACTTAAATCTGACCAGAATGTGTATATATTTAAATTGTCAAATGTTGCCATTTAACACATTTTTGCTTTTCAGGCAACATTTGAGAGAGGGCTGGAACTACATGCTAAAGTCACAATTTTTGCAGAAGGTTGCCACGGACATCTAGCCAAGCAACTATATAAGAAATTTGATTTGAGAGCCAATTGTGAACCTCAAACCTACGGGATTGGACTGAAGGAGGTATCCTGGTTTGTTTTTGCAATTTTAATTTTGACAGATGGAATTTAAATTTATTTGTATTATCAGGTAGTTTATAATGCTGATTTAATTTTAGTTATAGTTTTTCATTGTCTTGAATTGTTCATTATGACTAAAACTATTTGGGATATTTTTCAAGGGGCTAGAAAATATTACTGATAAATTTCATTATTGTTTAAATTAGTTTTAATATGTTGGAATTGTTTTATCATGTGTTGCTTGAAATGAGTCTTGAACTTGTGAATATTTAAATCTTTTTTTTTTTCATTGTAGTGCCATCTGTTCTGTTAAGATTGTTCCTGTTATTCATATACTTTTTGTAGGATGACCACATCCTACAAAGAATTATTTTTTCAAAATTATAATATGAAGATAATTTTGTTTATGAAATACACACTCAACCATAGTATTATTAATCTAAAACCTAAAATTTAACTAGGTTAAGTATTGTACATTTTCTCAATTTATACATTCTTTAGTCTTATTTTTCCAAATCCTAGACTTAGTAGAATATAAAATTTTCATTATAACCCTTTTGCTTAAATATTTTTGTGGAGCTAGCAATGGTGGTTCACACCCATAATCCCAGCATTTTGAGAGGCCAAGGCAAGAAGATTGCTTGGGGCCAGGGGTTCAAGACCTTCTTGGGCAACATAGTGAGACCTCATCTCTACTAAAAATTTAAAAATTATCCAGGTGTGGTGGTGTGCACCTGTAGTCCCAGCTACCCTGGAGACTGAGGTAGGAGGACCACTTCACCCCAAGAGTTCAAGACTGCAGTGACCTGTGATCACACTTCACCCTAGCCTAAGTGACAGAGTGTGATCCCATCTCTAAAAAAATTAAAAACCTATAGTAATTAACAACAAAAAAATTTATTTTAGGTTAAATCTAAGAAAGGTTCAAAGTCTATATAAAACTAGATTCAATATATTGTGAATAAGGGTTTGTTTTGATAGATTGCACATAATGTCTGCATGTAGTATGATCTGATTTTTAGGTAATATTTCAGATAGAAATTGTTTAAAATTTAAAATTTGCCAGTCTGAAAAGAGGATGTACAATTTGTTTC
This sequence comes from Aotus nancymaae, assembly GCF_030222135.1. Lineage (NCBI taxonomy): Eukaryota > Metazoa > Chordata > Mammalia > Primates > Aotidae > Aotus > Aotus nancymaae. The sequence continues at coordinate 8,665,142 of NW_026988447.1, read as the reverse complement.
AATGGTGAGGGGCAGGGTAGAGGAAATAAATTACTTTGCTGAAGAATACATTTCTGTTACGAAGTTAGAGACCTGAAGTGCACAGCTACATTAATTTTTACATGGTGAACATACCCATGTAGCCTCTCCCAGATGAAGATACAGAACACTACCAGTACCACAAACTTTTCCTTATCCCTTCAGTTGTATTTTCTAATTTCCTATAACTTCATAAAAGTCTCTACCAGCCCTTCTGCCTATTAAACCTCCACTCTTAAAAAAAAAAGTCTTCGCCAATTTGAGACTATTTAATGTCTTAAAGAGTTCATAACTTTTCTGACCTGTTTCTTTACTGTGACTCATGCTGTAGTTTGATATAATTTTCTTTGATATCCAAGGTGATCCACATGAAAAAAAAATGGTTTTTATTTATTATTTTTTTTTTTTGAGACTGAGTCTTGCTCTGTCACCCAGGCTGGAGTGCAGTGCCACAATCCCTGCTCACCACAACCTCTGCCTCCCAGGTGCAAGCGATTCTTATGCCTCAGCCTCCCAAGTAGCTGGGGTTACAGGCACCTACCACTATACCCAGCTAATTTTTGTATTTTTAGTAGAGCTGGAGTTTCGCCATGTTGGCCAGGATGGTCTCGAACTCCTGACCTCAATTGATCCACCCGCCTCAGCCTCCTAAAGTGCTAGGATTACAGACATGAGCCACTGCACCCACCCTTCTTTGATATTTGAAGTAATTTTGTTGTATTCTTCTATTACAGTTTTTTACTTGTAATTTTCATAAGTAAGACGTTAAACTGGGCAAGTTTTATGCATTGTGGTGACATAAAAACATTTTTAAAATACTACAGGACTTATTTTTTTGTTTTCTGTTTTTTTTAGTTATGGGTTATTGATGAAAAGAAGTGGAAACCTGGGAGAGTAGATCACACTGTTGGTTGGCCCTTGGACAGACATACCTATGGAGGCTCTTTCCTCTACCATTTGAATGAAGGTGAACCTCTAGTAGCTCTTGGTCTTGTGGTAAGTTATATTCCCATTATGGAAAATTCTACTGCTAGAGTTAAATTACCATCAGTGTTATAAAACAAGGGTTTTGAATCTGAAGACTGTAAAATGCTTTTCATTTAAATCTTACTTCTAATTTTATCAATATGTAAAGTGCTTATGGCTGCTGTGTCATTAGTCTACTAAATACATGTAGTGATAGTAATAGTAGCTGCTACACTCCGGGCACTGTGCTGGATGCTTTTCTGAGATCTAAGTAAGTTTCGTGAAAACTCTGAAATAAGTATATCTTTATTTTACTGATGAGAAAACTGAAGTCTAAATAAATTAAACTTACTGATATACACTCATTAAATGACTGGCAAAAATGCCTGACCTTGTCTGACTTCAAATCCCATTTCTACTGTGGCATGCTACCACTGAAAATGAAATCAGCACTGCTGTGACTCAATTGTATCAAAGGAAAAAGAAGTGATTAATTTCAACACTTTGGTTATGCCTTAGTAAATGTAACCTTCTGTATTTCTTTTCCTCTTTTTTTCTAAGTGTAGTTTACATCCTTTTTCTTTATTTTTGCCTCAGTAGTACTGTAGTATAGATTATTAGTTTATTTCAAGTTGGTATTGATTAATGCATAATAAATCATTACAGCTCCTTTTGTAGAAATATAATCTGAGCTTCCTACCTACAGATATTTTTCTAATTTGTTTTTTTGTTGCTGATGTTCATTTTTGTTTTCTAATTTCATGATAGAATATGCTTTTCTAATTTGGACTTAGAATTCCAGAGCACAAGGACTTGTTAATATGTTCTAAATTTTCATAATTCTGATGATAATAAATACATGCTATCCTTTTCTTTACCATTTCTTTTTCAAACAGATTTTATATAATTTTTAATTTAAATTTGGATTACTGTACATAGTGCTCCAAATACTTTGAGTACAAGAAATTTAATATACATGTTTTCTGATAAACATTACTCATATTTTAGCTTGATTTAATTTGAAATAAAAATGCCTAATTTAATATAAATTTTTAAGGTTGGTCTAGACTATCAAAATCCTTACCTGAGTCCATTTAGAGAGTTCCAGAGGTGGAAACACCATCCTAGCATTCGGCCAACCTTGGAAGGTGGAAAAAGGATTGCATACGGAGCCAGAGCTCTCAATGAAGGTGGTTTTCAGGTAACTCTTCCAACTTTTATTTTCCTTATTACTGTGTTATAAATTCAGAATTGAACATACAATGTAACAAATTTAGATAAAGAATAAAAAAATTATCTCATAGGCATAAGAAAAGTATGTAGCATTTATAAAACTGTGTCACACAATACTTAAATTATACCATGAATTTAGTTTTAAGAATAGATTAGGCTGGGCAGAGTGGCTCATGTCTGTAATCCCACCACTTTGGAAGGCCTAGGCGGGCAGATTGCTTGGGCAGTCTTCCTGGACAACATGACGAAACCCCATCTCTACAAAAAATAGAAAGATTAGCCAGGCATGGTGATGAGTACCTGTGGTCCCACCTACTCAGGGGGCTGAAACAGGAGAATCACTTGAGCCTGGTAGGTGGAGGTTGCAGTGAGCCAAGATTGTGCCACTGCACTCCAGCCTGAGCAGCAGAGTTAAAACTCCATCTCAGGAAAAAAAAAAAAATATATATATATATATATATATATATATCTAGAGATACATTCATGGACATTTTGTTTGTTAGTTGTTTTAACCAGAAAATAAAAACTGTAATCAATATTTCTCTTTATTCCTTAACTACCAGGAAACTCAAAGGCAAATTTAGTTTTCAGCAAACATCATTCATTCATTCCAACTACCTAGTAACATTCATGCCTTTCAGGTTACCTCTATTAAGCTTTTACTTTAATTTTCCTATTTTATATTTGTTCAAAATAAATATTATATAATTTATTCAGTATGCATTAATTAAACAATGAAATAAGACCTAGTAGCTAACTGTCATAAAAGCTGTTAATACTGTTGTGGAAATGTTATCATACAGGTAAGATGATCTGAAAATCTACTCTAAAGCTTACACCAAACTATTTAGAGCAAGTTCCTTAACTTTTCTGGCCTTAAGAGATCATCTGTAAAATAAAGATGATCCCTCTGTCTTTAATATTCTAGGAATCTAGGACTATCTTAGAAATTGGATTTCTTTTTTCTTTTTTTTTAATTATTGTAAAAGTAACATAATAGGAAAATTTGGGGAGGATAAATTGACTTATCTTTAAAAGTGAGGTTCTAAATACTTTATTACTGTAATAGTATTTCATAAACTCAAGTAAAACCATAGCTTCATTATAAACATAATCACTAGAATCTTAAAATAACAGTCCCCAAAGTCTGTCATGAGACTACTTCTTATGAGATTGTTTTTGTTTCTAGAGTAGTAATTCCTTGGATAGAAATATTTATTGAATTACATAACTAGATTTGAGCCTATTAAACTTTTTAAAATAATGTCCCTAATAGATACTGACAATCTAATCCTACTCTTTGTAATTTATAAAGGTTTCAGTATATCCAATAGTACACACAGATTTTTATTTAAAACCATCTACCTTGTATACTTAAGCATATCAAACATGTCAAGTTATTTGCAAATTGTCAGGAGGAGATGACTGTCCCCTCCCCTTTCCCCCCACACACTTTTCACCAGAATTTTCTGATTTCGCTGGCCAGAGATTCAGAAATTTATTTCCATTTAAGGTTTTGAAGACCTTAAGAGGCAACAAAGACTGCTTTGAGGGGTCATTTCTGTAGTTCAATACTCGAGAAGTTTCTCTGAAGGTGTAGCAAGCATGGAAACCACGAGGAGGAGGGAAGAGGGCGGTGTTCTCTCCAGAGCGGGATGCTGCCGGGCTCTTGATGTTGCTTTGCTGCAACTGCCATTCAGCGTTTATGATTGTTTTTCCCTCCTTAGGGAGAGTGAGAGGGAAAGGATACAGTGCTAGTGGCTCTCATTTAGGTAAAGAAAAAGAAGAGGCAACAATTCGAAACTTTCAATTTTGTTTATTTGGAGCTAACAAATATTGTCTAGCATTTTTCTTCAGCCTATACCAGAACTCATCTTTCCTAGTGGATTACTTGTAGCCTTAGTTTAATGAATGTCCCAAACAAGGTGCATAGCAGCCAGTAACCCAGCCCACCCAATGTGGGATCCTCCTAGAACTTAAAAACATATATTTTCCTTGGGCATAACATTTTTATTCTTAGGATTTAAGCACCTATTTTGGAAGAACTTGCACTCATAATCTATGTCCTTTTATTAAATTTCACATTCTTCTGGTTCTTGAATTAAAGTTGGTGTCAACAAAGCCACAGGCTTATTTGAGACCGTCCCTAATCTTTATCTGTTTTCAGCACTTCCAGATAGCACTTCCTCCCCATTGTCTGCTCTGTGGTCCTGATTTAATGTTCTTTTATCTAAGTGGTCCTATTATTGAGTTTGGGTGAGAATCAGAGTCATAAATTCATTCCTTACATATACTGTGAAAGGACCAGGGCCCTGATTCTTCTCTCTTACCAGCATTCCTTCTGCCCCCTAGTTTTGCTTTTCACCAACTTTCCCTCACAGAATTATATCATTGATGAGAGCTGTGGCCACAGAGTCCTCACCATGTCTCTTTTGCAGTTGATGTCAATAGTTTTCCTGTTAGCCCCCACCTCTGAGTCCCTCTCAGTACCATCAGCCAAACATACCACTCACCATTTTCTCAACAAAGACCCCATGGCTGGCTTTAGGAAGTCCTCAAAGAGGAAAAAAATACGGAATGTGGAACGAACAATGCTGCTTGGCTCTCTTTTTTTTTTTTTTTTTTTCTAACTATAGAGTGCATTTTCTGATGCAAATAATTTATAGTTCAGTTGCCATATTGGGGGATACATATAGACATTTATTGTCTGAACTGAAAAAACTCTCACCCTTTATTACATTTTTTTTTATCAGAAATTATACTAAGGTCCAAAGAATTGTCTTAAATTTTATTTTGGAAATTCAGTTTGTCCTTAAGTTAATCAAAATATATTGTGTAGGGTAGTAGCTAGTTGCAGTGGGGCCATGATTAGAGCATAGATTTCTATCCCTAGCTGTCAAACAAACATAAAGAGGGTATACAGTATCCTTTGAAAGCCTTGTATTACCCAGAATGCATGTAAAAGCAAATCACAGGTTTTTTTTAATATACCCTTTGAAATTCTCAGGTCCACTTAATTTTGAGGGGAGAAAGGGTACAATGTCATATTTTGATACATATGCATAATGTTTAATGATCAAATCAGGGTAATTAGTGTATCCATCATCACAAACTTTTATCATTTTTTTGTGTTGGTAACATTTGAAATCTTCTAGTTATTTGAAAAAAATAATAAATTATTCTTTATTACAGTGCTATAGAACAGTAGAACTTACTCCTCCTATCTAGCTGTGTTTCTGTATTCATTAACCAATCTCTCCGTATCCCCCGCAATCTCTTTCTACCCTTCCCATCCTCTAGTAGCCACTGTTCTACTCTCCACTTCCATAAGATCAACTTTTTAAGCTTCCACATATGAGTGAGAACATAGAGTATTTATCTTTCTGTGCTTGACTAACACAATGTCTTCCAGGCTCATCCATGTTGTCACAGATGACAGTATTTCATTCATTCTTATGGCTGAATAGCATTCCATTCTGTGTGTGTGTGTGTGTGTGTATTCATATATATGTGTGTGTGTATATATACACACGATATATATGGGTGTGTGTATGTATATACACACACCCATATATATCATGTTTTCTTGATCCATTCATCTGTTGATGGAGACTTAGTTTGATTCCATATCTTGGCAATTATTGTGAATAGTGCTGCAATAAATATGAGAGTGCAGATATCTCTTCCACATACTGACTTGCTTTTTTTTTGAGATGGAGTTACGCTCTTTGTTACCCAAGCTGGAGTGCAATGGCGCGATCTCGGCTCACCGCAACCTCCGCCTCCTGGGTTCAAGCAATTCTCCTGCCTCAGCCTCCCAAGTAGCTGGGACTACAGGCGTGCGCCACCATGCCCAGCTAATTTTTGTATTTTTAGTAGAGACGGGGTTTCACCATGTTGACCAAGATGGTCTCGATCTCTTGACCTCATGATCCACCTGTCTCGGCCTCCCAAAGGGCTGGGATTATAGGCGTGAGCCACCGCGCCCGGCCTTGACTTGCTTTCTTTTGGATATATACCCGGTAGTGGGATTGCTGGGTCATATGGTAGTTCTATTTGTAGCTTTTTTAGGAACCTCTAAACTGTTTTCCCTAATGGTTGTACTAATTTATATTCCCACAAACAATGTATGAGAGTTTTCTTTTCCCCACATCCTCACCAGCTTTTTTTTTTGTCTTTTTGATAATAACCATTCTAACTAGGGTGAAATGATATCTCATTGTGGTTTTCATTTGCAAGCAAATCACAATTTAGAGAACAGCATTCAGGTTTAGAGAATATTTTAACTATGACATGGATATGTGTAAATAAAACATTCTATTTAAAACATATTGACGCTTCAGTCCTAAGTCTGTCCCATGTAAGTCAGTGAGAAAAAGAAAAACTCTCACAGGAAAATAGTAATAGTCCTAATCCTCACTCTTAGGGCAGGAGAAGAAAACTGCCCTTGCTCTGTTTTATTCCTTTACTCAATTCATTTTCATGTTATTTATTTTTCAACCTTTCCCCATAGCTCTAGAAGACTTTAAGACTCATTTGGGGCCAGGCGCAGTGGCTCACGCCTGTAATCCCAGCACTTTGGGAGGCCGAGGAGGGCAGATCACAAGGTCAAGAGATCAAGACTATTCTGGCCAACATGGTGAAACCCTGTCTCTACTAAAAAATAGAAAAATTAGCTGGGCGTGGTGGTGTGTGCCTGTAGTCCCAGCTACTTGGGAAGCTGAGGCAGGAGAATCGCTTGAACCCGGGAGGAGGAGGTTGCAGTGAGCCGGGATCAAGCCACTGCACTCCAGACTGGCAACAGAGTGAGACTCCATCTCAAAAAAAAAAAAAAGACTAATTTGGAGTATTCTGTTGTGCTTATTTAATTTGAGCTAACAAATGTATTCTGAATCTTTCTTTCTTCAGTCTATACCAAAACTCACCTTTCCTGGTGGTTTACTAATTGGTTGTAGTCCTGGTTTCATGAATGTTCCCAAGATTAAAGGTACTCACACAGCAATGAAAAGTGGAATTTTGGCAGCAGAATCTATTTTTAATCAACTAACTAGTGAAAATCTCCAATCAAAGACAATAGGTAAGAAATTACTGTGTAGAGGATAAGAAAGAAAATTGCCAGGCTGTGTCTATTTCCATTGACATTAAAAGATTCGTATCTGTCACTTTATAGAAGTATTAAGATGCATGCTATGCAAAGAAAACTACATGACCTGTTCTCAATAATTATAGTCAGTGATTTTTTTTACTACAATGTTCCGTTTTATTCACACCAAAAAAGTAGAAAAGTACCAGTGGTAGCCGGTGCAGTGGCTCATGCCTGTAATCCCAGCACTTTGGGAGGCCAAGGCGGGTGGATCATCTGAGGTAAGGAGCTCAAGACCATCTTGGCCAACATGGTGAAACCCCGTTTCTACTAAAAATACAAAAAATTTAGCTGGATATGGTGGCAGGCACCTGTAATCCCAGCTACTCGGGAGGCTGAGGCAGGAGAATCGCTTGAACCCGGGAGGTGGAAGTTGTGGTGAGCCGAGATCATGCCATTGCACTCCAGCTTTGACAACAAGAGCAAAATTTCATCTCAAAAAAAAAGAAAAAGGTACCAGTGGTATCCCACCTAGCTAGAAACTATTACAAATATGACTGTACTGCATTTATATTGCATACATGTAATATATACAATTAAGATACCTCCCAAATATTGAAGTATCAATAGAACAGCTTTGCAGAAGGCAGAATTAGCTACCTATTTATTTTAGCAAGCTTTGTAAGTACAGGCATATGACTTGTCTGCCGTGATGGAGAGAAACAGCCGGCACTTGCATCTCAGTAAACCCTTAATCTAAGAAGACCCTTTACCAATTCCAGCCACACTGGCTTCTTTACAATTCCCGAAACATGCCAAGCACTCATATATCATGGTCTTTGCTCATGGCTGGCTCCTTTGTTCTCTTTGCCTTTGTTTAAATAGCACTCACAGTGGCCCTCTCTTGACCACACCAATTAACTCACAACACACAGCACACACCCAGTTCCCCTGCATGGCTTTTCTAGTGCATTTTCCACCTTTTGGTACATTATGTAATTTACTTATCAACTTTTTGTCTCCTGCCACTTGGATGAAAACTCCAAAAGTCTAGAAGTGTTGCTTAGTGTGAATTCTAAACGCCTGACACACAGTAGCGACTCCATAGATACTTGATAAATGAGTCTTCCTTCTTAGAATCCCCAGTAAATGTTCCTCTAGTTAGAGGTATGTAACCAGGTTATGCCTTCAAATATCATAGTAGGAATGGAGGCCTAGCGTGGGGAGATGAAGGGGAAAATAGAAAGGGCAGAGGGCACTTCAGGGAGAATGGAATAGCCGGCGTGGAGTATAGTGGCTGGGCAGAAGTTTTTTCTAATTATCAAGTATCATTCCTTGTTGGTCCACCAGCCATACGTGAACTTTATCGTGTGCATATAGTACCACACATAGATAATACTGGAGCCATCATATCACCAAAGACTAGTTTGAGCGTTAAAGCCTGAAGAAAGGGGAGTGGAGTCAAGGAGTAGGAAACAACTGGAAAAAGTAGTCATGTGGAGTCACCAAACGCCATAAGGGAACCAATTTGTCTTCTTAAATATTAAGTGTATGCACCAAGTTTTAGGTATTGTTGATTTCCTAGGGCTACCATAAAAAATACCACAAATTGGGTGGCTTAAAACAACAGAAATGTATTCACTCCCAAGTTCTGTAGGCCACAGGTCTGAAATCAGGTGGTTATGGGACCATACTCTGAAATCTCTACAGATTAACCCTTTCTTGAATGTCCTAGCTCCTATAGCTGTAGGCTTTCTGGCAGTATAACTCCAATCTGTGCCTTCATCCTCACCCTGACTGGTTCTGTGTGTCTTTTTTTTTATGTAGCAGTTTATTTATATTGCTTATGATTCATCAGATGACAGTACACATATATGGAGCATACCACATGCCAGGCACTGTTTGAAGTATTCGACTTGGATTAGCTCACATAAAATTCCACGAAGTGGTGGGTTTGTTTTTGTTTTTAGAGACAGGGTCTCGCTGTCGCCCAGGCTGGAGTGCAATGGCACCATCTCAGCTCACTGCAACCTCCGCCTCCCGGATTCAAGCGATTCTCCTGCCTCAGCCTCCTGAGTAGCTGAGATCACAGGCACATACCACCATGCCCAGCTACTTCTTTGTATTTTTAATAGAGACAAGGTTTCACCATTTTAGCCAGAATGGTCTCAATATCCTGACCTTGTGATCTGCCCGCCTTGGCCTCCCATAGTGCTGAGATTACAGGCATGAGCAACCGTGCCCAGCTGAACTTTTTATTGTACAGCTTCTCAGTTTCACTAAAATTTGAAACTAATTTCCCATGCTACCAATATAAGAAATCAAATGCCTTATTGCCTATTAATAACATACCTCTATCTAATGGTTATCTTTTTGGAAGATGCCAACATTTATACATGAAAGAGTCTTCAGTGTGGACCATACTTTAAAAAATTACCTAAGATTCATCAGCCAGGTGCAGTATGCCTGTGATCTCAGCACTTTAGGCCAAGGCAGGCATATCACTTGAGCCCAGGAGTTCAAGACCAGCCTGGGCAACATAGCGAAACCCTCTACCAAAAATACAAAAATTGCAGGGCGTGGTGGCATGTGCCTGTGGTCTCAGCTCCTCAGGAAGCTGAGGTGGGACGATGGCTTGAATCTGGGAGGCGGAGGTTGCAGTGAGCCGTGATCATGCCATTGTACTCCAACCTGGGTGACAGAGCAAGACCCTGTCTCGGAAAGAAAAAAAAAATGAAAATCAAATTCACTCATCAGATATCAAAGTAGCAAAATACATCGGCATATTTTATGCACATCTGGGCAGTTTCACACTTAAAATTTCATGTTTTTAATAAAAGGACTCCATGTAACTGAATATGAGGACAACTTGAAGAAATCATGGGTTTGGAAAGAGCTATATGCTGTTAGAAATATTAGACCATCCTGCCACGGAATACTGGGTTTATATGGAGGGATGATTTACACTGGAATATTTTACTGGATATTGAGAGGAATGGAGCCATGGACTCTGAAACATAAAGGTAATTCAAACATATTTGAGAGTATGAGTGTTAAAAATTCATGAATGGGATTTATTAACTAGTAGAGCAAGTGATCATTTTAATGTTTTAAACTTGCTTAGAGAAATTATAAATTTAGTGTCTAAGACTAGTATATTATTGGTGTAATATTTTGAAGTTTTTATAAAAAGAGGCTTAAGAAAGTACTTCAAAATTATATTTTGTTAAGCATCTCCCTCAAAATTGTTGAAGGTTCTGACTTTGAACAGCTCAAGCCAGCCAAGGATTGCACACCTATTGAGTATCCAAAACCCGATGGACAGATCAGTTTTGACCTGTTGTCCTCTGTGGCTCTGAGTGGTACTAATCATGAACATGACCAGCCGGCACATTTAACCTTAAGGGATGACAGTATACCTGTAAACAGAAATCTGTCGATATATGATGGGCCCGAGCAGCGATTCTGTCCTGCAGGTAATGATTTCCATCCATTCCTGAATATTTGCTCTAACCATTTATGGTTAGATTATAGGAATATGATTTTGTTCTTTTAAAAAATGATTTGTTTTATCCTTTTGTTGCTTAGAAATTGTAAATGACTCTTCATCCAGCTTCCTTTAAGAAACTTTTAACTACTGGTGTTAATTTTTGTTCAGTCTAGTTCAGATGACATTTCTCAAGGAAAAAAAACCGTTTGTCTACGCACAGACTAAGTTGAAGATTCTTGAACATAAAATACTCTTCACATGTTCATGTGACTTTTTAAAGTCATTTCTATCATGGCAGGTATTTGAGTGTATGTGCTAGAATAGCAGGTTATGGTCACTTCATTCCAAGGAATGCTCCCAAACTTTAAATTCACCATGACTTTTTTTTAGTGCTGAGCTTTCAACTGAAATTACAGTAGGAACCAGGTCTCAAATGATATGGTAAAACAAAATAGTATTCAGATACTTGAAAACTAGTACATTCACAAAAGAAGCTGTAGTGTGATTGGTCTTTTGGCTTTTGTCATTACAGTAGGTTTTTAACTTGCTGAGGTTACTAAGGACTGGATCTAATTTGTTTTTTTAGCTGTATGATCAGGGTCCTGTTACCCCTAGTCACTCACGGTCTAAAAATGAGAAAATTCCAGAAGCAAATAACTTCTAAGTCTTAAATTGTGCCCATTAAGTTTTAAATTGTGTGCCATCCTGGCTTGTCCCACCCTGGATGTGAATTACCCCTTTGTCCAGTATATTCACGCTGTATATGCTACCAGCTCATTATGTCACTTGGTAGCCATCTTGGTTATCATCAGATTGACTGTCACAGTATCATGCTTGTGTTCAGTAACCCTTACTTTACTTAATAATGTCCCCACAACACAAGAGTAGTGATGCTGACAATTCAGAGATGCCATAAGTACTTCCTTTAAGTGAAAAGGAGAAAGTTCTCTATAAAGAGAAAAAAATCCTATACTGAGGTTGCTAAGGTCTACGGTAACACCGTATCTTCTGTGCAAATGTGAAGGAGGAAAAAGAAATTTGTGCTAGTTTTGCTGTCGGACCTCGAACTGTAGAAGTTATGGCCAGAGTGTGGCAAGTGCTTCCTTAAGATGGAAAAGGCATCACATTTGTGGGTGAAAGATACGAACAGAAATGTGTTCTGACAGCCTAAGTTGGGTACTACCTGAGCTTTCAGGTGTCTACTGGGGATCTTGGAACTTGTCCCCATGAATAAGAGAGGACTACTGTGAAATACGGGAGGAATTCGAGGCTGTGTGGAACTCAAACACTGAGTGTCAAGTACCCTCGATAGTGAGACTACTCAGCCAAATACTGCTGTACCTTCTTTTATTACGTACATGTAATTTATACTCACATCAATAGCAATGTACCAAGGTCTTCATAATATTCTCTATGGGTAAGCATTCAGAAAGCAAACTTTAAGGCTTCTGTGGCTGCTCTTAAATTTCTACTTTTGAATTTAAAAAGTTTTTAAAGTTAGGCACTTCAATATTACTTATTTTTACTTTACAGGAGTGTATGAATTTGTACCCATGGAACAAAGTGATGGATTTCGGTTACAGATAAATGCTCAGAACTGTGTGCATTGTAAAACATGTGACATTAAAGATCCAAGTCAGAATATTAACTGGGTGGTACCTGAAGGTGGAGGAGGACCTGCTTACAATGGAATGTAAACTGCAACTAGCCAGTTTCTTTAAAGTATGGCAAGCTAACTTAAAATGTTTAGAGATTAACAGATGTCAAAATATCTTTCTGTATATTACTGAACACTCACAAAATGATCAAGTAAAAATTTTATACTATATCTAAGATTGTCCCATAAAAAAATTATGAGTATTTCTTTTAACCTTTATAGTAAGAATGCAGCATCTTCCTACCTCTTCAGTTCTTCAGAGATTCAGTACCAAGAGCAAAATTAACTACTGGACTTTACATTTGACTTGCCAAAGTAAAGTATTCAAATAAATATAAAAATGAATATATATATTCTAGACCAGGGGCCAGGAACCATTCACCACTTATGAATGAAGTTTTATTAAAAACACAGCCATACCCATTGGTTACACATTGTCTATGGCTAATTTTGAGTTACAACCTCAGAGTTGAGTGAGTATAACAAATTACATGGTCCACAAAGCCTAAAAACTTTATGATTTGGCCCTTGCAGAAAAAGTATGCCCACCCCGAACAAGTTTTGTGTAGTATGTGTATGTGTTATCTGTAAGTATGAAAATCCAGCATCATCCAACCACAGATACATTAAAGAATTGAAGGAAACAATATACAAACTTAAGCTTTCATCTGTTTATTCAACAAGATGTGTCTTTACGAGTTTAAAAACAGACTGAACACCATTATCCTTCATGAATAATGCAGATAACCATTTTAAAAAGCATTTCACTTAGCTGGGTGTGGTGGCTCACGCCTATAATCTCAGCACTTTGGGAGGCCAAGGCCGGCAGATCATGAGGTCAGGGGTTCAAGACCAGCCTGACCTATATATAAAAACCCACTGTACTAAAAATACAAAAATTAGCCAGGCTTGGTGGCACACGCCGTTAGTCCCAGCTACTCAGGAGGCTGAGGCAGAAGAATCATTTGAAGCCGGGAGGCGGAGGTTGCAGTGAGCCAAGATCGCACCACTACACTCCAGCCTGGGCGACAGAGCGAGACTCCATCTCCAAACAAACAAACAAAAGAACACTTTACTTACTGTATTGTAACATGTTTATTAAGCATGAACCCCTATCAGTACTCCTAAACTGTAAACAATGAGGAACTGAGGTGTAAAAAGAAACATTAGGGATCGTATTAATAGACAAAAACCTTTAAATTTTCTTATTGCATCTATACAATCACACAATAAGCAAAATTGAATCCTTACTAAGCAAACATTTTTGCATATACTGCCTTCTCTTTATCTTTCTGTGCCTTTATCTTTTGTTTGACTTTCAGCAATTCTGCCTGGATAGCTGCAAAATAAATATGCAATATGAGTTTTTTCTCAAAACATCTCCAAAATTATGGTGACTTACAGTTTTAACATGTTAACTCCCCCTTGAAGAAACTTCTTCATAAAGTCACTAAGCCCTAGTAACAGAAAATCTGAGCAATCACACAAACACGAAAATGAAGCCTAATTTTAGAGGACTGTCAACTGAGAGAACTCAAGTACATAAAGATTTGCCTTCTCCCTCTACCTTAAAGAACAGTAATTGCCTCCTTATTTCATTTCAGTAATAAGAAACCAAAGACATTTTTTAATATCCAGATCTAGTGTTGGTATTCATCGTTGGTTTACTTGAAAAACAAGCTTATTTTTGTCAAAGTTTACTAAAACACATAACCAGTACTTTGATACTAAGGTTATAGCCACATTCAGCTTAAAGAATGGTCCCAGATGTTGAATTTACCATGAATACTGTGTCTTTCAATGCCAAGCTATCGACTAGAATAACCAGAATGGAAAGAGAGTCTCAAATAATACCATAAAACAAACAGTATCTGACATGTAAAAAACTACAGAGATGATAACTTGGATAATGTGAAAAACTAGTATATTCTTGAGTGGGAGTAGAATGTAAGCTCTTTGAGGGCAGGGACCTTGACTGTCTTGTTCACTGGTATATGATAATGCCTGGCCCAGCAGCAGGTATTCTGTAATATCTGTTGAACAAACATCTAAAATCTGGCAAAGTGAACAATGGTTCCTGAGGATACGTTTTTAAATAACAAAATTAACTTTCACTATAAAAACTGCCAACTTACCTTTATCTTCTGGTGCTATCTCCTGAGCTTTTTTAAGATCAGCCTTTAATTGGAAAAAAACATTTAAGTGTATGATTTATAAAGGCAGTTATCTGTTTTAAAAAATTAAACATTTCAAACAAAATTTACCAATGCTTGATCATATTCTTTTAATCCTTGCCATCCTTGAGCTCTTCGGTACAATGCTTTGGTATTTGATGGGTCTATTTCAAGAGCCTATAAAAAATGATAAAGCTAGTATTTATATCAAAGTATTAAGTATTATTAAGCTTGTATGCTAGATCTCAACTCACTGCCTATCGACTCCAAATCCATCCTTCACTGCTCTGTGAAAATGGAGCTTAAACCTGCAAACAGCTCTCTTCTGCCAGTGGGCACTAAGTTTTGTCAGTAGAGGGCACTAAATGGACATGGAGGAGAAAGACATTTCTCTACCAGTTTCCAATATGCTTCTCTCGTATTGTGTTTCAATCTCCTGAATGGGCCTGAACTAACACTTAGAAAAGAAAATCATTTTGAAGAAAAATTTGTATATACTCATACTTGAATTATAGGTTTTTTAGGAACTATAACTTTTTATAACTCTTAAAATATCTTTCTTAAAATTTTTAAGACAGGGTGTGGCAGGCTGGAGTGCAGTGGCCTGATCACAGCTCACGGCTGCCTCGAATTCCCAGGCTCAAGTGCTCCTCCCACCTCAGCCTCTGAGTAGCTGGGACTACAGGTATGCACCACCACACTACGCTAATTTCTTTCTTAAGAGATGGTTTCACCATGTTGCCCAGGCTGATTTCGAACTCCTGGGCTCAAGTGATCCACCCACTTTGGCATCCCTAAGTGCTGGAATTACAGGCATGAACCACCCTACTCAACCTTGGTCTTTTCTTACAAAAGGTCTTTTAACCTAAGAGACTTTATACATTAGCTCTCCCCTCTGGAACAAACATATTAAAATTATCTTTTGTTTATTTAACATCTTTTAAAGGCCAATACTCAGATTTTATTATCTGCCTCACAGGTCAAAAAGAGATGCTCGGTGCAGCGGCTCATAACTGTAATCCCAGCACTTTGGGAGGCTGAGGTGGGTGGACAGCTTGAGCTCAGGAGTTAAGAGACCAGCCTGGGCAACATGGCAAAAACCCATCTCTATAAAAAATTTAAAAATTAGCTAGGTATGGTGGCAAGTGCCTGTAGTCCCAGCTACTTAGGAGGCTGAGGTGGGAGGATCACCTGAGCCCAGGAGGTTGAGACTGCAGTGAGCTGTGATTGCACCACCGCACTCCAGCATGGGTGACAGAGCAAGACCTCTTTTAAAAAAGAAAAGGAAATCCAGAGTGAAGAACCATCTTTTCTTTAGGTTAAGTTTTTTCCTCTGTTGTATGCTCCCTTCTAAATGTATTCCTATCCCTTATTCCACCTACCCTACCAAATTAGGATCTCATTTTAGTTCTACTTTCTCTGAGCATAGCTAGTCTAGGAACATGGCATAATATATAAAATTCTTAAAATGTTTCATTGGAAAACTTTTCAAACTATACAACAGGAAAGAGAATCGTAATTGCTCTATTTGAGGAAGGTAAAGCTGCTACCTTTCTAGCTTTATCAATTAGCATACCTAGATGGCCCTCCTAAAAATGAATGACCTGTTCCAATAGTACCCATTCTCCATACACAAGTTTTGATGAACCTAAATTGAAACTGCCCCCCTCCTATCCTGAATCACTTATTAAGCTTCTGGAGGGTAAGGATCTTTTAATTAAAATAGCTAGTCTCTATCAGGTGATTAAAATGTGCCAGGCACTACACTAAATGCCTTACATTATGTTATATAAACTTCTATAACCACTCCATGAGGTAGGCAAAATTAATAATTTACTCAAGGACTATAAAACAAGTTAGTGAGTAGCAGAGATCTAATTTTTGAAAAAAGCTGGCTGGGCGCAGTGGCTCACAGCTGTAATCCCAGCACTTTGGGAGGCTGAGGCAGTGGATCACCTGAGGTCAGGAGTTTGGAAACCAGCCTGGCCAACATGGCAAAACCCTGTCTCTACTACAAATACAAAAATTAGGCGGGTGTGGTGGCGTGCGCCTGTAATCCCAGGTAGTCGGGAGGCTGAGGCAGGAGAATCACTTGAACCCAGGAGGCAGAAGTTGCAGTGAGCCTAGATCGTGCCACTGCACTCCAGCCTGGGCAACAGAGCAAGACTCCATCTCAAAAAAAAGAAAAAGAAAAAAGCTATGCCTGACTGACTCCATAATGCACATTCTTAGTCATTCCTGGCTTTGTCTTCCAACGCCTAACATATAATAGGTGCTCTTAAGTGAATACATGAGCTGATGATATATGTGCTTTGAGAAAAAGAGGTAAGGATCTTCATAGCTGTTAAGTGACAGAGTTATAAGCAAAATGAATGGAGAGAAAAAACTGAGGGTCCAAAATATTTAGAACCAA
Source organism: Aotus nancymaae (assembly GCF_030222135.1). Classification (NCBI taxonomy): domain Eukaryota; kingdom Metazoa; phylum Chordata; class Mammalia; order Primates; family Aotidae; genus Aotus; species Aotus nancymaae. Next base: position 8,648,108 of record NW_026988447.1, on the reverse strand, counting down.
AGTGTTTTCTTAAGCCTCATTAGGTCCTATGCAATAAGATATATTCATATATATATATATAAATTGTTACCATTCAAACGATAAGTCATAATCCGACTTATTCAAAAAGTTCAAGATCAAACAGACCTACCTCCAAACAACTGTCAATTGCTTCCTGCCAATTTGACATCTTCAGTTTACAAGCACCAATATTCAGTACACAGCTTAAAGCTATAGGTTGCAGCTTGGCTCTATCTGCTGTCTCGATAACAGCCTTTGAACTGTCAACGTATCTGCAGAACGCATTAATTAAAGCAGTATGAAAGGCCACATAAACAAGAGTTACTCTTCTTCTCTATGTCCAGAAGTGTTATGTCATTTCTGACATAACAGGTCAAAAAGCTCTAAAAATGCAAATATTAATAATCATAATGATCACAATTTTATTACTTATTTTTCTTAAGAAGGCTTAATTTTTTTTGTTCCAACTTCTTTTCCCAAGGTGTTCAAAGAGGCCAGTTTAAGACCAATTCCCAAATCTAATTATGCACTAGTAATACTTTTCTATTTTTAAAACTCGGGTCCTATGTACTTTCCAACATAATTATGTTTGGAACCAGGATTCTCATAACAGAAGGGAATTCACATTGACTTTGCATTGTCCCTGAAAAGGGCCCAGAAACTGAGCCCACCTGCCCTCCAGAATTTGGTTTCTAAAGTTTCCTCTCTCTGAAAGAAATCAGAGGTCCTTGGAGAAACTGCCACATCAGATCTGAAAGCAAGGTAAGATGAGCATGGAACATCTTGTGCAAAAAAGCAAGCAAGTAATCACAGACTAACAGGAACATGCCAAAGGAAAGGGGCCTTCCACTGAACAAATTTGGAACCCTTTGGGCATGAAAAAGGATGACGGTAATATACTGTACTAACAAACAGAACTGAAAACTACCCATAACATATCCCTCTAGTCCTTGCTACTTGGGAGGTTGAGGAGGGAGGATTGCTTGGGCCCAAAAGTTCAAGACCAGCCTGGGCAATATAAGGAGACCTTGTTTCTATGAAAGGAAAAAAAAAAGAAAAGAAAAATATCCACAGTTCTATAGTGATACTTAAAAAATATGCAGGAGGCTCTTGCAAACAGAAAAATGCTAGTTAATAACTGTACAATGATACAATTAGAAGATCGGTATGGTAACAGATGCAGGCATGGATTTTCATTGATGCTAAGATACACTGTGTGAAAGGTTGTTGGGGACTGGATATTCACACAATTTCACAGTACCACCTCAGACTACACAACAAATGCTTCTGTCTGACATTACTTTAACCACGTGTACAAACTCAAACAGGCCAAAGCGAAATGTGTCTTCAAGATGTGATATCACAGGTAATATAAAATAAAACCCACCTAAGTCTTCATGCCAAAATATTTCACCTCAAACTAATCTTAAGGAAACAAACACATACAGATGGAAGTTTATAAAAACTGACTGGGACTCCACAAAAATGTAAATGAGTAAAAAACCAGGGAAGTAGCAAACAGGTAACTAAAGAGACTACAACCAAATACAATACATACTCTTAGTTTGGACCCTGGATTTTTCTAAAAAATTGAAACAACTGGGGAAGTTGGAATATGTAATACATATTTATTTTCTTTTTAAGACAGACTCTCCTTCTGTCACCCAGGCTGGAGTGCAGTGACATGATCTCGGCTTGCTGCAACCTCTGCCTCCCAAGTTCAAGTAATTCTCATGCCTCAGCCTCCCAAGTAGCTGGAGTTATAGGCGTTTGCCACCAGGCCAGGCTAATTTTTGTATTTTTAGTATAGAGGGGGTTTCACCATATTGGCCAAGCTGGTCTCAAACTCCTGACCTCAGGTGATCCGCCTGCCTCTGCCTCCCAAAGTGCTGGGATTACAGACATGAACCTAAATATGGATTACATACTACCTATCAATATTATTTTGGAGTGTTTTAATGGCATTGAACTTATGTAGAACGTCTTTGTTTCTTAGGAAATACATGTTGAAAAACTTAGGATAGAGTATCCCAGTGTCAACAACTTCCTATCAAAATAGTTCTGTGAAAACAAAAACAGCAAAAGTTAAAAATTTGTAAATGTAAGTAAAATGTATGAGTAAGTATGTACTACTCTTTCAACTTTTGTCTTTTGAAATTTTTCAAAATAAGCTGAGGGGAAAAAAAATGCAACTATTTCAGCACACCTGGTTATTCCACAAGTAATTTGCAAAAATATAATGAGCAATTCCTAATTTTAGTTTATAATTCAATTTATAATTTCTTAAAAATAATGTTAGAAATAATATTACCTTATAATTTGTTAGAAATAATATTACCTTAAAACTTTTGCATATTTTTTAATGGCCATCTCCCAGTTCTGGGATTTGAAAAAAGTATTTCCAATGTTTTTTAAGTCTTCTGTTATTAATAAAATTTTATCTACCTGTATAAAAAAATAAATATGTTGGGTTTTAGTAAGTAATGTGGTTTAATGCTAGACTCTATCATATGAGAGACTGACAAAGAAACTCAAAACTTTTAGTATTTTTATTAAATATTAAATACTAATATAAAAATATTTATATATATTAATATTTTTATATATTTATTATTTATATTATTATATATATTATTTATATATATAAATATTTATATTATAAAAAATATTTTTATATTAGTATTTAATATTTAATAAAAATTTTAGTTAAAAAATTAATATTTTTACTTATTTAAGTAATTAAAGTTTGACTAATCTGAAAGTACTTACGTCTTTTAGATCTATATCCGCATCCTCAGGGAAATCTGGATGACTGTCGCCAGAGCCATCTTTTGGGAATATTCCCCAATCATCTCCTTCCTTCAATTCTCCACATTCTGCAATAACGCACAACTGTAAAAATAACCCTAAATTGTAGAAGTGCACTATCATAATAATGAGAGATAAAAGCTATACAGCTGAAATCACGTGCAATACTGTCCAGTTCACAGATTTATGTGGGGAGGCTTATTTATCTGCTAGAATTACTATAATGCTGTTTTCATATATTCCAACTAATATATGACAATGTCAATATTTACATAAGTTTGATTGTTATTCAGGAGCTCAATAAACACAGAATAAGTTGGCAATTTTAACACTGTCTGTGTAAGTGGCGTTAGGTGGGGCATGGGCTTTATTTCAGTTTACTACCATTCTTGTCATACACTGAGTGACAGCCTACCTCTTACAAGTAATTGAGCTTCCAACTCCCACTCACAACCCTATCACTTAGGTTGGGTAGTATTACAGTTGTTTGGGTTTTTTTTTTTTTTTTTTTTTTGAGACGGAGTTTCGCTCTTGTTACCCAGGCTGGAGTGCAATGGCGCGATCTCGGCTCACCGCAACCTCCGCCTCCTGGGTTCAGGCAATTCTCCTGCCTCAGCCTCCTGAGTACCTGGGATTACAGGCACACGCCACCATGCCCAGCTAATTTTTTGTATTAGTAGAGACGGGGTTTCACCATGTTGACCAGGATGGTCTCGATCTCTTGAACTCATGATCCACCCGCCTCGGCCTCCCAAAGTGCTGGGATTACAGGCTTGAGCCACCGCGCCCAGCCGGGTTTTTTTTTTTTTAATCTTTTTTTAAATAGAGACAGAGTCTCACTATATTATCAAGGCTGGTTTCAAACTCCTGGTCTCAAGTCTTACCACCTCAGCCTCCCAAAGTGCCGGGGATTACAAGCATGAGCCACCATGCCCAGCCAGTATTATGGTCATTTTGATTCACAGACATTTAGTACACAAGGGTCTTCAGAGATAATCTAGTCTAAATCCATAAGTAATTTAGACAGGATGAGAAAAGAGGTGTGGAAAAGTTAGGTAACAAGGTCAAGGCCAACCCTCTAGCTAATACTACAATCCAGACAAGATTTTAGGTTTACTATCCTCATTCTACTATGTACTACTAAACATACTGATGCAAAAGTTTTGCAGGTATAGGAAGACTTAAAGTAAACTACCAAAGATCACCAACATGAAAGCTGAAATAATAAAAATCTCCTTTAAAACTACCCTAATTATCTTTCCCATTATAGAAAATTTAAAAAATAAAAAAGTGGCAGATCCAGGCTCCTCTAGCCAAAACTATTATAACATTTTTCCAGCTAATAATCACCTGATCTTTTTACTTACATTTCTTTTAGATAGCAACTAAGAGGCCGGGCACAATGGCCTAAGCCTATAATCCCAGCACTTTGGGAAGCCGAGCCAGGTGGATCATGAGGTCAGGAGTTCGAGACCAGCCTAGCCAACATGGTGAAACCCCATTTCTACTAAAAACATAAAATTAGCCAAGTGTGGTGGTACACGCCTGTAATTGCATCTACTAGGGAGGCTGGGGCAGGAGAATAGCTTGAACCCGGGAGGCAGAGGTTGCAGTGAGCCAAGATCACGCCAAAGAACTCCAGCCTGGGCAACAGTACAAGACTCCATCTCTTTAAAAAAAAAAAAAAAAAAAAAAAAAAAAAGATAGCAACTAAGATATGTGCGTTTCACTGTAACTTTTTACTTACTTTGGCAGGTTTTTCACCTTTCACTTCTACGTTTTCCAATATCCTTGCCACTCCTATTCCTTTAATTACTTGGCCAAACACCACATGTTTCCCATCCAAATGAGGAGTTGGAACTGTTGTGATAAAAAACTGAGAACCATTTGTGTTGCGGCCTGCATTTGCCATGCTCAGTAAACCCTCCCGATCATGCTGTAGAAATAAAAAGCAGTACAAGAAAATCAAGGTTAGACATGTTCTTTCTGACCTGTTTGTTAGTCTGAATTGTTCTTTTACTGAACGTAAAACTGGGGTAGACTATACTACTATTTAGATCAAACTTTACATTTTTTTACTTTTCACTTTAAAAATTTTTAAAGTACTTTTTACTTCTTGTAAACTGCAACCTTTAATTCACAAAACATAGAGCATTTAGTCGCTTTTTAAACTTTTAAAAAAACCTTATGAAAGTAAATAAGGTAACAGAAAAAACAGTCAGGGAGAGGGTTATTTCTAACTTGGTCATGAGAAGATATTTATACTTCATCTTTAAGAAGAAGATGCAGCATTAAGAAACTCTTAAAATATATTTGCCCTTTTTATGATGGGCACTCTTTTTTTCTGGGAAGACCTGAATAGTCTTTTAAGTCCATAAATATGCCTACATTATGAGTCTTCCTTTACACATCAATAAACTGGGAACAATCATGGGATACTGAATTCACCCAAGACATTCAGTTTGGTACTTTCCTAATCTCAAAAGAATCTAAATCATATGGGATTTGGATTAGGTTTTCATCCCAGGTGAATCGCTTCTTCAGAGAGTGCTCAAAAGAAACTGCTGCATATATCTGAAATCAAAATTCTACTTTGGCATAATCCTGTCAAAGGTTCTATGAAACCCAATTTCTTAATCTTTTCACTTTATCTCCTAGGCTTTCTAAATGTATTCCTTGTTGGTGCACGCACCGTAACTCTGATATTACATGTCTCATGACACCCCTACCCCACCAAAATGCCTTTTACTCCCCTCAATCTAAATCAAATCCAGAATTCAAGGCCACCAAGTTTATAGAAAGCAAGAACCATGTGTCTTTTCTATAGGCTCATTTTCTCTATATCAACGTGATCATCACATAACCTTTAGTTTTCATCCTTCTGGTAGCTTCCTTTGGTACAAGAGTAACTAGAACTTTATTTCCTCAATGGCTCATTGCCTTTGTCTTTCCTCACCCATGTCCCTATTTAAGTTCTGCATCAATACTATAGTTCCTGCCTAAGCAAATTTCAGCCATGTTGCCACCTTGCGAGACCCAGTCTACACAGCCTAAGTAGCCATTCCTCCTCAATGACTTCTGTAATAATTTGGACTGCATAAATCACATCTTTTTCCTACAGTATACAAATAGTATGTATTAGCAATGTTATACAAACAAGGATATTCAATAAATTTAGCATTTATTTATATACTATTATTCTCCAATAGTCCCATGAATTTTAATCTTGCTTCTGACGTAGGATTATAGATTCCTTGTCATCAAGGCCTTTCATTTTTATAAACCCTTTGGTGCCAGTGACAGGTGCTACACATAGAGTTGCAGTCAATAAATACTAGCTGGAAGACTGATGACATTTTTTATCCTAATAACCTTGCTCATATTCCTTATTTCCAAAAATATCACTTTACTGTTGTACTTACATGTCCATTCCTATAACCTGAATGATGTAATCTACCCCAGTTACACCTTGGGACAATGAAGATAAGAAGGCACAGGCACCACTAAAGTCCTTTAGGAGCTTGGACATTAACTATATCTGCTAGTATGCAAAGCCCCTCACAACCTGGGTATTAGTGATGGTTTTGTTGCTCTTCAAATTCAAGGATAAAGAAGCACAAGTTACCATCCTTCCAGCAATGAAAACATTTTTCCTGGAAACAATTTTGCCAGATGTTGGTGGCACTTAAAAACTCATTGGCTTAACTGAAGCATATAAAAACTGGATCATAATGAAATAGTGCTAAATAAAATCATTACTGAATGAAAACTTTTCCATATTAAAGAACATATTTACAAAAGTGGAAATGGAAAATCTAAGCACACTTCAGACATTTTTTAGTGTCTTACTCCAACAAGTATTCCAGATATATAACAATCTTTTTATCAGCAATGATATGCATTTTCTCTACTTTACCTTATAATGGAAATTTTCATCTTCAAATTTTTCACCATAAATACTTTCTCCACCTGTCCCATTCTGATTTGAGAAGTCTCCACCCTGGATCATAAATTTCTTAATAACTACAAAAAAGGAAAATGGCTATTAGTGACTGAGACATGGATGCATTTGGCAATACTCACTCATAAATATGTGCACAGACTGCTTCCTAGTGCATGACTCTAGTCATGTCACTCTCCTGTTTCTTTCCCCACCCATCCCACAACTCCAAACGCACGGATTTTCACCATCGGAATCCAAACTACTTTCACTGCCTGATTCCTGCTAACATTCAGAAAATCAGTTCAAATGATACTTCCCCTATAAAACTGTCACTGAATCCCCAAAGCTGTATCTCCTAGTTTTTCTCCCATAGTATCTTGACTCTGCCTCCGTAACATACAGCATTATGATCTGCCCCTTCCAGCAAACAGTGAACTCGTTAAGTACAGCAACTATATTGTTTTACATCCTTGTAACTATGTGCATGTGCACATATTAGTCACTCAGTAATGTCTGCTGAATAAAGATCAATTATTTCCAGTAGATTTGTTTTACCCTAATGGAAAATTTTCAGCAAATACATCACTTTGTGTCAAAAGTTGCCAAGATCGCTTCCATGTCCAGAGAACCCTAGACCTCACGAGAATCAGCATTTGATTGTATCACGGTGGTAAAGATACACAGCAGGATAAGGGGAAAGACACAGGCAGAGTCTGGAGAAATCCATATGCATGCTTCCTTGTGCTTTCTCCCTCCCACGAAGTGCCACAGAACACACACTTCCCCCAGCAACAGAAATGCAGCAACATGTACACAACAGTTCTCCCCAGGAGAGCCAATCAGAGACTCAGCACCCAAGGTATTTATCAGGCACACTCGACCTAGCATGTACCAAAATTCCAGACTCCCCAAAGGAAAGCAGATGTTCATGTTTGTACAAATAGACTAGGCATAGTAAATCTCCCTTACTATTTAGGAAACGGTTCAAGTATCAAGTTCTCCAACTCCAGCCAAGTGCTACTCTTGTAGGCAGACCTAAGGATAGCAGTCTCACGCTTGCTACGTTAAATATTTTCTGCATATACTTTATTAGCATATTTCAGGTTTTTATTTAAAATGAAAGTAAATAAATTTTTTTAAAATGTTAATTTTTTTTTTTTTGAGATGAAGTGTCGCTCTTGTTGCCCAGGCTGGAGCGCAATGGTGCAATCTCAGCTGACTGTAACCTCTCCCTCCTAGATTCAAGCGATTCTCCCCTCAGCCTCCCGAGTAGCTGAGATTATAGGCGCCCGCCACCATACCTGGCTAATTTTTGTATATTTAGTAGATACAGGGTCTCACCACATTGACCAGGCTGGTTTTGAACTCCTGACCTCAGGTGATCCGCCTAACTTGGCCTCTCAAAGTGCTGGGATTACAGGAGTGAGCCACTGCACCCAGTCATAATTTTTTTCTTAATAAATCATTTTTTAAAATGTTGCTCATGTGATTATTGCTTATTTGCCTATTTATTAAAGAAATATTTACTGAGTTCCTATTCAATAACTGTATTAGATGCTGAAAACAAAATGGTGAAAACATATAGTTCTTGAACTCATGGAGCCTGCAGTCTATCGGGGGAACCGTTATCACGAAACAAAGGTATGACTGATTACAAAGTGTGATAAGCAGTATGAAATGGCATATTTTTATTACATTATCACCTGTGTGCCCAAAACACTGAATCTTCAAATCTGCTGCCTTCTCAAGCACTCATGCCCAAAAATTAAACACAACTTTTTTGTCACCAGGCAATGAAGCTACCTAAGGTCAGTTTACTGTGGCCTTCCTTTCTCAATCAAATCACCTTAGAGCGAAGGAGAATGAGAGGACCTGTAAAGCTAGGGAAGTCCATTCTTTATAGATAAACCTAGTACCATAAGTAATTCCACCTCACACAGCCTAACCTTTATGAAACTGAGTTACTGCCTCAGATGTGGAAGCCAATAGTACTTTTTAACCTTCACTTCCTACTTAGTGTTTTCTTCCCAGACTCCTAAAGAATTGGACTTGTCTACATGAAAAATAGTAAGATTCAGAAAATTTATACATACTTCGATGAAAAGGGCATCCTTTGAAATGGAGAGGTTTTCCAGTCGTGGGTCCAATGCCTTTTTCTCCTGTACACAGTGCACGAAAATTTTCCGCAGTTTTGGGTACAATATCTGCAAACAATTCTAAGACAATTCGACCCACTAAAAGAAAAGAAAATCTTGTCAGTTTGCAAAACAACCAAATAGGTAAATGATAAAAGGAAGGTTGGTATAACAATGGTAGCAGATCAATCATGAATTACCAAGTTCCCTTTTATTGTCATTTATTTATTTATTTATTTATTTATTTATTTTGCAATTTCAAGAACACAACACATTGTTATTAACTATAGTCACTATGTTATACTATAGATCTCTTGAACTTACTCCTGCTTTCTAACTAACTGAAATTAGGTCTCCTGTGATCAGCATCTACCCAACCCCTGAAGTCCACCATTCCATTCTCTAAATCAAGGTCAACTTTTTTAGAATCCACATATAAGTGAGATCATGCAGTATTGGTCTTCCTGTGCCCAGCTTATTTGATGTAACATAATGTCCTCCATGTTAATTCATGTTGTCAAAAGTAACAAGATTCCATTCTTTTTTTATGGGTGAACAGCACTCCACTGTGCACATATACCACATTTTTTTAAAAATCCATCTGTAGATGGAAACTTAGTTTGATTCCATTATCTTGGCTATCATGAATAATGCTGATGGGAGTGCAGATACCTCTTTGGCATACTAACTTCACTTCCTTTGAATATACTCACTAGTAGAACTGGTGAACCTTAGTGGCATTCTCCTAATATTCAAATTTAGTCTGTCTACTGTCATGTATGTATGTAAACAGATTTGAAACATCATACAAAGGATCATAACCAATTATACTAACCAGAAAATTAGCACCATGTAATGGATATCATTAAATACAAATAGATTTAAATCTGGAGTAATTTCTTCAAGAGGTACTGAGAATTTCCAATCACCAAGCAACCAACAGGGGAAAATGAAACAGCCTTTGGGAAGTCGGACTGGCCACGTGTTATGTATACCTGCAGCCTTTGTGCTCCGTGCAAACTGCCTAGTGCAGCCTCTGAAGCAAAAGCTGTAAAAGTTCCTCCTCTAGATAGCACCTAAGACAGGTGAGAACAAACCTAGCCATAGCTAGTTGCAACAAACTGAATATACGTGTAAACGTGTGTGTCCTGTACATCCATTCAAACACACTGCATGGTCAGCAATTCTAACATGTTCCCGAACAAGGTCAATCCAGTTACAAAACAACACGCTCCCTAATTCACCAGGCATTAGGTAACTTCTGAGCGGCTACGTAACCTAGGCAACATCACTACGGTGAGCGCATTTTCCGAACGGCAAATCAGAGAAAATGCTGGCCCATCTGAATGGATATCTAAGTTAAGAATCAGTAATAAGGCAAAAGTTATGGGCAAACAAGTCCCTTTAACGTATAAATAACACAGCAGGTGCTGATATATTATCTCATGTGGCAAACAGTTCCCTGAGGCCCAGCAGACAAATATCCCAGTATATGTTTTCTGAACTGTCTCACTGTAAACATAAAATAATCTTATTTCATGCTAACATGGTGGTGCAAAGGTGACGTGGAAGTGCAACCAAATCAGGAAAGGCAAACCTAAAGGCCACGAGTCCCAAACTAGAAATTTCCAGAAACTTCCGAACGACCGATGGCACTGATACAAGGGCGCTGGATCGATCTAGCCCTAGGTGCCCGGGCTTGTCCCGGCGGACCAGCCTGGGCAGCCTAGGCTGCCTCCGCGACACTGAGCAACCACCGGCCGGAGCCTCGATCTAACCTTGGAATCCCCCAAATCCCGGGAACCCCCGCCTCCTCCGTGCCTTTCAGCGAGCGTCAGACTCCGCTCACCTCGCTCCCCTCCGATGTCCACGTCAAAGAAGACTCGAGGGTTACTGGGGTTAGAGGGCTTGGCTTGGGGTGACGGGTGCGACATCTCGACTTGCAGACGCTTTTGCAGGCAGGATCCGCGAACCTCGTGGCAGCCCGGCAGCTCCAGAGACTGGCTGCGACGCTGACCGGCCACTTCCGGCGCTAAGCCCGGAAGCCGTGACCCGACTTCCGGCACCGCCCCACTCCCCGGCGCGGCGTGAGCGAGTCGTGTGCCCTTCGCCGGCTCTCTGTTGCTTCTCATTTAGTGAAGTTACGGTACTCATTATTCTTCTCGCCTGTGTTTCACTGACTTTCCTACCATCGTGGCGTAGAGCTTTAGAGTCAGCCCCATGCCAGCCTCAGCTCTGCCACCAACTGGGGTGTGATTTCTCTAAAACTCAGTTTGCTCGTCTGGAAAAAGAATAAAAACGCTGACCTTGGAAGGTCGTTTTGAGGATTAAAGACATGAATCAGTACAATGCCTGGCACAAACTGGTGGTTCCCAACCAATAGGAGCCTTATTGCCATGTCGTTAAAATTTGATCTTCACATTACAATGTAACTGATAGGGGTTAGACTAAACGCTCCAAACAGCTAAAGCTGAGAGTCCAAAAGAGAGCAGTTTTTGATTCCCGATAAAACTGTATTTGGCCGGGAGCGGTGGCTCACGCCTGTAATCCCAGCACTTTAGGAGTTCGAGGCAGGCGGATCACGAGGTCAGGAAATCGAGACCATCCTGGCCAACATGGTGAAACCCCGTCTCTACCAAAATACAAAAAATTAGCCGGCCGTAGTGGTGCCTGCCTGTAGTCCCAGCTACTCGGGAGGCTGAGGCAGGAGAATTGCTTGAAAACGGAAAACGGAAGTTGCAGTGAGCCGGGATTGCACCACTGCACTCCAGCCTGGCGAGAGAGCCAGACTCTGTCTCGAAAAAAAGAAAACAGGAAAAGTAAAAGTTAAATTACATGTATAACTAGGTACTCATAAAAAAAAAAACAACAATTTGTTGGCAGGGTACGGTGGCTCATGCCTCTAATCCCAGCACTTTGGGAGGCCAAGGTAAGTGGAAGACTTGAGCCTAGGAATTCAAGACCAGCCTAGACAACATGGCGAAACCCCATCTCTACAAAAAAAATTTTTTAAACAATAAATAAATAAATAAAATAAAACCAATTTGTAGAGTCGTTTTTAATTAAAATACCAACATACCTTTTGCAGAAAAAAATAAACAATAGATGTTGGTGGAATTTTAGAACAAATCAGTAAGTTTTGTTCTAAGGATATTATATTGATTGAATTTTTCTTTGTAATCACTAAGTTGCCTCATTAACAAAATGGATACATACATACACAGGCATGCCCACATAGATACCCAACAAAAGTTGATTCAATTATATGACAAATATTTAGCTCTTACTATTATTATTACATGCCAGTCTCTATTCTGAGTGCTGATGATACAATGAAAAAACATAATCCTCATCTTTTTTTTTTTTTTTTTTTTTTTTTGAGACAGGGTCTTGTGCTATCACCTGGGCTGGAGTGCAGTGGTGCAATCACAGCTCATTGTAGCCTTGACCTTCTGGGCCCAAGTGATCCTCCCACTTCAGCCACCTGAGTAGCTGATACTACAGGCACATGCCACCATGCACAGGTAATTTTTGTATTTTTAGTAGAGATGAGGTTTCTCCATGTTTTCCAGGCTGGTCTTGAACTCCTAGGCTCAAGCAGTCTGCCCACCCTGGCCTCCAAGAATGTTGCAAGCATGAGCCACCACACCTGGCGCCTTATTTTTAATTACACAAATTATACAGTCTTATGGGGGAGAAAGACAATTGAATAAAACTCTACAATGCAATATAATTAGTGTTTTAATAGGAAAAAGACAATCACATTCAGCATAGGATTGAGCACAGTCCTATTCATTTTAATAGGAAAAAGACAAAACGCTGCAGGGCCACTGAACACAGCAGCCTTTTCTAAGATCAGAAATATGAGTAAGATCAGTCACAGGAGCGTATGTGGCAAGTACGACAGGAAAGGAGGGAGTAGGTGAAGAGCCTCTTCAAAGCGGGAGGAACTGCATATACTTATAAAGTGAAAATGGGCAACAAGAATGTTATTTCTCCATGAGAAGCCAGTTGTTCAGATAGTACTGCTACTCCAGGTGGGTCTGGACCACTGGTGTATTAGTCCATTTTCACACTGCTATCAAGGAATACCCGAGACTGGGTCATTTATAAAGGAAAGAAGTTTGATTGACTTACAGTTCCACATGGCTCAGGAGGCCTCAGGAAACTTAACAATCATGGCGGAAGGTGAAAGGGAAGCATGCTTGGACCGTCTCACATGCCTGCACGAGATAGAAGAGTGAGGAGCAAAGGGGGAACAGCCCCTTATAAAACTATCAGATCTCACGAGAACTCACTATCACAAGAACAGCATGGGGGAAACCACCTCCATGATCCCTAGACACATGGGGATCATGGGCATTACAATTCAAGATGAGATTTGGGTTGGGACACAGAGCCCAACCACATCAACTGGTTTTCAGCGTTGAAATCGGAAGTCAGACGTTGGTTTGTGGTTTTGTCCAGCTCCTTCAGACTGAATTTTCAGAATGAGAAGCAGTTATATGACCTAGCCCATTTTATCCCTGAAATAGAAAGAAAAAGGAATCATAAGAGGAACAAACTCAAAAGGCACCCCTAATTTATCTGTCCATAGCACTTATAACTTTGTAATATGATGTTTACTTATTTATTTCACCTGCTCATTAAAAATCAGCTCCTTGGGAATGACAGGAGGAGGAGTTTAAAAAAACAAAATATAGCTCCACAAGGACAAGAACCTTTGTTTTTTTCATTACTCTCATCCCCAGCACTTCTAACAGTGCCTGACACAGTAGGTACTCAGTGAATATTCTTGAATGCACGAATGATTTACACAAAATACTAATGACTCTGAGAATTTTATAAAATAATGTTAACAAGAAATTTTATTTCCATGTCTTTCGGTGTATTTCAAAATGATTATCAGATTTCCATGCTGATCCTTGCAAATTCCAGCACATTAAAATTAATATAAAATGTTAATTTTTATTTTCTCCAATTCCTGGTGTTTATTCATGGTATTTATTCATCATTCCCTGAAGATGCAGGATGGGTCAGAACAAAACCTCTGTGTCCCTGGATAAACAAGAGCATCAAAATCATTCATTAATCCAGTTTCATGTCTGGGCTGCAAATTGGTAACTTATACTTTGTCTCACATATATCACAATAAATTCACATTAACATTTTTCTTCTGATCTACTAGCTTAAATTTAACATGTTATTACAAGAATTGTCACTCAAATGCCATAGCTTCTCAACCATTATCATGATGAGTATACTTAGGTAAGCACATTTTCTCTGCCATCAGAATTCTGGGGTTCACATTCAGTCTCTAACATAATGGTTTGTGCCTTTGGATGAGTTACTTAGCCTCTCTGTGCCTCACTTTCCTCACCTATAAATTAGCATAATAATATGTATCTCCTAAGATTATTATGAAGATTAAATGAAGAGGATTAAATAAAAATGTTTTAGTATCTGACACATAGTAAGTACTCAATAAGTATAAGCAATTATTATTAACCATAAGTAGCTTATCCTTTATTATAGTAGTTACTGACATCAGCATATTTTAAAATGGATGTCAAAGCTTCAAAGGGGTTTTGAGGATTCCTTTGCATTCTTACAAGGAAAAAAAAGGACTCTTCCTGCTATACAGGTTTCTGGGTGTAAAAGATTAATTCAAATGTTACTCTCACTGTGTCTAGGTTTTTCACAGTAAAGCAACAGCTTTATATAAACTGTCATATTCCTAGAACTAAACCAAATAAAAGAATTGTACCTTTCAAAACCACTCAGAGCTGGATCTCTATGAAAAGATAAACCTTCTAGAAGACACTTGTCCTACCGTCAGTCTGCTTACGTGGAACAGGACTTCTGAGTTCTGACATCTCGTCTGTGCTTAGCAAGGAACAGAGCAGAAGAGAAAAAAGCATGCCCTGTTTCTTAGGACTGAGGACACAGTTTCAGCCAGATGGAGTGGGGAATTTTCCTCTGATAGCCTTGTTGTTAAAATGTCTGCCTGTTGCTCATAAGTGTGGTAGAATGATATTAATAGATCGCCTCCTTCCCAGTATTTTCTTCTCAGTCTCACTGCCCATTACTGCACTCCAAACAAGCCGCGAGGCATTCTGTGCTCTTTGCTTCCAAAGAAAGAAGTGACAGCAAGGAAAGCACAAAGAACAAAGAAAATCTCTTCCCGGCTTTGGTGTTGCAAAAGGTTTGGCTTTACAGAAACAGGCAAGACTCTTGGCATAGCAAAAGATTTGGACAAAACATCTTTTGTAAGATCATGGCTTTCCATTCTCAGAAAAAAAAGAAAACAAAACAAAAAGAAAATCCACTTTCTACATTGGGAGAAGACAAGATTGTGGATGGTGCACAGGGGAAAGTAAGAGAGGAGGCAGTGGCAAGGCAGATTTCCACAGTCCCAGGGACAGGGGGTCTTACCATGGTCCTCGTCACACACCTGGGAAGCCACCAAACTTCTGTAGATGGGTTTGTGAGATACAGGAGCAGAGGGACATGTTCCCTGATTCCTGAACTGTCTCAGGAAGGCAATAGGCCCCAGAAAGAGAACATGATTCATGGTGTGAGTAGGTAACTGGGAACTAGACAGGGTCCAAGAGATTTTGTATGCCCTAACTTGAAGTGGAAATAAACAGATATCCCTGTGCACCCATGTTTGGCATGGAAAAGAAAAGGCAGCCTCCACATTTAAAGGGAGCTTGTGGAATGGAACTCTGAACTCATTCGAGGTTTGTGAGAACTGGTAACTGAGTTAAGGTCATGAATTTCTCACTGGATGCCTGCGTAGACAGATCACATTGAGAACCAGAGGCTCCTAACCCCCAAATTTGCTGTTATATTAGGCCTTTTTTAATTTAGATCCAACCCCAAGGGAGAAAAAGGAGGAATACCAGAAATAGACACGGATTATGATATTACCAGACCTTCAAAACAGGCAATTCAAAATTGAATTTCAGAGGAGTTACAGAAAACTAAAGTTATATTTCATACACATCTAACTTTATTCCTTTACATGGACATAGTTGTAGATCACTGAGGTCCTTACTAGGATCCCAGACAAATCTGAAGTCACATCCAACCTCTTTGTCAAAGATAAGGAATTAGGAAGGACATCAGAGTTAGAGGAAATTCTCGGATCCTGTCTGGAGAATCAGACTCTGAAACCAAAGACAGAACTCCAAAGAACAAGTTAGCATGTACCTCCTTAAAGAGGAGATGAAATGATTCTGCTCCTTCCTAGAGGAAGCACTGGTGTTGATGAGACAGTAACATATGGGGAGAGATTCCTAACCAAGAATCCCTGCTCTGAACCACATAGAGAAAGAGTTGCTTCTACCACAAGAGTCATAATTTCAGATCAGAATGAGATAGCAACTCTCAGGTTTTGCCTGCTATAAAATTTACAAATATCTAAGGATAACTGTAGGTCTTCTGAGCCAGAACAATGAATAAATGAAAGGCAAATGCCACCAGGGGACAGCAGAGTCTCCACCACTGGCAGAAATCATCGCACAGACAGAAGTGGTGCAATGGACTTTGTGCCTGAGGACTCCCAGCAGGATAAGCTTCTTCATCTAGGAACTGGAAGTGACATGGCAAAAAAGAATATTGACTATCAGTTCACAATAGCACCAGGTAGACAGGGCTTATGTGCAATAAGGAGCAACAATAAAATCTTTCTGAAGAGCAGTAAGAGTATTTTCTTCTCTGCAGAGTAATAGGATTAATGTTTACTGTTTTCAGTTGGAAAAGCGAATTTAACCATATTTGATAGAACGAAACCAATGATAGACTTGTTCAAATCCTCAGTATTTCCTTTCTCAAAGAAAAAAATATTACATGAACCTAAAAGTCACAATGACTTCGTGACTGTCATAAGCAAAACTAGTAACGGCTAGCGCCTATCGATCATCACCACGTGCCACGCTTGTTGTAGGTACTTACATACTTTATCCTATTTAGTCCTCAAAATAACTTTGGAATGTAGGTAACTTTATTATCCCATTTTACTTACAAGGCAAATAAGGGTTAGAAAGGTGAAAAAAGTTGCCCACTATGACTCTAAAACCACTTCTGCCATCCTAGAAAAATATAATCAAAAATCCTGATAGGTTTAAATATTTGTTTTAAAATGTCATGGTATATAAAGGGCCCCTGAGCTCCTTCTGACACTAATGCTGGAGTTGTTTCATCCCTATGTAATTTGGTTTTGATCTATCATCATAAAATGGTTTAGGTTTTTATACCTTTTGTAAGATATTCTGTATTTACCTTTAAAGATGGAGGTTTCACCATGACAGCCAGGCTGGTCTTGAACTCCTGACCTCAGGTGATCCACCCACCTCGGCCTCCCAAAGTGCTAGGATTACAGGCATGAGCCACTGCGCCTGGCCCGATATTCTGTATTTATAGTATGTGAATAGAGGCAAATAAAACACTTTTTTCAAAGAAAATTAAAAACAATAATACAATTTCCTACAACTCACTTTGCATGGAGTGAGAAAGTTTAGAGAATTAGTGCCGATCTTTTGGCATCTCCATGAACTTCCCTAATTCTGGGCAGAGATTGAAACCAAAAGAAACAGATATGCAAGTAACAGAAGCTGGTGTCTCTGAAAAAGGGTTATGCTAAGTAGAAGAGCTTGTATAGAACAGGATCTATTAGGGCTTATTGATTGAAAGGGATTTTCAGCAGGGTTGACATGAAAAGATTTGCATGTTTAAAAGACTATTCTGGGCCGGGCATCATGCCTCATGCCTATAGTCCCAACACTTTGGGAGGCCGAGGCGGGCAGATTGCCTGAGGTCAGGAGTTCAAGACCAGCCTGGCCAACATCACAAAACCCCATCTCTACAAAATATACAAAAATTATCAGGGCATGGTGGCAGGCACCTGTAATCCCAGCTACTTGGGAGGCTAAGACAGGAGAATCACTTGAACCCAGCAGGCAGAGGTTGCAGTGAGCTGAGATCACGCCACTGTACTCCAGCCTGGATAACAGAGCGAGACTCTGTCAAAAAAAAAAAAAAAAAAAAAAAAAGACTATCCTGGCTCTAATGGAGAACAAAATGGAGGGGAGCCATAACGGATTTAAAGAAGACACTGAGCAGGTTACTATTGGTGAGAGATGACGCCGCCTGTATGAAGTTGTGATAGTAAAAATGGATAAAAATGGATGGATGGGAAAGGCATAGGGGTGGTAAAATCAACAGTAACAAGTGTTGGATTGGACGTGGGATATGACTGTGCGGAATGGAAAAAGGATGACATCTGGCTTCCTGAGATACACAATTGATGTATGGTGAGGCTGTTTACTGAGATGAGGGACACTGGAAGAAAAAGATAGATTTAAGTGTCATATCATCACTTTGGTCTCAGATATGTTGAGTTTGAGGTACATGTGAGACACCAAATAGAGATACTGAGTAGTCAGTTGCATATATAAAGGGAAAGGTCTAAGACTGAGACGTAAATTTAGGTATCTTTGGTATACAGAGGATAATTTAATGGGGAAAGTTGTGATAGTTGGGCAAAGAGAGTAGAGGGTGAATAGAGAAAAGATCCTAGGACAGAGCCTTCAGAAACTGCCTTTTTTAAAGGCCAAGAGGAAAGAAGAATGAGTCTGCAATGGAGGCAGAGAAGAAGAATAGAAAGACAAGCCAGGAAGAGAGTGTGGCATTATGACATTGAAGGAAAAAAAGAATGTTTCAAGGAGAGAGTGATAAACAAGTTGACTAAGAAATTAAGCAAAAGAGGACTGATATCCATTGAATGTAGTGGCATGGAGGTAATGAATGAGCTTGCTGAGATGTTAAAAACGAATGGTATTATATCTCAAATAGAATAACCTGTGAGTTTTCATTTTTTACTTTTCTAGTCTTAATATTTATTCCTAGTAATCTTACTATTGTAATACCCTTAAAATTTACTGAAAATGATGCATACAATTTAAAAATCCTATAAACCTAAAAATGTCCTCTTAATAATAGAGTTTTATTCCATGAGATTCTGTTTCTTTGGCAGAATGATTTCTGGGAATTAAAGATACAAAAGCAAACATTACTCCATACCTACTGTGTGCCAGATGCTTTCACATATAAGTACCTTCTGTATCCTAATGCCAGTATTAACCATCCTAGATAAGTACTGATTACTAACAGTTTGAATTTCATAGCAGCTTGATTTCTAACAGTTTGAATTTGATTGGTAATAGTTTGAAATTCAGAGAAAATGGATTGGCACATGGGAATTTCTGGGTCCTCTTTCCAATATCACATCCCACCAAAGTTGGTATACCCCAACGTGAACTCTCATCTATACCCCACACTCAAATTACCTTCTCCTGTTTCCTTCTCTATTTTTATTAAAGGTAACTTGATCTGGAAACCCTTAAGATCTCAATCTACTTCTGCACACAGTAGACCTCAGGAACGTTCACTGTCACAGTCTGTCAATTCTTCTTGTATAATGTCTCTCAAATTTATCTCCCTTCTGTTCAGGAAATTTCGTACATAAACAAAATAGTCTTAATGGTTTTTCATCTCTGGTTTCTCTACATTATAAGAGAAACATTAAATAATATAATGGGCAGCATTCTTGATAATATCAAATCACAGAATTACTCCTCCCCAAGGTATTTTCTTGTATTAACCATCAAAAACAAACAAATGAATATATTATTTTTACACGTGGCCAAATAGTACTGTCTAGTTGTATAGATTTCTAGAATTCAATTTGAAGGCTGAATAAGTTTAGTGAAACCACAGGACTTAATGATTGTCAGGTTCCTTATGCAATTCTCCCTGACTTTTACCTGTATCAGTTGAGCCTTTTTTTTTTTTTTTTTGAGATGGAGTCTTGCTCTGTTACCCAGCCTGGAGTGCAATGGCACAATCTCGGCTCACTGAAATCTCTGTCTCCTGGGTTCAAGCAATTCTCCCACCTCAGCCTCCCGAATAGCTGGGATTACAGGTGCATGCCACCACATCTGGCTAATTTTTGTATTTTTAGTAGAAATGGAGTTTCACCCTGTTGGCCAGGCTGGTCTTGAACTCCTGACCTCAAGTGATCCACCTGCCTCAGCCTCTGAAAGTGCTGTGATTACAGGCAAAAGCCTGTATCTTATGTCATAATTGAGATCACTAGTGACAATAAGAAATTCGGGATTTCTATGCTGTCAACTAAAGAGTCATTTATATGCCCCAGATACTAGTGAGCAGCCAAAAAAAACATGAGTTGGTATTGTTGCCCACTGAAAGGAATATCTCACTTTACTAAGAAGGAGGATTTCATTGAGGGTTACGACAGTTCTCAAGTTGCAGCAACCGATGTGTTTAAATTGTGGAACTCTGTTGGAGCTCTGGAACTCCATGCAAACCATCATCAAAAAAAAAAAAAGTTGACCACCATTTCACAATGTATATGTGTATCAAAACACCATATCGTACACCACAAATATATAAAAGTTTTATTTGTCAATTTAAAAAAGTAGACCTCGGCTACTAAAACTGTGAGGTGGGAAAATACAGCGTACATGCTCAAGTGGCTCTATCAAAGAGGTATGAAGAGAAAGTTATTCCTCCCTTCCTTTTAAGCATAAACAAAATGCTACGTAAACAAAAATTGGGAATTACGGCTTGTTTTTTTTTTTTTTTTTTTACAGAAGTGCAATTATTTATCCTGAGATAGGTTTTTCTCACTATACGATGGACACACATCCAGTTCAACTGACACAGATATGATCATTTGTTTTTAATAGATGGGATAGTTTCATTGCAGGAATGTACCGATGTTATTCAACTATTTCTTTCCAGGTGGACATTTAGTTTGGTTTAAGTTTTTGACAGTACAAATAAAGCTAAAATAAACATTTCATATATATAAAAAGCAAAAACATACTTGTGAGGCTGGTATTATGCTCCTATTTCACAAAGGAGGAAAGAAGTTACCCCATAGCCAAACTGTCACAGCTACTCTTATTTCTACAGCAGACTGTAAAATATGCCCTCTTAGGTCCCTAAAAGCATTAATCTAACAGTCTGTCTAAATGTTTGGGGACATCTGTCAAAAATGACAATTTTGTTTTGCTCATTAGTGATATGAGTTGTTGCTCCTGAGAAAAATTAGCCAACAGGGTCAATTATTTTTTGAACATTTCCTTAAAAGTGATCATGGGACCATATTGTTGGAAGGAGGCTACATGTTCAGCTCTCTCTATCTCTCTCTCACTCTCTCTCTCTCTCTCTCTCACACACACACACACACACA
The DNA here is from genome assembly GCF_030222135.1 of Aotus nancymaae. Classification (NCBI taxonomy): domain Eukaryota; kingdom Metazoa; phylum Chordata; class Mammalia; order Primates; family Aotidae; genus Aotus; species Aotus nancymaae. The sequence goes on along the minus strand of NW_026988447.1, from coordinate 8,626,939 downwards.
CACACACATACACCATTTAAGCTTAAAATGGGCAATTTAGATCATAATTATGTATTACGAAATTAATTTCAAATTTGATTTTGGGAAATAGAATTCCTCTATAGTCTAATTCTTGAGATATGCTGGATAAAGACTTTCTACACTCTTCATTTAATTTACTTTTATATTAAATTAAAATATCCAAATATTAAAATATAGTAACAATATTTTCTGAAGTAATTTCATTAGGATGTAACATATCTGCTGTGAAAAATCTGTCTTTTTTCAGCAGATATTATTGAGTACCTAATACATGTTGGGCTGTGCACATGGTTTTAACAGTGAAAAACAGTTTTGTTGCTTTGGAGTAGTTCACTGTTTACTGAAAAAGAGCATTATAAAATGTGTTATAAATGGAGGTAGCATTAAGAATTGGCCAGGTGCGATGGCTCACGCCTGTAATCCCAGTACTTTGGGAGGCTGAGGCGGGCAGATCATGTGGTCAGGAGTTTGAGGCCAACCTGGCCAATATGGTGAAACCCCATCTCTACTAAAAATGCAAAAATTAGCCAGGTATAGTGGCACGTGCCTGTAGTCCCACCTACTCGGGAGGCTGAGGCAGAAGAACTGCTTGAACCCGGGAGACAAAGGTTGCAGTGAGCTGAGATCACACCACTGCACTCCAGCCTGGGGGACAGAGCAAGACTCCATCTCAAAAAAAAAAAAAAAAAAAAGAAGAAGAATCATGGGAGAAAAATTGGTGATCCAACTTTGGAGGTTTCTAACAATTTCATAGGAGGTGTGCTATTTGATCTAAATGTTCTTAAATGTTGGAAAATACTAAGCTACCAAATTAGAGTCTAGAGGGACACATGCTAACATCATATATATAACATGGCCTAAAAGATGTTTATATTAGTCCATTCTCACGCTGCTAATAAAAACATCCCTGAGACTGGGTAATTTATAAAGCAAAGAGGTTTGGCCAGGCTCACACCTATAATATCAGCACTTTGGGGAGCCAAGGTGGGTGGATCACTTGAGACCAGGAGTTCAAGACCAGCCTGGCCAGCATGGTAAAACCCCATCTCTACTAAAAATGCAAAAATTAGCCAGGTGTAGTGATGCATGCCTATAGTTCCAGCTACTCAGTGGTTGAGGTGGGAGAATATCTTGAGTCTAGGAGTTCTAGACTGTAGTGACCTATGACTGTGACACTGAACCCCAGCCTGGGCAACAGAGTGAGACTCTGTCTCCAAAAAAAAAAAAAAGGAAAGAGGTTTAATTGACTCACAGTTCAGCATGGTTGGGGAGGCCTCAGGAAACTTACAATTATGGCAGAAGGGGAAGCAAACACATCCTTCTTCACATGGCGGCAGCAAGAAGTGTGAGTGCCCAGCTAAGGGGGGGAGCCCCTTATAAAACCATCAGATCCTGTGAGAACTAACTCACTATCACGAGAACAGGATGGGCGAAACCACCTCCATGATTCAATTCTCTCCACTTGGTCCCTCCCACGACACGTGGGGATTGTGAAAACTCAAGATAAGATCTGGGTGGCGACACACGCAAACCGTATCACTGTTTATAGGAAATTAAAAGCCGATAAAAGAAGTGAAGCTGTTATTACCAAAGTGTACAGGAGAACAAAATAGAATGTTAATAATGGAATATCTGATAAAAGTAAGAAACCTATATGCATAGCTGATTGAAAAAAAAGCTAGAACAGCTTGATGGCCTAAATACATATAAGTCAAATGGAAAAAGAAGTCAGGCATGGTAGTATATACCTGTAGTTCCAGCTATTCAGGAGGCTGAGGTGGGATCACTTGAGGCCAGGAGTTCAAGGCTGCAGTGCACTATGAAAGCACTTGTGAGTAGCCACTCACTCCAGCCTGGGCAACATAGTGAGACCTGTCAGAAGGAAGGAAGGGAGGGAAGGAGGGAAAGAAAGAGAAAGGAATGAAAGAACAGAAGGAAAGAAGGAGGGAGGGAGGGAGGGAGAGAGGGCACGGTGGCTGACGCCTGTAATACTGCACATTGGGAGGCAGAGGTGGGTGAGAGTTCAAGCTCAAGGGAGAGAGTTGAGGTCAAGAGTTCAAGACCAGCCTAGCCAACATGGTGAAACCCCGTCTCTACTAAAAATACAAAAATTAGCCCGGCATGGTGGTGCGTGCCTGTAGTCACAGCTACTCAGGAGGCTGAGGCAGGAAAATTGCTTGAACCTGGGAGGTTGAGGTTGCAGCGAGCCGAGATTGCACCACTGCACTCCAGCCTGGGCAACAGAGCAAAACTCCATCTCAAAAAGAAAAAAAAAGAAAGAAAACACAAATGGAAATAAATTCTCCATTTTTTTCTCAATTTATTCAGATTTGCTCAAAGTTCAGGACTATAAACAAAATCCAACCATATATAAATAAATCTATCTAAAATATGTTCAATATATTCATTCATTTTTCAAAATCTAGTAATGTTTGAGAGAAGTTTAAATGACACCTATTATCTATCAAACCTTCAATGGCTCAAAGACTAAATCATGAGAAATTTTCATTCATATATGAAAACTTTTTCTTCCAGTCATATTCGTTGCATATAAGTCAATTTTTAAAATTACTAGATATTTTAATACCTTTATTAGAGATGTAAATGATAAAAGACCAGATTGTAGGACTTTATGGATCCCCCTAAAAATGCCCTCATAACATAAACTAAGACAAATTGTTTAAAATTACTTACGTATCATAATTTTTTTGGAGACAGGGTCTCTGCCACTGAGGCTGGAGTGCTATGGTAGGATCATAACTCACTGTAGCCTCAAACTCCGAGGCTTATGTGATCCTCCTCTTTCAGCTTCCCAAAGTGCTAGGATTGCAGGTGTGAGCCACTGCATCTGGCCTAATATTTAAATTTTTAAACAGCTAATTTTTTTAAGTCTCTGGATATCTTTATTTTAGTGGAAGATAATTGTTATCACTAAGTGAACATTTTAAATAAGTGTTATCATTTATTGCATGCTTACTCTGTGTCATGAGTGTTCTATATATTTTATAGATGTTTTATTTTCTTTTATTTATGTACTTATTTTTTAGAGCAGGGTCTCACTTTGTCACCCAGGCTGAAGTATAGCCTAGACCTCCTAGGCTTAAGTAATCCTCCTGCCTCAGTCTCCCGCATAGCTGGGGCTACAGGCATGTTCCCCAATGCCTGGCTAATATTTAAATTTTTTTCAGAGATGGGGGGGGTCTCACCTTGGGGGTTGCTCAGGCTGATCTTGAACTCCTGAACTCAAGCGATCCTCCTGCCTCAGCCTCTCAAAATAGCATGAACCACTGTGCCCAGCCCATTTTATTTTTTTAAAAGTTACACATTCACAAGTACAATCAAAAGTTGAAAAGGAATACACAGTGAAAATTTTTTGGCCACGCAACTACCCAAATTCATGAAGTTTAGTGCTACCATTTTCTGTGATTATACAGCAAATATGTAAATGTATATGTATCACCTACTTGCCTCTCATTTTTGCACTGTTTTATACTTTGCTTCTTCCAGTTAACACGATATCTTGACACTATCCCATGTCATAACATAAATATTTCCTCATTCTTTTTTCTGGCGTGGTTCAGGTTGAGTGTCAGAGTCTATTTAGTGTTGTTATAAAGAAAAACCTGAAGCTGAGTAATTTATTTTATTTTATTTTATTTTTCTTTTGAGACGAGGTCACTCAAGCTGGAGTGCAGTAGCATGATCACGGATCACTGCAGCCTCTACCTCCCAGGATCAAGCAATCCTCCTGTCTCAGGCTCCCTTGTAGCTGGGACCATGGGCATGTATCATAGTAGTAGCTAATTTTTTTATTTTTTATTTTTTTGTGGAGACAGGGTCTCACTTTGTTGCCCAGGCTCATCTTGAACTCCTGGACTCAAGGATCCACCTGCCTCAGCCCCTCAGAATGCTAGGACTGTAGGCATGAGCCACCGTGCCTAGAGCTGGGTAATTTATAAAGAAAAAAAAGATTTATTTGGCTCATGATTCTGATATCTGAAAAAGTTCATGATTGTGAATCTGCATCTGGTAAGGGCTACGGGCTGCTTCCACTCATAGAAGAATGGGAAGGGGAGCCGACGTGTGCAGAGATCAAGAGAGAAAGAGGAGGTGCCAGGTCCTTTTTAACAACCAGCTCTTGTGGGAACCAAGAGAGTGAAAATTGATTCACTCCTCCCCCTGGGAGGTTGGGGGGATTAATCCATTCATGAGGGATCCACTGCAAGGCCCAAACACCTTGCATTAGGCCCCACCTCTAACATTGGGAATCAAATGTCAACATGGGGTTTAGTGGAACAAACTTCCAAACCATAGCATTGAGTAGCTCTAAGCCAAAAATCTGAAATCTGAAATGCTCCTAAATTCGAAACTTTTTGAGGACTCACATGCCACAAGTGGAAAATTCCATGCCTGGCCTCATGTGACAGGTTGCCGTCAAAACACAGTCAAAACTTTGTTTCATGCACAGAACTGTTAAAAATATTGTATAAAATTACTTTCAGGCTATCTGTATAAAGCATACATGAAATATAAATGAATTTTGTGTTTAGAGTTAAGTCCCAAGATATCTCATCATGTATATGCAAAATTCCAAAATTCAAAAATATTCAAATCTGAAACATGTCTGTTCCCAAGAATTATGGATAAGGGATTCTCAACCTGTAGTTGATTGCATAAGCCCATCAAAACAGCCCTTATAGACGGAGATTGAGGTTGTTTCCATACCTTCCCTACCATAACAGTATTACAGTAAATATCCACATATAGGTATCAATTCACTCATCTGTTCGAGAAATTCTAGCAAGAGGAATTGCTGGTTGTAAAGTATGTATGTGAGCCAAGCACAGAGGCTCAAGCCTATAATCCCAACACTTTGGGAGGCTGAGGTGGGCAGATCTCTTGATAGCAGGAGTTCAAGATCAGCCTGGGCAACATGGCAAAACCCTGTCTCTATATAAAATACAAAAATTAGCCAGGCGTGGTAGTACATACCTGTAGTCCCAGCTACTGGGGAGGTCGAGATGGGAGGATCACTTGAGCCCGGGAGGTCAAGGTTCCAATGAGCCGTGCCTCTGCACTGCACCCTGGGCAACAGAGTGAGACCCTGTTTCATAAATAAATTAATTAATTTAATTAAAAAATAAAGTATGTGGGTTTTAATTTTATTTTTTTATTTTTATTATTATTATTTTTTTTGAGACGGAGTTTCGCTCGCTCTTATTACCCAGGCTGGAGTGCAATGGCGCGATCTCAGCTCACCGCAACCTCCGCCTCCCGGGTTCAGGCAATTCTCCTGCCTCAGCCTCCTGAGTAGCAGGGATTACAGGCACGCGCCACCATGCCCAGCTAATTTTTTTTTTTGTATTTTTAGTAGAGACGGGGCGTGGGCTTTAATTTTTGATAAATATTACCAACTGTCTTAGGTAATGTCTACACTAATTTATACTCCCCTAAGCAATGCATGAGAGTACCTATCTCCACCAGACTCTTACCAACAAATGTATTTTTAAGCTTTTTGATCTTTGCTAATAATATTCAGTGGAAATGCCTTAGCAATGATGCTCTAAATAGATAGTGTCACTAATCTCTATAATAGTAAGTACTATTATTATGATCATTTTACATATGAAAAAAATTAAGGCTTACAGAGGTTAGGTAACTAGCTAAAATCATTCAGAGAAAAGTAGAAGAATTCAGATTGTACTCCTGTTTGTGTCTTAAAACAACTGCTAAACATTATTTCCATTAAGAAATACAGTCAAATAGCCTCAAAATGTAAATTGAATTTCTCATAATTACTTTTAATGATCCAAAACTATTTCAGAAAGTTCAGCAAGATTTTACAGCCTCTTCATGTTCTTATCAGTATAATCACCACTGAACAATAGATGTGTGTCCTCGTTTAAAAAGCAGGCTAGTAGATAGATGCCAGGTGAACTGCCTATAATGGTCTCATATGATATCACCAATTTGAAAATTGTATTCCATCCTGCAAAGCTTCAGCCCTCATTCTCCACACCCAGTGGCTCTGTCTCAGTTAGTTAAGCACAGATGGATAAAATGATACAATTTAAGTAAAACTTCATTAAGCCTAGAATGCTGAAATCACAACCGTCTGGAAATCTAAAAGCTAACGTGAGGATTGCAAGATGATTATCCACAGTTCAAGATGATTTGCAAATATTAAGGTGTTATCTTCATTGAATGGAGATAGCATCAGTCTGCAAAACAAACAACCAAAAACTATGAGACCATTCTTTGCCACCCTTTGACAGTATTGGAGAGAATGTGCGTGGGGTGGAGAACTAATTATATCAGAATCATGTGCTCACAACATCTCAAGCTACAATTTGGAGACATTATCCATGCATTTTCTGGGTGTGAGCTTCCAGCTCTTTACAGGTTTGACTTGTTTGCAGCTCTCAGTGGCATGCAGTAGGGCTCTGCCAGAACAGGTTTCACAAAGAGAAAATGCTGGTACCTCAACTTCAGCTCACAACCACTAAATTCTGCCTTTCATTCTGCATTTCATGTCAATGGAGAAAACAGTGGAGTATCCAATAAACGGTATGGCGACAAATGGGTGGCCATATGGGAAAAAAATTAAAGTTAGAAGTCTATTTCACACCTTGTACTAAAATGAATTCCAGATAGATAAAAAGATATAAATATGTTTAAAAGCTCGATGAAAAAAATATATATATATGTCTCAGGTGGGAGAGGACTTTCAAAGTATAATACTCAGAACACATAAAAGAAAATATGAATAAATTAGACTTCCAATTAAAAAAATTCTGCATAGAAAAACCTCCCATAAATAAAGTCAAAGACAAATGACAAACTAGGAAAATTTTATTACAACTCATATCACAGACCAAGTGCTTATTTCCCTAATGTACAAAGAGCTTCTACAAATAAGAGAAACACCAATATCCTCAGAAAAGTGAGCCTGGGATATGAGTTTACAGTTTTCAGACATGGAAATACAAACGGCTCTCACACTCCCTCAGAAGGATTGCTAATTAAAACTACATGGTGACTGTCAAAAATTCAACAGTTAGTAGCTTCAATTGGTCAATCTATGGGGGAAACTTACATGCTCATACATTAATGAGCATGGTAATGGTAATTTGGCAATATTTATCAAAACACAAATGCTGGCAAAGAATGGGAAGATTGAGAAAAGTAATAATAAAAATTAAAATAAAAAAGAAACACAAATGCTATACCTATCGATGCCTCACTTGTGCTTTTAGGGGGAATGTAGTTTTAAAGAGGGTGGTTGGGAAAGGACAAACCCCGAAGGAAGTGAGGAAGGTTCAGGGAAGGACAGCCCAAGCAGAACACCGAATACTAAGGCCTGAGTTGAGAACAGCGCACGGCCTGTGCTAGAAACAAGAGTAGCTGGAGTGGAATAAGTGAAGAAGGAGAATATTGGCAGGTATGTCAGGGAAATATTAGTAGGGCAGGACGTGGAAGGTCTACTAAGTCATTTTAAAGGCTTTGGCTTTTACTCTAAGCAGACAGAATATCACTGGAGCATTTTGAGCAGAGGAGTAACCTCAGGTAATCTACATTTGTAAAAGAGCACTTTACTGCTGTGATAAGAACAAAGCAGAGAACAATTAGGAGGCTTTGGTATGAGGTAAGAGGTGACAGTGGACTGAATCAAGATGACAGTAGTAGAGGTGGTGAGAAAGGACCAGATTTAGGGTAGGTTTTGAAAGCAGAGTCACCTGAATTTGCTGACAGATTGGATATAGGTCCAGAGAAAAAGAGTCTAGAATGACTGTAAGATTTTTGGCCTGAAAAACTGGAAAGACAGAGTTGCCGCCAGCTAAAATGAAGCAAACTAAGAGGAGCAGATTTGGAAGGAAGTCAGGTATTAAATGATTAATGTGATCAATCTGAGACGCTTGTTAGACATTCAAATGGATATATCAAAGAAACAGTTTGGTTATATGAATTCTGATTTCTTGGGTGAGATCCAGGCTGAAGCTACATATTAAGAAGTCAGCCCGTATAGGGGCCAGGCATGGTGGCTCATGCCTGTAATCCCAGCACTTTGGGAGGCAGAAGTTCGAGACCAGCCAGGGAAACATGACAAAACCCCATCTTTACAAAACATACAAAAATTAGTCAGGTGTGGTGGCACTCACCTGTGGTCCCAGCTACTTGGGAGGCTGAGGTGGGAGGATCATCTGAGCTTGGGAAGTTGAAGCTGCAGTGAGTCCCGCGATCATGCCACTGCACTGCAGCCTGGGTGACAGAGTGAGACCCTGTCTCAAAACAACAACAACAACAAAATGCCAAAATCGGAATTCAGCATGTATAAACGGTTATTAAAGCCTGAGAACTAGATGATGAGGTCACCATGGAGTCAATGCAGATGGAAAGGAAAAGAGAATAAAAACTAATCTGAGAGCATGCCACCATTTAGAGGTAGGACTCATAAAGAGGAGCCAGCGGGAAAAGAGATTGACAGGGAGCAAAAAATGAGGTAAAAGTGAAACAACAAAGTGTGGTGGCCTGTAAGTCTAACAATAATGAAACCCACCAATGTGGAGAAAGTGATTAATAGTGTCAAATACTGCTGATGGATTGAGGAAGACGAGGGTTGAGGACAGACCATTAGATTTAGCAGCACGGGTCACTAACAAACTTGAAAACGCACATAGCTTTAGAGAGAGCAGCAGTCGAGGTTGCAGGAAGAGAAGAATGATACCTTTCCTCCCCATCATAAGGGTCACAGCTGACATTCCTATAGCGAAACACAGGTTAACAGGAGAAAAACATAACAGAATCATATAATCAAAGTTTTACATGACACAAGAGCCTTCAGAAATGAAGCCCTAAAGACCTGGGAAAACTATTTTCATGTGTAGATTCAACAAAGAATGGACAGCCATGTAGAAATGTGATTAGACCAAAGTGTATGCTCTAATAGTAACAGACTAAGAGGGGATATCGAGCAAGGCCTATCTGTTCAGATTCTTCTTGGCCTCTCTGCATATTGTTTCTTCCTCTTGGTGTGGGGCAGGACCCCTCTGGAGCAAGAATCTTCCAGGAAGGAGAGAGAAGGAGGAAGGGAGAGAGTAACCTTTCTAGGTTTTATGGCTTGCTTTTGGGGACAGGAGTTCTCATTTCTGTGAACCACTTTGGGGAAGAGAATTCTGGTTTCCATGACTTGCTTTTGGAGAGAAACTGGGGTGAGAGACAGGAGAATAGAAGAATATCAGAAGACCTTGCTTCTGAGGCCTTCAAATCTCCTTTCGTTCATACATAGCATGACAAAATGCCATACCTTGGGGGTATCCTGTTCTGAGTCCCCACATGGTGAAAGCATGACGGGAATGAAGTCAAGAGAGGAGAGAATCAAGTGTCTAGATATAACTACCAATTCACAGGAAATATAGAAGAAAGACGAACATGTTAAACAAAACCATGAAGCTGCAAGCAGCCAAATCCAGGATGTGGGAACTTCTACAGGAAAAACGATCTGTTTTTTTTTTTAAACAAATCATATAAATGGCATGAAAACATTGGGGAGGAATACTGTTAGAGATGACAAAAGACTTAAAAAACATATCAGCCAAATACAATGTGTTTAAAGGCTGATTTGAGCAAATCTACATAAAAAAGAAGTTTTTGAAACAATCTAGGAAATTTAAAACCCAGTTGTATATTTATTTAGATTTGTTAGATATGATAACTGCTGTTGTGACTGACATTTTAAAAAGTCATTATCTGTTAGAGATGTGTATTGTAGTATTTACAGGTAAAATAATATGATGTCTGGGATTTGCTATGAAATACTTCAGAAAACAGACAAAGGCAAGGTTGTCAGAATAAAAATAATCTTTAGAAAATGTAGGGAAGGAGAGTAAATGACATAAGCTTGATACAATGTTTCTAATTGTTTAAACTGGATAATGATATACAAGGCTCATTATCCTGTCTCTCTACCTTTGTGTGTGCTTGAAAAATATATATATATTTTTTTGAAACAGGGTCTTACTCAGTGGCCCAGGCTGGAGTGCAGTAGCGTGATCATGACTCACTGCAGTCTCGATCTGCTGGGTTAAAGTGATCCTCCCACCTCAGCATGCTGAATAGCTGGGACTACAAGTGTGCACCACCACACCCAGCTAATGTTTAAATTTCTTTATAGAGACAGAGTGTCACCATGTTGCCCAGGCCACTCTCAAACTCCCGGCCTCAAGCCATCTACCCACCTCAGCCTTTCAAAGCGCTGAGGTTACAGGTGTGGGCCATCATGCCTAGCCAAACATTTTTTAAATAGTTCTTTTTACAACAAAAGAAACTATCATCAGAATGGACAGGCAACCTACAGAATGGGAGAAAATTTTTGCAATCTATCCATCTGACAAAGGGCTAATATCCAGAATCTACAAGGAACTTAAACAAATTTACAAGAAAAAAACAACCCCATCAAAAAGTGGGTGAAGGAAATGAACAGACGCCTCTCAAAAGAAGACATTTATGCGGCCAGCAAACATATGAAAAAAAGCTCATCATCACTGGTCATTAGAGAAATTCAAATCAAAACTATAAAGAGATACCATCTCACACCAGTTAGAATAGTGATCATTAAAAAGTCAGGAAACAACAGATGCTGGAGAGGATGTGGAGAAATAGGAACACTTTTACACTGATGGTGGGAGTGTAAATTAGTTCAACCATTGTGGAAGACAATGTGGTGATTCTTCAAGGGTCTAGAACCAGAAATACTGAGCATTTGACCGAGCAATCCCATTACTGGGTATGTACCCAAAAGATTATAAATCATTCTATTATAAAGACACATGCATATGTATATTTATTGCAGCACTCTTCACAAAAGCAATGACTTGGAACCAACCCAAATGCCCATCAATGATAGACTCCATCAACAAAATGTGGCACATATACACCATGGAATACTATGCAGCCATAAAGAAGGATGAGTTCATGTCCTTTGCAGGGACATGGATGAAGCTGGAAACCATAATTCATAGCAAACTAACACAGGAACAGAAAACCAAACACCGAATGTTCTCACTTATAAGTAGGAGTTGAACAGTAAGAACACATGGACATGGGGGTTGGGGGAAACCTCACATACTGGGGCCTGTTGCAGGGTGGGAGGGCTAGAAGACGGATAGGTCCTTTACAGATGACAACTGTTTCTCTTACCCTGTGCTGGCATTCAGACTGCTGTCATCCCACTTCTGTGTGGAGAAAAGAGGTGGCCTCAGAATTTCTGGAAAGACCTCACTCCTCCCTACCCCAAATACTCACAGCCTTGCCAACATTATCTACCTGCAACCATCAGGATTATTCACCTTATCCCTTTATCCCTGTTTACATCAATGCTACAAGAAGCCGTGGACTCCCAGAGCACCCTCCCTTACTCCAGTCCCCACATGGCTGTATAATCTCATTTGGTTCCCTTCTCTACTCTCAAAACATTCTCCCACCTCTACTCTCAAAACATTTCCTGTACTCACTCTAATGCTTGCTTTGTCCTCAGCAAAGCTCCTACAGCCTCTCCACCAGCTCTGTGAAGGTTGTCTTCTCTGCCTTGCTGGACCCAAAACCTGAATCTCCCCTAGATGAGAGCTTCCCCTGCAGCGCCCTCTACGAGTGGCTGTTTCCTCTGTTATATCTACGTGACATTGGCCTGGAGATGGGGTGAGGGTTCCTTTCGCACCTTATTTTCACTCTTCAACCGCTCCTCCTCCCTAAAAATCTCCAGCTTTGAATCTCACGGCATCAGTTGATACCACCTACTATCCCTCGTGGTCACTTGCCCTCATTTCTCAGATGTTAGCAGCTTAGTGTGGGGTCACTCTCCCCAGCAGTACACATAGCATAAATCTAAGGAATTCTAATATCCAGAAGGGTCAGCCTTCATGTCTTAACCTCAATTCCTTCACCTCCCTCCTTCCTGTGATTTGGCCTTTCACCCTATATCAGACACTCACTGTGAGATCATACCGTAGACTTTGACATAATCAATAACAGTAACTCCATATTCCCCATGTCTCATACTCCCACCCCAGCCATTCTTTCACCATTGACGTCTACCATACATAATTCTACTACCTTTATGCTATGCCTCCTTATTTTCAGATCCTCACATTCATTGTTGCTTAGTATAAATCCCTTGGTCAACTGTAAACACTCCCTGGCAGAGACTTATAGTTGTTCACAAAAATTCATCTCTCCTTCCTCAAAAATGATAGAATTGTAGCTAAGCACATAGTTAACCATACATATTAAATTTCCCGGGCTTCCTTGCATTTAAGTGTAGCCATCAGACTAAAATTTTGCCAGTAGAATATAAACCGAAGTAATATGTAGCACCTGCAGGTTAGGCCTATAAAGCAAGGGCTTCCTTTTCAAGCTTTTCTTCCACCTCCTGGTAACTGGTAAAGGATGTGCCTGCCACCCAGTTTCTATGATTCAAATAGGAAAATGCACTAGGATATGGAAGAGAAACAAGACGGAAAGACGGACCCTCCAGTCCCTAAATGATTCTTTGAAGATGAGACCCAATGACCTGAAATGGTCACTTTTGACTGTTGCTTGAAGTAGAAATAAACATCTGTGTGGAGATGTACATATCACGTAGATATAACAGAGGAAACAGCCACTCGTAGAGGGCGCTGCAGGGGAAGCTCTCATCTAGGGGAGATTCAGGTTTTGGGTCCAGCAAGGCAGAGAAGACAACCTTCACAGAGCTGGTGGAGAGGCTGTAGGAGCTTTGCTGAGGACAAAGCAAGCATTAGAGTGAGCACAGGAAATGTTTTGAGAGTAGAGGTGGGAGAATGTTTTGAGAGTAGAGAAGGGAACCAAATGAGATTATACAGCCATGTGGGGACTGGAGTAAGAGAGGGTGCTCTGGGAGTCCACGGCTTCTTGTAGCATTGATGTAAACAGGGATAAAGGGATAAGGTGAATAATCCTGACGGTTGCAGGTAGATAATGTTGGCAAGGCTGTGAGTATTTGGGGTAGGGAGGAGTGAGGTCTTTCCAGAAATTCTGAGGCCACCTCTTTTCTCCACACAGAAGTGGGATGACAGCAGTCTGAATGCCAGCACAGGGTAAGAGAAACAGTTGTCATCTGTAAAGGACGTATCTCTCTTGAAGAAATGTAGGACTCTCCTCAGATTTCTGGGTTAAAGCTTCTGATGTTTTCTAGAGGTTTCTTCCCAACCGACCGAGTAACAAGGAAGCCCACAGGATGAGCAACACAAGATCAGTTCTTTCCCAGCACTCAGGCTCTGCTCACTAAGTCATGGCAGAAGTCTCTTAGGAGTGGGGAGAAATTCCTGTCCAAATGGATTCCTGCTGCCTGCAGAGTCATCTTCTGCTTTCAGTCTCTAACTTCAGAACGGAGGGTCTGTTCTTTGCTGGTGTAACCTTCATAAGGTCTCAAAAACGTATCTTCCATTCCTCTTCATACATACACATGCATTTATGCATGTAAGTGTGCATGCATGAGCAGAGAATCCGAGCCCACTTCCTAGCTGATGGCCAACATCCACAAAGGTGGTATGAACTGAAAGAAGGATGGGCACACTGCAGTGACGATATTCATCTAGGCAACCGACTAAGTGTTAGGGGATGAGACAATAGAAGAAGTGTACAGAAGAGCCCCGTCAAAAATCCCTTCACTACCCCACATACCAGGTAGTCTTTGGGTTTAACACATTTCTTATTTAAAAGGCAATTTAAATCTGTGACATTCAGGAGGCATACATCTTTTTTAAAAGAACACTTTGGTTTATCCTTGTATCATTCCATGGAAATAGTATTTCAAAAGGCCTCACAGTTAAAAAAAAAAGTTGACATTTTTTTCTCAAAGTTTGAAGAAATTAGAAGCATATATTTATCTCCTCTGGATCTTCTCTGAGAGAATCCACGTTGTGAGAATTTGTCTAACATCCAAGTCATTTTTTTTCCTCTTTAGATCTGCCCTATGGAATAACTAAGCCACAATTTATTATCCATTTGTGAGGGATTATAATTCTTTTGAGGCTTTTCCTGGCAAACCCCCCAGATTCTTCCTGTTGCATTTCTAGTTTATGAATCAAGCCTTTCATTTATTTATTTATTCAACAAGTATTTCTTTCCTTAGCAACCAGTCTAGCATGGCTTTATCCTAGGCACTTACGAGGTTATAAGGGCAATCCATTCCCAATCCTTCAAGAGTTTACAGTCTATTTGGCAATGACAAGAAAGAAAGAGAAAAGAAAAAAGGAAGGAAGCAAGAAAGAGAGAGAGGGAAAAAAATACATCTAAAGTAATTAAAATACATGTGATCATAAATTCAAAAAGAAATATGTGAAATCCATGAAAACTATAAAACATTATTGTGGGACATGAGAAAAAGCTTGTAAAATGGAGAGACTTACTGGGTTCCTGGATGAGAAGAATCATTATGGAATGGTATCAAATATGCTGAAATTAACCTAAAATCTAATTTATTTTAATAAATACTCCAACGCAAAATTTAAAAACTTGATGAGTCAATCATAAAAACTACTAGGAAAGATATTTAGGAGCCAAAAAAATTTTTTTTGAAAGAGAATAGCCAGCAATCCTGCTTGTAGGTATATATTCAAAAGAACTGACATCAGTATGTTGAAGAGATGTCTGCACTCCCATGTTCATTGCAGCACTATTCACAATAGCCAAGATATGGAATCAACTTAAGTGTCCATCAATAAAATGGATGAAGAAAATGTCGTACATATACACAATGGAATACTATTCAGCCTTAAAGAAAGAAGGAAATTCTGTTATTTACAACATAGATAAACCTGGATGGAGGACATTATGCAAGTGAAATAAGTCAGGCACAAAGAGACAAATACCACCTGTTCTCATTTTTATGTGGAATCTAAAAAAGTGGAACTCATAGAAACAGGGAGTAGTTACCAGAGATTGGGGGTAGAATGTCGGATGGGACAGGGAGATGTTGACTAAAGTATACAAAGTTTCACTTAGGAGGAATAAGTTTTCGAGATGTATTGCATACACAATTACTACTGCTAAGAATAATGTATTGTATATTTCAAAATTGCAAAAAAAAATTTTAAATGCTATTACTACAAAAAAATAAGCATATGAGGTGATGGATAAGTTTGACATAATCATTCCATAATGCATAAAAACATCAAAACACCACATAGTGCCCCATATATATACAATTATTGTCAATTAAAAATAAAAATTTGAATTAGAAAAACAGGAAAAAAATGGCAAAGAGTAAGTGAAAAATTTGCCCTAACAGATATCAAAATACCTTATAAGCCTATAATTATTAAAGCATTACAATAACTGCTTTAAAAAAGACTCAAAAAAGAACAGAAAATCTGCTTAAAACAATTGGAAGTTAATGCTAACTTTTAATGAGGAGTTTTCATATGCTGGATGCTAATCTAACTTTTTTTTTTTTTTTCCTGTGAGCAACATGGCTGTTTATTCATCTGGGTGCAGGCGGGCTGAGGCCGAAAAGGGTGTCAGCGAAGGGCGGTGGGACAGGAGTTTTTTGTTTGTTTGTTTGTTTGTTTGTTTGTTTGAGACAGAGTTTTGCTCTTGTTACCCAGGCTGGAGTGCAATGGCGCGATCTCAGCTCACTGCAACCTCTGCCTCCTGGATTCAGGCAATTCTCCTGCCCCAGCCTCTTGAGTAGCTGGGATTACAGGCACGCGCCACCATGCCCAGCTAATTTTTTGTATTTTTAGTAGAGACGGGGTTTCACCATGTTGACCAGGATGGTCTCAATCTCTTGACCTCGTGATCTACCCGCCTCGGCCTCCCAAAGTGCTGGGATTACAGGCGTGAGCCACCGCGCCCGGCCAGGAGTTGGTTTTATAGGTTGCAGGGGAGGCAGTGGAAAGTTACAAAAGTTGCAGTTGGTGGTTTTTTACAAGCTGGGAAGGGATTACAGGTTTGCAAGCTGGGAAGGGGTCATAGGGTCTGGAGTCACGAGGTTGGCCAAGCTCAATTACAAAGTCCAGTGGCGTTATCAGTTGAGGCTGTTCATTGGTGACCCCCGGGCGCAGGGTCCCATGCTTATAGTCCTCCAGCAGCTGCACAGCCTCTCTGAGACGTCTCTCAGTGACAAAGAGTGTGCGAGGGTCGATGATATCCAAGAAGTGCCTGGAAGCGGCCATAGAAGGATGTCTGCTGGAAGCGAGGTTTGCCCGGTTGGAAAGGAGGTGCCTGAAGCGGCCATAGAAGGATGTCTGCTGGAAGCGAGGTTTGCCCGGTTGGAAAGGAGGTGCATCACTCGACGCGCTAGTGGCACTAGCTGCCGCCACCGGTGTTGTAGTCGCTGTATCCGCCACGGCCCTAATCTAATTTTTGATGATAGAACATGGTGTTTTTTTCAGTTTTCAATTTTTAATTTTTGTAGATACTTAGGTGTATATATTTATGGGGGACATGAGATACTTTTTTTTTGAGATAGAGTTTCGCTCTTGTTGCCCAGGTTACAGTGCAATGGCATGATCTCGGCTCACTGCAACCTCTGCCTCCCAGGTTCGAGTGATTCTCCTGTCTCAACCTCCTGAGTAGCTGGGATTACAGGTGTCTACCACCACATCCGGCTACTTTTTGTGTTTTAGTAGAGATGAGGTTTTACCGTGTTGGCTAGGCTGATCTCAAATTCCTGACCTCAGGTGATCCACCCACCTCAGCCTCTTAAAGTGCTGGATTTACAGGTGTTTTGAGTCACCATGCCCAGCTGAGATACTTTCATATAGTGTTCAATGAATAATAATCACATCAGAGTAAATGGGGAGAATATGGTGATTTAAAATACATTTTGGAAGAAAAAATTACAATTACATGCTGCTACAAACTCCTTCCATTTTCACCTACTTATTTATGTGGATAATGTTTCTTAACATTTTCAACTATTAAAATTAAAAATATAAATTAATATTGAACCTGTCTCATTCTTGCAATGTAATCTTCATTCATAAGAGTGAATAAATTAAATTTAGCTCCATCTCTCATTGAGAACAATGCAATTTTGTTTATGTTTAAGAATTACAAATTTGAGGCTGGGCACAGTGGCTCACGCCTGTAATCCCAGCATTTTGGGAGGCTGAGGCAGGAGGATTGCTTGAGCCCAGGAGTTTGAGACCAGCCTGGGCAACATACTGAGACCTCATCTCTAAAAAAATATTTTTTTAAAAGTTAGATGTGACGGTGCACACTTGTTGTCCCAGCTACTCGAGAGGCTGAGGTGGTAGAATCACATGAACCCAGGAGTTCAAGGCTGCAATGAACTGTGATTGCACTACTGCACTCCAGCCTGGGTAACAGAGCAAGAAAAAAAAAAAACTGGGGAGGATACTACTACTTCTTTCAGAGGGTTGTTGCCGGGGTTAAAGGAAATATGAGATACACGCAAGAAAAATGCTTAGAATAAGGTCTGAGATCAGTAAGTGCTATGCATGGGATTGCTATTACATTTAAGAAATGGTATACCACTTTGGAGGCCAAGGCGGGCGGATCACCTGAGGTCAGGAGTTCAAGACCAGCCTGACCAACATGGTGAGAACCCATCTTAAAAATAAATAAATAAATAAATAAAAAGAAAAAAAGAAAAGAAATGGTATACCACACCTAAGAATGTCAGAGATGACATATGAATGAGGGACCTCTGATATGTGAATTAGTACATAATCAGCTTAAATACTAATAATGGTCATGCTATATGTTACTGTTCATTCAACAAATATTAACTTGTCACTTGCCTGGTTTGTACTTTTCTACGTGATATATCTTCTTTTAAAAATGTTTTATACTTTTCATTTCCACAAAAATAAAAGTTAATTTCTCAAATTTCTTAATGTATTAGAGTTTATTAAAAATGAATCAAAATTTAATACCTTCCATTTTGGATTTCATGCCAGAAATAAATCACATTTTGCTATATATCGAAATCACATCTTACTAACTCCTATAATCTTTTACAAAGACAAAAACAAATTTTTAAAGGTTGAAAAAAGCTGGGCATAATGGAACATGCCTGTAATCTCAGCTACTTGGGAAGCTGAGGCAGGAGGGTTGCTTAGTCCAGGGATTTGAGACCAGCCTGGGCAAAATGGCAAGACCTAGTCACTATTAAATTTTCTTTTTTAAGTGTTGAAAACATTTGGGAGAGACGGGCTTGCATCATAAAATTACTAAAATGTTGACTAAATGTATGCAATTGGCAAAATATCTGCATTAAACTTTTCTAGTTGGACTGTAGTACTTTTTTTTTTTTTTTTGAGACGGAGGCTGGATATGTTGCCAGGCTGGAGTGCAGTGGCGCGATCTCGGCTCACTGCAACTTCCACCTCCCAGGTTCAAGCAATTCTCCTGCCTCAGCCTCCCATGTAGCTGGGACTACAGGCATGCACTACCACGCCCAGCTAACTTTTGTATTTTTTAGTACAGATGGGATTTCACCATGTTGGTCTGGATGGTCTCGATCTCTTGACCTCATGATCTACCCCCCTTGGCCTCCCAAATTGCTGGGATTACAGGTGTGAGCCACTGGGGCTGTAGTACTTTTAAGTGACAGTTATAACCATTTAAAATATTACTGAATAACCACATATGAACATTTTTTTCAACTGAATATAATTTAGCTGCAGGGTTGGTCAACACCATGATAGGTAACAATGGATTCTTCCTAACTTTTTCAAGCCCCTAGATTTCTAGTCAACATATTGCAAGTAGTAATGCACTGGTATTCACCATAGCAATATACTAAGCAATGGACTGAAAATTTAGCCAATGCTTTCTAGTCTACATCATTTAATGAATTTTAAGTGTTTAGCTCAATATAACAATAATTAGCTCTGTTTTTGATCTTAAATAATTAACAGAATCTCAATTATTCTTGGATAAAGGCAGGCAAGCAGGAGGCAGAGAACAGTAATTTTTAAACTTGTTTAGGTTTGAGCCATCATAAGAGAATTTGAAAAATTATGAACTCTCTTCAAAAAGCTGCACATTCCTACAATACTTTGTATACAGTTTGAGGGATCTGAGTGCTGTTTCTCAAAGTATCATTCATAGACCATCTGCTTCCAAATTTCTTGAGGTTCTAGTTAAAAGTTCAGATTCCTGAGCAGCACTACAGATTTACCAGATTGGCCCAGAAATAGGATTTTTAACAATGTCCACAGATGAGATTATTTTAAGATAGACTGTACTTTTTTTTATCAAAGAAGAATGCACAAATAGCACATTCATATGTAACATTTTAAAAGTCAAATAGTACAAAAAGGATTGTACTTTAAAAAAAAACAATAGTCAAGCTGGGTGCAGTGACTCGTGCCTGTAATACCAAGAAGGTAAGAGGATCGCTTGAACCCAGGAGTTTGAGACCAGCTTGGGCAATATAGTTGATACCCTGTTTTTACCAAAAAATTTTAAAAATTAGCAGGGTGTGGTGGTATGTGCCTGTGGTTTCAGCTACTTGGAAGCCTGAGGTGGAAGGATCACTTGAGCCCTGGAGGTCGAGGCTGCAGTGAGGCATGATTGCGCCATTGCACTCCATCCTGGGAGGTAGAGCAAGACCCTGTTTCAAAAACAAAGCAAAAGCAAGTCTCCTACTGCAGTCTTTCCCATACCCAATCCCAGCCCTACAGGTTACCACTTTCAACTTTTCTAGCTAATTTCTCTGATATTTTTACCCTATATCTTTAAAAAAAAGTATATGCTCATATCACTATGTAGTGATTAGCCAATTTTATTCCTTGTCCACTGACTTCCCGCCATGGTGAATAAACACTAGGATCTTGCTACCCTATACTAACTTCACTTTCTTACCCCCATGTCCCACTATAGTTGTATATAACTTTTGTTAAATAAATAATTAACATTAATTATTAAGACAATGTATTGCTCAGAGCCAGATAACGCATTGCAACCTCTTTTTGTGCATAAGCTTTCATTTTGCTCTGAAATTAGTTAACTGCCTCATTGCATCATTTGGTTTTCCATTTACCTACTGTTAATTTTTTTCCCAGTGTTCCAGTATCTTTGCATATGCTTATCAATGATTTTTTTTTTTTTTTTTTTGAGACAGAGTATTGATCTGTCATCACCAGGCTGAAGTGCAGTGGTGCAATCTCGGCTCACTGTAATCTCCACCTCCCGTGTTCAAGCAATTCTTCTGCCTCAGCCTCCCGAGTAGCTGGGATTACTGGCGTGCACCACCACATCCAGCTAATTTTTTGTATTTTTAGTAGAGATGGGGTTTCACCATGTTGGCCAGGATGGTCTTGATCTCCTGACCTCATGATCTGCCCGCCTCGGCATCCCAAAGTGCTGGGGTTACAGGGGTGAGCCACCGTGCCCGGGAGATTTTTTTTTTTTTTTTTTTTTTTGAGACACAGTCTCACTCTGTGGCCCAGGATGGAATCCAGTAGCATGATCTCGGCTCACTGCAAACTTGCCTCCTGAGTTCAAGCAATTCTCCTGTCTCAGCCTCCCAAGTAGCTGGGACTACAGGCATATGCAACCACACATGGCTAATTTTTGTATTTTTAGTAGAGATGGGGTTTCACTAAGTTGGCCAGGCTGGTCTTGAACTCCTGACTTCAAGTGATCCGCCTGCCCTGGCCTCCTAAAGTGCTGGGATTACAGGGGTGAGCTATCGCCCCCAGCCAACAATGATTTTTTTATGCCCAAACACTGAAGTTCCATTTTTCTGAGCTACCCCTGGTGCCCTCTTCCTTCCCCCTCCTCTCTGGCCTGATTGTTTTGTTTTTCTTTGAGATGGAGTCTCGTTCTATCACCCAGGCTGGAGTGCAATGGTGCAATCTTGACTCATTGCAACCTCTGCCTTCTGGTCTCAAGTGATTCTCTGGCTAATTTTTGTATTTTTAGAAGAGATGGGGTTTCACCATGTTGGCCAAACTGGTCTCAAACTCCTGACCTCAAGTAATCCACCTGCCTCAGACTCCCAAAGTGCTGGGATTACAGGCATGAACCACCATGCATGGCCCTGGCCTGACTGTGTTTAAGAGATCCTGGGACATCCCTTTCTACACTTCAGGAATTTCCTTATTGCTTTTCTTCATTGCATCTTCTCTCCCATATCTCCCATTTTCTTGTTTTACTTCCCTATTTTGTAACCAGCTTTAAAAGAAAGGATGCACAGATGGTGTAATGTTTAAGACCTCGTACATTTCAAAATATGAGTATTCTCTATGACTTGATTTATAGTTTACTCTGGTAAAGGATTTTAGGCTAAAAAGTTTTCCCTCTGAATTTTTCAGGTTGCACTCCATTATCTTCAATTATCAAAGGTGGCTAGTGACAACTCTAATGCTTTTCCGAGTCCTGTTCCATATTTTTGTGATCAGCTTTTTCTCTCTGAAAGATTACAGAATTATTTCTCTTGTCCAAGATGTTCTGAAATTTGATGATGATATGCCCTGAAACTGTTCTGTTTTTAAATTGTTCTGGGTGGGGCCTATCAATATGGGAACCTCTATCCTTCAGTTCTGGGAAATTTTCTTCTTTCATTGACAATTTCTTCTCCCTCTTTTTTCTGATATTTCTGAAACTCCTATTTTGTTCACATCACTGTATATTTAATTTTCAGAGCTCTTTTTTGTTTTTCATGGCGTCCAATTTGTTTTATAGACAAATCTTTTTATCTCTTTGACATTAATCAATTATAGGATTTTTTTTTTGAGATGGAGTTTTGCGTTGTTGCCCAGGCTGGAGTGCAGTGGTGCAATCTCAGCTCGCTGCAACTTCCACCTCCTGGGTTCAAGCAATTCTTGTGCCTCAACTTCCCGAGTAGCTGGGATTGTAACCACTCCTGGCTAATTTTTGTATTTTTCGTAGAGACAGGCTTCACCATGTTGGCCAGGCTGGTCTCCAACTCCTGGCCTCAAGTGATCCACCCTCCTCAGCTTCCCAAAGTGCTGAGATTACAGGTGTGAGCCATCATGCCCAGTCTATTATAGTTTTTTATGAAATTGCCTTCTCCTTGCACTGTATCCATTCCTCCAGGTCCCTCTGAATTCTGAGTATGTGTTTTCCTTACCATTTGGGAGGTATTCATCAAATGTCTAGTGATTCTTGGATTATCCTTCATATTTAAGAATGACACCCCAAACACTTGATTTGAAGTTCTCTGTGTGGAGCACTCATTTATGAGGTTGACGAGTAGATGCTCCAGCAGTGAAACATCTCTTCACTGGACTTTCCCAACTGTAAACGTCTGTAGAGCTTTTCTTTGCTGCCATTCCACTTCTCCAGGAGCTCAGCATTCACTTGATTCTCCTCTTTTGGTCCACTGAGGGACGGTTGTCCAATCGTGCAGGGTAGGTGCAAAAAGGAACCTGGGGTCAGCCAGGTGTGGTGGCTTATGACTGTAATTCCAGCACTTTGGGAGACCGAGGTGGGTGGATTACCTGAGGTGAGAAGTTCGAGACCAGCCTGGCCAACATGGTAAAACCCCCACCTCTACTAAAAATACAGAAATCAGCTGGGTGTGGTGGCATATGCCTGTAGTCCCCATTACTTGGGAGGCTGAGTCAGGAGAATTGTTTGAACCTGGGAGGCAGTGGTTGCAGTGAGCGAAGATGGTGCTAATGCATTCCAGTCTGGGCAACAGAGTGAAACTCCATCTCAAAAAAAAAAAAAAAAAAAAGGAATCAGGGGTCTTCGACTCTCTCATATTTTGAGCCTACACAACTGATCTCTCCTTCAGTGACACCTCGTGTATCCCAAATGCTGACACTTTAAGGGATCTCTGAGGGAAACTGATCCCTATCTTTATACTTAGGTTTTGACCTCTTATTCTCTGCTAAGTTAATTACTACTTCTTCACCCACTTTCCATCTTCTATCTTTGTCCAAATACTTGCTGAAATCTCTAATTCTGACTCCCTTCTCTCTGTCTTTATTATTGTAGATTAATGTGTTTTTATTCCTCCGCTGTCATTGTAGTGGGCTTTGAAGAAGTGAGAGGCGGAGAAGGGAATGCTCGTGGTGAAATCACAATCTGTAAATGGAATTTCTGAGTAATTCTTGTGCAGCACATGCTTGAGGGCCACTGGCTAGAACACAGTTGGTGCGGGAATGACTGAACATTGACTAAATATGTCATGAACTAGATAAATTTAGAAAGAATTAATGATTTAAAAGCAGCAAAAATGATGTTTGTTGAACTACTGACCAAAGGAGTCTCATCAGATCCCAAAATAAAAATCCCTGCCAAATAAATAATAAGAAAGAACAAAAAGGAAGAAATAAAGGTTCTAAGTATGTTAACTGTACCTATTTCTATCTATCCAGGTTGTGGAATAAATACATTATTATATTCATTTTTGTACTTTTCTGCATTTTCTAAATTTTATGCAGTGTGCATGACTGTGTGTATGGGAGAGTTTCTGCACCTCTCTCAATACCTCACCTCTGGAGGTAAAATAAAGTCCAGAGTCTGAAACATATACATTAATTCAACAAGCTTTTATTGAGTGCCTAGGCCAAAGTAAAGTGCCACAGAAGCATTAAGAAATTGGTAAATGTAAATATTTTCTCACCCTTTTTCTTCTGAAACAGGTTGTCACTCTGTTACTCAGGCTGGAGTGCAGTGGCGTGATCTCAGCTCCTTACAACCTCAACCTCCTGGGGTCAGCTGATCCACACCACCATGTCTGCTTAATTTTTGTATTTTTTTCAGAGAGACGGGGTTTCGCCATGTTGCCCAGGCTGATCTCGAACTCCTGGTCTCAAGTGATCCGCCTGCCTCGGCCTCCCAAAGCATTGGGATTATCAGATTACAGGCGTGAGCCACTGCACCTGACAGCTAAATATTTTCTGAATCAGGACCTGAAAAACTATTAAAAAAAAAAAAAAAAGTTTGGGTTGGGAGAAGAAAGTGTCTTGTGTGCAATTTTTTAAGACTGAGAAGGCATGGTATCATATGAACCTTTTGACATTTGTTTAAAAAAAACGTATTCAGGGCTGGGCACGGTGGCTCATGCTTGTAATCCCAGAACTTTGGGAGGTCAAGGTGGGTGAATCACCTGAGGTCAGGAGTTCCAGACCAGCCTGGCCAACATGGAGAAATGCTGTCTCTACTAAAAATACAAAAATTAGCCAGGCGTGGTAGCACACACCTGTAATCCTTACTCGAGAGGCTAAGGCATGAGAATTGCTTGAACCTAGGGGGTGGAGGTTGCAGTGAGCCAAGATCATGCCACTGCACTCCAGCCAGGGCAACAGAGCGAGACTCATCTCAAAAAAGAAATGTATGCAGTGCCTAATACCTCACAGAATCTATGCATGGAGTTAGATATGCACAAATCCATAGTCCCTGTCTCATCCCTTAAGAAAGAATCCATAGTTATGATGTAGTAGGCTCTTGAAAAATAACTCAGCAAAAATACAGTCGTCTGCATTTTGTAATTTATAAATTAATGTATGTGCAGCCAGTTCTCGTGGTTGTTTGGCCAACAGTCATTTTCCCCACTCTCCCCTCTCTTTTTGAGAGACTTGGTTTTATTCTAGTATCACTCCACCGGGTGACTCAGGGAATAGTCTCATTAGTCAAAGACTATCATAATAACACCACATCCCCCTGCCAGTGATTGGATGCTGCAGAGCTTCTGAGAAAATGAAACACACAGGGAGAGACCAGCCCCATCTCCTGCTGGATATAGTTGCACCTGCACATAGTTCCCGGAAGTGTGGTGGCCATCTTGTGCTAGCCTGACGAGAAATTTTACACACAGAAAAGAGCAGAGGCCAGGCGCCGTGGCTCACGCCTGTAATCCCAGCACTTTGGGAGGCCGAGGCTGGTGGATCACAAGGTCAAGAGATCGAGACCATCCTGTTCAACATGGTGAAACCCCATCTCTACTAAAAATACAAAAAATTAGCTGGGCATGGTGGCGCGTGCCTGTAATCCCAGCTACTCAGGAGGCTGAGGCAGGAGAATTGCTTGAACCCAGGAGGCGGAGGTTGCCGTGAGCCGAGATCGCGCCATTGCACTCCGGCCTGGGTAACAAGAGCAAAACTCCGTCTCAAAAAAAAAAAAAAAAAAAAAAAAAAAACAGAAAGAAAAGAGCAGAGCCAAGGTAATCCCAGAGAAGCAAAGGTGGTTCTAGCATGTCATGACTGGCACCTGTCCTACTTTTAGACCTAATATTTTATGAGGTAAAATATCCTTTTATTATTTAAGCCACTTTGGGCTAGAGTTTCTATTATTTGAAGTAAAAGGCAATAACTGATACAGACTGCTTTGTCTTAGGAAGGGGATTTGGTATAAGAGAGAGAAAGCAGATAGTATTAAATGTTAGGTGATTCAGAAAGACAAAATTCACATTCAGGGTAAGAGAACCAATTTGGTGATGCTGAAGCAAAAGGGCTTTGGGGTTAAGCCAGGTAATCAAAAACAAAAATCTAAGTCTCCTATATGATCAGTTTCCTATTGGGGACTTACAGCTGAACAGCAATGATCTGTTCTTCCTCCCAAAATAAATAAATGGAAAAAGGAAAGAAAGTCTTCCTCATCTAGCAGTTTCCATGGAAAAGTCTTTTGTGAGGGTCTAGAGCTTACCATGGTATAGGGATTGTGAACTTCATTCATTTATTGAATTCATTCATTTAGTCAGTCAACAAATACATATCTGAGGAGATACCATGTGCCAGGCATATTAGTCAACAAGTCAGAGACAGTCCCTGACCTAAAGGAATATACATTTAGTGTGGGACAAAGGTGTTATAAATTTATTTATTGGTTAATTAAAAATTACGGTAAGTGCTTTAAAGGAATAGAAAAGGGTGCTATAACAGAAACACTGGGGGCAAGGTTGGGGCCTTCAATTAAGAAAAGAGATTGAGGGAATCAGCCAGTCGACATGTGAATAAGTGACATTAAGTTGAGAACTAAAAAATAAATGGGAATGAGTGCCGGGCGCAGTGGCACATACCAGTAATCTCAGCACTTTGGGAGTCTGAGGCCAGTAGATTGCTTGAGCTCAAAAGTTTCAGACCAGCCTGAGCAACATGGCAAAACCCTGTTACTACAAATACAAAAAAATTAGCCAGATGTGACAGTGTGTGCCTGTAGTCCCAGCTACTTAGGAGGCTGAGGTGGGAGGATCACCTGAGCCCAGGAAGCAGAGGTTGCAGTGAGCTGAGATCACGCTACTCCTCTCAGTGATGTGAGATGAATTTGGAGAGGGAGGGACGCAGGGACCTAAACCTCTCTTGGCAAAGCCAAGAACTTTGGATTTTACGAAGTGTGATGAGAAACGCATAAAAATTTTAAATTAAGGAAGTGACATGAAAAAAGGTTACATTTATAAGTGATCCCTATGGCAGCTGCACTAGAGTAAATAGGAATTGGGCAAGAAAGTCACCAATTGCTACTGCCAAAGTCCAGGAGATAAACCAGATAAATGGGGCTTGGACTAGGGTGGTGGCAGTAAATAGAGAAATAAATGGATGAGAAATATTTTGCATGATGAGAGAAACAGAAGGGTTATGGATGCTTCCTAAGTTTCAGTTTAAACAAATGTGTAAAAGGAAGGTGCCATTTACTGAGATAGGGAAGATGGCAAAGGAAGCAGGATTTGGATCAAGCAAAGATCAAGGGTTCAGTGTGTGATGCTTTTAAGATATCCCAGTGGACATATCAAGTAGGTAGCTGGTTGTAAAATTCTGAAGAGAGGTCAGGATCAAAGGAAAAAGATTAGGTGTCATGACAGATGGCATTTAAAGTTGCAGGGATGGATGAGTTTATCTAGGGAGATAAAGAATACAAATTAGAATAGAAGTGAGAGATGAGAAGCCTGAGGGATTTCATACTTTAAAGGATAAGAGAGGCTGGGTGCAGTGACTCATGCCTACAGTATCCCAGCACTTTGGGAGGCTGAGGCAGGAGGATCACTTGAGCCCAGGAGTTCTAGACTGGCCTGGGCCACATAGTAAGATACTATCTCTAAAAATAAAAATAAAAAAATTAGCTGAGTGTGGTGGTGAGCACCAGTGGTCCCAGCTACTCAGGAGGCTGAGGCAGGAGAACTGCTTGAATCCAGTAGGTCAAGGCTGCAGTGAGCTGTTTATGCCACTGCACTCTGGCCTGGGCAACAGAGCGAGATCCTGTCTCTAAATAAATAAATAAAAGGATGGGAAAGGAAGACCCACCAGTGGAGACTGAGTAGCCAACAAGGTTAGTTAAAACTAGAAGGGGTCTGCCGTACTGAAAGATGAAAGTTTCCAAAAGGAGCAAGTGGTCAGTTGAATTGATTGCAGGGAAGAGAAAAATGTCCCTTGATTTCAGCACCAAGGAGGTCACTGATTGCCATTGTAAGGCTGTCAGGTGGATGGAGTTCAGCTGCTAATACCAGAAGCATCAATTTACAGTGGATTAACCCTTATGCCATCAGGGTTCATTAGATTCAATCATAGATTTTGAGGTTTTCTTCCCTGAGAGCTTGTTGTTTGTTTTTAAACAGGGTCTCACTCTGTCACCCAGACTGGAGTGCAGTGGCACGATCAAGGCTCACTACAGCCTCAACTTTCCAGGCTCAAGTGATTCTCCCACTTCAGCTTCCTGCGTAGCTGGGACTACAGGCACATACCACCACACCTAATTTCTTTTTAACTTTTTGTAGAGATACAGTCTCACTATGTGCTTAGGCTGGTCTTTAACTCCTGGCTAAAGCAATCCTCCCGCCTCAGCCTTTCAGAGTGCTGGGATTACAGGCATGAGCCGCTGTGCCTGGCTGGTTCCAAGTGCTTATAAGGATGGCTATTTTGTTACTTTTATTTGTTCTTAGATTCCTACTTTTTCCAAAAAAAAAAAAAAAAAAAAGGTAAATTTCCCTTTTAAAAAATAAAATAAAACTCTATCTTGCAAGTCTCACATAGGGTCCACCGGACCCTTTCATAACTTAACAGGATCTTAGTTATTCTGATTTCCTCTAGTTCCAGAAATTTTGCTGTATCACGATCCTAGAAATTATTTCAACATTATTCAGCAATTATTCCCAACTGTACAAAACAAGCTAAAAATAGGAAGGTAGGTGTTATAACAGAAAAACCGCGGACAAAAGTGAAATAAATCATTGCTATTAGATGATTCTTCCATTATCTTATTGTAATGCCCAAAACACTTTACCATCTTTTAACAGGGTAGAAAAAAAAATCTGGAGACATTATTTTCATAGTATTTGTTGTTGTTTTTTTAAAGCTTTTGTTGATAAATATTCAGAAGTTTTCATTTTTTCCCATAACGGCAAAGAGAAGAAAATTGATAAAGAAAAACATTTCTGATAATTAGAAAAAGTAGATGTCTAATGCAAAAAGACAGAGTACTCTATACTTTAAAGATGATGGTGAAATTTTATTTATTTATTTTATTTTAGAGACAGGATCTTGCTCTGTTTCCCAGGCTGGAGTGCAGTGGTGTGATCATAGCTCACTGCTGCCTCAACCTCCTAGGCTCAAGTGATCCTCCTGCCTCAGCCTCTTGAGTAGGTAGGACTATGGGTGTATACCACCATGCCTGGCTATTTTTTAAAATTTTTGTGGAGAGAGGGTCCCATGCTGTTGCCCAGACTGGTCTTAAACTCCTGGGCTCAAGCAATCCTCCCACCCAGGCCTCCCAAAGTGCTGGGATTTATTGGTGTGAGCCATTGTGCCTGGCCTGAAACATGTAAGTGAAATCTCAGACTATGAGTCTTTAGATGATGATATCCTAGATAAATTTTCTCAAACTCAAGAACTGACAATTCAACAATATATACCTAAGGATAAAAAGGAAATAGGGTATTCTCATCCACTTTGGCATTCAATAGGAATTACTTCCTTATTCGATGTTTTGCAACAAGAACCTGAGCCATCCTAAAAAGGTGTGACATATTGTCATCTTTTATGATGCTGTGCATCCAATATACTTCATATAGTTTATAAGATAACAAATGATAGAGGCAGATGTATACATACAAAGGTGAAAAGAAGGAAATCTATGAGGACGAGATGAAAAAATTCATTGAATTGCTCATTCTAATAGGTGTTTATAAATCTAAAAATGAAAATATTTTGCAACTAAGAAACAAAGAAAATAGCTATTATCTCTTCAAAAAAATGATGAGCCATCAAAGTTTTCAAAAGCACTGCTTTTTGTTTATTCAAGTGCAAGCAGCACAGAGGTAATGATAAGTCAGAATCATTAGAGATGCATCTGAGGCCAGGTGTGGTGGCTCATACCTGTAAGCCCAGCACTTTGGGAGGCTGAGGCAGGTGAATAACTTGTGGTCAGGAATTCGAGACAAGCCTGGCCAGCATGGTGAAAGAAACTCTGTCTCTACTAAAAATACAAAAAATTAGCCAAGCGTGGTGATGGTTGCCTGTAGTCCCAGCTACTCCAGAGGCTGAGGCATGAGAATTGCTTGCACCTAGGAGGCAGAGGTTGCAGTGAGCCAAGATTGTGCCACTGTACTCCAGCCTGGGTGACAGAGTGAGACTGTCTCAAAAAAAAAAATGTATTTGAAACCTGGAATCAATATTTACAAGATGATTGTGTTCCTGATTCATATATGCGGATTGATAAGTAGTCAGCTGTGTTTAAAGAACACTGTTTATTAGGGTAAATATTCCTTCAAATGCAGGAAAAGATAGAATAAAAAACTAGGTTTGCTATATTTAAATTAAATTTTTTAAGAATTATTTTTCACTATTCCTTTATTCTTAGTTCTGTAAATGATTTGCAAAATGACTTAACAGTATGAAAAAACAGAACAGGACCATTGGTGATGAGTATTTTCTCTGGCATATTGAGAGATAAACAGATTGGTGTTATTTGTCTCCTATAACAAGCAATAAAGAGAAAGATAGAAAACATGAACTGGACTCAGCCTCTTATAGACTGGTCTCTAAGAAAACAGAAATACTATCCCACCTAATGGAGAGTGTCAGCTTAGGGTACAGAGACTGTGGTCACTAATGCCATCAAGGACCCAGCTCGCTTCTATGTCTCTTTGCCACCTCTGGTCCTGGTTTCATCCGTAGGCTTGCCACATAGCTGTG
This sequence comes from Aotus nancymaae, assembly GCF_030222135.1. Taxonomy (NCBI): domain Eukaryota; kingdom Metazoa; phylum Chordata; class Mammalia; order Primates; family Aotidae; genus Aotus; species Aotus nancymaae. The sequence continues at coordinate 8,596,829 of NW_026988447.1, read as the reverse complement.
GCATTAGACCTAGACATATAACATCCAAAGGAAGAAAAAAAAACCTACCTATCTCTCTGTCTCTATTAAGAGTGAGGAAACTTTTCCCAGAATTACTCTTTCTCTTCCAGTTCCTTTCCCTCTAGCCTCCTGTTAGGAATAAGGGTGACAGGTATTACATAGGCTACAAACAGTATCTGTGCCAGTCTAACTGCAGAAGCAGAACTAAAACAACTTACAGAATATACACTAATTGAAGAGAACTGTCACCAGGACTCAGAACGGAGCAGACTAAGTAAGTCAGCCCTTTACAATTTGCCCTTTCCCATTTTAGTGTTGTTCAGTCATCTCCAAGCATTCAGGATATTGTCTTATTCCCTGCTCCTCTTGACAGCTGCATACAGGAACAGCCAGCTGGTATATTCTCCAAGACAGGGTGAGGGGGAAGGGTGAATAAAGGAGATGTATGGAACTGGGCGATGGGCCATGTGACCAGTGCTGAAGCTTGAGATTATGACAAGCCTCAAGGATCAGGCAGTGACCAATGGATGATGGGCAAAAGATTGGGTTTTTGTAGAGGCTTTGAATAGCCAAGGGAAAAAAAAAAGACTGGGAGAGCTGGTTAGAGCTGTAACCCAGAACTTTGTTGGCCAGGATTTTTGTATACTTTAAAAATCCAAAGCAGGAGGTGTGGCCAGAACCAGGATGAGAAAGAATGTGATGCTGAGAGGAGGCAAAGGGACAAAGAGGGAGAGGGGAAGCATTTTGATTCCTTTTGTCTTCTTTAAGTGAAATCCTGGCTTTAATAGTTTTAAATATCCAGTCAAAACCAAAATTGAAGATGATGGCTGCAACAGGTTATGATTTTTTAATTGCTTCTTTTGGATGATCTTGTCTATTTGGACTGGGTTAGAACTACAAGAGTCCCAGGAAGTGAGGAATGAGCCACAATATGTCAAATTCCTCTTCCAAATGCAGTTACAAAAGCTGCTAGGCTCACAAGGAGCATGCTGATCTTAGTCTGGAGAATAAAGGACATTTTCTGACCAAGGATGGAGTAAGAAAAGGCGGTGTGTTGCTGGCCATAGTATGGCCTGGGACTGTGTCTAAAAGGTACAACGTATCAAGCCAATACCTTCTATATAGCATAGTGACCAACACTGGCAGCCCTAGGAGGGAAAGGCCTTCGGGAGACAGAAATAGCAATGCTCAGGGTTCTGTGGACACTCAATTGTGCAAAAGGATGATTGCACATCAGGAGAAACACTTAATCCACCATTTTAACAGTAAAAATCTGAAGGAAACAATGACTAAGTTTCTGTTTCTACCACCTTTCTCTTACCTCTGTGAAATTTCAGCACATTATTCACAGCTAGTTCCCAACCAAGTCCGGAAACTAACACAATAAAAAAAAAAAAAAAGAAAAGAAAATGCAAATTAAAATAGGCCCAGATTAGGTATTCTTGATTACTTATGTTTTTGGAAATACTTTTCTCTTTTTCAGTCCAGGAGTCCTCCTCTCAACAAGTGTGAGAGAGCCCAGGGGTGAAGTCACTGTTCACTGCTCATGGAGAAGCTAGAAGAGGCATGGTTGGGATCTTACCAACTTTAGCTCTATTTCCCATCATCAGAAAAATTCGTGAAGCCAAACGCTGTAAAACATAGATTAAGAAGTTGCTTTGAATCTGGTAACATGTCCTACAGTGGCTGTTTAGAGCCCTGCACCACCAAGGATTAAATTTCAAAGGGGAGTGGAGTGAGGCAGGGCAGGAGAGTGGGCTGAAACACGCGAACTCCTTCCTTCCTCAAACCAAGTATCTGCCGTTGATCACGGACTATTATACCGTAATTGTTAAACATGCAATAGGAAAACAATCCTTTCTTATGAAATATTTCAAGTTTCTAAATCTATGTAGTGAGTTCCGTGTGTGTGTCTGTGTGTGTGTGTTTTAAAGGGGGAGCTTAACATTTCAAACGCAACTTCTTATATAACCGTGGTATGGTGGCCCAAGACGCCAAACAGAACAAATGATTTGGATAAACAGTTTAAATTCTGTGAAAGCCTGCAGGAATCGAATCTGGATATGGAGGAAACCTGCCAAAACCCTGGGTTGCTGTGTGATTCAAGTCACAGCCCCCCGAAGCGGCCACTGCACTTACTACCAATCCCTCTCCCCTAGCACTCGCCTTCAGTGAACGGGCTCTTGTACCTGAACAAAGCGAGGACCCAAGTTCAGGGGCTTTGTCTTTAAAGAACAAAGATCGGCCTAGCTGCACGCTCCATGTGCGAAAGAGCGAAGGCTCCGGGGGATCCCCACGCCGCTCGCGGAGCTGCGCCCTGGCTGCCGCCCCCGCCCCCCGGGCCCCTTTAAGTGCCGCGCCGCCCCCGTCCCCGTCCCCCGCGTGCCGGGAGTCACTCGGCCGCCCGCCAGCTCCGGGCCGCGCCACCCGCCTCCCGCCTCCCGCCGGGGTTACGTGAGCCCGGGGCGGGCGGCCGCCGGGCCAATGGCCGCCGCCGGGGCCTCCACGCTCCTCCCGCGCCGCCGCCGCCGCCGCCGCCGCCGGGCTGCGGGCTCCTCCCGCAGGAGATAACTGTCAGCGCGCGAGGCGGCGGCGGGCCGGCTCAGTCATATGACCGGCAGCCGGCGGCCCCGGCGCCGAGCAGAGTTACTCAGCCGCAGCGGCCCCGCGCTCCCGCAAGGCTGGGCGGCCGCGCCGCCGCGATGGCCCCGCCACCGCGGCCGCCGCCCCCGGCTGCGCGCTGAGCCGCCGGCCCCCCGAGCGCCACGGCCGGAGCTGCGGCGGCGGCGGCGGCGGCGGCGTCGGCATCATGGCCCCGACCCTGCTCCAGAAGCTCTTCAACAAAAGGGGCAGCGGCGGCAGCTCCGCGGCGGCGTCTGCCCAGGGCAGGGCTCCTAAGGAAGGACCCGCCTTTAGGTGAGGGGGCACCGGGGCGCGAGTCCGGCGCGGGACCAGAGTTGGCTTCGGTGCTCGTCGGGGAGGGGACGGGGAGGGGACGGGGAGGGGAAGGGGAAGGGGTTGCCCGGGACGGCAGCCGGCACCCGGTCCCGGGCTTGTCAGCGTGGACGCGCCTAATCCGAGTGTGGCTCCGGACCTTCCGTGACCCTTCTTCCCCTCTCTTTCTCCACTACTCGGGGTCCTTCCCCCTTTCAGAGTTCTCTTGTGTTCCTTGGGGTTCCCAGGCGTGCGCTGTGCTTGGCCCCGGTTATTGGGGTGAACCCCTTCCGGGCAGAGCCGCCTGGGTGCCTCTGCGGGCCCTGCAAAGCTGTGAGCTGTCATTTTGAGGGCAGCTCCAACCTATTGTGTACATGACAGTGTTTTGAAGTTGTGAAGGAGCAACAGTCACACACAAAAAAAATGCATCTTTCTTCTTTCTTGCCATATATGACAAGCTCTCAAACGGATGAATGAAAGTATGTAATTTCCACATCATTTGGAAGGTTGATGCCGCGTGATGTGTGGAAAGGGGGAGTAAGAGGCAATTATGGAATTTCCGAGATTTCAGTTGATTAGAGCTGATGTGTATGTTTAATAGATTTGATCTCCCGAACACATACCTTTGAATATTGATAGCATTGATGGAGAGCTTACTATCTTAAATGCTTTATGTTAATTTCCGTCTCATTTACTTTTCTAACAATGCGGTGAGGTAGGCGCTATTATGATTCCCATTTTACAGGTGAGGAAACTTAAAGTCGCAGAGAACTTAGGCGGCTTGCCCGAAATCCACACTTGTCAGTGGTAGAGCCAGCGTTTTGACCCAAGCAGTTTGACCACAGAATACTGTCTTTAAAAATCCCTATGCTATTCTGATTTCAAGGGCTAACTTTAAAAGATACCTTAAAATATCCTATATTGCCTTTGAGCACACATATGTTGAGAAGTTTATTTATCTTTAACAATTTTTCAGCACATTTTAAAATTGAACATCAACTCCCAATTCTGACATTCTGCTAGGTGCTTTTTGGCCAAAATGTCTTGCAAAAACAGTTTATTTTTAAACAGATCTAGAACCAGTATAATAAACCCTTTAAAAGTTTCAAGTGAAACTTTGAAGGAAATTCTGGATTAAGTTTTATGTTCTAGATTTTGCGTTTCTTGAATTCCATCATTTAAAACAGTCTCTGTAGTCATGTGAAAATTAAATAACGTATGTGTGTGTGTGTTTGTGTGTGCACTTGGAAGGCATATTGTGAGGACTTTAAACTTCCCAAGTTAAATTTTCATGTTTTCTTTAGGCTGACAAGCCTTATAATTGGAGTGGGGAATTCTATGCCTTTTGCTAGTCTGAGTGTTAGTGATGCCATGGACCTCCTCAGAATGGTAGAGTTACTTCGGACCCAAGGTGTGTAATTTCTTCCCTTCCCTCTCTGTAACCCAGACTCTATCAAGGGTACAAAGCCTGGAGCGGATGGGGCATGGGGTATTACAGGTGTCTGTACGTTGGCAGCTCTTGCCAAGGACATTTAAAGCCATTTGAATTCAGAAGGAGATAGTGTCGGTTACATTGTCATTGTGTTATGTGCTCCTTGCCCAGTTGCCCACCATCATTTCCTCTTTCCACAAGTTTAACTGAGTTTATTTGAAAAAAAAAAAAAAAACTGTGGCTATATTTAGGGCTTTGGACCATATTAGGGAAATTGATTCCCACCTTGTGGGAACATTTTCAGTAGTGTTCTGACTTCTCATTGGTGTACAATGAAGAACAGAAAATTGTGCCAAGTACCATCTTTTTTTTTTTACCTCATTAGAATGTTCTACAAGTATTTGAGGTCGACGTTTTTGGAGAATTTGGGGATCCCAGTTGAACATCCTACTTGATGAGTGGTATCCCTGATAGAGGTCACCATGGAAAAGAAAGTAAAGTAGCAGATGTGAGCAAGGATGCTGGAAAATGAGAACAAATCATCCTGTGCTCACCAGACTGACCAAGGAGACCCCAAGCAAGTCTTTCCTTTTGCTCTTTTACCTGGCCTAACTCTAAGATGCTGTGTAGCTGGACTGGGAAAAGCCTCCAGGAAAATTTTTCTCTCTACCTAAAAATTTGTGAACCTGTGTCTCATTTTACCCAGATTTTGCCAAATAGGAGCTAGTATGTACTTCCAGGGGAACAAGGTGCCTTATGCAGAGCATTAGTTGCCCTTGGGAGCCTATCTTGTAGTTGAATAGAGTTTTAGAAGTTACAGTAAAACCCTTAGATTAAAAATCAAGTATTCCTAACATGAATTTGTATTCTTTAGTGTATTTAAACGCAGGATGTAACTTGTATGTATTTAGTGTATTTAAATACAGGATGCAACACAAGGAGCAGAGATCTGGAGACTGGAAGTTCACTGAGGATTCAGGTAGACTTTTGGGGCAGTTTTGTAGTGTATATGGAGGAAAATCTAAGATCCAACTTTTTGTTTGCTTGTTTGTTTTAGAGTTTGTTTATTTTCTGTTTCCATGATGGTCTTTCACTGGTTATTTTAAACTTCTCTTCTCAGAATTGTTTTGCCCGTGTTGTAAGTCTTTTTACTCTTGTGCACTTCTAGTCCCTTTGCTGGGCTTATGACTGTTCTCATTCCTCCAGTTTTCACATACTTGATTGGAGAGGAAATCTGTTGTCCAATATAACTAGTTTATATCACTGGTCCTTTTCAAGACTTCATGCCTCCTGGCATTTCATCTAAAAACGAGATCATCAGAGTCAAGATTTCTTCTGGAGTATTTCCTTTAGGATCTTAACAAAAAGCCCTTTTCATAGCTTTGAGGAAAGAGGTTGCTAGGAAAACAAAAGGAATCATGATTGATCAAACTTATATTCTTGGGAGAAGTAGCCAGGAATGCTATATGATTATGGTACTTACATTTGAATAACGCTTTGTACCAGAAAAATAAATTAGGAACAACAACAAAAAAATGATGTGTACAGTGACTCGAGTCAAAAATAGAATTATGTTCTTGGTTACCTTGGATTTAGGGCCAGGATGTTTTCAAACCAAGGTATGCCCAGTGACTTATATGTGTGTTTCAAGTTTGAAGCATTATCTTAAGGTTGTTCGTGTTGTTTTCTTCTTGTCTTTTATAAATTAATGGGGCAGTTCCCCCTAAAATGCTTAGCAGGGAGTTAAAAAGACCCTGGGCTATCAAATGTTTTATTTTGGAGCAGTTAAATGAAGTAGGTAAGCATATGTATTATCTGGGATATGAAGAACAAGTGAAGGCATTGCAGCTGCTTCTTAGCTAGTCGTGTAAATGCCAGAGAAGAGTATACCTAAGGCCAAATGGCCTAGTTAGTGCTAATCCCCACTGTTTTGTTAGAACAAATTTAATCTGTTATACAGTTCGTATAAATATAACTTAATCCACTTAATCAAATAGCATCTGACGCCTCTGTGCTCATGGCTGAGTGCTCTACCTTTATAAATATAGGCAGGACACCCATGATGTCACCTACTGGAGTTTACAGTCTAAAGGACAACAGAGTATACACCAAGATGAATAAACAGCAGACAACACATTGGAAACTGTAACAAACAGATAAACACTGATAAAGAGTAGATTTTTATATAAGCGCAGAATTAAGAACTTAACTTGCTGTTCTTGTACTTGGAGTGACTAAGGGCAGGATTGTGATTTACTTTTCCCTCACCCAGAGGAAAATTACACAGAAGTGCTTCCTCCCCTTCCACTAATAAGTCTCCAGATGAAAGCATTTCTAATGAGATTTGTTCTGAGGTAGGGTGGAGAATATTTTGGGAAAAAAAACCGTTTTGTTCTAGTACACTCAACATTTTTAATGCCAGTAATGTAAAATGTGACATATAAATAGCAGTTGTGATTTCTTTTGACTACGTTCTAAAAAAGTCTTTCTGTAGATTCTCTTGCCTGCTGCCTTGCATCTACTGGCACACTCCTTACATCATTATCTCCTTGTCCTGAAACATACTATGCACTGATGAGTGATTTTTCAGAGGTGAAGAAGGGAACCGTTCCTTTGAATGCTGTGAGTTCTGTTAAAAGCGATTGAAACACAGATTGAGGAGGCCATTGATTTAGTCCTACCTCATGTAACATGTTGATGTGAGACCCCAAAAGACTCCATTTTTCTGGTCCTAAGCTTTGTCATTTGTAAAGTGACAACATCAGTCCGTATAATAGAGTTGTGGTAAGGAAGTAATGAGCTTGAAAATCTTTAGAAAAGAATAACATGCAATACAAAATGATTTTAAGTATTACCAAATACCTTTTTAATTTTTTTTTTTTTGAGACAGGGTCTCACTCTGTCCCCCAGACTGGAATACAGTGGCACGATCTTGGCTCACTGCAACTTCCGCCTCTTAGGCTCAAGCAATTCTCCTGCCTCAGCCTCCCAAGTAGCTGGGATTACAGGCACATGGCCACCGTGACCGGCGAATTTTTGTATTTTCAGTAGAGACGGGGTTTCACCATGTTGGCCAGGCTGGTCTCAATCTCCTGACCTCTAATGATCCACCCACCTCGGCCTCCCAAAGTGCTGGGATTACAGGTGTAAGCCACCTCGTCCGGCCCCAAGTACCTTTTTTTAGGTCATGGAGTTCATTATTATTCCTGTTGAGGCTTTATGAAAATGGAACCATTTTTCAGAGGCTGTTTTCTTTCTGTAGATGAGAGACTTGAGACAGAGTTGAAGTGAACTGTATTTGCTTGTGTATTGGGTTTTTAACCTTGATGCAGCCAGTCATGAAACAGAGACCCTAAGTTTTCAAAGGGGTGTTAAAGATGTTCAGTGGGCAGTCACTCATACCTGGTTGAGGTGACAGAACATCAGAAAGATTCTTAGAAATACGGTGTGTTGGTTTTTTCAAAGTTATTTGCAAATTTTTATCATCAAGAATAAAATCACATTTAAGCAAAAAAGGAAATTGGTTAAGCAAAATGATATAGTCACACAATGGATAACATTCTATAGCAGCCAAATCATAATTTTATACACAGACACACAAAACACAGAAAAAATGTTCTCAATAGAAGATGTAAAAGCAACTTTAATAGCCTGACTTCACCCTTCACCACTGTGCAATCTATGCATGTAACAAAATGACACTTATAACCCATAAACTTATATAAGTTTTAAAAAGTAAAAGCAAGTTATACATTTATGTGAAAAAGATTTAAAAATAGGAGTGATTATGCATGTGCAGAATAGGGCTAGCAACACTATACACCAACATATTATAACAGTGGTTGCCAAGAGGTAGGTGAAAATTTTATTTTAATTTTTTGTGTTTTATTCTGGTTGGTATTTTTGGATTTTGCTCTAATGAATTTGTGCTACTTTTGTGATTTGTATTATTTTTAAACCTAAATGTTCTAGATTATTTAACTATTATATTATTTAATTATTTAAAATAACTTAAATAGCATTTAGTGTATTCCACGCCGTGAGGGAGTAGAGTAAGGATAATGTTTGTGGAGAAACCTGATTTGAATACATTTCTTTATAGACTCTTCCTTCTTCATCAAAATAACTGTTAGCTCCTATTATTAAGTCGTATGTTTGTTATGAAATTGGATGTATTTAAAACTTAAATTCAGCGCTGGGCGCGGTGGCTCATGCTTGTAATCTCAGCACTTTGGGAGGCCGAGGCAGGCAGATCATGAGGTTAGGAGTTCAAGACCAGTCTGGCCAACATAATGAAACCCTGTCTCTACTAAAAATGCAAGAATTAGCCGGGCATGGTGGCAGGTGCCTGTAATCTCAGCTACTTGAGAGGCTGAAGCAGGAGAAATGAGTGAACCTGGGAGGCAGCGGTTGCAGTGAGCCAAGATTGTGCCATTGCACTGCAGCCTGGGTAACAGTGGAAGACTCTGTCTCAAAAAAACAAAACAAACAAACCACTAAATTCATTATAAACCTCAGGGGCCAAGTTAATTGGTGATGTCAGTAATTATAGGAAATAGGTATGTGCAAACTGTTTACTAATTTGGCAGGGTCACTACTTTGCCGGAGCTTCAGATCCCAGTGTAGTCTTCCTGGGGTCTCAAAGTACAGTTTAGGAGCTGCATGCAGCTCAAGCTTTATTTGAAATATGTTTAGAAAAGACTGACACAGTCCTTTGGATTTTGAAGGAATGTGGATAAGAAACCTGGATTAGATGTTTTAAAAGCTAAAACATGTATTATGATTTTAAGTTCTGAAATGTGCATTTGTCATATTATGCATTATTATTTGAATTAGTAGGTGGTACTAAGAGAGGGCCTGAGGCATGTGGTCTTTTAAATGCATGGAGTATACAGCTCCAAAAAGAGCACTGGTTTTTGTTGTTGCTTTAGGTTGCGTTTCTGGTGGTTTGCCTGTAAGGTCAGCTTAAGGAAGCTACTTTGCCATTGTGTTTCCTTGGAAAAGAAAGCTGTAAAAGATTGTCGTTGCAGTCATGAAATACTTTGGCTGCCAGCATGAACTCCTGGTGGGTGAATCTGATTTGGGAACTGGTTATGTGCTTTATTTGTCCAGCCACTGTTTTTCTTGGTGTGGGCAAAAAGGAACAAATGTTTTATACTGATTGTACAAGCCCCTTGCTTAGTGCGAATTGTTAGGCCTGGACTATGAGATCTTGTACTTGGCTGTAAAAGTAAGTCTTTCCTTTGGTTATAAGAGTGCTGAAATATTTGGTGAGTTCCTACTTACCAAGCATTCTTTATCTCAGATTTGTGAAAAATGATTATTATGTAAAAAAGGAAAAACAGGACGGACTTTTCCAGCTAACTGGGCATGTAATAGTGATTTCCCTCAACTCCACCCCATCTGTAAATGGAACATCCATGACTCACTACTCATGGCTACACAGACACTTTTGTAACCAGCGCTTGAATGGGAGGGTGGAATGGGGATGGAAGGAGATGGGCTGGCACCCCACTTGTGTTCAGCCAGAATCTGTCCAGCTGCCTTTATAATGGACTTCTGAAAAGGACAATGTGCCTTCTCATGCATCATGCTACATATTTTGTTTCCTTATTACACTTTCTGTTTGTGCCAGAATAATACAATATATTAAGTGCAATAAAATGTAGCCATTAATGCTATAATGTTGTGGATAAATGTTGTATAACAGAGTACTCTTTCTGTTATATAAGATTTTAGTATTAGTGTGAGTCTGGATCCCTGATTATCATATTCCTCTCCACTGAAGTGTATGCCTTTCATTTCTAGGAATTGTTTTTCTAGTTATTCATCCTTGTAAACTTGCTTAATTTGTAGATTATACTCTAGAATTTGTGTTCATCATAGTGCTATAAGAGATTTATATATTGCTTTATGAAGATGATTTTATCACCACACCTAAGACTTTTTAATCATAAATAAGAGATTTCTGTATTTGATATATATCTTTAAATAAATGATTGGTGTTTGGTTATGTACTGATGTCTAATTGAAAATGACAACCAATTCATGTAGGGTATCTAAGTGGGAGTGAGCACTGAGGCAGTAGAAATTCATCCCCCAAAAGCTGAGGGGGACTAATTGAGAACCTACATATCTGGTGGGGACCTCAATCTGATTCCCAGTAAAGATAGTTGCATGTTGTCATGGCAACTCTTTCTTCAGAAGTTGAAGACAAGTTAGACATTAACCTGCACATTCCTCAAGAGATGAAACAGGTGTTCATTTAGGATGTGTTAGGAAGCAGCAGCAAATTCACCAGTCCAATTGGTTCTGCCTTTAACACCTTATAAATACTGCACACTGCCAGCTCTTTCTGATATGCCTGGAAAATTGGACATTTTCTTTTTTTGTCTTATAGTCAAAACCTTTGGGGTTATGGGGGGAAAAGTATGTTATCATTCAGTTCTTCATTAGCTATCCTCATTTACTCAAGCTCTTTCATAAAGTATGATTAAGAAATAGTAACACAAATAAATTTTAAATTTAATGCCACCAAGTCTTTTAAATTTAAAGCATACATTTGAAATAACTGAATGAAACAAGAAAACATACATTTGATAGTTAGAGCATGGCTGTGAGAGTTCTGAATCCTAGCCTTCCCATTGTGTCTCTGCTTTTAATGCAGTGTTTGGCAGGAAGTTGGTGTTTAATAAAAATGAATTTATTCATTCATTCAACAGTTTTGAACATTGATAATCCTTGAAGAGTCTCCACTATTCTAGAATCTGATCTCTTGAAATATTTCTTGATGTTTCTAGCATGCATTATGACATTTTAGAAAATGAATCTTGTCACAGATAACTCAAAGAAATTTCCTCCTTTTTGTCAATATTAGTGAATTGTTTTTCTGGTATCAAAATGATAGGGTAAAAGTGCTCTAAAAGGCTGATTGACCTGCACCCCTCGCCTCCCCCCAAAAAACATTTAAAAAGACACTTGCTTAAGTGATATATCAGAGACCCAGTTATGAAATACCACAGCTGTCAGAAATGACCTACTGAAAAACTATTTAAATATTTATGAAGCTATGAAATTGTTATCTGTGGGTTGCTGGTGTAGAACTCTTCTCTGTATGTTTTTTAGATTCATTTGAGTTCTTGTTTGGCTTGGTAAAACTGAAATACATTATGGAATGAAATGAGCAAATTGGTTCTCTCAGATTTAAGATAATAGTACACTTAATTGTGAAAACAATATTGGTATTCTGAACCCTGCAAAGACTATATTTGCATGTTAAATGAAGTAAGCACTTTAGAAAAAAGATGGAATCATCTCTGCTTTCCATGTATGATTTTTCCGTTTGAGAAACTAATTTAGAAATGGATTTATGAATCTGACATGTTCTTTAAAGAGAATGTGTCAGACTAACATATCATTAATGGTAGCCTACGCTGTGTGAGGAGGTGAGGCATGAGTAAACATTTTCTCCAAGCATATCAGGCAATGACTGTTTGCTTTAGAATGGTTCATTGAGTAAGTTAGTTGCTAGGGCAGAGGAGGTGGCAGGAATTACTGGCCCTGCCCTGCCCAGAGGGCAGAGATGGACCCCTGGTAGCCACTTGGTGCTGAGTGTGCAGGCTCCATGGAAGACCCTGTGGACGCTGGTAACTGGCCCCGCAGTGGTGTTGCCATATATTTCTTAGTGCCATATGTACCTGAGAAATTGCTTATACATGAAATTATGATTTGATTTTAAGATTATTTTTAAATATACCTGGTTAAAAATTCATATAAAGTATGTTGAAATATAAGCCTCTTACTTCACACCCCAGTCTTTCTTCCCAAAGGCTACCATTGCTGTACCAGTTTCTTTTGTATGCTTTTAGAAATACTCTATGCAAATACAAGACAAAAATTATTTCCCTCAGACAAAATGGTAGTTGCTATATACACTGTTCATCATTTTGCTAAAGATTGCTTTGTATTCCTTTGAATAAATGCATGTATAATACTTAACCCAGTAGTTTGCAAGCCTGGTCAGACACTGAAGTCACCTAGAGAGCTTTAAATGCCCAGACTACTTCTCAGAGATCTTGATTTAATAGATCTGGGCTGGGGCTTTGTGTTTGTCTTTTTGAAACCCTCCCCAGGTAATTTAAGTGTGCAGCCATGCACACTTTGGTAGTCTTCCCTTATCTGAGGTTTCACTTTCTGCTGTCAACCTCAGTCTGACGATATTAAGTTGAAAATTCCAGAAATGGACCAACACTGGGTGCACTGCCTATGAGTTTGCTCTGCTCTGCAAGGAGCAGTACCATTTAAAAAAGAAGAAAGAAGATTCCAGAAATAAACAATTCATAAGCTTTGAATTGCACACCATTCTGAGTAGCATGATGGAATCTCCATTGTCACTTCATCTTATCACATAGGCATTTGTCATCTCACATCATCACAAGGAGAAGGAGGGTGACTATAGTATGATGAGCTATTTTCTGAGAAAGAGATTCACATTCATATAACTATGACTATATTATAATTGTTCTATTTTATTATTAGTTATTTTGTTAATCTCTTACTGTGCCTAATTTACAAATTAAACTTTATCATAGGTATGTATGGGGAAAAAACATAGTATATATAGAGTTTGGCATTAACCACTGTTTCAGGCACCCACTGGAAGTCTTGAAAGGTATCCCCTGTGGATAACAGGGGACTATTGTAATTTTAACCAGTCCCCTAGTGATGGATTATTTACTTTCAGGCTTTATTGTTAGAAATGGTGAACTTCCTGGTTGGAAGATCCTTATGCTTAAGCTCAGGTGTATTTCCAGGCTAAGAACCCAGGATGGAATTTCTGCCAAATTACACTCCAGAAAGGTTGCACCTGTTTATACACCTACCAATAGCATAGAGTGGGTGTTTAGTGAAGATGATTTAAAGTACCCTGAAGAAACAGTGGTAGGGTGGTGGGGAAACATGGACCCTAGCTTATTCTGGGTAGTTGTTGAGCACTTGTCTAGTTCAATATGTGTGCAGATTGTTAAACTCTTACAACTCAGTTTGGCTGTGCTTTCCAGACTTCAAAATGCTCATACTTTTTTAACTCAGTAATTTCAGAGAAAAAAAACTTTGGTGCATGAAAATGTTTAAAAAACAAATGTTTGTGCACAAAGATGTTCTTTATATATTATCATTATAATGTTAAATAAAAAAGGATCTTAACAATTGTCCAATAGCAGGAAAGTCTCTAAATTGTTATGTCAACTTTGTAGGATATTAATATCATAGTTAAATGATTATGACGACTGTGTTAATATAAAATGTTTATGTTAAATGAAAGTAACCAACACCAGTTGGTATCGATAAGATGAAACATATTAGTAAAATATGCAAATGTATGACCAAGAACTAGAAAGAAAAACAGAAAAATAATAAAGCACAGTTTTTTCTTGTTTTTTTTTTTTTGAGTCGGTTGACATTATGGGTTAATGAGATTGTGGGTAATTTTTTTTTTTTTTAAGATAGCCTCTTATTCTGTCACCCAGGCTGGAATGCAGTGGTAGAATCCAGCTCACTGCAGTTTGACCTCCCTGGCTTAAGTGATCCTCCCACGTCAGCCTCCCAAGTAGCTAGGACCACAGACAGGCATGCAGCACGATACCCAGCTATTTTTTTTTTTTGGAGAGACGAGGGGTCTTACTGTGTTGCCCAGCATAATCTTGAACTCCTGGGCGCAAGTGATCCCCCAACCTGAGTCTCTGAAGTGCTGGGATTATAAGCATGAGCCACCATGCCTTACCATAAATATCCTATAAAATGTGTAGGCAAAAAATAAAAATTAGAGGCCAGGCATGGTGGCTCATGCTTGTAATCCCAGTACATTGGGAGACTGAGGTGGAAGGATCTCTTGAGCCCAGGAGTTTGATACCAGTCTGCCAACAAAAGGAAACTCCATCTCTACAAAAAAAAAAAAAAAAATTAGTTAGACACATGCCTGTGGTTATAGCTACTTGTGGGGCTGAGGTGGTGGGATCATTTGAATCCAAGAGGTTGAGGCTGTAGTGAGCCATGATCACACCGTTGTACTCCAGCCCAGGTGACAGAGTGAGACCCTGTCTCAGAAAAAAAAAAAGGAAAAATATAACATTCTGTTATACTACAAATAGCCATTTATTTATTATTTTAAAGATATTGTAAACTTTGTTAATTAATGAAGACATAATTGTAGAATATGTATGTAAATGACTTCCCTGAAATGTTTTAGAATGCTTTTAGAATAGCTATTTCTCAAGAATATTAAGGGAGACACTTCTAACATTAAGAAAAAAATAATATTCTTTACCATTTGCTAGCCCCTATACCAAGTGCTTTTTACTTAAGTCCTTTCACGAAAGTCTCATGTTATCCTTTGATAATATTTTTATTAGCCAATTTATAGATTATAAATTTATCATAACTTGTGGAAGAACACTTGAGGCTTGCTTGAGATTGAGTGGTTAACTAGTGACCCTGGGAATTCAAACTGAAGTCAGTCAGCTCTTTCTTAATAGATATCTGTATTGTCTCTCTGAAGATTAATATTTGATGAAATTCAGTGGTAGATTTGTGAGTTTATAAGAAAGTATGAAGTCTAGCCAGGTGCGGTGGCTCACACCTGTAGTCCCAGCACTCTGGGAGGCCGAGGCAGGCAGATTATTTGAGTTCAGAAGCTCAAAACTAGCCTGACTAATATGGTGAAACCCTGTCTCTACTAAAATTACAAAATAATTAGCTGGGCGTGGTGGTGCACACCTGTAGTCCCATTTACTAGGGAGGCTGAGGCAAGATAATTGCTTGAACCCCAGAGGCGGAGGATGCAGTGAGCCAGAATTGCACCACTGTACCCTAGCCTCAGCTAAGTACTATTTCTAGGAAGCTTACTGTTAATTGTGCAATAATACATATTATGTGTGAAAAACTAATTAATAATATAAAACAGTAGTTCAGGACCAAATCTCTAAAGTCCTATTAAGATGAAAGGAAGGAGTGAGGGAGGGCTCTTTAGTCTGGGCTAGTTAGGGAGTCTTTATGGAGGAGAAAGAGCTGATAGGTAGAATTCAGACAGGTGAAAAACTTTTTACCTCAGAGGTGTTTCTGAGTTAAAAATGAGTGGACCGGTTTCTGTTAAATCAGAGTGTTCCTGGGAGGCAAGATACATTTGGACCAAATTGTGCAAGTCGTTGCAAGCATTATTAATTTTAAATTTTAAATTTAGGTAACCCCAGAGGGTAGATGGAGAGGGTTTCCAGTCTATACTTTGAGTCTTATTAGAGTAGGGCCTATGTTATGGATTTACATGTTTCGTTTCTTTCGTTTTGTTTTTGTTTTGACACGAGTACAGTGACGCTATCTCAGCTCATTGCAACCCCCATCTTCCAGGTTCAAGTAACTTTACTGCCTCAGCCTCCCAAGTAGCTGGGACTACAGGTGCACACCTCCATGCCTGGCTAATTTTTGTATTTTTTTGGTGGAGATGGGGTTTCACCATGTTGGCCAGGCTGGTCTCAAACTCCTGGCTTCAAGTGATCCGCACATCTTGGCCTCCCCGAGGTGCTGGGATTACAGGCATGAGCCACTGTGTCCAGCCTGGATTTACATTTTTGAATTCAAACCTGACTCTCCCACTTACAATGTAGGGCACATTGTGCTTTCTAAATAAGTTTTTTTCATCTGTAAAATGGGTATAAAGTTGCCTTTCTTGCAAGGTTCTCTGAAGACTGGAGATAATACACATCAATCCTACCACATAGTGCTTGGCAACTATTAGAAATTCAATTTGTAGTGAATCTTATAACTCCCAGAGCCTTAAAGATTATCTTTCCTTCCAGCTGTTTCCCTGTATTAATCCAATCTCTGCTGATCTCAAGGTTATAGGGAAATGGCAAGTAGCTTGCCTGTACCAAAAGGTGGAGTTCCTGCTCTGAAGGTAGTGTGGAGCCACTGCGGTTTTGAGTAGTGGATTGGTGGAGCAGCTTGCTAAACACAGGGACCTTAACTTAAATTTTGGTGCTAGGATGCAAGTTAGTGCAGTTTTAGTGTATATGATATATGATATCAGCAAGTAGAATATATGTGTATTCCTCAGTCTTCCCTCTCTTTCCCGTATCTCAGACCTCTCTTATCTTCAAAGGGAAAAAACAAAACTCATACAAGCGGGCAGCTTCATGCTCCCAGCCTTTACAGCTTACCCTCCAGCCTGTGGCAAAATCTATACTTGGTAAGCCTACCAAATATATAACTATCTCCTTTCAGGAGCTTGTTTTTTGTTTTTTGGTTTTTTCCTCAAATTAGTTTCCTGACAGTTCTCTTGCCTCTTTTGATTCATTTCACAAACACGTGTGAGGAACCAGTTATGGCAGCTGATCCTAAAATTCCGGACTTACTGCGAGGAAAGGAGTTTGTGTTTGAAGGCTCCGACTAATTCAGTTGCTCACGATTATGTTTTTACAAACAGAAAAGGGAGAGGGTTGGAAAAAGGGAGAGAATTTGTATCAGAGGCATTTGTATCAGAAGCTAGTGGGAGAAAGCTCCCAATTGACCAGTAATCTTATCTACAAAGTGCTAAATACTGCCTGAAATTGTATGTGTGTGTGTGTGTGGGTGCTAGTTAAGATAATGTGCCCAGGGAAGCGCGCAACCTCTGCTTGCTCCAACTAACGCTGTTAAAAAGCATTCTAGTTCCAGTAGGTGCAAATCCACACTTTAATTTGTTCATCATTTTGTCTTCTTTCTTCAAATCCAGTTTGTACTGGACTTTGATTTAATAGCTGATCACTGTGCCATGCTGCTCTTTAGTTTACTCCAGCAGAGCATTGAGTTTTACAGCTTGGACTGTTAAAGTCAATATTGTGTTTAACACAGCAGTAGCAGAGTGAGTTGTCTTGAGCTTGCCGTGACCTGCTAGCATGCTAAGCTAGCATGCTTAATGTTATTTAAGAGGCAAGTTCCTTTCAGAATTATGTCAAGATTAGCAATTGATGGTGAGAATTGTTGTGGTCCAATCACCAGACCACAGTAGGTAACTTCCCTGGGGTGAAAGCATTGCCATAATGGATTAGACCTGTGCTCTCTCTCCATTTATTTAGAAACCATTCTGTATAAGGCACAGGGCCTCCAACTCATCATTTTCCCTGCAGAGGTTTACCTCAGAGATGTTTTTAGTTGGGGAGGGGCAAGTTACCTTCACAGATAAAATAACTGGGTCTCTCTTATTCTTTAATTCAGAAGTATTATGAATCTCGTTTATTACCCCTCTGTTTCAAAGTGTCCACTTTTCTTTTCATCTTAGAAATATTTGGGATGTGGATCTAGACCAACTCTGCCTGAAGCACTGAGGCAAGCAGGCTTGATCTTTTTCTCTTTTTTGCTTGGCCTTCTCAGGAGTCCTTTCACGATCAGATTAGTAAAATAGAGATTCCTGTGTGGCCTTGTCAGGGAAGGGGAAGAAGATATTTGAAATATTGCTCTAGGCTCTGGGTGGCCTGAAATCCTCACAGCTGGAATTCTCCATCTGGTCCCATCCAGTTCCAGAGCCTGGACCAGTTCAGCTTACTACGCTGAGATTTGCATCAAAGCTTGCAAGTAATTAAGGGTTTATTATGTCTTCCATTGCTTTCCCTTCCTTGGGGACCTAACCGGTATGGGTGGAGGAATGTACATGAGTCACACTTCAGAGGAAAGCTGGGCAGGATGTGAAAGTGGTGGGGAGATAATTATAAACAAAAAGAATAAATAAAATCATAATATATAAAATAACCTCCAAATTTTGAGCCCAAATAATGTAGGTAGCATAATTAGTGGAAATAGGGAAGTTTTGTACATGTGGTTTTGTACATGTGGAATTTGAGGTGCAGTTGGACACTGCAAGTTGTGATATTCATGAAGCTGTAGTTGTTAGACGATATTAAGCCAATATTTGCCAAAGAGCCCAGGAAATCCATCTCTTGCTCTTTAAGACTTAACTTTTTCTGTTCCCTCCTCCAAAGTTACTCTCGTAGAAATTATGTTCCTTCTTCCAAACCCAGTTGGGATGCTACCTCTGATTGTCTTTGCCAATTGCCCCAAATGGGCATGCTGCTCCCTTTAAACCAGTGGTCCCCAACCTTTTTGGTCTCAGGGAACAGTTTCATGGCAGACAATTTTTTTCATGGACAGTGGAGTAGGGAATGGTTTTGGGATGATTCAAGCACATTACATTTGTTGTGTACTTTGTATTATTATTACATTATAATAAATAATGAAATAACTGTATACCTCACCAAATGTAGAATCAGTGGGAGCCCTGAGCCTGTTTTCCTGCAACTAGATGGTCTCATCTGGGGGTGACGGGAGATAGTGACAGATCATCAGACATTAGATTCTCATAAGGAGTGTGCAGCTTACATCCCTCGCATGCACCGTTCGTAATAGGGTTCATGCTCCTGTGAGAATCTAATGCCACTGCTGATCTGACAAGAGGTGGAGTTCAGGTGGTCATGCTCACTTACCTGCCACTTACTTCCTGCTTTGTGGCCCGGTTCCTAACAGGCCATGGTCTGGTACCGGTCTGTGACCCAGGGGTTGGGGATCCCTGCTCTAAGCTACTGAGTTTAGTATATTTTAGCGTATTTCTTCTTATATGGCAGTTACCACATTCTACTAGCTGTTTTTTCTTTATCCAAATACTTTACCAGATTATACCTTGAAAGCAACGTTGTCCCAGTAGTATATAGCATAATACTAAGTGCAGCACATTAGTAGGAGCTTGGTAGATGTTTAAATACATTTATTTGAACCTGCATTTGTTTTCAGCTACTCCCAGTACTTAAAAATATGTAAGTTTATTAGCTAGTATATAAAGTTCCTCTCTTTTTTTAAACATAAGTTGGTCTCCAAATTTGAAATTGTAAGAACATCTCCATTATTTCAGAATTTAATAAATAAATATGTTTATCTTACCCATGCTTTCCTTCCTTCCTTCCTTTCTTCCTTCTGTCTTCCTTTCTTCTTTCCCTTTCCCTTTCTTTCTTGTGCTCTCTCGCTCTTTCTTTCATTTTAAATTTAATAAGAGATGAGGTCTTGCTATATTGACCAGGCTGGTCTTGAACTCCTGGGCTCAAGCGATCCTCCCATCTTGGCCTCCCAAAGTGGCAAAATTACAGGTGTGAGGCCCCACACCCAGCCCTACCCATGCTTCTTAACTGTGTTTACTCCATTTTTTTTCTTGCCAGTTACAGGGTTATTTCATTTTGTATTTTTAACTTCAGAGACTCTCCTCTATAGATTGTTTAATTTTCCATACCAGTTCCAGTTTACAGTTTTGAAATTCACTGCCAAGAAATGTATGAGGTATTTTATTTAAAACACACTGTTTTACATATGAAGGCAAAGTAATTTTCCTTTTGTTTCTGAGGTCATATCTGATTTACTCAGCATTTTCTTGTCCCCTCCCCTTTCCCCAGCTGATGACTCTCTTTAATAAATTCTTTCTATGGAACAAAACTTAGAGTTTAGGGTCTGTCACAAGAATAGTTTGAAGGTCTTTTTTGTCTAAACCCATCCTGACCTTTGCCTGGACTGAAACTCATTTGCCATTTATTTATTCCTAGAAACTTGAAAGATCTTAGTGTTTATTCCCTTTACTTGGGAATTACCTGGAGAAAAACTATTGGTGCCATCATCTACAGGGATGGCCCTATCCATGACCAGTCTCTTGTCTGGATCAATTATGAAAATGTTAAGTTCAGTCTTCACATTCATTGCTGAAAAGACCACTCTGTTTATATTTCTCCTTCCAGAGACATGCTTATCTGTCCTTTTGTTTTCTGGACCTACTCCAGTTCTGTGTCCAAGATAAATATTCTGGCTTTATGCTGTTTTATCTTCATAAAAACAAGTGACCAAATATCTGTGTACTAATGCAATTTGTATAGTAAAAGCGTTAATTGCACAGGAGATTCAGATGAATAAAAGAATGCTTATTTTGGTTTCTCATGGCCAGAGTTAAAAAACAAAACAAAACAAAACTAGATTTACCAGTGCATAGGTCATATGCTATTACAGCTTCAAGGAGCTGCCAGAAGCTCATTCCTTCCATTTGCATTTTTGTGAATGTCAGTTCTGAAATAAATGAACAAACCCAGGACTTGAAAATAATTATTTTACTTATAAATTATGCCTGTCCTCATATGGTAATGAGAGTTAACTGTGGTTTTTATTTTCAAAATAACAAAGCTTGGTTTGGAAAAAGGTGCCTGTAGTCAGCCTTTGCAACCTTTATTCTGTGAGATTCTTTTCCCCTGTTTTCTAAAAACATACTGACAAATTAACCAGGCAAAGGCATTGCAATTTTTATCTAGGGTTTCTTTCTTCTTATGATTTTTTTGTGATTCTCTCTTCATGATGCTGTACTTTTAATTTGCCACTTTAATTGACTAAAATGAAGTAATTTCTTAGTGGGGGTGGGGATAGGAAACAGTAGTGGGAAAGATACTTTCTGAGTCTCCATTGCGTTTGGGGTCCCAAGTCTGTGATTTTTGAATTTTACTCTTGGGACAGAAAGATCTATGACTTTAGGTAGCTGATCCATTTCCCAAAGTGTAGGAGGGGAGGAACTTGGATTTAGCTGTTGTTGAGAAAGTTCAGAGTATTTTCAGCCCCAATGAGGGCAATTAACCAGAGATCCTTTTATTGAAATCATTTATTTTCCTTGGCAAAGACAAAGATTTGTTTAGCCAATAAAACATAGTGGGGATTTCAAAGCAGAAATGAGCTATGGATTTTGGAGGTTTAGGATGCCAAAGTTCGGAATTATGTGTTGTACAAACCAGTTTTTCCCATAGTTTTCTAAAAATTGTGGTGAAAGGTGCATATGGTTAAATGTGCTGCTCTGTGCCAAAGACTAGTATTTCAAAGTATAAATGATAAAAGGAAGTTAACTATAAATTTGATATTTACATGGGTTTTATCTTCCAAAGCAGTTATATTTCTTTTGTAGAATAGAAAAAGGCTCACTGGCCAAAGTTACAGAGCTAGTTACCCTTACGGATAGGACAAGATGTGGAATGCAGACCTTTTCATTCCTGCATCACAGCTCAGCCAATTTTTAGTCCTGAGTATGGCAAGTTCCCTTGTTTTGTAGTTAAAAAACTGTTCTGAATTTATAGCTAAAATACATTTTTATGATTTGTAATTTATCATATAACTATATTCTCTTGCATGTTGGAATTTTTTTGGTCATTTTCTTTTTTTAAAAAATTTTACTTTAGGTTCTGGGATACATGTGTAGATCATGCAGGATTGTTGCATAGGTACATACATGGCAATGTGGTTTGCTGCCTCCATCCCCCCATCACCTATATCTAGCATTTCTCCCCATGTTATCCCTCCCCAACCTCCCCACCCCCCACTGTCTCTCCCTTAGCCCCACCAACAGACCCCAGTGTGTGATGCTCCCCTCCCTGTGTCCATGTGTTCTCTTTGTTCAACATCTGCCTATGAGTGAGAACATTCAGTGTTTGATTTTCTGTTCTTGTGTCAGTTTGCTGAGAATGATGGTTTCCAGATTCATCCATGTCCCTACAAATGACATGAACTCATCATTTTTTATGGCTGCGTAGTACTCCATGGTATATATGTGCCACATTTTCTTTGTCCAGTCTATCATTGATGGGCATTTGGGTTGGTTCCAGGTCTTTGCTATTGTAAACAGTGCTGCTATGAACATACATGTGCATGTGTCTTTATAATAGAATGATTTATAATCCTTTGGGTATATACCCAGTAATGAGATTGCTGGGTCAAATGGAATTTCTATTTCTAGGTTCTTAAGGAATTGCCACACTGTCTTCCACAATGGTTGAACTAATTTACACTCCCACCAACAGTGTAAAAGTGTTCCTATTTCTCCACATCCTCTCCAGCATCTGTTGTCTCCGGATTTTTTAATGATCGCCATTCTAACTGGTGTGAGATGGTATCTCAATGTGGTTTTGATTTGCATTTCTCTAATGACCAGTGATGATGAGCATTTTTTCATATGTTCATTGGCCTCATATATGTCTTCTTTTGAAAAGTGTCTGTTCATATCCTTTGCCCACTTTTTAATGGATTTGTTTTTTTCTTGTAAATCTGTTTTAGTTCTTTGTAGATTCTGGATATTAGCCCTTTGTCACATGGGTAGATTGCAAAAATTTTTTCCCATTCTGTTGGTTGCCAATTCACTCTAATGACTGTTTCTTTTGCGGTACAGAAGCTCTGGAGTTTAGATCCCATTTGTCTATTTTAGCTTTTGTTGCCAATACTTTTGGTGTTTTAGTCATGAAGTCCTTGCCTACGCCTATGTCCTGAATGGTTTTGCCTAGATTTTCTTCTAGGGTTTTTATGGTGTTAGGTCTTCTTTTTAAGTCTTTAATCCACCTGGAGTTAATTTTAGTGTAAGGTGTCAGGAAGGGGTCCAGTTTTTGCTTTCTGCACATGGCTAGCCAGTTTTCCCAACACCATTTATTAAACAGGGAATCCTTTCCCCATTGCTTGTTTTTGTCCAGTTTGTAAAGATCAGATGGTTGTAGATGTGTGGCATCGCCTCTGAGGCCTCTGTTCTGTTCCATTGGTCTATACTTCTGTTTTGGTACCAGTACCATGCAGTTTTGATTACTGTAGACTTGTAGTATAGTTTAAAGTCAGGTAGTGTAGGGAGCCAGAGTAGCACACCTCCTCTGGGGGGATCATCCTGTTCTAAGTAACTGCACCCTCCCTCTGCTATGTGTTTTGTGAACATATAACATAAAGTACACTAAGACAGGTCGGGGCGGAGGGACTGACATCCTCACCTCCCAGACTGCCTGGCCCAGCTTTCTCCATGTATGTGTCTGTGTCTTTCTTCATCCCTCACCGTTCCCTCTTTGATCCTTGAACCCTTGTGCAGCGCAGGACATGGCATATGCCAGATGGTAGTGTGATGCCTCCAGCTTTGTTCTTTTTGCTTAGGATTGTCTTGGCTATGCAGTCTCTCTTTAGGTTCCATATAAAGTTTAAGGTATTTTTTTCCAGTTCTGTGAAGAAGGTCATTGGTAGCTTGATGGGGATAGAATTGAATCTATAAATTACTTTGGGCAATATGGCCATTTTCATGATATTTATTCTTCCTAACAATGAGCATGGAATGTTTCTCCAGCTGTTTGTGTCTTCTCTTATTTCCTTGAGCAATGGTTTGTAGTTCTCCTTGAGGAGGTCCTTTACATCCTTTGTTAGTTGTATTTCTAGGTATTTTATTCTCTTTGTAGCAATTGTGAATGGGAGTTCGCTCTTGATTTGGCTCTCTTTAAGTCTGTTATTGGTGTCTAGGAATGCTTGTGATTTCTGCACATTGATTTTGTATCCTGAGACTTTGCTGAAGTTGCTTATCAGTTTCAGGAGATTTTGGGCTGAGATGATGGGGTCTTCTAAATATACAGTCATGTCATCTGCAAATAGAGACAATTTGACTTCCTCCTTTTCTAATTGAATATGCTTTATTTCTTTTTCTTGTCTGATTGCTCTGGCTAGAACTTCCAATACTGTATTGAATAGGAGTGGTGAGAGAGGACATCCTTGTCTAGTGCCAGATTTCAAAGGGAATGCTTCCAGTTTTTGCCCATTCAGTATGATATTGGCTATGGGTTTGTCGTAAATAGCTTTTAGCTTTTATTATTTTGAGATACGTTCCATCAATACCTAGTTTTACTGAGAGTTTTTAGCGTAAAGCGCTATTGAATTTTGTCAAGGCCTTCTTTGCATCTATTGAAATAATCATGTGTTTTTTGTCTTTGATTTTGTTTATGTCGTGGATTACATTTATAGACTTGTGTATGTTGAACCAGCCTTGCATCCCCAGGATGAATCCTACTTGATCGTGATGGATAAGCTTTTTGATGTGCTGTTGCAGTCAGTTTGCCAGTATTTTATTGAAGATTTTTGCATATATGTTCATCATGGATATTGACCTGAAGTTTTCTTTTTTTGTAGATTCTCTGCCAAGTTTTGGTATCAGATGTTTTTGATCTCATAAAACAATTTGGGAAGGCTTCCCTCTTTTTGCATTGTTTGGAATAGTTTCAGAAGGAGTGGTACCAGCTCCTCTTTGTATGTCTGGTAGAATTGACTGAGAACCCATCTGGACCTGGACTTTTTTTGGGTGGTAGGCTTTTAATTGCTGCTTCAACTTCTGCCCTTGTTATTGATCTATTCAGGGTTTCAACTTCTTCCTGGTTTAGGATTGGGAGGGTGCAAGAGTCCAGGAATTTATCCATTACTTCCAGGTTCACTGGTTTATGTGTATAGAATTGTTTTTAGTAATCTCTGATGATAGTTTGTAATTCTGTGGAATCGGTGGTGATATCCCCTTTATCATTTTTTATTGCATCTATTTGATTCTTCTCTCTTTTCTTTTTTATTAATCTGGCTAGTGGTCTATTTTGTTGATCTTTTCGAAAAACCAGCTCCTGGATTTATTGATTTTTTGAAGGTTTTTTTGTGTCTTTATCTCTTCAGTTCTTCTCTGATGTTAGTTATTTCTTGTCTTCTGCAAGCTTTTCAGTTTTTTTATCTTGCTCTTCTAGCTCTTTCAGTTTTGATGATAGGATTAGACTTTTGCTTCTTTCTGGCATTGATGGGCTGAGACAGAATATGTACCTCTGAAAATCACGTCCAGCCACTTTTGTGTGGTGGCCCTGCCTCATTTCTTTTTGCTCTTCCCCTGATGCTCTGAAGCTCAGTCAAAGTGAATTCGTCTCAGTTCCTCAAACAATTTTGAGTTCTCTCTTTATGAAGATTTTTGTCTGGGAACTTGCTTCCTCCCTTCCTCCTTTAACCTAACTCACTCCTAACTGGTGTGGTGATTATGAGCGGGAGTGGGCTTAGAATCAGACTTCAGATTTTGAATCCTGACACTGTCACTTAATAGCTGTATGGTCTGGAACAAGTTGCTTAACCACACCGTGCTATGCTGCTGTTTTCTCGTTGGTATGTTGGAAATAATAGTAACTGCCTCATGTAGATGGTATGAGATTTAAGTGTATGGTTCTTGCAATTAGGACTGTACTGGGCACGTTTTAAGTCCTCTGATTCCTTGAAGCCTTTGCCGATAACCTGCTCTTTCCCAGACTCATTGCACTGAGCACTCTGTCCCCTGGAGTGTAATTGCCTGTGCATGACTTACTACTGCTCTCTGAGGACAGGAGTGACTGTGCCGAATCTGTTTTCTTCACCTTGCGATATAAAAGCTTGGTACGTATAGACACGAGATAAATGTCTGAATAAATCAATAAGCAAAGGCCCCCTTAGCTTATGCTGTAATCTTATGCATTTAACCTCTGCTTTTCTTTCTTTTTGTGACGATCTTTTTGCCTTTCATTTGGGGTTTTTGATGGGTAATTTTAGAAGTAAGGAGATGATAGGGAAGTTTAACCTAGGTTGCTTTATAGCAGCTTCTGGGATTGTAACATGTGATTGCTTTGTGTTGTTTATCCACTTGGGAGAAGAGGCTGTACATATGGACAGGACTCTTGAAAAGTTGCTGCATTCTTTAAGAAAAAGTGAAAGTGGGTTCCACATAGAAGAGGCTGGACTCACAAGGAACATGCAGGTTAACAGTGACCACAAGTCTGAATTTAATCTGATATCTGTTACAGCCTCCCTGCTCCCCAGGTCTCTATGGCACACTCGCTGGATTTCCTGGCACTTTGTTTTGTTGGCTATCAGTTGTGCTGTGGCCATAATGTAGCAGTGCAAGCCACTTGACCTTTCAGGCTTCCTCTTTAGGCAAGAGTAAAAAGAGTAAAAACAATGTAAAAGGAAAAGCTTATGCAAAAGTAGGATAGTTTCTGACTAAAAGTAATGAAAGCCCAGTTTTTCCAGCTCCAGGGGTTGCGGTGACCTGGTTAGGTCCTGGCAGTGGTGGAGCTGTTCTAGGTGAAATAATACCTTACCTAAAGGAAAAGGGGACAAGGGGTTTGCTGTGCTGCTGTGATTCTTTTGTTTAAAGTCATTAAAGGTTTGGAGGATAGTACAAGAGTGATACTAGGGAATAATTGCTGTACAATTGGTTAGATTTTCAGGGGGCAGTAAGGAAACACAAGGATTACCTGACCCCAAGCTGCTTTCACAGCTACACTCTTCTGCCCTTCACCCTCCAACTTCAGTGCCTCTAAAAACATTGTGTGTGTGTATGTGTGTGTGTGTGTGCGCGCGTACGAGAGAGAGAGAAATCGCAGGCTTTTACCGCTCAGAACTCATTTTTTCATACCTAAAGTATTATGTTATAAAGCACAGTTCATTTATTTATTGGAATAATGGCTATAAGTTAACCTGGTTTTTATAGGAAGTTCAGATACTCTGACTACCTTTATAATGATGTTTTCTGATGTGTACTCTGAGCTCTAAAAGTAAACTTACAAATGAATTTATAGGATCCTCTACAGTAAATGTTCATTCAAAAGCATCTGTTGACATTTTCCATTCTCTAGGTACAAAGCATTGTTAGAATACAAGAATGGCCGGGCGCCGTGGCTCATGCCTGTAATCCCAGCACTTTGGGAGGCCGAGGTGGGTGAATCACCTGAGGTCAGGAGTTCGAGACCAGCCTGACCAACATGGAGAAACCCTGTCTCTACTAAAAGTACAAAATTAGCCGGGCGTGGTGGCACATGCCTATAATCCCCAGCCTGGATAACAAGAGTGAAATTCCATCTCAAAAAAATAATACTAATAATACAAGAATGAATAAGATAACACCCTGCCCTTGAGAAGTTCAGTTCATGAAGGTTTGTTCCCTATTCTTCTGTTATGACATGTGTAACAGGAACTAACAGTACAGATTCAGTATTCCTAATCCAAAAATCTGAAATGCTCCCAAATTAGAGTAGTTTCTGACTAAAAGCAATGAGAGTCCATTTTTTCCACCTCGAGGGGTTGTGGTGACCTGATTAGGTCCTGGCAGTGTTGGAGGTGTTCTAGGTGAAATAATGCCTTACCCAAGGGAAAAGGCCTGGGGTTTGCTGTACTGCTGTAATTCTTTTGTTTAAAGCCATTAAAGGTTTGGAGTAGTACAAGAGTGATACTAGGGAATAACTTTTGAGCATTGACATGACATGTCGAGTGGGAAATTTCATACCTGGCCTTATGTGATGGGTCACAGTCCCAACACAACCAAAACTTTGCTTCATATGCAAAATTACTAAAAATATTATATAAAATTACCTTCTGGCTGTGTATATATAAGATGTATATGAAAGAAACGTAAGTGAATTTCATGTTGAGACTTGGGTTCTATCGCCAAGATATCTCATGATGTGTATACAAATATTCCGAAATCAGAAAAAACTCCAAATCCAAAACACTTCTGATCCCTTGAGGGATTTGGAGTTTTTTCAGATTTTGGAATATTTGTAAATATATTAATGAATCCTATAATAAATTATAGGATCCTATTAATATCTTATTAATAAATCTGGCCATCCTATAAACATCAGGTTAACTTATAGCCATTATTCTAATAAATATTTTTGTTTAATATTTATTTCTAATAAATATTTTGGATAAGGGATACTCAACCTGTATACCAAAAAGTAGGCACTGGAATGCCTTTCAGAAGTGCTCAGTAGGCTGGGCATGGTGGCTCACACCTGTAATACCAGCAGTTTGGGAGGCGAGGCAGGAGGATCACTTGAGGCTAGTTTGGGACCAGCCTAAGCAACATAATTAGATCCCATCTCTCCAAAAAGTTTTAAAAATTAGTTGGGTGTGGCGATATGTACTTGTAATTCTAGCTATTAAGAAGGCTGAGGCAGGAGGATCGCTTGAGCCCAGGAGTTCCAAGCTGCAGTGATCCATGATCGCACCACTGGGCTCCAGCCTAGGCAACATAGTGAGACCCTGTCTCTAAAATAAAATATAAAGTAAAATAACAAAGGGCTCAATAAAGGTTTGTTAGATGATTTGGGTGTCTAAGCTTAGTAGTAGATACCTTTCATTTTCATTTTTCTTCACTTAGCACTTTCTTGGATTTGTATAATTTTATTTGGAGAGTTAGATGCTAAATACACATTTTAAAGTTGTTTTTATATTTGTGGTCATAATTTTTAAATTCTTGTCTTTCCATTTTGTTTGCAGGTGATTCTCCAAAAATAAATACCAGGTTATCATGATTAGAATTAAACAGTTTTCTGAAAACCTAACCTAATTTAATGGAATGGAGAGGGGTGAGGGTGAAGAGGTAGGTGGAGGAGGGGGTATCAATAAACGAGAAGGTGGAATTTTCTGATAGGAATTTGTGATTTCTCTGTCAACACTTTCAGGCAGTATTGCTTCCAATCCCCTCTATAACTTCGTTTTTATTTTTAGTGCCTACAGATGCTCTAGTCTTTAGCTGTTCCTTCTGCACTGAGAATCCTTTTTTTTTCTTTCTTTTTTTTTGTGACAGAGTCTCACTCTGTTGCCCAGGCTGGAGTGCAATGGCATGATCTCAACTCACTGTAACCTCCACCTCCCAGGTTTAGCCTCAGCCTCCCGAGTAGCTGAGATTACAGGTACCTGCTATCATGCCCAGCTAATTTTTGTATTTTTAGTAGAGAAAGGGTTTCTCCATGTTGGCCAGGTTGGTCTCAAACTCCTGACCTCAGGTGATCCACCTGCCTTGGCCTCCCAAAGTGCTGGGATTACAGGTGTGAGCCACTGCACCCAGACTGCACTGAGAATCCTAAAAGAATTTTCATGTTGGTATGTTTGTAATACCAGAAATTTTACCAGTTACCAACCAGCCACTGTTGGGATGCAAGAAATCCTGTTTTAGAATGCCAAAACGGAGTGTAACGCCTCCCTGATCAGACCATCAGATAAGACTGTCAGTAATGACCCTCTGTGTTTCATTTCCTGTGTGTTCTCTGCATTCTGCACTCTGAGGGTTATATACATCAGTAATCTCAAGTGCAAGCATGCCATATACAGAAGGCTTGAAAATAGGTAAAACATGGTGGTAGGGGCAGCTGATATCAGAAACACTGTCCCTTAGGGATAACAGACAGTGGGATCTGGAGAACAGGGATCTCTGTCTTTTTCTTAGATAGAAGCAGCAAGATTTTTTTCCATAGGAGGCTGCAAAGGTGAATGTGGGTGTAACTCTGGTTAGCAAACACTTATGAGTGTTTTCTATATACCAAGCCCTGTGCTAGTTTCCAGGAACAAATGAAAGAATAACACATGATCTACTTTCAGGGAGCTTACAGTTTAGTAGAGAAAATGTTCACAAAAACCTATCAGCTGGGCATGGTAGCTCATGCTTATAATCCCAGGACTTTGGAAGCCAAGGATGATTGCTTAAGCCCAGGAGTTCGAGACCAGCCTGGGCAACATAGTGAGACCCCATTTCTAAAAAAAAAAAAATTGCCTGGGCATGGTGGTACACACCTGTGGTCACAGCTACTTGGGAGGCTGAGGCAGGAGGATCACTTGAACCCAGTAGGTCAAAGCTACAGTAAGCCATGATTGCATCACTGCACTCTAGCCTGGGAGACAGAGCAAGACCCTGTCTCAACACACACACGGACACATGCACACACACACATACATCAGTGCTGAGCACAGACCTCATTATTTTCAGATTCCTTATTAGTAAATTCACCTACCTACTAAAATTTCTACCCCCCAGATCAATACTCCTGGCACTTTCATGGTCACTCATAGACATATGCAGAATGGCAAAATATTTGAGTCACTTTACATGCATGTTCTCAGCTGAAGTCAAACAGGATGACACTCTGCCATCCTGTTTCAGCTCTTTTACTATAAACAAGTGTCCTTTTCACAATGAATTTATTGCTTTTTTTGGCTTTTTTTTTTTTTTTTGCTGCTTCTTGGTAATATCACTATTTAAATAGACCTGAGTATAGTGCTGAAGTGCTGTCTAGTGGTCCTACTGTAAGAACCTGTGATGTGTCTTACAGAGACAGTGTATTTAGGTAAGCTTTGTTCAGGCATGAGTTAATAGTGCTGTTGCCTATGAGTTTGGTGTTAATGAAGCAACAATATACATTAAATAGGGTATCTTTAAACAGAAGCGCACACACACTATAAAACAAGTTATATATTAATTCATTGATGAAAATGTTGTAATCAGAGGCTTTCAGGAACCTAACTCTATTTCCCCCGTAGAAGCAATGGTTCAGTATTCACTAATTCAGTGTTGACAGTGACTATAGAACATAACTGCTTCACATAGTGAGAATGGGCTGCATAGTGGAAGCTCTCTGTAGCACTCAGCAGCCTTAGAGTGAAGAAGGTAAATGGGTGACTTCACCCTAGAATTAGTTTTGGAGGCCAGTCCAATTGAAGGGTAGAATGAGGTGGGGAATTGAAGTGATGACTCATCGGCTTTGAAAGATAAAGAGGTGAATTCAGGATGGGTTTGCTAAAGGAAGTTATCAAGGGACTGGAAGATTGTATGAAGTTAGAGGGCAGGCGTGCAGGGAATAATTACAGCTGCAAGGATGAGAGGGTGTAGTCAAAGTCTTGCTGGAAAATGGGGGAGGGTAGAAATGAAGGTGACTAAAGAAGGCAGAGAACAGCATATTTGTTTTTAGATAGACCATTCATGGGAACTTTGAGCTCTAAGGGGTGATACAGGGATACTTAGGTCAGAGGACCTAGAGTGCTGATAAAGACAGTTGGAATGTGCCTACAAGGTGCAGCTGTGTGTACAAATTTCCAGAGATTCCAAGAACCCTGAGACATGATGTAGGAATCCTAAATGTTCAGATGTAAAAGCAGGTATATAGAGGCCTATACCAAATATCACATGAGTGGCAGATTCTTTGCTGCACAGAATACAGTGTATTTTTTCAGTTTACAAGACCCACAGCATTTTACCATGGAAAGATGCAGAGAAAGAATCAAGATTTGTTTACTGATGAGTTTAGGGAGAGAAGGGGAAGAGGACAGGAATGAATAGTCAAGAGTTGCTCCACTTTGACTAGTTGCTATAAGATGCTTTTTCTTCTACAGAGTTCAATGGATGTTACACTTCCAGAGTTGTCTTTGTTACCGTAATTCTTCAGTTTTCAGTTCCCTTATCATGTGATTTTCATCATTATGACATTTAAGATTGGCAAAGGAGCATACTTATGGTTTGGTAAATAGAGGTAATGATTCCTCTCACTTCTGTTTGCACGGGGGTTGTGGAGCTAGATCAGCTTCCTCCTGACTGTCTTTAAAGTTTCACTGACAATTCTGGACACTTGGATTCCAGCCTTCCAAGCTTTCCTACTGGTCAAGGGGTTAGGTTTCATACCCCTTTTGTTGGTTGCTGTGATGGGGTTTGTAAATGGAACAGAGGCAAACCATATGTGTTCACTACTATTGTCATTTATGTGAAGTGTTGTCTAGAACTGTGCTGCCCAATTCAGTAAACATCAGCCACGTGTCTAAGTGGGCCCTTGAAATGTGGCTAGCCTGAATTGAGATATTCTTTAAGTGTAAAATTCACATTGGATTTTGAAGACCTAGAATGAAATAAAGAATGTGAAGTATTCTGTGAAAAAGTTAATAATTTTTCATATTGATAATATGTTGAATTAAGATTTTTTATATGTTGGATTAAACGAAATACTCAAATTCATTTCACTTGTTTTTTGTTTGTTTGTTTTTCCTGCTCTGTGGCCCAGGCTGGAGTGCAGTAGTGTGACCGTGGCTTACTGCAGCTTTGACCTCCTGCACTCAAGTGAGCCTTCTGTCTCAGCCTCCCAAATAGCTGGGACTACGAGTGTGCCACCATACCAAGCTAATTTAAAAAAATTTTTTTTGTAGACACAGAGTCTCCCTATGTTGCCCAGGCTGATCTTGAACTCCTGAGCTCAAGTGATCCTCCCAAGTGAGCCTTGGCCTCTCAAAGTACTGGGATTACAGGCATGAGCCACCGCATCCAGTCCTCACATGTGTTTTCCTTTTATCTTTTTTAAGTTCCAGGGTACACATATAAGATGTGCAGGTTTGTTACATAGGTAAATGTGTGCCATGGTGATTTGTTGCACCTATCAACCCGTCACCTAGGTATTAAAAAAATATGGAACACTTCATGAATTTGCATTTCATCCTTGTGCAGGGGCCCTGCTAATCTTCTCTGTATTGCTCCAATTTTAGTACATGTGCTGCCGAAGCAAGCACCTCACGTGTTTCTTATTGCAGTTTTAAATATGGGTACTAGAACATTTAAAATTATGTTTGTGGCTTATATTATCATGCTGTTGAAGAGCGCTGTCTCTTTGAGTTATTTTTTGGATTTCCATGGAATAATTTGAAAATGATTGTATTAAATGATATACTTCTAAAGACCAAATTCTTGGATCCAGTTATATTAATCCTCTTGAAGTTGTTAGTATACCTGAATGTATCCCTTATAAACAAAAGGATTACTGTCATATGTACTTAACACCCCTCTGCTAAGAGAGGTTTATTCATTTTCCT
Organism: Aotus nancymaae; assembly: GCF_030222135.1. Classification (NCBI taxonomy): domain Eukaryota; kingdom Metazoa; phylum Chordata; class Mammalia; order Primates; family Aotidae; genus Aotus; species Aotus nancymaae. The sequence continues at coordinate 8,563,972 of NW_026988447.1, read as the reverse complement.
TGGAAATTCTTCTATGATAAAATGAAGTCAACATTTATGACAGTTCTACTGGATGGAATATAACTGAATTCCTTTAATAACTGGTATCAGGGTTATCATTAGCTTGGATTTTGGACTAATCAAATGCAGTCATATTTTTAAATGTGCAATTCTTTCTCAAAGGAGCGTTTGAATCTATGTCACGTCGAGCCATGATATAATGAGGTTTCGTTGTCCCAGAGAGAGTGACTATTTTTAGAACTTAGGTGAACAGCTATTTGCAAGGCAGCCTTAGTAAATATAACAGAAAAGGGGTTCATTTAAAAGGAGCTAATTTAAGAACCACTTACTAACTCTGCCCTCTGTTCAGTGTTAGTATTAACTGCACAAGCAAAACACAAAAGAAATTAAAGATGTGGTCCATGTCCTCGAAGTTCATCATCTGGCTCAGGAATTCCTAACCAACATCTACATTCTGATGTATCTGATGAGATGTAAGGAGCGATTACTACCTTTATAATAGCAGCTAAAGCACTCAACTTTGAAAATTATTTATTTAAATAATATTATTTATTAAAAATTGCAGATCCAAAGTTACCTTGAGGAAACACCACTTCCACACATGTTCTTTTTTTATGGGAATTGTGCATGGCTTGCAGTTTTTCTTTCTAAACCCGGTATTCAAACCTAAACCCAACTAGGAGTTGGGACCAGCCACACAGCAGGAGGTGAGCAGCGGGCAGGCAAGTGCAGCTTTGTCTCTATTTACAGCTGATCCCCACTGCTGATGTTACCGCCTGAGCTCCGCCTCCCGTCCAGATCAGCAGCATCATTCATTAGGTTTGCACAGCAGCATGAACCCTATGTGAACTGTTCACGTGAGTGATCTAGGTTGCACACTCCTTACAAGAATCTAATGCTTGATGATCTGAGGTGCAACAGTTTCATCCCGAAACCATCCCCCGCTCCCAGTCCATGGAAAAATTGTCTTCCATGAAGCCAGTCCCTGGTGCTGAAAAAGGTTGGGGACCACTGCACTAAACCATGGTTTGAGGCAATGTGTAGACACAGTGACTGTTGTTCCAAAGTATAGCCAGGGGAAAAGTTGAACCATGGTTGTAGTTAGGGAGGTTCTGAGCTACAGGAGAGGTAGCGAATCCTTCAAAGGCATCGTTTATAGAGACCATTCTGTCTTCCTATTACGCATATTGAAATGTCTTCAGAAAGGGACCATTTGGGAAGTTTTTATACAGCAGATGACCTAAAAGAATTTAGAGAATTCAGCTTGTAAAGTTAGTTGAGGGGTGCTTTATAAGGGGAAATTAACGTGACTAAGGATACATGAGGGGTTGAAAGGTGATTTATGAGAAGCGAGAATACCTTATATTGGAAGATAATTGGGCCGGGCGAGGTGGCTCATGCCTATAATCCCAGCACTTTGGGAGGTTGAGGTGGGTGGATGACTTGAGGTGGGTGGATGACTTGAGGTTGTGAGTTTGAGTCCAGCCTCACCAACATGGAGGAACCCTTTCTCTACTAAAAATGCAAAAAATTAGCCGGGTGTGGTGACGCGCTGGTAATCCCAGCTACTTGGGAGGTGGAGGCAGGAGAATTGCTTGAACCTGGGAGATGAACGTTGTGATGAGCCAAGATCGCACAATTGCACTCCAGCCTAGGCAACAAGAGCGACATTCCGTCACACAAAAAAAGAAAGATAATTGTTTCATACATACAATTTTCTAACTGTTACACTAATTCGTTCTAGAATTTATTGTTCCCAAGGAACTTTGTGATGAATCTATCTTAGTGTTTAGTTGCCAGGAGCTTCCAGAAAATTGGCTATGTTTTTGGGGAAGGGGAAACGGGGTGAGAAGGTGATGGACTTTCTTGGGTAAAATCATTATTTGTCAGGTGTTATTGTGGCCAAAGTTATTTATCTTGGCTTCATGTTGTATAAATACAATGCAATCATCTATGAGCTTAGCAACTCAAATAGGACAGTGAGTACTTTTGGGCTTGTGTATATGAAAATTAACACATCACATTTGTCTAGAGTTTTATAGTTTTTCGAAAGTACTTTTAAATGCTCACATTTAACATCTTCAACAATTCTTGTCTATTTATGGTTAAGGAAACTGAGGCCCAGAGAGTCTAGTGTCTTTCCCCAGAATCATGTGGGTAATGAATGACAGGTCAGAACTAGACTTCGCTCTTGCCTTCTCGTCCAAGGTTCTGTTCCCTGGTGTGACACCCTCTCTCAGCAGGGATCCTGCTGACGGTTGACTGCGTGGCTGGTGGCTGGCGTCCCCTGAGTTCCTCATACCCAGCCTGATCATGAGGAACTGACTCAGAGAAATGAGAGTCTGCTGATTCAAAGCTGAATATCCTTCATTTCTCAGCTTTCTCTTCTCCTAAATTGATTTCTGTCAACTCCCAAGCAACTTAGTCTTTGTGGCTATAAGAACTCTTAGAGCACTTTAAGAGTCTTTCTCACTAATTTACCAGTGATAAACGTATTGTATGGGAAACCCTTAATTGTAGCTATATTGTGGATAGGTATCTCTACTTTTGCCTGTCAAACCAAAACTGAAGGAGAACTCTCACTAACTTAACCTCTACATAGATTTCTGTGAATAATTCTCATTAACTTTGTTATTCTGTTATATACATTGACTTCCATTGAATGGATTTGTAGCAGGCCAAGAATTAGTGGGATACAAGTACAAAGGCTATTATGGTAGTCCTGGCAAAACACTGGGCTTTGCTGGGCATGGTGACTCACACCTATAATCCTAGAGCTTTGGGTGGCTGAGGTGGGCAGATCGCTTGACCCTGGGAGTTTGAGACCAGCCTGGGCAACATGGTGAAACCCCATCTCTACAAAAACCACAAACATTAGCCAGGTATGGTGGTGCATGCCTGTAGTCTGAGCTACTCAGGAGGCTGAGATGGAAAGATTTTTCGAGCTTAGGAGGCCGAGGCTGCCATGAGGCATGATCTTGCCACTGCACTCCAGCCTGGGTGACAGAGCAAGACCCTGTCTCAAACAAATAAAACACACCGCAGATCCACCAGGCTTGGATTAGGGTGGTAGCAGTAGAATTTGTGATGGAAGCTGCCATCTCTCCATAGGCAGGAGTCAAGAGGAAGCCTGGAGTGCCACATGCTCCAGAGAAAACTTCTTGTCTGGCCTTCATATCACTGGTGTTGAGAGAAGAGAGGGCCTTCTGACAAGACCTTCTCCCACACCATTGGGAAACCTGTTACTCCATCACCACATCTGCTTTAAGACTGTTGGCACACAATTTAATTTTCCTCTTTATCCTGTTTACAACTGTTTATACTAACAGCCTTTAAAAGACCAAGGCTTCTAGGTTTTTTTTGTTTTTGTGTAAGTCTTTGTTGTTTTCTAGAGTCAGCATCTTGCCCTGTCACTCAAGCTGGAGTGCAGTGGTATGATCATAGCTCACTGAAGCTTCAAACTCCTGGGCTCAAGTGATCCGGCCACCTCGGCCTCCTGAGTAGTTAGCATTACACGCATGCACCACCATGCCTCATTATTTTTTAAATTTGTTATAGAGACGAGGTCTTGCTGTGTTGCCCAGGCAGGTCTCAAACTCTTAAACTAAAGTGATCCTCCCACCTTGGCCTCCCAAAGTGTTTGGACTACAGGTGTGAGCTATCACATCTGGCCCTTGTAGGTTTTTTCTTAATTCAAGTCTTTACTCTCCATCTAGAGAGATGGATAATTAGGTAAATTTCCCTGCCCTTCAATATTCCCTGTTGCTTACCCTTCCCCTGCTTCATCTTCTGCTATAGCACTCACCATTTGTTTTGGCACACCGAATATTTTTCTGAATTATTGATTTTTTTCTGCCACTATCATGTAAATTTCATAAAGGTGATGGGGGTTTGTTTCATGTATCATCAGCATCCTGAACAGGGTCTGCCACATGACATGTTTGAAAAGATGAAATGAGTGGAGTTTTAAGTCTTTAGATAGCACATTTAAAAAGTGAGTTCATAAATTATTCTACAAAAGCAATGAAATGCTTTTATAAACTGGAAGAATATCAGATGTTCTTTGTTTAGTTTAATCCTATTTGGTGGCTAATTTAATTGTAACACAGATTAATGAATCACTCTTAGTAATTCCAAAATTACCCTAATGGCAATAATAATATATATTTGATGCCATTTACAGTAGCCTCAATGAATTTTTTATTCCTCTGTGAGATAAAGTTATATCTCAATATTATAAATGTTAAAATTATAAATGCTTAAAAATGTTGTAAATGTAAGAGAGAAGCCTTTTCACAAAAACATTCCTCTCCAGGAAAACAGAGACCAGTCTAGTGTGGGACATAGGTGTGTAGTTGGATAGAGCAAGGCATATGAGAAGGTACAGAATAATGAGAAAGTTTTACCTTCATGCTCATGAGGTGGCTAAATTGTCAGTAGTGGTTTTGGGCATGTGAGCTGCTGCTGCTTAATACTGACAGCATCTTAGTACTGGACTTTGTACAGCTCTGCATTGCCTGCTGAGGAATCCAGGCATCAGCAACAGAAAGTTCCAAAGCATTAACAGAAAACTCAATTGTGTTATAGCTATACATCCAAATGGAAGGGAGCTGGAGATAGCCAAGAGTTCTCTGCTAGGTATTTTTTCAAACATGCTTCTCATGAATTAAATTATTTCAGTTTTGATGTGGAGAATGGGAGCACTGAAAAGTGGCACTGCCATAGAGCTGTTTTCTGTGAAGTAGGTAGAGTAAGCAAATGTGTTAAATAAGAATTTCTGCAACAACTCTTCCAGACACCTTCTACCTTACTTGATAACACAGTGCCCTGATCACATGATTTGCAGAGAATGAGAGATCTGTGAATGATTGCTGAGATGATAGCCCCAACTTCCAACTTCTTAAGCAGGTGTGAACTACTGATACCTTTGCTAGGTCCAAATGCTGGTGACACCCTGGCTCGAAATCAAAGTTAAACTTTAAAAGTTAGGTAATATTTTGTTGCTGATGTGTTTCTAACCTTTGGCAGTCTTAAAAATAATCCCATAGCTGCTGTTAATTTCAGTGAAACATGGGGATTATAAAAATCATACATAAGAAAAGTAGATTGTAGATTGAGTTCCGATATTGGGCCTTTAAACAAAAAAAGCCTTTATCTAAATTGCTGGTTATCTCCCTGATTCCAGAGAGGATGAATCATCTTACTGAGACAAGTAGATATGCAGTGTCTTTTCTCATGGGTGGAGTTACACTGCAGGCCTGACCTGGCTACCTCTTTTTGGTGTTAAAGTTTAGATATAAAGTAGTTACAAACACAGCTTCATTGTAGCCCTTCTGGGCTGCAGTTTCATTTATCAGGTTGGGGATTTCCTGGAGCCTTATCTTTCTTTTCCTTATCTCTATGTTGTCTGGATGCTGGTACTTGGTCAGATAGCCTTTTGGTAGCACTTTTTCAAAAAAATGGATAATATGTGTACTTTAAAAATTCCTCTCATTGTTATGTATATTGCATTGCTGTCTGGCACTAAACAAAGTTTCCAGATAAAGGGACATTGTGGAGCTTTGTTTAGATACTTTAGGAGGGTATCTAAAAGCTATATAGTTTTGCTGGTTTATATAAATATTAATGATAGCAATAATGTTGAAGGAAAGACTGTGGGAGTCAAATTGCACCCTTCCAGGGTGAGTGCTTTGCTTTTCCTTCCAGCTCTCTGAGGTTGTTTTAACTCTGACAATTCTCTTAAAATAAAGCTTGTAGGGCTGGGCTTGGTGGCACAGGCCTGTAATCCCAGCACTTTGGGAGGCCGAGGTAGGCGGATCACGAGGTCAAGAGATCAAGACCATCCTGGCCAACATGGTGAAACCCTGTCTCTACTAAAAATACAAAAATTAGCCAGGCGTGGTGGCACACACTTATGGTTCCAGCTACTCGAGAGACTGAGGCGGAAGAATCGCTTGAACCCAGGAGGCGGAGGTTGCAGTGAGCCAAGATTGCGCCACTGCACTCCAGCCTGGAGACAGAGCAAGACTCTGTCTGAAAAAAATAAAAATAAAAAAAATAAAGCTTGCAGAATTATTGTAGATTAAAGAAATCAGGTTATCGTTAATGGGAAGAATTTTTTAAAAAATAGTTTTAACCATTGTTTGTAAGTAATACATACCTATTATTAGAAAATTGGAAAATATAGAATTTTTAAAAAGCATCTTGATCATGGGTTCTCAAAATCATTCTGATTTTTTTTCTATGCTTTCTTTTTTTTGCTTTCTGATAACTTCCTTTTTCTACATTCAGTTTTTTAAAACCATGCTTGTTGTCAAACTGCATATACAATTTTTATCCTGTTCTTTTTATTTTAACATAAGAATTTTCTATGTTTCACAGATTTTATAAAGATGTTCCATTCATTCATTGATTCTTTCAGTTACTGGGTGCCTTCTGTCTGTGCTCTGGGTGCCAGATGCTTTACTCTTTAAGGTATGGAGACATGTGAGTTGAAAATAATCTAGATTATAATTAGGAACTGCAGATCTTACTGAATTTCCATCTGACTTTTATCTGGATCTGAAAGTTAAATTATTTCCCAGGTATTTCCACATTTTAAGTCAAAACAGTCATACTGATTGATTTTTATTGTATATTTAAGCTAACTTTGTATGGATTAAATAAAAATCACTTTGTCTCAGAGTCTGTCCCTAGCTGAAGTGCTGGACTGGGAGTGGAGGGCAGAGCAGAATCCTGGGGAGGCGGGTGGGACTGGTGTGCCTGGCTCCTGCACAGGGATTGTTTACAGGGGTGAGTGAGTAGGGTAGGGTTGATGGCAAGGTGTCCGACAAGATACTTAGTCACTCACAAAGCACATGACTTGGGCCTTGTCCTCAGAGGACTGAATTAGTGAGAATCTAAACATTCTAGGTGGCATGGAATTTGAGATGTAGAAGAAAGAATTTTACTTATCAGTCAGTGATATCCAATTGCCTCCTCCTCAGCCCCTTCCCAGATCTGTCTCAGTGGTCAGGCGCGGACATGGTGTGAGGATGAGCAGGTGGGCTCACTCATGAGCAGGGATGCCTAGATTTAAGTCCTGACTCTGCCACTGACAAACTATATACCTTGGACCAGTTCCTTAACCTTTCTGTACTTCATTCTCCTCTTCTGTTAAGAGAAGATATTACTACTATCTACTTCCTGTGATTAAATGAAACACATAAAACACATAGAAGAGCACTCGGTGGATCTAACTACCAGTGTTTTTGACCCTGTATGACTGAATTTGTATATATTGACAAATTTCCTTAGCGCTGAGTTCATCAGGTGAGTTTAGATGGCATTAGGATAGGTGTGTTATTGTTTGATTGAGCACTGAACTGGTATTGTGAGGATGGCCTGCTGCATAGCTAACTCTTAGGCACTATCCATGTTCATGTTTCTGAAAACAGCCAAGTATTGACAGACTTGGTTCTGATCCTGGATCTGTCTCCAAAGCCCATTCCCTAAAGTAGACTGCTTCAGAAAAGCTTTCACACCCCCTTACCTTAATCTACTGCTCTAGCCTAGGAGGAAGACCTGTTTTGTTTTGAATAAATTTTGATTGAATTATATGAAGCAGTGTACATGTTCATGTTGCTGTGTGTTCATAGTACCAGTACTAGGATCAAGAAACAGCATCCCATACTGTTTTGTTTCTTTCTGGGGACCGTGCTTTGAAGATCTCTCGTAGAAAGATTTGTGATCATTTGTTCTTGTGCAAGGAGAAGGCATTATGGAACCATGAGAGAGAATTACCCTAAGGGTCATTTGTGACGCTGTGGATCATAAACATCCACCACTCCCTCCCATCCTGTATTTATTTTTCCTTTTTTTCTCATTAAAGTAATGTGAATAGACAGAGAAATAGGGATTCTTTTTTTTTTCTTTCAAGACTGGACATGCTGAAAGGAGAAAGATTATTTACTGCAAGTCTCATTAAATAAGAATAATTAGAATGGACTTTTTAGGGAGCTGTATTATGTCTTAGATTTTTCTCCTTCAAGCTACATTTCTCAATTGTTGCTTTTGAGTTAATTTTTCATTACATATCATGACCATTGCTTTTCATCATGTGAAGAATGTGAGATCAAGGAATTACAGAAATGCATGAATACTTAACCTAGAAACTTTCATGACTTTAATTCTCCCATCTCTAAATCAGGCTTGGGAATGGGCTTTTTCTCAGATGTCAGATTCTGGATTGGAGGTGGGTCCTGCTAGCACTGCATCCAAAGGTTTTAGAGAGGAGTCGGGCCATCACAGGAGACAGTGTTGTGATTGATTAGAGATTTTGGCCACAGGGAAAAGAGGTTGGACTTGTCTTGAGTACTAGATACTTGCCTTTGATGATCTAAATGATACTGTGCTATTTATTGATTCTTAAACTTGGCACTCTTCTCTAGGACCACTTAGTACCTGGCATATGAGATTGGAAACAGTACAAGGAGCAGCTTTAACAAATTGAAGCAGTAGTCTCCCTTCCTTACGTATACCACATGGATTCATCATGCTTTCATACTTGTGTGGTCCTCCTTTCCAGTGTCTTGTAAAGTTCATCAGTATTGTGAAAGTAGCAATGGTGGCAGCAGCAGTTCCAGTCCACAACCTGGTGAACTGCGTGTGGAGTGTGGGAGTCTAGTCAGTGACGGCAGACGCTTTGTAAATGTGTAAACTTTGGATAACCCAAATTATTTTCTTAGCTTCTGGGCTGGGGCACTTTCAGGCTGCTTGGTACCAGGTGGCTGCCTACCCAAATTATTTTCTATGATACATGGATGAACCGTAGAAAGGAAATAGATAACTGGGCCATGTGTAGAGTTACAAATAGGGTTGATGATAAATTGTAATATGCAACGTATTTAATATTTAAGAGCAGAGCACCCAGCATGATAATGAATAACAGGTATGAATACCTCTATAAGTATATGATTCCATTTTAGGAAAGAGAAGATCAAGACAACAGGGAGATTGGATTGAGGAAGAGAATAGACTTTTAAGCATAAAAGATCTACACATACCTCCTCTTACTCCCTGAGTTGCCCTAATGTCTCAGAAGAATGGTTGTGATGATACAATTATGGATTTTCCGCTACTGAAGAAATTTCCGAGCTCCCATTTAAACACGAGGAAATTTGAAGTCATATAGAGGCATCCCTTTTTAAATCTAATAGTTGTGGTTTTGTTTTGCATTTCTGCTTTATTACATTTTATCAGATTTTGAACTGTGGAATTATGTCTTATTAAGCAGAGTATCAGAGGAGCTGGCATTTCACTTTTAAAAAAATCTAAAAATCTTTTCTGTTAAGATATGTTGTGATTGGAGTGATCACAAGATGTTAAAAGTCTCTATGGGAGCTTTTGCTGTAGGAGGGAAAGGGAGAAATGGAGTGTGAATGTACAGGCACTCTCCTGATCAGACATATGCATGCGACTATCAAGGAAGCACACTGCTTGTGCAGTTAGATTCATATCATAGTTTTGGGTTTTCGTTTTGTATTTTTGAGACAGAGTCTTGCTGTGTTGCCTAGGCTAGAGTGCAGTGGCGTGATCTCGGTTCACTGCAACCTCTGCCTCCCAAGTTCAAGCAATTCTCCTGCCTCAGACTCCTGAGTAACTGGACTACAGGCATGTACCACCACACCTGGCTAATGTTTTTGTATTTTTTTTTAGTAGAGATGGGGTTTCACCATGTTGGCCAGGCTGATCTCGAACTCCTGACCTCAAATGATCAGGAGTTGAGCAGCCACCTCAGCCTCCCAAAGTGCTAGGATTATCAGCGTGAGCCACCGCACCAAGCCCATATAATAGTTTTAATGCAAATATTTAGTGTTATTAAACCAATCAGAAAGTATCTGTTGGACATCTGCCGTAGATAAAACCTGCGTGAGGTACGAAAATGAATGTCAAGACCCAGGCTTACATGCAAAGAATTTATAATCTAGTGTATAAGAGAGATATTATACCTTATACACTTTTTTTTTTTTTTTTTTTTTTGAAACAGGGTCTCTCTCTGTTGTCCAGGCTTGAGTGCAGAGGTGTGGTCATAGCTAACTGTAGCCTTGAATTACTGAGCTCAACTGATCCCACCTCAGTTTCCTGAGTAGCTGGACTACAGGCACGTGCCACCACTCCTGGCTAATTTTCTCATTTTTTGTAGATAAGAGGTCTTGCTATGTTGCCCAGGCCAGTCTTTAAATCCTGCCTCAAGTAATTCTCTCACCTTGGCCTCTCAAAGCACTGCAATTATAAGCATTATCTACAGGTGTTTTTATAGTGCTTGCGTAAGTAATCTTTTAGTTCTCTGTTAAAAAGAGAAAGTGACTTTTAAGACAGTTTATGGGAAAAGAGAACTCATGATCATACTGTGGCCATGTCAGTTAACTTTTAAGCTCAAAATGTGTTCTTCTTGGAAAAAGGAATTTATTTTCTTTTTCTGGTTGTATCGCGATACTATCAATTTAGCATGTGCCACAGAGAATTCAAGTTGTCGTAGGTATGTTGCAATTTTTATTTCTCAGGAGAGAGTAAATTTCAGATATTTTTTGAAGGAGTTTTAAGGCTTATATACATATATACATAAGAATGTCATAAGAAGGCCATGCCATGGTGTTAGTTTTTGTCACACTTGTGGAGTGAAATGTATGGATACCATATATTAAAAATAATGGCAGAAACTGCAATTACTTTTGCACCAACCTAATACAAAGGTACATTTAAAAACTGCTGAAGCCAAAGGACCAGCCAAGAGTTTATCAGATTTTAGGGATCTATTAATGTTTTCTCCACCAAATTCCAGGACCAGGAAAAGGAAAAGAATTGGGGCAATCCCTTGTAGTTTTGTGTGTCAAGATTTGACCTGTATTCCAAGGATCTTGATTTTTATTTCTAATAAAAGAAAAATGTTTTCTTCATGAACCCACAGAATCATATTGATTCTGTAGAATTGTTCTCCTTTTTCAAATGAAGAATATTAGTGTCAGAAGTCAAAATTGAGCTGCTTTTGTCCTCAGTTTGAACTATCTTAGCTTGAATATGCCTAGAAATTCAATGCAGGAGTTTCAAGGGTATATGGCTGCTCCTCATCATTTTCTCCCCCTTGTATTAAAGCAAGGATATGTCGCTAATCTGCGTCCCACCACCCCATGTCATCTATACATTAAGTCCTACATTTGGCTGTTGTGGGTAACCATCCCTCGCTTGCTGTGGGTAGAATTTTGCAAGGTTGCAGAGTAAGACCTGTCAGCTGACACTGGCTCACATGAGAGCCATTAAGAGGGTGGTGTGGCCAATGTCAGAACAACCTTGCAGCTGAAGGCAAGTCACTGCATTGCCCAGAGCCATATGAATAGGTCTTGTGACCAATTAATTGACTACTACATAATCTCCAGCTAGGGAGCACAGATGGAGTGAGTCAGTCCAAGCTGCTCAACCTGTTAAGTGTCTTGTCTTTGCTAACTGGAGTATAAGCTTAGGAACAAAAGTAGGACTTGTCTACGTTTGTAATGGGATTGCAGACAGCATGTTTTACAATGTAATAGATGGATCTGACTTCCTAAATTATCGGCAGGGTTAATTTACGTAACAAATGAATGTTCCACCTTTTTTTTTTTTTTTAAGTTTTGAAAGGGGAAATTAGTACGCCGCTGCCAACTAGCTTTTCTCACATACTGTGTAGCAGTGTAATGATTGTTTAGAACTGCTGGTTACTACGGAATATTCCTCACATAACAAAGGAACTTCAGGATTTGTGTCCAAGTCCATGTTGGTGGTTGAGATAAATTGGAAGAACGTTAAACCGCTCAGGAGATGTGTGGCGGCACAGGGAAGACCACAAACCAGCCCGGGAGCTGGCAAGACTCAGCCAGATGTGTGAGTGATGCTGTTCCTGGTGTCGGGAAGATTTACAGGGCACTTTTATGCTCAAAGATTAAAAAACACGCTGGGGTAGACAGGAGCACTGACCACACGGAACTCAACAACAGGTTTGAAACTTTAGTTCTGTTTCAAAATCTCAGATAATTTTTTATTTAATTCACTGTGTACTAAGGAGATGGAGTTGTGTTGATCTGAAAGTTGTTGTTTCTTGTAAGTGCTTTTAAGTGGGAGAAATGGGGTTACTGGTGGGTGTGCAGAGACAAGTCCTTTCTCTTATAGAAAAGATGTAAGCATGGGTATTTTTTAGTGACTGTTGTGATTCCACTCCCCACCTGTTTTCTTCGTTTCATTACCTCTGCTGGAGCCAACTTGTAAGAAATGTTTACATCTTTGTCTCTTGAAGCTTGGATGATACTGTTCACAGTAACTATCAGGGAAAAAAGGTGCCACCTGAAGTACCAGCACAGTTAGTAGATGGGGCACAGGCCTGGGAGTTCTCACTTCATCGTCTGCATGGCAGGCAGGTGGATGTGCTTTTCCAGTTGGAGGCAGGGTGGTGGGGGAGACCCAGTCTTCCTCTGGAAAACCTTCTCCATGAGAAGGATGCATTATGAACAGCAAATTTTAATAATGGAATTTGTCTAAAAAGAATAACATACCTGCAATATTCTTTTTGGTTTATTATTAAGTCCACTTTGGAATAATTTCTTTGTTTTGTTATTAGTGGTACTTAATTGAAACACTATTTGTAAAGAATTTTATTGCATATCAGTAAAAACAAAAAACTCTTTTGAGAATTGCATTTCATTCCAAATTCTTCCATAGATAGTAAGGAGAGCCAAAAGTTAATGATTAGTGTAAAAGAGAGTTTATAAGTTCATTTAACCTGGGCATGGTGGCTCAACCCTGTAATCCAAACACTTTGGGAAAATGAGGTGGGAGGATCACTTGAGCCTAGGAGTTCAAGACCAGCCAGGGCAACATAGCAAGACCCCATCTCTACAAAAAAATAAAATAAAAATAATTAGCAGGTCATAGGGGCATGGAACTGTGGTGCCAGCCACTTGGGAAGCTGAGGTGGGAGATTGTTTGAGCCCAGGAGTTGTAGGCTGCAATAAATTGTGATTTCACCGCTGTACTGCAGCCTGGGCAACTGAGCAAGACCCTGTCTTTTAAAAATAAGAATTATAAATAAATTCACTTAAAATGTTTTTTTCTTACAGAAATTTTCTCAAAATTAACATGTCTCATCATCTGTTTATCCCATAAGTATGTTTCTTGGTTTGGTTAAAAATAATCAGAATGCAGCTTTTGTTCTGTAATCTTTGTCATTTTTTAAAATAGAAACTTAATAAAACAGGACAACAGAGTATGATCTCCATCTCAAAAAAAGAAAAAAGAAACTTAATAAAATGGGATGTAGTCCACCAAAGTGTAGGAGCACAGTAGATTGGAGAGTGAGAGAGAAGTGGGGAAGTTACTTTACAAGTGTTAGGTCACATGCTCTTCATTCAGTTAAAGAGATCTATTTGTAGAGGAGGAGGTAATGATATGGTACATTAGAAAAATAGCTAGAGTGTTCAGATAATAATTTCACTTTTATACTATCTGTTTTTATCTGTTTCTTATCAAGAAAGGGTGGCTGAGTGATAGGAGAGAGTAATGGAGTGACACTCAAGTTTATCTGAATCCTGATCGCTGAGCTCTGCTACCCAGGAGCCTCTAACCCTGGGCCAGTCTCCAGGTTTCTCTGAGTCTCACCCTCAACTGTTAAACTATGTAATTGACTCAGATTATTTTCAAAATTCTTTCTTCTTCTGAGATCTTAGATGTAGTAGGGTCTTCTGTATTCCCTATTTTTGTTATACCATACAATTCTGGATCCCCAGATAGCTATTTAGGATGAAAGGTAGGGAGTGATAGTCCATGTAAGAAAATAATATGCAGGGCCAATTTTTGGAAACCTCTAAAATTTTTTATTTGAACTGCTGCTTCTCGCCTTCAGTGTGCTTGCTATTCTTTGGTAAGATTTTAATCATTTTATTTAAGCTATGGTTTAAACTTGGACTTTTTCATACATATTATCCTCTCTCCTTGTTTTACCTTCCTTTAGATTTACTTCTCTAGTGCTGAGAATTTTTTTTAGCACTTTGTAAAACAATGGCATATATTTGTCAATTAATTGGAATTCATCTCTAGTCAAACAACATGGGCCAGTTTTCTGGTCTGCTTTCTCTTCTCCTTACTGTGATCTTGGAAACATTGCTTACTTGCAGCATTGTGCTTGGTTTCCAGAATTTCTTTAGGACTTAGGCCAACTTGAGGGTAGAAGTGAATTATTGACAGGTGCTTGCACTGAAGGACCTGGCTCCAGAGTGCTCACGAGTTATCTGTTTGTCCAAGTCATGTGACAGTCAGGTAGCTAGGACTTCCAATCCCTTCTTGTTCTTTGATATCTTTTTTTTTTTTCCTTCTCATGATTTTCCAGTAACTGAAAAGATGAAGAGAAAGATTCCACAATTACAGTAGAATTATGTTGTATATGTGATGATGGCCACAGTGTAAAACAGACAGAAACAATGCAGAAAGAAACATGTTGGTCATCTCATTGTGGCTCATGTAGCATGACACATTTCCAGATAGAAATTGTCCTCTGCATCTCCATTTCCATTCCCCCTAACCTCTATAAAGGTGGATGTTGGGGTTCAATTCATTTCATAAAATTCTAGAGTCAACAAAAAACTACAGAGTTTGATGAGAGGTATCTTAAATGGCTTGTAAGTAAAAATACCTTGCTGAAACTCCCTTCAAATCTGTGACTCTTGGCTGGGCATGGTGGCTCATGTCTGTAATACCAGCACTTTGGGAAGCCAAGGCAGGCGGATCACTTGAGGTCAGGAGTTCGAGACCAGCCTGACCAATATGGTAAAACCACATCTATACTAAAAATACCAAAATTAGCCAGGCATAGTGGCAGGCACCTTTAATCCCAGCTACTTGGGACACTGAGGCAGGAGAATCACTTGAATCCAGGAAGCGGAGGTTGCAGTGAACTGAGGTCATACCACCACACCCTAGCCTGGGCAACAGAGCAAGACTCCATCTCAGAAAAAAAGAAAATCTAGTGACTCTTAAATATGATGCCAGGTATATAGTATCATCTTCAAACAATTGCTTCTAATCCTCTTTCTTAAAATATTGACTATAGCAACTTTTGAGTTTTTGAAACTTTCCCAGCAAATTAGCAAACAATCCATAGGGCTGTTTATATGAGAAATCTGGGACTTGCCACACATATCTGTGGATCATTGTTGCTCTGGTGGCAAAAGAAAACTTGCCATGTCTTTAAAGTATACCCCTTGTACACTGAAGAGGAACTGAAACAGAGCACTTCAGAGTCAATTGTGCTTTACAGTTTCAGATCTTGAAATTTCGATTCAGAAGAAATTCTCTATACTGCTTTAGAATCACTAGGATAGAAGAAGCAGAAGGATTAATGAGTATAGCTATTCATTTTATGTACGTTTTAGATGAGGTAATTCTATTAAACAAGGGAAATCCTTAGACTGTCTGTGGTAGTTACTTAATAAGAAAGTAAGGACAGAAGAAACCTGGATGCATTTTCCCTTGGTGAGCTGCTTCACATAGATAAACTGACCATGATTTTATGACCACTCTTTATTTTTAGCAGTTGGGATTACTGACTAGGAAATATAAAAATAGTCACAGATTTAGAGAGAGATATGCTAAGGCAACCCACCAAAGAATTCTGAAGAGTATAATAAAAGGTCATTAAAAGAAAGTGTAATGCAGGCTTTGTAGGAGTGGAAAGAATGTTTCTCAGTGTGTGCTGTACCTAGAAACAATGTGAAAACCACTCTACCCTGATACTACTTAATAGAAAATGTAGCTGTTGGACAGGTCAAATGAAGTGGGTAGAGAAAAAAAACAAACTCTAGTCAGCTGATGGTCTTGTGCTTTGTGACAAACTTCATCGAGAGGTCATAAATGGTTGGGTGTGACTCTTTCTGATGCATTGGGTATTGCTGTCACACGTTCTTCCGCGCTTCCTGCATTCCTTCCTTTTTTACTTTTATGTACCATGAGAATTTTTCTTTGACTAGTTAGAATAGTTTATTTCTGCTGGCCGATGGTAGGGATTTTGAGATATGATTCCAGACCGATAAGAGTGAATGAGTCAAGGAATGCAGTGTCATGTCTGATTTAGGGTTCAAAAACATTTGTCTTTTCCCTCTGAGGATACATCACTTATGAGGAATAAATCAGCAATCTTAATAGAGGAGATTTTCATAGATGCTAACAACTGACATCAGCGTTTGTCTGGGTCATATTTGGATAAGTGTTGATGATATAGCAGAGTAAAGCACTTGTTATTAGTCACCATAGCGAACTGCATCCTGAATGACAGTGTTCCAGGCAGAAGATGAGGTTAATCCAGCTCTGGAGTCTGAGGGCCAGTCACTGATTGGGCAGCTTCTGAAGGCTTTTTTCCTCAAGTTCTGCTCAGCTCTGTGCTGAACTGGAATGCTGGCTGAACTGGTCCTCCAACATCCCTGGTTCTCCTGTTATGACTCCTGTGGTGAGTCAGGCTCTGGCTTAGCCTTATCCTTTTATTGTTATAGTGACAAAAGCTGAATAATTGCTGAACAGTGAGGTAGCAAGCCCTGGTGGGAATTGGCAAGAGCGATAACTTGTGACCCATCTAAGATTATAACTGTCAAAAGTCACCAAAGGGAATCCAGCCTGTGGGTTCTAAAAACACCAAGGTTCCTGGGAATTTTCTTTCCTTTTATGAGTTCCCACGGGGATATTTAGGTATCAGGTGTACATCCATCTGTCAGCCTTATGTCTTTAAGGGTTTAAGAAAGGTTTTTTAGGCCAGATGCGTTGGCTCATGCCTGTAATTCCAGCACTTTGGGAAGCCGAGCCAGGCGGATCATGAGGTCAGGAGATTGAGACCAACCTGATCAACATGATGAAACCCTGTCTCTACTAAAAATATAAAAATTAGCTGGGCATGGTGCCACGCACCTGTAATTCGAGCTACTTAGCAGGGTGAGGCAGGAGAATTGCTTGAACCCAGGAGGCCGAAGTTGCAGTGATTGTGCCACGGCACTCCAGCTTGGGCGACAGAACGAGACTCCATCACACACACACAAAAAAAGGTTTTTAAAAATACTACTTTAGGTTTTACAGAACAGATGTGAATGAAAATCCTTTTTTCTCACTATGCCATATCCTTTCACTTTCATGCCTCACCCTGTCCAAAGGCAAAAAAAGGAACTTAGTTGAGTTAAGCTGTTTTCCCACTTACTAATTTTCAGCTCTCTGGCATATGAGAAACTAGACTTAATACCAGATAAAATGGAAGGACCTTTGACATGGCGATCTTCTCTATCCTGATTTTATGATCTGAGGGTCTTCTCTGCCTTGAAATCACTGTTTTTGGGAACATCATCTCATAATTCTGTTTTTGTTTTCTAAAAAAGAAAGAAAGAAAGAAAGATGGTAGAATGGAATGGTGTTTCTTAAGCCTCAGCTTCAGATTCACTGAACCAGATTCCTGGAGGTAGAGCTTATGAAGCTTTGTTGATTTACACACACACACACACACACACACACACACACACACACACACACACACACACACACAGAGAGAGCTTCTGGGGTATTTCTAACGATGAGCCAAACAACTTGGGAACCAGTGGACAGCAGATGCTAATATTCTGATAATCTGTCAGTGATCCATAAGTCCCGAAGTTAGAGAAATGTAAAGACTCGGCCTTGGGTAATCAAGGGAGTCAGAACTAGCTCAGTGGTAATCCTTTTCCACGTGAGTGAACAAGCCATGTGGGTGTTTGAGGAAATACATTTTCAACAGAGGGAACAGGAAGTACAAAGATCTTAAGGCAGGAACATGCCTGGTGTGCATCCTAAAAATAAGGATATTGCCTCAGGGCAAAGATGATTTGGATTCAGAAAGTACATTATCCTTCGTGGGAATGTGAATGGGGTAGAGGTGTGCTGGTGGATGGTCTGGCAGCTGCATACTGTGATATGAGAGGCAGGCAGAGGTCACCTGCCCATAATATCTTTCCCACTGGCCCTGCTTGATGGCAAAAACTCCTATTATTAAATTCTCATTTCTTTGTATTTAAGCATTGTTCTCTATAGGCAGTCACTAATACCTCACTGTGAACTATTTTAGGGGAACATTCCCCTCCGTCAGTAGGAGCAAGAACACATGTGATGGTTGGATGCATTCTGTAGAGCAGTATGTGAGGACTGACCCTCCTTTTCCCAGCCAGGTGGATAGAACAAGGAGGAGACGGCCTGTAATTCTGCTGAGCAGAGACACTTGATAGCTACATCTGAAGCTCAAGTTGTATGTCCTTGGTTCCCATCTTTACAGGATATTCTGTAGCAGACTCTAACAGACAAAAATTATCTTCAGAAAATAATCCTGTCACAAATTTTTAAACTATTACTTATTCCTGAAAGTTAATAGATTTTTAAAGTTCCTTTGACAACAGAAATTAAAATAATTTTTTTCCTTTTAAATATTTTTTAGAGCAATTTTAGGTTCACAGCAAAATTGAGCAGCAATTACAGAATTCCCATATATACCTTGCCCCCACAGTATCACCATCCCATACCACAGTGATATATGTGTTACCACTGAGGAATCTGTATTGACACATCATTGTCACCCAAAGTCCATAGTTGGCATTAGGGTTCATTCTTAGTGTTGTATATTCTATAGCTTTTGACAAAAGTATAATGACATACATCCACTATTCATATTAGATAGTTTCACTGCCTTAGAAATCCTCTGCACCTCGCCTATTTATCCCTCCGTCTCCTCTAACCCCAGGCAACCACTTGTCTTTTTACTGTCTCCATAGTTTTTAATGTCTCCATAGTTTTTAATGTCATTTGATTAGAATCATACAGTATGTAGCCTTTTCAGATTGGCTTCTTTCAGGTAGAAATATACATTCAAGGTCTCTTCATGTCTCTTCATAACTTGATAGTTTATTTCTTTTTTAGCACTGAATAATATTCCACTGACGGTCTCTTTGCATACTGAAGGACATCTTGGTTGCTTCCACGTTTTGGCAATTACGAATCAAGCTCCTGTACAT
Organism: Aotus nancymaae; assembly: GCF_030222135.1. Taxonomy (NCBI): domain Eukaryota; kingdom Metazoa; phylum Chordata; class Mammalia; order Primates; family Aotidae; genus Aotus; species Aotus nancymaae. Next base: position 8,544,905 of record NW_026988447.1, on the reverse strand, counting down.
AGCTGCAGGCTTTTCAACTCATTTGGATAAATAACAAGGAGTCCCATTGCTGGATTGTAAGGTAGAAGTATGTTTACATTCATAAGAAACTGCCAAACTCTTCCAAAACAATAGCACCGCCACCAGTGGACGAGAGTTTCTGTTGCTCCACATCCTCACTAGCATTTGGCATTGTCAGTGTTCCGGACTTTGGCCATTCTAATAGGCATGTAGTAGTATCTCTTGTTGCCTAAATTTGTGTTTCTCTAATGACAATGTGGATCAACTTTTCATATGCTTATTTGCCATTTATATTATCTTTGGTGAGGTGTCTATTCAGATCTTTTGCCATTTTTTCATCAGGTTTTATTTCCTGCTGAGTTTTAAGTGTTCTTTATTTTGGATAAAATAGTTGTTTATCAGATATATTTTTTGTGACTATTTTGTCTCACTCTGTGGCTTGTCTTCTCATTCCCCTGATAGTGTCTTTCTCAGAGCAGAAGTTTTTAATTTTAACAAAGTCCAGCTTCTCAATAGTTTCTTTCATATACCACAGCTTTCATGTTGTATCTAAAAATCCTTCGCCGTGCCCAAGGTCATCTATATTTTCTCCTGTGTTATCTTCTGTGAGTTTTGTAGTTTTGCTTTTTACACTTAGGTTAGTAAGCCATTTGGGGTTTATTTTTGTGAAAGATGTAAGGTCTATGTTGAGATTCTTTATTTATTTATTTTTTTGCACCTGGATGTCCAGATACTCCAGCACCATTTGTTGGAAAGACTGTCTTTGCTCCACTGTATTACTGTTGCTCCTTTGTCAAATGTTGGTCGATTTATATTTATGTGGATTTTTTCCTGAACTCTCTATTCTGTTCCATTGACCAGTTTCCCTATTCTTTTGTCAATCCCACACTTTCTCCTCTTTCTCTTCCTCCTCTTCCTTCTTTCTTCTTCTTTTTTTTTTAAGGTCAGAAATTTGTATATTAGTTTGATCTTGGTGCTTTTTTTTTTATTGCATTTTAGGTTTTGGGGTACATGTGAAGAACATGCAAGATTGTTGCATAGGTACACACATGGCAGTGTGATTTGCTGCCTTCCTCCCCATCACATATATCTGGCATTTCTCCCCATGCTATCTCTCCCCAACTCCCCACCCACCACTGTCCCTCCCCTATTTCCCCCCAACAGACCCCAGTGTGTGATGCTTCCCTCCCTGTGTCCATGTGTTCTCATTGTTCAACACCCACCTATGAGTGAGAACATACGGTATTTGATTTTCTGTTCTTGTGTCAGTTTGCTGAGAATGATGGTTTCCAGGTTCATCCATGTCCCTACGAAGGACACGAACTCATCGTTTTTGATGGCTGCATAGTATTCCATGGTGTATATGTGCGACATTTTCCCTGTCCAGTCTATCATCGATGGGCATTTGGGTTGGTTCCAGGTCTTTGCTGTTGTAAACTGTGCTGCAATGAACATTTGTGTGCATGTGTCCTTGTAGTAGAATGATGTATAATCCTTTGGATATAAAGCCAGTAATGGGATTGCTGGGTCAAATGGAATTTCTATTTCTAGGTCTTTGAGGAATCACCACACTGTCTTCCACAATGGTTGAACTAATTTACACTCCCACCAACAGTGTAAAAGTGTTCCTATTTCTCCACATCCTCTCCAGCATCTGTTGTCTCCAGATTTTTTCATGATCACCATTCTAACTGGCGTGAGATGGTATCTCAATGTAGTTTTGATTTGCATTTCTCTAATGACCAGTGATGATGAGCATTTTTGCATATGTTTGTTGGCCTCATGTATGTCTTCTTTTGTAAAGTGTCTGTTCATATTCTTCACTCACTTTTGAATGGGCTTGTTTGTTTTTTCTTGTAAATCTGTTTTAGTTCTTTGTAGATTCTGGATATCAGCCCTTTGTCAGATGGGTAGACTGCAAACATTTTTTCCCATTCTGTTGGCTGCCAATTCATTCTAATGACTGTTTCTTTTGCTATGCAGAAGCTGTAGAGTTAAATTAGGTCCCATTTGTCTATTTTGGCTTTTGTTGCCAATGCTTTGGGTGTTTTGGTCATAAAGTTCTTGCCTACGCCTATGTCCTAAATGGTTTTGCCTAGATTTTCTTCTAGGGTTTTTATGGTATTAGGTCTTATGTTTAAGTCTTTAATCCACCTGGAGTTAATTTTAGTGTAAGGTGTCAGGAAGGGGTCCAGTTTCTGCTTTCTGCACATGGCTAGCCAGTTTTCCCAACACCGTTTATTAAACAGGGAATCCTTTCCCCATTGCTTGTTTTTGTCAGGTTTGTCAAAGATTGGATGGTTGTAGATTTGTGGTGTTGCCTCCGAGGCCTCTGTTCTGTTCCACTGGTCTATTATCTCTGTTTTGGTACCAGTACCATGCTGTTTTGCTTACTGTAGCCTTGTAGTAGAGTTTGAAGTCCAGTAGTGTGATGACTCCTGCTTTGTTCTTTTTGCTTAGAATTGACTTGGCTATGCAGGCTCTCTTTTGGTTCCATATGAAGTTTAAGGTGGTTTTTTCGAGTTCTATGAAGAAGGTCATTGGTAGCTTCATGGGGATAGAATAGAATCTGTAATTTACTTTGGGCAGTATGGCCATTTTCACGATATTGATTCTTCCTAACCATGAACATGGAATGTTTCTTCATCTGTTTGTGTCCTCTCTTATTTCGTTAAGCAGCGGTTTGTAGTTCTCCTTGAAGAGGTCCTTTACATTCTTTGTTAGTTGTATTCCTAGGTATTATATTCTCTTTGCAGCAATTGTGAATGGCAGATCGTTCTTGATTTGGCTCTCTTTAAGTCTCTTATTGGTATATAGGAATGCTTGTGATTTTTGCACATTGATTTTGTATCCTGAGACGTTGCTGAAGTTGCTTATCAGTTTCAGGAGATTTTGGGCTGAGACGATGGGGTCTTCTAGATATACAATCATGTCATCTGCAAATAGAGACAATTTGACTTCCTCCTTTCCTATTTGAATATCCTTTATTTCTTTTTCTTGCCTGATTGCTCTGGCTAGAACTTCCAGTACTATATTGAATAGGAGTGGTGAGAGAGGGCATCCTTGTCTAGTGCCTGATTTCAAAGGGAATGCTTCCAGTTTTTGCCCATTCAGTATGATATTGGCTGTTGGCTTGTCGTAAATAACTTTTATTATTTTGAGATATGTTCCATCAATACCTAGTTTATTGGGGCTTTTTTTTTTTTTTAGCATGAAGCGCTGTTGAATTTTGTCAAAGGCCTTCTCTGCATCTATTGAGATAATCACATGGTTTTTGTCTGTGGTTCTGTTTATGTGGTGAATTACGTTTATAGACTTGCGTATGTTGAACCAGCCTTGCATCCCTCAGATGAAGCCTACTTGATCATGGTGGATAAGCTTTTTGATGTGCTGTTGCAATCGGTTTGCCAGTGTTTTATTGAAGATTTTTGCATCTATGTTCATCATGGATATTGGCCTGAAGTTTTTTTTTTCTTGCTGAGTCTCTGCCAGGTTTTGGTATTAGGATGATGTTGGTCTCATAAAATGATTTGGGAAGGATTCCCTCTTTTTGGATTGTTTGGAATAGTTTCAGAAGGAGTGATACCAGCTCCTCATTTTATGTCTGGTAGAATTCCGCTGTGAACCCATCTGGACCTGGGCTTTTTTTGGGTGGTAGGCTTTTAATTGCTGCTTCAATTTCTGCCCTTGTTATTAGTCTATTCAGGGTTTCAACTTCTTCCTGGTTTAGGCTTGGGAGGATGCAGGTGTCTAGGAATTTATCCATTTCTTCCAGGTTTACTAGTTTTTGTGCATGGAGTTGTTTGTAATAATCTCTGATGATGGCTTATATTTATGTGGAATCTTTGGTGATATCCCCTTTATCGTTTTTTATTGCATCTATTTGATTATTCTGTCTTTTCTTTTTTTTTTTTTTAAATCTGGCTAGTGGTCTGTCTATTTTGTTGATCTTTTCAAAAAACCAGCTCCTGGATATATTGATTTTTTGAAGGGTTTTTTGTGTCTCTATCTCCTTCAGTTCTGCTCTGATCTTAGTTATTTCTTGTCTTCTGCTAAGTTTTGAGTTTTTTTGATCTTGCTCCTCTAGCTCTTTCAATTTCGATGGTAGGGTGTCGATTTTAGACCTCTCCTTGCTTCTCATGTGGGCACTTATTGCTATATATTTTCCTCTAGAGACTGCTTTAAATGTGTCCCAGAGATTCTGGTATGTTGTGTGTTCGTTCTCATTGGTTTTGAAGAACATGTTTATTTCTGCCTTCATTTCATTGTTTATCCAGTCAACATTCAAGAGCCAGTTGTTCAGTTTCCATGAAGCTGTGTGGTTCTGAGTTAGTTTCTGAATTCTGAATTCTAACTTGATTGCACTGTGGTCTGAGAGACTGTTTGTTATGATTTCCGTCTTTTGCTTTTGCTGAGGAGTGATTTACTTCCAATTATGTGGTCAATTTTAGAGTAGGTGTGATGTGGTGCTGAGAAGAATGTATCTTCTGTGGATTTGGGGTGGAGAGTTCTGTAAATGTCTATTAGGTTTGCTTGGTCCAGGTTTGAGTTCAAGTCCTGGATATCCTTGTTAATTTTCTCACTAGTTGATCTGTCTAATATTGACAATGGGGTGTTAAAGTCTCCAACTATTATTGTGTGGGAGTTTAAGTCTCTTTGTAAGTCGTTAAGAACTTGCTTTATGTATCTGGGTGCTCCTGTATTGGGTGCATATATATTTAGGATCGTTAGCTCTTCTTGTTGCATTGATCCTTTTACCATTATGTAATGTCCTTCTTTGTCTCTTTTGATCTTTGTTGGTTTAAAGTCTATTTTATCTGAGATGAGAATTGCAACCCCTGCTTTTTTTTTTTTTTTTTTGCTCTCCATTTGCTTGGTAAATCTTCCTCATCCCTTTATTTTGAGCCTTTGTGTATCCTTGCATGTGAGATGGGTTTCCTGGATACAGCATATCGATGGGTTTTGGCTTTTTATACAATTTGCCAGTCTATGTCTTTTGATTGGGGTATTTAGCCCATTTACATTTAGGGTTAATGTGATTATGTGTGAATCTGATCCTGCCATTTTGATGCTAGCCGGCTGTTTTGCCCGTTAGTTGATGCAGATTCTTCATTGTGTTGATGCTCTTTACCATTTGGTATGTTTTTGGAGTAGCTGGTACTGGTTGTTCCTCTCTATGTTTAGTGCCTCTTTGAGGAGCTCTTGTAAAGCAGGCCTGGTGGTGATGAAATCTCTGAGTACTTGCTTGTTCACAAAGGATTTTATTTTTCCTTCACTTATGAACCTTAGTTTGGCTGGATATGAAATTCTGGGTTGAAAGTTCTTGTCTTTACGGATGTTGAATATTGGCCCCCACTCTCTTCTGGCTTGTAGGGTTTCTGCTGAGAGATCTGCAGTGAGTCTGATGGGCTTCCCTTTGTGGGTAACCCGACCTTTCTCTCTGGCTGCCCTTAGCATTTTCTCCTTCATTTCAACCCTGGTGAATCTGACGATTATGTGCCTTGGGGTTGCTCTTCTTGAGGAATATCTTTGTGGTGTTCTCTGTATTTCCTGGACTTGAATATTGGCCTGCCTTGCTAGGTTGGGGAAGTTTTCCTGGATAATATCCTGAAGAGTATTTTCCAGCTTGGATTCATTCTCTTCGTCACATTCAGGTACACCTATCAAATGTAGATTAGGTCTTTTCACATAGTCCCATATTTCTTGGAGACTTTGTTCATTCCTTTTTACCCTTTTTTCTCTAATCTTGCCTTCTTGTTTTATTTCATTGAGTTGATCTTTGACCTCTGATATCCTTTCTTCTGCTTGGTCAATTCGGCTGTTGAAACTTGTGTATGATTCACGAAGTTCTCGTGTTGTGTTTTTCAGCTCCATCAATTCACTTATATTCCTCTCTAAGTTGTTTATTCTCGTTTCATCAAATCTTTTTTCAAGGTTTTTAGTTTCTTCTTTGCATTGGGTTAGAACATGTTCTTTTAGCTCACAGAAGTTTCTTATTACCTACCTTCTGAAGCCTGATTCTGTCAATTCATCACACTCATTGTCCATCCAGCCTTGTTCCCTTGCTGGTGAGGAGTTGTGATCCCTTGTAGGAGGAGAGGCGTTCTGTTTTCGGGTGTTTTCATCCTTTTTGTGCTGGTTTGTTCCCATCTTTGCAGTTTTAACCACCTGTCGTCTTTGTAGTTGTTGACTTTCTGATTGGGTCTCTGAGTGGACATCCAGTTTGTTGATGATTGTTATTTCTTTCTGTTTCTCAGTTTTCCTTCTCACAGGCCCCTCTGCTGTAGCACTGCTGAGGTCCACTCCATGCCCTGCTTGCCTGTGGATCACCTGCAGTGGCTGCAGAAGAGTAAGGGTTGCTGCCAGTTTCTTCTTCTGCTCTCTTTGTCCCAGAAGGATACCCGCCAGATGTCAGTCCGATCTCTCCTTTATGAGGTGACTCTTTGGATATACGGGGGTCAGGGAGCTGCTTGAGGAGACAGTCTGTCATTTATAGGAGCTCAAGTGCTGAGCCGTGAGCTCTGTTGTTCATTCAGAGCTGCTGGGCAGGTACATTTAAGTCTGCTGCAGCAGAACTCATAAACCCCTCCTTTTTTTTCCCCCAGGTGCTCTGTCCCGGGGAGTTAGGGCTTTATTTATGAGTTTCTGTTGTGTTGCTGCCTTTTTTCAGGGCTGTCCCGTCCAGCGAGGAGGCAGCCTAGTCACTGTCTGCCTGCTGAGGCTTTGCTGCTGCTGTGGGCTCCACCCAGCTGCCGTGTGAACTTCCCTGCTGTCCTGTTTATATGGGTATATTTAGAACTGGCTTGGCAATGGCGGCTCACCTCTATAATGGCAGACTCTCTCTGTAATGGCCGGCTGCCTTGGCAATGGTGGGCTGCCTCAGCAGTGGCAAACTACCTCCGTAGTGGTGGACTGCCTCAGTAATGGCGGACACCCCTCCCCGACAGAGCTGGACCATCCTGAGTTCAGCTGTGCTTGCTGTGAATCTCTCAATCCAAAGTGTTTCTGATTGCTGTTTTTTTGTGGGAGTGGGAGCAGCTGAGCCTGATCACCTGGCTCCCTGCCTCAGAGCCATTTTTTTTTTTTTTTTTTTTTTAGTTGAATGGTCGACTGTCTCCCAGATGTTCCAGTTGCCTGTTGAAAACGTTCCAGGATCTGTGTGATTTCCTGTGCGGCGACCCACTGCCACAACTGAAAGAGCCGCGCTGAAATTCGTGGCGCTTTTTTTCCCGGGAATCTCCTGGCCTGGCTCCCTGTTTCAGTCCCCTTTTTAATCAGATGAATGGGAGACTCTGCCTTCCCAGAGCTCCAATCGCCAGCTAAAACGGTGCCCAGACCCGTGTATTTTGTACAGAGAACCACCGCGCTGGGGTGCCGGCAAAACAGTCACGCCGGCAAAAACAGCCCTGCCGGCCAAAACAGCTGTGCCAGCCAAACCAGCTGTGCTGGCAACCCGTGGGGCTCCTCTGCCTGGGAATCTCCTGGTCTGTGGGTAATAAAAATCTGTCTGGAAATGCAGCGTCCACTTACCCTCCACACTTTCACTGGGAGCTGCAATCCTGAGCTGCTCCTAATTGGCCATCTTGGATCCCTCTTTCTTCTTCTTTTAAGAGATGGGGCCTCACTCTGCCCAAGCTGGAGTGCAGGTTTTTACATCTCAGAAGGACATGCAGAGGAAGGTCCTAGAAGGAAGAGAATGTTACCCTAACTTGTTTGCTACTGGTATCAAGGTGCTAGTATAGTAGACTTGGATGAACACAGAATCTGGAGTCAGGAGACATTGATTTTAGTCTGACTTAGCCAGTTACTGGCCATAACCTTGTTAAAGTTTATAGAATACATTATACAATACAGACTCTCACAGGACATTTGAGAAGGTCAGCTCAGGTGAATTCTGTAGAAGTGTTTGGTAAACTCTAAAATGTTAGGCAATTATTTGTGCATGTGCTGTGTAGTTCTGATCAGCAGCCTTCGCCTGCCTACATCGAAACACCAGACCTTCTGGAATTGTTGTCTCTAGGCTCTGTGAGAATTATGCAGCAAAAAAGGCAGTTATTTAATATGATGGAAGTCCATCTGATACACCACTAGAACAGCAATCACAAACTGAAAGCCATAGATTAAGAATTTAATAAATGAGAAGAGGGATTGCTTTTTTTATATATTTTAATTTTTTTTTGAGACAGAGTCTTGCTCTGCCACCCAGGTTGGAGGTCAGTGGCATGATCTCGACTCACTGCAACCTCAGCCTCCTGGGTTCAAGCAGTTCTCCTGCCTCAGCCTCCCAGAGGGATTGCCTTTTTAGAGAGAAACTTTCTCCTGTCCTTGGAAGAGGGAGGGAACGAAGAAGGACAGGAAAATGTAGTGTATGAGTGCCGAGAAGAAAGCTCAACAAATGCCATTGTCCAGGCCAAACTACATATTTGAAAACTGAATCTGAATGCTTAGAATTCATTAAGGTGGTTTCCCTGTAGGAGTTCACCCACTGCCTCATGCTTCAGCTACCAAGAAGCCTCTTAAAGGAAACCGTAATTAAGGGTTTGCTTTAAAGCAATAATAGATTCTTGGGATTAAAATAAAATAGGGTGTTCTTGTTGTAGTCCTCATCTTTGTTGTTTTTCCTTTTTCAAGACATAATACAATCACACAGCTTAATATTCAAAAGACACAAAATTGTGGTGCATGTTTAGAGCACACTTCCAGTGTGCCTGGCTCTGTGTTAAGTGCTTTACATTTGATCACCAAAGCAGCACTTAGAAGGTTGGTACTATTATATTATCTCCATTTTGCAGTTAAGGCTATTAAGGAACAAAGAAGTAAGGTAACTCACCAAAGTTATATCGCTGGGAAGAGGCAGAGGTAGGACCTGGGCCCAGGATGCCTGGGTCCAGTCTACACTCCTTCTTACTATGCTGTTTTGATGGATGTGTATTACATAGTGTAGAAAAAGCCTTTCCCTTTGCTCTGTAAAGAATGTAGAATGAAAAGCCTTTTTCTTTCTTTTTTATCCAGTAATCCAGCTTTCTACTCCAGAGACAACTAGTATTACCAATTCATTGTATATCTTTTAGAGACAGTCTATACATGTATAATAAAACCCAGAGTTCCCCACCCCCAGTTTTTCCTTTTTCTAGACTTATGGTAGCATTCTATACGCAGTGTTTTGTTGGAAGGTTTAAGGGATACCATGTAGTAGTAATGTAGGTTAATTCATTAAGATTGCTTTACTTTTAGTATCTGGCTGGGATCATCTATTCTAAATTACACTGTGCACATTTAATAGATAACTTGGGATTACAATGTGTTAGAATTGGAAGCACCAGACTTTTAGGCATAATTTTAGTTGCACCCCATTTCCTATTTTTTCTTTTTCCTTTTTTCAGACAGAGTCTCACTTTGTTGCCCAGGCTGGAGTACAGCTGTGTGATCTCAGCTCACTGCAACCCCCACCTCCCATGTCTAAGCGATTCTTGTGTCTTAGCCTCCTGAGTAGCTGTGATCAAGGCACCCACCACCACACCTGGCTACTTTTCATATTTTTACTAGAGATGGAGTTTCACCACATTAGCCAGGCTGGTCTCAAACTCCTGGCCTCAAGTGATCCATGTGCCTCAGCCTCCAAAGTGCTAGGATTACAAGTGTGAGCCACCTCACCTGGCCCCAACCCATCCTTTTAGAGAGGAGGAGACATTGGATTAAGAGGTGAAGGAGTGACTGAGATCAGACTGTGGGACCCTGCCTCCAGCCTAGGCAATTGGACATCCAGTACAGTGCTCTGCTGTTTTGTCTGTGCTGTGTGGCCTCAGGGCAGTGGAATGTGGGTAGTGGTGCTGTACGTGCCACATACAAACTTTACCTCTTTAAGAGTTTTACTTGATGTGGTCCTGAACTCAGAAAGGAAGGAAGAAATTCTGTCTTTTCCTCTCTGTACTTTGTAGTTCCCTGTTTATGGCACCCAAATCTTAGACTGTATTGTGACAGATACGATAATGTTTTGTCACTGCTGTGTGAACACATTTAAAGACTTATGTGGTTTTAACTTGTGACCTTTGCTACCATTTATGCATTGTTTTATTGGCAGGTAGGGGGAAAACAAGCTTAGAAGTACGAACAACCTACTTACACATAAACTTTTGGCTGTCATTTTTGTTAGAGATCAGTTGTATTCAGGAAAATGTAGGGAACCTGAAAGTTATTTATTCCAGTCTTTTGTCCTTTTCTCAGACATGGTAATCACTAAATTAATCAACCATCCTTTATCCTGTAATTCCAAAATCCTAAAATTTCTGGAAAATCTTTTGGAATTGATCTGAGCTGTTGTGAGGCTGTTTATAGTGTCTGTCTAATCCACTTTGCATAAATATTCATAACTTGGGCTGGTGAAATATTAATTTGATTTGGGGGTCTGATATCTCAGTCCCTGGAAGAGGTATTATGTAATATGTAATGTAGCATCTTTCTGATTTCTAAAAAACATTCTGAATTCTGAAATATCTAGCCCCAAGGCACTCAGTTAAGGAATTGTGTATCTGAGATCTTTGAAGTATGCTTTACAGTTTTAAAAGTGCTTTCATAACTTATTCTCTGTTTTTCGTGAACAATCTTGTGAGGTAGATAAGGCAGATGCATTTTGGGAAAGCTCAGCGCTAGGGTTGGAGTGTTTCTAAAATCATCTGGGTTGAATGCAGTAGAGCTAGAGTTAGAAGCTCAGTTGACCCTGGTGAATCCTAATCCATGTCACAAGCATCATGTCCTCTGTGACTCACATCCATCCCTCACTCAACTATGTGGACTTGACCTTTTTATCCTTTAGAGTCCCCATAAGTCCCTGTAGATATTTATCTCGGTAGAACCTCAGTTGACCCTGGTGAATCCTAATCCATGTCACAAGCATCATGTCCTCTGTGACTCACATCCATCCCTCACTCAACTATGTGGACTTGACCTCTTTATCCTTTAGAGTCCCCATAAGTCCCTGTAGGTATTTATCTCGGTACCTGTAACAGTATAGTTAACTTAGTATTTATATGTTGGCCTTTCCATTCCCAGTTGTAAGCATATTGAGGTAAAGACTGGATCTAGTTAATTTCTGTTCCTGGTACCTTTCACAGTGCCTGTGTGAAGCCACACACTCAGTGTGCAGAAGGAATGAACTCAGAAGTATGGTTTTATGTTACAGTGCTCCTGCCATGCCATTGCTGCTGATTAAACATATTTACTCTTTCATTCCACATTTTCCTTTACAAAAAGAATAAAGGATTTACATATCACCTACTTTCTTAAAGATGGAAGAATTGCAACCAACATGCAGTATAGCTGTGTGTTGGTAATATAACAATGGACTACATTTAATTGGAATTGTTTGTAAATTAATATTAATATCTTTAGGTTAGCAATATATATTAAAGCTTCTGATGAGAACTGGAATTTTTAAGTGCTTTTTACTATACTTCTGATCACAGGACAGCAACTCAGTGGTGAGTTTTTATGCAGTTCCTCTGAAATTGCACTGGGCAATTCACACAGCTAAGGCTGTATAAGTGCAAAATAGGGGAAGAAAGGAGAGCCAATGCAGTCTTCCTGAGAGTACTAACATGCCAAAAGATAAATGAATTCCAAATCTGTTACTGCCATCTATTTACATAATTTTTTTTCTTGAAATAAACAGCTTGTTACTGGGTGGGAAATGTGTATTTTGTGCTGACAGCATGAACTTTCATTGCCACATCAAACTTAATTTTCCCTTTTCTTCCACCCCCAGTCTTCGTTTATTTTCGGGGTGTAGCCCTTTGGGTTTTCCCACTCTTCTTGAGCAAACTGTTTGAGAGATTTCTGTTTGTACTTAGAAACTTTTCTTTTTCTTTCTTTCTTTTTTTTTAAGAAAGTAAGGAAATCATGGAGGTTGGTAGAAAAAAAAGAGTATAGAATAGGGTTGAAGAGTGGTTGGAAAATGTCACAGAGTGCATTTCGTAGGGGCAGGGTTATGGTTTGCTCACTGCTGTATCTCAGAATGCTTGCCAAGTAGTGGGCAGGCAGGAACTGCTGGTTAAATAGATAGTATTTTTGTCAGTTTTTGTTGTGATCATTATTGTTTGCCTTTGTTTTGTTTCGTTTTACCTTTTCTTGGACCAGTGAAAGTTTTCTATCGTTCCTGAAGGTTTAAATACTTACCTTCTTGGATCACAAGACTGTTCTTTAAACTCTTTATGTAAACTTATTTTTGACTGTATAAGGTAGTTTCCTTGTGTGAGAGCAAGAGGAAAAACTGTTGCTTTTTCAACATGGGGATACCCATGATCACTTCTCTGATTCCTGTAAAAGTTCAAGAGAAGAATCAACACCCACACTAGAACTGGTCTTGAAGGCTATAGCAAATCACCCTGCAGCACGTTATACAACTACTGCTCTTTTCCTTATTGGCCATGACTCCTTGAAACCCTGGATTTATAAGTCACTATCTCTGCATTTGTCCTGAAAATGGTCTTCTCAAACCACTTTAGTTCTCCTCCTAAAACACAGGTCAGATCATGTCATTCTCTTTCTGGAAATCTTAGAATTGGCATACCACAGCTTGCAGAGCAACAGATGCATTCCTTGGCATAGCATTTAAAGTCCCTCACAAGTAGTCCTCAAGTGCTTTTCCAGCCTTGTTTGCTGTGTGGTTCTTCTGCAGGAGACACATTCCAAGCACCCAGTGATATTGTCTTTTTGTATTTGTGCTGTGCCCTCAGTCTGCAGTGACTTCCCTGTTCACTATTCTTTCTGTGTCTTTGTCCAAATTTTCCCGTCTTAGGAGGACACCAGTCATGACCTCATCTTAACTTGATTATATCTGCAGAGACCCTGTTTCCAAGCAAAGTCATATTCACAGGTATAGAAATTAGAACTTGAACACCATCTTTTGAGGGGACACAACTTAAACTACAGTACATGGCTTTAGATATTTTAAAGAGAATTATGTTTTCTGTGTATCAGATCACTTGAACTAGTGCCTGTCATGTTTCAGGGAAGTAACTGAGACTTTGGTTATTTGCCTTTCCACTCTTGAGTAGTTCCAGAAATAAGGCCTGGTTTCAATTCTAACCAGGCAAATCCTGGCATCATGGAATTTTAAAACCAAAAAGAGTCCATATAAGTCATTTTGCTTAAATTTTACAATAAGAAAAGGTAGACAAATCATCTTATCTTATTGTGCCTGAAGTCATAAAGAAGCCATAAATAATACCCTGATGCCAAGGACATTGTTCATTCTTTGTGTTAAGCAAGAACAGAGAAATGAAGTAACTCAGATTAGAATACATTGTTCTGAAATGGTCAGATATTTAAGCAAAAGCCCCAAGACTTATTTTATACCCCTTTAAATCATGCTGAGTGGCTCCCCGTCATATGAAGAGATGTCTTCAGTAAAGCACCAGGAACCGCGGTCGGTGTTCTTGGAAGCTCCACAGTAACTGCTAGTTGAATGTAGAAGTGAATGTGAATGTGAAGAGAATATGTGTGGCATGTGGCTATCAGTAGTTCAAGGTCTGTGTATCAGAGTTGGCTGGGAAAGGGGCTGGGAGTGTGCTGGGAATTTCCATAGATTGTCTCTTTTAATCTTCACAACAGGACCTGTAAGGACTCCTAGGGGGAGACATTCCCGAAACTATAAAACTGGTGGGAGGCAGAGCTGAGATTTGATCCCCAGCCTCTCTCATTCTGAAGCACTAATGGCCTTTGCTCTGCCTCTCTTTCCTTGACCAAATTATGCAACTGTTTTTTCCTCTACTAACATTAAAATGTCAGTGTCTCCCTGTGCTTTGGGAGGCTGAGGCAGGCAGATTGCCTGAGCCTCAGGAGTTTGAGACCAGCTCCTTATTAGTCCAGGGTTTTACCATGTAAAACTCTGTCTCTACAAAAAAATGCAAAGAAATTAGCTAGGCATAGTGGTGCATGCCTGTAGTCCCAGCTACTTGGGGGGCTGAGGCGGAAGAATTGCTTGAGCGAGAGGTTGAGGCTGCGGTGAGCCGAGATGGTGCCACTGCACTCTAGCCTGGGTGACAGAGCAAAACCCTGTCTCCAAAAAATAAAAGGAAGAAAGAAAAGAAATGTCAATGTTGAAATTATATTTATGTATTAAACCAAAGAGAGTATTCATATGGAAGAAGAATAGAGTTTTCCTCTTTTTTAAAAAAATTATTTTTATTTTTATTTATTTTTTTGAGATACGGTCTCACTCTGTCACCCAGGCTGGAATGTAGTGATGCCATCTCAGCTCACAGCAGCCACGACTTCCTGAGCTCAGGTGATTCTACCATCTCAGCCTACGCACTCCAGTAGCTGGGACTACAGGTGTGCCCCACCACGCTCAGCTAACTTTTTGTATTTTTAGTAGAGATGAGATTTCACCCTGTTGCCCAGGCTGGCCTCAAACTCCTGGGCTCAAGTGATCACCAGCCTCAGTCTCCCAAATTGCTGGGATTACAGACGTGAGCCATTGCACCTGACCATTTTGTTTTGTTTTTTTGTTTTGTTTGTTTAAGAGATGGGATCTCGCTCTGTCACCAAGGCTAGAGTCCGAGTGCAATGGTGTGATCATGGCTCATTGCAGCCTTGAACTCCTGGGCTCAAGTGATCCTCCCGCCTCAGCCTCCTAGTAGCTGGGAATACAGGTGCATACCATAATAACCAGCTAATTTTTTTCAAGTTTTTAAAGAATCTGGGTCTTGCTATGTTGTGCCGTCTTGTCTGGAATTCCTGGGCTCAACTGATCCTCTTTGCTTCAGCAACCTAAGTAGCTGGGATTACGGGTACGAGCCACTGTGTCTATCACTCATATCTTATAAAATACTTCTAAAGCATTTGGATTTAAAAATGAGACAATCTGAAATACATATTTTTCCCCTCTGTGTCTTTTTTTAATTTTTTAAATTAAAAAAGATCATTTTTACACTCCTGGATCAGAACAATCTTCCATGATTTTTATTTCCATCTTTTTTTCATTGAAAAATAACATGAAACATTTAATAAGGTGTTATGATCATTATTAAATTTTATCTCTTCTACACTAGCTGTTTAGAGTTTGATATTTGAATACATGTTATTCTTTAAAAATGAGGATTGAACAACTTGGTTATAAGTTATGCTGTCTTGGTAAAATGTAATTATTAGAGCAAAATTGATTGAAAAGAAAATGCAAGGCAATTCTGATTTTTTTTTTTACTTTTAACAACTTCAACATACGTACTATTTTATAATAATATATAGTTTCAGGGCCTTTTTAATGATCTTGTGTAATTTTTTTTTATTTTGAGATGGAATCTCCCTCCGTCACCCAGGCTGAAGTGCAGTGGTGCCATCTCGGCTCACTGCAACCTCTGCCTCCCAGGTTCAAGCGATTCTGCTGCTTCAGTCTCCCAAGTAGCTGGAATTATGGGTGCCCACCAGTGCACCTGGCTAATTTTCATATTTTTAGTAGAGATGGGGTTTCATCATGTTGGCCATGGTTTGCCAGGCTGGTCTTGAACTCCTGACCTCAAGTGTTCCGCCCTCCTCGGCCTTCTGTAATTTTAAAATTCAGTGGTCTGAGTCATAGTCATCAGACTGTGTTGATTGTAAGTAACCGTGAACTAATTCCAGGAATAGTACTTACTCAGGAACAACTGGCTTCTGGTGCTGCCAGGAATCTGTTTCATTCTATTGCTCACCTCTGCTTTCCTCCATGCTGACTTCATTTTCAGACAGGCCCTTACTTCACGATGGCAAAAATAGCCACTGCCAATGCCAGGGTTACTGCTTACGAGCTGAACAACTGAGTTTTGGGTCTGACTCACACAGCCAGCTTGGGTCATATGGCCATGTCTCATTAGCCAGACCTGAAACATGGACTCTCTCTGGACTGAGAGTAGAGGGAAAATGGTTTGAAAATAAACTTGCCATATTGTTATTAAAATTAGGAAGAAAGGATGCTGGGCATGATAGTTTAGGACACAGCTTGTTGAAAGAAGGTGCAACCAGAACTTTATATGTTTTGCTGTAGGGATTTAAGAAAACAAATCTGCTACCCAAAAAGAACATGTTCAGTATTAACTGCCTGAAAACGGAAAAGACCAGAAATGCACAATTTGTGATTGAGTGTCAGACACTGTATTAATTTTCTTTAAAAATCATAATAGTAAATCCTCTGAGGTAATAATTGCCATTTTGGAGCACTTACTGTATGTCACTCTTTGTATGAAACACTTTATGCATTTCATTTAATCCATACAGCCTTTGTAAGGGCAGGCTTAACATTCTCATTGTACTGATGAAGAACTAGAAGGCCGGAGGCATTTGGATTTTAATCCAGATGTGTCTG
Organism: Aotus nancymaae; assembly: GCF_030222135.1. Taxonomy (NCBI): domain Eukaryota; kingdom Metazoa; phylum Chordata; class Mammalia; order Primates; family Aotidae; genus Aotus; species Aotus nancymaae. The sequence goes on along the minus strand of NW_026988447.1, from coordinate 8,528,569 downwards.
TCTTCATTTATACCGCCTCCTAGTTTTACAGTTTGCTTTTGTATGTCTGTCTACTTGTCTGTCTGTCCTCCTCTGTCCCTTCAGAGCTCCCCTTTGGCTTCTCTTCCCAGTTGACTGCCTTTCACCTTGGGCACCTCTCCAGTCCATTGGGAAACCGGCTCAGCTCTGTCCTGTGAGCATGCCATCACAGTCTGTCCCCTTTTCCCCTCCTCTGCCGCTGGAGTTCTAGCCTTCATTATGAAGGGCTGGAACTCTAATTATGAATTCTGTTTGGCCTTCCTGCTTTCAGTCTTCATCTGTTCCACCCCCGTTTTCCTTAACAGCCAGATTGAACTTTCAAAAAGCGCAGACCTGATCTTATCAAGCGTCTGTTTTCCTTGGTTTCTCAAGGAGGGAGAACATGATCCTGGCCCCTGCCTGCCGTCCTTTCCACCTCGTGGCACTCGCTCTCTGGCCTTTGTCTTTTTCCTTCCCCAGTGCGGCAGTCTTAGACCTTACCACGTCCCTCTCTGTTCCTATGGTGCACTTCATCCGTTTTACTTCTTCAGGTCTGTGTTTAAAAGTCACCTCAAGTCCTTAGAGACTTCTCTGTACCTCTTCCCCACCTCTTCAGTCTGGAAATCTAAAACTGTTTACTGCTCCTTTTTGTACTTTCACAGTTTGTAGTGATACATTCATCTGTGATTCTTTGCCTAATATTCCCCACTGAACCATGAACTCCGTTAGGGTGGGGACCAGGTCTTTCCAGTTAATTAACTGCTGAGTCTCCAGCAGCAACCACAGTGCCTGGAACATCACAGACACTCAAATACGTGTTGACTGGACTGATGGGTTAAAAACTGAGTATGCCCAAAGCCGTGCATTTTTAAATGATTACTTTTTCTATAGTTTCCTCACTCTGTCATTTACTGAGAATGAACCTATGTTTTCCTCAGAGCAGTTTTATCCCAGTTGCTTTTGGTTTGCTTAGAAGCATGCTTCCCTTCTTGCTGACTGTAACTGCTAGCAATTCTGATACTCTACAGTGATGCACTTGGCTTTTGAAACTCCTGTATTAGAGCTAGCCATAATTGGGGAGAATAATAAATTTTAGAGTGTGTAATTCCTCTCAATTTGACCTCAGTGTGGGTGAGTGGGAGGGAGGAAGAGAAGGCTCTACCGACTTGCTCCAATTGGTTCCCGGCCCAACAACACAGAAGCTTTAACACTTCTTTAACTCCAATATGCTGTCCCCAGAACCCAGGCATCCAAATTTAGCCCTCTCTGCATGTCCTTGTGATTTCTGACTGCCATCTGTGTCCAAACTGGCTTTGGAAGGAGAAGCTTTCTCTCCAGCGATTTATTATTTAAAGCAGTCTTCTCTGTCCTTATCATGAAAACTGGTGATTTTCGTATGGCCGGTTGGAATCCACATAAAAGGCTATCTGTCCCAGGCTCACTGGTGCCCCAGTTCTGAGAGGATCACTATCCCTGCATGGTTGTGACCTTTTGATGTGCATGCAGGCATGGTGACTGGGAAGCTTATCTGTCCGTGATCATCTCACGTGTTGTGGATAACATAACTTCTTTCTCTCTCTTTAATCCACAGTTGGTCATGTTCAGAGTTTGACCTGAATGAGATTCGCCTGATAGTTTACCAGGACTGTGAAAGGAGAGGCAGACAAGTCTTGTTTGACTCTAAAGCTGTTCAAAAGATTGAAGAGGTGACAGCTCAGGTATGAAATGCTGATTTGCTTTCTCCTTTTTCTTTTGTGCTTTTAACCACCCCTCTGATCAATCGTTGATTAATCTGTAATCTTCTCTTTGAGTTATATTGTACAGTGCCATTCATGGTTCAGAATAAACATAAGCAAGCACTGAATAATCAAAGCCCTACCCCCAACAGGTATGAGTATGCCCACTACTAAACACAAGTGAAGCTGTTAGCGAGTAATCATGACAGGAGCTAAGTAGCCAACTATTAATAGTACTAGAGGTAAATTTGCCAGTGAGTTGCAATCCAGTAAGATTTTGATGGCAAGTGTGTGCCTCAAATGTAATGGGAAAGGAGAACTCTAAAATTCATTTTAAAAAAGTGTGAGCCTGAATATCATTCTGTCTAGTGTTTCTCATAGATAATAAGTAGCACTGGGTTAACAAAATCAAACAGCCTTACTCACTTACGTGCCTTCCATATGCAAATCTGCATCGTTGTCTTCAAAAAGGATTGTTTCTCAAACCCTGTGACCAAGGGAGCTTTTATTTATTTCCCTCCCCTCTTTTATTTTTTCGTGGAGAGTTGGGTGGTAGTGGTGGTGGTGGTGTGGGGTGGGGGACAAGGGATGGGTAGAATGAGGACAGAGCAGCTCTTGGTCCCTTGGAGCCAGAAGGGGAATGGTAAAATAACATGTTGAAGGTGAGAAGAGTCTGATCCTTTCTGGGTCTTTTTGGATAGGAGACCATAGTACTTCTAAATTCACTTTAGACCTTTCATGCTCTTTTCAATATTTGTTCAGATGCCTACAAATTAAATAAATCCATTTGTATTCATTCTTTTTATATTCAATAAGTTGCTACCCATACTGACCAAATACTGGCAGTTTGTAGAATGTGCAACTAAGTAAATGAACAGTTTATAACACAGTCTTTGTCTCTTCAAGGCCAAGGGGTTGTTTTCCTGCTTTTGATAAGGATCATTTCTGCAGGAAGGAAGTGTTTGGTTAAACACAGTTTAGCTGGGTGGATTCTACAATATTTTAAAGTGGAGTTCTGCCAGGTGGCTAATCATTACAGTAGTTGTTGGGCTTGTTAGGTAGGTAGCGCGGGAGGAGGGTGGGACCAAGGCTTTCCTGGTTAGCTTTGTAACTGAAATTTAGGTGAGCCAGCACTTGGCCCTTTGGTGGACAGGAGATGGTTTACCTCTTGATTTCTTGAATTATTTCCCATTTCCCTGAAGGCCAAACATGGATGTTTTAGTTGAGCTCCTATCACTGGGACTGCTCATAGTGGTGGCTGGTGGAGCAGAAAAGAAACACAAGTTTTCAAAAGGAACTGGAATCTTCAGTGTACTACAGCATTGATCATGCTGGAATCTGGAAACATAGGCTTTCTTAGAAGCACTCATCTAACCAAAAAGGCGTCTTAGGTTCAGAAGGTTTGTAGCTTGCCCGAGTCTACAAAAGAATCCAGTTAGTGCTCTATTCACTATACCAGGTGCTATCTCCAATTATAGACTGTTCAGCGTGTTGTACTCCAGCCAAAGGGTCTATCAGTCTGAGGCAGGTGGGACTTGTGTCACCTAGGCCCTTTAAGGGTCTGTGTTTCTGGCTTAAGTGATACTAAGTAACAGCTGTATCTTGAGAGAGTGTTGAGGGAGTGCTGGATGCTCAGGAATAACCAAGTGCCACTTTGAATGCCATCATTGCTGGAGTGACGGTTGTGGTCCAGCACATTTTGTGTTTTCCTTACATTCTTTTCCCGTTTTCAGTCCCCACCGCCCCAGCCTCCCTTGGCAAGCACAAAACATCATGAGTTTGTATCAAGCACATGACTGTAGGCATTTGCATTAGACCACCAGTGTGACTGTCACACTGGAGATTAGATAAGCTGCAGTTGCATTCATGTTTCTCCAAGCAAAAGCTGCACAAGGAAAAAAAAGCCAAAGAAGACTCAGAATAGAAACAACTTATCATGGAGGGTGCAGGAGGCTTCTGTAGGGAGTAATATATTCAAGGGGAAGGTAAATATTAATAAAGGTTTATCCTTATACTTTTGTCACTGTGATAAAAATTAGTGACAAACTCTATTTGGGGAATGTATAGTAGAGAATCCTCTATTGTCCTTAACCTTTGAAGACCATGTTTCCATCACATGCTATGTAATTCACAGTAGCTCCTGTTTCAGGGTTTTGGTTTCATCCCTTACAAATTCAACGTCATGATTTTCCTTCCTGTTGCCTTTAAAGGAGTACTAGAGGAGGTGTGTCATTAAAAACACAAGCCAGTCTGCCCAAGTTAATAGTTTTATTAGTTCCATGTGCTTAGTAAAAATTTAGATTTGAAGCCTCATCTTTCTCCTCTTCAATTCAATGGATTATGACTCTACATAGTACTAAAAAGCTAATAACCAAAAATCTAATAACCAAAACAGAGATCAATGATATCAAGTATAAATAATAGTTAAATTATTAGAAGAGGATAAAGTCTTAATATATAACCTACCTCTTTTTGTCTAGAACCCTTCTTCAGCATTCTGCCTTCCCATTATAGACTCTCAGGAACCACGTTTTTGTCACTATTAGAAAAAAAGAAAAGTTTCTGGTTTTTAATGCAACTTAGGCACCAGAATGCTTTTAAAAATGAATTCCCAGTGAAGAACTGTTGACGAACGTGATATACTTAGTAATGTTTTGCCTTGCCTGTCTCTCTCAACTTAGAAAACAGAAGATATCCCTATTAAAATATCAGCCAAGTGCTGCCAGGGGAGCAGCAGTGTCAGCAGCAGCGTCAGCAGCCTCATCTCTTCCCACAGTTCTTCCGGGGGATCTTCACACCACGCGAAGGAGCAGCTTCCAAAGTACCAGGTACAACCATCCCTTCTGTGGGAATAGCCCCGGGGTTAAAGTTATTTACTATAATTTCTCCTCGGGAAATAATGCCTGCTTGAGGGCTCTGCTCCAGAAACATGAGGACAAGTATTCAACAGAGTACTTTTAAATGTTTCACATTGATGTTGTTTTTGCTCTTTGGCTTTTATCTCCAATAAAAACCGTAATCAAGCAGAGGTGATACAGCCTACTATGTACTGGATGAGGAAGAAATATTGCCAGTCAGGCAAATTACCTAGCTTTGTTTCCTTTGCTGTCTGATCCAGAATAATAAACATGTACTTTCCAGTTTTGTTATAAGAATTCCTAAGGATTCTGGGAATGTATATGGGCATCCTAAGAAAACAGAACATGCCAGTAAAAGGAAGAAAGCCTTGTATGGGAGAAGAAAGAAATGGCAAGATCTAATTTGAGAATGAAGGATACAAGGCTGGTGGCATTTTTTGTAGAGTGTGTGTGTGTGTGTGTGTGTGTGTGTGTGTGTAAGGAAACAGGTTAAGGTTATTGAGAAATATTGGCTAACAAGATAAAAAGGAAGAGATGTTTTATAAATATTAAATGGCAGAAGGATATTAATTGATGGGGGATTTATTGAACTTGTTTTAAGCCCTCGTAGAATCTTGTCTACTATTTTGCTGGAAAAACACCAGGGAAATTAGCAACAGCTATGGATCCAGAGGACTTTGTTAATTTCATAGTCAGGATTTGTGCCACTCTTTTTTTTTTTTTTTTTTGAGACAGAGTTTCGCTCCTGTTACCCAGGCTGGAGTGCAATGGCGCAATCTCAGCTCACCGCAACCTCCGCCTCCTGGGTTCAGGCAATTCTCCTGCCTCAGCCTCCGGAGTAGCTGGGATTACAGGCGTGCGCCACCGTGCCCAGCTAATTTTTTTGTATTTTTAGTAGAGACGGGGTTTCACCATGTTGACCAGGATGGTCTCGATCTCTTGACCTCGTGATCCACCCGCCTCGGCCTCCCAAAGTGCTGGGATTATAGGTGTGAGCCACCGCGCCCGGCCCTGTGCCACTCTTTTGCCCTTTTTGAGACATAGTGCGCCTGGGTCTCAAAGCGGATTGCAGTTTAAAAAGTATAGAGTAGAATTTTCAGCAGGTTGAGAATCACAGTTGGCACGTGGCCCTTGTACCCCAAGAAAAAGCAGATTATAAATGAAGGAAGTGGGTGGAAGTTAGTAATAAAGAATGTGAAAACCAGTTGGTTTCTGTCAGTGTATAGTGGGAAGAAGTTGGTATGAGCTATAACGAGAGAGAGAACCTGACTGAACAGGGCTGATAGATTTATCTTTCTCTTTCTGCCTCTGTAACCTTGTATAAGCAAGTGTGTATTTGTGTGTCAGCGTATGTATACTTGTGTATCTGTGTGTGTGTATTAGGAGTTTTAAAAAAGATTTGGAGGAGTATGTTAAGGGTGATTCCCGTGTTTTTCCTTGGTTGGAAAGCACACTGGCAGAGAATCTAGTTGGTACGTCAAGGTGCAGAACCATGGTTGCTTTGTGGCTACCCTGTGGCACACCGATTTGCTCGGCATTCATACCTATTGTGTTCATCAGTGTGTCACCAGCACTTAGCATAGGTACTAAGAATCCTATATCCCAAGACACTCATTCAGATGTCACTAGGTGAATGGATGTATTGGGGTATAAGGTTCTAGATCTCCAGGACAGCTCTGGGCCTAGAGACAAAGATGTAAGGGGTATTCTATGTAAACAATTACCAAAATCAAAGGAATGGTTGAAAATGCAGGCAGTTAGTAGGGGTGACCTCCAGGCAAAATCACAGTAAGGGATGATCTGAGAAAGAAGAGATTCAAAATGGAGAGTCATGAACAGCATCAGATGTATTGAAAGAAGTTTAATAAAGCAAACTGGAAAGTGTCCATTGGATTTGACTAAGAGGGAGGAGGTCATCATTGGAGTAGTTGGACTAGTTTGAACGTAAGAGTAACAAGCCAGCGAGAGTGGAGGAAGGGGAGGCAGGCAGTCCACCCTTTGGATGGTAAAAGGATGAGAGAGACTGGTCAGAAGCCGTAGGGGACAAATGTTTTTGAAATACTTTTGTAAAACTTTAGCGTTATCAGATCATCTGTCATCTTTTGGGCCCTCACAAAACCCTACCTGCAGCAATGGGCATTTTTTTGCCATACTGTTAATTATTTGGGTGAATAATACTGAACCATATTTCTTTTCAGGATGTTTTCTTAGTAGCAAGAGTAGAGTTACTGTTATTTTCATATTTTAATCTTCTATTCAGGGTTTATAAATAGAAGTAATAGTAATCTTTGTTTCTCATAACAAAAATAAAAGTGAACTCTGATAAAACACTTGGCTCCTATATGACAATATCGTGTATAAAAGAGAAATCACAAACATTAGTAATACTTTGGGGGGAAAATAGGCAATCGCCATTATAAATTAAGATTGTAAGATGACCACTTGAAGCTTTGAGAAAAGTTTTAATTATCGATGACACTAATGAGATTAATAAACATTATTTTCTGTTTTATTGCATGTCACGTTCCATGTACTAACTTTGATTTTGGTTTCTTGCATGTAGTACACAAGACCAGCTTCTGATGTCAACATGTTGGGGGAAATGATGTTTGGCTCAGTTGCGATGAGTTACAAAGGCTCCACCTTAAAGATACACTACATCCGGTGAGTCTAGGCTTCCTATTCTACTAGTTTTGAGAAGTGCAATGGTGGTATTGACTTCTTAACTCATAAATGTATTTTTCCCCTCTCCTTCCTTTTTTTTCCCAGTTCTCCTCCACAACTGATGATTAGTAAAGTCTTCTCTGCTAGAATGGGCAGCTTCTGTGGAAGTACAAATAAGTAAGTGTAGGATTTTGCACTCCCCACCCCATTTTTTTAAAGTGTGTGTTTCTTGAAAGAGTAATTCTTTAAGGGTCACAAGGTATTTTGAAATGAGAAGCAGAATAAGTCCAAATAACAAAGGTGTTTTAAAAGTGGCTACTGTCCTATAAACAGTGAGAAAAAACCTTTGACCTTATTAGGTGGCCCTAAAGACAAATAAGTTATCTGTTACCCAGTTGCCAATTTTTAGTTTCTTGGAAAATAAAAAATAAAAAAAGGGAAGGGGCTACATTAATGATCTTACTGTGTTTTCCAGTATTATTTTATTTATTTATTTTTTTAAAAAATCTTGGCATGGCGGTTCATGCCTGGAATCCCAATACGTTGGGATTATAGTGGGAAGGTCACTTGAGCCTAGGAGTTCAAAACAAGCCTGGGCAACATAGGGAGATCCTGTCTCTACAAATAATAATAATAGTAAAAAATTAGCCGGGCATGATGGTGCATGTCTTTGGTCCCAGCTACTTGGGAGGCTGATAAGGGAGGATCACTTGAACTTTCCTGAGAGGTTGAGGCTGCAGTGAACAGTACTTGTGCCACTGTACTCCAGCCTGGGTGACAAATCAAGACCCTATCTCAAATTATTTCTGAAGGATAAAAGTGCATAATGCGTTTTTCCAGTCTGATAAGCACCTGTGTGGCCAGGTGGTTTGTTTGTGCTTGCCATCTATTCTGAGTGGTCGGTTTAGCCTTTGTGATTGATTGGTACTTGGGGCATGCAATATTTTTACTTTTTAAAAAACTCCTGACTTTTTTCCTCTGATTTTACACTTCTGCATAATGAATTCTGAAATATCTAATAACTTAAACTCATTTTGACATATTCATTCATATATCTTGAACTTTCAAGTAGAAATATTTCATATGCTTCCTTTTTTAAAACAAAGCACCGGTTATACTTTGATAAATTTGAAAGAAAGGCACATTATAAACTAAAGGACATTCTTAGGGGCCAAGTGAAAGCTGTTTTTTCTTATCCTGGGAAATTAAAAATATTTCTTTATATGTTTGAATATCATTGAATGAGTCTTAGCTTACTCTTCAACAAAACAGTTTGAGCATTTAACATTGGACTGTCATGACTTAAGCCAATATGAGAATTGTTATTTATTTCTTATGAGATTTGTTTTTAACTGACCCTTGAGATTACCTGAATATTTATTGCATTAATTCCTTTAAATGCAGATTTATATAAAAATTATTTTGGCTTCATTATGCTGTATTATTCTCAAAGTCTTTTTGTCATTGTTGTTTTTGTCAGTTCTACACACAGCAAAAGTCTTTATTTTAATTGTTAATAAATACAACAAATTATTAAAGTCTACTTTCCTCATATTTTTATGAGTAATTGTTTTTAGAAGTTGTGAAATGAAACTCCTATAAGAATTATAATTTGTTATATTTTATTCCTGAAAAAAGTTGCTGAATTGCTCATTGATGTTAACCACAAGTAAAAGTTAATTTCATTTTGAGGGTTTATGTAAAATACTTGAAATGGATGGCAACTTGTTGGGTGTCAGTTGCTTAAGCAAAATGTAGAAATGAATAGCAGTATCCCAAGGGTCAGTCACTGAAGCAAAATTTACAGTTTGGTGTCTCATTATATAATATGAAATTGTTAGAAGTACAGTTGTTTAGTTACATGAGTTGAGCTACCTCCAAAATAGCTTTTGTTTTCTTCCAACAAATTCACCTGAAGTTGCAAGTTTAATTCGCTTTGGTAGATCTGAGACTTCATTTGTTTATTAAAAAAAAGTACTGAGGGACCGATTAGCTGTTGTCTATATTTGGAAGTCTGTTAGAGAACAGCTTTAGTAGCTTCTTGACATTTTTGTCCTCTTTCTCCTTCCCCCACTCCCCGGATACAGCTTGCAAGACAGCTTTGAGTACATCAACCAAGATCCTAATTTGGGAAAACTGAACACAAATCAGAATAGTTTGGGTCCTTGTCGTACTGCAAGTAACCTAGGTAAAATCAGACACACAAATTCTTTCTTTCTGAATACACTATTGTGGGTGTGTGTTTTGCTTTATTTGATTTTTTTTTTTTTGCATTATCTTTAATCTATGTTTATTTTTTGTGTGTGTACTTTGTTTGCCCTCTTCTATGTGTTTCCATCTCTAGGTCTGCTGCAAGCATGCAGCAGCAAACTGCTGCAGGGGGTAGCTGAAGGAGGACCTCTCCGGCTCACCCGGAGTGCTTCTTTCTTTGCAGGTTTGTGTGGAATGCTGAGTACAGTGTGACCCACACACATTAATAAATCCTGTGCAGGTTCTTAGGAAAAAAATCCTACTTGTGCCTCTCTTGAAATCCAAGGGGCTCTTGTGATAGCAGATATTGGTTTCAAATGCGACCAAATCCATGGTGTTTTGAAAATTCCACCAATGAACCTCTCTTGTAAATGTCTCCACTAATACTCTAAGTGTAAGCTGATTTGAATCTGAAATGAGCCCTTAGTATTTCTAAGAGGATTTTTTTTTTTCTGGTTTTTCTGGGCCTCTTCTGCTACTATGAACTGTTTCCCTTTGCCTTGGTGTCTTTTACCCATTTATTCAACTGCATCCTTACCTGCACGGAGTTTCTTTAAAAGTCACGCTAATAAGAGCATGGAAGACTTCTCTCTCTCTCTCTCATTTAAGTAGTGTAAATACAATTTCTAGGTTATTTACAGGTATAGTCATCTTGGTGTCTCTGAGATTTAACTTGTCTTGGCATGATTAACTTGTGGGGAACCACCATTACTAACATTTAAAGTTGTGAGTATAGCAAATGGTATTTTTCTTTCTTTTCTTTGTGGCCTGAAATATGCTAAGCACCATAGTTAGCTGATACCCTAATGAAATTGACATCCTCCCACCTACTTAGAGTGAGGATAACACATTTAAATACTCTCTTTACAACTGTGAAAATAAACATGCTTCAAAAAACAGCTGGCAGGTGTAATAATCAGGCAGAGCACTGGGCTGCTTGTCCATTGTAGAACTTCACTACAGCAGCATCACATCTGCCTTCTAGCCCAGTAAGTATACAGCTTAGGCCAATGTGAAGCATTCCTAGAAGTCTATAATACTTCAGAGTGTTTTCCAAAATTCATGCCAGGATGTGAGTTTTTCTAAGTAACTCTACAATAATATTGTGTATGGGTGTATATGGAAAGAAATGGAGGAAGAAATATTTGAAAATGAACATAACTGTTTTCTATCTGCCAAGAGAGTGGGTTATAAACAGAGAAACATTTTTCGAATTTATGAAATGGTTTTCAAGTATTTCTCTTCCCTAAGTCGCCTACAGTTACTACTAAAACTGATTATAAAGCATTCTGAAAATATATTGCTATTTAAATACTACTACTAAAAAAAACACTACCTGAAAATGTTTGTTCATTGCATCAACTGCACAAATCATTTATTATTCAGATAATTTATTATTCAAATAATAATTCGTTCATTTGTTTTTAAGAGTTGAATATCACTCAAAAAAGTTCATATGCTACAATTGAATACAGTCAGATGGTTACTTGGTTCTCTTTTCTTCTCACCATCTTTTTATATATTTAATTTTGCTTTCTAGTTAGTCTCTATTATAAGCTTATGCCAATCATCAGTAGCCGTAGCCTTCTTTGAAATGTAAAAATTACTGCAGTCGTTTTACAAACTTTAACTCTGAAGAGCCCGATAACATGATTTCCTTGTTCCTTTTTCTCAGCACACAGCACACCAGTTGATATGCCAAGCAGAGGACAGAACGAAGACAGGGACAGTGGCATTGCTCGATCAGGTACTTGTACTCTGCTTATTGGTTTAACTAACAGTGAACTATCACAATGGTGGGCAGTTGGGAAAGTAGAAACAGGTAGATAACCCTCATCCTGTTCTTTTCCCTTCCTAAGATAGTCTGACATATCTAAAGATCTGAAACTTTAATGTACAGCATCTGTTAGTGATTGTGCAACATAAGCTGGGTTTTTTTCTAACACTCAAATTCATATGAGACTAATGTTTGTTAAGAAGTTTCTTTCCAGAGTGCTTCCTTGAGCCAATGGTACTAGTAATGTGCTTGCTCAACTATTGAGTATAAAATCAGAGGAAGAGAAGGGTTTGTGGAAGTAAATCTGTCTGTGACAGTGGGAGGGCCGGCCAGCTGACCTGGTCACTGTTTCTTTTCTTCTGTTCTAGAGACATGCTGGTCTAGATTTTATCAGGTAGCCTTCTCTTCTTGCTTCATGGCCTAAACTTTTCTATTACTGCTTTTAAGATCTCTTGGTTTTACCTTTTGTATATGACTGCTTTTGAGTTTTGACTTCTTGACAAATCTGAGAACGGTGATGAATGAGTGAACTGAAATTCAAAGACTTGGAGGTGTGTGGTGCTCTGCCTGATCCATACATATCGTACAGGCAAGCCCGTACCTTCCAGGAGACTAGGAGCACCCTGCTGGTTTCTCTTGTGATACAGGACACCTTCGACAAATGGGCCAGCTAGCCAGTGCTCAGACTGGATCCAGGCCTCACATGCTGTTCTTCTTGGCCTTTCACTCATTTCTCTGTCCAGCCCCTTCCCTTAGACACTATTCAAAGGTCCCTGTGCTCCTGTGTAGTCTCATAGCCTTTTATCCCACTCTGTGCAACTCTGCTCTTGCGTTACTAAATGAAATGTGATTTGTTACTGAGTCCCTGGTTTGGTTTACATATGTCACATAATGTCAAGTATATAGCATTTTATTTGTGGTTAAAATTGATGTGTTTTGGTGTTCATAATCTTTTCTGTAAAGTTGGGCTGGGAATCTTAGATCAGAAACTCTCTCATTGATCAGGCCTAGCACAGTGGCTCATGCCTGTAATCCGAGCACTTTGGGAGGCCAAGGTGAGCAGATAACTTGAGGTCAGGAGTTTGAGACCAGTCTGACCAACATGGTGAAAGCCCATCTCTACTAAAAAAAAAAAAAAAAAAAAATTAGCCAGGCGTGGTAGCGCTTACCTGTAGTCCCAGCTACTCATGAGGCTGAGGCATGAGAATCACTTGTACCCGGGAGGCGGAGATTGCAGTGAACCGAGATTGTGCCACTGTACTCCAGGCTGGGCGACAAAGACTTAATCTCGAAAAAAAAACAGAGAGAGACTCATCGATCAGACCTGTATCATTTTTACTTATAGACCCCTTTGTACAACATAAAATCTGAGAAGGTAAAGGGCAACATATGAAAGTCTAAGTGAACTGGTTTGGTTTTGTTTCTGTTTAACAGTGCTCAAGATAACTCCTCCAGTTTTTGTGGGACACTGTCAGATGAGTTGTGTCAGTTACTCAAGGACAGTGAGCATGCGTTACAGAGCTTAGTGTTTCAAGGCTGGGCTCCCTGCCTTTGGAACCACTCGCAACCTAGCCCCTGGCAGGACTGGCAGTAGGGCTTTGTTACCGTTGACTTTCCAGGCAAGGTGTGGGCTTCAGCAGCAGTCGCAAAGTGGAAGCACAGCCCTGGAACCAAGGTCACTCTTAGTGAAGATGGCTGTCTTAGTGGGTGCCGGAGTTTAACATGTTTGCCTCTGTATGGCAGGAGCTCTTTAGCTCTCTGTGAAAGAAAGAAAGATGAGAAACAGGCCAGGCGCAGTGGCTCACATCTGTAATCCCAGCACTTTGGGAGGCCGAGGCAGGCAGATCACCTGAGATCGGGAGTTCGAGACCAGCCTGACCAACATGGAGAAACCCTGTCTCTACTAAAAATACAAAATTAGCCAGGTGTGGTGGCGCATGCCTGTAATCCCAGCTAGTAGGGAGGCTGAGGCAGGAGAATCACTTGAGCCTGGGAGGCAGAGGTTGCGGTGAGCCAAGATCATGCCATTGCACTCCAGCCTGGGCAATAAGAGCAAAACTCCATCTTAAAAAAAAAAGAGAAAGAAAGAAATATGAGAACCATTCTACTGGGGCCCGTTCTGAACACCAGCATCACAGTTTCTATACAGCTGTAACCTTATTTATTTGTTTATGCCCTTTTTTGTTGTGGAGAAGAGATTCAGGGAATTTGAGGGACCTAATAACAAACATGATTGGGAGATGTTTGGATTTTCCTAGGTAACTTTCAGTTTATAATGTAGTTCATATAAATGGCTCATGTTGTACAGGTTGAAATCATCTTACTTGTTTCGTGTTCAGATTCTAAATTTCTCCTGAAGCTACTTTTCCTTGCTCTTTGAGAAACAGAAAAGTTGGGAAGCCAAGTTCAAGTTAAAGTAGAAAGTCAGATTACAAGTAAAAATTCAGCCAGATCTGAATGCTTTTTCACAGTCCATGAGAGGAACTGGGACTGACCAGATTGGAGGGAGTGGAGGATAGGCCTTGATACCAATGTCAGTTTTGGAAGTTGGAGAAGACTGGCTTTCCTTGGTAGTTTGACTTCTATTCTGGGCAGTCTTTTCTTCCAGTGTCCAGCTCTCCTGTTGGGAGGAAGGGAGCACAGATGGTGGAGAGGGCTACAAATGGCCCTGAGTAGCATTTTGCTCTCCACGCTCATCCTGGTAGATGTGTTTACCTTCAGATATCATACCTGGGAGCAGTTCTGAAGTCACGGAGTCCATGTCAAGACTAGCGTGAGCTTTATACCTGTGGTGGCATTTAACACTCTGTTAATGTAAGAACTCTTTATGTTCACACTGTAGTTTGTTCTCTAAGGTTTCTCTCCTTGTACCCATCTAAAGTTTTGTAGGGACAAAGGCCCAAGTTCTGAAACAGCAGGGACTCAAAGTGTCAGAGTTAAGTTAGCAGTAGAAGGTGTAGAGAAATTAAGGACATAAAGATATTATTTATTCTCTTTTAGGCCTTTTTTTTTTTCTGGCTCTGTTGCCCAGGCTGGAGTGCAATGGCACAATCTTGGCTCACTGTAACCTCTGACCCACAGAGTTAAGCCATCCTCCCACCTCAGCCTCCCAAGTAGCTGGGACTACAGTTACACGCCACCACACCTGTCTAATTTTTTTATTTTTGGTAGAGATGGGGTTTCACCATGTTGCCCAGGCTGGTCTGGAATTCCTGAGCTCAAGCAATCTACCCGCCTTGGCCTCTCAAAGTGGTGAGATTATAGGTGTGAGCTACCATGCCATAGTAGTGTAATGAGATTTTTCTTAAAGAAAAATTGAGAAGGTAGTACAAGAGTTCCCATGTAACCTGCACTCAGTTTACCCTATTATTAACATCTTATATTAGTATGATATATTAGTTACAACGAATGAACCAATACTGATACATTATTACTCTTAACTAAAGTCCACAGTTTTTAAATTTCCTTAGTTTTTTACCTAATGGCCTTTTCTGGTTCTGGGACATTAGACTTAGTTGTCAAGTTCTTCAGGCTTCTCTTAGCTGTGACGGTGTCTCAGATTTTCTTTGTTTTTTTGGTAATCTTGAGGAATACCGGTTAGGTATTTTGTAAAATGCCCCATTATTAGAATTTGTTTAATTTTTTTTCATGATTACACTGAGGTTATGGGTTTGGGGAAGGAAGATCAAAGAAGTAAAGTGCCATTTTCATCACATCCTATCAAGGATATATGCTACCAACATGATTTACGACGGTTAATATTGGCCTTGATTACTTGACTGAGGTAGTGTTTGTCAGTTTCTCTCTCCACTCTCCACTGTAGGTTACTCTTTATTTCCTCCTCTCCACACTGTGTACTTTGGAAATAAGTCACTATGCTTAGCCCACGCCAAAGGGGTGGGGAATTATGCTGCCCTTCTTTGAGAACAGAGTATCTACATAAATTATTTGGACTTCTTCTGCATGGGAGATATGTCTCTTCTCCCATATATTTGTTCACTCATTATACTACTATGGACTCAAAGATACTTATTTTTCACTTTGGACTATAAACCAACACTACTTCATTTCTTTTTTTGTTTGTTTGTTTGTTTGTTTGAGACAGTCTTGCTTTCCCCTAGGCTGGAGTGCACTGGTGTGATGATAGCTTACTGCACCACTGCAGCATCTAACTCCTGGGCACAAGGGATCCTCCCTCCTCAACCCCCTGAGTAGCTGGGACTACAGTCATGCAACACCACACCCAGCAATTTTTTTTTCCTTTTATGTAGAAACAAGGCCCCGCTATGTTGTCCAGGCTGCTCTCAAACTCCTGGGCTCAAGCAGTTCTCCCACCTCAGCCTCCCAAAATATTGGGGTTACAGGCATAAGCCACAGCGCCCCATCACTTCATTTCTTTTATTGCTCAAATCGTTTCAGTTTTGGCCATTGGGAACTCTCTCAGTAGGCTCCCGTGCTCCTTTAACATACCTCTATCTGTGAGGGGTTGGGGTGAGTATTTTGAGCGCCTCCTTACCTTCTGGCACGACAAGTGCTCCAGAGTCATCTTGTATATTTCCTACCCCCATCCTGGAATCAGCCATTTCTTCACTCATAGACTGTCTTTGGAAAAAGCAGCACAAGCTGGAGGAGATATTCAGGGGAGTGCATCCTCACTGTATTTCCTTTCAGGTATTTTGAATATGTCCTCTTTACATTTACAAATCCAAAACATAGGGGTTATTCTAGTGGTTCCCATTAGAAATTTTCAAGTAGGGTCTTGGGAGAGAAGAGGGGTGGGTTTCAGTCATCCTAGGAGGTTGCATTGGCAAAGTTTGGTGATTATGGGACACAGGATATGGAGGAGGAAGGAGGAACCAAGGATGCCTCTCCAGTTTCTAACCTGAAAAAGCAAGTGGAAGGTGGACATTAGCCAGTACAGGGAAAGCAGGAGGCCCCATTCAGGGCAGACGGATATTGAGATAGTTTTTTAGCTACAGAGATTGGGATACATTTTTACCTTGAAGCGTCTACAAGTTCTCCAGTTGTTTGTAGTCAGCTGTAATTTAGAAATCGGAAACTGGGCCAGGTGCGGTGGCTCACGTCTATAATCCCAGCACTTTGGGAGGGCAAGGTGGGTGGATCACAGGGTCAGGAGTTTGAGAACAGCCTGGCCAATATGGTGATACCCTGTCTCTACTGAAAATACGAAAATTAGCCGGGCGTGCTGGCATGCACCTGTAGTCTCAGCTACTGAGGAGTCTGAGGCAGAAGAATCGCTTGAACCCGGGAGGCAGAGGTTTCAGTGAGCTGAGATTGCGCCATTACCACTCCAGCCTCGGCAACAGAGCGAGACTCCGTCTCAAAAGAAAAGAAAAAGAAATAGGAAACTGGCTCTAGTGAGATGGGTTTGAGCAGAAGCTAAAATTTGTTTTTTTGTTTTTTGTTTATTTTGAGACAAGGTCTCGCTTTGTCGCCCAGGCTGGAGTGCAGTGGCACAATCTCGGCTCACTGCAACCTCCACCTCCCAGGTTCAAGCGATTCTCCTGCCTCACCCTCCAAAGTAGCTGGCATCACAGGCACACACCACCACGCCCCAGCTAATTTTTGTATTTTCAGCAGAAACAGGGTTTTCCCATGTTGGTCAGGCTGGTCTCCAACTCCCAACCTCAGGTGATCCACCCACCTTGGCCTCCCAAAGTGCTGGGATTACAGGCGTGAGCCACCATGCCCAGCCAGAAGCTAAAATTTGGAAGTCTTGAGTACATGAGTAGAGTAAGGTTCAGAGGGCTGGGATTGAGACCAGTGTCATCAAGCCTTGTCTATTGTCCTGAATTCAGCTTTAGATTCTTCTTCAACAAGATGTTCATATCATTGATAAGAGAAATACTTTTTCCATTCTGCCTGCAACTGCATTTCCTCTGTTCTTAAAATTGGTAAAATAAACAGAAAGTCAGTATAAGGAAAACTTATAATATGTACTTTTAAACATTTTTATTTAAATGCTTTGAAATGAACTTTCAGGGTAAGAATACACATTATCATAGTGTTCAAGTAAGACGTGATTTGGTCACTCTGCAGGTACAGGATGTACAACCACCCAAAATTTGGTTTAGATGTCAAGATTGATGACTCTACATTCACACACCAAGAGGATATGAAAGGGCTTATTACTCATATAATGAGGCTCTTCTGGGGAGAGAACAGGGTGGGCTTCTCGAGCTGGCTGGAGAATATCCTGAGAGAATGGGACAGAGGATTAGACTGGGGCTTTTATGGTGGTTGCGGAGTAAGGCTGGGGTGAAACTTCCTGCATATTATTTGAAATTCTCACTGGCACCAAAGGAGAGAGCACCTGAGCTTTCTCATCAGTTTGCCCAGGTGTGGAGCAGAAAGGGAAGGGGGAGAAGAGTAAAGCTATCAGCCATTGAACATCAAGAAATGTCAGATTCTTTATTACAATGTGGGCCACGATTGAATAATGAAGGATGACATCCCAATTGTACTTGAACCCTTCACTGACTGAACTGATAGAGTGCTTTGTAGAGAGGAGCAAGAGCATAGGAGGTACTGTTTGTGTTTGTTCTTTGTATGGGGGAAAGGCTGTGACACCCCACTGACCTTGCATAATTCCATATAGGCAACTGCTTGAGCTGCACTTATCTGAGTCCTGGCAGTATGACTTGGTCCTCCTGGAACACTTCCCTACCTCCCTGGGAGGCTGTCATGGTAGTTTCTCAACAACTCCAGAGTTCTGATGAGGTATGGGACTTTCTGCCCTGCCTGCCTCAGACTAGAGCTGCAGTATATAAAAGCACTTAGTTAGCTGCAGTCTAGGACTGACTCCCCAGCAATGGGATAACCCATAACTTGCCTCATAGGCATCTGGCCCCTTTTGTCTTGGTGTTGTCCTTTTTGGCATGTGGGGCAAGGATCACTGGGAGCTGGCACCTTTGGCTTATTCTTCTTTTCACTGTCTATGTAAGTAATAAATTACCCAAATCTAAAAATGCCTGGTCGTATCTTCACCATTGAATCTTGGCCTTGGCCTTGCTTTGCCTTGTCTTCATATATGTGAGCTTGATAATCTGTAGTGTGGCTCAGTTTCTTATTTCTTCATACTTCTCCTATTTCAGGCACTTGGTATTTTCCTGGCATGGATATTTGTCTTTTTCATTACCACAAATTTGTTGGCGGTTTTTGCTTTAGCTTTTTTCTTTCTAAATTTGCATACTTATATACCTGTTTAAGAAAAATTAGAAAGTAATACAGATAGCAATAAAAACTATAAGGGATAAAGGAATAAATCTAAGAAAAAAATGTGTGATATTGCTATGGAGAAATTGTAAAAAATATTAAAAGAAGACCTAAATAAATGGAGCGATAAATCAAATTCTGCAAATTAATCTATAAATTCAGTGTAACTTGAATTAAAATCCTTTGTGAAGCCAGACTAAATAACTTTTACTTAAATGGAATAATAAAGGACCACATTTTTATGCCCTTCATAAGTCTTTTGTAGACACTTCTTTCTTAGAGCCCAAACTATGGATAAAAGACATAGGATATGAGAATAATTTGGCATGTAAATGCAGAGAGTGAGTGGTCACCAAGGTGGCTAGCATTTATACCTTAGATAAATTTAAATTTAAGGTATTTTACCATACAACATATCCACATAACAAAACTGCACTTGTACCCCTTATAATTTTTTTTAATCCTATATAAATTTTTTAGAAATTTATACAAATTTTCTAAAAAGGAAAAAATTTAAGATGTTTTGAAATCAAGGTGATAAGAACATTGGCTTTTTATTAAAGGGTCTTTATAGGAATTTTACTAAAATTTTAAAGTACCTGTTTGGCTTTTGTGGCCTTTAAAGTCCTAAAATCATTTTGTGATTTGGGAATTAAAATGTATTCCTTATAATTTGATTTTCCTATTAAGTTAACAGGTTTGGTTTATTTTAAATGAAATTTTCCTGCTAGGCAATAACTACAGTTCTACTCATTTACTTTTTAAATACTCCTGTGTTTGTGTGTTGAGAAATACAATTGCTGAACTTTAAGGAACCTTATATTTTTTCCAGTGTTTCAAGCTAAAACTTGAAGATAAGTAGTGTCATATTACAGTTAACAAAGATTATTATTTTATTTTGGATGTAATGCCTCCTGTGTCAAACAGATATAAAAAGTGCTCAGATTCAGAGCCATGCTATCACTTACATCATCTAAAACATTATTTTTAATGAAGGCAGGGGAAAAAGAAAATCTAAATGCTGTATATCCTGCTTTGGCCACAAGAAGCTTTTAACAAATTCAGTATTTGAATTCTGTCTAGAAATTTGTTTCTCTAATGCTTAATTTCTGTCACACTTGATTGAGATGGACATCACTGTCATCCTTTACATAGTTTGCTCATTCTTCATTTAGCAGCATTTCTTGAGCATCTCACATGGCAGGCATTTCTTCTAGGATATGTGAATAGATCAGTGATCAAATGGACATTATCCCTGATCTCACAGATTTTATATTCAATAAAGGAGAGACAGATAATAGACAATAAAATGTAGGTAACCACTTACCACTGAGGAAAAGAAAACTTATGGAAGCCCTCTCTAAGAAGATGAAATTTCAGCAAAGACTTGAATGCCAGTAGGGACCAGCTATGTAAAGATCACAACAAAGAGCATCTTAGGTATGGGAAAGGCTAGTGCAAAGAGGTATCATGGGGATGAGAGAGTGGCGCAGGATGAACCTGGAGAGGAAATAAGGGGTGTGATCCCACTGATACATTTTTTTATTTTGATGGGATTGTTTCCACATGTATTTGGATGGGTGCTGAAGATACAGAAGAGTTAGGAGTTCTCTGCAGCATCCTTTTCCTAGATGTCTCCTTGCAAATGAAAATGCCTGGCAGAGCATAGATCTGCTGTTCTGGGGTCCTGCCCTGATCATTTGCTGTAGCCCTATTTCCTGCACAAAGTCTGAGGGTGCTCCTGTTTAGAACTATAATCACATTTTTCAGCAGAGTAAATAAGCCAACCTCAAAACTTTTTCCTTTGAAGACATTAGAGCTGCTTCTGAGTGCTTGATTTTTGCGCTTTCTTTCTAGACTTACCACATTCTGTGGTAATATTATTAAATCCTTGAAGACTTTTGTTTTTCTTCTCTCTCAGAGTTTGAGCTCCATGAGGGCAGAAACCCACCCAACCTGTCATATCAACAGTTCTGTTCCCAGCAGCTTGTATAGTACCAGGCATATACTAGATGCTCAATGAATATTTGAATGAGGGGAGAAAATAAGTCCATCCATATACATATATATATGTATATACAAACATATACGTATATATATATGAGTATGCATGGATTTTTTTTGGTAATTATTGATATTATCTGGTTCTTTTCATATAGAATGTCTGAGATGTCTTCTCTTTGGGCCTTTTCCATGGGTGGCTTTTGTTGGCATTTGAGTCTCAGTTGAGATGACCCATTTTCATAAAGATATTCTCTGAACTGATTAAAGAATTTACCTCTACCAAACCCAGAAGCCTTTGTCCTAGTTACTTAGAGAAAATCATGGTAACTTATTTCTATAGTAGTTACCACAGTGTGAAATAATCTTATTTATTCCATGAGTGTAAGTTGCAGCTGCTCTGCCTATGTCCCTTCAGTTTCTAACCTAGGTCCCTAGCATGGCGCAGGCGCTTTCTAAGTGTTCAGTAAATATTCATTGAGTGAATAAATTTAAGAGTTTCAGGGCCTTATTTGGTCAAATCTAAATTCTTTTGTCAAATAATCAGTGCAGTGTTTTCTAGTAAACTGTCACAAGTAGCAAAATTTTTTTTTTTTCCAGAGAAAGTTAAACATTAATCTTGAACTTGATTGGCACATGCCAGGAACGGCAGCAATCAGCATTTAAAAATCTTTAGAGTGATTCTCTTTTCTGATTGTTAATCTCTGCAGGAATAAATGGATGCTAGTTGAATATACCTCCTTAGATAGAAGGGTGGGGACAAAAGCACAGTTGTTTAAGTTGGGAGTTAACCAGGGAGAAAATGTTAACAGTAATCTGGTGATGAGACTAGGGTTAATTTTAATTTTCTTCTTAATGCACAAACTGCCAAAGTCTTTGCAACCTATGTGTATTAACTTTTTTTCTAATTATAAAAGTATTGTAAAAAGAAAAGCTCCTAAAAATATTAAGGAACATTTAGACATAACACTTTTAAAACTGAAACTGAGCCTGTGAATAATTTAACTAAAAATCATGCATGTTTTAACTGAGACACCAATTGGAGAATTTCTTTATCCAGTACACAGAGTTAATTGGGGGCATAGCTAGCACTGAACTCATGCAAAAGTTCTTTTCATTATCATGTAGATGCTAGGCCCTATTCCAAAGGTAGTGAATCAACTGGGGAAGAACCCATGTTGCTGTCTTGTCTTTTTTTTAAAAAGATGAGGTCTCATTATGTTGTTCAGGCTGGACTCAAGCTCCTAGGCTCAAGCGATTCTCTGGGCTTGAGCTGTCTTCCTGCCTCAGGCTCCCAAGTTACTGGACACACATGCTTGTGCCGCCACCTCCATGAAGCTTTCTTTTTAAACAAGCTCCCCAGGTGGCTCAGATGTATACCAGCACTCTAGCATTGCATGCATTGCATCAGAAGGCACTGCCATTCAGACAGTGAGCCAAGCCAACTTTCAAATACACTCATGTTGACTAAATCCATCCTTTTATCATGAAAATGGCAGTTGTTTTCAGGTTAAGGTTAGTCCTCTTGCACTTGAAAGTTGTACTGAATTGTTATCTAGAGTATATGATTAACAGTGACGTGCCACAGCACTTTTACATAAAAATCTTAAAATATTTTTGATGAGGAAAGGCTGGATAGCACTAAGCCAACACTTTAATATAAACTGTCTCATTTGCATGCCATAATAAGTGTCATTCAGCAGGAAAAAAGGAATGTTCTCTTTGATTTTTTGCCTTCCCTTGTTGTGTCTCTATTACAAGTTCTAAGTTATTCTCGTAATTAATGAGAACTAATAATCGTTTCATACTCTGAGGTGTCTTACTTGGCCCACCTTTTCCAAGAATGATTAGGAGTGAAAAGCTAACATTTATCATGTGGGGCACTGGGTTAAGTGTTGTACATGTATCGATTTGTTTAATCTTCACAGGAAGCTTATGAAATAGCTGTTTTTCAAAGTTTTCTTTCGTCTACAACCTTTGCTAATGCATTTTACATCATGATCTAGTAACACATCTTTATATATAACAAGGAGAAGTTTCGTGGATTAATATTTACAGTGCAATATTCTCTATTTTCTTTTCTGTTTTTTTTAAATGTTGGTTTTGATCCACTAGACAATTCAGAATCCCCAAGCAGATAGCAGCTTTCATGAAAAATGCTGAGATGTGGTACTTTATTGTCCCCATTTTACAGATTAGAAAGCCGACAGGTTAAATAAACTGCTGTCCAAGTCACCTACTAGACACAGAAGCAAGATTTGAACCAGGAGCCTGGACTTTTACTTTGTTTGCTAACCTGAATTATGCAATACAGATAATTTCCAGAATAAATTGGACCTCAGGGTCGTCGCTATCTTGTGTTGTATGATACCTTTTATCACCCCTCATAAGGGTCATAGCTGACACGCCTGTAACAAAATATAGGTTAAAAAGAGAAAAGCATAACAAATTTATTTAATCAAAATTTTACGTGAAAAGGAGGCAGAGCAAGATGGCTGAAGGAAGCCTCCACTGATCGTCCTCCCTGCAGGAACGCCAAATCTGAAAACTATCCACACACAAAAAAGCACCTTCATAAGAACCAAAAATCAGGTGAGCAACCACAGTACCCGGTTTTAACTTCATAGAAGGTAGGAGGCAAAGAGAGACAGTCTTAAATTGCCAACGCCACCCCTCCCCATCCCCTGGCTGTATGGTGCAGAAAGGGAATCTGTGCGCTTGGGGGAGAAACTTTGCATTGGAATGCAGTGCTGCCAACACCAGGCAGAGATCAGCTGGTGCCCACGGAGCACTTACTCCAGCCCTAGCCAGAAGGAAACGCCCATCCCAGCAATCGGAACTCGAGTTAGGAAAGGCTTGCCACCATAGGCTAAAGTGCTCAGAGGTCCTAAGTAAATAAACTTGAAAGGCTGTCTAGGCCACAAGGACTGCAACTTCTAGGCCAGTCCTGATGCTGTGCTGGGCTCAGAGCCAGTGGAACTGGGGTATACCCGGCCTAGTGATACATCAGCCAGGGCAGCTAAGGGAGTGCTTGTGCCACCAATCTCCCAACCCCAGACAGTATGGCTCCTAGCTGCAGGAGGGACTCCTTTCTTCCACTTGATGAGAAGAGAGGGAAAAGTATAGAGGACTTTGTCTTGCAACCTGGATACCAGCTCAGACCCAGTAGGAGAGAGCACTGGGCAATGTCTTGAGGTCCCAATTCTAGGCCCTAGACCCCAGACAGCATTTTCAGAAACAGCCTGGGCCACAAGGGAACCCACTGCCTTGAAGGGAAGGACCCAGTCCTGGCAGTATTCATCACCTGCTGACTTTTAAGGCCCTGGGTGAGACTCTGAGACATGATGTGACCTAGCACATTCACACCCGTGGTGACTATGAGGACAAGCCCCTTATGCTTGAAAAAGCAGAGGAAAGAATGAAGAGGACTCTGTCTTGCACCAGGGTACCAGCTTGGCCGCAGTGGGGTAGAGCACCAAGAAGGCTCTTAGGGTCCTCAGTTCCAGACGTTGACTCTTGAACAGCATATGTGGACCTGCCCTGGGCCAGAGGGGAGTCTGCTGCCCTGAGGGTGAGTCCCAGGCCTGACCGCATTCACCATAAGCTGACTGAAGAGCCCTTGGGTGTTAAGTGAACATCAGCTATGGGCTGGCAGTACCCCCTGTGGGCCTGTGGTGGTGGTAGACAAGGGGAGAGACCCCTCTGCCTGGAGAAAGGAGAGGGAAGAGTTGGAATGACTTTGTCTTGTGGCTTGAGTGCCAACTCAGCTGCAGCAGAACAGAACACCAGGTAGATTCCTAAGGTTTGTGACTCCAGGCCTTGGCTCCAAGACAACATCTCAGGACCCAGCAGGGGGAACTTTAAGGGAAGAATACAAGCCTGACTGACTTCACCACCTGCTGATTTTAGAGCCCTATGTCCTTGAGCAAACATAGGCGGTAACCAGGTAGGAGTTGCAGCGGGGCTTGGGTAACATCCAGTGTTGTGCTGGCTTCAAGTCTGACCCAGTGCAGTCTCAATGGTGGTGGTCACAAGGATGTTTGTGTCACCCCTCTTCCAGCTCTAGGCAGCTCAGCAGAGAGAGAGAAAGAGAAACTCCATTTGGGAGAAAGTAAGGGAAGAGAACAAGAGTCTTTGACTGATAATCCAGAGAATTCTTCTAGATCTTATCTAAGATCAGCCAAGGGAAGCACAGTGTCAGTTGGCTTGGGGTATCCCCTAATGCAGATACAGCTGCAGTGACCAAAAACTTAAGATCATAGTACCCAAGTCCCTTCAAATACTTGGAAAGCCTGCCCAAGAAGAATGGGTACAAACAAGCCCAGCTTGTGAAGATGACAATAAATAACCTTACTCTTCAATGGCCAAACACTGAATGACATCCACAAGCATAAAGACCATCCAGAATCACAATACCTTACCAAATGGACTAAATAAGGCACCAGGGGCCAGTCCTGGAGAGGCAGAGATATGTGAGGTTTTAGACAGAGAATTCAAAATAGCTGTGTTGAGGGAACTCAGAATTCAAGAGAACACAGAGAAGGAATTCAGAATCCTTATTTAATGAAGAAATAGAAATAATGTAAAAGAATCAAGCAGAAATTCTGGAGTTGAAAATTACAATTGTCATATTGAAGAATGCATCAAAATTTTATATGGCATGGGAGTCTTCAGAGATACCCAAAGACTCAAGGGAAAACTGTCCATTTTTATGCTTAGATTTGATGAAGAGTGGGTAGCCAGGTAGAACTGTGATTGGACAAAAAGGGGATGATCTTATAGTAACAGACTGAAGGGGAAAACCCATCCAGCAAGGGCCCATCCCAATTCTTCTTGATCTCTCTGTGTGGCATTTCTTCCTACCAGGTATAGGACTCGACCCCTTCTGGAATTGAGGATCTTACAATCTACTTTCAGATAAAGTAGGCCTAAGAATTTCTTTGTAGCCAGCTCTTACACAGAAAGGCAAGGGAATGTTAGAGTAATAGTTCTAGGTTTCATGGCTCGCTTTGGGGAAAAGGGGATCTAGTTTCTATGGCTTGCCTTGATGAAGAGGAATTTTAGTTTCTGTGGTTTGCCTTGCAGGGAGGATGGAGAGCAGAAGAAAGAAGGGCAGGAGAAGGTCTGAGATAGAGTTGACTTCTGAGGCCTTCCAGTGCCCTTTGGTTCAAAGTGCTCAGCATGCCAAGGCACCGTATTTTGGGATATTGTTTTCTAAGCCCCAATACTGTGACAGGAGAAAAGTACCAACACGTACCACTCGTCAACCTTGTCCTCTACCTGCCTGGAAGAAGTTGATTTGCTCAGCTAAGGCAAGGAGAAAGGCAGGATCCTAGAGATATGGAAGGGGGCTTCTGGATTCTACAGGGGACTTTGGGAACTCTAGGGGGCAGGGCAGAAATATCTAACTGGGATGTTTTATTAGGTAATTTTGCGTGACTCTGAGGAAAAGCTCTCTTCTAACTCCCTTCAAAATTCTCAGTAAAATTACCTTTTTACTGATACTTGAAATGTGAATTTGGTTTGGGGGATTTAAGTCTGGTCTCAAGATGGCAACCAGGTTAGCTTACTGGGGCCAGCCACATGTGGGTAACAGTTCGGTTAAACAAAGTTCCATACATTCAGGAAGTATTTGCTAATTGCCTACTGTAGTCAAGGCGCTGTTATGGGTATAATGGATGCAAAAATGATTAAGCCCTACCAAACAAATTTTCTGTAAATATCAGCTAGATAAAAGGAGAAGCATCTGATAGACCTTTGCTTTGGAAAGAAACTTGAGTCATCATGTTCGCTGATACTATTATAGACTTGTCCACCACTGTACCCCAGTTGCCTAGCACACCTGGCATTTCTTATTAATTGATAGCAAAGTAACTCCCAGAGCTCAGGTCAAGGAGTCAGGTTATTTACATTTGGCTACAAAAGGATAAATAAAAATGTAATAGTTCATGTGGAGACACTGCTTTTTCAAGTGATATCCATGAGCATAGTATGCTGTGTTTACCAAAATCAATTTCCTTTGCACTGTGATTTGCTTCAGAAAATGTTGACTGGCCATCTACAGCACCCTATTTTCTTTTCCACTGGACTGAGTGACATTTCAATGTCTGATTCCTTAGCCCTAGGGAAGTAAAGCAGAACAAGTCTGTTTTCTTCCATTCTTTCAAACCAGTAGATGTTCATCAAGCAGCTTGACTTGAAAGGAACACTTTGGCCACCTGAGAGGGACTAGCTCCTCCTCCCTGCCTGTTAGAAAAGTCTGGGCTGGCACTGTCAGCTCATACTTCCCAAGACACAACTGTAGGCATCTAATATGTGGCAGGAGGAGGCAGAGAAAGGCTCAGAGGCAAATAAGTAACCCAAGCAGAAAGCATATTGAAGAGTAGAGGTTTCTTTTTCACAGACAAGAGAGTAGCAGTAAGGGCTGGAAGGAAGGAGGGTAAGTTTTGTATATATGGAGATGGGGTTTGGGAGACAGGATAGTCTGTGGGGGAAAAATCTTAGTTGCCTAAACTTTACCTCAAAGTATAGAGTGAAGGAGTTCTTAGGAGGAAATATGTGTAAGTAAGCACTGTGTATGGCATTAGTTTCCAGGTGGCAATATGGTTATGTTGTGTGGACCATTTTAGTAGAAATCTGCAGTCTACATTCTGAGTAATGATTATTTTGCATTTGTAATATGGGCTTGCTAATTTATGCACTTGCTATATCTGTGACTCTTATTTCCTTTAATTTGTTTTCCTTTTTAAAGGATGTTTTCTTTGCTATTCAGAAATCTTAGGAAGAGGGAAATTATAGTCTCCCCCTGCTGGATATGACTGGTAGAACCTGAAATTTTAGGTTACTTGGCATAGATAGTTTTTTCCAATTTTTGGATTGTATTAAAATACACATAACATAAAATTTACCATCTTAACCATTTATTAGGTTTATGCAAAGGTAATCACGGTTTTTGTCATTTTTTAATGGCAAAGTGTACAGTTCAGTGATATGAAATACATAATAAATGTATAGTTCCGTGATACTAAATACATTGATGATATTGTGCATTATGTAGCTACATAAGGACTAATTGTCTTCAACTTTCCAATTCTAAATTCTTCCTGCAGCCTCACTAAGCAGTCTTTTGATCACACCTTTCCCATCTCCAAGCTCCTCTACATCTTCTTCCAGCAGTTACCAGCGCCGCTGGCTTCGAAGTCAGACAACAAGTTTGGAAAATGGTATCATTCCAAGGAGGTGAGTTGCAAGTTTCCTCTTGCCGAGAAAAGTACTAGTGTCGGCAGCTTGATGAAACTGGCAGGGCAACTGTTCGCGCCTATTGTCAGAGGAGAAAGAACCAAACTTTTTTATTAGCTTCAGCTTAGCCTGCAAGTTTACAAATTAGAAGTTCGAAGGAAAGAATAAATAAATGCTAAAATTAAAAAATCTCCTCCTTTGGAAGACACTGGGAAGTATCTGGGTAGTTGTTTCATGAGCTAGATTGGGTGTTCATTTAAAATGGTGTGCTCTCTTTAAATAGGGTCCCTTCCAGATGTAGCTTTTATAAGTAATGAGGGAGATGAGTCTCTTTTTGGCCACAGTGATACCAATGTGGTATTCAAAAATATATGAAGTCAAGGGTCTGTGATATATTCTCTTTGTGAAATGTAAATTCTTAAACTAAACAGATATGAATATGATTATAAATAGAGATGACATCTAGGTATTTTCTGCTTTCATTTCAGTTGGTTTTTGGATCTAAAGTTCAGTTGTGTGCAAAAATGTACGTTTGATGTTACATTCATAGCTTCCAACTTTTTCTTCCTACAGTCCAAATACTTGAAGGGAAATTTTTTTGTGTACCTATAAAAATTCATGTCAATTAACTGATTTAGTAAGTTGACTATTCCTGACCATATGCAGGGACCTGTGAAGGTATAAGACATTTCAGCTTTGTGCCTGTACTTAAATAGTTTATGAGATGGTACGCACATAAATAATGTTATAAAGATGTTATGTGATAAATATCATAGGCAGATATAAAGTGCTATGAGACTCAGGATGGAGAAGACACAGTGATGGTCATGGGGGGAATTAGGGAGCCCTTCCTGGGAGAGATGGCACTGAAGGGACAAGCCGAGAAACTGAGGGGTCAGGGGGTGTGAGTAACACACATCAGGTTGCTTGCCTCACTTCTGTCTCTTTCACAATCCTAGAAGCTAGCTGGAGAGAAAAAAATTATAGCTTCATCACCCATCAAGAAGCACTTTTTGGTTGGTGGACTTTGGATTAAATGATTAAAAGCTTGGAATTTTGTGTGAACACAAGTCCTAGCTCTGTCACACACTAGATGTATGATAGAATAAGTTAACCTGGATTCTAGGCGTTGCATCTCGTCTGCAATATGATAATACTAGCACAGCCTCAGAATGTTGCTGGGAGGGTTAAATGAGATAAAGCAAGTCCAGTGTTTAGCCAAGACATAGGATATGGGCAGTAAAATATGGCCAGTGTGAATTACTTATTATTATTATTGCTATCATTATCATCACTGCAACTGTCAGGAGAAGGCGCCACCACCATCCTCACTGGCATTATACCAGCTTCTGTGATTGGAAGAGATAAGTCTTGGAAACCATCTTTTTTCAACATCTTCTCTTTTCTGAAAACGCTTTTTTATCCCTTCAGGTTTAAATTCAAAGTTGAAATCATGTTTCTCAACTCCTTTGAAATTCTTCAAAACTAATTTGAATTGAGATCTGGCATTGGGAACTAGTGAATCTCTGGTGAACTTACACCTAAAATAAGTATCCTACATTCAGAAAGGTGTTACCTAATTTATGGGACCAGTGCAAAATAAAAATGTGGTGCTTCTTACTCAAAAAACAAGAAAAGTGTTATTAAAGGGACTAAAAAGGAAGAAAGTTTTTCTTTAAGAATATATATATAAGATGTAATAGAGATCATAGTGATAGATGAATAATAATATAAACTTACAAACTCCAAACATATTTTTGGTGTCATAATTTTATATTATAATATGTGATATCTTGTGTCATAAGACTTTTCTGCAAATACATTTGTTTGGTCATCAAAGTTTATAGTTTCAGCAACTTGGCTTTCAATTGATGTAATTGAAGAGATAGTCCTGGCAAATGTAAGGTGGCAAATAATTTTTGATAGTTTTTGACTTGGAGAAGGATCTTTCTGCTGATGCAGTGTTACATAGCTTTATGGACTATGACAACATTTGGATAAATTTTTTAACTTTCAAGATGTAAATTTTAGTACATCTGGATCAGATGATTCTTGTTAAACAATTTTTTAAAAGATTTAATTCTTCACACAAATCCATTTTGAGTAAGTCTGAATTTAATTTTAGATGTAAATTTATACAAGGTTATTTTAATATTTCTTCTGACATTTCCTGTAACTTGCGGAGATCTTACAAGAAACTATAAATGTTCTCATGAGTTATATATAATTCAAAATGCCTATTTGTGCATTCTATCACTGTGTCCTCAATTACGAGGAAAAATTAATTTTAAAATGGCCTTCCTCTTTAATAATTTGTTCATCTGAAGCTTCATATGAAAACTGTGTGGGTTTTTTTGTCCAGTATAACAATCTTTACATTCAATTTCTATTTCTATGCCTATGAATATTTACTTTGCATTGTTGCAGCAGTTTTCAAAAACAATCTAAACTGTTTGCAGAATTACAATAATTCCCTGATATTCTTTAATGCAATGTCCCCATTTAGGCTTTTACTTTGTGATAATTTACTGTCCTGGGGTTCAGGTCAGAGAGTTAAATATCTGTGCAGACTGTATAGGGACTGGCTCTGGTGACTAATGGGCAAGCTGGCCTTCCACCGTGGTTCCTGGAGCTACCAGAATCCTTCCTCTCTCCTCTCCTCTATCTCCCACAACTATGGCTACTGCAGCGTCTGTTGTCACCACAGTCACAGCCGTCAGTGTGGGTCCAAGACCCAGCCATTCCACTTTAGAGTCTTGTAACACCGTGGCCTGCCTCGGACTTGTGGGTACGTGCCTAGTGCTGGGCCAGTTTCTCACTGTCTGGGCTGCAAGCCCTTGGTTCTTGGATCACCCATATACAAACTGCTGCCCAGTGTCTTCACTACTCATGTGCATGTATAGGGGCGGAAAGGGTGCGGTAACGTTCCCTGCATATCATAAGGGTCATGGCTGACACTCCTATAACAAATACAGGTTAACAAGAGAGAAACGTAACAATTTTATTTAGTCAAAGTTTCACATGACATGGAGCCTTCAGAAATGAAGATTGAGGAACCCAAAGAAAACTATGTTTTTATGCTCACATTCAACAAAGAACGGATTGCCATGTAGAAATGTGATTGGACAAAGGAGTATGATCTAATGGTAATAAACTTAAGCAGGAAAACCCAGCTGGGCCTGTCTTGTCAGAATTCTTTTTGACCTCTCTGTATAGCATTCCTTCCTCCCAGGTAGAGGGTAAGACCCCTCTGGAATGGCAGGGTCTTATGATCTATTTTCAGACAAGGTAGGTCAGAGAAATTATTTGTGGCCAGCACTTACAAAGGTAGGAGGAAGTTAGAATAGTATTTCTTTAATAGGTTTTACAGTTGGCTTTGGGGAAAAAAGAGGCTCAGGTTTTTGTGACTTACCTTAGGGAACAGGAATCTTAGTTTCTATGCCTTTGGGGAGAAAGGGGAGCAGGAGAAGGAAGGGCAGGAGAAAGTCAGAAAAGCAAGGTCTTGCTTTTGAGCCCCTGTCCTTCAGTTCAAAATACTCAGCATACCAAAGTGCCATACTTTGGGGTATCCTTTTCTGAGCTTCGTTGTCTCATTAGACTTGATTTATAGCACAAAAGTTCAAAGATAAAATTATTTAAAATTCAAGATGGTAATCACAGAGCATGAAATGAAGCCTGGGGCGCTAGTGAGGGCAGGACCCTGTGTGAGCGGGGTCGAATGCCCACGCAGCCAGCCCTGATAGAGTACTGCTGAACACCGAGAACGCACGGGTAGCAGACGTTGTAAACTGATCACTGTGCCTGTGAAGGTCCCTTCGTTTAAAGGATGTTGTAGTTGATCTCTCCCTTTTGGCAGGTATGCAGGTGGGAAAATTAGTTTTTTATGCTATAGGCAGGAGAACAGGGGGTACCAAACATTACGATTGCTTCTCTCTGACAGACAATTCATGGTAATTAAAAATGTCCTTCCTAAGAGAGTTAAAGGTAGCAGGGATGATAGTCACAGTTTTCTTTTTTTGTTAGACTTGGGCAACACTTTATTCCATAAACTAGAATGAATGTTTTCAATATTCACAAATCTTAACAGTTGGCTTCACACTGACCTCAGGGCCCCCTGCTGTGCCAGGTGGTAAGCTTTGATTACTGGATGGGGAATGGAGCTCAGGCATTTAAAAGCTAATGTCAGGGATTCCATCACTTACCGAGGCATTTGAAACCTTAAAGAGCAAAGTATAATGTCCCAGGAAGCCTTTTGATTTGAATTATTAAATTGGACCAACCTGATAAAGTTGCTGGTGGGATGTTCTTTGACCTACAATTTCATATGGCCCAATGTAATACATAGATTCAGCATAAGTTCAAAGCTGAAACAAATAATGATTAGACCAAGGAATCCTGATATCAATGATTATTGAGATGTCCTTAAATAGTCACTTTTACTTTAATTATTTATGATCTTGAAGTACTTACAATGTACATAAATGCTTATTCATAAATGTTAACAAACTTCTATTTGATTTCTTTATAAGGAAAAAGATTGTGTTTAGCTGTAGTCTTTCCTTGACTCTCAGGACTGTCAGCTGATCAGACTGCTTCCAGCCCCTTCCCTCAGTGCTCTGCCTGGTATGATGCATTGGCTAGCATGAGCACCAGCAGACAGATTAGGCATAGGGTCGGAGTCCTTGGTCATTGCCAGTATCCAAGTAATGAGCCTAAACTAGAAGATAGGAATCCTGGGTTCTAACTCCAGCATTGTCACTAAGAACCTTTCTGTTCCTGAAAAAAAGTTGAGTCAGCACTCTGCCTCAGTTTCCACATTTGCAGAACAGCCTGTGTACCTTCTCTGGTGACATGGAGATAAAGATATGATGAATTACTGGGGCACATACTTAAATTTTTGGAAATATTCTTAAACATCCTTTTTTGTAGAATAATTTTTAAATTATAAGATACTACATGACCCGATTTATTCCAGGTTGCCTGCTTGATCCAAGACTACAGAATGAAACTCAGTTGATTTAGAATTCAGTGGAGGGTTATAGTGAAGCAAGTAAATTATCTACTCTATTATAGCTATGGAAGTTTTTCAGAAATTCAGCAGGTGGCACTCTCTGCTACGTTAAAACTGACGAGAGCATTGGCTATTGTTTATAGGGTGGAGATGGTGACGATGATGAGAAACTGTCGGGTTCAGTGTTTATTATAATTTGATTATTAAAGATCAAACTGGCCTAAAGATGAGTGGACTGATAGAGTCATTTTACTTTGGAAAAAGAAGGAAATATAAGATGACAGAAAAGAGGAAAGGTTTGCAAGCAAGCCTTACTGTAATATATACTCAGGAGAATTCCCCAAACAGAACAGAAATCAACTACTGTAGTGTAAGGAAACAAGGCTTTAGTATCAGTACTTTGGTAAAAAAAGAGAGAGGATTGTATGAAACTGTGTGAAGTTATTAGGAAGCCTCAAGAATTTTCTCTGATGATTAGAATCTAGGGATTTCCCAGAGAAAGCAGGTAATGGTTTATTATAATGTGTAACAGTTATAACAGCACCTTGTGCCTTCAGTGACACGTCTGGAGTGAAAACCTTTTACTGATTTACCCACCATACCTACATCTCCAGGCTCTCGCTTGAAGTTAAGGGAACTAGTAACATGTAACTGAGGTTAGAATAAGATGTCTATCTCCTTTTCTTTAAAAATAAAACAGCCAGGCACAGTGGCTCATGCCTGTAATCCTAGCACTTTGGGACACTGAGGCGGAAGAATCGCTTGAGCTCAGGAGTTCAAGACCAGCTTGGGCAACATAGGGAGACTCCATCTCTACCAAAAAAAAAGTAGCCAGGCATGGTGGTGTGTGCCTGTGTCCCCTCAAAATTAATTATATTAATTAAATAGCTTTCCTGAGCATAACACTTTTGGTGTATGTTTGTTTAATAATAAAATCTGGATTTATTTGAAATCACATGAGCATTAAAGACTATGAGTAAAGGCCTAACTAAGTTGAAGACCAGGGGCAGAAGGCTAATTCTCATATTCTGCCCAGGATGAGTAATTGCTATGTTGTAATTTGTAATAAAGAAAATGGAGGAAGCAGTACCTTCCCATATTGGCAGAGATATGAGACTAGATGATGGGGTTCGTGAGAAAGATAAAATGGATTGCATACCTACTATGTGCTAGTCTAGGGCTTTCAATTGCACTGTTATGTCCTTTGTGTTGGTGTTTTTGTAGGAAAAAAACCTATTTTATTTGTATTCTTGCTGTTAGTAGTTATGTGGTAGCTACACTGGCTTTTCACAGTAGTTAAGTAAGCGACATGGTTAGGCCATTTTTGTGAGGCTTACCCCTTAAGACAAATTAAATATATATTTAGAAGTTTTGGGCTTCATGGCTGTCATCATAGAAGCCAACTCTCCCAAAAGAATCAGATTTTTTTTTTTTTAATTCTGCTGTAGCAGAAGAGAGGTAAGTCTTTCTGCTTGGAGGATTTTCGGAGAGCTTAATCACATGGCTTAATCTGAGCACTTAGAAGAGTCACTTCCATCTAGTGGTTTTAATAGCCCTGGGGAAAAACAAAAACAAAAACAATAGCCCTGGGAAAGTAATCCTGGAAGTGCCAGTAAATGTTCCAATGTGATACTGCTGTTCAACAGAATACCCTGAAGGATCACTCCTCTTTGGTCATCTTATCTATTGGTATCTATCAGCCAAAGCAGAGGGGCTGTGTTTTGGGTAAACAGATACTTCACACTCCTTCCTAAATACCATCAATTTGACATAAAATGATCCAAAGGAAAAGGACAGGAGTAACAAAGGGAAATTTAAATTACTTGTAGTTTTCATTTGAGTTTCTTTTCATGTTAGGATAATACTGTGTGGCAAGCAAGCTGACATTCTCATCTTCATGCCGGGGAATTATAGAAGAGAATGAACTAAAGGCAGATATACTCTTAGTTATGACTGAATGTTCTGGGTGTCATCCCAGGCGTTACAGTTGATCTTCAGTGTGACTCATTGATGCTCGGCAACTTTGCAAACTTCTGTTTCCCTCCAGGTCAACTGATGAGACATTCAGCTTGGCTGAAGAAACCTGTAGTTCTAATCCAGCTATGGTTAGGAGGAAGAAAATTGCCATAAGTATCATCTTTTCCCTATGTGAGAAAGAAGAAGCACAAAGGAATTTCCAGGACTTCTTCTTTTCTCATTTTCCCCTGTTTGAATCTCACATGAACAGACTGAAGAGTGCAATTGAAAAGGTAATAAGGATGTAATCCAAAGTCAAATAGAGAAGTGATTGTGGGGCTTTGAAGATGGCAGAATTTCTTTGCTTATGTATCAGATCTTTCCTAAGAGAGTTAAGTCACCCATAGCAGTGATAAATTCTTAGGCACGTTAATGTTAGTTACCAGATACTGGGTTGCCTTAGGGAAGGAAATGACTGCTTTGCATTATTATCTTGAGTGTTTTTAATTGATTGCATAATATTTTTTATTAATAAAGTCCAGTAGATAAGTTATAAAATTTCTTCTCAGTAATTTGGCTTGCTTTCTCTTCAATAAAGGCTATGATCTCCTGTAGGAAAATAGCAGAATCAAGCCTCCGGGTCCAGTTTTACGTCAGCCGATTGATGGAAGCTCTGGGAGAATTCAGGTAAAGTGACAAAGGTTGACAAATCTAGCAGGAGATATTTGTGAGCAGCCATGGGTAAAGAGAAACAGTGACTCGGAAGAATTGGGGGCCTGGCAGTTATTCCTCACTTTTGTGATTCTGCCCTTCAAGATGGAAACAGAACAAATGAAGCAAAAAATTTAAGTAATTTACCACTGAGTAATCCTCACTACTGCTCAACCTACAGTCCCTGATAGGATTGTTTTTAACAGGATGAAGGGGGAAAACTAATATTCAGGTATCTCTCACCAGGCTATTCATTATCTTATGTCAGCCTCACAGAAAGCCTAAGCCCTACTAACCCATTTTACAGATGTGGAAACTTGAGTTCAGGGATGCTTATTCAAAGCACAGATGGAGAGGATATGCAAGTCAGGGAGACATATGTTCCAGTTTGCCAGGTCAGTCCTAGTTTATACCCAGTGTCCTCTGGAAACTGGTATCTAGAGACCTTTCTCCTAGTATCTGCATGGAAAGGTAAACTGTGGTGGGATCCTCTCTCATCATGCTGAGTTGGGATTGTTGCACCATTTTGTAGACCAGTTTCTTGATGGGGAATGGAATCCCACTTCAAAGCAGTCATGAGCTAAGAGTCAAACTGTTACTGCATAGCTGAAGGATAAAAAAAATGTTGTAATCCTTTGAATGTTAGAACACTTTTATGATGCTTAAAGTATATGCTAATGAATCTATAATGCTACCTGGAGCAAAATCACAAGCCTTTTTGAACTATGGGTTATATATAAAGTACTCAAGTAACATGTTACTCATTATCTGGTGATCGCTAAGGCTTAAGTCATATATGTGAGAAATGACATAAAGTTGTGCTCTTTGATGGCAATCTGATGATTAGTAAACCTTCCATGGTTTTTTGGGGAAGCACTGGAGATTTGCCTGTTGCTCTGCTGTGGTCAGACTGGACACTGGCTTGTGCTTCAGACTCTGGGTCCTACTTTAATGTTAAAGTGTCCATTTTTCAAAGGTCAAGAAACTGAAAGTGCGGCTTTGTAGTTCTGTACTTTGTTTCTGTAGAGTCTCGATAGTAGCAACCCAACTTAGCCATTGTCCCACAGAAGCAGCCATAGACAATAAGTAAATGAATGAACATGGCTGTGACCCAAACTTTTTATTTACAAAAGAAGGTGGCAGTCAGATTTGGCCTGTGGGCCATAGTTTGCCAACCCCTGTTATGTGTGGTGCTTGAATCCCTTAAGGACTACATAGATTCAAGTTGTTTTCTCCTTTATTCTTTTACATCAAGATTATCCAAAATAGTTCTGACACTTTTGTGTTTCCCTGTCTTTCTCTTCTATAGAGGAACTATCTGGAACTTATATTCTGTTCCAAGGATAGCTGAACCGGTATGGCTTACCATGATGTCCAGCACTTTGGAAAAAAACCAGCTCTGCCAGCGCTTTCTCAAGGAGTTTACACTTCTGATAGAACAGATCAATAAAAACCAGTAAGCTTCAACTCTCTGGAGACTTGTATGCAACTCCCATAGCCAATGTAGGTACTGCATAGGACATGCGTCTTTTTGCATTGACTAAGCTGGTTGTTTCTTTTTCCATTTCTCCAAGGTTTTTTGCTGCCTTACTGACTGCGGTGTTAACCTACCACCTGGCCTGGGTCCCAACGGTCATGCCTGTGGATCACCCTCCCATTAAAGCCTTCTCAGAGAAACGTACCTCCCAGTCAGTGAACATGCTGGCCAAAACACATCCATATAATCCTCTCTGGGCACAGCTGGGTTAGTACCTAATTTGACTATTCAGATGATATTATATATGGGATGGATTTGCAAAAAATGCTAGTATTTGTAGTTTGTACTGGCTCTCTCACCCAATAATTCATAGGTTGTCATTGGGCAGACGGGGAATAGGAAGTTGGTGCATGGATTCGAACTGTAGGGCCACCCCCTTCCTCTCCTTTCCCTACTGGCAGCTTTGTGTTACAGTCTTAAAGCAGTGTAAGCCAACTGTGTTCTCCCATTCCACAGTGGCTGTTTACCCTAGAGCAGGATTTCTTAACCTCAGCACTGTTGACCAGATAATTCTTTGTTGGTCGAGTTGTTGTGGGGCGTGGGAAGAGCTGTCTTGCACGTTAGCAGATGTTGAGTGGCATCCTTGGCCTCCATTTACTAGGTGCCAGTAGAACTGCCCCTCCTACCTCCTGCCTGAAGTTGTAACAATCAAAAATATCCACAGAAGAGCACCTCATCCTGGAAAGTAGCATGTTTTAATAATAATGAAAGCTGACACTAGGAGCCAAGCACTATTTTTACACATATTCATGAGATTCTCATCCCTACCTTTATTACTCTCAGCCTCATTTTGTAACAATACAGATGTTGTCTTGTCCTTGTGCTCTTAAGAGAATACAAGTCCCCTCATGGCTAGGGGTAAAAGATGTGTTCTAAGTCAGTTAACTAAAGAATTTATGAATATTTAAATGGACTTAAGGGAGAGAGGCTATGGAAAGAGGCTAGTTAAAAAATAAAAAATTACAACTGGTAGGGGGAATAAGTTCTAGCGTTCTTTAGCACTGTAGGATTACGATAGTTAAGAATAGCTTATTTTCAGAGAAAGCTAGAAGAGAGATTTCCGGTCTTCCCAACACAAAGAAATGATCGAAGTTTGGGGAGGGGGCCAGGCATGGTGGTTCACACCTGTGGTCCTGGCACTTTGGGAGGCTGAGGCAAGTGGATCATGAGGTCAGGAGACTGAGACCATTCTGGCTAACGCAGTGAAACCCCGTCTCTACTAAAAATACAAAAAAATTGGCCAGGCGTGGTGGTGGGCCCCTGTGGCTCCAGATGCTTGGGAGGCTGAGGCAAGAGAATTGTTTGAGCCTCAGAGGCAGAGGTTGCAGTGAGCCGAGATTGCGCCACTGCCCTCCTGCCTGGGCGACAGCGAGACTCCGTCTCAAAAAAAAAAAGTTTGGGGTGCTGGATATGCTAATTACCCTGATTTGATTGTTACTCAGAACATGCCTGGCTCCTTCTTGGTCATACAGGGAGTTTTTCCTGGGAAAGACAGAACACAGTTGTTTTTGTTTTATGGAACAATAATAGTCTTTAAAAAAATGCAGGCTCATTAAGTGGAAAAGAAAAGGGGGCTGGATAGTAAGGAAACATTGTATTCCATGCTGCTGGGTCACCCATTTCAAAACAATGCTAATTAAGTAGCGTGCATTTAGTTAGATAAATGTGTTTATAATTAGGCATGCTTCTCATTTCAAATGTAACTAATTGAGAGCCATTAATTCCCTGTGTTCGGCATAACAAGGGAGAGTCTTTTCCTGTGGGTTCACAATCCTCATCTTTCAGAGGAGATCATGTATTGTTGAAAGTCTTTAGTCCTCCCTTCTCCCAAACAAATCCATCAGGGGTTTGGCTGTTGACAAGAAGAGTGTGAGGAGGGGACAGGGCCCTGGGCAGCAAAGGCCTGTGATAGCTTTGTAAAGCCAAGTATAAATGATGGCTGAGTTTCCATTATTACAAAGAAGTTTTGCGGGGGAGGGAGGTTCAATAATTTGACAAGTAGAAGCAGTTGCTTCATATTTTATTGTTTTCATTCAGTATTTAGCAAGTCACAGTAAACATTAAAATCGAAACCGCTGGGAATACACAATGATGCAGATATAATTTTAATCCAGGTTCCTAAGTAAAAGAGAAGACTATCTGGAATCTTGCAAAGACTCCTCTGAGAGCTTTTCCAGGACAGGTGCCACTGTGTCTTTTGACTCTCTTTTAAATTTTTATTTTTAATTCAGGTAAAAAGCATATAACAATGTTTATTATCTTAACCATTTCAAAGTGTACAGTTCAGTTGAGTTAAGTACATTCATATTGTTGTGCAATTTCTTCATTTTAAAAAATTATACTCATGAAAACAAATCTACTCTAAGAATTAGCTTCAGTTATCCAGGACTCAAAAAGAAATTGCCTTCAACTTCAAGATCCAGTAAATATTTAATATTATAGGTATATTGTTTTAATAATGCTTTATTTGATGACGTTTGGCTATAACATAATAGCACTGGTTCCACACACATTGCTCTCATTATTTTATATAGTTTAAATTATTATAAGTTGTATTTTTACTAACCTTCCTTGTTTTACCATTTCCATTTATTCCTTGGTTATTAAAATGTACAATACTCAAATGCATTACTAAAAAATAATAATATCATTCTGAGTGGCCTTTCCCCTGTGGTTTGTTATACCAGATTTTGGATAAGTAATGTTTCTTCTTTATTAATATTGCAACTGATTTAACAAAAAAATGTCTCATGAATTTCTGAAATGACTTGATATCCTGCAGCAATAGACAGATGTAATCAAAGTAACAGTAATGAGCTCTTAGGAAGGTTTTCTCAAACAAAAGTCCTAGCTTCAGACTACAATTCTGAGTTACTCTCTTGAATTCTTGTCTGATTTCTCAGTCACTTGGAAAGGCCTCTCAATTAAAGCTCTATCAGCCTATAATCTAGTCATTTTGTAGAGAGGATTGTTTATTATTTCTGTCCTTCCCTTTGAATGTTCTTAGGAGCTGTACACAAGGGAATACTCACTGAAGGAGGTATTTCCTAATGGGTCCCAGGGGGAGGTACTTTCCAATGGTTCTCATAACTTTTTTTTTCCATATTCATCTATTTTAATTAGTTTTATCTAGTATATGCCCTTATAACTGCTTTCCCTCCTCTCTAGATGCATTCCTCAGAGGGTTTCGAACTTCCTAAATTCTGAGTTATACCAATTATCATGTATCACTTCCCCTTTATTTAGTATCTTTTTAGGTTCTGATTTGTTCCAACATTCTGGTTATTCTTTTTTTTTTTTGAGATGGAGTCTTGCTCTGTCGCCCAGGCTGGAGTGCGGTAGTGTGATCTCAGTTCACTGCAACCTCCGCCTCCCAAGTTCAAGCTATTCTCCTGCCTCAGCCTCCTGAGTAGCTGGGATTACAGATGTCCACAACCAAGCCCAGCTAATTTTTTTGTATTTTTGGTAGAGATGGGGTTTCACCATGTTAGCCAGGCTGGTCTCAAACTCCTGACCTCAGGTGATCTACCCACCTCGGCCTCCCAAAGTGCTGGGATTACAGGCGTGAGCCACCACACCTGGCTGAGATATATCTTTAGGATCTTAACACAGTGCCTGTCCAGTTAGTAGACACGGGTTCTTTATTATAATTTTCCATATTATTATCAAATGTGTAACTTATTATAAAATGTAATAAATTATCAAATGCAGTAGTTTTAATAGTTAGGCACTTAAGTACTTTTGATGAAAAGCTTATTGCTGGGTGGTTGGATGATACATTTGCCCTTATTCTTTCCTCCTTAAGCTGATTGTAGAACCCATGGTACATTAGTCAGTTTTTAATCAACTTGTCAGGATATAACTAATGGGACATTTTTTTTTCCAGTTGAATTTTATTTTCTTTTTTTTTTTTTTCTGAGACAGAGTCTTGCTCTGTCACCCAGACTGGAGTGCAGTGGCACAATCTCGCTCAGCTCACTGCAATCTCTGGTTCCCGGGTTCAAGCAATTCTCCTGCCTCGGCCTCTCAAGTAGCTGAGACTACAGGTACACACCACCATGCCCGGCTAATTTTTGTATTTGGGAAGAGACAGGGTTTCGCCTGTTGGCCAGGCTGGTCTTGAACTCCTGACCTCAAGTGATCGCCTGCCTCAGCCACCCAAAGTGCTGGGATTACAGGTATAAGCCACGGCACCTGGCCCAGTTGAATTTTCAAGCGAAGTAAAATAAAACCTTCAGACTCATTATTCATGACTAAGTGATTTTCTTCTTGTTTATCAAAGTGATTCTACTTGGTGTGTGTATGCATATTAAAAGAATTTTACATAGACCACCTCATTAAATATTTTGAATTAATTCACTGCCCTTCTGTTGAGAAATTCCTGAATTTGGATTTTATCCCAAGGCCCAGTGTCCTGGGATTCTTCCAACAAATTCTTACTATTCTAGTTTCCAAGATATAGTATTAGATCTTGTCACATATTCAGAGCTCTGGCTTTAGCTTTCCTTGGGCCATCTCATTGGTGGACCCGTTGAGCTTCAGGGAAGACCCAGCAGGCACTGGGAGGGGCTGTGTGCACAGCAGCATGACTCCCACACATCAGGGGTGACCAGCCGCAGCCTGTGTTCAGGCTGACACTCTTACAGTGGCAAACTAAAATGTTGTCATTACTAGAAAGTAGAAATCAGGAGTCGGAAGCAGTGACTCCAGACTGGGAATAAGTCACCCGTTTTGCTCTTGTAAAGGCTGATATATCTATGACATGCTAACCCCAGAGACCACTGCCTTTGTGTCCACCTTTGCTGTCTAGGTGATCTTTACGGAGC
This sequence comes from Aotus nancymaae, assembly GCF_030222135.1. Taxonomy (NCBI): domain Eukaryota; kingdom Metazoa; phylum Chordata; class Mammalia; order Primates; family Aotidae; genus Aotus; species Aotus nancymaae. The sequence continues at coordinate 8,486,770 of NW_026988447.1, read as the reverse complement.
CATAGGCTCTCCAGTGAGACTGACTCGCACCGTGGTGGTAGGGAAGCAGAAGGACTTGGTCCAGCGAATACTTTATGTCCTGACCTACTTTCTCCGTTGCTCTGAGCTACAAGAAAACCAGCTGACCTGGAGTGGCAATCACGGTGAAGGTGACCAAATTTTAAACGGGAGCAAGATCATGACAGCCTTGGAGAAAGGAGAGGTGGAGGAGTCTGAGTATGTGGTCGTTACAGTGAGGAACGAGCCTGCTCTTGTACCCCCCATCCTACCACCAGCAGCAGCTGAGAGACAGAACCCCTGGCCGGCAGAGTTTCCTGAGAGTCCAGAGGGCACTGACAGTAGAGATCTGGGTCTTAAACCTGACAAAGAAGCTCACAGGAGGCCGGAGCAGGGTCCTGAGGCTTGTAGCACAGGGTACCAGGAGCCAGCATCGGACAGTTCCTGGAAACCTCAGAATGGCTTTTGTGGGGATGAAAAAAATAAAGAGGCACCACAAGATGGCTCTTCAAGACTTTCCAGCTGTGAAGTTCTGGGGGCAGGAATGAAGCTGGACCAGCAAGGTGTCTGTGAGCTGTGTAAAGTGGAGATGCCTACGAGACTGCCAGACCGGTCAGTGGCCTGGCCTTGCCCTGACAGACATCTCCGGGAGAAACCTCCCTTAGAAAAGGTCACTTTCCAGATCGGGAGCTCTGCATCTCCAGAGTCTGACTTGGAAAGCCGCATGAAAAAAATGGAGGAACGGATGAAGGCCTGTGACCCCTCGCTGGAGGCCAGGGCGGCCACTGATACAGCTCAGGACCCGCAGATTTCTGGGAGCCCTTTCAACCCTGGCTTTCAGGAGAACGTCTGCTGCCCTCAGAATCAGCCTTTGGAGGGGGATGAAGGCGAGTCTGACAAAGGTTTTGCAGAGGACAGAGGCAGCAGAAACGAAGCGGTGGCAGATGCTGCTGGGCAGCTCAGCCACGCTGCCGACTTGGACGCAGCCTCTGCCAGTGCAGCAGGAACCAGAGGGAGGAGGCTGGAGGCAGCTAGAGGTTTGTATGTGAAGGCTGCGGAAGGACCTGTGCTGGAGCCTGTTGCCCCCAGGTGTGTCCAGCGGGGCCCTGGCCTGGCGGCTGCTGCTGCAAATATCCCCTGTGGGGATGCCAACAAGAAGGCCAACTTCAGGACTGAAGGAGACATTCCCCGAAATGAAAGCTCGGATAGCGCCCTGGGAGACAGTGACGACGAAGCCTGCGCTTCAGCCATGCTGGACCTGGGTCACGGTACTGACAGGACTGGAGGGTCCTTGGAAGTGGAACTGCCTCTGCCAAGGTAACTCCACAGGCTGGGAAGTAGAGGGCTCTGAGTTCGAATTCCACTCTCCTGACCTGACACCTGTGATCGTGTTAGCTACTATTGTCTGCTTCCCACACGGTATTTTTTTTCCCACAGAATGTTAGCAGTACTATCAATTCTATTACAAACGGCTTCCCGCCTGTCCTTCCAAGGATGGTCACTGGCTTAGCACCACTGAGCTCACAGGGGCAGGCAGCCGGTGGTTGTCTTCGAAGCTATCGTGACCCTCTGGGGGAAGCTAAGGGATGTGGTGGAGGTGGGGGAGGGAACAGGAAGTTTAATTTGCTGTCAACTGCAGGGAAGGTCCGTGGCTGGCAGCACATGCCTTGCTTAGGAGGGGTGGATTACTCACCGTGTGGCCTCTCTCCTGCCGACCAGAGCAGTGTGAGGTGGTTGGGAAACCGCACCTCTTTCTTAACACTCCATCAGGTTGATTATCTGGTCTGTGATGACTGAAAGCAGTAATTAGAGACTTCTTCTGATCTTCGGCACTGTCATTGGCACCACTCTGTGCAGATATGTCAGATTCCTAAAGCCAGGCTTTTGGCAAGAGCCCTTCCTCAGACTTTTTCTTTCATCAGTATTTTGACACAGACTGCCTGAGGAACAAAAATAAACTCATAACTAGCCATGGATGTACTTTCCTTGCCACCCCCCACCTTCCACTTTAAAATACTCCCTTTTCTCCCCCAGTCCCTTCCTTTTTCTCACATCTGTGATCCACTTAACTTGCGGCTTGGTGACATGGACCACCCTGAATCTATTTTGTTTACGTGTGTCATTGGGGTGCTTGTACCAATTATAATGAATGAAGAAAGTACATTTTCAGCTGTGCATTTTAATGGCCAAATGTTGTTTTAGGTCTCAGAGTGTCAGCACTCAGAATGTAAGGAACTTTGGCCGCTCCCTTCTGGCGGGCTACTGCCCCACATACATGCCTGATCTTGTGCTTCATGGGACCAGCAGTGACGAGAAGCTGAAGCAGTGCCTGGTGGCCGACCTCGTTCACACAGTCCACGTAAGTGATCCCAGCATGGACCCTCTGGCTGCTGACAGTCTGTCAGCCAAGGTCTTGGCTGACAACAGGTGTTTAGACTGAAGAAAGACTAGTTAAGGATTGTTGATGGAGATGTGGGCAGGGTTATGGGAACCAGCTAGGCCTAGTGAAGCACCTGGGGCCTAGCAGCAGCTGGAAGCTAGAAGCACACCTGGGCCTGGGAGAGTAAGGGGAGGGAGTGCGACATCAGAGCCCTGAAGCCTGAGCCAGGACGAGGGGCGAGGGGCGGCCTGACTGCAGGAGCAGTGAGAAGGGAGTGACTTCCTGCCATCCCTCCTCCCTTTCTCTGATCTCTTTCTGGTGCCTCTCATTGGCTAAGCCCAGCTGAAAGCCAGAGAGCAGGGGCACAGCTCATGCAGACACAGTCCTGTGGTGCTTAGAGGTCAGCCTCCTGGGGCCCAGAACAGGACAGAGAAGGGCAAAGAGTTGCTCTGGGGGTGTTTAGGGGAGCAGATAGGCTGGACAAATGGAATAAACAGCACAGATGGTGATAATTATATGCCGTCACGGTGAGGACCAAAGAGGTGTCACATGTGGTTTGTTTTTATTCAATCCTTAAACAAGTTCCTAAAAGTAATTTATTTTAACTGATTTGTCATTAAGTTCAGTTTGATGGCTGCATGAGGATGACTGTATAAAGATTAACAAGTCTTAATGGAAAATTGTCTCCTGGCTGCCATTAAGTGCTTTTCTGCTATCTGCAATGGGACAGGAACTAAGCAGTTAAGGAAACTGTCAATCTGATGGGCCTGTTTTTAACTGAGCTGTTATTGGGTAGATATGTAAAAATAGACCTTTTGTATTGGAAACATTTTGTATCTTGTGCAATAGGGAAAGTCCTCATCACATTAAGAAAATTGGAATTTGGCCTGTTACCTACCTCTGGGCCAACAAGTATTTTTTCTGAGGTGGAATGAAAGGCAGTGCATGTTATCTTTGGCCTTGAGCATCTCCTCTGTGAAGACTAAACATCAGACACAGGCTAAACAGGCTAAGGATATTTATGTGAAATGAGAGAAAATGTCAGTAGTAAAGCAGATGTCCTCATAACGTCCCTCAATGAGGAGGGCGAAGAGATGAGGCTAGGGCTGTCCGAAGCTGGGGAAAGCCGGCCCAGTGTACGCATGTGTGGCCAAATGTTCCTAACCCCACCCCTGCTTTGTGGTCACACACCACCCCTCACCAGGATATTCCTGGAATGAAGCTATGAAAATGCTTTTGTCTCTCTAATATCATAATTATGTAATATCATGATTTTTCTTCATAGTTGTAAGCACCGTATAGTCGTTTATCATTTCACGGGTTCACGCGTCAGTGAACCCTGTAAGAACAATGCCCTCATTGTGTAATGCTATCTTTCTAAGTTGTCCAAAACAATGTCTGATGCAATTTCACAGGCTGTATTTATGTGTGTTTAGTAAGTTCCTATAACATTAAAGCACCTTTTCTGTCCGCACCTCATGTTTATATTCACACATGCCAAACTGTGGGTGTTTTTTTTTCCTGCTCTGCTATCATTTTGATTCCTAAGAACATTGGTGTTGCTTATTGGACCTTTCTTCCATGAAGCCCAGTGATCTGCTTCTGACAGAGGTACCAAGAGACTACGCGGGAAATAACAGGATTGTCCTCAGTGACATATGCCCTGGATTTACTCACTGACCACTCTGGAAATGCAATCTGTTGATTGATAACCCTCCTTGAACTTATCTGTAAAACCATTCATGAAATATTTTATGTTTTCCATAGGCTGGCAAGTTCTAATTTTTGTGTATTAGATTTTCATGGTGACCATCTGGCTCTATAATTCTTATATTTGAAAAAACGTAACCATGTTTACTCTGTCATTACTCTTCAAGCTTTTTAATATTTCATTTTCCCTTTTAGAAGGGGTGTCTTCACACTGTAGCTTTTCTCATTTCTTTAAACTATGGATTCACCCTGAGAGGTTGAAAGTTATTAAGCATAATAACCTATATTGTGTCAAATGGTGGGTACATCCAAAGTGCAACCATGCATGGGTGTTGATAGGAAATTGCAAAGGGTTCATGAAAATATCTTCAGAAGTTTAATATGTTCAGAATATATCCAATTAGCATTAGTGGATTTCTAATTTCACTTGACACATTCATCATAATGAATTTTGCTCTTGAAGTAATGTTCTGTTTAAACTGCCTGTCAGACTGGCACTCTGGTCTATGGCAGTGTTTTTTAAAACACACACAAAACAGGCTTACTTTTGACATCCATTTACAAACATTTGTTGAAAAATATTTTAGGAGCATTTTTTTTAAACATTATACTTATTTTACTGCTCCATAAAACCTAGTGAATGTTTAAATTCTTGATTTTGCCAGAGAAAGAGGCAGAGATCCAAAAACAAGTATATGACCAGAGTTAGAGCTGAAATAATAGCTTGTTGAAGAAGAAAATTGTAATAAATTGCTTTATTATAACTTCTTCCAAAATTTATTTTTTGAGTTGGCCACAGTGGCTTATGCTTGTAATCCGAACACTTTGAGAGGCCAAGGTGGGTAGATCGCTTGAGCTCAGGAGTTCAAGACCAGCTTGGGCAACATAGCAAGACATGCTATGTTTTATTTTATCTCAAAAATAAAAGCATTAAAAAGATAAGAAAAAACAAACCTACTTTTTCAATATGAATTTCAGTGTTCATGCTAGACTTCATCAGGCTTTGGTACTTACAATTCTTTTTAGAGAAGGATTTTTAATTCTTTAAAAGCAGTTGATTCAGGTTATTGATCTATTTTCTAGACCTGTGCACAATTTGGATTTTATAATCTGTGTTATGTAAATTAAATGTGCACCTTTTTTTTAACAAAAGAGATTGGGGTCTCCCCGTATTGCCCAGGCTGGACTTGAACTGGGCCCAAATGATCCTGCCTCATTTTCTGAAATAGCCAGGATTATAGGCACAGGCCACTGTACCTGGCTCTAAATGTACATTTTTATAACGACCAGTTTGGAGTTTTTCTCTCATTGAGAGATTGCTTTGTAGAGCTTCCAATATTAAGAGTTTTTTGAACTTTTCTTATCCTAGCCTCTTATGAAAGAAAGATTTGGTAACTTTATTTCATCTGTTTTCATTTTTATTGCTAACTTTCACATGTCGAAATTCAGAAGTTCTTTAAATATTTAAACATGTATCCTTATTTAGTCCATATACTACCTCTTTTCTGTCATTTGAACTCTCTCTGCCTCCTAACATATAGGTTACACAGCTGCCTTAAATTAGTGTAAAGTAATATGGTTTCATTTTTTTTCTTGCCACATCTTATGCATTCTTTCCTCTGTTTTCCTTTTGACTTTAAATGGAAAGAGAGCGGGGGTGCACGCCAGCAGCATTCTATGCCTGTGACTCTTGAGTAGCCTTTTCCCTCTCCTTTTTCCTCCTGTGTCTGGCCGCTGACAGGGGTGCTGTTGGGGTTATTGTGTTGCAACGCAAGGTGATGGAAGATCACTGACTTAGTGTTGATGGTTTGGGTTTGAGTCCTCGCATTACCATTCGTTTGCTGGTAATCTCAGGTAAATCAACTGGCATTGCTAAGCCCCAGAAAAATGTATTTGGAGGAACAGATGAAATATGATTCAGTGGATAGGAAGTTAACTTCTGAAGACAGACAAACCTAAGTTTGAATTATGGTTCACCCCTTAGTGGCTCTGTGGCATTGGTCAAGTGTCTTTAATTTTCTAATCCATACTGTGAACAGTACTTATGTCATAGGTTTGGTTTGAAGATTCTGTGAGATAATGCCTATCAAGTGGTTAGCATGTTGCCTGGCACACTGCTAAATGCCCAGTAAATGTTAATTATTAATATATGTGGGCCAGATGTGGTGGTTCACCCCTGTAACGCCAGAGCTTTGGGAGGCCAAGGTGGGAGGATCCTTTGAGATCAGCCTGGACAGTATAGCAAAATTCTTTATCTCGAGATCCAAGACGGATGAATAGGAACAGCTCTGGCATGCAGTTCCCAGTGAGAACGCAGAAAGTGAGTGACCACCACATTTCCAAACTAGTTTTTACTGCCCACAGACCAGGAGATTCCCAGACAGAAAAGCACCAGGAGTTTCCAGCATGGCAGTTTCAGCATACACAGCAGGTCTCCGCACAAAAACTCACACAAATCAGGGTGGCCATTTCAACTGGCGCCCGGAATGCCTGGGAGACAGAATCACCCATTCAACTGAAAAAAAGGGGGTTGAAAAAGGGAGCCAGGTGATCTGGCTAGGCTGGTCCCACCCCAACAAAGAACAGCAGTCTGAAACACTCTGGATTGAGAGTTTCACAGCAAGCACAGCTGGACCTGGGAGGGTCCAGCTCTGTGGGGGGGAGGGTATCTGCCATTACCGAGGCAGTCCACCACTACCGAGGCAATCTGCCACTACCGAGGCAGTCCGCCATTACCGAGGCAATCCGCCACTACCGAGGCAGTCCGCCATTACCGAGGCAATCCACCACTACCGAGGCAGTCCGCCATTACCGAGGCAATCTGCCACTACTGAGGCAGTTCGCCATTACAGAGACAGCCTGCATTATTGAGGCAGACCACTATTACTGAGGCAGTTCTAACTATACCTCTATAAAGAAAACCACAAGGAAGTTCACACAGCAGCTGGGCAGAGCCCATGGCAGCTCAACAACGCCTCTGCTGGCACACTGTGACTAGGCTACCTCCTCACTGGGCAGGGCATCTCTGAATAAAAGTCAGCAGCATGTCAGGAACTTTTAAATAAAGCCTCACCTTCCCAGGACAGAGCACCTGGGAAAAAAAGTTGGTTATGAGTTCTGCTGCAGCAGACTTAAATGTACCTGCCCAGCAGCTCTGAACGGAACAGTGGAGCTCACAGCTCAGCACTTGAGCTCCTATAAGGGACAAAACTGTCTCCTCAGGCAACTCCCCAAACCCCGTATATCTGAAGAGACACCTCATAAAGGAGAGCTCAGGCTAACATCTGGCGGGTATCCTTCTGGGACGAAGATAACAGAAGAAGAAACTAGCAGCAACCCTTACTGTTCTGCAGGTGCCGCAGGTGATCCCTAGGCAAGCAGGGTCTGGAGTGTACCTCCAGCAGTCCTACAGCAGAGGGGCCTGACTGTTGGAAGGAAAACTAAGAAGCAGAAAGAAATAACTTCATCATCAACAAAAAGAATGTCCACTCAGAGATCCCATGCGAAAGTCACCTACTACAAAGACCACAGGTAGATAAATCCACAAAGATGGGAAGAAACTAGCGCAAAAAGGATGAAAACACCCAAAACCAGATTGCTTCTCCTCCTCCAAGGGATCACAGCTTCTCACCAGCAAGGGAACAAGGCTGGATGGAGAACGAGTCTGATGAATTGACTGAAACAGGCTTCAGAAAGTGAGTAATAACAAACTTCTCTGAGCTAAAAGAACATGTTCTAACCCAATGCAAAGAAAACTAAGAACCTTGAAAAAAGGTTTGATGAAATGCTAATGAGAATAAACAGCTTAGAGAAGAATATAAATGACTTGATAGAGCTGAAAAACACAACACGAGAACTTTGCGAAGCATACACAAGTTTCAATAGCCAAATCAGCCAAGCACAAGAAAGGATATCAGAGAATTGAAGATCAACTCAATGAAATAAAATGAGAAGGCAAGATTAGAGAAAAATGAGTAAAAAGAAATGAACAAAGCCTCCAAGAAATATGAGATTATGTGAAAAGACCTAATCTATGTTTAATAGGTATACCTGAATGTGACGGAGAGAATGAATCCAAGCTGGAAAACACTCTTCAGGATATTATCCAGGAGAACTTCCCCAACCTAGAAAGGCAGGCCAATATTCAAGTCCAGGAAATACAGAGAACACCAGAAAGATATTTCTCAAGAAGAGCAACCCCAAGGCACATAATCCAGATTCACCAGGGTTGAAATGAAGGAAAAAATGCTAATGGCGACCAGAGAGAAAGGTCGGGTTACCTACAAAGGGAAGCCCATTAGACTCACGGCAGATCTCTTGGCACAAACCCTATAAGCCAGAAGAGAGTGGGGGCCAAAATTCAACATCCTTAAAGAAAAGAACTTTCAACCTAGAATTTCATATCCAGCCAAACTAAGTGTCATAAGCAAAGGAGAAATAAAATCCTTTGCAAACAAGCAATTGCTCAGAGATTTCATCACCACCAGGCCTGCTCTACAGGAGCCCCTGAGAGAAGCACTAAACATAGAAAGGAACAAACAGTACCAGCCACTCCAAAAACATACCAAATGTTAAAGATCATCGACACAATGAAGGAACTGTGTCAACTAATGGACAAAACAACCAGCTAGCATCAAAATGGCAGGATCAAATTCACACATAACAATATTTACCCAAAGTGTAAATGGGCTAAATGCCCCAATAAAAAACACAGACTGGCAAATTGGATAAAAAGTCAAATCAGTGTGCTGTATCCAGGAAACTCATGTCACATGCAAGGACACATATAGGCTCAAAGTAAAGGGATGGAGGAAGATTTACCAAGCAAATGGAGAGCAAAAAAACAAAAACAAAAAAACAGGAGTTGCAATCCTAGTCTCTGATAAAATAGACTTTAAACCAACAAAGATCAAAAGAGACAAAGAAGGACATTACATAATGGTAAAAGGATCAATGCAACAAGAAGAGTTAACGATCCTAAATATATACACACCCAATACAGGAGCACCCAGGTACATAAAGCAAGTTCTTAATGACCTACAAAGAGACTTAAACTCACACAATAATAGTAGGAGACTTTAACACACTCCACTGTCAATATTAGACAGATCAAGGAGACAGAAAATTAACACGGATATCCAGGACTTGAACTCAGATCTGGACCAAGCAAACCTAGTAAACATTTACAGAACTCTCCACCCCAAATCCACAGAAGATACATTCTTCTCAGCACCACATCACACCTACTCTAAAATTGATCACATAATTGGAAGTAAATCACTCCTCAGCAAATGCAAAAGAAAGGAAATCATAACAAACAGTCTCTCAGACCACAGTGCAATCAAATTAGAACTCAGAATTAAGAAACCAACTCAGAACCTCACAACTTCATGGAAACTGAACAACTGGCTCTTGAATGTTGACTGGATAAACAATGAAATGAAGGCAGAAATAAAGATGTTCTTTGAAACCAACAAGAATGAAGACACAATGTACCAGAATCTCTGGGACACATTTAAAGCAGTGTGTAGAGGAAAATTTATAGCAATAAATGCCCACATGAGAAGCAAGGAAAGATCTAAAATTGACACACTGTCATCAAAATTGAAAGAGCTAGAGGAGCAAGATCAAAAAAATTCAAAAGCTAGCAGAAGAAAAGAAATAACTAAGATCAGATCAGAACTGAAGGAGACAGAGACACAAAAAACCCTTCAAAAAATCAGTAAATCCAGGAGCTGGTTTTTGAAAAGGTCAACAAAATAAACCACTAGCCAGATTAATAAAAAAGAAAAGAGAGAAGAATCAAAGGGATGCAATAAAAAACGATAAAAGGAATATCACCACTGATTCCACAGAAATACAAACTACCATCAGAGATTACTACAAACAACTCTACGCACATAAACCAGTAAACCTGGAAGAAATGGATAAATTCTTGGACACTTGCACCCTCCCAAGCCTAAACCAGGAAGAAATTGAAACCCCGAATAGACCAATAACAAGGGCTGAAGTTGAGGAAGCAATTAATAGCCTACCAACCAAAAAAAGCCCAGGTCCAGATAGATTCACAGCGGAATTCTACCAGACATAAAAAGAGGAGCTGGTACCACTCCTTCTGAAACTATTCCAAACAATCCAAAAAGAGGGAATCCTTCCCAAAACATTTTATGAAACCAACATCATCCTGATACCGGAACCCGGCAGAGACTCAACAAGAAAGGACAACTTCAAGCCAATATCCATGATGAACATAGATGCAAAAATCTTCAATGAAATACTGGCAAACAGATTGCAACAGCACATCAAAAAGCTTATCCATCACGATCAAGTAGGCTTTATTCCAGGGATGCAAGGCTGCTTCAATATACGCAAGTCTATAAACATAATGCACCACATAAACAGAACCAAAGACGAAAACCACATGATTAGCTCAATAGATGCAGAGAAGGCCTTTGACAAAATTCAACAGCCCTTTATGCTAAAAAGTCTCAGTAAAACTAAGTATCAGTGAAACGTATCTCAAAATAATAAAAGCTGTTTACAACAAACCCACAGCCAATATCATACTGAATGGGCAAAAACTGGAAGCATTCCCTTTGAAATCTGGCACTACACAAGGGTGCCCTCTCTCACCACTCCTATTCAATATAATATTGGAAGTTCTAGCCAGAGCAATTAGGCAAGAAAAAGAAATAAAGTGTATGCAATTAGGAAAGGAGGAAGTCAGATTGTCTCTATTTGCGGATGACATGACTGTATATTTAGACGACCCCATTGTCTCAGCCCAAAATCTCCTGAAACTGATAAGCAACTTCAGCAAAGTCTCAGGATAAAAATTCTATGTGCAGAAATCACAAGCATTCCTAGACACCAATAACAGACTTAAAGAGAGCCAAATCAAGAGCGAACTGTCATTCACAATTGCTACAAAGAGAATAAAATACCTGGGAATACAACTAGCAAAGGATATAAAGGACTTCTTCAAGGAGAACTACAAACCACTGCTCAAGGAAATTAGAGAGGACACAAACAATGGAAAAACATTCCATGCTCATGGTTAGGAAGAATCAATATTGTGAAAATGGCCATACTGCCCAAAGTAATTTATAGATTCAATGCTATCCCCATCAAGCTACCAATGACCCTCTTCACAGAACTGGAAAAAAGCACCTTAAACTTCATATGGAACCAAAAGAGACCCCGCATAGCCAAGTCAATTCTAAGCAAAAAGAACAAAGCTGGAGGCATCATGCTACCTGACTTCAAACTATGCTACAAGGCTATAGTAATCAAAACAGCATGGTATTGGTACCAAAACAGAGATATAGACCAGTGGAACAGAACAGAGGCCTTGAAGCCAACACCACACATCTACAACCATCTGATCTTTGATAAACCTGACAAAAACAAGTAATGGGGAAAGGATTCCCTGTTTGAGAAATAGTGTTGGGAAAACTGGCTAGTCATGTGCAGAAGGCAGAAACTGGACCCCTTCCTGACACCTTATGCTAAAATTAACTCCAGATGGATTAAAGACTTAAACGAAGACCTAACACCATAAAAACCCTAGAAGAAAACCTAGGCAGAACCATTCAGGACATAGGCATAGGTAAGGACTTCATAACTAAAACACCAAAAGCATTGGCAACAAAAGCCAAAATAGACTAATGGGATCTAATTAAACTCCAGAGCTTCTCACAGCAAAAGAAACAATCATTAGAGTGAACCAGCAACCAACAGAATGGGAAAAAAATTTTGCAATCTACCCATCTGACAAAGGGCTAATATCCACAATCTACAAAGAACTAACACAGATTTACAAGAAAAAAACCCATTCAACAGTGGGCGAAGGACATGAACAGACATTTTTCAAAAGAATACATATATGAGGCCAACAAACATATGAAAAAATGCTCATCATCACTGGTCATTAGAGAAATGCAAATCAAAACCACATTGAGATACCATCTCACACCAGTTAGAATGGCAATCATTAAAAAATTCTGGAGACAACAGATGCTGGAGAGGATGTGGAGAAATAGGAATACTTTTACACTGTTGGTGGGAATGTAAATTAGTTCAACCATTGTGGAAGACAGTGTGGCGATTCCTCAAAGATCTAGAAATAGAAATTTCATTTGACCCAGCAATCCCATTACTGGGTATATATCCAAAGGATTATAAATCATTCTATTATAAAGACACATGCACACGTATATTCATTGCGGCCCTGTTTACAATAGCAAAGACCTGGAACCAACCCAAATGCCCATCAATGATAGACTGGACAAAGAAAATGTGAATACTATGTGACCACCAGAACGATGAGTTTCTGTCCTTTGTAGAGACACGGATGAATCTGGAAACCATCATTCTCAGCAAACTGACACAAGAACAGAAAATCAAAAGCTGCATGTTCTCATAGGCACATATTGAACAATGAGAACACAAATGCCAGATATAGGTGATGGGGGGAAGGAGGCAGCAAACCACATTGCCATGTATGTACCTATGCAACAATCCTGCACGTTCTGCACATGTACCCCAGAACCTAAAGTGCTATAAAATGTGAAAGTGCTTTGTAAATGATACAGCAATACATCATGTTTTTAATATGGGAGAGGAGAATGACAACTCTTATGAAATGAAAATTTCATAAGTAAAAATGAAAATTACTGTCAGAGTTAAGAAAGCTATATGCATATATATGCATATGTATTTAACGTTCTCCTAACTAGTCAATGGCCTTGTCAATCTCAGGGGCCTACTGTTGGGGATGACTGAACAGAACCAGTACACACATTCATTGAGTGCTAAAAACATTCACTTTCACTCTGCCCGGGAACATACTGGACAGCTCTAACTCTGCAGGGCAGGCTCATCAAGACCAAAATTAACACTACATTTTGATGTTTTTTAAAAATCAACTGTACTCTAGGGCTTCAAGCATTTTACAAAATAATTTATGAGATAAAGTAACCATTGGATACAGCAGCCTCTTCCATTTAATTTTAAGCATAGCAACAGATTGACTCCAGAAATACCATGCAGGAATCAGTAGCACAGATAGAGAGCTTTGCTAAAAGCCTGGCTGTGATATATATATGCTCATGAATACCTAATTAGTCCATGCAGCGCAATCAACCTGTAGGACTATAAAAGAACAGCAAGCCCCTTCAAATGGTAAATCATTATTTAAGTATCTCACACGTAACATTAAATACCTCAGGTCAGCAACAACCTTACCGTCAATAGGATACGAAGAAAACATCTATGTAGGACAAATCTGCTATTTCGGAACATCTCTCGTTTTCTTTTCCCCCTGATTGGATAATAAACATGGCAGTGCCTCGGGCCTCTGGCACCATCTTCTATAGCCACAGCCCTCAGTGCAACACTACCTATGCCTATTGGCCTATGGAGCGTTTTTAAAACTACGTATTTTGACCTATAAATGCGTTTTGATTACCAGTTTTTTTTAATGATATAGAACTAAAATCATTACACATAATTAGGCTTATTGATTAGTGAAACCTTTGTATTATGTGTGCTTGTATTTATACATACATATGCACACATGTCACACTTGTATGTAAATGGCATGTCCTGCCAGGCCATGATGTCATATAAGCACCTATGCCAGGTCATAGTGTTAAAATGTATTTCTTATCGTAGATTGTGGTTAAAACAAATAAAATAACTGATCTCTAGGTATCCCCGACTCCAGTCTGAAATCATTGTGATTCTCTCCCCTTCTCAATGTGACTGGTCTTTTTTAAGTTCTTTTGATCTTCCCAAATGGCATCCGTGTGTCCACTTTACCCCTTTCGTTCAGCTTGTACAGTGCTGCAAGAGGACTTTCTAAAGCACGAGACAATCATTTATTCTTTTGCTTGAATAGCTTCCTATTTTCTAAGAAAATAAACTATAAACTTCTTAGCCGGAATTGTCCCTTTTATGTCCTTCAAGTACACACACATACCCTGTATCTCCTCTTATGCCCCAGTCACACTATTTGCCATTCTGTAAATAGTCCACCTTTACTCACACCTATCTGCCTATCAGATTATACTTTCTTTGCCTACGGCACTATTGAACACGCTTTCTTACATTTTTGAAGACCCATTTCATATGTTGCCTCTTCTTCGAAATAATTACAGGCACTATGTCCCTGTTCTGTTCCAGGTGTCTTCCTCTCACGAGGGCTGCAGGCACCTTGAAGCAGAAAGCAGGGCCATGCCTGGTGCCTGGCACATAGAAAGTGCTCACTAATGTTAGTTGACTCTTCCCCATAAAACTGGGGTTACAGCCGTGTGTGTCTATTACTACAGAGTATCCCTTTTTTCTGAAGTAAAGAGAAAAGGGAGATGGCCTTTCTTTAAAGAAATATAAAGGGGGAGAATCAGATGTTTAGACATGATGCCTGCAGCTCTGTGTGTTCATTGTCTTTACCTAAAGGAGAATAAACACTTATTATAAGTCTCTTGGGCTTCACGTCTCTTGCATCATGTCAGTTAGACACATGTCTAATTTTGATGTTTTCCCCCAAATTTTTTACTACCTACAAGATATTTGAACACCTGTGCCATTCTCTGCAAAAAAAAAAAAAGCTACTAACCCTCTCTCGTTTTATTTTGGAGTTGCACATCTCATCACACAACTTTATTCTGTTAACCCTTTCTGACCTTGAGCACCTCTTCTCAACTTCAGACTGAATTTTACCTCAGCAAGCGGCCAGCCTGACAGTGCAACTATTCCAGAGGCTGCATACTGTTATCTTCAAGGCCTCAGCCTACATTTGGGCATGAGCCTGGTGAGCACATACACAGGAGGTCAGGCGTTTTTTCTGCACACCTCCAGACCATTTCGCCACACTTTGGACCCTTCCTTCTTTCCCTCTACCCACAAGTCTTCATGCTGTCTTCGTGTCTTAAGGCTTTAGTGACTGACGTTAAACCTGTTTCCAAGAGAAAAATTTCTGATAAGCAAATGCCTGTAGAGTTATGATAAGGTCATATATGATTGTTACCCCTTCTGGTATTTTCATGTGTTAAAAATATGTTTGATGCACTAGAAATCTCCAGTGGTGGCACTTCAGGTGGTCGGGATAACTCAAGTCACTTGATGAGGCAGAGAAGCTGGAGATGCTTTTGGGGTGGAGTGGGGAGAATCACACCTCAGAGATTTTTTTTTTTTTTTAAAGATGGGGTTTCACCATGATGGCCAGGCTGGTCTTGAACTCCTGACCTCAGGTGATCCACCCGCCTTGGCTTCCCAAAGTGCTAGGATTACAGGCGTGAGCCACCGCGCCCTGCCAGTTCCTCAGAGATTTATCTGTTGAAAAATACTTATCAGGTACCTTTTATGTGCTTGGCACTGTGGTTATAGCAGTAGTCCAAATCTGAGGTAGAATTAGCTGGGGTGTGGTGGCTGTGTGCCCATGGTCTCAGCTACTCAGGAGGCTGAGGTGGGAGGATGATTTGAGCTCTGGAGGTTGAGACTGCAGTGAGCTATGATGGAGCCAGTGCACTGCAGCCTGGGTGAGAGTGAGACCCTGTATCCCCCTCCCCCACCCCCACACCCCACCTAAAAAAAAGATCTGACGTGGGAAGATTCCAGCAACATGTACTAAACTGGTATAGATGGCATGCCTCCCCTCTAAAACTATACAGTGATGGATAAAATATCACCACCCTCATTGCTGCCCCGTTGTTATAATTTCTGTGTATGTGAAAACATTGGAAATCCTTTTGTGCCAGAGATGAACAGAAATCTAAACCAAAGCAGTAAGCATGAGCTGGTCCTCCGGGATTTCAGTTTTGATACAGGTCCGAGGAATTTGGTGCTGAGGTTCTCAGATTCACCCGAGGATGAGAGATTGTGGTCTTACATGCACATAAGACTTGAGACCTGGAATCGAGCCACTTACCTAAAGCCTGGAGTTTCAGATAACTATTCTTCCATGAAAAGGAGACTAGAAATCGCCAGACATAAGCAGTGAAGCAGCAAAGAAACAGGCTGGAAACAGGTTGGGGAAAATAAAGTCACCCATGAGAAATCAAAACCCCTGGTCTGTGCTATTTGTGGGTTTCAGGTCCAGATTTATTCTACCCAAGTGATTTGCGAATCCCTACCCAAGAAATAAACATAAAAACCAGGAGCATAGAAACCTTTAGGACTCTGGCAGAAGAAAGCACACTACTTTAGACACTTTCACAACCACAAACTCATGAGATTCATGTAGGAAAATGAAACATTGCTCCAGTAAGATAGGCCCACATTCAGAAATTACAAACATGTGAGAAACCAGGAAATCATCATGAGCAGAGAGCAAGCACATACAAGCAGGAGAATTAGCACTCCTCCAGTCGGCAACAACTATTAAAGAAGCTATGTTTAAAATGTTTATGGTAATAAAAGGAAGGAATTGGAACCTTAAAAAAAGAGAGGACAATGATAACTGATCATTTAGATTCATATAAGAACTAAAAAGAACTTCTAAAGTGGAAAAACAATACCTGAAAATAAAACTCCAGGGATAGGTTAAAGAACAGGGCAGATTAAATACAGCTAAAGAGAACTGGAATTTGAAATGGAGGCTACTTAAATTATGTTTTTGAGCTCTGAGACAAAAAGACATGAAAAATATCAAAGAGCCAGTAAAACATGTGGAGGCCAGAATGAAGAGACTTTATAGCATATGCAGAAAGAGAATAGAGAAAATGAGAGAAAGTAATATTCAAAGAAACAATAGCTGGAATTTTTCAGGTTAAATAAGCAACTGTAGGGAGAATATAAACAAATTCACACTTAACAACTGAAGATCAAAGATAAAGAAAACTCTTAGAAGTAGCCAGAGAGAGGAAGACATGACACCTCTCAGGGAGTTTGCGATCTAACAGGAAATACAAAGAAATAAATAAGCAGTGAAACAGCACGGTCAGGTGGGAGGCCAGGGTGCTGAGGACGTGCACACAGGGTGGCTGTGGTGAGGACTCAGCTGGGGTCAGTAGCAGAGTGAGAATGAGAAGCAAGGAATGGTGCAGGGGATAGCATGACTTTCAGGGAATTGAAGCCCCTTTCCCTGATGACCCCTTCAGCATATCTCAGAGCTGGCTTTGCCACCATCAGGAGGTCTATCTGTCCCCTCTCTCAGTAAAACTGCTATCAGGAATGTCTACTCAACATGTAGTTTAAAAAAAAAATTCTAGACGACTTTATATATTGGAAGAGATGGTTTAAGAGTAATGAGTGATAACCAGGTTTCTTTTCTCTGGATGGATTTGAGACTGAAGGGGTTTTGTGGTTTGTTTACATTAAAAAAAAAAAACTAGTCTACAATTTACACACCTCTGCAGTCCTTTTAGTGGTTCTCAGCCATCCTAGTGGGGTAGGTTGCCCAAGGACTATCTTGCACGGCCTGAATCTTCAATTCCAAGACTATGAAAGACGCAGTTATATGGGTGGGTCTTCTCCTCTGAGGAGGCAGGAAAATGCCAAAGGGGATCTGAGGACCTTCAACTAACAGTAATGCTGAGAAGGTGACTGTCATTGCATTCATCATACTGGGCTCTTTGCATGATTGACTAAAGGCCTTTTGTGAAGCTATGTAAAGGCTAATATTAAGTCATGGTGCTGTAACATAATGAGAATCATTGTGGAAAGGCATTTTATCATGTAGCATCCTCTTATTCAAGTACAGTTTAATAAATGTATAAAACTTACCAGAATTATATAAAATGATTAACAAATAGGCAAATGAAGTCAAAGAACCATGTATTTTATTATCCAGAATATCTCAGAGAAAAACATAGAGGGACGTGCTTCCAGTTACCTGAATCATAAATTGCCTGTTCCCTTTGTATTTTAAAGAGGCTTCCCAGTGGCTTATCCCTGATAGTTAAACCCACAGTGTTATAACTGTTGTGCAGATTTCAGAGCTGGTTATGAATACAGAAGTCTCCATGCTCCTGCTTTCTGTAATACACATGTGGGCTGAGACATCTTTGAAGAATGATAAAGGGTCGGTGTCAAGCAGCATAAAGATGGGGAACTTTTGTAGCAAAGTGCATGATAGAAGTAGCTATGTTTCCTCCTAATGACAGTCAGTTCAGACCATCATTCACACTTCTTGCACTCTTGTCTTCTAAGGGATTTCTACCCTGATGTGGTCCTTGGATTTTACAGTAGAGGGTTTGGCAGACTCATTGGGCTAAAAGTTGGAAACACTTGTGAGTTCCTAGACTCTATTTCTTACATACCAAGATACTTAATATGCTCTTTATATATTTTTTTGTCTCGAGTGTTCCTATCTGTAGAGCAGAACTGTGTTCCTGCCCCCCTCCACAGGAGAAATGGTGTGATGAATTAATTAGTGGTTAATGGGAAGCATATATGTAAGAACGGCATTTCCTCACTCTTCATTGGGTTAAAAATAGATAATCACATGAAATATCAGTCATTTAAATGTAGCACATAGAAAAGAAATATATTAATTATTGTGCATTGGAGGTATAATATGCCAGAAAAAAAAAAGGAAAGGCACAGATGACTTAATAGGAACTGGGTTGAATCCAAAAATAAACCGTTTACTAAAGCTAGATTATGTATGATATTTTGCACATGCCCAGCACTTTGTTATGTTTCTTGCAAAAGCTACAGAAGAAAAAGAAATGTGATTTAGCTCCTTGAGTTACTTATAAAATCACTGAGTAAACAAACGTGAAATCAAGAACAAGCGAAGACACTGTGATGAAATGCCTAAATGAATGGTGTGGACAGCAAGTGTTCTCAGAGGTCAAAGGAAGAGCAGTGCAGTGCGTGTGGGGGAAGGTTTCCAGGGCAAGGGGTGGACCCAGGCCAGGTCCTTGAGGGATTGTAGACTTGAGATGGGGTGGCAGGGAAGGCATTCTGGGCACAACCTGAGGTAAGAGCAAGAGTCTTTTTGGCCTGGAGAAGGAGGCTGTATTAGTCCCATTTTCACACGGCTATAAAATACTGCCCCAAGACTGGGCAATTTATAAAGGAAAGAGGCTTAATTGACTCACAGTTCTGCATGCTGGAGGAGAAGCAAGTACCTTCTTCACAAGGTGGCAGGAGAGAGAGTGAGCGCATGTGAGGAAGTACCACACTTAAAACCATCAGCTCTTGGCCAGGTAAAGGGAGGTGGATCACTTGAGGCCAGGAGTTTACAACCAGCCTGGCCAACATGGTGCAACCCCACCTCTACTAAAAAAATACAAAAATTAGCTGGGCATGGTGATGTGCCTGTAGTCCCAGCTACTCAGGAGGCTGAGGCACAAGAATCACTTGAGCCTGGGAAGCAGAGGTTGCAGTGAGTCGAGATCGTACCGCTGCATTCCAGCCTGGGCAACAGAGTGAGACTCTGTCTCAAAACAAAAAAAAAAAAGAAAAGAAAAAACATCGGCTCTCGTGAGAATTCACTATCACAAGAACAGCATGGGGGAAATCGCCCCCATGATTCAATTTCCTCCCACCTGTTCCCTTCCTCAACGAGGGGATTATAATTCGAGATGAGATTTGGGTGGGGACACAGAGCCAGACCATATCAGGGTCTTACTGGAACTGAAATGTACGGCTGGGTGGCCCGGGCGGTGAAGAGCTGGAAGTGTGGAAGAGCAGTTTTAACTTAACGGTTTGGGTGAGTGTGCCAGCTTAGATCTTAGAGTTGGTGAGGGAAAGGATAATGTGGTATTTTAGGAAGTTTGAGGTTTTAGGTAAAGTACATAATCTAGGGCAGTGTTGTCCACAGTCACGCTATTTGTGAGCTCTGAGTTTGAGGTTTTAGGGAACATGGTCAATACAGAGAGGGGGTGGTTCAGGAGAGCAGGACGAATGTTTGAGCACCGAATGTGTTAGGTTCTGTTTCAACACATCTTTCTCACAGAAAACTTGTGCTTTAAATGGCATTTAAGCCTCACAGAAACTCTGAACTAAGTACTATCCCATTTTACAGACATAGCAACTGAGGCCTAGATTGAGTTGCTGAGGTCCCACAGCTGCTAAGTGACGGTGGTTGTATTCAAGCCCAGTCTGACTTCAGAGCCCTTGCTGTCATCTTATCATTGCCCTTTGTTGAATTATCAGAACCAGAGCTCTTGAGATTCTCTAAACATTGTAGACATTTCTTGTTTGTGGAAGTTTAAGTTCAGCAGATGTCATGTGTATGTGAATCAAGGCAGCATATTTTGTGTATGCAGCAATCTGACATAAAATCTTGAAACTGGAATGTCCTAGGCATTTAACACTCCCAGGAAATGGACCCATACATCCTTAGAAGCTACAAATTAACCAGGCTTATCCTGTTGATTCAACAAGCTGTAATAGCAAAGAAAACTCCGTAATCTTATAAAGATCTATAAAACAAGGCATTTCATTTGTTAATCTATCTTGAGAAATCTTCACAGGAAAGTAGTTTGGGTAAACGAGATATTGACAAGGTAGAGCTGAATAAATGATGGTTTCTAACTTCTTATATAAGTGCAGCAAGGGGAAAATGATAATGGCATATGGCCTCTACCTCCCTTCTCTCTGGAGACTGGCCGTCTGCCCTAACAATCATCTGTAGCTCCTTACTGATCTCCAGTATTCTTCTATCCTCAAGTCCCTGTCAGAAGTTTCTGAGTTACCCAGTCAAGTTTCTGTGGAGGCATGTAACCTGCTAGCAGTGGTCTGGCGAGGGGTGCGGGAAGGTGCCGGGCTGGCTGCCGTAGGACACTCAGTGTGGTGTGGGCACTCAGGAGGGTGGTGAAAGGGCAGTGCTTTTCTCAGATGATGGAGGAAGTACAAACACATTGCAGATTCATTCTGAGAGGATAATTTGACAAATTCTTTGTATGAAAAACTTACTTCAAAATTGATTCTCCTTAGCTTGAGAGAGAAGAGAGAAATTGATGTATGTCAGCATCCATCAGGTTTGTAAAGTTTCTCAAACAGGCATTTTAAGTGGAAATGACTGTATTTAACATTGGTATTTCTCTCAGATTTTCATTTGGAACTCTTACATCAGAGGACCTGATTAATCCGAGACAATAATGGTTTGCAGGAGAACTTTTAAAAAGGTAACAATACTATGTGGACTTTTTGGTTTGTTTTTCTAGAGATATTTAGTCAAGGTAAAAAAAACCCTTTGGGAAAAAAGATTTTAACATTAAGAAGAGGAATTTTACCAAGTAATCTTACTAAACCAACAGGTATCCAGATCCTATCTCCCTTTTCCTTAAGGTGCTTGGGAGGCCAAAGTGAGGCTCATCATGGTTCAGTTGTCAGCATTGGGGTACAGCCACACCCCTCCTTCCTATTCCTTTTCTTTAGTCCCCATGCCCAAACTCCAGGTCCTAAGAATAGCAGATGGTGGATCAGGCTTTTCATAGGTGTTTAAATCAGTCAATCTTAGGTTAGCATTTTTTAGAGTACTTAATTTCTTAAAAATACTGCTACATGTGGGCCAGGCACGGTGGCTCACACCTATGATCCCAGCACTTTCGGAGGCCGAGGCGGACAGATCACAAGGTCAGGAGATCGAGACCATTCTGGCTAACACCATGAAACCCTGCCTTTACTAAAAATACAAAAAATTAGCCAGGCGTGGTGGCACACCCCTGTGGTCCCAGCTACTTGGGAGGCTCAGGCAGGAGAATCGCTTGGAGCCGGGAGGCGGAGGTTGCGGTGAGCCGAGATTGCACCACTGCACTCCACCGCTGGGTGACAGAGTGAGACTTTGTCTCAAACAAAACAAAACAAAACAAAACAATAAACTGCTACATGTATGTTACTGCAAATAAGTGTATGTATGAAACCTGCTATGCACATGAACTTGATAGAATTGTGAACTTAACTTACTTGACAGATTTCACTATTTACTAACTTCTATTAAGGTATGGCCGTAAGAAATAGTATTATAAAGAAGCATACCTATAATTCAGTGTTTGTTTATTGTGGTTCTATAGATACCTTAAAAATAGTCTTCCCAGACAGGCATGGATTCACGCCTGTAATCCCAGCATTTTGGGAGGCCAAGGTGGGTCAATCACTTGAGGTCAGGAGTTCGAGAGCAGCCTGGCCAACACAGTGAAACCTCGTCTCTACCAAAAATACAAAACATTAGCTAGGTGTGGTGGCAGGTTCCTGTAATCCCAGCTACCCAGGAGGATGAGGCAGGAGAATTGCTTGAGTCCAGGAGGTGGAGGTTGTGAGCCGAGAATGCACCGCTGCACCCCAGCCTGGGTGACAAAGACAGACTCTTTCTCAAAAAAAAAAAAAAAAAAAAGGCTTCCGTAAGAGAAATGTTAAATTGAATTCCAGGGCATAAGGTGTGCAGGTATGTATTTCTGCGACAAATCCAAACATAGTTTTCTGATCTTACAGTTCTTTAAATTCTGAAAACCTAGAGATTGACTGATAAGTCTGTTTACACTGCCCACTCTCTAATGGGGAGGAGTTTCCTTTGGAAGGATTATCAGAAATCTCCAGTCACCAGAACTTCAGCTTCAGCAAGTTCAGGCCTGATCAGGGATGGCCAGCAGTGGCTCCAGTGCCCCTTGCATTGTGACTAAAGTAGTTGATGATATTTTTATCTCTTTCCAGCATTTATTTCTTTTTCTTGAATATTTAGACTCCCCTGTAGTTTGTTCTTTCTTTAAAAGTTGTTTATTCTTTAGTAAATAAGTAAGTAGCTACTAAGTGATATAATTAGATGGAGGCAATTGGATTGATTCAGGGAATTATGTAGTATGTATTTAGTAGCCTGAGAATGTGTAATTCTTGGAGTGTTTTTTTTAAGATGCTCTTTTGAAAATGTTCTGCTGGTTCTTTTCTGTTCCTGGGGCCTGCATGCATGAAAGTCAGCGATCCACGCTGTAGGGAACACAAGATGCTCATCAACTCTTGTCATTTGCTTGTGTTTTAATCTGTTTCATTTCCATTCAGCAAGTAACATTTTTCAAATGCCAACTCCTGTGCTAGAGGCTAAGGATGCAGAGAGAAGATCTGTCAGTTTGCCTCCATCTTTAGACATTATTCTTTAGTCTTTACTCAAGTCTCTGCCTCAGATTCTGCCTCCTTTGCTCCAGTGATTTAAAAATTACTTGTGAGCCTATAGTCCCAGCATTTTCGGAGGTTGAGGCAGGCAGATCACTTGAGGCCAGGAGTTTGAGACCAGCCTGGCAAACACAGCAAAACCCTGTCTCTACTAAAAATACAAAAATTAGCTGGGTATAATGGTACACGCCTGTGTTCCAGCTACCCAGGAGACATGAAAATCGCTTGAACCCAGGAGGCAGGTGTTGCAGTGAGCCGAGATTGCACCACTTCACTCTAGCCTGGCAACAGAACAAGACTGTCTCAAAAATAAATAAATAAAATAAGGAACTTTAGAGGCCAAATGTAGTGGCTCACACCTATAATCCCAGTTCTTTGGAGGCAGAGGTGGGAGGAGCACTTGAGGCCAGGAGTTTGAGAGCAGCCTGGGCAACATAGCAAGACCCCATCTCTAAAAAAAAAAAATTCTTTTTATTAGCCAGGTGTGGTGGCACATGTCTGTAGTCCCAGCTGCTTGGGAGGCTGAGGCAGGAGGGTCACTTGAGCTCAGAAGCTTGAGGTTACTATGAACTGTGATCAGACTTCTGCACTCCAGCCTGGGCAAAAGTAAGACCTTGTCTCTAAAAAATAAATAAAGAGACTTGTGCTCATTTTTCATGTTTTTACATGAAAATTCTGCAAGCCTAGGTTACATCAATAACAAAAAGGGGCAGAGAGGTTGGCTCAATTATTTTAAAAGTAACTAAGCAGGTAAGAGTTTTAGAATCTTCCATCCATCACCTTCCTAGTACGCTTCTTGGCTCTTATTCCAGCGATTAGTTGCTTAAAACAAAGGCCTTTATGTTGATAGTGGTACCATATAATTTATAGTCTATGCACGTTGGATAAGGGGATTGGCACACATTTCCTTTCCCTATCACTGCAGTGGGAAGATCATTTAGAAGACTAAGTTCGATTTGAACTTAGGACCAAATTACCTACTGCAAATCAATCCTCCTCCTCCCGCTTCCCCTCACAAAAGCCAGAATTCACTGTGAAAGGTGACAGGTGTATGTTCAACTCCTTGTATGTTGACATATGGTCAGTGTGAGCGAACGGTCCCTAATCTAGATCTGTCCCGTGGCATGACCAGCATGTTGTGGATTTCTAACAGATGCAAAGCAGTGAAGGAGCTTGAACCCCAAATACAGATATTTTAAGTGTTCAGATTTCCTTTTTTTTTTCATAAGGACCAGACAGATTGATGGCATCTTGCTATAAATTTATGACACACTGATGAAGAAGACCTTGGAGGAACTTGTAAAGGGAAGTCACCAAGGCCGTGTATCTTTAGTGTCCATTGTGGAGAGTGTATATATGCCTGTGTAAGAAGTGTTGGGGTGAAAGGGTCATTACCTTTGGTTGAAAATGGTAAGGGGGTCATTATGTGTGTAAGAAAATCTTTGTTCTCTTCAATTAACAATTCTACAAAACGAGAACTGTCTTGGGAAACTGGGCTTTATGAATTCAAAGTATACTTTATCAAATTCTTTATATCTCATGTTTAAAATTATTTGAGTAAATAAATATTGAACATTAGACTTTGCCTGTTCCTTTCAATGAAAAAAATATAAACTCTGATAATAGGGTTTATATTTTTCCTACTATTCCCCCTTAGACAATAGTAGGAAAAACTGTTGGTCCCCACAAAGTTTTCATTCATCTCACCACTCTCTTCCCCATTTGTGAGCAGGAATATGAAGCTGCCCAGGTTCCCCTTTTAATCACAGAGTCTAAGACTAGGGAGTCAGACCACCCGTTAAAACTACAGTATGGCACCATGCATCTTTGATGTGTATTTGCAGCCTTCCCACTACTTGGCTTAAGTTGTAAAAATCACTGGTAACCATGGTCCAGTGGCAAAGTTGTGTATCTCTTTGGGTTCTTTGTTGCAATTAGTAACTCTTGTTAACTTAAACAGGAGCGACTTTAGTGGAAGAATATTGGGAATGTATAGAATTGATGAGAAAACCAAAGAATTAGGGTTGAAATAGGCAACAAAGCAATTCTGGAGTTCCAGGAACCATGAACTACTTGAAGGTGTTTATACTAAGTCTCACCAGGCCTTGTACTAATTGCTGTCTGAGCAGGAATATGGTGGTGCCAGCCATTTTTGGTCTTCTGTGCCAGTACTCACAAGGATTTCCCAGGGTAGGAGCACCCAGCTGGCATAGCTCGGGCCATACAACCACACCTTGATGGAGGGAAGGGTGGACCCCTGATTGCAGTCTCACTGGGCCTTATCTAAGACAGACCATTCTTCAAAGGCAAATTCGGATGGATTTATTGGAGGAAGTTATTTAAGCAGCCAAAAAAATCAAGCAGTCACCCCAGGATAGTAGAAAGGACTAAGGACAGATGCGGCCAGTACTACTATTCCTCGGTAATGAGGGTTAGAAAAATGCCTATGTGCATTGGCTTTGAGGCAGGTCTCTCTGGCTCTGGCTCTCTCTATCCTCCCCCGCCCCCACCCATCCCTCCCAAGCAGTTACATTTTGTTTTGGGAAATTAGATTTTTTTTAAAGTCCAGTGACTGCTTCAATATTTACCCTATTTACCCCATGGCACAATTTACCAGTTGTTAAATCTGCTCTATCCATAACTGCCCAGCTGTCAAGAATGTTACATTTTAAGTGTATTTATCAGTAGTGATACTTTGACCTTTTGGATTCACCTGGTGATTTTAGATGGTTATTAGAGATGATTTGTGTATGTAGCACACACAGTTACCCAGTTTTGCTTCATGATTAAAGCTGTAACTTTAAGGAAATACTCAGTTATCCTGCCTCGCTTTGTTATTAGAGAAATGAGGATGGAACATCCTACACCTTATGTACACTTTCCCCGTTTGCAAAGGAGAGTGCAGCCTTTCAAAAAGAAATGAATTGCCGGGCGCGGTGGCTCACGCCTGTAATCCCAGCACTTTGGGAGGCCGAGACGGGTGGATCACGAGGTCAAGAGATCAAGACCATCCTGGTCAACATGGTGAAACCCCGTCTCTACTAAAAATACAAAAAATTAGCTGGGCATGGTGGCGCACGCCTGTAATCCCAGCACTTTGGGAGGCCGAGACGGGTGGATCACGAGGTCAAGAGATCAAGACCATCCTGGTCAACATGGTGAAACCCCGTCTCTACTAAAAATACAAAAAATTAGCTGGGCATGGTGGCGCACGCCTGTAATCCCAGCTACTCAGGAGGCTGAGGCAGGAGAATTGCCTGAACCCAGGAGGCGGAGGTTGCGGTGAGCCGAGATCGCGCCATTGCACTCCAGCCTGGGTAACAAGAGCGAAACTCCGTCTCAAAAAAAACAAAAAGAAATGAATTTTAATATCCTGAACTGTAGTGAGGGCACATATCTTTTGCTTTCTGTGAACATTTAACAACAGTTATAGCAAACCTCCTAGGTGTAAGGAAAAAAAGGATTAAATGAAATTTTATGAAATTAATTTAAAATAATGATTTAGTGACACTCCTATTTGAGTCCCTGTAAAGCTCCAAATTTCTGTAGCTCCTACCTTCAACTTCTAAACTGTGAGAGTAACGCTAAACAAAAAGGCTGCGGACATTCTGTGTCACTTGGAGGTATGGTGGGAAGTTGACCTACTGTGTTTCTCTTTCAGCATCCAGTGTTGGATGAGCCAATAGCTGAAGCCGTCTGTATTATCGCAGACACGGATAAATGGAGTGTGCAGGTAGCTACAAGTCAGAGGAAGGTGACGGACAACATGAAACTAGGCCAGGATGTCCTGGTCTCTAGTCAGGTGTCCAGTTTGCTTCAGTCCATCTTACAGCTCTACAAGCTCCACCTCCCTGCTGATTTTGTAAGTACTGGTTCTTACATCGCCAAAGAAATACAGTTTTAAAATACTTTTAATGACATTTTGCTTATGCAATCACAAACTCAAAAGTTTATTGGAGGTTAGCATAACTAAAACTAGAACATGCAACATAAAACCAGCAACAGGATAGATTTCAGTAACAATAGCTCTTCCATGAAACAAATAACAAGGAGTAGCACTGGAAATTTTTGGAACAAGATATATGGTGCAGTAAATAAGGAATGGGTGGAGAGATCAAGCATAAAAGGAAATTGTAAATCATCCACTGGAGAACTCATGAGTTCTCCTTTTCTTAGATCGGTATGATAATAAGTAGGCCAGTTTCTGAAGGGATTGTAGTTCCTTCTGTTAAGTGAACATTTTCACAAAGGTGTTAAGGATCAAATAGAATATTGTTTGTGTAAACATTTCAAATTTTGAAGTACTAGACACATGTAATATCAATTGTTGCTTTTTTTTTTTTTTTGAGACAGGGTCTTACTCTGTCACCCAGGCTGCAGTAATGCAATGGGGTGATCTTCACTCACTGCAACCTCCGCCTCCTGTGCTGAAGCGATCCTCCCACCTCACCCTCCTGAGTAGCTGGGACCACAGGCATGTGCCACCACGCCACCTAATTTTTGTATTTTTTGTAGAGACAGGTTTTGCCATGTTGCTCAGGCTGGTCTCGAATTCCTGGGCTCAAGCAACCCGCCCACCTCTGCCTCCCAAAGTGCTGGGATTATAGGTGTGAGCCACCGCACCTGGCCTAATTGTTTCTTTCCAAATGGAATTTTAAAATCACTTTCGTAACAATGCTTTAAATACAAACAACAAACAGAGCATAAACTCTTAGAAAACTGTCAGTAGCTCCCTGCTAGCCACTGGAATTAACATCCACAACAAAATCTTTTCCGACTGTGTATGTGCCGAGAAATTGAAAGAAAGAGAAAATACATTTAGAGAGGGAGGGGGAAAGGTTTCAAAAGAAGAAAAGCTTTTCTAGTGATGATGAACACTTGAGAGAGAGAGAGAGAGAGAGAAGCTTATGGGCATATGGCATATAGCTAGTTAAAGCTTGGATGTGCTGACCTCAGACACAGGTGTGTGAGGAAAAAGTCTGCTTTCTTTGCTCTTCCCTCTCGTCTGCATAGCGCTGTTCTCTGCAGGACAGCCCAAAACCAGAATATCTGTTATCTGCCTCCTGGCCTCCAAAAATGATGCAAACCTGTTTACCCAACAAAGCAGGAAGCTTTTGAACATTAATTACCTACGCTAATTGCTAATGCAGTGGTCATTGGCCTGGGTTTTTATGACTGAATCTATATGTGTACCCATTCCTCAAAAAGAGTCAAGACTTTTATGGCTTTGAAGAAGGTGTTCTGAATACCATCTGGTTGTTATCAAAGTCCTGACAGCGTGGCAAGGCAGGAAGACCACACTGCGTAGCTGGGTTACGGTCTAGGCTTTGCCATTGGTTAGTTGTGTTACAATGGACAATCCTGAGACTCTCCGAACTTCAGCTTTCTTATTTGTAAAATGAAGACAGTACCTGTTGAACAAGGGTGCTGTGAGAATCTTCTGAAAATTAGGAATATGATAACTGCTTTTTACTGCCAGAGCACCATGCCAATATGATACTTTAAAAGCCATATATGTTAGCTTTAGAGTCCAATAGCCTGGAGTTAAAGACAAGTTCTGCTATTTCCTAACCATGTAACCTTTCAAAGCCTCAATTTCCTTATCTGCAAAGCTGGGGAAATAATAGAACCCATCTCATATGGTTATGAAATTATATTAGAGAATTAATGTAGAGCATTTGGAAAGATGTTAGATGTTATACGCATTCAGTAAACAGCTACTGTTAGTATGATAGTTAATAACAATTAGTTTCGTGAGACAGTATTGATGGTTGCAAAGACTGACAACACCCTTTTCTCCACACTCTATTATCTTTATTTTCCAAACTCTGTATTTTCAGCTGAAGCATACTCTTGTAAGACGTCTGTCCTGGGGCAGTATGAGAAGCATTTATGGATTATTATGATCTGATTTTTCACTCTGCAGTTGCAGGCAGTTTTTCCTTCTAGAAGCAGGTTGAGTTATGCTGATTTAGAGGCTAATGTTTCCCTTTCTGTAAGGGAAGGAATGTGTATTAGACTTCATAGTTTCTTATAAGTATTTGCCAAACTTTTATATTTCATTCTATGATATATAGGTCTTATCATAATTGGTATCTTGGTTATCAAAGCAATAAACTGTTATAGTTAATTCTTTTTACTTCATTTGGACAGAAGTATCTTCAAGCATTTAGTAGTATGAAAGCCTTATTTAACCTAACAAAACCAAGATTAAAGAAAATTTTATCTGCAATTTAAAATTCGCCTAAAAAAATCACTTGAATGAAAACCTGTGATTTAAATGGCTTTTAGAACCTTCAATACAAAAAGAGAAAGTAGCTATTTGAAATTTCAGAAATTAAAAATTGGAGAAATCCATCTCAGGAATAAAATCCCAGAAAGAGGAGTTAAAAAGCACCCAGCACGGTTTGATTTAGTACTCAAGTATTTTTTAAAATGGGTTTTATTTTTTTTTTGAGGCAGAGTCTCATTTTGTTACCCAAGCCATAGTGCAGTAGTATGATCTTGGCTTACTGCAGCCTTGACCTCTTGGGCTCAAGCAATTCTGCTACCTCAGCCTCCCAAGTAGCTAGGACTACAGGTATGTGCCACTATGCCCAGGTAATTTTTTAATTTTTGTATAGACAGGGTCTCACTATGTTGCCTAGGCGGGTCTCGAGCTCCTGGACTCAAGTGATCCTCTTACCTCAGCCTCTCAAAGTGTTGGGATTACATGCATGAGCCACTGTGCCTGGCTAAAAGTTGTCTAAATGCTTGGATTTCATGTCTAGTATATATTCATATAGACCAGAGTTCTTATTTTCACATTGCATCATACAGTTTTCATCCAGACTGTAAACACTGTAACTACTTTTTCAAAAGAGAAAGGATTCAATGTAATATGAATACTTTTTAATATTTTGTAACTCTTATTGAAATTTTTCTGTTTCACTCCATAAGGAACTGAAAGCTAATTAGAGATCCTTTCACCACTTTGTTTACTTGGAGGAGCATTTCTATGAGAATTGGTGAAATCTCTCTTGCCTTATAACTCTTAGTCACTTAGCAGTTGTGTTTCATCCGCCTGACACAATGCATTTAAGATTTTAAACCAATGAAAAACTGAAAACATTGCATCTCTCATAGATATTTTTCCATGCCACTGATCAGCCCAGATGGTCAAGATCAACATTTTCAAATGCATCTGTTAATCTTTTTACCTTGAAAATAACAGGCCTAATGGTCTAGAAGAAAATTATGTATGATGGAATTACCCTTGCCAAAGCCATCAGGTGTCTTACTGAAGCTGCTTGGGTAGCTCTGCCTGCCAAATGCAAAAGCATTTGCCTCTGGTGAAAGACACAGATGGTTGCTAGTCCCTAAAAAATGCAGCAGAACACCATTCCAAGGGTAAAGATGTCCTGAAAATAATTGCCTTTTCTTTATTGTTACTAAAGACCTAGTTAAAATACATTCTTGAAGCAAAAAAAAAAAAAAAAGTTGTGGGGCAGGTTCAAAATGACCTGTTCCAGTCAGTCTCCTGTGGAAATGCATTGGGCCAGAATAATCTGAGATACTGGGGAAAAAACAACAAAAGAGATACTGTTTACTAAATTATTTATAAGAACAAAAATGCCAAATTGCTATGTGGGTAAGTGTAAATTCACATTCTCAAGATTGTTTAGCTATAAAAATTATATCAATAAAGAGTTCTTAATAATGTAGGAAAGGATTACTATAAAGTTTTTAAAGGCAAGGAATGTACTTTTGGAATGATTTCAACTATGAAAAAATGCTTGTTTAAAAAGACCAGAATAATACATATGTAAATCTTAATAGTTAGCAAAAGTAAGCTTTGTTTTACAAGAACCGATTCTTATACCTGGTAGCGGTAGGGTTTGCGATGGCTTGTGATTTTTTAAGTGTATTTGAAACAGATGAGATTAAAACTGTGTAGTTAGAAATGAATTAAGAAAATTCTTAAAATATTGGCAGATATTTGACTTCTCTTCCTCATTATGAATGTTCTTGGCTTTGCAGTGCATCATGCATCTTGAAGACAGACTACAGGAGATGTACCTTAAAAGCAAAATGCTGTCTGAATATCTCCGGGGACACACACGAGTCCATGTGAAAGAATTAGGTGTCGTACTGGGGTGAGTTCTGTGAAGTGCTGCCACGTCTGCCTTTGATGGGCATCCCTAGCATTGTACCCACTGATGTGTTTAGCCTGTGCCAACCTAAACTCAGGCCCTGGTCACCCATCAAAGTATGTGGAGTCCGTCAGATACGTGCCTCTGCTCCCCAGTGAACAGCATGTTCCTTGTATCTGATCGATACTGGGTTTCATACCCACAAACAATCGCAGGGGTTTAGGCTGGTGGTGCTCTGTTACTCCTCTCCGTGGATTATCTTATGCTTGAAAAGAAAATTTAATCCCACACTGCCCGTTCCTAGTAACTGAGTAAGATGCTGAAGTCACAAGCTGTGGGACATGCAGCAGCGGCTGGTGTTTACATTTCACTTCCTGGAGGAGGAGCAGGTCGGCGCATTCCGCCTGGTGGCAGGAAAGGCCCTTCTGGGCTTGAGCCTGCCCGCGTGTCTGCAGGGTGACAGTGCTTTCCTTCCTTTATTATAAGGCCACCGAAGAAGAGACGTGTATGATACTAAAATTGCCTGTCATCCTCCAGAGGGTATTTGCTGTAACTTCTCTAGAGGAAGAAATTCTGACCTTTGTTTTACTGTCTGCTTGATTTTTCAAAAGAGAACAAAGACATTGTCCATTTGGGGAACTGCCCCCCGACTCATCCATGATGACAATTCCCCGAACTCAGAACAAGAAAATATTGTTTATATTGTGGACGTTTAAATTCTCTAAGCCTGCTAAGAGACCTGGGCCTTCGTATTTTCCTCAGACTTTTCATCTTTCACACCCAGAATGTGATGCCTGTACTGTTTGGCTCTGGGCATTTCCTGTCATAGATTTTTCTTACGTACTTTATTTACTAAGTACTTACCCCTTATGAGGTGTTTGCTTTTGCAGTTAACTTGCAACATGTCTCTTTGTGATTTCTTTGCTTTTGTTTATCTCTCTAGCAGCCTCTTACTTCAATCCTGCCTTATTAGACTGTCCACTGCTGATGTGTACCTTACATTTCGAGGACTTTACCTAGTCCTCGACCCTCACAGGTGTGCACCAACACCTGTCACCATAAGCTGGGATTCCCCTTTGCACTGTTCTCTAGCTCCTCTTAGTGCATTATTAGTGGGCCCATGTTCACCCTTTCCTTATCCCCTTCCGCCCATAGTCAGGGCCAGTAGGACTAAAAGCACTAGAGAACTTCTGTCCACTCTGAAGATCTGTATGTAGCATTA
Organism: Aotus nancymaae; assembly: GCF_030222135.1. Classification (NCBI taxonomy): domain Eukaryota; kingdom Metazoa; phylum Chordata; class Mammalia; order Primates; family Aotidae; genus Aotus; species Aotus nancymaae. The sequence continues at coordinate 8,454,270 of NW_026988447.1, read as the reverse complement.
CTGGAGAAGGACTAGAAAACCCCATGAAGTGATGCCAGATACTGTTTTTTAATTTTTATTTTGAGAAATTCAAGGGAAAGAATTAGGACACATTCCACAGACTGAAACAGTTGAATTTTTTTTATGACACCTGACATCATTTAGCCAGTGCCCATACTGTATCCACCTCAGCTGGAAGAGAGGCAGCCAATGCTGTGTCCATTTGAAACCGTGATGTCTCTTAACTCGGCATCTCTTAGTGTCACCTCGCTCTCAGAATCTTGTGAGGATCTCAGTCGTAGAACCTTTGAACACAGGCCCAAGGTTTAAGAAATTGCTACCATCACCATTTTTCTAAGAGCAATTTGACCTTAGGTGAAAAATCAGTATGCATTTGGGAGTGTTGACTGGAAGAATGAGTTGATATAATGAGAAAACCTTAAAGTATGATACAATGAAGTTATACAGGGAATACAGGAAAGTGAGAAAGTCTGGTGGCCCCTGCCATGGGAAAAAGAGCTTTATGTCTCACACAGGCACAACACACTTCCTGTGTTTCTCTCCCTTTGCCTCTGGTCAGTGTCCACTGCAATATTTTATGAAAAGAATAAGTTTATTATCCTTCCATCTGTTTTGCTTTAAATGATAATCTATCAAACTTGGTACCTAGAAATAACACTTTCTCATAAAACCATGCTATTTTAAAGTAATATTCTTTTCTTTTCTCAATATTCAGGATTGAATCCAACGACCTGCCTCTGTTGACTGCTATTGCCAGTACTCATTCTCCTTATGTGGCTCAAATACTCTTATAAGCTAAAGCTCAGGATAGTTCTTCCTTGGAAGAAAAAAATCAAATTCTCAATGGAAGAAGAAAGGAATAAGCTCTCTGTGATGTCAAAAGCATGAGAAGAGCAAACAGAAACAGTCATTCCACCTTTTTGTTTTGTGTTTTTGCTGTCAAGCTGATGCTTTATTGAAGACTTAGGTTTACTTGACATAATGGCATTTGTGATTGTCTTGAACACTTCAGGCCATTTGTTACCCATGAATCAACAGAGACCTTTTTGGTAGGAGGAAGCATAAGCACTACACTAAACACTAAGCTATTGGGACAGATTGCCTTGTGCTTGTTTGAGCAGAATGAGGACAAGTGACTTGAGCGGGGAGGTCAACAGTGTACATAACATTCCAGTAGGAAACTGCTTCCAGGTTTGAGCATGAGCTCCCCAAACTGGAGAAAACATACTTTGCTATTCTTAGACGACAGTCAGAACGCAGACTTTGGATTCCAGGTCAGAGTTTGCTTTTTACACAAGGTGAAACGAAGAAAGCCACACTGTGCCATCTTCAGCTCCAGTGGCGGTAGCAGTGACTATTTGACATAAAACATGTAAAAGAATTGCCTGTTGGGAAGAGTGCTTTAGGGACCCACTGTTTTCATTTCTTCTTGGAGTTTACCTTGTTTCAGATGCAGCCACAGGTAGGTCAGAGATGGATTGTTGGTGCAATAAACCCAAGAATCAATGTAGCCTCTTAATCCCATCAAGATGTAGTTTGTAGCAGCAAAGTGTACAGTCTGAAACCATATGTTTTATCCTTATATCTTAGAGCTTTCAGCAGCCTTTTTAAGAGAGGCCATTTACCAAAGTTATTTCTATAAGCTCAAGAGTGTTTCTGTTGGTAAGTTCTTCCAGCTGAAGCCACTTTTTTCTTATAGTTAATACAAATAACTATTTATACTTTAAAAGGCACAGCTGTCCTGGTGGGAAATGAAACCTGCAACAGTTCAGGATGACTAATGAAAGCAATTAGCTTGAACATCAGAAAAAAATCCATATATGATCTCAATTTTTACATTATCATTTCTGTGCCTTCTAATTCCTACATCCTTTTCAAAACATTTTTCCAGAAATTAACTTACCCATTGTATGAAACCTACCAAAATGAATTATTTCCCAAAGTTCATGCAAAAAAAAAAAAATTCTGTTAATATAAAAGAAACTTTAGTTTACTGACTGTGAAACAGACTATGTACTGATATCCAGGGTAAAGTAAAAGACTTTAAAAAATTGGTCATTAAAAGGAGCTAATCTAGCAAAGCTAAACATCGTTAGCACTTTGCAGTTCTTGAACAGGCTCCGATTCCCTTCCATTGTTTTATGAATTAATTCCAGTTCTTTTCATGTATCTTTGTACCTAAGAAATATGAAGTAACTTCCCTATTAGGGACTAGAATGACTTTAATTTTTTTATTTGATAAAAATCAGAACTGCTACCTTCCCCCTTTTTTTAATGATGCAAAATGTATATAAGTGTATTAAGATTTGTAAGATCATTAATTTTCATTTTATGTCATTCATCGAAAATGGAAATGTTCATTCTTTTTAATGTTTTCCTATTTCCTTTTGCCTAGCATTTGACTTTGGTGTTCTGTAGTTCCATGACATCATTGTTTGCTGTTGTGTTACAGAGAGAGAAGGAACCTCACCTGTGGCTCAGCTCACCCCACATCCATTTCTCATTATGTGTTAACTGTCGGAGCTGATGTTACAGCTTTTACAGTTTAAAGCATTCCCCTCGTCTCTAGTTCCTTTTTTCTTGTTTACATGTTTTGGGCACTTTCCCTCATTCACCATCTTCCAGGGTTTCATAGAAAATAACTTGTTACAAAATCAGTTCAATTCTAATGTGGACATAGTGGCATGTTGATAATTACACCCACATAGGGGACACTGAGCTTTAAATGGTTTGTTCTAAACTCTATACATTAAAAAAAATTCAGCCCAGATCCCTCAAAGCCTGAGAAAATTTAATTTGCCTCTTAATGTTCCAAAACTCACTCTTGGAAAAATGCCTGTTGGAAAACAGGTGGGTCACGTGTGGGGGCTGTCTCTGCGACACTCAGGATTCCAGTCAGAACCTAATCCTCATATCTATTGCCTACAAAAATAGACCAAGAATGTTGCTGCTCTTTTATAATCCTTTAAATATTTAACATTCAAGTTTCTTTGTCTTAAATTCAACCTCTTCCTAAAAGCGAAAAAGAAAACAACTCATGGACTTACTTGTGTTGAGATCCACCCGCTCACACGTCGTGCACCACCCAGTGGCTTCATTCTGGCTTAGCCGCAGAGACAAGAAAGGGATCCCACCCACTCCCATGCCCGCCTCAAGAAAAAAATAAAAGTTTTTCTAAAAAAGAAAAGAAATCTACCTCAGTTGACAGGATTCCACCTTTAGGGTTTCTTCAACTTATTAAGTCTCACCTGTTGAGTGTAACTTTTGTAGCATCTTGCTTTTCTAAGCAAGCTAGTGAGGCATGACAGAGCAGAAGTCTGTAAATGTCCCTGTGATGGGCCTCTTTCTAGCATGTTGCAGTTTTATTTTTAATAAATTGATAAGTGAAATGAATGTAAAGGTAATTGTGTACGTTTTAGACTATGACAATGAAAAATTAAAATGTAGCTTCCATACTTGTGCATAATTCCAAAGTATTTTATTTTTTATCAGTGTTAAATAGCTTTTTGTACAGGCTTCAATCCATTTTTCTGAAGTGTGCTGTTTTTTAATGAAAGTAACTATAATCTTTTCACATCCCATGGAACTGCCGTTTACACATTGCAACTTTTTAAACTTAACCATATTTTTCAAAATTAACTTTTTTGGAGGGAGAAAAAAATCCCCGGCTTGCTACATGATACTAAACTGTTGTTTGGGCTCTTGTAATTAGGTCCTGAGATTTTATAAAAATTTAGTCTGTAGCTTTTTAGGTTCTTCACTAGAGTTGGTTGTACATAAAAATAAAGAATGTAAAGTGACCCCAAAATTCTTTTAAATGTCTGAATTTTTCCACTACTATGTACTTTTGAGAGTATTTTGTTCATGCATACTTTCACTGTTAAAATGAAAATGTCTTCAGCTTCTCTTGGTAAATGTGAACAATTTGTTTGTTATTGTGCTTGGGGGAGAGGGTATTTTAATATAATTTTTGCCTAAATCAAGCAGTCCCCTCTGAATGTTAATTTTTAAATGTCAAAACATGATGAACCATATATCTTGAAAGCGAGATTGCAATATGCTTAAACTTTTAAGTGGTATTTCAAAAAAGAGAAAATTCTGGAATTTGTTATTTGAAGCGCCATAAGAGAAAGTGATAGGACTTCGTTTTTGATCAGTTTGAATAGATACCAATGTCATTGTGTGGGAATTTTTTTTAAACTTGTTTATTATTTTGATCCATTTTTCTGTGGCATTTGGTGCAATAAACCTTTTGAATTTATCTTGAACATTTTCCTGGTGCTACATGTGATTTGCTTGTTACATTTAATCAAATATAGAGGTCTCATTTCTAATAATTCATGCGAAAAACAAGCCAATTATATATGTTAGTGGTTTTCAACCAGGGTGTTTTGGAAATGCAGGGACATTTTTGGTTAGCATAATGACAGGTTAGGATTACTGGCACAGAGAAGGTGGGAGCTCAGATGACAGACAAAATGTCCTGCACCATGAGAGACGGCCCCATGGGACAAGGAATTGTCCCACCTCCTGTGTAACCCTTCAATGTCCTGCTGGACATTTATGTGGCTAAGAAAGCCCATTTATAATGATCTGATAATTCTGCTGTACATATACAATGTATTTTTAACATGATTTTAGTACATAATGCATTCTCCAGGAATGCAGCTGTTGTATAAATTGAGGGAAGATTTTTACTTTGTAAGGTTTAGAATGTTAACAAGAAGTGGTCACTTGGTCTTTACCAAGAATTTTGACATACTTTTTTGGAAAACTATGTTACCAACAGCTGTGGTACCCATGGAATTTGAGTCACCAATACAGCACGTCTCTATCGGTCTTCAGTCATAGCTACTGCATTCATGAAGTATATGGATGCTTACTTCATCTGTCTACTTCATTGTATTTTCTAATCTAGTGCCCCAATAGTTATGGATTAAAGTAAAGTAGTATTATAAATTACTTTTACATTTATTTTAAATTACAATAGGGTACTATATTGGTTTGATATAAATTGAGTACATTTGTAAATTTTATTTTAGGATAATAAAGGGGGCATTGTAAAATACTTGCTCTGAAAAGGGACGATGTCCACTGATACGTCTGGTCTCAGGAAAAAATATGCCATTGAGTGCAACTGTTGGTACCAACATAAGCCATACTGAGTTATGTTATCTTAAAGACCATGGGGGAAATTACAGTAGATATTTCAAAATCCTTTCTGATAAATGAAAATTTCAAGTATTTTTCCCAGAAGCTTTTTTTTTTCCCTTTTCCTGCATGCTCAGCTCTCCAAGGTTGGTTTCCCCACTGTGCATTTGGGTGAAACAGCTTTAAAATCATGCCATCGATAAAAGGATTTAAACACACGTGCACACCACAGTGCTCTTTGGTTCCCTAGTGCCTGGACCGTTCTATCAGGTATTTTTTGTAGGTTATCCTGATTTAATCCTCACAAAGGATGAGAGGGAGGGGTACTGTGATGGTTAGGTGTGTTTTGTTTTGTTTTGTTTTGTTTTTTAAGAGACTAGATGTTACTTTATTACCGAGGCTTGAGTACAGTGGCATGATCATACCTCACAGTAACCTCAAACTTCTGGCCTCAAGTGATCCTCCTGTCTCAGCCTCCCAAGTACTTGGGACTACAGGCATGCACCAACCCAGATAATTAAAAAAAATTTTTTTTTTGTAGAGACAGGGTCTCACTTTGTTGCCCAGGCTGGTCTTGAACTCTGGGACTTACAGGATCTTCCTGCCTCAGCTTCCCAAAGCATTGGGATTATAGGCGTGAGCTACCAGGCCTAGCCTGTGATGGTTAATTTTATGTGTCAACTTGGCTAGGCTATAGTACTCTGATATTTGGTCAAACACCAATCTGGATGATGCTGTGCACGTATTATGTGAGTTAATATTTAAGTCAGTAGACTTTGAATAAGAATGATTATCCTCCATAATGTGGCAGGCCTCATTCAATCTGATGAAGGTTTTAAGAGAAAGACTGACGTTCCCGCAGGAAGAGAGAATTCTGCCTGCAAACTGCCCTCAGGCTTGAGCTGCAACATCAGTTCCTCCCAGGGTCTCTGCCCTGTTGGCCCACCCTGCTGCATTTGGATTTGCCAACTTCCGCACTGGAGCCAAAATAAAACATCTCTAAACTTACTTTAAGCCTAAACACCTCTCCCAGCTCTTGTGTGCCTGTGCGTGCACACACACACACACACACACACACACACCATTGGTTCTGTTTCTCTGGAAAACCCTGACTGATACAGGTACTTAGGAGATCAGCCCAATGATATAGCATGATAACCCAAAATAGAGTTGAGTAGGATCAAAAAATCATCATTCCAAGTTACAGGAAGTAGCCTTTCAAGCAAATACCTTTTAACATAATAAACATTACCAACTTGAGAATTATCCCATAAAGGTTGACATAGATGTCACATAGTCTCTGAATATGTGTTAAAAAGAACTGAAAAACAGAAGCAACCCTCTGAGAAGGAAGAAGGTAACATTTTGTTAAAAGTGGAGGAAAAGTCTGGGCATGGTGGCTCATGCCTGTAATCCCAGCACTTTGGGAGGCTGAGGCAGGTGGATCACCTGAGGTCAGGAGTTCGAGACCAGCCTGGCCAACATGGTCAAACCCTATCTCTACTACAAATACAAAAATTAGCTGGGCATGGTTGCAGGCACCTGTAATCCCAGCTACTCTGGAGGCTGAGGCAGGAGAATCATGTGAACCCAGGAGGTGGAGATTGCAGTGAACTGAAATCGTGCCATTGCACTCCAGCCTGGGTGACAGGACGAGACTCCGACTCAAAAAAGAAAAAAGCGGGGGCAGGCGGGGAGGAAAAGAGTTCCCTTCCGATAAAGATTCATCCCTACAGTTACATATTAATTCCTATAAGTTATGCCTCTCCCTCTTTTTTCTTGAGGATCTCAAACCATCAGTTATCCCTTTCCCTCACCTTTAGGTTCTCAATTTACTTTTTTCTACTCAAAATATATATATTTTAAATCCCTTTATATTAAACTCTTCCTTCTCCTATGCCCCCTCTTTTTATCCTGTCTTTCCTTTGTCGAGAGCTAAACATTTTCTAGAGAGCTTTACTTGCCTTTCACTTCTTTGCTTCCCATTCATTCTCTACACGCTGCCACCTGGCTCCCACTCCCCACCACCTCACAAGAGATCTCAGGGTTCAGCCTCTATGTCCTTCCTTCCCACAATAACAAATTTTTTTCCCACGTCTAGTCAGCACTGAGAGCTGTCGAAACAACCTTCCTTATGTCTCAAATGCATTACCTTTGAGCCTTTCTTTCGGCCTTACAACAATCCTTCCTCGTTCTCAGTTGAGTTACCAAAATGCCTTCCAAACACACCACCTTTTCATAATCAAGCAGCTCCAATCAGTCCTCCCAGCTGATGCCTCCATCTTTCTAAAATGAAAATTTAACCCTGTCACTTCTTTATTTAAAGGTCAGCCTAGGCTGAGAGCAGTGGCTCAGCGCCTGTAATCCCTACACTTTGGGAGGCCAAGGTGGGTGGATCACTTGAGGTCAGAGTTTGAGACCAGCCTGGCCAACGTGGTGAAACCTTGTCTCTACTAAAAATATAAACATTAGCTGGGCATGGTGGTGTGCACCTGTAATCCCAGCTACTCGGGAGGCTGAGGCAGGAGAATCTCTTGAACCCAGGAGGCGGAGGCTGCAGTGAGCCAAGATTACACCAACTCCAGCCTGGGCAACAGAGTGAGACTCCATCTCAAAAAAATAAATAAAAGTCAGCCCAGCCCTGGGCACTCAAATGACCCAGCTGATTCATCTTCTCCAGCCTCATCACCAGATACTCCTGTGTTCTATCTTCAGCCACATTGAACCACATATACTTCCTCAGAGGTGCTAGGTTATCATTGTCTTTGCCCTGTTAAGTGTATTCTTCCTAGAATAGACTTTCCTTTGCCTCATCAAATCCCCCCCATTCCCTCTTCCCTTTGCCTCAAGTCCCCCCTGTTCCTAGCACAAAATTCAATTCATTGTCAGTCCTCCAGCACCTTGCTACTCAAGGTCCCCACACCAGCGACAACTAACTGCACTTCCTGGGAGCCTGACAGAAATGCAAAATCTCAAACCCCATTTCAGACCTACAGAATCATGATCTGCATCTTAACATGATCCCCAGGTGATGCGTATGACCTTTAAAATTTAAGAATACTGCTCTCAAACTCGAGTGGATGAGGAAAAGAATGTATCAATCATTGCGACTGATGTCCACGTATTGGAATGAACAGAGACAATGAGAATATTTGCCAGCAAAGAAATGAATTACATTAAAAGTGTCTATCACATGTACATAAATTTTACAGCACTTAGGTAGCTATTATATGAAGGAAAAAAACTATCAGAAATCCAGAAGGGGAAAATAATGAATGGAATAGAAGATAGAACTTAAGAGACATTTTGTGATTTAAAAAGAGATTTGGGACATTATAGAAAAAGCAGTTTAGAGACTTAATGAATTTCCAAAGGCATTTATAAGAACATTTTTGGGTGAATGTATCCAAGAATGATACATACTGTTAAATCCCCTAAATTGTAGTTTTTAGAAACAGTGTAATTAGGCTCTCTAAACTTAAGTTTATAAATGGAAAACCAAACTCAAAAGCATCAATATCAAATATCTCTCTTTTCAACCATCTATTTTGATAAGAAAGCTTGTGATACTGTCTATAGGTCTAAGCTTTTAAAATTTCCCCCAAGTGGCCCAGTAACACAGACAAATTTCTACTTTTTAGAGGCTTTCATGCATGGTTCTGATTCTTGCAGCATAAGAATGGAAAATGTGTTGGCATCCCAAGTAAGAATAGTAATGATAGCCACTCACTGGCGGCTATGTGTGAGGCATTGCGTTGGAGGCTTTTCACATGTGGTATTCATTATTTGCTCTTGAATATATAAGAGCACTTGTTCCAATTTATTTTCCCTGAAGCAGATTCATGTAAAAGAGGGATTGAGTATTTACTGAAGCATCCACACAAACTCTGCAGGATAGTCCAAAAAATGAACTTGTGTGACAAGTATCTGAGGTATCTCTGGAAATTTAGAAGAAAGCCTCATTGATAAAAAGAAATTATATTGAATGATTCAGTATGTTCATTTCTGGAATGGAAGGGAGTATGACCACGTGCTCAACTTACTCTCATGAATAATGGGTTAAACCAGCCTCAGGTGCCTCTTGATGTGATGCACTGAGCACAAAGCTACATCACTTATCTGGGATTCCTGACAAAAACACGTAACCCGAACCCACTCCTGAGGAAACATCAGACAAGCCCATTTACATTCCTCAAAAATGTCCATGTTATAAAAGACCAGACTGAGGAACTCTTCCAAATTGAAGGAGACTGAAGAGACGTGATAACTAAATGTAATACATGGTCCCAGATTGAATCCTGGATCAGGATATAACAAAGGTTATCAGTTAATACCTTGTTGTTGCTGTTGTTATTATTTAAGACAGTCAGGCTCTCTGTCATGCAGGCTGAAGTGCAGTGACGAAATCATAGCTCACTGCAGACTTGAAGGTTTGTGCTCAAGCAAACCTCCCACCTCAGCCTCCTGAGTAGCTGGGATTACAGACATGTACCACCGCACCTGCCTGATTTTTTATAATTTTCGTAGAGGCAGGGTCTCACTATGTTGCCCAGGTTGCTCTCAAACTCCTGGGCTCAAGTGATCCTTCCACCTTAGCCTCCCAAAGTGCTGGGATTATAGGTGCAAACCACCACCATCTGCTATTTAAGAAAATACGACTATGAACTTTAGATTAGATAATAATACACTGTATCAATGTTAAATTTCCTGAATCTTATATGTTGTACTGTGGTAATGTGGGAGAGCATCCTTGTTCTTAGGAAATACACCCTGAAATATTTAGGAGTGAAGAGTCTAGCCTGTAGACCATTTAATCCACTGGGTCTGTGCCTATAGTCCTAGCTACTCGGGAGGCTGAGGTGGGAGGATTGTTTGAGCCCAGGAGTTCAGGGCTGTGGTGCACGGTGGTTGTGCCCACTGAGTAGCCACTGCACTCCAGCCTGGGCAACACAGTGAGACCACCATATCTTTAAAAAAAAGACAAGAGAAGTTGGGGGGCATCATGTCTGCAACTTGACCTCAAATGGTGCAAGAGAGAGAGCAAGAAAGCAAACACTAAAGCGAATAAACTGAACAACACGTGGGGTTGGGAAAGAGTGTATCAAGAGTTCTTTGTGCTGTTGTTACAACTTGCTCTACAAACTTGAAATCAAAATAAGAAGCCTTTTAACAGACTTTCTTAAGGCAAAAAATATCTCAACTGGATTTGGTGAATGATAGAGGCGTTTGGGATAATTTAATCCGTAATAGCTCTAATCTGACACAAAATTAGTTCAGTGACGGAAAGTAACTAATCCAAGCCCTCCTCCACACACTGCAATAAATCATTTCATTTGGACCTATCCCAAAATTCACACTACAGAGAAATGTTATTTGTTGAACTGTTCCCTTTTTCAATACGAACTATTCCTGAGGTCAGCATCTACTCAGGCGGACAACTAAGCCTCCCTCCTGCACAGAATGTCTCAAGTAGACATAATTACTTGTTAATGAATCAGATCTCTGGCAACAGAGGGTGAGTAATATTCTAGTGAGTTGGCAAGATTCTCCAAAAGAGCAAGAAGTCTTTCTATGTGTGGGGAACAGGAGTCTCTGAAGGGGCCTGAGTGATTCTATCCTTTTTTCTATCATGGAAATTTGCTGTCAAACTCTATTGAGAAAACTGGACGCCTGCAAAGTTCATTGTGCTGTGGGATTAGGCAGAAAGCTATTACTGGCGAATGGTTTGTACACAGACCTCAGGAAATAGTTGTTGAATATATACTTCCACATTCTTTACTTAATTCTCCTCCTAACTCTGTAAAATATTCAGAACAGATACCAAAATCCCCATTTTACTTATAAAAACCCATCCAGGGAATTAGGCAGCTTGCCCACGATTCCATAAGTAGTTCAGGGGAAATCCTAGCATTCAAACGGGTATAAGTTTGCTCTGCGAACCAGTCTGTGAGGGTTTTGAGGGGAGTTACGGATTTACCTCCATTTCACAAACAATGCTTTCTCGGTTCTTGGAAATCACAGGGATGGCTGTTATCTCGAGGTCAAACCTAGTGATAAGAAATTCTGAGGACACAACCTCTTGTTTTAACTATAAAAGGGGAACGATGCCCACTTACCCACTGAATAAACATCACTGTGGCAATCCAATATGGATTACAAAATGCTTCGATGGTTTAAAAGAAGCTATCAGCCGGGCGTAGTGGCTCACGCCTGTAATCCAAGCACTTTGGAGGCCAAGGCAGGCGGATCACCTGAGGTCGGGAGTTCAAGACCAGTCTGACCAACATGGTGAAACCCCGTCTTTCAAAAAAAAAAAAAAAAGCAGCAGCAGCAGCTATCAAACTTAGTATTACTATGAAAAACCTCTTCCTAATTTATATGTTAAAGCAGCCTGACATTTTCTATGATGATTTAGAAAAGCAAAATATCGTACCTTTTCCTTTTTTGGTAGCTTTGGCAGCTTAGACGGCTCGGAAGCTCTTGCCATTGGTGACTTACTCTGCCTAACGAGAGTAGCCCATTTGGAATTTCTCCGATCAGTGTCCTCGAAATCACTCATATGCCAGGCAAAAGAGGCACGACTGTGTTTTCCTTGCATATCCAGGACATGAGGTTTTGGTTGCCTGGAACAGGAACACATTGACTGGTTCTCAAATGGTAAAGACCTAGAAACAAGACCACCAGTTTTCAGATCGTTGAGATTTGTCTGTTTTTCTAATAATTTAAGGTGATTCCAGCCATGTGGCTTAGGAAAGCAGAAGACGTGACCCATTCCGAGAAGTTTCTGGACTCTGGCCACTCTACATCAGTAGACTCCTAGAGATCCAAAGAACTACCCCCGAGAGGGACATTTGTCTAGGAAGCTTGTTGATGAAGGCACTACTGTACCACGACAGCCCTATGTCCCTTCAGAGCCTAGCATGGAAGATGCTGTGAAGTTGAAGGTGATATGCTAAGGCTGAGACATCATGAGACTCATGTGATCTCCTGAAGGACATGGCCTGCCCATTTTGAGGTCTCATGGGCATTCAGGAAAACACCAGCTTTTCTAGTCCAAGCTCTGGTTTTGGACTACATTTTAGAGGAAAGATCTAGGCTTCTTCCTCTTGCCCTGGTGAGATCCTTGGCTAAGTTCTAACAACCCTAAAATAGAACATTATCTCAGCCCTCCCTTTCCATTATGAAAGACTGACTCTGGGGAACAGACAGAAACAGAATTGTAAGGGTAGGGATTTGCCAACTCATTTGGAAAGCTGTTGTTGCTTAGAGAGCCTCTGAAGACTTCTTATTCACCATCTCTCAACCTGGGCTGCAAGAGCCCCTTAGGGACTGCAAAGTTCTCTTTCTAGAATCTGAGTCTGTGAGTTTCCAAGGTCTTGGACCATGATTTGTGGGAGATTTGCATCACTCTTCACTCATTCAAGAATCTACAGGCATTTTCTATATGGCTGGCACAGTACAGGGCACCATGAGGACCCATAGCAATAAGACAAAGTCCCTGTTGTCACAGAGCTTATATACCTGCTGGGGAGACAGACGACACACAGATAAGTGAAATACTTGGGAAGTTCTAGGTAGAAAAATAAAGGCAGATGAGGAGTAGGAAATCTTGGGCATGCTGTTTTCATGAGGTTAGACAGGAGAGGAAGAGGTAATGTGTGAGCAGAGAGCTCAGTGAAGCAAGAGTGTGAGCAATTCTCACAGCATACAAGGGTCAGGCACTTCCTTCCTGCTCCTGAGAATCACAGAATCCCTGTGCTGGGAGGGAAGTGATCATGAATGTCTCCAGAAGACCCTCCCCTGACATCCCATCATCCTAGAAGAAAGTCTGAACTCCTCAGCGTAGCATACAGGGGAGTTTGTTGTTGCTGATTGATTTTTGTCTGCTTTATTTTATTTAATTAATTGATTGATTTAGAGACAGAGTCTCACTCTGTCACTCAGGCTGGAGTGCTATGATACAATCTTAGCTCACTGCAACCTCTGCCTCCCGGGTAAGCGATTCTCCTGCCTTAGCCTCCCGAGTAGTTGGGATTACAGGTGTGTGCCACTATGCCTGGATAATTTTTTTGTATTTTTAGTAGAGACAGGGTTTCACCATGTTGGTCAGTCTGGTCCTGAACTCCTGACCTTGTGATCCACTCACCTCGGCCTCCCAAAGTGCTGGAATTATAGGCGTGAGCCACTGCCTGGCCTGCTTTCTTTTTAAAAATAGTCCTGCTGGGTGTGGTGGCCTGTAATCCCAGCACTTTGGGAGGCTGAAGCGGGCAGATCATCTGAGGTCAGGAGTTCGAGGCCAACCTGGCTGACATGGTGAAACCCTGTCTCTACTAAAAATACAAAAAATTAGCTGGGCATGGCGGCACACACCTATAATTCCAGCTACTCAGGAGGCCGAGGCAGGAAAATCTCTTGAACCCGCGAGGCAGAGGTTGCAATGAGTCGAGATCAGGTCACTGTACTCCAGCCCCGGGTGACAGAGTAGGGGGGGAAAAGGGTCCAACCCCAGTGGGTCCTCCTGTCCCTACTCTCAGACACACACAGTCCTTCTTTGTGCCTTCGCCTTCGCCTTGAGCTCCAAAGAAGCTGCACTGTGAGACTCAGCCTTTGCTTCAATTTCCTTCTGCTTGTGATTCCCTCTCCTCCTCCTTTCTGGAAAGCTGCAGATAAGCTGGGGCTTTAAACATCACCTTTTCCATGAGGACTTTTCTTATTCCTGTCATGCAGCAATTTTTCTCCTTTAATAGCACTATTTGACTCTTTTTTTTTTTTTTTTTTTAAGACAGAGTCTCACTCTGTCGCCCAGGCTGGAGTGCAATGGCACCATCTCAGCTCACTGCAACCTCTGCCTCCTTGGTTCAAGCAATTTACCCGCCTCAGCCTCCAAAGTAGCTGGGATTACAAGTGTCTGCCACCACGCCTGGCTAACTTTTGTATTTTTAGTAAAGATGGGGTTTCACCATGGTAGCCAGGCTAGTCTTGAACTCCTGACCTCAGGTGATCCACCTGCCTTGGCCTCCCAAAGTGCTGGGATTACAGGTATGAGCCATCACGCCTGGCCTGACTTCTTTTGTGGAAAGTACTAGAATTTTTTTTTTTGGTTTTGTTTTTGTTTTTTTTGGAGACAGAGTCTCACTCTGTCACCCAGGCTGGAGTAAATAGCTGGGGTTACAGGCACATGCCACCATGCTTGACTAATTTTTTTGTATTTTTAGTAGAGATGAGATTTAACCATATTGGTGAGGCTAGTCTCAAACTCCTGACCTCATGATCTGCCCGCTTTGGTCTCCTGAGGGCTGGGATTACAGTTGTGAGCCACCATACCCGGCCAGAATATTCTTGAATTCCTAGCTCAGCAGTCTCTCTCCCTATAAATTCAGTGCTCCTGACAAGACCCAGAGTGTATCTCTTTCATCATTGGCTCCCCAGTGCCATTACCCTGCCTGACATGTAACTGACACTCAACTAATCTTGGAGAATGGAAGACGAGGGAAGGACAAGGAAGCTCAGAACTGAGTGATGAGATGCCTGCTACCCTCTCCCTCCCTTCACCTCCACCTGCTCTACAGCCTCTTTCCCCTCCCCGTAGGGAGCTATGTAGGACCAGATACCTGCGGTTCAGTTTAACTGAGTTTTGTTATTTACAAGTACAGATTAATAGCTAGAAATAATTTCAAGAAAGTTTAAAAGGCAGGATAGCTGACGGTGAGAATGTAAGCAACAGATATTGCTTACTGTTCATATTAGCTTGATTAACGATGCATGGGAAAACCATTTCATGCAAATGTCACCTTTTCTTTGCCATGTTATACAAGTAACTATATAGAAGTGTTTAGAGAAGAAAAAGCCTTGCCCATCTTTAGTCTTAAGTGCTAAAATACTTTATAGCCTTCTAATTTAAATTCAGTATCTCCTAGGTCCCTGAAATTGGGATCACCAGAAGCAATAGAAAGTTAGAAATTAGATGTAGTTCAAAGATATTAAAGGTTTTACAAATATACTGGCCACATCAACTATGGGCATTTACCCACACTATATTGAACTTTCAGATGGGCCCCAACGTCTAAAGAGACAAACCGAGGAGGAGAAGGTTTGGCTCCAGATGGGTCATGAGTACCAGGCCTGGGCGATGGTCAGGTGTCAGGGGCACACACAAAACAGCATCAAACACACGCGTGCCCCACGATGAACACCACCACGCATTTTTAGTGCAACATTCTTACTAGTTAATTATTACAATAAATAGGCCCCTTAGGGTCACATGCTTTTCTTTCTTTGAAACAATCTGAAGCTTATAGAAAAGTTGGAAGCACAGTACAAAATCTTCTTTTCCCGACCCAGTTATAAGTATGTTGTTGACAGGAGACCTCTCATCCCCAAGTACTTCAGTGTGCAATTCCCACAAACAAGGACATTCTACAGAACCTCAACATAACTGTCAAAAGCAGAGAAAATTGAAAAATTAACATTTTTATATTACTACCATTGAATCCTCAGACACCATTCAAGTTTGGCCAGGCATCCCAATAATGCCCATTTTGCAGAATCACATGTTACATTTAGTTTTTATGTCTCCTTCAATGTGGAACCATTTCTCAGTCTTCCTGTGACTTTCACATAGCCTTGATACTTTTGAAGAATCCAGGCCAGTTATTTTGTAGATGTCTGTCACTTTGGGTCTCTTACATTTCCTCTGGGTTAGATTCGGGTTAGGCATCTTTGGACAGGAATCACACAGAATAACCGTAGTTTTGAGTTGTCCTATTACTGATGACATTCACTTAGGTCATTTGCTTAAAATACTATCTACCAGAATTCTCCTTTATACCATCACATTTCTTGTTATTAGTTTCTAGAAAACTACTTTGAAATTATGTAAAAATCTCATCCCATATCAAATGTTTTATTTGTTTAAGTCGATTAATTTCAGTATGGGCTCACGGTTTCCTGCCTTATCCAATAAGTAATAATCCATCACTAACATCTTCATTTTGATGCTCAAGTTATCCCAGATTTGGCTAGTAGAAGCCCCTTCAATCTGCCTTCTGTGTCCTTTTGACATGTCCCTGTCATTCTTCATAAACTTCTTTATGTTTTGGCACAAAATATGTTCCATGGTCATCTTTTCCCACCTCAGCCCTGGAATAATCCATTTTGTGAAGGAACTTCTTGAAGGTGGGGCCTGGTAGGAGGTGATTGGATTACAGGGGTGGTTTCTAATCATTTAGCACCATCCCCCTAGCACTGTCTCATGACAGAATTCGCACAAGATCTAGTTATTTGAAAGTGTGGAGGCCGGACGCAATGGCTCAGGCCTGTAATCCCAGCACTTTGAAAGGCCAAGGCAAGCAGATCACCAGAGGTCAGGAGTTCCAGACCAGCCTGTCGAACATAAGTGAAACCCATCTCTATTAAATATACAAACATAATTAACTGGACATGGTGGTACATGCCTGTAATCTCACCTACTTGAGAGACTGAGGCACAAGAACTGCTTCAATCTGGGAGGTGGAGGTTGCAGTGAGCTAAGATCATGCCACTGCACTCCAGCCTGGGTGACAGAGTGAGACTCTGTCTCAAAAAAAGAAGAAAGAAAAAGAGAAAGAAAGAAAGAAAGAGAAAAGGAAGAAAGAATGAAAGAAAGAAAAGAAAAGAAAGAAGGAAGGAAGAAGGAAAGAAAGAGAAAGAAAGAAAGAAAAAGAAAGAAAGAAAGGAAAGTGTGTAGCACCTCCCTCTTTGCTGTTTCTCTCTCCTGTTGGCCCTGGGAAGACATACCTGCTTCTGCTTTCCCTCCATCTTTAGCCATGACTGTAAGTTTCCTGAGCCTTCCCCAGAAGCAGCAGCCTGTACAGCCTGCAGAACTGTGAGCCAATTAAACCTCTTTTCTTTATAAATGACCCAGTCTCGGGTGTATCTTTATATCAGTAGGTAAAAAGACTAATACAGAACTCTAGTTCCTTTTCATGGAGAATGGTATTTAGAAACCAAGATCTCGATGTTAAGCGTTCTTACTGCTCCAGGGGTGACACTGCTCCTGTGTCACCCCTAGACAAAACTAGTTTTTGTTTTGAAAACTCTAGTTTTCTCCCTTGCCGTATTTATAAATTTATTCTACTACAGTGATAAACATGGCTCCCATTCCTTTTACATATTTACTTATCTGATCTGTCTCCTTGACTATAACCAATTTCCCAAAGCTACCGCCACCCCCTCTGCCTTGTGTATGCCTTGTTCACACCACTTGGAACCCAACATCCCAACTCAGGATACTCTCCCCAGCAGACCCTTTCTCACCCTGCTCTGGACCACCACAGTCCCCCAACTCCCCACTTTGGGGCAGGCAGTCACTCTGCCAGGCTGTACCTGGTAGCTCTAAGTCTATATTGTCGGGGAAGGGGAGAAGAAGATGGTGAGATATTTCTGAGACATCCTCAAATGTCTGGAAGAGGATATTGTATATGTCTGCTGATTAAATAAATTGATTTTATATCACTAGATCCAGATTGTCAGATCATATTAATCATGTTTTAGGTCATTTTTAAATTGAGATGTAATTAATATGCTATTGAACCCACACACATTTAAGTGAACAATTAAGTAGGGTTTTCTAATATTCAAAAGATTATACAATCGCCACTTAATAATTTCAGACATTTTCACCATCCCCAAAAAGATACTTCATTGTTAACACTCAGTCCCCATTCTTCCCTTCCTCCAGCCCCTAGCAACAACTAATCTACTATCTCTATGCATTTGCCCATTGGGGACATTTTATATAAATGGAATCATACAAAATGTGGCCTTTTGTGATTTTCTTTCAGTTAGAATAATGATATCAAAAATTGTCCATGTTGTAGAATGTACTACATTCCTTTTTATGGCCAAATAATATTTCATTGTATGAATATATTATAGTTTGTTGATGGATATCCAGTCATCCCAGCACCATTGTTGTAGAAAGTAAAAAGTTCCTCTTCATCCAGACTGGGTAAAAAAGAGTGAAACTCTGTCCCCAAAAAAAAAAAAAAAAAAAAAGTTCCTCCTCAAAGTTTTCCTTCTTAAGAATAATAATAATAAATGTTAGAAATAATAGTTTCTTTTAAAGACTTTCTTCAAAGCCTTCTTACTTTTTGCTAGTAACTCTTTATTAAGTTTCTGTACCTGTTAGATGTAAAGGAATAAGTACATTCTATGCCCTTGTACTTTAACCAAGATATTTGTGCTGGACATGCTCACAGGCATATCCCAGCTCACAGCCTATACCTGTTCCTTATTCAGAAATGTTATTACTTTTCTAAGTCCTTTTGTAAGCAACTTCCTCTTTTCCTTTGTTCTCCATTGCCTTTACCTATTTAGGAAAGTTTTAAGTTGTTAGCCAATCTGGTTTAGCTTAGACTGAAGTCCAGCTCCAACCAACAGAGATAGGACACAGCAGTAAAGACCCAATGTGTAAGGAATAAATATTCCTGCCTTTCCTTTGTTCAGCGTGTTCTCATGGCAGGATTGCTGACAGGTAACACCCTTTCTGCAGAAGGTAAAATTGCCTTGATGAGAAAACATTTTGTCTGAATGCTAATTTTTCCTTGCGGCACCCAGGAACAAGCATTTCTAACAAAACGGTGGCCCGTACAGGGACCCATTCCCCTCTGGGAGCACTCTGGTTCTCCTTAATGAGGAGATGTGCCCTGCTGCCTCATTGCTGTGGCCTCAGGAATAAGGAATCAGGACCCACCTGATGCAAGGAATAAACCCAAACTCAGCAGCATGGGGAAAAGGCTTGCAGTGTTGCATTGACCAGGCAACTCTGTGTACAGACCAAAGTAGGAAAGGTCACAAGGGGATGACAAAGTACTTCCTTGGTGGTCAAAATTCTGGAGATTGAGTGTGGGTGTCCATGTGTGAGCTCGATGTCAGTGGCTCTTCTCTGCAAGATCCGTGATAGTTTCATATAGCCTAGAGGCCAGACAGGGCAAAACGAATGGACCTGAAAGTTCTGTGACTGTTTCATACAGCTTAAAGGCCAGAGAGCGTGAAACGAAAGGAAAGGAGTGAAAGAGACCTCCCTAAGTGGGGAGGGGATAGTTAGAATTCTCCCTGCAAGAAAGGACAAGCCTCTGAAAAACAGGATAGGCAAGAAACCTCTGGGTCAAGAGGGGTTAAGTCTAACTGGCACCCAGTATGGGGACTGTTTCTAAAAACAGGGATAGGTAAGAGAAGCCACAGGGAAGATGGTGAAGTATTCCTTGGAAATACCAAGGAAAGAGAAGCCAAGGGGTCAGTAAAGTATTCTTTAGTTGAGGTGTCTTAAAGGTTAAAAATAGGTAAGAAATCCCCATTAGAATATATAGGACCTTAAGGAATTAATAATAAAAGAAATTAAAGAGTCAGTACCCCAAATCCAGAATCTTTTTTTTTTTTTTTTGAGATGAAGTTTCACTCTTCTTGCCCAAGTTGGAGTGCAATGGTGCAATCTCAGCTTACCGCAACATCTGCCTCCCAGGTTCAAGTGATTCTCTTGCCTCAACCTCCCAAGTAGCTGGGATTACAGGCATGCACCAGCACACCTGGCTATTTTGTATTTTTAGGAGAGACAGCATTTCTCCATGTTGGTCAGGCTGGTCTCAAACTCCCGACCTCAGGTGATTTGCCCACTTCAGCTTCCCAAAGCCTTGGGATTATAGGCATGAGCCACTGTACCTGTCTGAAACACAGAATCTTACCCAAACATTTAATATACAGCAAGGGAAAGACCAGCAGAGAGGAAAGAAAAACTAGGAGAGGGACAAAGTAAGAAAAGAAATCAGAAAGAGAAAGGAGAGGAAATGGCAGATGTGCAGAACCAGAGAAAGAAAGAGCACAAATGAAATAGAGACTTAAGGAAAAGACCCTATGAGTCTGGCAAAAAAAAGATTTGGACAGAAACAAAGATTATAGAGACAAATAGAAGGAAAGAATAAGAAAGAGACTGGAAGAGACAGAGATCAGAGAAAGACACAAAGGGTAAGACAAAGGAGAGAGAGAAAATAGGAAGAAGAGAAAGAAATATTAAGAAAGTTATAGATATAAGTTATAGAGAAATAACTTATAAGTTATAAGAAAGTTATAGATATAAGAATGCACCTTTAATAAAGGTGGCTATAAAACAAAGTAAGAAAGTTAAGGCATGTTGAAGATTGTCTGTGAAAGTCGTGAAAAATGTTACAAAAAGGAATGGGCTCAAGTGATCTTCCCACCTCAGCCTCCTGAGAAGCTGGGACTACAGGTGCATGCCACCATGCCTAGTTACTTAAAAAAAAAAATTCTTTTTGTAGAGATGGGGCCTCACTCTATTGCCCAGTCTGGTCTCAAGCTCCTGTCCCCAAGCAGTCTTCCTGCCTTGGCCTCCCAAAGCGATGGGATTACAGGCATATGCAACCACACCCAGCACAATCTTTGACTTTTGATTGTTTAGTCCATTTGCACTTATTATAGTCATAGTCATTGATTTGGTAGGATTTATATCTGTTATTTTGATATTTGTTTTCTATAAGTCTTAAATATTTTTTGTTTCTCTATTTCTTCATGCTTTCTTTCATGGTAAATAGACTTTTTTAACATTTTAGCCTTGCATTTCATTTAAATAGTACACTATTTTAATTTCCTTATTGTATCTTTTAGTATGTGATTTTGAGTTACTTTCTTATTGGCTAGCCTGGGGATTATCATTAATACCTTATTTCAAAATAATCTAGTTGGTTAGGATTAATACCAACTTAATTTCCATCATATGAAAAACTTTGCTTCAGTATAACTCCATTTCCTCTTTCCTCCTTTGCTATTAGTTTCAGACAAATTACATTTTTCTAAATTATAAGCCTATCAATGTAATTTTATAATTACTGTTTTATATAGTTATCTTTTAAATCACATAGGAGAAAAGAGAAGTTACAAATCAAAAATATATTAATATTGACTTTATAACATACCTATGTAGTTACCAGTGCCCTTTACCAGTGCTCTTTATTTCTTTATGTGGATTCGAGTTCATGTATATGGTCCTTTCATTTTAGTCTGAAATATTCTCTTTAACATTTCTTGCAAGGCAGATATGCTAGTGAAAAAATTTCTCCATTCTTGTTTATCTGAGAATATCTTTTTCATTTTTGAAGCATAGAAGCATAGTATTGCTGCCTACTACAAATTGCTGCATACATAGAATTCTTGGCTGACAGTCTTTCTTTTAACACTTTGAATATGTCATCCTCTTGCCTTCTGGCTTCCATGGTTTCTGCTGATAATTCATGTTAATCTTATTGAGAATCTCTCTCTCTCGTTTTTTCTCTTGCTCTCTCTGAGTTAAAAGAAGTCTCACTCTGTCACCTAGGCTGGAATGCAATGGTACAATCATGGCTCAGTGAAGCCTTCACCTCCCATGTTCAAACAATCCTCCCCACCGCAGCCTCCCAAGTACCTAGAACTACAGGTATACACTACTTTGCCTAATTTCTGTATTTGTTACAGAGACAGAGTTTCATCATGTTGCCAGGCTGGTCCTAAACTCCTGGGGCCAAGGGATCCACCTGTCTTAGCCTCCCAAAGTGTTGTGATTACAGGCATAAGCTACCATACCTGGCTTTTTTTTTTTTAAGAGACTGTCACCCAGGAATGTAGTGGTGGGATCATAGCTCACCACAGCTTTGAACTCCTGGACTCAAGTGATCCTTCTATCTTAGCCTCCTGAGTATTCATGACTACAGGCATGCACTACTATACCCAGCTAAAGTTTTTATTTTTATTTGGATAGAGATGAAGTCTGACTACATTGCCCAGGCTGGTCTCAAATTCCTGGCCAGGCCCGGCCTCAAGCAATCCTTCTGCGCTGGCCTCCCAAAACACTGGGATTAGAGTCATGAGCCACAGTGCCCAGGCTTTACTAAGGATCTCTTATTTATATGATAGTCACTTTTCATTTTCTGCTTTCCGAATTCTCTGTCTTTACATTTAAACAGTTTGACTATGTTGAGTCTTTGAGCTTATCTTACTCAGAGTTTGTTAAACCTCTTGAATATATAGATTACTGTTTTTCATCAAATCTGGGAAGTTTTGGCTACCATTTCTTCATATATTCTTTCTTGCCCTTTCTCTATTTCTGGGATTACCATTTTGCTATGTTGGCACACTTGATGGTGTCCTACCGTCTCAGAGGCTCTGTTCATTTTTCTTCATTTTTTTTTGATCACTTAGAGTGGAATAATTTCAATTGACCTATATTCGAGTTCACTGATTACTTTTTGACAGCACAAATCTCCTCTTGAGTTCCTCTAGAAAATTTAGTAAATTCCTTATTTTTTATTATACTTTTCAACTCCAGAATTTTATTTTTTATTTTTAGGTGGGGTCTCATTCTGTCACAAGGGCTGGAATGCAGTGGCATGATTTCTGTTCACTGCAACCTCTGTCTCCTGGGTTCAAGCAATTCTCATGCTTCAGCCTCCGAAGCAGCTGCAACTAGAGGCACTGCCACTATGCCCAGCTAATTTTTGTATTTTTAGTAGAGACAGGGTTTCACCATGTTGCCCAGGCTGATCTGGAACTCTTGACCTAAGGTGATCTGCCCGCCTTGGACTCCCAAAGTGCTGGGATTACAGGTGTGGACCACTGTGCATAGCCCAGAATTTATTATTATTATTTTTTAGACAGGGTCTGACTCTTTTGTCCAGGCTGGAGAGCTGTGGCCCAATGTCACTGCAACCTCCACCTCCCAGACTCAGGTGATTCTTGTGCCTCAGCCTCCCAAGTAGTTGGGACTACAGGCACATGCCACCACATCCTGATGACATTTGTATTTTTAGTAGGGATGGGGTTTCACCATGTTGGCTAAGCTGTTCTCTAACTCTTGACCTCAAGTGATCTGCCCACCTTGGCCTCCCAAAGCGCTGGAATTATAGGTGTGATCTAGCAACTTCAGAATTTTTTAAATGATTGCTATCTTGTTATTGATATTCTCTTCTATAAAAGTCTTAACACTAAACAATTTCAAGAATCGTATGTCAGATCCGGGCACAGTGACTCATGTCTGTAATCCCAGTACTTTGGGAGGCTGAGGCCATTGGATCACTTGAGGTCAGAAATTTAAGACCAGGCTGACCAACATGGTGAAACCCCATCACTAGAGGAAAAGTACAAAAATCAGCCAGGCATAGAGGTGGGCACCTGTAATCCCAGCTACTCAGGAGGCTGAGGCAGGAGAATTGCTTGAACCCAAGAGGCAGAGGTTGCAGTGAGTCAAGATCACATCACTGCTCTCCAGCCTAGGTGAAAAAGCAACACTGTCTCAAATAAATAAATAAATATATAAATAAAGTTTTTGTTTGGTAAATCCAACGTTTCAGTTTCCTTGGAGACAGTTCCTACTGACTGTTTTTTTTTTTTACCCTGTGTATGGGCCATTCTTTCTAATTTCTCTGGGTGTCTTAATTTTTTGCTTTTGGCAAATACCCATGGGTTAGAGCTGTTCACACAGAGTCAGGTCAGACAAAAACAAGCCCTGAGAATAAAGTTTTTCAAGAGATTTCAAGACATGTCAAATATGACCTGTCTTTAGGTACAGGGGTTCTCAAAGAGTTTCAAATCTGTGTTCAACTTCCAGTGACTGGTAAACCACTGATGTTTACAGTTTCCATGGATGTGAGGCTGTTGGTTTTTAAGGCTGCCATGGAGCTAGGAAGAGAGATGAGAATAGCGCACTTTCAGATGCCACAAAAATCACTATTACCAAGATTCAGCCATGTTTCTCAAATAAATGCTCCAAGAATTGCTGCAAGCATTTGATTCATTCCCAGGGTTTTTTTGTTATTTATTTATTTGAGATGGAGTCTCAGTCTGTTGCCAGGCTGGAGTGCAATGGCGTGATCTCGGCTCACTGCAACCTCCACCTCCCAGGTTCAAGTGATTCTCCTGCCTCAGCCTCCCAGGTAGCTGGGATTACAGGAGTACACCACCACACCCAGCTAATTTTTGTATTTTTAGTAGAGACAGGTTTCACCATGTTGGCTAGTCTGGTCTTGAACTCCTGACCTCAAGTGATCCAGCCACCTCAGCCTCCCAAAGTGCTGGGATTACAGGCATAAACTACTGTGCCTGGCCTCCAGTGTTTTTAAGAAGGTGATTTTGATGATTTTTGCCAATGTTCTTATTTCCTTTTTAGAGGAGCATATTTTTGGAGGTCCTTAGTCCACCATTCCTGAAGTGCTTTCCAAACTGAATCACTGTTAAATGAAATGGAGACTCACTATTTAAAGGAAAAACTTCCTGTTATTTTGTTTCTACTTCTTCATTTACTTCTCCTTCATATGCTGAAGTTGTGCCTTGGGTTGCCATTACTTCACTGTAATGGTTCTTACCCCAGCCAACAGCAACCTCTATCAAATCATCTCTTTTTAGATTTTCCAATATGGCTTCCCAAAAGCATTTGTGGTTGTTGATATTGCCTTCTTAGAAACCCTTTGCTCCTGAGCTTGTAAAACTTTTCTATGTCTCTCTTCTTACTTCTAATATTATTTCATCTATATTTCTTTTGGAAGAATCTTTTATTCTTCCTGCTCCTTTACCATTGGTATTTTCTAGAATTCTACCCTCGATTCTTGTCTCCTCATACACTGTCACTCACCTCCAAGCCAGGGAATAGTATTTATCAAGGATCCAACCAACATCAACATATTAATGTTTAAATATTTTACTTTCAGTTCTTACAATCTAGACACAAATGCCTGACTTTTTACTGGACCTAGCACAAGGATATCTCATTACTGATAATAATAGTACTTTCCAGTATACATTGAGACATATGAGGTTACAGACACTATGCCAGTTGGTTTATATGTATTATCTCTAATCTTTATAATAATTTTGTATAATAATTATTACCCCTTTTTTTACATACTTAAGATTAGCCTGCTAAAAAGCAGGAAAGCTGGGACTTGAACTCAAGAGTTGTTGCCTTCGAAACCTATGCAATTATCTTGTGTATAAAACAGGAACAGGCTAGGTACAGTGGCTCATGCCTGTAATTCCAGCACTTTGGGAGGCCTAGGTGGGTGAATCACTAGAGGTCAGGAGTTCAAGACCAGCCTGGCTAACATGATGAAACCCAATCTCTCCAAAAAATAAAAAAAATTAGCCGGGTGTGATGGTGAGTGCCTGTAATCCCAGCCACTCGGGAAGCTGAGGCATGAGAATTGCTTGAACCCTGGAGGCGGAGATTGTAGTGAACCAAGATCACGCCACTGCACTCCAGCCTGGGTGACACAGCAAGACTCAGTCTCAAAAATAAAATAAAATAGGAACGATACTGTGATACTACTCTTTATGAGGATTAAATGAGTTAATACTTACAAAGCATTTAAAATGGTGTTTGACCCATAGTGAAAATTTATACATGTTAGCTGTTTATTGTAGAATGCTGCCTCTCAACTTATCTCCCCATCTCTCTGCTTTCTCTACCCACCTGTCACCCCTCAAAATACTCTCTCCTTTCTGTGTTCCCTATTTTGGTCAATGATATCACCGTATACTCTGCCACCCAAGAAAGACATATCAGAATTAGCTTTCACTTTTACTTCTCCTCCATTCCTCCACACTTAGTTAGTTGCCAAATCCCACTGAGTCTTTCTTTAAGCTATCCCTCTCTAATTCAGGCTCCCACCACCAGGATTATTGTAGTTATCACTTATCTCCCTCAGTCTCTCCTTCCTTAGCTCCATTCATTCAGCAGTTTTCTATACTTATTATATATCAGATATTCTTTCTAACATATGATTTGATTATACCACTTCCTTACTTAAAAAATTTAAAACAACAGCTCATGGCCTATTAGAATTAAGCACAAAATCTTCAGTGTGGAATTTAAAACACTACGCAGTCTGTTCCCTGTGCTGCAATTTCATCTTTGCTTCCCACCACAGTTTCAAAACAATACCCTGTGTTTTATCCATGCCAGACAACCAGCCATTCCCTCAAGACATCACGATGGTTCACTCTTCCGTGCTTTGGTTTATGCAGTTCCATATGGCTGGAATTCCTTTCCTGCCCCCACCCCCACACTCTTCTTTAAATTTCCCACACAGCCTTGAAAATGCAGCTGAAGTGTTACCTGTCCTACAAAGCATCTGTCAGTATCTACCCACCTGCAACACTGGGACACAATGATTCTCTCCCGTCTTCCCCACAGACAATTGTTCATGGTGACACTTAGGGTTGTCATGTTGACTCCTGCCCTCAGTAAATCTGTGATAAAGGGAAGGAAGTGTTCCTTATGTTTTGGTATCTTCAGCATCTAGCAGAATTCCTGACATAGATCACATTTTCAGACAATTTTGCTTGCTTCTATAGTGATACCAAAAAAAGAGTGTTTTTTCTATCTTTGGCGACAGAAATTGTGACTGCACATGATAAAGGATTTGGAGTGTGGTAGAACTGATTTTAAATAACAAAATGTATTTAAATTTTCCTTAAAAATTGTTGGTTATTTGAGAAATGACCAAAATTTTCCTAGCAGGCTGAACAGCAGGGAAATGGAGTGAGAAGACAAAATAGGCTTCTGCCTTCAGTGAGGGAAGGACTGGCTGTGCCTTGCTTATGTAACTGTCTAAACCAGTGGGACAAACTCGACTTCCATTTTCACTCTTTTGCCAGAGAAGACACTCCAGACTGTTGAAGAAGGGACCCTCTGAGGATGCTGCCGAGGTGGGTCTTCAGTCTTCCACCTTCCTGTGACTCGAGCTGGGCCCACAGTAGCGTCCATGTCAGCCACTTTGATTCATGACCAAACAAGTCAATGAACTCTCTCTCAGTATGTTGACAAAATAAGCAGCTTGAATAAACATGTTGACTGAAATGGATGAAACCAGATGGTTATTCTGGATAACTGACCACCCAGCTTCAGTCCTGCCCAGGAACAATCCTTATATTCTTCTCTTTGGCATTCAGACCCACATCTTCTGGATATTCTCTGGTTGACTAAAAATAGTTCCAATAAGTGGTTAAATTACTGTCTTTTTGGATTCCAACATTAAAGAAGAAAATTACTGTTTGTTTAAGTTCCAGGGAGTTAGTCTAGTTGCCTAATATAAACCCCAGAAAGAGTCATTCACTTGAGTTTCAAATAGAGAAGTGATGTGGAAACTTCCTTTGGGACTTCAGCATTTTCCTTGCAGCATCAGAATGTGATGTAACTCTGTGTACTCGTGTATTTCAAGCTTGTGAAGAGGTCTGGTGCCATATCTGCGCTGTGACTTAAAAGCACGACTACCTGTTTTCTCAGCAAGCTGGTTTCCTTCAATGTTTGCTTTCTCACAGTGGTACCGATTTCTGCTCCTTCCATTTCCAAAGTACTAAAAAGCCATTGATGGCACATGGAAATTTTTGAGAAACACATTTAGAAGCCATTTGGCAGGATCTGTGCTTTCTGGGAGAACGAGTCTTCTCTCCCTGTTATTTTCTCTTTGGAACATTTGCAGAAAAACAAGACCTCTGCTCTTTAAAGATCTTTTTTGTGTGTGATGGTGTAGTCCACACCTACAGACAGAATCTTCCAGGGAATCACAATTAGGACTTTAAAGGGCTGCATAGGTGGGGTGGGTGTTACTGCTGACACAGACAGCCACATGTGTGGTATGATTTCAGAGACCCTGGCTGCCTGAGAAAATACTCCCTTTTACCCTTCTGTGCTCCCTTTTATTCCAGAACTGGAGACCAGGCCTCAGTGCACACAGCTAGGAAAGGTACTATAAGGCATGATCAGCTGTCCTTGAGAGAGCATAGTTTGAAGGGTCATACCACAAAGGAGGAACAGGGTCCTAACCGATACTACAGGTCCATTTTAGACATATCATCACTGAGTTGATCCAACCTTATTTCTCACACATTGATCTTCCTTTTCTCCCTGCCGCCACAGAATCATGCATAATGTATCTTATTTGCAAAACATTTAATCTTAATCCTCTGGGAGAACGCTTATTTAATGCTAGATCAATAATTGTCATGGAGATGATTAAAAACAGGAAGTCATCTTTATATTTTATATTTGGATGAACAAATACAAAATTTTATCTTTGATTTTGGATGAATGAATGAATATACAACCATTTTAGCTATTATTAATAGAGAAAAATTTCAACGTTAATGGAGTTTATCCAAGGATAGTTGAGGCTTGAGAGATTCTTGGTAAGTGCAACAGAAAGGGGCTTATAAAAAGCAGCAAAATTTTAGTGATCAAAATCCACAGGAGCTTACAGAGATTTATCTAGAAGGCATGGGTCATGGTTACTTGTTTTATTTGCAGTCTTCTGGATGCTGGGAAAATTGAGGTTCTACTTCTGAATGTTAACATCCTGTTTAAAATAAAGGTCCAAAGTAACATTCAACTGATTAATCAGGACAATAAGGATCCAGAACCTTTCCATCTGTTTCTCCGAACTTTAGACATTGTCTTGGCCAAAGTTATTGAGCAAACACCGACTACGTGTTCAGCCATGTACCAGGTCCTCTGGGAACCCACAAAGAAAGTGAAAAGTCTATGTAATACAGACTTATGGCAAAAGACGCAAACATTAGTATATGCATAAACAATAGCTGATTTACTGCTATACCTGTACATGAGTGAAATGGGTACTAAAAGGTTATTTGATGGCAATAAATTTCCAAGGATAATCAGTTGTTCATAATGAAATGTGAAAGCTAATTTTTTATACCAGTTTAAATCTTTTATTCTTGCTCAAGAGTTTCTACCCTCCCAAGATAGCAAAAATGTTTATGATCATTAACAATTCAAAGATGAATTTATGAAATGGGTCTGAGTATCTATGGACAAAACTATTTTGCAAAAATGGGAAAGAATTAAGTTTCTAAACAAAATTGGATGATCCCACACTAGTATGATACCTATACTGTCTCGAGATCAAAACTAAATCACTCCCTAAAGAAGTATTTGAGAAAGCACAAGAGATGTCATCCCAAATTGCCATTACACCTACTTCAGACATATTAATATTGCTTGAATGCCATTGTTAAAAGGCAGAAAGACATAACAAAGTGTAAACATATTTATTTTTCCTTTAAGAAGGAAAAGCCCACTCTCTAGGGCTCTCCTCCGTAAGGAAAGCATCAAAAAGATTATGCAGTCCAGCAAAATTACATGCACCATATGCTTCAAACCTCAGGTTGTGACTATTTTGGTTTGATTTATTGCTTCAATTTCATAGGAAACACAACCACTTTACTTGAAAGCCTTGTTAAATATTCTACCACTATTCCAAAGAATTAATTGAAACAAGAAAGGTCTCACATACCCTAAGTGAACACTTTTTCACTAATTTGCCAGATTGCCTTCCCCAAGCTCCAGAATGTGAAAAATGCCGTCCTTGCCATAGTGATGTCACCAACATTGCTGGTTGCCCTTATGGGCTCCAGCTGGGCTTCTAGTTACACCAGCCATGCACTCTAAATCAAGCATGTCGTCTTCCTGGGCAGAATAACATACTGCAAAAGGTTACTGTTGCCAAGAGTTTGTCCATGATGTAGAAAAACACAGAGTGTTTATTGATTTTCATTTGGTATTTTTAAATGATTTATATGGAGTAATGATCACATCAGGTTTTCTCATGCACACAGCCCCAGAGGCAGCTGTCCAAAATCTTACCAGAAATGTGGTCCGTTAGATCATCTAGGGTCATCAGAAGAGTTGAATGTAATTCCTGATGTTCCCAGAGAGGTGGGAGATTTTATGTAAGACATTCAGGAAGGTCTGCCAATTCCAGCAGCTTGGGGCTTCTGAAACTAAACCAAGTCTAGTTCCTCTTCATGCTGGTGCTTCCTCGGCATCACTTGCTAATTTATACATCAGAGGGCAACACAGGGAAGGAAGGAGGACAGTGTTTCTGTGAGCTGATTGGTAGCAATTGGAGTGAAGGTTCTTTGGGAGAGTATAGCAATATTGACTCAGTTTAGTTTTGGAAAAGTTTATCTATCCAGATGGTAAATCATGACATTTATTAACTAAGAATAAAGTTGATACAACTTATTTTAGTTACTTTGCAAATTTTAAATATACAGAAAAAAGACAGAATAGCATAAAGATCCACAGAACTAATTACTCAACTTCAAAAGTTATCCATATATAGACAACCTTATTTCATCTCTATCCTACTTACTAATCCCCATCCCATCATATATTTTGGGTTTTGGGGGGCATGAGTTGGGTTTTGGGGGGCAAGACTACCTAGTTTGTTAGGGTGGCCATAACCAAGTACCATAGACAGGGTGGCTTAAACAATAGAAATGAATTTTCTTACAATTCTTGAAGCTAGAAGTCCAAGATCAAGGTGTCCACAGAGTTGGTTTGTCCTGAGACCTCTCTCCTTGGCTTGTACATGGCCATCTTCACCCTGTGTCTCTACATGGTTCTCCCTCTGTACCTGTCCGAATTTCCTCTTCCTATGATCCCACCTTTAGAAGGGATTAGGGCCCACCACAATGACCTCATTTTAAGTTGGTTACCTTTTTCAAGGCCCCGTCTCCATATACAGCCACATTCTGAGGTACTGGGAGTTCAAAGTCCACCATATGAACTTGGAGAAGAAAACAATTAGTCCCATAACACCTACTCCCTAGGTGGTTGTGTGTTTTTCCACCAGGAAGCACTAAATATCTCATCATCACTCTTTTTGTGATTTTGGCAGCCTTTTTCAGTTCTTAGATTCATTGATTTATCAAGGTTTGCAAAGTGGTGATGTCCTAATTCTGTTGTTCCTTTTTTTTTTTTAGCTGAATTACTTTGATTTTTTTTCGAAGTCATTTTATTTTCAACTTGGTTATGTAGTAGTGTATTGCAAAGGTGGAATTCATGTTTCTTTCCTCTTATTTACCATTTTGAAAATAATGAGTTGGTTTTAAAATAATGTGACCAGTTTAATATGGACTCATGAATGCCCATGGAGTCACTCCATGGATATGTAATATATGATGTGTATTGATCCATTGCAGCTATTGCCTCTATTTTGTTGGCCAGCAGAAATCTTCTGCAAGTTTCACTCCTAAGTCCCTCAGACAGGACTGTAGTAGTCTCTGATGACTTTGCTACTGTCTGATATGGCAGGATGTTCTAGGTTCATCTTTTTCATTTCCTTCTCCAGATCCAGAATCAGCCATTTCTTCAAGAAGCACCAGTTTCTTTCAGGGGAAAAGGTATTTGAAGAATCTGAGTACTAGGAGACATCACAGCTACTGAGTTGATCTCTATGTCTAG
Source organism: Aotus nancymaae (assembly GCF_030222135.1). Classification (NCBI taxonomy): domain Eukaryota; kingdom Metazoa; phylum Chordata; class Mammalia; order Primates; family Aotidae; genus Aotus; species Aotus nancymaae. The sequence continues at coordinate 8,422,838 of NW_026988447.1, read as the reverse complement.
GACTTTACAGAGAATAGAGCCAGTAAAATGCAAGTGTATACATACAGATAGACAGAGAGACATCTATAATCTTCCAATCAAATTCAGGTTTTTTTCAGTTATTTTATGTTAACGTCTGCATTTTCTCTCTCCCACTCTAAGAATGCTGGCACTCAACCAAACCAGGAATGATTAAGAACATCACATGATTGATCATTTGTTTTATCCCACAATATACCCACAACAGAATCTGAGTAACAGTATGAACACTTCTACCAAGCTTTCTGCTGTTCTTTTTGTTCTTTAGGTACACCCCATTGGAGATTTATACTTTTTGGGTGGCTGAGTTGGGAGGATTTCTTGAGGCCAGGAAGTCCAGACAAGCCTGGGAAACATAGTGAGACTCTATATCTACACAAAAAATTTTAAAAATTAGCTGGCTGCGGTGATGCCTGCCTATAATCTCAGCTACTTGGGAGGCTCTGTCGGGAGGATTGTTTGAGCCCAGGAGTTCAAGGTTGAAGTGAGCTATGATCACATCACTGCCCTCTAGGCTGAGTAACAGAGCAAGACCCTGTCTCAAAAAGCAAAACAGAGATTTCTACTCAAATTATTATGCTTTAAATATCTTGGAATAATTCTCCTCTGTGAATTACACCATCAACTAGAAACATATTTAGCTTTTAAAAAATTCAATATTTAAATTATGTTATAACTAGGTGAGATATGTACCTGGTTCCAAAGGAAAATCAAGGATGGAACCAGCATTGCTCTATTTTTTTTCTTATTGCTCTCATTACCATATGGGTCTAATGCAGATTAAGAGATGGTGGTGTCATGGTAGATTTGGAGGAGGTGATATTTGAATCATGTCTTACTGAACAGCTGCAAAGAGTGACTTTGGTTCTGGGAGAAACTGTCTCAAAGGTCCTAGCTCTGCTCAGTGAAGAATACATTTGTTCTGCCACCCACCATGTAATTCATCCTTGAATTTTAATGAGTTAGCCTTTAGGCTGCTAGACAGAAACAAGCCACAGCATACTGCATAAACCCTGCCATCTTTACATATTGCTGTGGAAACTAGAAGTGAAAAGTTTTTATTGTCCAGTGTGTGGTAATTGTGCTCCGAGTTAATGCGTCTGAATGTGTGAAGTTCCATCTCTAAAATAGCAGCATCTTGGACTCTAAATCCAGCACTTCTAGAAGCTAACTCCTACCCATCCTTCAAGTTCAGGTGAACTTACTCAGCCTTCCTGATCCCTACTCAAAGTTTAGACTCCCAGAAAATGTGTTTCCACTGCACCATCTAAAATTCCCCCGATGTTAACAGGCTTTGCACTCAGTTGTTAAACTTTGTTAAGTATCCAAACCCAGCATCAAGCACCATGTCAGCACAAATAGGTAATCCTGGCCAGGAGCTCTTGCTCATGCCTGTAATCCCAGCACTTTGGGAGGCCGAGGCGGGCAGATCACTTGAGGTCAGGGGTTCAAAACCAGCCTGGCTAACATGGTAAAACCCCATCTCTACCAAAAATACAAAAATTAGCTGAGTGTGGTGGTGGGCACCTGTAATCCCAGCTATTTGGGAGGCTGAGACCTGAGAATCACTTAAACCCAGGAGGCAAAGGTTGCAGTGAGCTGAGATTGCACCACTGCCCTCCAGCCTGGACCACAGAGCACGACTCTGTCTCAACAAAAAACAAATAGATAATCCCTAAATATTGGTTAACTCAAAATTTCTATCACTGCATCCTAATATACTCTGGTAAAATTACCTATTTATATATTCTCCCGCCAACTAGATGATAAGCTCTTTTAGGGCAGGAAGTTGTCTTACTTTCTTGGGACTATATTTGTCCATAGTCTGATGGAATAAAGATCATTAGTTTAAAAATTGAATTAGAATTACAAAGAACATAAAAAATGTACAATACACAATAAAAGTATTACAAAGAGCTGCCCTTGAGGAACATATTGTAAGTCTGAGTCAACATTTAAAGAAAAAGTGGTAACATACAAATCATCAACGTCATGCTTACTGCTACAGTCTGCCTTTTGTACCCTCAGACTCTATAAACGTAATATAAATGTTACTATATATTTTATTCTGTGTTTTAATATCAGGCCTTTAAAGCAGTTAATTGCTTAGTTCATCTGGATTAATTTTATTACAGGCTATGAGGTATAGCTATAATTTTACTTTTTCCAAAAGGTTAGCCAGTTGCCCCAATTCCAATTTTTCTTGGATCCTATGTCGAGGTGGCATAACTCTTCTACAGAACAATTGGATAACCTTGCTGATACAAACACATGGCCTCTGACTTCAAGTGGGCCTTCCTTGTTTCCTGAAGACCCCTGCTCACTTCTCATTCCCATCACTCTCATCAGTTCTCTATAGAACAGAGTTTTTTACATGACTTCATAGACCACTGAATTATACACTTAAAATGATTACAACAGTAACATTCATTATATCTCTTTTGCTACATTTGTTTAATAGCAAAAAAAAAAAAAAAAAAGACGACGATGACTCCATGGAAAACAAGGCTTTCAGGCTTAAACTTCATCGACTACTACCATAAACCTCTACCCCACAGTTACATGTACAAATGCATCCCTACCCACATATGCAAGCCAGTCCCCTGTCCTTTTTAGTCTCTGGGAATGAGGGATCCTTTCTTTCATCCAAGGCCTCCATAACCACCTGTGCCCTTAAACCCACAACTGCATCACTGCTGTCAGCAGAACATTGTTCAACAGCAGTAAGACCTTCTCTAGATCAAGCTTCTTGCATCCTAAAAAAAACCCTACACTTGGCCTTTCATCTGCCTCTAGTTACTATTCACATTTTTTTCCTTTTCTTATCCAAATTTTTCAAAAACCATGGCATGTTTTGGTTTATTCCACTTCACCTCCTATTTGTACTTCCCACCCCTCTTAGCCTTCTCCTTCCCCTAAATTGTTCTAGTTGTTCGATTCTCACCAAGTCTCAATGACAGCCTGGCTATTGAAGAAAGTTGACATCTTATTTCTTATTTCACATCTTATTTCACGGTGAACCTCAGCCCCTCAGTGGCTCCTCTGCTTCTCCTATATCTTCTCTCAAGGCTCTTCTTTTTACAATCAGAGTTTGAATTTCCTACAGTTCTGCCCTTATTTCTGTAGTCTTTTCCCTTGTCATCCACTCATATGTTTTCAAATACAACCAAAAAATGATGGCAGATAAAGCTCTTCAGCACAGCATTTCCATCTAGCTTCATACGTCTACCTCTGCCTGTCACCTGTGATCCCACAGAAACCTCGAATCCTCCTGAACTCATCTCATCATCTTCCCCATTAAGGGAGACACTTCTTCCACCTGCATCTGAGTTGATCTGCTTCTTCTTCTTCACTCAAACTAGAAAATTTGGAGTTGTCACTGCCTCCATCACTACTTTCATCCCTTCTGCTGAGTCCTAATAATTTTTCTTCTGAATAATTTTGGAATCTGTCCCTCTTCTCCACCTTGATGCCACTCCTCTAGGCCACCATCATTCTCCTGGGTTAACTGACAGATTCCTGCCTGATCATGCCCCACTCACATCTATCTTCTATCCCAAACGTAAACCTGGCCTTGTCACTTTCGGTACTATGTAAAAGTGGACAAAATTTAAATTCCTTCCTGGCTTTCTGCCTCCTCTACAGGTCAGAACTCAAGAATTAACTTGCCCTGACTACGTCACTGTCTTCATCGGTCCCTGCACTGTTCATGATTACACTTTGGGATCTGGCAGTACTATGACTCTCATCTGCATCAGTCCACGCTATTTCTTACTTCTGGACTTTTGTTACTGAGGTCTGCTCTTCTTGAACCACTCCCCCACATCACTTCCCTTCCTTTTGCACCAAACTTTATTTTTCAGTTTCCTCCACAGACAGCCTCCGTGCCTTCTCTCTTCACCCATGTTCTGGGTGATATGCGTAATACCCTGGCGCATCACTGTTCTGGCCATGTGTTTCAGAGTTACCTATGTGTCCACTCTCTCCACTATACGAGGAACAGTCTGATGGAAAGGACCATGCTATAAAAGTACTTATTGATTTACTGACTGAAAAAATGAACGGTCCAATTGAAAGCTTTCATAAAAGTAGTCAGAAAAAGGCATTTCCTCTTCATTGAACATGAAAGAGACCATTTGGAATAAAGTGAGTTCCAAGAAAAAGACAAATACTGAGCAACTACTCTCCTTCTGACTATCAGTAATTTTAAAACACCCTTGCTACAGGGACTCTTGATGGTTTTTTTTTCAGAGTCATCAAATATCACAGAGCCACGTGGCTCTCTTCCTCATCACATTGCTGACGAGCAGTTGGAAAACCACAGTAGCCACAGACATAACGATGACACCAATGAGAAGCTATGTGCTGCAGATAAGACATTCCCTGTGACTGAAAGCTGAAATTTTAACAAATTCAAAATCTTTGAACTAGTTTGACCCTGACCAGGAAGACGGACATAAGACTTGTAACATAACTCGTCCATTATTTTTTTTCTATAGTCTTCTGTTCAGTACATGAACTTTGCCTAGACCTAACATCTTAGCTCATCTGTTTACTTACTTGTATTTCACAGTTCAGGCTTTGATTTCATCATCATAAATCATTTTGTTAGGTCCAGGAGCTGTTCCCTCGGTAACCCTGGTCTCCTGAAACATGCTGTAAGAGAGCTACAGTTCTCTCTGAAATGCTGAGAAATTATAGATGACAGGCCAGTGAATTGATAGTGCCTCTTTCTCACACACTTTGATGTGTGTGAGATACTTGAGATGTAGCTTTCATAATTTATGTGGAGAACAATTTGCCGTAAAAGGCCACACTCTGAAATGAACTGATTTTCCCCCCAACTTGGCATCAAGTAATAAATTAGTGAATTTTCTTCTTAAAAACACAGTACAGTCTTTGGAGCAAGCTTTTCTTTTAAAAACAGTAGCTTTTCAAAAGTCAGTGGCATCTCACTTGCTTGCCCTCAGTGCTCCATTCCGAGGTGAAGAATATTCAGTTGATAAGCTTTGGTTGTGTGTCCCCACCCAAATCTCATCTCGAATTGTAATCCCTACATGTCAGGGGAGGGACCTGGTGGGAGGTGATTGGATCTTGGGGGTGGTTTCCCCCATGCTGTTCTTGTGATAGTGAGTTCTCATGAGAACTCTGAAGGTTTAAAAGTGTGGCACTTCCCTCCTCAGCCCCTTGCTTCCTGCTGCCATGTAAGGTGTGCCTTGCTTCTCCTTTGCCTTCTGCCATGATTGTAAGTTTCCTGAGGCCTCCCCAGCCATGCAGAACTGTGCATTAATTAAACCTCTTTCCTTTATAAATTACCCCATTTCAGGTCATTCTGTATAGCCATGTGAAAATGGACTGATGCATCATTCATTCACCAAAGACTGACTATGTGCATTCTGCATTTCTCCCTTGTAGCACCTATTATGATTACAGTTAAATAATCAATCATGTATTAAGCTGTTTCTGTCCTGTCTTCCCAATAGCAGGTAAAGAAAGCAGGAACTATGTCTGTCTCATTCACTTCTGAATCCCAGGCCAGCACAGTGCCTGGTACATAGTTGGCATTTGGGTATTTATTGAATGAATGTATCAGCACCAACTATCTGTGTGACTACAGGGGTAACAACTACAGGAGCTCCGTACGGACCAAACTACCACAGCAGCTTCCTGAGAACCCTGCTCCTCCACTGCCCAGCTGAAGGGGAAGCAAGGGAGGGAGGAAGAGGCTTGGGAAAAGAAGTGAGAAGACAGTTTCTACTGAACTGACCTAAAGGGTCAAATTAAGAATTTGCACTAATTATCTCAAAAAAAAAAAAAAAATCACAGAATTTTGCTACTTAATGCTGATGGAAATCCCTCCAACATGCCAGGCACTGACAGTCTTAAAAACAGAAAACTGTCCAGATTTATGGATGTTTTGAGGAAAACAACTCCAAGGAAAAAAAGGATGCATTTATGTACCAATATGGTTTAAAATAGTGGCTGACATTAAGTCTGTGCTAGTTTAACAACTGAGTTTGGTAGTATTTCTTATGAAATGAAACAGGCAATTTTCTACACACCACCCAACTAATGCAAAATATAGGCACACCTTACACCTTTCTGGATAAACAAAAAGCCCTGTTTATTCAGGTCAGTGAATATTTCCTTAGCACTGAAAGTCCTAGCTCTAGATTGCAATTTTTTTTTTTTCAATTTAGAAACCCTAAGAACATTCTTGTTGACTATTGCTATTTTAGGTTGATAGTGCCACTAAAATAACAAAGCAAATATATCTATTAATATTCCATATTGTTAGCTAAAGATAATCAGTATAAAGATTCAGTAAAGAAATTTTAATTTGCAGACGACATGATTGTATATCTAGAAGACCCTATCACCTCAGCCCAAAATCTCCTGAAACTGATAAGCAACTTCAGCAAAGTCTCAGGATACAAAATCAATGTGCAAAAATCACAAACATTCCTATACACCAATAACAGACTTAAAGAGAGCCAAATCAAGAACGAACTGCCATTCACAATTGCTACAAAGAGAATAAAATACCTAGGAATACAACTAACAAGGAATGTAAAGGACCTCTTCAAGGAGAACTACAAACCACTGCTCAACGAAATAAGAGAGGACACAAACAGATGGAGAAACATTCCACGTTCATGGTTAGGAAGAATTAATATCGTGAAAATGGCCATACTGCCCAAAGTAATTTACAGATTCAACGCTATCCCCATCAAGCTACCAATGACCTTCCTCACAGAACTGGAAAAAACCACCTTAAACTTCATATGGAACCAAAAGAGAGCCCGCATAGCCAAGTCAATTCTAAGCAAAAAGAACAAAGCGGGAGGCATCACACTACCGGACATCAAACTCTACTACAAGGCTACAGTAATCAAAACAGCATGGTACTGGTACCAAAACAGAGATATAGACCAATGGAACAGAACAGAGGCGTCGGAGGCAACACAACATATCTACAACCACCCGATCTTTGACAAACCTGAAAAAAACAAGCAATGGGGAAAGGATTCCCTGTTCAATAAGTGGTGTTGGGAAAACTGGCTAGCCATATGCAGAAAGCAGAAACTGGACCCCTTCCTGACACCTTACACTAAAATTGACTCCAGATGGATTAAAGACTTAAACATAAGACGTAACACCATAAAAACACTAGAAGGAAACCTAGGCAAAACCATTCAGGACATAGGCGTAGGCAAGGACTTTATGACCAAAACACCAAAAGCATCGGCAACAAAAGCCAAAATAGACAAATGGGACCTAATCAAACTCCACAGCTTTTGCACGGCAAAAGAAACAGTCAATAGAGTGAATCGGCAACCAACAGAATGGGAAAAAATTTTTGCAGCCTACCCGTCTGACAAAGGGCTGATATCCAGAATTTACAATGAACTAAAAAAGATTTACAAGAAAAAAACAAACAAGCCCATTCAAAAATGGGCGAAGGATATGAACAGATACTTTACAAAAGAAGACATACATGAGGCCAACAAACATATGAAAAAATGCTCATCATCACTGGTCATCAGAGAAATGCAAATCAAAACTACATTGAGATACCATCTCACGCCAGTTAGAATGGCGATCATTAAAAAATCTGGAGAAAACAGATGCTGGAGAGGATGTGGAGAAATAGGAACACTTTTACACTGTTGGTGGGAGTGTAAATTAGTTCAACCACTGTGGAAAACAGTGTGGCGATTCCTCAAGGACCTAAAAATAGAAATTCCATTTGACCCAGCAATCCCATTACTGGGCATATATCCAAAGGATTATAAATCGTTCTACTATAAGGACACATGCACACGAATGTTCATTGCAGCACAGTTTACAATAGCAAAGACCTGGAACCAGCCCAAATGCCCATCGATGATAGACTGGACAGGAAAAATGTGGCACATATACACCATGGAATATTATGCAGCCATTAAAAAGGAGGAGTTCACATCCTTCGTAGGGACATGGATGAACCTGGAAAACATCATTCTCGGCAAACTGACACAAGAACACAAAATCAAACACCACATGTTCTCACTCATAGGCGGGTGTTGAACAAGGAGAACACATGGACACAGGGAGGGAAGCACTATACACGGGGGTCTGTTGGGGGGGAGGGGGGATATTGGGGTGTGGGGAGTTGGGGAGGGATAGCATGGGGAGTAATGCCAGATATAGGTGAAGGGGAGGGAGGCAGCAAATCATACTGCCACGTGTGCACCTGTGCAACAACCTTGCATGTTATTCACATGTACCCCAAAACCTAAAATGCAATAAAAAAAAAAAAAAGAAAAAAAAAGAAATTTTATACCATAGTGATGAGTTAATCCTTCTTAAAACCCATGTTTCTCTGGTCTTTGCGGCTGACAACCACTTTGGCTGTCCTTACCTCGGGATTTGGAGCCTCTTGACCCCAACCCCACCTACTACAATGACAGTGTGCAGGAACTTGAAGTATTCCTTAAGACAAATCCATAAATCATCAAGTAAGTGTCAAATTTATCAGGCACCCCCAGTTGGTGAAGAGGCATCTTTATTGTGACATTAGATCAGAGGCATGTCATCATTTCTTTCTAGAATGGTGTTTAATGGTAACTCCGTTGATTTAATAATCTCGTCTTTCATTTGTACATATTGAAAAATTCACTCAAGGAGGGAGCTAAATGTTTCCCTAAAATGTTCCTTCTATGCCTGGCTTGAATTTCTTCTCCCAGGAAGTCCTCATCATTTGAACCCATTCAGCTTCTCAAGCCTGAACTGTAGCCATTTGAGCTGTTAGGGGTACAATAAAGACCAGTACTTGTCTTCTACACACAATTCAGCAATCTGCATCAAGTGCCATTTATGCCCAGCACCATGTTCGATGCAAGGGAAGGGGAAAGAAAAACTCTGCCTGCTGCACGATCTCGGGGGGAGGACCAATCGACAAGGGAGCTGAGTCAGTCTTCAAAATGGAGACTGAGGCCAGGCACGGTGGCTCACACCTGTAATCCCATCACTTTGAGAGACCAAGGTAGGTAGATAATCTGAGGTCAAGAATTCAAGATCAGACTGGCCAACATGGTGAAACCCCATCTCTACTAAAAACACAAAAATTAAACCAGAATGGGGGTGCGTACCTATAATTCCAGCTATTCAGGAGGCTGAGGCAGAACTGCTTGAACCAGAGAGACAGAGGTTGTAGTGAGCAAATATTGCACCATTGCACTCTAGCCTGGACAACACAGACTCCATCTCAAAAACAAACATCAAGGGGATGCACCAGGGTGGCTGAGAGGAGACAACACCAGAATGCAGCTCCCAGCAAATGAGATGCAGAGAGCTAGAGGACTTCACAATTCCAAGCAAGGTGCCAGGTTTGTTTTGGTGGGACTGGTAGGACACTGAAAATAGCCCAGGGAAAGTGAGCCAAAGCAGGGTGATAGCAGCCCAGGGAGGGTGAACCATGACAGGGCAGGGCGCGTCCCCACCTGGAACGTGCAGTCAGCTCAGAGGGTCGGGGACTTCACCCCCTCAGTGCTCCAATTCAGATCCTGTGCTTCCCTCATCCCTCCTGCAACCCATGGTCCATGACAGCCCTGCTGGACTGAGGGACGCCCTGGATTGTCAAAGCAAATCGAGCAACAGCTCCCTCTGGTGCCTCAAGTTGCTGGCAGGGATCTGAGTAGAAGTCTGGACTAACGCCAGTGGGACAGAACTACTGTCCCACAGAAAGAGGCAGAATGAAAGGAGAGAAACAGGTCATAAGGCTTGGAAGGCCCCACCCCCACAAAACTCAAACTGAAGCCCATGTGCTAGAGAGCATCACAGCAAATACACCAGTTTTACCCCAACTGGGAAGATCAAGCTCAGGGAAGGAGAGACGCCATTGGGAAGGCAAGGCTAGTCTCACCTGAGTAAACAAACTCCAGGAGAAGACCACCCACCCAGCAGCCTGACTAATCCGAGGCAGCCCAGCAGCTCCTCTACAGGCCAAAAATGATATAGCTCCAACCTCAACAGAAAGGATGTCCACTCAGAGATTCCTCCTGAAACGACCAACTCCAAAGATCAAAGGGAGATAAATCCCCGAAGATGGGAAGAAACCAGTGCACAAAGGATGAAACCATCAAAGACCAGAACATCTCTTCTCCTCCCAAGGATCACAACTCCTCACCATCAAGAGAACAAAACAAGATAGAGAATGAGTTTGACAAATTGACAGAAGAAGGCTTCAGAAGGTGGGTAATAATAAACTTATCTGAGTTAAAAGACAATGCTCTAAATCAATGCAAAGAAACTAAGAACATTGAAAAAAGGTTAGACAAAATGTTACCTAGAATAACCAACTTGGAAAAGATCATAAATGACTTGATGGAGCTGAAAATCATAGCATAAGAACTTTGCGAAACATACACAAGTTTCAATAGCCGAATCGACCAAGCAGAAGAAAGGATATCAGAGATTGAAGATCAAATCAATGAAATAAAATGAGAAGGCAAGATTAGAGAAAAAAGAGTGAAAAGAAATGAACAAAGCCTCCAAGAAATATGGGACTATGTGAAAAGACCTAATCTACGCTTGATCAGTATACCTGAATGTGATGGGAAGAATGAATCCAAGCTAGAAAACACTCTTCAGGATATTATTCAAGAGAACTTCCCCAACCTAACAAAGCAGGCCAATTCAAATCCAGGAAATACAGAGAACACCACAAAGATATTCCTCAAGAAGAGCAAGCCCAAGCCACATAATCGTCAGATTCACCAGAGTGAAAATGAAGGAAAAAATCCTAAGGGCAGCCACAGAGAAAGGTTGAGTAACCCACAAAGGAAAGACCATCAGACTCACAGTGGATCTCTTGGCAGAAACCCTACAAACTAGAAGGGAGTAGGGGTCAATATTCAACATCCTTAAAGAACTTTCAACCCAGAATTTCATATCTGGCCAAACTAAGCTTCATAAGTAAAGGAGAAATAAAATCCTTTATGGACAAGCAATTGCTGAGAGATTTTGTTGCTACAAGACCTGCTTACAAGAGCTCCTAAAGGAAGCACTAAACATGGAAAGGAACAACCAGTACTAGCCACTGCAAAAACATACCAAATGGTAAAGAATAACAATGCAATGAAGGAGCCATGTCAATTAACAGGCAAAACAACCAGCCAGTAACAAAATAGCAGGATCAAATTCAAATAAAACAATATTAATGTTGAATGTAAATGGCCTAAATGCCCCAATCAAAAGACACAGACTGGCAAACTGGATAAATGTCAAGACCCATCTGTGTGCTGTATTCAGGAGACCCATCTCACATGCAAAGACTCACATAGACTCAAAATAAAGGAATGGAGGAATATTTACCAAGCAAATGGAGAGAAAAAAAAAAAAAACGAGGGGTAGCAATCCTAGTCTCTGATAAAATGGATTTTAAATGAACAAAGACCAAAAGAGACAAAGAAGGGAATTATGTAATGGTAAAAGGATCAAGGTAACAAGAAGAGCTAACTATCCTACATATATATGCACTCAATGCAGGAGCACCCAGATATATAAAGCAAGTTCTTAATGACCTACAAAGAGACTTTGACTCCCACACAATAATAGTGGGAGACTTTAACACTCCACTGACAATATTGGATAGACCAATGAGACAGAAAGTCAACAAGGATATCCAGGACTTGAACTCAGATCTGGACCAAATGGACCTAACAGACATTTACAGAACACTCCACCCCAAATCCACAGTATATACATTCTTCTCAGCACCAACCACATCACACTTACTCTAAAATTGACCACATACTTGGAAGTAAGTCACTCCTCAGCAAATGCAAAAGAACGGAAATCATAATAAACAGTCTCTGAGACCACAGCACAATCAAATTAGAATTCAGGATTAAGGGACGGATCCAAGATGGCCAATTAAAGCACCTGAGGATTGCAGCTCCCAGCAAAAGCATGGAGGGTGAGTGGACACTGCATTTCCAGATGGATTTTTATTGCCCACAGACCAGGAGATTCCCAGGCAGAGAAGCCCCACAGGTCGCCAGCGTGGCTGTTTTGGCCGGCAAGGCTGTTTCGGCCGGCACAGCTGTTTCAGCCAGAGTGGCTGTTTTGGCCGGCACCCCAGTGCGGAGGTTCTCCATACAAAATACATGGGTCTGGGTGCCATTTTAGCTGGCGATTGGAGCTTGGAGAAGACAGAGTCAACCATTCAACTAATAGAAAAGGGGACTGAAACAGGGAGCCAGGCCAGGAGATTCCCAGGCAAAAAGAGCCACAAATCTCAGTGCAGCTGTTTCAGCTGGCGCAGTGGGTCACCACACAGGAAATCATACAGATCCAGGCACCTTTTCAACAGGCGACTGGAACACCTGAGAGACAGTCGACCATTCAACTAAAAAAAAAAAAAGGCTCTGAGGCAGGGAGCCAGGTGACCAGGCTCGGCTGGTCCCACCCACACAAAAAAACAGCAATCGGAAGTGCTCTGGATTGAGAGTTTCACAGCAAGCACAGCTGAACCCGGGGTGGTCCACATCTGTGGGGTAGGGGCGTCCACCCTTACCAAGGCAGTCCACCACTACGGAGGTAGTCCACCATTCCCGAGGCAGCCCACCATTACAGAGAGAGTGCACCGTTACAGAGGTGGGCTGCCATTGCCGAGGCATTTCTAACTACACCCATATAAACAGAACTGCAGGGAAGTTCACATGGCAGCTGGGCAGAGCCCACAGCACCTCAGCAAAGCCTCTGCAGGCAGACGTGACTAGGCTGCCTCCTCGCTTGGCAGGGCAACCCTGAAAAAAGCCAGCAGCACAACAGAAACTCATAGAGCCCTAACTCCCCAGGAAAGCACCTGGGGAAAATAAAAAGGCGGGGGGGGGTTATGAGTTCAGCTGCAGCAGACGTAAACGTACACACCCAGCAACTCTGAATGAACAACAGAGCTCAAAGCTCAGCACTTGAGCTCCGATAAAAGACAGACTCTCTCCTCAAACAGCTCCCTGAGCCCTGTATATCCAAAGAGTCACCTCATAAAGGAGAGCTCAGACTGACATCTGGTGGGTATCCTTCAGGGACAAAGACAGCAGAAGAAACTGGCAGCAACCCTTACTATTCTGCAGCTGCTGCAGGTGATCCCCAGGCAAGCAGGGCCTGGAGTGGACCTCAGCAGTCCTACAGCAGAGGAGCCAGACTGGTAGAAGGAAAACTAAGAAACAGAAAGAAATAACTTCATCATCAACAAACTGGACGTCCACTCAGAGACCCACTTTGAAAGTCAACAACTAAAAAGATGACAGGTGGATAAATCAAAAAAGATGGGAAGAAACCAGCACAAAAAGGATGAAAACACCCAAAATCAGAACACCTCTCCTGCTACAAGGGATAACAACTCCTCACCAGGAAGGGAACAAGGCTGGATGGAGAATGAGTGTGACGAAATGACAGAATCAGACTTCAGAAGGTGGGTAATAAGAAACTTCGGTGAGTGAAGAGAACATGTTCTAACCCAATGCAAAGAAATTAAGAACCTTGAATAAAGATTTGATGAAATGCTAACGAGAATAAACAACTTAGAGAAGAATATAAGTGAATTGATGGAGCTGAAAAACACAACACGAAAACTTCAAAAAGCATACACAAGTTTCAACAGCCAAACAGACAGCAGAAGAAAGAATATCAGAGGTTGAAGATCAACTCAATGAAATAAAATGAAAAGGCAAGATTAGAGAAAAAAAGGTAAAAAGGAATGAACGAAGTCTCCAAGAAATATGAGACTATGTGAAAAGACCTAATCTACGTTTAATAGGTGTACCTGAATGTGACAGAGAGAATCAATCCAACCTGGAAAATACTCTTCAGGATATTATCCAGGAAAATGTCCCCAACCTAGCAAGGCAGGCCAATATTCAAGTCCAGGAAATACAGAGAACACCAAAGATATTCCTCAAGAAGAGCAACTCCAAGTCACACAATCGTCAGATTCACCAGGGTTGAAATGAAGGAGAAAATGCTAAGGGCAGCCAGAGAGAAAGGTCGGGTTACCCACAAAGGGAAGCCTATCAGACTCACAGCAGATCTCTCAGCAGAAACCCTACAAGCCAGAAGAGAGTGGGGGTCAATATTCAACATCCTTAATGAAAAGAACTTTCAACCCAGAATTTCATATCCAGCCAAACTAAGCTTCATAAGTGAAGGAAAAATAAAATCCTTTATGAACAAGCAAGTACTCAGAGATTTCACCACCATCAGGCCTGCTTTACAAGAGCTCCTCAAAGAGGCACTACACATAGAAAAGAACAACCAGTACCAGCCACTCCAAAAACATACCAAATAGTAAAGTGCATCAACACAATGAAGAAACTGCATCAACTAACGGGCAAAACAGCCAGCTAGCATCAAAATGGCAGGATCAAATTCACACATAACAATATTGAACCTAAATGTAAATGGACTAAATGCCCCAATCAAAAGACATAGACTGGCAAATTGGATACAGAGCCAAAACCCATCAGTATGCTGTATACAGGAAACCCATCTCACATGCAAGGATACACAAAGGCTCAAAATAAAGGGATGGAGGAAGATTTACCAAGTAAATGGAGAGCAAATAAAAGCAGGAGTTGCAATTCTCATCTCAAATAAAATAGACTTTAAACCAACAAAGATCAAAAGAGACAAAGAAGGATATTACATAATGGTAAAAGGATCAATGCAACAAGAAGAGCTAACGATCCTAAATATATATGCACCAAATACAGGAGCATCCAGATACATAAGGCAAGATCTTAATGACTTACAAAAAGACTTAGACTCCCACACAATAATAGTGGGAGACTTTAACACCCCATTGTCAATATTAGACAGATCAACGAGTCAGAAAATTAACCAGGATATCCAGGACTTGAACTCAGACCTGCACCAAGCAAACCTAATAGAAATTTACAGAACTCTCCACCCCAAATCCACAAAAGATACATTCTTCTCAGCATCACATAATACCTACTCTAAAATTGACCACATAATTGGAAGTAAATCACTCCTCAGCAAATGCAAAAGAATGAAAATCATAACAAACAGTCTCTCAGACCCCAGTGCAATCAAGTTAGAACACAGAATTCAGAAACTAACTCAGAACCACACAGCCTCATGGAAACTGAACAACTTGCTCCTGAATGATGAATGGATGAACAATGAAATGAAGGCAGAAATAACAATGTTCTTTGAAACCAATGAGAATGAAGACACAACATACTAGAATCTATGGGACACATTTAAAGCAGTGTCTAGAGGGAAATTTATAGCAATAAATGCCCACATGAGAAAGAAGGAAAGATCTAAAATCGACACCCTATCATCAATATTGAAAGAGCTAGAGGAGCAAGATCAAAAAAACTCAAAAGCTAGCAGAAGAGAGGAAATAACTAAGATCAGAGCAGAACTGAAGGAGACAGAGACACAAAAAAACTCTTCAAAAAATCAATAAATCCAGGAGCTGGTTTTTTGGAAAGATCAAAGTAGACAGACCACTAGCTAGAATAATAAAAAGAAAAGAGAGAAGAATTGAATATATACAATAAAAAATGATAAAGGGGAGATCACCACAAATTCCTCAGAAATACAAACTACCATAGGAGATTACTACAAACAGCTCTATACACATAAACTAGTAAACCTGGAAGAAATGGATAAATTCCTAGACACTTGCATCCTCCCAAGCCTAAACCAGGAAGAAGTCGAAACCCTGAATAGACCAATAACAATGTCTGAAGTTGAGGCAGCAATTAGGAGCCTACCACCCAAAAACAGCCCAGGCCCAGATGGGTTCACAGCCGAATTCTACCAGACATACAAAGAGGAGCTGGTACCATTCCTTCTGAAACGATTCCAAACAATCCAAAAAGAGGGAATCCTTCCCAAATCATTTTATGAGACCAACATCATCCTGAATCCAAAACCTGGCAGAGCCGCAACAAGAAAAGAAAACTTCAGGCCAATATCCATGATGAACATAGATGCAAAAATCTTCAATAAAATACTAGCAAGCTGATTGCAACAGCTCATCGAAAAGCTTATCCACCATGATCAAGTAGGCTTCATCTGAGGGATGCAAGGCTGGTTCAACATACGCAAGTCTATAAATGTAATTCACCACATAAACAGAACCACAGACAAAAACCACGTGATTATCTCAATAGATGCAGAGAAGGTCTTTGACAAAATTCAACAGCGCTTTATGCTAAAAAAAAAAAAAAAAAAAAAAGCCCCAGTAAACTAGGTATTGATGGAACATATCTCAAAATAATAAAAGCTATTTATGACAAACCAACAGCCAATATCATACTGAATGGGCAAAAACTGGAAGCATTCCCTTTGAAATCCGGCACTAGACAAGGATGCCCTCTCTCACCACTCCTATTCAATATAGTACTGGAAGTTCTAGCCAGTCGACATGATTGTATATCTAGAAGACTCCATCGTCTCAGCCCAAAATCTCCTGAAACTGATAAGAAACTTCAGGAAAGTCTCAGGATACAAAATCAATGTGCAAAAATCACAAACATTCCTATACACCAATAACAGACTTAAAGAGAGCCAAATCAAGAAATATCTGCTATTCACAATTGCTTCCAAGAGAATAAAATACCTAGGAATACAACTAATGAAGAACATAAAGGACCTTTTCAAGGAGAACTACAAACCACTACTCAATGAAATAAGAGAGGATACAAACAGATGGAGAAACATTCCATGTTCATGGTTAGGAAGAATCAATATCATGAAAATGGCCATACTGCCCAAAGTAAATTAAAGATTCAATTCTATCCCCATGAAGCTACCAATGACCTTCTTCACAGAACTGGAAAAAACCACCTTAAACTCCATATAGAACCAAAAGAGAGCCCACATAGCCCAGTCAATTCTAAGCAAAAAGAACAAAGCGGGAGTCATCACACTACCGGACTTCAAACTATACTACAAGGCTACAGTAATCAAGAAAGCACAGTACTGGTATCAAAACAGAGATATAGACCAATGGGACAGAACAGAGGCCTCGAAGGCAACACCACACATCTACAACCATCTGATCTTTGACAAACCTGACAAAAACAAGCAATGGGGAAAGGATTCCCTGTTTAATAAATGGTGTTGGGAAAACTGGCTAGCCATGCACAGAAAGCAGAAACTGGACCCCTTCCTGACACCTTACACTAAAATTAACTCCAGATGGATTAAAGACTTAAACATAAGACCTAATACCATAAAAACCCTAGAAGAAAATCTAGGGAAAACTATTTAGGACATAGGCATAGGCAAGGACTTCATGACCAAAACACCAAAAGCATTGGCAACAAAAGCCAAAATAGACAAATGGGACCTAATCTAACTCCACAGCTTCTGTACAGCAAAAGAAACAGTCATTAGAGTGAATTGGCAGCCAACAGAATGGGAAAAAATGTTTGCAGTCCACCCATCTGACAAAGGGCTGATATCCAGAATCTACAAAGAACTAAAACAGATTTACAAGAAAAAAAACAAACAAGCCCATTCAAAAGTGAGCAAAGGATATGAACAGACACTTTACAAAAGAAGACATATATGAGGCCAACAAACATATGCAAAAATGCTCATCATCACTGGTCATTAGAGAAATGCAAATCAAAACAACATTGAGATTCCATCTCACACCAGTTAGAATGGCGATCATTAAAAAATCTGGAGACAACAGATGCTGGAGAGGATGTGGAGAAATAGGAACACTTTTGCACGTTGGTGGGAGTGTAAATTAGTTCAACCATTGTGGAAGACAGTGTGGCGATTCCTCAAAGACCTAGAAATAGAAATTCCATTTGACTCAGCAATCCCATTACTGGGTATATATCCAAAGGATTATACATCGTTCTACTACAAGGACACATGCACGTGAATGTTCACTGCAGCACAGTTTACAATAGCAAAGACCTGGAACCAATCCAAATGCCCATAGATGATAGGCTGGACAGGGAAAATGTGGCACATATACACCATGGAATACTATGCAGCCATCAAAAACGATGAGTTTCTGTCCTTTGTAGGACATGGATGAACATGGAAACCAACATTCTCAGCAAACTGACACAAGAACAGAAAATCAAACACTGCATGTTCTCACTCATAGGTGGGTGTTGAAGAATGAGAACACATGAACACAGGGAGGGGAGCATCACACACTGGGGTCTGTAGGGGAGAAATAGGGGAGGGACAGCGAGGGATGGGGAGTTGGGGAGAGATAGCATGGGGAGAAATGCCAGATATAGGTGATGGGGAGGAAGGCAGCACATCACACTTCCATGTGTGTTCCTATGCAGCAATCTTGCATGTTCTTCACATGTACCCCCAAACCTAAAATGCAATAAAAAAAAGAACTCAGGATTAAGAAAATCACTCAAAACCACACAGCTTCATGGAAACTGAACAACTTGCTCCTGAATGATTAATGGATAAACAATGAAATGAAGGCAAAAATAAAAATGCTCTTTGAAACCAGCGAGAATGAAGACACAACATACTAGAATCTATGGGACACATTTAAAGCAGTGTCTAGAGGGAAATTTATAGCAATAAATGCCCACACGAGAAAGAAGGAAAGATCTAAAATCGACACCCTGTCATCAATATTGAAAGAGCTAGAGGAGCAAGATCAAAAAAACTCAAAAGCTAGCAGAAGAGAGGAAATAACTAAGATCAGAGCAGAACTGAAGGAGACAGAGACACAAAAAACCTTTCAAAAAAATCAATAAATTCAGGAGCTGGTTTTTTGGAAAGATCAACAAAGTAGACAGACCACTAGCTAGAATAATAAAAAGAAAAGAGAGAAGAATTGAATAGATACAATAAAAAATGATAAAGGGGAGATCACCACAAATTCCTCAGAAATACGAACTACCATAGGAGATTACTACAAACAGCTCTATGCACATAAGCCAGTAAATCTGGAATAAATGGATAAATTCCTGGACACTTGCATACTCCCAAGACTAAGCCAGGAAGATGTTGAAACCCTGAATAGACCAATAACAAGGTCTGAAGTCAAGGCAGCAATTAATAGCCTACCAACCATAAAACGTCCATGTCCAGAGGAGTTGACAACCAAATTCTACCAGACATATAAAGAGGAGCTGGTACCATTCCTGTTGAAACTATTCCAAACAAAACAAAAAGAGGAAATCCTCCCCAACTCTTACCATGAGACCAACATCATCCTGATACCAAAACTGGCAGAGACACAATTAAAAAAGAAAACTACAGGACAATATCCATGTTGAACATTAATACAAAAATCTTCAATAAAATACTGGCAAACCAAATCCAACAGCACATCAAAAAGCTTATCCACCACAATCTAGTAGGCTTCATCATGAGGATGCAAGGCTGGTTCGACATATGCAAATCTATAAACGTAATCCACTACCTAAACAGAACCAAAGACAAAACCCACATGATTATCTCTATAGATGGAGAGAAGGCCTTGACAAAATGCAACAGCCCTTTATGCTAAAAACTCTCAGTAAACTGGGTATCAATGGAACATATCTCAAAATACTAAAAGCTATTTATGACAAACCCACAGCCAATATCATACTGAAAGGGCAAAAACTAGAAGCATTGCCTTTAAAAACTTGCACTAGACAAGGATGCCCTCTCTCACCACTCCTATTCAATATAATATTGGAAGTTCTAGCCACAGCAATTAGGCAAGAAAAAGAAATAAAAGGCACTCAACTAGGAAAAGAAGCCAAACTGTCCCTGTTTGCAGATGACATGGTCGTATATTTAGAAGGCCCCATCATCTCAGCCCAAAACCTCTTTAAGCTGATAAGCAACTTCATCAGTCTCAGGATAGAAAATCAATGTGCAGAAATCACAAGCATTCCTATACACCAACAACCGGCAAACAGCCAAATCATGAGCAAACTGCCATTTACAATTGCTACAAAGAGAATAAAATACCTAGGAATACAACTAACAAAGGAGGCAAAAGATCTCTTCAAGGAGAAGTACAAATCACTGATCAAAGAAATAAGGACACAAACAGATGGAAAAACATTCCATGCTCACGATTAGGAAGAATCATGAAAATGTCCATACTGCCCAAAGTAATTTACAGATTCACTGCTATCCCCATCAACCTACCACTGAAATTCTTCACAAAATTGGGGGGAAAAAAACCACTTTAAATTTCATATGGAACCAAAAGAGGGCCCCCATAGCCAGGACAATCGTAAGCAAAAATAACAAAGCTGGAGGCATCATGCTACCTTACTTCAAACTATACTACAAGGCTACAGTAATCAAAACAGCATGGTACTGGTACCAAAACAGAGATATAGACCAATGGAGCAGAACAGAGGCCTCGGAAGCAATGCCACATATCTATAGCCATCTGATCTTTGACAACCAGACAAAAACAAGCAATGGGGAAAGGATTCCCTGCTTAACAAATAGTGTTGGGAAAACTGGCTAGCCATATGCAGGAAGCTGAAACTGGACCCCTTCCTTACACCTTATACAAAAATTAACTCCAGATAGGTTAAAGATTTAAATGTAAGAACTAACACCATAAAAACCCTAGAAGAAAACTTAGGCAACACCATTCAGGACATAGGCACAGGCAAGGACTTCATGACCAAATGCAATGGCAACAAAAGCCAAAATAGACAAATGGGATCTAATTAAATTTAAGAGCTTCTGCACAGCAAAAAAAAAAAAAAAAAAAAAAAAAAAAAAAAAATCACTAGAGTGAAATGGCAACCAACAGAATGGGAAAAATGTTTGCAATCTACCCATCTGACAAAGGGCTAATATCTAGAATCTACAAAGAACTAAAGCAGATATACAAGAAAAAAAAAAAAACCATCCAAAAGTGGGCGAATGATATGAACAGACACTTTTCAAAAGAAGACATATATGAGGCCAACAAACATATGAAAAAATGCTCATCATGATTGGTCATTAGAGAAATGGAAATCAAAACCACATTGAGATACCATCTCATGCCAGTTAGGATGGTGATCATTAAAAAATCTAGAGACAACAGATGCTGGAGAGGATGTGGAGAAAAGGAACACTTTTACACTGTTGGTGGAAATGTAAATTAGTTCAACCATTGTAGAAGACAATGTGGCGATTCCTCAAGGATCTAGAAATAGAAATTCCATTTGATCCAGCAATCCCATTACTGGTTATATACCCAAAGGATTATAAATTGTTCTACAAGGACACATGCACACGTATGTTTGCTGTGGCACTGTTTACGATAGCAAAGACCTGAAACCAACCCAAATGCCCATCAGTGATAGACTGGACAAAGAAAATATGGCACATATACACCATGGAATACTATGCAGCCATAAAAAAACGATGAGTTTGTGTCCTTTGTAGAGATATGGATGAATCTAGAAACGAAAATTCTCAGCAAACTGACACAAGAACAGAAAACCAAACACCACATGTTTTCACTCATAGGTGGGTGATGAACAATGAGAACACATGGGCAGAGGGAAGGGAACAACACTCATTGGGCTAGGTGGGGGGTGGAGGGGAGGTGAGGGGAGGGACAGTGTGGGGCGGGGAGTATGGGGAGG
Source organism: Aotus nancymaae (assembly GCF_030222135.1). Lineage (NCBI taxonomy): Eukaryota > Metazoa > Chordata > Mammalia > Primates > Aotidae > Aotus > Aotus nancymaae. The sequence continues at coordinate 8,401,197 of NW_026988447.1, read as the reverse complement.
GATAACATCAGGAGAAATGCCTGATGTAGGCGACTGGGGGGAGGGGTGGAGACAGCAAACCACCACGGCATGTATGTACTTATGCAACAATCCTGCAGGATGCAGGATGTGTACATGTACTCTAGAGCCCAAAGTACAATTTTTTTAAAAATATTGAGACTGAAGGGAGGGTCTAGGGGGATGTTAAAGGGGTCACAAAGGAGAAAACATGTTCAAGCTTATGTATTGGGGCTTCCATAGAGCTAGAGATGTTTCCTCCTGTGAGCAGCCATAGCACACTACTTCCCATATCCTGGAATATTAAACTGCCATTTTTATAACCTATTTTTATTTCCCCTGTTATAAGCTTTTTGATGGTAGGTGCCAGGTTTTCATTTATCTTAGTTTCCCAAATGCTTTGCTGTAGTGGTTACCACCTAGTATGTGCTTACTAAATGCAGTCACGCATTGTTTAACAATGGGATATGTCCTGAGAAAGGTGCCCATAGGGGATTTCATCACTGTGTGGACACCATAGAGTGCACTTACACAAACCTCCTAGGCTATTTGGTATATCCTATTGCTCTTAGGCTACAAGCCTATGCAGCATGTTACTGTACTGAATACTGTAGACAATTGTTACACAATGGTAAGCATTTGTGTATCTAAACAAATCCAGACATAGTAAAGGTAAGGTAACAATATAACCTTAAGGGACCACCTTTCTATATGTGGCTCCTCATTAAGCAGTGCAGAGATTTAACTATTGAATGAAGAAAGAATGTTAAATTCCCCATTTGATGAATAAGTCAAAGAAACAAATGCAGGGAGAATGCTTTGTGAGAAAGTTTGAAAGTTATTCCAAGTAGAACAAAGAGCACAACTGCCCTCCCCAAAAAATGCATATAGAAAAGAATAGAAAATATTTGACAAGCTAGATCTACAGAGAATGTCAGATTAGTTGGAAACGGTATCTGAGGAGCCAAGTTCCCATGTGTGAGTTCCTATTGCAGTGAAATGCTTTCTGTAACTAGGTGACTAGCTGAAATATGCCAGGGATGGATGGAAGCTCAGATTGCTCAGTGATTTCAGAACCTTGAGTAGTTTTCCACAGATTTTCAGTACAGATGTGGGGTGAAGAAAAGGGGAAAAGACTTAGGGTAGACTTTTCAAAAGTACTTTGTCCTAAATTCCTCTTTCTGATCTATAAAATAGCAGGGAAATCCAGAATCTATTTGCTTTGTACAACAGACAAACACATTATTTCTACTTTTTGGGTAATTTGGGATTGCTGGTTTGAATTTTAACTTTAAGGATTTGTATTTAAGTATTTCATGTTTACTGATCCACTGTATCTGAAGTAAGGAAAATTAACACACTGAAAGGAAATAAAATTTACCAACGAATCAGTATTCCTTGCTTTTTATGAAAAGATCATGACTTGAAAAAAAATTATTAAATCATGACTATAAAGATGATATGGTTTGTCTGTATCCCCAACCAAACCTCATCTTGAATTCTACTCCCATAATTTTCAGGTGTTGTGGGAGGGACCCAGTGGGAGATAATTTGAATCATGGGAGTGGCTTCCCCCATATTGTTCTCATGGTAGTCAATAAGTCTCAGGAGATCTGATGATTTTATTAGCGGTTTCTGCTTGTACATCTTCCTCATTTTCTCTTGCCACCATTATGTAAGAAGGCTTTGTGGAACTCTAAATCCAATTAAGCCTCTTTTTCTTCCCAGTCTCAAGTATGTCTTTATCAGCAGTGTGAAAATGGACTAATACAGTAAGTTGGTACCAGGATTTGGGTGTTACTGAAAAGATACCCAAAAATGTGGAAGCAACTTTGGAAGTGGGTAACAGGTAGAGGTTGGAACAGTTTGGAGGTCTCAGAAGAAGAGAGGAAAATGTGAGAAAGTTTGGGACTTCCTAAAGATGTGTTGAATGGCTTTGACCAGAAGCCTAATAGCAATATGGACAATAAGGCCTAGGCTGAGGTGGTCTCAGATGGAGATGAGGAACTGGTTGGGAACTGGACCAAAGGTGACTCATTATGTTTTAGCAAAGAGACTGATGGTATTTTGCTCCTGCCCTAGAGATTTGTGGATCTTTAAACTTGAGAGAGATGATTTAGGGTATCTTGCAGAAGAAATTTCTAAGCATCAAAGCATTCAAGAGGTGACTTGGGTGTTGTTAAAGTCATTCAGTTTTATAAAGGAAGCAGAGTATAAAAGTTCAGAAAATTGGAGGAAGATCCAAGATGGCCACTTAGGAGCAGCTCAGGATTGCAGCTCCCAGTGAAAGTGCAGAGGGTGAGTTGATGCCATGTTTCCAGATGGATTTTTATTGCCCACAGACCAGGAGAATGCCAGGCAGAGGAGCCCCACAGGTCACCAGTGTGGCTGTTTTGGCCCACATGGCTGTTTTTGCTGGTGCGGCTGTTTTGCCGGTGCCCCAGCACGGTGGTTCTCCATACAAAACACACTGGTCTGGGTCTGGCGAGTGGAGGTCTGGGAAGCCACAGTCGCCCATTCATCTGATTAAAAAAGGGGACTGAAACAGGGAGCCAGGCCAGAAGATTCCCGGGCAAAAAAAAAAAAAAAAAAAAAGCGCTACGAATCTCAGCGCCGCTGTTTCAGCCAGCTCAGTGGGTCACCACACGGGAAAGCACACAGATGCCAGCACCTTTTCAGCAGGGGAGAGAATCGACCATTCAACTAAAAGAAAAAAAAAAAGGCTCTGAGGCAGGGAGCCAGGTGATCAGGCTCGGCTGGTCCCACCCCAATCCCACCAAAAAAAAAAGAAAAACAGCAATTGGAAATGCTCTGGGTTGAGAGCTTCACAGCAAGCACAGCTGAACCTGGGATGGTCCAGCTCTGTGGGGGAGGGGCGTCCACCATTACCGAGTTACTCCACCACTACAGAGGTAGTCCACCTTTGCTGAGGCACCCCGCTGTTGCCGAGGCAACCCGCCATTACAGAGAGAGTCCACCATTACAGAGGTGGGCCACTATTGCCGAGGCAGTTCTAACTACACCCATATAAACAGGACTGCATGGAAGTTCACACAGCAGCTGGGTGGAGCCCACAGCAGCTCAGCAAAGCCTCTGTGGGCAGACAGTGACTAACCTGCCTCCTTGCTGGGCAGGGCAGCCCTGAAAAAAAGGCAGCAGCATAACAGAAATTCCTAAATAAAGCCCTAACTCCCTGGGACAGAGCACCTGGGGAAAAAAAGGGGGTGTATGACTTCAGCTGCAGCAGACTTAAACGTACCTGCCCAGCAGCTCTGAATGAACAACAGAGCTCACAGCACAGCATTTTAGCTCCTATAAAGGACAGACTGTCTCCTCAAGCAGCTCCCTGACTTCCGTATATCCAAAGAGTCACCTCATAAAGGAGAGATCAGACTGACATTTGGTGGGCATCCTACTGGGACAAAGATAGCAGAAGAAGAAACTGGTAGCAACCCTTACAGTTCTGCAGCTGCTGCAGGTGACCCCAGGCAAGCAGGGTCTGGAGTAAACCTCAGCAGTCCTACAGCAGAGGGGCCAGACTGTTAGGAGGAAAGCTAAGCAACTGAAATAACTTCATCATCAGCAAACTAGATGTCCACTCAGAGACCCAATCTGAAAGTCAGCAACTACAAAGACCACAGGTGGATAAACCCACAAAGATGAGAAGAAACCAGTGCAAAAAGGATGAAAACACCCAAAACCAGAACACCTCTCCTCCTACAAAGAATCACAACTCCTCACCAGCAAGGGAACAAGGCTGGATGGAGAATGAGTGTGATGAAATGACAGAATCAGGCTTCAGAACGTGGGTAATAAGAAACTTCTGTGAGCTAAAATAACATGTTCTAACCCAATGCAAAGAAACCAAGAACGTTGAAAAAAGATTTGACAAAATGCTAATGAGAATGGACAACTTAGACAGGAATATAAATGGATGGATGGAGCTGAAAAACACAACACGAGAACTTCGTGAAGCATGCACAAGTTTCAACAGCCGAATTGACCAAGCAGAAGAAAGGATATCAGAGGTCGAAGATCAACCCAGTGAAATAAAACAAGAAGGCAAGATTAGAGAAAAAAGGGTAAAAAAGAATGAACAAACTCTCCAAGAAATATGGGACTATGTGAAAAGACCTAATCTACGTTTGATAGGTGTACCTGAATGTGATGAAGAGAATGAATCCAAGCTGGAAAATACTCCACAGGATATTATCCAGGAAAACTTCCCCAACCTAGCAAGGCAGGCCAATATTCAAGTCCAGGAAATACAGAGAACACCAGAAAGATATTCCTCAAGAAGAACAACTCCAAGGCACATAATTATCAGATGCACCAGGGTTGAAATGAAGGAGAAAATGCTAAGGGCAGCCAGAGAGAAAGGTCGGGTTACCCACAAAGGGAAGCCTATCAGACTCACAGCAGATCTCTCAGCAGAAACCCTACAAGCCAGAAGAGAGTGGGGGCCGATATTCAACATCCTTAAAGAAAAGAACTTTCAACCCAGAATTTCATATCCAGCCAAACTAAGCTTCATAAGTGAAGGAAAAATAAAATTCTTTGTGAACAAGCAAGTACTCAGAGATTTCATCACCACCAGGCCTGCCTTACAAGAGCTCCTGAAAGAGGCACTACACATAGAAAGGAACAATCAGTACCAGCGACTCCAAAAACATACCAAATGGTAAGGAACATCAACACAATGAAAAATCTGCATCAACTAACGGGCAAAACAGCCAGCTAGCATCAAAATGGCAGGATCAAATTCACACATAACAATATTAAACCTAAATGTAAATGGACTAAATGTGCCAATCAAAAGACACAGACTGGCAAATTGGATACAAAGCCAAAACCCATCAGTGTGCTGTATCCAGGAAGCCCATCTCACGTGCAAGGATACACAAAGGCTCAAAATAAAGGGATGGAGGAAGATTTAAAAGCAAATAGAGAGCAAACAAAAGCAGGAGTTACAATTCTCATCTCTGATAAAATAGACTTTAAAGCAACAAAGATCAAAAGAGACAAAGAAGGACATTACATAAATGGTACAAGGATCAATGCAACAAGAAGAGCTAACGATCCTAAATATATATGCACCCAATTCAGGAGCACCCAGATATATAAGGCAAATTCTTAATGACTTACAAAAAGACTCAGACTCCCACACAATAATAGTGGGAGACTTTAACACCCCATTGTCAATATTAGACAGATCAACTAGTGAGAAAATTAACCAGGATATCCAGGACTTGAACTCAGATCTGGACCAAGCAAACCTAATAGACATTTACAGAACTCTCCACCTCAAATCCACAGACTATACATTCTTCTCAGAACCACATCACACCTACTCTAAAATTGACCACATAATTGGAAGTAAATCACTCCTCAGCAAATGCAAAAGTATGGAAATCATAACAAACAGTCTCTCAGACCACAATGCAATCAAGTTAGAACTCAGAATTCAGAAACTAACTCAGAACCGCACAGCTTCATGGAAACTGAACAACTGGCACTTGAATGTTGACTGGATAAGCAATGAAATGAAGGGAGAAATAAAGACGTTCTTCGAAACCAACAAGAACGAAGACACAACATACGAGAATCTCTGGGACACATTTAAAGCCCTGTCTAGAGGAAAATATATAGCAATAAGTGCCCACAAGAGAAGCAAGGAGAGATCTAAAATTGACACCTTATCGTCAAAATTGAAAGAGCTAGAGGAGCAAGATCAAAAAAACTCAAAACCTAACAGAAGACAAGAAATAACTAAGATCAAAGCAGAACTGAAGGAGATAGAGACAAAAAAACTCTTCAAAAAATCAATAAATCCAGGAGCTGATTTTTTGAAAACGTCAACAAAATAGACAGACCACTAGCCAGATTAATAGAAAAGAAAAGAGAGAATAATCAAATAGATGCAATAAAAAATGATAAAGGGGATATCACCACAGATTCCACAGAATTTCAAACCATCATCAGAGATTATTACAAGCAACTCTATGCACATAAACTAGTAAACCTGGAAGAAATGGATAAATTCCTGGACACTTGCCTCCTCTCAAGCCTAAACCAGGAAGAAGCCAAAACCCTGAATAGACCAATAACAAGGTTTGAAGTTGAGGCAGCAATTAAGAGCCTACTATCCAAAAAAAGCCCAGGTCTAGATGGGTTCACAGCCGAATTCTACCAGACATACAAAGAGGAGCTGGTCCATTCCTTCTGAAACTATTCCAAATAATCCAAAAAGAGGGAATCCTTCCCAAATCATTTTATGAGACCAACATCATCCTGAATCCAAAACCTGGCAGAGACTCAACAAGAAAAGAAAACTTCAGGCCAATATCCATGATGAACATAGATGCAAAAATCTTCAATAAAATACTGGCAAGCTGATTGCAACAGCACATCAAAAAGCTTATCCACCATGATCAAGTAGGATTCATCCCAGGGATGCAAGGCTGGTTCAACATATGCAAGTCTATAAACATAATTCACCACATAAACAGAATCAAAGACAAAAACCACATGATTATCTCAATCGATGCAGAGAAGGCCTTTGACAAAATTCAACAGCGCTTTATGCTAAAAACCCTCAATAAACTAGGTATTGATGGAACGTATCTCAAAATAATAAAAGCTATTTATGACAAACAAACAGCCAATATCATACTGAATGGGCAAAAACTGGAAGCATTCCCTTTGAAATCTGGCACTAGACAAGGATGCCCTCTCTCACCACTCCTATTCAATATAGTACTGGAAGTTCTAGCCAGAGCAATCAGGCAAGAAAAAGAAATGAAGGGTATTCAAATAGGAAAAGAGGAAATCAAATTGTCTCTATTTGCAGATGACATGATTGTCTATCTAGAAGACCCCATTGTCTCAGCACAAAATCTCCTGAAACTGATAAGCAACTTCAGCAAAGTCTCAGGATACAAAATCAATGTGCAAAAATCACAAACATTCCTATACACCAATAACAGACTTAAAGAGAGCCAAATCAAGAACGAACTGCCATTCGCAATTGCTACAAAGAGAATAAAATACCTAGGAATACAACTAACAAAGAACGTAAAGGACCTCTTCAAGGAGAACTACAAACCACTGCTCAACAAAATAAGAGAGGACACAAACAGATGGAGAAATATTCCATGTTCATGGTTAGGAAGAATCAATATCGTGAAAATGGCCATACTCCCCAAAGTAATTTACAGATTCAATGTTATCCCCATCAAGCTGCCAATGACCTTCTTCATAGAACTCGAGAAAACCACCTTAAACTTCATATGGAACCAAAATGGAGCCTGTATAGCCAAGTCAATTCTAAGCAAAAAGAACAAAGCGGGAGTCATCACACTACCGGACTTCAAACTATACTACAAGGCTACAGTAATCAAAACAGCATGGTACTGGTACCCAAACTAACATATAGACCAATAGAACAGAACAGAGGCCTCGAAGGCAACACAACATATCTACAACCATCCGATCTTTGACAAACCTGACAAAAACAAGCAATGGGGAAAGGATTCCCTGTTTAATAAATGGCGTTGGGAAAACTGGCTAGCCATGTGCAGAAAGCAGAAACTGGACCCCTTCCTGAAACCTTACACTAAAATTAACTCCAGATGGATTAAAGACTTAAACATAAGACCTAACACCATAAAAACCCTAGAAGAAAATCTAGGCAAAACCATTCAGGACATAGGCATAGGCAAGGACTTCATGACCAAAACACCAAAAGCATTGACAACAAAAGCCAAAATAGACAAATTGGACCTGATCAAACTCCACAGCTTCTGCACAGCAAAAGAAACAGTCATTAGAGTGGATCGGCAACCAACAGAATGGGCAAAAATTTTTGCAGTTTACCCTTCTGACAAAGGGCTGATATCCAGAATTTACCATGAACTAAAGCAGATTTACAAGACAAAAACAAACAAGTCCATTCAAAAGTGAGCGAAGGATATGAACAGATACTTTACAAAAGAAGACATACATGAGGCCAACAAACATATGAAAAAATGCTCATCATCACTGGTCATTAGAGAAATGAAAATCAAAACAACATTGAGATTCCATCTCACGCCAGTTAGAATGGCGATCATTAGAAATTCTGGAGACAACAGATGCTGGAGAGGATGTGGAGAAATAGGAACACTTTTACACTGTTGGTGGGAGTGTAAATTAGTTCAACCATTGTGGAAGACAGTGTGGCGATTCCTCAAGGACCCAGAAATAGAAATTTCATTTGACCCAGCAATCCCATTACTGGGTATGTATCCAAAGGATTATATTATATTATAATATTATAATATTATAAATATTATAAGGACACAGGCACATGAACGTTCATTGCAGCACAGTTTACAATAGCAAAGACCTGGAACCAACCTAAATGCCCATCGATGATAGACTGGACAGGGAAAATGGCACATATACACCATGGAATATTATGCAGCCATCAAAAATGATGAGTTCACGTCCTTTGTAGGGACATGGATGAACCTGGAAACCATCATTCTCAGCAAACTGACACAAGAACAGAAAATCAAACACCACATGTTCTCACTCACAGGTAGGTGTTGAACAATGAGAACACATTGACACAGGGAGGGGAGCACTACATACTGGGGTCTGTTGGGGGGAAATAGGGGAGGTAACAGTGGGGGGTGGGGAGTGGGGGAGAGATATGGGGAGAAATGCCAGATATAGGTGAAGGGAGGAAGGCAGCAAATCACACTGCCACGTCTCTACCTATGTAACAATCTTGCATGTTTTTCACATGTACCCCAAAACCTAAAATACAATAAAAAATATATATATTAAAAAAAAAAAAGTTCAGAAAATTTGCAGCTGGACAATTCAAAAAAGAAAAACCCATTTTCTGAGAAATTCACGATGGCTGCATAAGTTTGCATAAGTAATAAGGAGCTGAATTAATCCTGGAGACAACGGGGAAAATGTCTCCAGGGTATGTCAGATGTCTTCACGTGGCCCCTCCCATCACAGGCTTAAGCCCTAGGAGAAAATGGATTTATAGGCTGAGCCCAGGGTCCCTGTGCTGTGTGCAGCCTAGGGACTTAGTGCCCTGTATCCCATCCACTCCAGCTGTAGCTGAAAGGGGCCAATGTAGAGCTTTGGCCTTGGCTTCAGATGGGGCACGCACCAAGCCTTGGCAGCTTCCACATGGTGTTAAGTCTGTGGGTGTCAGAATTGGTGCTTGGGAACCTCCACCTAGATGATTTCAGATATATGGAAATGCCTGGATGCCCAGGCAGAAGTTTACTGCAGGGGTAGGGCTTTCATGGAGAACCTCTGCTAGGGCAATGGAGAAGGGAAATATGGGGTCAAAGCTCCCACACAGAGTCCCTGCTAGGGTACCACCTAGTGGAGCTGGGAGAAAAGGGCCACAATCCTCAGGACCCCAGAATGGTAGATCCGCCGACAGCTTGCACCATGCACCTGGAAGAGCTGCAGACACTCAATACCAGACCATGAAAGCAGCTGTGAGGGAGGCTGTATGTACCCTGCAAAGCCACAGGGGTGGAGCTGCCCAAGACCATGGGAACCCACCTCTTGCATCAGCATGACCTGGATGTGAGACATGGAGTCAAAGAAGATCATTCTGGAACCTTAATATTGACTGCCCCCCTGGATTTTGGACTTTTGTGGCCACTGTAGCCCCTTTGTTTTGGCCAGTTTCTCCCATTTGGAACAGTTGTATTACTGAATGTCTGCAGCCCCATTGTACCTAGGAAATAATTAGCTTGCTTTTGATTTTACAAGCTCATAGGCAGAAGGGACTTGCCTTGTCTCAGATGAAATTTGGACTGTGGTCTTTTGAGTTAATGCTGAAATGAGTTAAGACTTTGGGAGGCTCTTGGGAAGGCATGATTTGTTTTGAAATGCGAGGACATGAGATTTGGCAGGGGCCAGGGGCAGAATGATATGGTCTGTCTCTGTGTCCCCACCCAAATCTCATCTTGAGCTGTACTCCCAAGTGTTGTGGGAGGGACCTGGAGGCAGATAATTGAATCACAGGGGCAGTTTCCTCCATACTGTTCTCGTGGTACTGAATAAGTCTCAACAAGATCTGATGGTTTCATCAGGGTTCTCTGTGTTTGTGTCTTCCTCATTCTCTCTCTGCCTGCTGCCATCCATGTAAGCTGTTACTTGCTCCTCCTTGCCTTTGGCCATGATTGTGAGGCTTCCCCAGCCACATGTAATGGAAGTCCAGTTAAATCTCTTTTTTTGTAAATTGCCCAGTCTCAGATACATCTTTATCAGCAGTGTGAAAATAAACTACTGCAGTCTACTTACAGATTTAAGATTTTCAAATGAAGGGAAACTAAGAATTTGTCACCAGCAGATGTGGTCTTTAAAAAAAAAATTGTTGAAGTTCCTCAGGTGAAAGCAAAGTTTACCAGATGGAAACTTGGAACTTCAGGGAACAAGGAAGAATAAATAAAATGAGAAATGTCTTGGGAAATAAAATAGACTGCATTACTCCCAATGTTTCCTTTAAAATATATATGATGGTTCAAAGCAACGATTATATCATTTCTCCCAGGGTTTTTAATGTATATGTAATACATACAACAATCACAATATTTTTTTAAAAAAGCAAGTTAGTTACCTCCTAGATACAATGTGGGTACAGGTTTGGGTAAATACAGCTGTTCAAATGAGAGAAATTGGCCAAAACCAAGAAGTTACAGGGCCCATGTAAATCCAAAATCCAGCAGGGCAAATTTTAGAGCTCCAAAATGATCTCCTTTGGGTATGTCTCTATCAGCAATGTGAAAACAGACTAATACAAAAGAATTACAAGAACACTGTCCCTTTCCAAACTTGTTTGCCTTTAAATCATTGTAGCTTCACAGAAACCCACCGACTCTGAGGTAAATCTCATACCCAGCTGTCTAATAAATTATATTCCAAAGAGCTAAAGAAATCCTATGCCTGGAAATAGTTTTTCTTGAGTTCAATGACTCAGAAAGATCTAGTAAAAAAGATGATCCCAAAAGAAAGGTTGCTCTCATTAGAAAAGAAAAATAGAGGCATTTCTGAAATTAGCCTTCAGATTAGTTATTAAAGGCCTAGAAGATAGGGTGGGCTCTTCAGTAAGGGTGAGTAGCTGCTGCAGAATCCACTTACCTCAGAGAAAAAACAAAAGCCCTGCCAATTCATTGATGGCCAATACATTCTCTTATGACCTCTCTTAATTGGACTGTAAACTCTTCCTCTATTTCCTATTAAGCCTTTTATTCTTCTTGTTGAAATTAGAAATACTGTAGATATATATAGGGAAACACCCCATTGCAAACAGAAGAGATTGTATAAAAATAAATCATCAGGTCACATATCTAGAGAAACTTGGGATAGTTAAAACAAGGGTGCATTTCCTTTAAAATTTTTTTCTAATCAAAATGGATTAAAGATTTAAAACACACACACACCAAACAAAAGACAGTTAACCTAATAACTGTACTCTGTCTCCATCAGTGAATCTTGTGCTGAAATCATCTGTTACATCTGCCATGAAAAGTCTGTGAGCAACCTGAGAGTAAGAAGTCTGCTTACAAATTTTCAAATTCTGAGTACTTAGCACATAGTCATCGTTTCATATTTGCTAAACTACATCTTTATCAGTCTTTAAGGTATAATTAATTGTATAACACACCATTAATTTTTTTTTTTTTTTTGAGATGGAATCTTGCTCTGTCGCCCAGGCTACAGTGCAGTGGCATGATCTCAGCTCACTGCAACCTCTGCCTTCTAGTCAAATGATTTTCCTACCTCAGCCTCCTGAGTAGCTAATTTTTGTGTTTTTAGTAGAGATTGGGTTTCACCATGTTGGCCAGGCTGGTCTCAAACCCCTGGCCTCAGGTGATCTGCCCACCTTGACCTCCCCAGGTACTAGGATTACAGGCATGAGCCACTATGCCTGGCCTGAGCCACTGCACATGGCCATTAATTTAATACAGTTTTACACAGGAGGACAAAAGGAGGTACCACATTTGAACGTTGCATTTATAAACAACTATTATAAAACACATCCTGATTTCAAGATATTAAAATGTAAAACATATGCCTTCAAATGGAGGAAATCCTGTAATTGTGCTCTAACTGAATTTCTCACGTCATAAGGAGTGGACTCTTGCCTGCACTATGTCAGTAGACAAACATTCCTTAGCATGAGTGATGCTGACTCAAAGCATCCTACTTTTCCTATACTGCTTTTTCTGAGGCCACTGATCACCCCTAAATATTTGTCTGCTATGTTTTCCTTGATTTCTCTGTTTCCTTGTATTAAACTCTTCCTCTCAAAATTCTTCGCTGGCTGCTGTATGTAGCCTTCTATAGGAATTGACCTATAAGGCTCCTTTTCTCCTTTAGTGACTCCCATTTATCTTGCCCTCAATGTAGGCACCCCACAAGGCTCAGTCCCCTTCATTTCTCAGTTGTCACTAGTGGTTCTCAGCCCTGGTGACACATCACAATCATTGGTAGAGCTCTTTTAAAATGTCCAAGCCCAAGCTGAATGTGGTGGCTCACACCTGTAATCCCAGCACTCTGGGGGCTGAGGCAGGTGGATCACCTGAGATCAGAGTTCGAGACCAGCTGGCTAATATGGCAAAACCCCATCTCTACTAAAAATATAAAAATTAGCTGGGCTTGATGGTGCATGAGTGTAGTCCCAGCTACTTGGGAGGTTGAGGCAGGAGAATAGCTTAAACCTGGGAGGCAGAGGCTGTAGTGAGCAGAGATCACACCATTGCACTCCAGCCTGGGCAACAGAGCGAGACTCTGTCTCAAAAAAGATAAATAAAATGTCCAAATCCAGAACCTAACCCAGACCAACAGGATCAGTCAGCCTGGACTGAAACGTGAGCTCTGTGACCCTGGTCATGAGACATAATCTCTGACATCAATTTCTTCAGCTGTAAAATTAATGTTAAATCTGCTTCATCAGATTGCTGTACACACATGCTTTACTTCCCATCATTATAGTTAATATTGTCTCCTCTTTTCTCCCTTTACTTAAAGCCCACCTTTCTTTTTGAGACGGAGTTTCACTGTTGTTACCCAGACTGGAGTGCAATGGCATGATCTCGGCTCACTGCAACCTCCACCTCCTGGGTTCAAGCAATTCTCCTGCCTCAGCCTCCCAAGTAGCTGGGACTACAGGTGTGCACCACCATGCCCAGCTAATTTTTGTATTTTTAGTAGAGACGGGGGTTTCACCTTGTTGACCAGGATGGTCTCGATCTCTTGACATTGTGATCCACTCGCCTCGGCCTCCCAAAGTGCTGGGATTATAGGCGTGAGCCACCGTGCCCGGCCAAAGCCCACCTTTCTTTAAAAGCTCCACTGAACCTTTCCCCTGTCCCCAGCTCTCCATAATCACATTTGTTTTGGCTTGTTTGCAAAGCCCACTGAAAACTCAAGATGGGCCTGTAAAAATGAAACTGTGTCCTGGCTGTTCCTTCCTTTCCTTCCCTTTCTTCTTTCCTTCTTTCATTCTTTTTGTTCTTGAGATGGGAGTCTCACTCTGTTGCCCAGGCTGGAGTGTAGTGGCATGATCTCAGCTCACAACAACCTCTGCCTCCTGGGTTCAAGTGATCCTCCTGCCTCAGCCTCCTCAGTAGCTGGGATTACAGGTGTGTGCCACCACATCCAGCTAATTTTTGTATTTTTAGTAGAGATGGGATTTCACCATGTTGGCCAGGATGCTCTTGAACTCCTGACCTCATGTGATCTGCCCACCTCAGCCTCCCTATGTGTTGGGATCACAGGCGTGAGCCACTGCACCCAGCCCTGATCTTTATACAGCTGTTCTTGTCACCTTCCAATCCATTCTGCATGTAGCATTCCAACATTCCAGAATGATCTTAACAAAACAATTAGGATCATGTTGCTTTCTATTTTAAATCTTCTAATGAATTTTCTTTGTTCTTATCTTTATTAAAATCCAAATTTTCTAGTCTGGGTCACAAGAGTCTACAAAATCTGATCCTCATCTCACTACTCTCCCCATTGCTTTCTATACAGTCTGGCAGCACAGGTTGTAATCTGATGTACTCTTTCCCACCTCAGGGCCTGGCTCATGCTGTTCTCTCTGCCAGGAATGATCTTATATTCACCTACCTTTTCTTTTTCTATTTTTTTTTGAGACACAGTTTCTTTGTCGCCCAGGCTGGGGTACAATCTTATCTCACTGCAACCTCCACCTCCCGGGTTTAAGCGATTCTCCTGCCTCAGCCTCCTGAATAGCTGGGATTGCAGGTACCTACCACCACAACTGGCTAATTTTTGTATTATTAGTACACTCAGGGTTTCACCATATTGTCAGGCTGGTCTCGAACTCCTGACCTCAAGGGATCACCCGCCTTGGCCTCCCTCCCAAAGTTCTGGGATCACAGGCATGAGCCACCACACCCAGCCTCACCTTTCTTTTCAACATCAGTTTAATCACTTACCTCAGCAAACACTTATTTGACCCTCACCAGGGGGGTGCCCTGCAAAAGCTCCTCCTTTACCTCCTGTATTCTTTATAACGAACTATTTTATCAGAAACTGGATGGATTTGGGTCTGATATTAACTTTTTCTCAATATAGCTCTATATTTTTGATTTATTACCATAAGCATGATTTATATTTGTAATTTTAAAAAATTTGTTTTTAAGTTTGAGAAACAGTATGGTTTGAGTTTTGTTATTTATTTTTTATTTTTTGAGAAGGGGCTCTGTCACCCAGGCTGGAGTGTACTGGCATGACAAGGCTTACCGCAGCCTCGACCTCCCAGGCTCAAATGTTCCTCCCACCTCACCTCAGCCTCCTGAGTAGCTGGGACCACAGGTGCGCAACACCACTCCTAGTTAATTTTGAAAATTTTTTCTTGTAGAGATCAGGACTCTATGTTGCCCAGGTGGGTCTTAAACTACTGGGCTCAAGCCATCCTCCCACCTCAGCGTCCTGAATAGCTGTGATAGGCACAGCCACCACGTCCAGTTAAGTTTCTATTATTTGTAGAGACAAGGTTTCACCACGTTGCAAAGGCTAGACTCAAACTCCTGGCCTCAAGCAATCATCCCGTCTCGCTGGGCCTCCCAGCAGATTAGGGGTGTGAGCCACTGTGCTAGGATTATGGGTGTGAGCCACTGTGTCCAGCCAATACATTTTTTTTTTTAGATGGAATATTGTTCTGTCGCCCAGGCTGGAGTGTAGTGGCACAATCTCAGCTCACTGTAACCTCCACCTCTTGAGTTCAAGTGATTCTCCTGCCTCAAACTCCCAAGTAGTTGGGACTACAGGCACATGCCATCATGCCCGACTAATTTTTTGAATTTTTAGTAGAGATGGGTTTTGCTGTACTAGCCAGGATGGTCTTGATCTCCTGACCTCATGATCTGCCTGCCCCTGCCTCCTAAAGTGCTGGGATTACAGGCATGAGCCACTGTGCCTGGCTGCCAATACATTATTTTTAAAAAGCCATATAGTTGCTTTAATGTCTGTCTCCTCCCCTAGAATACAAGTTCCAAGAAGGGCATATACTGAGGCTGGCTGGTTCACCATGATGGCCACAGAATCTAACAGTGCTTTGAACACAGGAGATGCTGAACGTATTGAGTGAATGCTGTTGACTGAAAAAGCAGAACATAAAAATTGGTTGGGAGGCTAAGCACTAACCTTGCCCAGGAGAAAGATGGCTCTCAGGACACCTTACCGGATGCAAAGCGGGGGGCACCTGAACCTGTCTGAGTCAGGGCCCTATTCGAGAGTATCCTGCTATCAAGGGCCTTGAAACAGGGTAGGTGCTTATAGTCTCAAGAAGGAGGCAGTATTCAGGTTATTGGTGTCTGACTAGTTAGAAATAGGACCCAAGCCAGGAGTTATAGAGGAGTCCAGGGGGTTGTCAATACATTTAATTTAAAAAATTTCTAGCTATAATTTTCTATTCATTATTAATTTGGCTCTCAGTATTTGCAAAGTAATTTTTTTTTTCACATATATCCCCAATTTCCTAGTTGAATCTGCAATCTCCTAAATACAAGGTCTCTTTCATAATCATCCTACATTCTCATGACTCAGTTCAACCCATAGCATATTCCCTAGAAATGAATATAGCAAACATTCTTTCATTCAGAGAACATGCTCAGAGCTTCGGTGTTTCTCAGATACCTTCCAAAAGGTTTTTAATGTTTAAATAAATGCAACACATTTTCATGTTTTTATCACCAATGCTTCTTGAAGTTTCATTGATTTTCAGTGATCTTTAATGTTTTTCTTTGCTTGGAAATATTTCACAGGGTATTTGCAGTGTATGCCTGCAATACTATCCAAACAAATGAAATAGAATATTTTAATGAGAATATGTGTTATTCATGCAATAAAGTATACCTGTTTCTTTGTGGCTTTAAATATGGTACATGCTTAATAAGTTATAGGAATTGCCCACTAAGGTCTTTTTTTGTTCTGAAATAACAGACTTTGACATGGAGTTTGAAGTGTTTTCTCTATTTGATGCAGTTTATGTTGGTATAGTATAGCCACCTCGGGGCTAATAAAATCCAGTGATTTTGCACATGCTAAAAGCTGAATCCTTCAACAATTAAAAGTGAAGTAAAATAGGCCATAGAAATCCTTACCTTCAAAAACCTATGATAACAAAGACAATATGCAATCTGCAGTCTTTTAAGAGCAATGCTGATTGATCTTTTTCCTCTTAGGACTCTGAATCATACATTATACCTAGATAACAGGCCGGCTTTTGCTTGTTTCCTGTAATTTAACATGCCTTGAGCTACCCATGTTTCATTTGGGTCAGTAGCTGCCATAAAATAACATGAATTGAAGCCATTATGTGACTTTAGTAAGATTATGTTTATCAACCAAGATTACCCATTATGATGGTTTCCAGGCCAACAGCATGAAATGAGTTTTTTTTTAAAATCTGAAAAAAATTAATATTGTTGTTTCTTCCTCAGAGATAATTATTTATAAAGGTAAAGCTAATCTACTAACCCCGTTGCCATTCTTAATAGCTTCAGGCTTTCTTTTTCTTTACTATACTCTAAGTTCCTTATTCTAACTATGCTTGTTTTACTCCTTTTCTGCCCTTAATATTTAGCAGATAGTGAAGATTTACTGTGTTTATTAGAAATAAAAATTCACGAATTTACAAAAAACCTATATGAAATAAAAAGAAAGTGATAATATACTTAAAAGTTTAAAAAAATGAATCCTGTTACCAAATTAGGAAAAAACACACTAATTAAGAAAAAATATATTCGTATTTGCTTACCATGGGTTTTGATATCTGTGGGTTATTGCATCAAGAGAAGCTTGACTTAGTTCTGCATACTGTAAAAGGAAGAAAATTAATGTACACTAATTCCAAAGTAAATAGGCAACATGTCTAAGTATCCATATTTCTAGACAAAAAGGGAGTCAGGTTGGAAAATGAAACAGGAAATGCTAAATTCAGCTAAAAGAAGACCAGGGAAGAACATAGTCTTTTGATTCCTGAACAGAGAGAAAAAAGTACAAGAAGTAAAATAACAAGACCTCACGTGCTTTACCTTCCCTCTTTGAAATGAGGGGTGTTAGGTAGGTAGCAAGAAGAGTGTAAGGCATCATCACGAAGCTGCTTTCCGTCTTTATGATCCTATGTCTAAATAAGTGAGCATTCTAAACTACCATTGTCATTTAGACTCAAACAGGTTATCTCCTTTCACTTTACTTTCTCCTTATAGAATCAGAAAACGTGGTCGCAATAACATAGGAAAGAGCTGGATTATAGACAGACTATGGTAAAAGTGTAGACCTAAAAACTCCTTTCAGAAGGAATAATTCAGAGTATTGATAATGTATTTAGTGGCTTAGAGCCGGTTCCCAGATTAAAAAATAATTCCCATCCCCTCCCATGTGCATTGAAATGATCTGTTACTAATGAACGAATGGCCGCTACATACTGACTCCTCTTCTCCAGGAACTATCCAATGAATGGCACATGTTGTAAACAAGCATGGGGAATAAAAGTGTCAAATTTATACTGAAAAGTGTCTTCGTCTATAACCATTTCTCAAGTTTCTATACTACTAGGATTCAGAAACCATGACATGAATTATCAAAAAGTATCTAACTTCAGTTGTAGAATGCATTTTTTACTTATATTAATATGGGATGCAATATTCATAACATCTCAAAAAGTAGCAAAATCCTGTTATAAAAATTTCAGCATTAAAGGAATGATATTACTTGGTACTTTTTAAATTCTCTTCCCTCTTCTTCATTTTCCCTCAAGCTTCAGTTTAGAATGACCTTCCTTATTGACTATCATAGACATAGAGGTTTTTTGCGCTTGAGAAGGCAAATTCATTTGTATCATAATCTCAGGGATAAAGACTTGAAAACTTAATCTCTTTAATGTTCACACATAAATTGAATAAACAAAGGAAGGCACAAGATAAACAAGGTCACTATTCCACAGAAACTTTGAAAATAATCTGCATATGATGGAAAGATCATAGGACATCTTTCCCAATTGATTCCTGACACGATTCCCTGAAAATAGAGCTTACGTTGACTTCTAAGTACTTTTATACCAACTTCTGGATAAATTTTGCAGGACGTGGATGATCTTTGATTTTATGCTATTCTTATCTTTAATAACCAAAAATTACATCTTCTTAATTGGGGAAGATGTTTTTCAGAGACAAAATAACACATCTTTTTTCCATTCCTCCTATAGATATCAGTGCCTAATATCATAAACAATTTGTTATCTAAAATAAGCGGGTCCTTCTCTATCTTCACAAAATGTATCATGATTTATTTAAACAGCTATGCTTATTATAGTGTTAAATCCAATGAAATTGAGACTTAAATAAATCATTTTTTTTTTACTGGCCAGTCATTTCTAAGAGTAAAGATTGATCTAGAAACCAATTCAACATCTTCATAGAAACAGGTAACAATTAGTATATTTTCTATCTTAAATTAGTGAGAAGCTTTTACACTTATTTTGGATGTTTTCAACAAAAATAATTACAACTCCAGTTTGGATATTTCCTACAGAACAATCTTCAAATAATCAAGTATTAACAAAAGGGAAATACCTGCTAAATACATTCACATACTGTGAGGTTCACAATTTTTAAAATGAGTAAAAACTGTTAAATTTGAGTTAAATTAATTGCGGACATTTGGGGCTCATTCTAGTTAAAAATTAAAGTCATTGCTTAAGATTTTCACTTTTAATCTCTAACCTCTAGTCTAGTTCTGACACATTTAGGAAGTCTTTTGGGGACTGTTCCTAGGAATCCTCTTGTTTTGTTGCAGCAATCCAAGATGCTTTTCTTAGTATATTCAATTTTGACTTTTCTTACTAGAAAGAACAATTTTCCATCTCTCTAACTATGAGGTCTTTCTCACCCGTAGAATGAATACAATGGCAATGTAGTTCAAGAATGCGGTAGACACTAAGGGTTTTCTTCTGTAGCCTCCTCCTTGGTAACATAGAGCTCTTAGTACCAAACATTTGAGTGGAAAATTCCCTAGGGCTATCTTTTCTTATGCTAATGTATTTTTTTCTTCACTTGCCTCAATTTGCAAAATATTACTGTTAACCCCTTAAGGTGTCTTTTTCCCACAGCCTGTGAGAAGTATTTCCATTGTTGCAGCAGGGTCACCAAATTGCATAATGTTGCCTATTCTAGACTGGAACTATTGCAGGGAGAAAGGGGACATAAAGGCCTTTGTATGAATGGAGCATTTGAAGTATTCATTTTACATTCAGAGCATGAGTAGAAACAATTCTTTCTGAAAAATGTCAGTGTTTAAGGCATGGATTCTGTGATGTATTCTCTTGTTAAAGCAAAAAAATGTTCAATGCAGAGACCCATACATACTTCATTTTATGCCACATTATAGATGGGCTTGACTACCAACATGAATGATATCCTGGTCTTTTACTATAGTTTTTAAATAATTTGAATTCATCAACTTTCAGCAAATAGACTAAACATTGGATTCTGTGAGTTTGTTCATGTGGCCCCAGTATCTCTGCTTTCTGTGGAGTATCCAAATAATGAGAAACATAGTCTCTCATGTTTCTAGTGTGCTTGTAACACTATAATTTAAAAATCCATGTAGGTAAGAAAATATAGTATACAGAGACATTAATAATACTAGATCCCATTTGTTCAGCCTCCTCTCATTTGTTGAGCATTCTAAGTGCTTTACACGTGTCTCAATCCATTTAATAATACTCTAAGGTATTACTGTTATCCTATGGTGGGCAGATTTTTTTTTTTTTTTTTTTTTGAGACAGGGTCTCGCTCTGTCACCCAGGCTAGAGTGCAGTGGTATAATTTCAGTTCACTGCAACCTTTGCCTCCCAAGTTCAAGCAATCCTCGCACCTCAGCCTCCTCAGTAGCTGGGACCACAGGTGTACACCACCATGCCCAGCTTGTAGAGACAGGATCTTG
Organism: Aotus nancymaae; assembly: GCF_030222135.1. NCBI lineage: Eukaryota > Metazoa > Chordata > Mammalia > Primates > Aotidae > Aotus > Aotus nancymaae. The sequence goes on along the minus strand of NW_026988447.1, from coordinate 8,380,698 downwards.
CCGTGTTGCCCAGGCTGGTCTTGAATTTCTGAGCTCAAGATATTCATCTGCCTCAGACTCCCAAAGTGCCAGGATTATAGTTGTGGGTTGCTGTGTCCAGCCAGTAGGCAGAATTTTAAGAGAGCACCCAAGTTTCTCACCCTCTGGTAGACAGGTGTTCTCTCAGATACTCAGCTGAATACTAATCTAGGTGCTACTGTGAAGGGATTCTGTAGACATAATTAAGGTCCCAAATCAGCTGACTTGAAGAAAGAGAGATTATTCTCAGTGGGCCTAAGCTAATCAGGAGAGTTCTTAAAAAGACCTAGGCTCTTCTTGGCAAAGGAGATTTGAAGCATTAGAGGGATTTAACATGAAGGAGACTCTCCACAGCTTGCTTTAAAGATGTGGAGGGGTCATGGGGTGAGGTGTCTGCGTGGCCTCTGAATGTTGAGAATGGCCCCTGGTTGACAACCAGCAAATAAATACAACCTCAGCTCTACAACCATAAGAAATCTTCCACAACCACATGAACTTGGAAGACAGCCCCAGCCTCAGATGGCTTCACAGCCACAGTTAACATCTTCATCTTTTTGAGAGCTGAGTGGAGAGCCCAGTCATGCCATCCCTGGATTTCTGGCCTACAGAACTGTGAGCACATAAATGAGTATTGATTTAAGCTGCTAAATTTTTGATACTTTGTTATGCAATAGAAAACCAACATAATCCCCATTTCATACATGGGAAAACTGAGGCATTATAAAAAATAGTATTCAGACTAGCATGCAAGGGAGAAAAGAGAGAATATAAAAAATTCTTCGACTGGCTATTTTAGCTTGAAAGCCACATTCCATTTTTCGCTAAGGCCATGTATTAGTCTGTTTTCACACTGCTATGAAAATACTACCTGAGATTGGATAAACTGCAAAAAAAAAAAAAGAGGTTTAATTTAATTGACTCGCAGTTCCACATGGCTGGGGAGGCCTCAGGAAACATAATCATGGCAGAAAAGGAAGCAGGCATGTCTTACATGGTGGCAGGCAAGAGAGAGCCAAGAGGGAAGCCCCTTATCAAACCATCAGATCTTATGAGAACGCACCATCAGGAGAACAGCATGGGGAAAACCACCCCCACAATCCAGTTACCCACTACCAGGTCCTTTTCTTGACTGATGGAGATTATGGGAATTACAATTCTAAATTAAATTTGGATGGGGACACAAAGCCAAACCCTATTAGGCCCCAAACATAGATTTGCCCTGAGAAGCGATATGAATGCTAATTGCCACATTAATTCTCAGAGAAAAGGCATATTTTTCAATGCTGTGGATGGAAACAAAAAACAAAACAACAACAACAAAGACAAATTTGTTATTTTTTCCCAGTATCTTTTCAAGGAGATAAATATTTTCCTTATTTCATGCTGTAATTCAAAGTACGCAAAGATTTTTTTTAAAAAAGAAAGACTGGAAATAATTTTCTTGGGAATTGTTATGGTTTGTGATGGATAACCAACCATTCTGTTATCAGCACTTTATCCAGAGCTGGTCGATGGTTCCTAGCAGGGTCTGAAATCTGAGTGGCCTATTCAAACAACAGAAAGCTATTCAAGCACTCCCAAGATGCTACCTGTGCTCAGCACAGTTTCTGAAATATTATCAAGGGCCTACTTTGCAACTGTACTCACCCTTGGAGTTTTCTAATGTGTTTGACACTGCTGTTAATTCTAAGGTTAGAAAGTGTGCTCTCCCAAGTTAACTGTCCAATTAGCTCTACAACTACAGGTTGTAGAACAAGCATTGTGAACATGGGATTTGATATGAGGGAGACTGTGCCCAGTTTCCTTAAGTTTCTGTTTAAATAAAAGGTAAATAGTTTTGAATGATTTTATTGAATAAGCTGGGAGTAGACTAATTGCTAACCTAAAATACACTTAAAAATTTATTACTGTTCATCCACAACTTGGTCTCTCAACAAAGACACTGCATGAGATTTCTCATCATTTACTGATAATCATCTACCCATGCTAAGCACTAGGGGATGGTGGGTGGGACTGGGATTGAAGTTGTCAGTACAAAGACACATACGACAGATCTCAGATCTCAAGTTGCTTAAAGCCGTTGGAATGTGGCTGGGATTGTGTAGTGCATTTATTGACAATAGTCCCACTAAACTTCCACAGAGAAACTTCCCTATGAATTCTTCCCAAGTAGGTGGTTATTGTGGATTCCGATAGCATATATTTTCAGTACCGTTTCTTCATGCCCAAACACAGAACTGAGACCATGGAGTGGGGGCCCCCCATATTTAATGAATTGTTCCTAAACTTCCCCAATTAAAGTTCCTTGGTTTCCCAGATTTAATCCTGGGAAAAGAAATCTCCTGGTTTCTGGTATCATTTGCTATGCATGCTATGCATTTTTGTCAGTATAGCTCAGATACCCTGGGAGTGTTGTATACGGATAATAGGGAAAACTACAGTCATAAATTTACAATGATTTAAGAATTTCCTCCCGTGATCTTAAAAAGACAGGATTAATGACAGATTTAGAAAACAGATGTCCTGGTATTTGATCCACCTGCGCTTGGGATATTGGCTCACACACAAATTTCAGAATTCTTTGACAATATACTTAATAGCCTAGCTACAGAGTCATACCACAATGTTACTAGCACCTATTCTAAGTTATAGAATCTTTTCTTAGCTTTGTATGTCACTATCATCAAATAACATTTGTTGAAAAATCTATGACATATGCTTAATTACTAACTTTAAGAAGCTTAATTTTTTAAAAAGGTGATATTTACATTTAGACACATACTCCAGGTATTATGTCAAGCCTTATAAGAGTTTATAACTACCCACAATGTATTTTTAGCCTGCCTAAATTAAGAGATAAAATCATCTACCAAGCTTTACATTACTTGGGTTCTTTTTCTTTCCTTTTTTCCTCTAAATTTTCACATCCTAACAAATGATGTGATGATTAGGACTTTTGTTCTCCAATTTGCTAATAATTTTCTAGAAAGTCTCCTCTAAAAGAGAGAGAAAGCCCTGTGTTTAATTGAGAGGCCGGGTAATTTGGGGCTGGGATGCCCCCTGGAATGTGGCAGCATTGCTGGCTACAAAGAGAGCTTCCATTCCAAATGCATTATTCTTTGTGGAACCGCTTTGAACACAGTACAGAGAGTGCAAATCAGTGATACATGCCTCCCTTGATGTTTCCATGGTCTGTTAGAAAAAGGAAGCATCAAACATAAAATTTATTGTCTGGAAATTTAGATACAAGTAAAATTTTATAAGGAAATTGTTTCCTTCAGTGTATTTGAGAATCCTATAAAGCTAAGCTTTGTAAAATGGAGAAAATGTAACATCTGTATGTAAGGAGGTTAATGATGTTAATATATTATTTTTAAGAAAAAGAAGGGTTATTTTGTCTCCACAGTCAATGCTTCTCCTGCCTCACAGATGGTCAGCATGTGGTACTCTCTCACTAAAGCCTCTTCTGCTGGTATCATAAGACATATTGCTTTATACAGCCCTTAAGGATGAAAGGTGCTAATTATTTTTATATTAAACCACAAACTGTTAGGATGCAAATAACTGTAAGTAAAAAGTGATACTAAACACACACCCATCTGGGAAAGAACAGCAGCCCTCCAAAGACATGCCTAATTTTAGAAAAGCTATTTTCTATTTTGCTTTTATAACTTAGTTGAAAAAGGAAGCTTTATTATGTTTCTAAAATCGTCTATACTGATAACAACATCTGGAGATTAGGAATTTTAATGAGACTCAAAACTGGTGGCTATTTTTATGATTGCTCTAGATGAACCCCAAGGTAAATGAGAATTTGGGGATAAAAAAATGCAGAAATTCTGAAATATGTATTTTGGTGGTTTACAAACTTATCAACTCTGTGCTGGCAATACATTAGTCCCAGATGAATCTGAAAACACAGAGGATACAGTTGTGTAGGAGCGGGGAGTTTGGAAGATTGCATGGAGTTAGTGCAAGGAAAGAGGGTTTGGCTTGGTGAGAACTCCATTTTTTTTTTCCCCATAATGCCAATAATTGTATTTGACATGTTTTGAAAGGAAATAAAGTGTTTATAAAATACGAATTCAAAAATAACTATTATCAAGCTATTTCTTATTATGTCAAATATGTGGGTGGTATCATCTCTACTATTTATTATTTTATTTATTTATTTTTAAGACGGACTATCATTCTGTCACCCAGGCTGGAGTGCAGTGGCATGATCTTGGCTCACTGCAACTTCCTCTTCCTGAGTGTAAGCAATTCTCCTGCCTCAGCCTCCTGAGTAGCTGAGTTTACAGGCAGGTGCCACCACCCCCCGGTTTATTTTTGTATTTTAATAGAGACAGGGTTTCACTTATTGGCTAGGCTGATCTCAAACTCCTGACCTCAAATGATCCATCTGCCTCAGCCTCCCAAACTGCTGGGATTACAGGCATGAGCCACCGTGCCCAGCCTCTACTACTTACTGATATTATAAATGAAGTATATTGTGTGCAAATGATGCCAGTCAGATGCTAGGAGACAACTGAGGGAACCATGAAGAAAGGGATGCATACCTTGTAAGAGAAAGCCAAGTAGGTTTGACCCCAGCCTGACCCTGCTGTGTACTTTATATAGTGGTTCCAACCTAATGTTCTAACTCATTGCCTATCATTGCATTTCATACATCCTGTATTCCTCCGAGTCCTTATTTCACATGGCCTGGGTTGAAATTCTGGCTCTCCCATTTACTAGCTGTGTGGCCTCAGGCAAGGAACCTCACCTGTTTTACCTCAGTTTTCTCAGCTGTAAATCATCACAGTACCATTCTTAATCAACAATCAATCGTAGCTCTTTTTATGTTTACCTTTTTTAAATAAATTCAGTGAGCAAAATGCCTAATAAGCCAACCTTGGATGAGTTTATTCCTTAGCCATCAAGAAATTCGACATTTCATCAGAAGTCTGCTCAAATGTCCATAAAACCATCACAAAGACGTTCTATTTCATGACAGCGGAACTTGTAACAGTTAAAAACAAGGCAGAGACTTCAAAGCCTCAAAAATTTGGGGTTTTATTATATCATATTACTATAAATATATTGATGGGTTCTCATGATTCTATTACCTCATAGAGTTTTTAAAAGATATATAATATATTGGTTATATTATGATAAATTGATTCAATATTGTCTTTGGGATCACACCAATGAAAAGTCAGCCATCTTTTCCATAACATTGTTTCTGTGAGAAAACCAAATAACTTAAATTATTTTGTCACGAGGTCAGAGCACAGGGGTAGAAAATGGACATTAGGAACGCAGCAGACCCTGTTGTGGTTCGGGTTAAAGAAAGGCCAGTGACACCACCAGCGAAGAGGAGACACGACCAGCTAAGAAGCAGTTAGAAAAGTTCCTCAGTTTAGCATGGGATTGAAACCAAAGAAATTGTTTCAGTTGTCTCCATATATTCTTGCATATAGTTTGGCAGAGACCAAATCCATTTTTTAAAAGAATGTGCTGCTCTTAAAGCTGAGATAATAAAAGTAATGGTCTGTTCTGGTTTATAGACACATTTATTATTATTGCATTGTAACCCATGTAAGAGTAGGAAATAGCTAAACATTAAAAAAATCCAGAAAAGAAACTCGATCTTGTGGTTTTTACTGACCTCTGTAATGTGGGGGAAGATTTTCAGGTGTCACTCAGCATGGAAGTTATTATCTTCCTGCAAAAAGCCAGATGATCTGCAGAACCCCTCCTAGTGCCCCAAATAAGAGAGACCATTCCCTGGTAGGAGGCAGCTGCTCCAGGCATTTTACCAAGACTCGATTGGAGGTGCCTGAGTGTCCTTAGCCGCCAGTCTTATATAAACCTGGAGCAGTAAATTAGGCAGAGCAGCTGTTAGAGCTATAAAAATCCAGGAGATGAAAGTTTGCTTAAAATCTAAGCTCTGAGTAATTGCCACAAGAAACACTGAGGAGTCCCTGTAGTTAGACTAAAACAAGACGTGATCATTTTGATTTGGATTATTACAGGACAAGGAAGAGCAAGGGATATGGAAAGGATGTACAGACAGATAAGAAACTGGAAGAGAACAGGAAGGGGATTCAGACATTTCTCACAGTGACACCACACTGAGAAGTTTACCAGCTCCCTTGTGAGGCGGGCCCTGGGTTAATGCCACCACTCTTGTATATTCTTTGTAAATAGGCGCATGTTTGTATGTATGGAGTGTATGTGTATGTATCAGCTCAAGTGTCAATTAATACACCAGTCTGATTTTTTAGAAGTAGCTGCCTGAAGCACAGGGTTGATAAGGAATCAAAGTCCGAGTCTAGATGCAAAAAATGATACTGTGGGCTAGGCCTGGTGGCTCATGCCTGTAATCCCAGCACATTGAGAGGCTGAGGCAGGAAGATCACTTAAGCTCAGGAGTTTGAGACCAGTCTGGGCAACATAGATGTTGTCTCTACTGAAAAAAAAAATTGTTTTTTATTATCTGGGTGTGGTGGCATATGCCTGTAGTCTCAGCTACTCAGAAGGCTGAGGTAGGAGGACTGTTTGAGCCCGGGAGATAGAGGCTGCAGTGAGCTCTGAGTGTGCCACTATACTCCAGCCTGGCTGACAGCGTGAGACACTGTCTCAAAAAAAAAAAAAAAAATAGATATTTTGATCTGCCTTGGATAGAAACAGAAAGGTATGCCTTAGATGCAAAGGGAGAGATTAGTAGCCCTAGTGACAAAACCTAGATCTTAACTGATAAGGAAATTATAGATGCTTCAATACTAGTATGTATGGTCATTCTCAGTGAATCTCATTTTCCCTATTATAAACCTCTAAGTCCAAGGAGCTTTAAGGTATTGTTCAAGATTGTTATCTGTGACAGATAGACCCTTGAAAACAATTACTGTTAAAATACCAGGGCCAAGAAAATGCACAGATGATAAGCAACAGCCCTTACAGCATATTCCAAGCAGTTTCTGAGGGTGCCGCAGCTGGGGAAGAAAATCACTGCATGGCTCACAATCTCACAGAGACAGAGAGGACCCCATTACCCAGCAGTGCAGTGATTAAAAGCAGTCCAGGAAATACTAACTAAAGATACATAATAAATACATTCCTGGAAGGCTAACTCGCAGCTATCATCTCTTTCAGATTCTCAGCTTGCTTTAAAGACCAAAGAATGCTTGATTGCACTTCATTTGAGCAGAAAAATGGGTTCTTAAGTTAAAGAAGGAAGAGAGGCTATACACACTCAAGATGGTCTGGCAAATTGAGGGCTGTGTCCGAGAGCAGGGCATCATCACCCAAGGAGAAACACCAAGACGACACAAGTTCTGGACTTTATTCAAACCAGCTGCCTTGCTTTGCGGCTGGACTCTTCTTGCTGGTGGCTAGTTTGATATTTAATCAGATTTCAGATTTTCCTTTTTATTGCCTAAGTGGAAAAGAACAGTTTAAGAACCTAAACATTCATTACACTCAGCTTGTCACATGCTCAGAAACTGGTCTTCTTTGGAATATGCTGTAAGAGACGTTCCTTATCATCGGTGCACTTTCTTGGCCCTGGCATTTTAGCATATTACAATACACTAAATATAATATTAAATGTAATGAAATGCATGAAATACAACCACAACAGTACTAATAGCTAAAATCTGGATGTCAGCCTGGTGCCAGGATTGCGCCCACTGCATTCCTTGTGTTCTCACATTTAGTCCTCACAACATAACAATGAAACACATATAGGGCTTGACATATGCTAGTCACTGCTTCTGGCGCTTTACAAGTATTAACTTGTGTACTGTTTACAACAGCCCGTTAACCTAGAACTAAGATTTTATAATGAAGACACTGAAGCACAGAGGTAAATGAACTTAACCAAGACCGTACACACTAATAGGTGGCAGAACTAGGATAGAAAGTCAGGTGATCCTGTGAAATGGGCCTCTGAATACTGACTTGTACAAGAGGAACAAATGAAGATGCAGAAAGGTGAACTCACTTGCCCGAGGTCACAGAGCTAGACCTAAGTCAGAGTGTAACCCCAAAGACTCCCATCCACCCTCCTAGACTGCCATGGTTTGGGCCAGAAAAAGGGTTTTCTGGCCAGGTGTGGTGGCTCACGCCTGTAATCCCAGCACTTTGGGAGGCTGAAGCAGGTAGATCACCTGAGGTCAGAAGTTCGAGACCAGACTGGCCAACATGTTAAAACCCCATTTCTACTAAAAAATACAAAAATTAGCTGGGCACAGTGGCACGTGCCTGAAGTCCCAGCTACTCGGGAGGCTGAGGCAGGCGAATCACTTGACAGAAGGCAGAGGTTACAGTGAGCCAAGATCGCGCCACTGCACTCCAGCCTGGGTGACAGAGTGAGACTCTGTCTCAAAAAAGAAAAAAAAAAAGGTTTTCCTTTTGTTAACTTTTACCAGATGAGACTGTCTTGGTTTGCCTTAAGAATTTGAGGAAATTCAGTTATTGCATGATTGATACATCCAATTTTCAGACAATGCAAAGGCCTTCCTGGACAAAAATATCCAAATTCTCAGATTTTACTTCTAAAATCACTTGTGTACTCTTCTGTTTCAGAGGAGACACCGTGACCTCATGCCTATGTCTCTATCACCAAAGGGAAATAAGACAAGGTTTCTAAAACCCTCTGACAACATACACTGAATTATTAACACTTGAAATGAAGGCATTATCTATACAGTGAATCTTAAAGATCTGAGATGCATGTGTTAGGTTTGTAGATTACACCCAGCACCGGCTGCTTTCTTTGTACCACCCACGCATGAAGCAGTGCTAGGATGGGGGAAGTGTGTGCAAGTGCCTCAGCCTGAATGTGAATCAGAACACATTCCAAAGCCAAACACAAATGCTTTTGGACTATCCATAGCTTCATTTTCTTCATACCCTTCCCTTGGTGTATTAATGGGGCTCCAGGAGTGTTGTGGAGCCATGCATTTATTCACACATTTGTCTTCCTGCAAAACTCAAACCTCTTTATGTCTCAATGAGAAATCAAGCGCCCGACATTTCCTTTGGAAGCAAATTCATAAAGAATTCAACTTGGAAAACAGTGTACTATGAAGAGCATAAATTTAAGAGCAATACCTTGATATGAAAGCCACTCTCCAGTCTTGATTTGTTGATAAAATTATACTGTGGTATTCCCCAACCAATTTCACCAACGTACTCATGTTTATATTTTGCTGGGAAGCTTCTATTCAAGGCAGGCCTCCATAAATATCTGAGATCTCCAGTTTTTTCTAACGATGGATGCTGCTCTCCTACATAGGAAGTGTGTTGATGAACTTTGGGCAAATAATCCTTTACATAGTCTGGACCTGTGAAAGAAAAAATATTTTAAAATTCTCCACCCTTTATTCTAAGATACTTTTGCTATTTTAACCTTGGAAATACTAATAGCCAACAATTATATGGCACTATGTTCTAGGTGCTATTACAAGCCTTCTAGACATGTTAATTCAATTAATGCTTATTAATAACCAAATGAGATTTGTAGAATTATTTTCCCTAGTTTATGTAAGGGGGAAATGAGGTACAGAAAGATTGGTTACTTGTCCAGAATTACAGCTAACAAGCTCTCTGTTACCCAGGCAGGCTGATGTGAAGGTTGGGCTCTTCATTGCCCCACTAAACTGCTTTGTTTATAAATCGACTTATTACAGACATGGGCTGGATGTGGTGGTTTATGCCTGTAATCCCAGCACTTTGAGAGGCCAAGGTGAGCAGATCTCTTGAGCTCAGGAATCTGAGACCATCCTGGATAACTAGAGAGACCCTGTCTCTACGAAAAATTTAAAAAATTAGCCAGGCATGGTGGCACACATCTGTGGTCCCAGCTATTTGGGAGACAGAGGCAAGAGTATTGCTTAAGCCCAGGAGGTGGAGGCTGCAGTGAGCAACGATTGTACCACTGCACATCAACTTGAGCAGCAGAGCAAGACTGTCTCAAAAGACATGATATATACTAAAATTTATCAAATGCCACATTTGCAGAATGTAGGCCTTCAGACACTGAGGTGTTTTATCTAGATAGATAAAAATCTGAAATGAGTATTAGAATACCCCCCAAATGTATTAGCAAAAACTGAAAAACAGAGAAAATTGTTAGATGAGGATAGCTTATAACAGATGATGACAAAAGAAAGAAGTATTTATATTTTAAATGTAAAACAATGAACAAAAAATAATCAATGAATTATAGAAGTGGGTGAAACAAGCAGAAATAAGAGAAGGTCTGGAAAAAGATCACTTAAATTCTTTTTTTAAATTATACTTTAAGTTCTGGGATACATGTGCAGAACATGCAGGTTTGTTACATAAGTATACATGTGCCATGGTGGTTTGCTGCACCCATGAACCCATCATCTACATTAGATATTCCTCCCAATGCTATCCCTCCCCGATGCCCTCAGCCACTGACAGGTTCCAGTGTGTGATGTTCCCCTCCCTGTGTCCATATGTTCTCATTGGTCAACTTCCACTTATGAGTGAGAACATGCAGTGTTTGGGTTTCTGTTACTATGTTAGCTTGCTGAAAATGACGGTTTCCAGCTTCATCTATGTCCCTCAAAAGGATGAACTCATCCTTCTTTATGGCTGCATAGTATTCCATGGTATATATGTGCCACAATTTTTTTATCCAGTCTAACATCGATGGGCATTTGAGTTGGTTCCAAGTCTTTGCTATTGTGAACAGTGCTGCAATAAACATACATGTGCATGTGTCTTTATAGAATGATTTATAATCCTTTGGGTATATACCCAGTAATGGGATTGCTGGATCAAATGGTATTTCTAGTTCCAAATCCTTGAGGAATCACCACACTGTCTTCCACAATGGAACTAATTTACACTCCCACCAAGTGTGAAAGCATTTCTATTTCTCCACATCCTCTCCAGCATCTGTTGTTTCCTGACTTTTTAATGATTGCCATTCTAACTGGCATGAGATAGTATCTCATTGTGGTTTTGATTTGCATTTCTCTACTGACCAGTCATGATGAGTTTTTCATGTATTTGACCACATAAATATCTTCTTTTGAGAAGTGTCTGTTCATACTCTTTGCTCACATCTTGATGATTGTTTTTTTCTTGTAAATTTGTTGAAGTTCTTTGTGGATTCTGGATACTAGTCCTTTGTCGGATGGATAGACTGTAAAAATTTTCTCCCATTTTGTAGATTGCCTGTTCACTCTTATGATAGTTTCTTTTGCTGTGCAGAAGCTCTTTAGTTTAAATCCCATTTGTCTATTTTTTTTTTGTTGCTGATGCTTTTGGTGTTTTAGTCATGAAGTCTTTGCCCATGCCTATGTCATGAATGGTATTCCCTAGGCTTTCTTCTAGGGTCTTTATGGTCTTAGGTCTTCTGTTTAAGTCTTTCATACATCTTGAGTTAATTTTTGTATAAAGTGTAAGGAAGGGGTCCAGTTTCAGTTTTCTGCATATGGCTAGCCAGTTTTCCCAACACCATGTATTAAATAGGGAATTCTTTCTCCATTGCTTGTTTTTGTCGGGTTTGTCAAAGATCAGATGGTTGTAGATGTGTGGTCTTATTTCTGAGATCTCTATTCTGTTCCATTGGTCTATGTGCTTCCCAATGCAAGGAAGCTAAGAACCTTGAAAAAGGTTTAGAGGAATTGCTAACTAGACTAACCAGTCTAGAGAATAACATAAATGACCTGATGGGGCTGAAAAACACAGCATGAGAACTTCATGGTGCATATACAAGTATCAATAGCCACATCAATCAAGTGGAAGAAAGGATATCAGATTGAAGATCAACGTAATGAAATAAAGCTCATGAAGACAAGATTAGAGAGAAAAGAATGAAAAGGAACGGTGTACCTGAAAGAGACAGGGAGAATGGAACCAAGCTGGAAAACATACTTCAGGATATTATCCAGGAGAACTTCTCCAACCTAGCAAGACAGGCCAACATTCAAATTCAGGAAATACAGAGAACACCACAAAGATACTACTCACGAAGAGCAACCCCAGGACACATCATTGTCAGATTCACCAAGGTTGAAATGAAGGAAAAAAAGTTAAGGGCAGCCAGAGAGAAAGGTTGTGTTAAACACAAAGGAAGGCCCATCAGACTAACAGCGGCTCTCTCTGCAGAAACCCTAACAAGCCAGAAGAGAGTGGCGGCCAATATTCAACATTCTTAAAGAAAAGAATTTTCAACCCAGAATTTCATATCTAGCCAAACTAAGCTCCATAAGTGAAGGAGAAATAAAATCCTTTACAGACAAGCAAATGCTGAGAGATTTTGTCACCACCAGGCCTGCCTTGCAAGAATTCCTGAAGGAAGCACTAAATATGGAAAGGAAAAACTAGTACCAGCCACCACAAAAACAAACCAAAATGTAAAGACCATTGACACTATGAAGAAACTTCATCAACCTATGGGCAAAATAACCAGCTAGCATCATAATGACAGGATCAAATTTACATATAACAATATTAACTTTAAATGTAAATGGGCTAAATGCCCCAATTAAAAGACACAGACTGGCAAATTGCATAAAGAGTCAAGAGCCATCAGGGTGCTGTATTCAAGATTTTGAATTTGTTTGTGCATCTCACGTGCAAAGACCCACATAGGCTCAAAATAAAGGGATGGAGGAATATTTACCAAGCAAATGGAAAGCAAAAAAAAAAAAAAAAAAAAAAAGCAGGAGTTGCAATCCTTTTCTCTGGTAAAACAGACTTTAAACCAATGAGATCAAAAAAGACAAAGAAGGGCATTACATAATATAAAGGGATCAATGCAACAAGAAGAGCTAATTCTAAATATATATGCACCCAATACAGGAGGACCCAGATACATAAAGCAAGTTCTTAGAGATATACAAGGAGAAATAGGCTCCTACACAATAATAGTGAGAGACTTTAACACCCCACTGTCAATATTAGACAGATCAACAAGACAGAAAATTAACAGCTTTATTCACACCTTGAACTCAGCTCTGGACCAAGCGGACCTAATAGATATCTACAGAACTCTCCACCCCATATCAACAGAGTATACATTCTTCTCAGCACCACATAGCACTTATTCTAAAATAGACCACATAATAGGAAGTAAAACACTCCTCAGCAAATGCAAAAGAACAGAAATCATAACAGTCTCTCAGACCACAGTGCAATCAAATTAGAACTCAGGATTAAGAAATTCACTTAAAACTGCACAACTACATGGAAACCCAACAACCTGCTCCTAAATGACTACTGGATAAATAACAAAATTAAGGCAGAAATAAAGAAGTTCTTTGAAACCAATGAGAACAAAGACACAACATACCAGAATCAGAATCTCTGGGACATAGCTAAAGCAGTGTTTAGAAGGAAATTTATAGCACTAAATGCCCACAGGAGAAAGCAGGAAAGATCTAAAGTTGACACCCTAACATCACAATTAAAAGAACTAGAGAAGCAAGAGCAAACAAATTCAAAATCTAGCAGAAGACAAGAAATAACTAAGATCAGAGCAGAACTGAAGGAGATAGAGACACAAAAAACCCTTCAAAAGAATCAATGAGTCCAGAAGCTGTATTTTTTTTAAAAGATCAACAAATAGATAGACTGCTGGCAAGACCAATAAAGAAGAAAAGAGAGAAGCATCAAATAGATACAATAAAAAATGATAAAGGAGATATCATCACTGATCCCACAGAAATACAAACTACCATCAGAGAGTAGTATAAACACTTCTACACAAATAAACTAGAAAATTTAGAAGAAGTGGATAAATTCCTGGACAAATACATCCTCCCAGGATTAAACCAGGAAGAGGTTGAATCCCTGAATAGACCAATAGCAAGTTCTATAATTGAGGCAGTAATTAATAGCCTACCAACCAAAAAAAGCCCAGAACCAGACAGATTTACAGCCAACTTCTACCAGAGGTACAAAGAGGAGCTGTACCATTCCTTCTGAAACTATCCCAAACAATGGAAAAAGAAGGACTCCTCCCTAATGCGTTTTATGAGGCCAGCATCATCCTGATACCAAAACCTGGCAGAGACACACACAAAAAAAAATTTCAAGCCAATATCCCTGATGAACATCAATGGAAAAGCCTCAATAAAATACTGGCAAATCAAATCCAGCAGCACATCAAGAAGCTTATCCACCACGATCAAGTCAGCTTCATCCCTGGGATGCAAGGCTGGTTCAACATATGCAAATCAATAAGCATAATTCATCCCATAAACAGAACCAATGACAAAAACCACATGATTATTTCAATAGATACAGAAAAGGCCTTCAATAAAATTAAACATCCCTTAATGCTAAAAACTCTCAATAAACTAGGTATTGATAGAACGTATCTCAAAATAATAAGAGCTATTTATGATAAACCCACAGCCCAATATCATACAGAATGGGAAAAAGCTGGAAGCATTCCCTTTGAACACCAACACAAGACAAGGATGGCCCTTCTCACCACTCCTATTCAATATAGTACTGGAAGTTCTGGCCAAGGAAATCAGGCAAGAGAAAGAAATAAAAGGTATTCAAATAGGAAGAGAGAAAGTCAAATTATCTCTGTTCGCAGATGACATGATTGTATATTTAGAAAACCCCATTGTCTCAGCCCCAAATCTCCTTAAGCTGATAAGCAACTTCAGCAAAGTCTTGGGATACAAAATCAATGTGTAAAAATCACAGCGTTCCTATACACCAATAATAGACAAACATCCAAATCGTGAGCAAAGTCCTATTTACAATTGCTACAAAGAAAATAAAATACCTAGGAATACAACTTAAAATGGATGTGAAGGACCTCTTCAAGGAGAACTACAAACCACTGCTCAAGGAAAGAAGAGACGACACAAAAAAATGGAAAAGCATTCCATGCTCAGGGAAAGGAAGAATCAAATATCATGAAAATGGCCATGCTGCCCAAAGTAATTTATAGATTCAATGCTATTCCCATCAAGCTACCATTGACTTTTTTCACAGAATTATAAAATCTACCGTAACTTTCATATGGAACCAAAAAAGAACCTGTATAGCCAAGACAATCCTAAGCAAAAAGAACAAAGCTGGAAGCATCATGCTACCTGACTTCAAACTATACTACAAGGCTACAGTAACCAAAACAGCATGGTACTGATACCAAAACAGATATATAGACCAATGGAACAGAAAAGAGACCTCAGAAATAACACTACACAACTACAGCCATCTGATCTTTGACAAACCTGACAAAAACAAGCAATGGAGAAAGAATCCCCTATTTAATAAATAGTGTTGGGAAAACTGGCTAGCCATATGTAGAAAGCTGAAACTGGACCCCTTCCTTACACCTTACACAAAAATTAACTCAAGATGGATCAAAGATTTAAACATAATAACACCATAAAAACTCTGGAAGAAAACCTAGGCAATACCATTCAGGACATAGGCATGGGCAAAGACTTCTTGAGTAAAACACCAAAAGCATCGGCAACAAAAGCCAAAATAGACAAATGGGATCTAATTAAACTAAAGAGCTTCTGCACAGCAAAAGAAACTAGCACCAGAGTGAACAGGCGACCTACAAAATAGGAGAAAATTTTTGCAGTCTATCCATCTGACAAAGGACTAGTATCCAGAATCCACAAAGAACTTCAACAAATTTACAAGAAAAAAAAAATCATCAAGAAGCTGGCAAAGAATATGAGCAGACACTCTTAAACGACAACATTTATGTGGCCAAAAAAATATGAACAAAAACTCATCATCACTGGTCATTAGAGAAATGCAAATCAAAACCACAATGAAATGACATACCATCTCATGCCAGTTAGAATGGTGATCATTAAAAAGTCGGGAAACAGATGCTGGAGAGGATGTGAAGAAATAGAAATGCTTTTACACTGTTGGTGGGAGTGTAAATTAGTTCAACCGTTGTGGAAGATAGTGTGGTGATTCCTCAAAGATCTAGAACCAGAAATACCATTTGACTCAGCAATCCCATTACTGGGTATATACCCGAAGGATTATAAATCATTCTACTATAAAGACACATGCACATGTATGTTTATTGCAGCACTGTTCACAATAGCAAAGACTTGGAACCAACTCAAATGCCCATCAATGATAGACTGGATAATGAAAATGTGGCACATATACACCATGGAATAATATGCAGCCATAAAAAATGATGAGTTCATGACCTTTGCAGGGACATGGATGAAGCTGGAAACCATCATTCTCAGCAAACACAACAGAAAACCAAACACTGCATGTTCTCACTCATAAGTGAGAGTTGAACAATGAGAACGCATGGATACAGGGAGGGGAACATCACACACTGGGGCCTGTCGGGGGTGAGGGGCTAGAGGAGGGATAGCATTAGGAGAAATACCTAATGTAGATGATGGGGTCGATGGGCACAGCAAACCACCATGGTACGTAAATACCTGTGTAACAAACCTGCATGTTCTGCACATGTATCCCAGAATTTAAAGTGTGTATATATGTATGTATATATATAACAGAGACAGTCTTGCTATGACGCCCAGGCTGAAGTGTGGTGGCTATTCACAGGTGCAATAATAATGCTCTAAAGGCTTGAACTCCTGGGCTTAAGGTATTCTCCTGCCTCAACCTCCTAAGTAGCTGGGACTACAGGCACATTCCACCAAGCCCAGCTAAAATTGGTATTTAAAGTTGATGTTGTGAAAGTGAAAAGGAGATCTAAGACTTTCTGGAAGAAATGGTACTTACTGATTAAAAATAGACAGTGAAGCTACTGGCACAGGAAGAAATTCCAAAGCCCCAGAACCAAAATCAGTGTAGGAGTGTATGGGCAGACCGGGGACAGAAAAAACTTCATTTCTTTTCCAAAAGTTAACCGAAGACCTTGGAGATAGAATCTGTGTTGTGGTCACAACATTGCCTCAGTCCTTCCCAGCTCCTGTGGCTCCTTTCCTTTTGCTCTTAAATCAGGGAGCGCAGTATTTGCAAGGTAGGCCAGGGCTTTCATCCACTGCCCGACACGTGGACCAGGTATGCTGATAGGATGGTCAATGCGTAACAAGCCTGTGCTCAGAAAACGAATCTCAGCTTTCCAAGGAATCCGAAAATGTGAGGGTTTTTCAGAAACACAATGTTGGCAGGTGTTTTCACAGTTTCCTAATCACTCTCACTCCCATGATGCACTGAGTATTCACTGAGTGGCTAATTTCCCCTGATGAATACATTGTAGCTTCAATTTCATTTGCTTCAGGTTTTCACTTAGATCTGCTTTGATCAAGCATAGAATTGTCAGAGCATGAAAACCTGTTTTCTCTCTCCATATGACAGGTGTTGAGGTCTCATTTACAAAACTCTGTCATAAGGAACTTTTTGCAATCTCTCTAATACAGAAGAACTGTGTTAGTCTTAATTGAATTGCAGTGTATGTTTAAGCCAGGTTTTTTTTTTGTTTTTTTTTTACTCTGAGGTGTACCCTTCAGAAAATACTTTTTTTTTTTTCTTTTTTAGAAACAGAACCTTGCTTCACCCAGGCTGAAGTAAAGTGATGCAATCCTAGCTCACTCCACTTGGGCTCCTGGGAGCCTGCTGACTCAGCCTCTTGAGCGGCTAGGATTACAGGTGCAAGCCACCACATTTGGCTGATTATTATTTTTTATTTTGTAGTCATGGAGTCTTGCTATGTTGCCCAGGCTGGTCTCAAACTCCTGCATCGGCCTTCCAAAGTGCTGGGATTACAGACACGAGCCACCGTGCCCAGACCCAGGCCAGTGTTTTTCCAAATACTTCATCAAATTCTGCTCCTGAGTGCACCATGAAGGTGGTGGTGTGTATGGAAGGGATCTCTATAGTCAAATACATTTGGGAACACCGCTTGATACATTTGCCTTGTAGAGATTCGCGGCATATGAAAGTATATTAAGAGTTCCGATAAGTCTTATGGTAAATAAACTATTTACAATTACATAACCCAGCGTTTCCCAAACTGATTTAAACATAGATGTTTTTTCCCTACTGGGTCACTTACATGCATCCTGCTGTAAACGTGAGAGTAGATATTTATCTGTAGTTAGTTCCTTAGTTGCTCTGTGGGCTGCAGTAAGTTTTTGAAAACAGCCATTACTTGCCAGCTGTCTCGGTTTGTGCTGCTATAACAAGATACCTGAGACTGAGTAACTTCTAAAGAACAGAAATTTGTTTCCATACAGTTATGAAGGCTGGGAGTCCTTCATCAAGGTGCCGGCAGGTCATGTGATGAAGGCTGCTCTCTGCTTCGAAGATGGTGCCTGTTGCTGCATCCTCGGCAGGGGAGGAACACCAGACCGCGACAGGGCAGGAGGTGGCAGGGCGAGCAAGCTGGAGGCTTTGCAAAGCCTTCTTTATAAAGGCTTTAATCCCACTCATGAGGGAGGAGCCCACACAGCCTAATCATCTCTTAAAGGCCCCACCTCTTAATACTATCACATTGGCCATTACATTTTAACACCTGAATTTGGGGAGGTGCGCACACTTAAACCATAGCACAAGCTGAGTCAAAAGCACTTAGTTTTAGAAGGTGTGGTGAAAAGTGCACATGCTTTGCAACCCAAGTGTGTGTGTGTGTCCAGTCAGTCCAACAAATTTCATCTTCTGCCAACATCTGAAAAAAGGTCTGGGCATGGTGAGTCACACACCATGGGAGGCTAGGATGGGAGGATCACTGGAGTGTAGGAGTCTGAGACCAGCCTCAGCAGCATAGCAAGACCTTGCCTCTACAAAAAAATTTTAAAAATTAGCCAGCCACCCATGGCTTGCCTAGGTAGCCCCAGCTTCTCAGGAGGCTGAGGCAGGAGGCTCACTTGAGCCCAGAAGTTTGAGGTAGCAGTGAGCTATGATCATGCCACTGCACTCCAGCCGAGGCAACAGAGTGAGAACCTGTCTCTAAAACACAAAAAAGGGACCCAACTACAATGTGTGTTAATAGAGAAGGGGAAAATTCCATCCCTGAAGCAAATCTCTTTCTGATTTCTCTTCAGTTTCATTTTTTAAAATTTATTTCTATTTTCATGCTGTTACTGGGATTCTCTGCAGTTTCATTGTCTCATTTAGTTCATTCATTAATTCTTTCACTGATTTATTTATTCAACACATACTTATGAACAGCTACTACACATCAAGCAGTGTTCTGAGTCCTTGGAATATAGCAGTGAAAAAAACAAAGCCGCTGCCTTCAGGAAACTGACATTCTTTGAGAGGCAGGTGCTAGAAGTAAACAGTCCTTCATCATCTGGATTATCACCACAGCCTCCTTAACTAGTCTTGGCTCTAGTTTCTTTCGTTTCTAATCCACATAGCCGCCAAGAATGATTTAAAACTCAGATAACATTAAATACTCCCTTTCCTTAAAAACATGAAATAATTTTCTCCAGTGCTTGGAAATTTGTGTTCATTCAGATTTCTCGGGATTGCAGAATAGTGTCTTCATAATCTGACCATAATACCTTCCTTAACCTCTTCTCATTGTTAAACCAAATCCTACCAGGCTTACTGTAAATGCTTCCTTCTATGGAGAACATATGTAATCCTCTCAAGTCAAAGCTAAAACTCAGCATGATGTCAACGGTAGTTTCATTGAATTTCACTGCTTTTCTATATCAAATTTACTGAATCTTCCTCATTGGCAGCTCTTGGAGGGTAGGAGTTGTATCTTACTTATCTCTGTTAATTCTTAATGGCCAGCACTGTGCTTTGAACGTAGGATTCCACAAAAGAAATGGATATTGAATTGCTGATTAAGTGAATTAAAGTGTTCCATTATAAGACTGAAGATATATAAAGTCATACTGGGTGAGAAGCAAGTACTTCTTTAAATTTCTAACGAGCACCTTAATTTCCAGAACTGCCTTAAAACCCTCCTATTCTGGGATTTATGTTAAGATACTTAAGTGTAAGGTCAGAGGAAGAATTGCTTTTCACTACATTTATTTTTAGTATTTAGAGATAGAAGGATGACAGCTCACAGTAATGTCATTTCATTTTATAATATTGCCTCATGAGGTCAATCCTCTAGTTCAGCGACCAAATGGAAACCCACCAAAGAAATAAATCAAAAGGAATCAAGTAGAACGTAGAAATCAGTGTTTCAATAAGTATATTTGACAATCTGTTGACACCATAGGCATAATTTGCCCATTGCAGATGTGCAGTGCAGAACAGCTGGGCTTGTGGGGAATCAAGCCAAGGTAAAGGCCAGAGGGCGGTGGTGGGATTCGAACCTATGAAATGAACTCTAATGGGCATGTCTGACATGTGCACATAGAGGGAAGAAAAAAGGAGGTACTGCTAGAGATTAATTATGACAATTGCTCGTGTGAATCAGACTCTCCAGTTCTGACGTTTACCACAGAATGGACTCATGAACTGGAAAAATTTTAAATGCTGCATTTCAATTCAGTTGGTACAGTTATGCAATGGGTCTAACCACTGAAAGAACTGAAAGACTCAGTTCGTCAAACTTCTGAATGACCCAAATAAACAGCAGGCAAAAGCATCCTTGCTACATACTTTAGGTCTATTCTCAAATGATAAACTTTCTTTTTTTTTTTTCATTTTTCTTTTTAATAAAGACAGGGTCTTGCTGCGTTGCCCAGGCTGATCTTGAATTCCTGGCCTCAAGTGGTCCTGCTACTTTGGACACCCAAAGTGCTGGGATTACAAGCATGAGCCCCTATGCCTGGACTTTGTCAAACAAACTTTCCTGTGGGCAACCTGAACACATTAGGGGCAGCAGTTAGTAATCAAACTGCTTCCAAAAATAAACTTGTGGGATTATTGTGTCAATTAGGTAACTGACATAATTATGCACATAATTATAAATTGGAATTCAGTCACAAAGAATTAGAAAGTTCACCTGACACTTATGCACAGCTTAACTGATGGCTGAAATTACATGGATGGCACCTTACCACGTGCCCAATGCTGGCTTAGTGTGAACAAGAGTCATTATGACATGGCCTGTTTTTCTAGCCTCCCATACAATCTAAAGACCATGCTCACCTCCTTTAGAAAACATTTTCTGGCTGGGCACAGTGGCTCATGGCCGTAATCCCAGCACCTTGGGAGACTGAGGCAGGGGGATCACAAGGTCAATAAATTGAGACCATCCTAACCAACATGGTGAAACCCCGGCTCTTCTAAAAATACAAAAATTAGCTGGGCTTGGTGGCTCGCACCTCCAGTCCCAGCTATCAGGAGGCTGAGGCAGGAGAATCACTTGAACCCGGGAAATGGAGGTTGCAGTGAACCAAGATGACACCACTGCACTCTAGACTGGTGACAGAGTGAGACTCTGACACACACACACACACACACACACACACACAATTCTATTTTCTATTCTTCATGGCAAACATTATTATTCACTGAAACTTTGAAGTACAATTTGATCTGTTTCATTTGTGTGCTGAGGTGTCCTAGCTGTTTGGTATGTGTCTTGTCCCTTTGCTTGACAGTTAACCCCTTATTAGTCCCCATTAGACTCACACTATGTTTCATTTGCTTTGGAACCTCTTTAGCATTCTGATCAGGGCAATGCACCAGGCAAATGCTTGGTAATATTTGCTGAATGACTTCTTGATCATTAAATTTGCTGATGTAATCAAAAATATAAAATTCGATAGTTTTCTTGGCTAGTAGAGAAAGAAGGCAGAATCAAAAATTTTGTAAACATCCTTGGACTTTTAGTTGGAAAGTAAAACTGACCCATCTTGACAAAATGTTGCAACCAGGTGACACGCCACATATCCATCTCACCTGAAGGGAAAATCTAAGTAGATAATAAATAAATTACATTTTCTTTATTTTGGCTTGCAGTTTTCCTAGCATAAATGTACATGATATAGTCTATTTTATTATAAGAAACTCTCGCCATTCACATAGATAGGCTCTAGATATTTCATGAAAAAAAAAGCAAGATTTGTGTATGTAGAACTAATAAAAATCCATTTGAGTGCTGCAAGTAATAGGAAATCCATTGCAAAATTGAATAAACAAGAAAGGAAAATTATGTCCCATAATAAGATCTTCTGAGACAGGAGGAATCCGGGGTTGCTTTCTTCAGTAGCTCCATGATGTTTTCCGAATCACAGGCTTTTCCATCTGTGTGCACTGCATCCTCCGCTTACCTGGCAAGTTCCCCTTGAAGTCCCAAGGAGGCTGTCACGGTTTCAGGTATCATAAGCAGATACAATGATGTTCAAGAGGGTGTGTGTATGTTTCATCAGCGGGGAAGCCCTTCCTAGAAAACTTCAGATAAATTCCTCCCTCATTTTATTCACCAGGATTGAGTCATCTCTTCCTAAAACCAAGCACTGACAAGCGAATTGGAATTTCGATGACTGGCTTCAGTGATTCAGAATTTAGTCCTGAGTCATGCGAGGTCAGGGTAGACACACAAATAAAATGGAGGCTCTCTGGAAAGGGAGAAGAGTGTGCTGGCCTCTGGGTAATCAGCTACAAAGCAAAAAGGAAAACATTCCACAGAGAAAACACACACACACAAACACACATATACACACAATGCAACTTTTTACTGCTGTTGTGCAATTTACTTTTAAGATCACACGAAATTATTTTAAGTTACTTCTTTTCTCTTGGTCTTAATTGCTAGCTAAATCATAATTAGTTTGCTGTTTGTACTGTCATACTTGTGGATATGGCTTTTTTTCTTTTCTTTTTTTTTTTTTTTTTTTTGAGATGAAAATTCACTCTTGTTGCCCAGGCTAGAGTGCGGTGGCACAATCTCAGCTCACTGCAACCTCTGCCTCTCGGTTCCAGTGATTCTCCTGCCTCAGACTTCCAAGTAGCTGGGATTACAGGCAGGTGCCAGCATGCCCAGCTAATTTTGTATTTTTAATAGAGACAAGATATCACCATGTTGGTCAAGCTGGTCTCAAACTCCTGACCTCAGGTGATCCTCCTGCCTCAGTCTTCCAAAGTGCTGGGATTACAGGTGTGAGCCCAGCCAAGGATATGGGTTTATGCTAAAGCAATGGAAAGAAATGGAGGCAAGCTAGGGGCTCAGTCAGAGCCATCCTCACAAAACAAAAGAGAAAGGGCAATTATTGGTATTCCTCCATATTCAAGCTCTTCTGTTGTTGTTGTTGTTTAGAGGCAGGGTCTCACTCTGTTGCCCTGGCTGGAGTGCAGTGGCACAATCCTGACTCACTACAGCCTTAAACTCCTGGGCTCAAATAATCCTCCCACCTCAGCCTCCCAAGTAGCTGTGATTATAGGCATGGGCCTTCACACTGGCTAATTTTAAAATTTTTTTGGTAGAGATGGAGGTCAAACTATGTTGCCCAGGCTGCTCTCAAATCCCTAGCCTCAAGTGATCCTCCCACATCAGCCTCCCATACTTGGGGATCACTGGCATGAGCCACTGCACCTGGCCTCCATATTCAAACTCTTTGATCTAGAGCAGAGGTCAGAACTTTCTTTTTTTTTTGAAACAGAGTCTCATTCTCTCACCCAGGCTGGAGTGCAGTGGTGCAATCTCGGCTCACTGCCACCTCTGCCTCCTGGGTTCAAGCAATTCTCCTGCCTCAGCCTCCCACGTAGCTGGGATTCAGGTGCATGCCACCACGCCCAGCTAATTTTTGTATTTTTAATAGAGACAGGTTTCACCATGTTGGTTAAGCTGGTCTCGAACTCCTGACCTGGTGATCTGCCCCCGCTCAGCTTCCCAAAGTGCTAGAATTACAGGTATGAGCCACTGCGCCCGGCCCATATTTTTTTTTTTCCGGAAAAGGTCAGATAGTAAATGTTTTAGATTTGTAGGTCATACATGCAATCACTATCACAACTATTCAACCCTGTCACTTCAGCAGACAATATGTAAACCAGTAAGTATGGCTGTGTTCTAATAGAACCTAATTTATGGGCACTGAAATTAGAATTTTATATCGTTTTTATGGGTTGGTAAATAATTTTCCTTTAATTTTTTTCAACCACTTACAAAGTGAAAGCCCATTTTTAGCTGTATAAAAACATGTGGCAAGCCAGATTTGGCACATGAGCCATGGTTTACTACACTCTGATCTACAGTGGTTTTCACATTTGTCTTTTACCTTACACCTTCTCCTTGCCTATTTTAGATATGAAGCTTCTCTATTTATTATACTTAATTGATTACATAACTGCAAAAATAAGTATTTCATTTATATGGACTATTTGGTAGATTTGTAAATAACCATACTTTTTATTTGTATAATAACAGGTCTCAGTGGAAAGTCTTGCTTGCCTCTACATTGCCAGTGTCAATTGGGCCCCATCTCATCTCTGCCTTTGTGTTAATTAGTTTTCTTATTATTAGAGCTGTATAAGTGACCAGTGAGAATACATGAATATAAAATAGATTTGCCAGCACAATTAAAAAAATAGAAAAGTGGGGAAGACACTAAATTATACAGATAGATTGGAAATACCATTAGGTAAGAATCGCCCTGGTTTTACCCACACTGGAAAGAGCTGAGAGGTATGCATTGCTCTTTTATTGCTCTGAGTAATGATGGTAATTATGATGTAATCCAAAGAGCACAACCAACACTGGACTGGGTGGAAACAGTGCTCTAACTCCTCCACTCTGTAATAACATGGGTTGTAAAATGTATGTATCATTAAGGCCAGGCGTGGTGGCTCATGACTGTACTTTGGAAGGCCAAGACGGGAGGATCACTTGAGTCCAGGAGTTCAAGACCAGCCCAGGAAACATAGTGAGATCCTGACTTTACAAAAAATAAAAATCGTGTCCTTTGTAGGTACATGGATGAATCTGGGAACCATCATTCTCAGCAAACTGACACAAGAACAGAAAATCAAACACCGCATGTTCTCACTCATAGGTGGGTGTTGAACAATGAGAACACATGGAGACAGGGAGGGGAGCACTACACACTGGGGTCTGTTGGCAGGGACTAAGGGAGGGAAGGTGGGGGATAACATGGGGAGGGATAACATGGGGAGAAATGCCAGATATAGGTGACGGGGTGATGGAGGCAGCAAACCACATTGCCATGTATGTACCTATGCAACAATCCTGCATGATCTGCATATGTACCCCAGAACCTAAAGTACAATAAAAAAAAAAAAAATTAACTGGGAATGGTAGCATACACCTGTGATCCCAGCTACTTGAGAGGCTGAGGCTGGCTGGAAGATTGCTTGAGCCCAGGAGGTCAGGAAGTTGAGGCTGCAGTGAGCCAAGACTGTGCCACTGCACTCCAGCCTGGGAGACAGAGTGAAAAAAAAAAAAAGTACCATTGAATTAATACTACCTTTGCTTCAAAAAGAGAAAATAAATTTAAATGTAGGCATCGATAGCAAAGAGTATCACAATTACAGACAAGTTAAATGTAATTTATGAAAATGACACTTTCAGCCTGAGTGAAATATGGCAATTCCCTAGATAAACAGTAGTACATTAGGAAGAGCTTGACTATTTCTAGATGGCAGTAAGTGACTTCAATTTAGGCCAGGGTAATTTAGACCAATAAGTGGTATTTCTCAATCTTGCAAATACATAACAAAGGGAAAATAGCTAAAATTATGCTGTAAGAAAAACATATGTGAACCTGCAATCTGGATTATTGAGAAATATTTGTGTAAAGCAAGAAAGCTGTAATTAACAGATAGGTAATCATTACATTTTTTTGTATCTCCTTTGTAAAATTTTTGCCCTTCTCTACTTGAGACAGCCAGAGAACTGGCTGTGCTTCCTGATCATTAAGAAGACTGAAATAGCCGGGCGCGGTGGCTCACGCCTGTAATCCCAGCACTTTGGGAGGCCGAGGTGGGTGGATCACGAGGTCAAGAGATCGAGACTATCCTGGTCAACATGGTGAAACCCCGTCTCTACTAAAAATACAAAAAATTAGCTGGGCATGGTGGTGCGTGCCTGAAATCCCAGCTACTCGGGAGGCTGAGGCAGGAGAATTGCCTGAACCCAGGAGGCAGAGGTTGCGGTGAGCAGAGATAGCGCCATTGCACTCCAGCCTGGGTAACAAGAGTGAAACTCCGTCTCAAAAAAAAAAAAGACTGAAATAAAGTGACTCCTTATTCATTCCAAAAATGGATTTCACTATGCTTCAGCACTTAGCTTGTAAAATGGATTTATAAACAGGTGAAATATTAGGTGGGTAAAGCCACATGAGAGTTAAGATTTACAAATTAAATTTCTTTATCTGAATATTCTTACTTTGAGAATTTATTTTCCCATCCCTGTAAATAAACATTTTTTAAAATTTTTTTATATTTTAGAACCTACTTGGTATAATAGAGCACTTAAACAGGGAAAATGGCAATTAAGATTTTGGTTTTGACCTTGCTGCCATTGGCATAGAGAACTTGGGAAAGTCATTTAGTCTTCCATGGTTAACTTCAATTTCTTTCTTTTTTTTTTTAAACCAGCTTTATTGAGGTGTAATTGACATACAATAAACTGCACATATTTGAAGCATACACCTGTACATTTATATTTACATATATGTACACACATGAACAGGGTTGTCAGAGTTAAAGTACAGAATACCCAGTTAAATTTGGATTTCAGATAAACAATGAATCATTTTTAGTATAAGTATGTCCCAAACATTTGCATGGTATATACTTATATTAAAAAAAAAATTAGCCAGGCGCAGTGGCTCACGCCTGTAATCCCAGCACTTTGGGAGGCCGAGGTGGGTGGATCACGAGGTCAAGAGATAGAGACCATCCTGGTTGACATGGTGAAACCCCGTCTCTACTAAAAATACAAAAAAATCAGCTGGACACGGTGGTGTGTGCCTGTAATCCCAGCTACTCAGGAGGCTGAGGCAGGAGAATTGCCTGAACCCAGGAGGCTGAGGCAGGAGAATTGCCTGAACCCAGGAGGCAGAGGTTGCGGTGAGCCGAGATCGCACCATTGCACTCCAGCCTGGGTAACAAGAGCGAAACTCTGTCTCAAAAAAAAAAAAAATTACTCATCTGAAATTCAAATTTAACTAGCCACTCTACGTTTTTATTTGTGAAATCTAGCAGCTCTATCCATGGATTCTCACTACAGTAAAGATGAAGAACGTATCTGTCATTTTTCCCATACCCAGGCAATCACTTTTCTGCTCTCTGTTACTATAGATTAGTTTGTGGTTTCGAGAATTTGATCATCGAATCATACAGTATGCACTCTCTTTCGTCTGGCTTTTATTTCATTTATTTATTTGTTTTTGAGATGGAGTCTCACTCTGTTGCCCAGCCTGGAGTGCAGTGGTGCGATCTCCACTCACTGCAACCTCCGCCTCCCAGGTTCAAGCGATTCTTCTGCCTCAGCCTCCTGAGTAGCTGGGATTACAGGCACACACCACCACACCCAGCTAATTTTTGTATTTTTGGTAGAGAAGGGGTTTCACCATGTTGGCCAAGCTGGTCTCGAACTCCTGACCTCAACTGATCTGCCCACCTTGGCCTCCCAAAGTGCTGGGATTACAGGTGTGAGCTACTGCGTCTGGCTTGTCTGGCTTCTTACACTAAGCATAATTATTTTGAGATCATCCAAATTATAACATGTAACAATAGTTTATTCCTTTTTATTACTGAGTAATATTCTATTGTACAGATATGTAACAGTTTATCCTTTTACCTGTTGATAGACTTTGGGGTTCTTTTCAATTTGGAGCTGTATAAAGCTGATATGAACATTTGTGCATAAATCTTTGTATGGACATTTGTTTTCATTTATCTTGGGTAAATAACTTTCATTTATCTTGGGTAAAGAAGTGGAATGGCTGGATCATATGGAAGATGTATTAATTCGTAAAAGAGCTTCCAAATTGCTTCAACAGTGGTTGTGTCACTTTTGCATTCCCACTAGCAGTGTATGAGGTTCTACTTTCTCCACATCTTTGCCAACACTTGGTCTTCTTAACTGGTGCATTCTAATAGGTATGTAGTGATATCTCATTGCAGTTTTAATTTGCAATCTCTAGTGACTAATCATGTAGAGCATCTTTTGCTTATTTGCCATCCATATATCTTCTCGGCTCACTGCAACCTCCGCCTCCTGGGTTCAGACAATTCTCCTGCCTCAGCCTCCTGAGTAGCTGGGATTACAGGCACGCGCCACCATGCCCAGCTAATTTTTTGTATTTTTAGTAGAGACGGGGTTTCACCGTGTTGACCAGGATGGTCTCGATCTCTTGACCTCGTGATCCACCCGCCTCGGCCTCCCAAAGTGCTGGGATTACAGGCGTGAGCCACCGTGCCCGGCCTTGCCCATTTCTTAATTGTCTCATCTTTTTATTGAGAGACTTGAGTTGTTTTTTTTTAACTTTTATTTTAGGCTTGGGGGTACATGTGCAGGTTTGTTATATAGGTAAACTCATGTCATGGGGGTTTGTTGTACAGATTATTTTGTCACCCAGTTACTAACCCTAGTACCCAATAGTTACTTTTTCTGCTCCTCTCCCTCCTCCCATCCTCTACTCTCAAGTAGGCTATTGTTCTCTTCTTTGTGTCCATGAGTTCTCATCATTTAGCTCCCACTTATAAGTGAGAACATACAGCATTTGGTTTTCTATTCCTGCATTAGTTTGCTAAGGCTAATGGCCTCCAGTTCCATCCATGTTCCCACAACAGACATGATCTCACTTTTTCTTATGGCTTCATAGTATTCCATGGTGTATATGTATCATGTTTTCTTTATTCAATCTATCATCAGTGGGCATTTAGGTTGATTCCATGTGTTTGCTATTGTGATTAGTGCTGCAATGAACATTTGTGTGCACGTGTCTTTATGATAGACGAATTTATATTCCACTGGTTATATACCCAGTAATGGGATTGCTGCATCAAATGGCTGTTCTGTTTTTAGCTCTTTGAGGAATCGCTACACTGCTTTCCACAATGGTTGAACTAATTTACACACCAGCCAACAATTCGTAAGTGTTCCCTTTTTCTGCAACCTCGCCAGCATCTGTTATTTTTTCACTTTTTCATCATAGCCATCCTGACTGGTGTTAGGTGATACCTGATTGTGGTTTTGGTTTGCATTTCTCTAAGTGCTTCTTGGCCACATGTGTGTCTTCTTTGAAAAGTCTTCATGTTCTTTGCTCACTTTTTAATGGGGTTGTTTGTTTTTTTCTTGTAAATTTGTTTCTGTTCCTTATAGATGCTAGATATTAAACCAAGAGTTTTTTACATGCTCTCAATACAAGTCCTTTATCAGGTAGGTATCTTCCAAATATTTTCTTCTAATCTGTGTTTGTAGTTTCATTTTTAAAAGTGTCTTGTGAAGAGCAGACATTTTTGGTTTTGATAGAGTTTACTTTATTAATTTATTCTTTAATGGATCATACCATAGGTGTTATACCTAAAAA
The DNA here is from genome assembly GCF_030222135.1 of Aotus nancymaae. NCBI lineage: Eukaryota > Metazoa > Chordata > Mammalia > Primates > Aotidae > Aotus > Aotus nancymaae. The sequence continues at coordinate 8,351,308 of NW_026988447.1, read as the reverse complement.
TTCTTTTGTTAAAAACATTATTTTTTGTAGAGATGGGATTTCATTATGTTGCCCAGGTTGGTCTCAACTCCTGGTCTCAAGCGTGAGCTACTGTGCCCAGCCTAAATAATGTTTGTCTAATCTAAGATCACAAAGGTTTTCTCCCATGTTTTCTTTTAGAAGTTTTATAGTTTTAGGTTTACACATATAGGTCCATGACCCATTTCAAGTCCATGTTTGTATATAAGAAGAGATATGAAGTTCAATTATTTTTGTATATGGATATTCAGTTATTCTAACACTATTTGTAAAAGACTGTCACTTTTTCACTAAATTGCTTTTGCACCTTTGTTTCAATGATATATATCACTACACACACAAACACACACACTCACAGATTGTTGTTAACTGGGTCCCTAGGTAAAATGTATTTCTTACTGTGAACTGCAGTCAGAAAAGTTTGAAAGTTAGTGCTATGATGGTTCCTTGATTTTTTTTTCTCTCTCTCTGGTCTCCTAATCATTCTTGTCTATCACTTCTATATATTCAGTCCTTCCTACTTCTTCAATTTCCACTGTTCCTCTAAAACTTCATTTTCTGTGAAAGCACATTTATGATCACCTCAGGAAACCATTGTTTTTGCTGTTCCTTCCATTTTTTTCTTCCCTCTCTGCTGTACAGGGAAATGACAAAACATTTTATTTCTCCCTGCCAAGTTTATATCACTCTCTGTGTAATTCACATTATGACCTTTCATTCAATATTTCTTGTGGTTTGCAATTGGTTTACAGCAAATCATTTCCTTTTTCATTTGCTTTGCTTTATTGGGAGGCAGCATGATGTGGAGAAAAGAGAACAGGCCATACTTCAGCTGAACTCTATTTCATAATAGGCTCATAACCTTCTTCAAAATACCATCTCTCAGGCTCAGTTTCTTTATCTGAAAAATAAAACCACATCTAACAACCTCATATATTTGTTGTAAGAATTAAGTAAAGTATTGTATGTAACATATGTGAGGTATGTCTAGTCCTGTACGGGGCATATAATAGATGCCTGATGATAGCTATTATCACCATAGTATGTACCTTCTAACCCCTTCTGCTATTTCCATCACCTTCCCTCATGTCTGTATCTTCTACTATGCTAATGCTATTGTAGGCTGTACAGTATGGCACCTCAGATAATTAAATTCAATGCCCTGAACTACCCTTTTGAGAAATGTTTAATGATTTTACACAGAAGTGTCATGGTGCCAAAGAGATGAAAGTGATCAGATTTCATTTCACTCTAAAAAAGAAAGACATTTTTTCTTCCACAAAAGAGGGCTTAAAATCTCCTTCCTGTCTTCAAGGTAGACAGAAAAATGCTCCTCTTTAAAGAGAACATAGCTACTAGAAATGCTAACTGCTCAGCTAACAGGGTCAGAATGGTAGCTCAAACAACCATTCCTCAGGACTTAAAAGGCAAAAATAAGAATGCTCTGTGAATGCTGATGGGGACAAGAACACTCTAACCTAAACCAGATAAGAAAATGTTGGACATAGAAAAGGAAAAGGGACTTAGACCGATCCACAGACATTTGACGAGTTATCACTGTAAGGCCGGTAGCCTCGCCGGGAGCACGGACGCAGACCACTCCCCTTTTTCCCAAAGCCCGGATGAGCTCAGGCAAGCTCAGACATGCTCAGGCTTGTTCCCTTCTCCCATTCTCGCACAGCTTGACCTTCCCTTAAAAAGCCCAGTATGCAAACAAGGTGCTGCAAACCTAGCCTCTTTCTAGCCAATAGCAGCCAAGTCTTCCTAACCAATAGCAGCCAAGTCTTTCTGGCCAATAGCAGTCGAGCCTTTCTAGCCAATGGCAGCTGAGTAACTCTAACCAACGGCAAGCCAAGTCCTAGCTGAAGGCTTGTAATTCTACCCAGTGACAGTCCTGCTCTCCCACAACCAATCGAGCTCCTTCACTCCCTATAAAATCCTGTGCCTGAGAGGAGTCCCTGCGACTTCTCTGGCCCCTCCTGTCGGACCACAGAACCTCACCCGGGAGCCTGAATAAACCCTTCGCATTGGATCTTCTTGTGCTGGCCTCAGTTTCTTCATTTTAAACTCGGCGAGAACAAATCTTACAATCACCAGCTGAGTCCATTTTGTTTTTTTGTTTTATTTTGTTTTTTGAGATGGGGTCTCACTCTGTTACCCAGGCTGGAGCACAGTGGTGCAATCTTGGCTCCACAACTTCCACCTCCCGGGTTCAAGTGATCTTCCCACCTCTGCCTTCCAAGGAGCTGGGACCACACATGTGCCAACATACCCAGCTAATTTTTTGTTGCATTTTTGGTAGAGACAGGGTTTTGCCATGTTGCCCAGGCTGAACTGAGTCCATTTTGAAGAGAAACTAGAAATTGTCTGAACCTACTCTGTGTTCATTTTTTTTTTTTTAAGATGGAGTCTTACTCTGTTGCCTAGGCTGGAGTCCAGTGGTGCGATCTCAGCTCACTGCAACCTCCACCTCCCATGTTCAAGCGATTCTCCTACGTTAGCCTTCCAAGTAGCTCTGATTACAGGCCCACGCCACCACGCCTGACTAATTTTTGTATTATTAGTAGAGATGGGGTTTTGCCATGTTGGCCAGGCTGCTCTCAAACTCCTGACATCAGGTGATCGCCTTCCTTGGCCTCCCAAAGTGCTAGGATTACAGGCATGATGTAGTCATTAGTTTTTGTTAAATGTTAAAATAATCAAGAGCCACTGTATGAGTTCCTAGATTCCTAGCCTGGGTAGACTCTACTCGATTATAAATAATAATGGAAATTCTGGCATCTAACATGGTTGTTCTATTTTTGTACTGCATCACAATTTCAGTAAATTACTCACATATTTATACACAGTAAGTTTCTAGCTGTTTTTCACCATAATTCATTCATTATTATTCATCCTATTAATTATATGACCTGGTATTAAAGCTACCGAGTCAAGAATGTTTAATTAATACTTCCTTCCAGAAACTTAGTTACAAAAAAAAAAATCATCTAGGGTGTTTCAATATGTGGATGTTCCAAGATAATATTAATCTGAGTTTTAACAACTCTATACTACACTTTCCGATGGAGCAGCAACTAGCCACATGTGTTATTGTGGCTTTAAGTCAAAAGTATACACCAGATTTCACATACTTACTGCAAAAGAATGTAAAACATTTTGTTAATAACTTTCAATATTGATTTAACATTGAAATGATAACTATTTGGATATATCGGATTAAACAAAATATATTATTAAAGTTATTTTTACCTGTTTTAATTTTTTATTTTAAAGAAGGAGTTTCACTCTGTGGCCCAGGCTGGAGTGCAGTGTCACAGTCCTAGATCATTGCAACCTCCATTTCCCAGGTTCAAGCGATTCTCCTGCCTTAGCCTCCTGAGTAGCTGGGACTATGGGTGTGCACCACCATGCCTAGCTAATTTTTGTATTTTTAGTAGAGACGGGGTTTCGCCACATTGGCCAGGCTGGTCTCAAACTTCTGACTTCAAGTGATTTGCCTGCTTTGGCCTCCCAAAGGCTGGGATTACAGGCATAAGCACCGCGCCTGGGCCTCTTTTAACTTTTTAATGTGGCTACTAGAAAATGTTCTATTATATATGTGGTTCGAATTACGTTTCTGTTGAACAGTGTTGGTCTAGAGTTTAGAAACTTGTGAAATTCTACAGTACAGCTTTAAAGCTGGTGGATAATTACAACTGGCTCATTAAGATTCAAAAAACTTGTTGCAATGTTTGTTAGAGAGGGAGAGGTTTTTAGTGTACTTAACTGGCTGAAGAGTCAGACAGAAGCAGCATAGAAGGGTCATTCAGAAGACCAAAATGAAACTAATTTGAGCAACCATGTTTACGCAAGATGAAAAACTAGTGGCTTTAACCTGTGGGAAAATGTACCACACCCTGCCAATGCAATGTAAAGTTCAACTTGTTACTCATCCCTGAAACCTGCCCCCCAGCTTTCTATAGCTAATTGCTCACAGTTGGATCCCTTTTAAAGTGAGATTATACTCCCTACAGGATATGTTGTACATGCTGGCATCCAACTTTCCAAGGTTTTCATTCAACCTAATACTCATTTTTAGTCATATTATGGCTTTGAACAAACTACTGAACACGAAAAAGATGAATTGAAGATTATACTAAGTGGTGACAGATAGAAATCCCCAGGATGCATCCTGGTTGTATCAAAGAGATTAAAAAAAAAAAAAAAAACTTAAAGACAGAAGTGTTTTTTTTTGTTTTGAGATGGAGTTTCCCTGTTGTCTCCCAGGCTAGAGTGCAATGGGGCATCTCCACCCACTGCAACCTCCACCTCCCGGGTTCAAGCAATTCTCCTGCCTCAGCCTCCCAAGTAGCTGGGATTACAGATGCTTGCCACCACGCTCTGCTATTTTTTTTTTTTTTTTTTTTTTTTTAAGTAGAGACGGGGTTTCGCCATGTTGTCCAGGCTGGTCTCGAACTTCTGACCTCAGGTGATCCACCCGCCTCGGCCTCCCAAACTGCTGGGATTACAGGTGTGAGCCACCGCGCCTGGCCGACAGAGGTTTTAAAGTCAGAGCAATTTCAGATTGCCAACGACTTACTAATAATATATAAATTTCAAATATGTTAAACACAGGTAGGACAACATCTGGAAAGCATAGAAATTGGGGCGTCAAAGTGGCAAGCATTGACAACGTCCACGAACCACAAACGAGGGCTGAGGGTCCTCCTTTTGAGAGGCAAAGCTAAAAAGAGAAGGGTTAGGATTGGTCAGGTTATTACAGTTTAATGCTACTAACCCTATGTTTACCATTGTTTTCCCTAGAATGCCAGTGTTGTTCTAATATTGTTCTGTGAAAGTTTTGATGTCAGCAGTATTTTCTTCTAAAACATATTTAAGAATATCAGCCGGAGCTGGGTGCAGTGGCTCACGCCTGCAATCCCAGCACTTTGGGAAGCCAAGGCAGGCGGTTCCCGGGGTCAAGAGATAGAGAATATCTTGGTCAACATGGTGAAACCCCGTCTCTACTTAAAAAAAAAAAAAAAAAAAATTAGCCAGGCTTGGTGGTGCGCGCTTGTAGTCCCAGCTACTCGGGAGGCTGAGGTGGAAGAATCCCTTGAACCGGCAGGCAGGGTTGCAGTGAACGGAGACTGCGCCACTGCACTCCAGCCTGGTGTCAGAGCGAGACTCCGTCTCTAAAAATAAAAATAAGAAAATATATATATATATACACACACACACACACACACACACACGTATATATATATATATATGGCCGGGAGCAGTGGCTCGCACCTGTAATCCCAGCGCTTTGGGAGGCTGATGCGGGCGGATCATGATGTTAAGAGATCGAGACCATCCTGGCCAACATGGTGAAACCCGTCTCTACTAAAAATACAAAAAATTAGCCGGGCGTGGCGGCGGTGCTTGTAGTCCCAACTACTTGGGAGGCTGAGGCAGGAGAATCACTTGAACCCTCCTAGCGACAGAGCGAGACTCCATCTCAAGAAAAAAAAAAGAACATGGAAATTAGGAGACCAGAGATCTAGCGACTAAAGCAGCATGGCCAAGCTGTGTGGGGCGCACCTGAGTGGGGAGGCCCGCAAACAGGTGGAGGTGTTCAGTCAGAATCTTTTCCAGGAGGCTGAGGAATTCCTCTAGAGATTCTTGCCACAGAAAATCATACACCTGAATCAGCTCTTGCAAGAGGACTCCTCAATGTGGCTGACTTGACTTCCCTCCGGGCCCCACTGGACATCCCCATCCCAGGCCCTCTACCCAAGGATGATGAGACAGAAACAGATAAGCAGGAGAAGTCCCTAAGTGTGGATTTCTCCCTGGGAATGAGAAGGTCCTGTCCCTGCTTGCCCTGGTTAAGCCAGAAGTGTGGTGTCTCAAAGAGAAATACATTCTGGTGACCACATGGATCCAGCACCTGATCCCCAAGACTGGAAATGATTTTAGGGTAGCAATCCAGAAGGTGCTGGTGAGGGTGAATGCCATCAAGACCAAAGTGGAACCATTTCCAAGTACTTCTCAGAACAACGGGTTGCTGTGGCCAAGGCCTCCAAGGAGACTCATGTAATAGATTACCGGGCTTTGGTGCATGAGCAAGATGAGGCAGCTTATGGGGAGCTCAGGGCCATGACGCTGGACCAGAGGGCCTTGTACACTGAGCTTCATCATACCATCAGCAGCAACCTGGAGAAAACTGTCAACCCAAAGGGTAGAGAAAAGCCATCTATGTACTGAATCCAGGACTAGAAGGAAAATAAATGACCTACATGTTGTGTGGGGAAAAAAAAGAATATGGTAATTAGATAATGATGATGTAGTTATCAGTAAATGTTTTTAAGAAATGTTATAGTTCACCTGGCATGGCGCATGCGCCTGTAGTCCCAGCTACTTGCAAGGCTGAGGTGGGAGGATTTCTTGAGCCTAGGAGCTCAAGTCCAGCTTGGGCAACATACTGAGAATCTCTCTAAAATAAATAAATAGATAAAGTACAAACTTTTTAAAAAGAAATGCTGGATTAGCAGCTCGGGCACGTACCTCCCAGTGAAAGTGCAAAGAACGAGAGGACGCCACACTTTCAGACGAATATTTGTTGCTCACGGACCAGGAGATTCCCAGTGGAGGAGCCCCATGGGTCGCCAGGGCGACTCTTGTGGCCGGCGTGGTGGTTTTGCTGGTGCCTTAGCACGCCAGTTCTTGGTGCAGAGTCTGGAGATTCCCGGGCAGAAAAGCACCATCAATCTTAACACCACTGTTTTGGCCGGCTCAGTGGATTGCTCAGATCTCGGCGCAGGGAATCAACAAGTTGGACGTCAGAGACCCAGTTAGAAAGCCAGTAATTATAAAGACGACAGACGGACAAATATATAATGAAGGGAAGAAACCAGGGTAAAAAGGTAGAGAATACTCAAAATCAGAATGCCTCTCCCTCTACAGGGGATCGCAATTCCTCATCAGTAACGGAACAAGGCTTAATAGATTACACGTGTGTTCCAATAACAGAAGCAGGTTTCAAAACGTGGGTGATAAGAAACTTCTGTGAATTAAAAGAACTTGTTCTAACCCAATGCAAAGAAACTAAGAACCTTGAAAAAAGGTTTGACGAACTGTTAACGAGAATGGACAATTTAGAGAAGAATATAAGTGAATTGATGGAGCTGAAAAACACAACACGAGAACTTCGCGAAGCATGCACAAGTTTAAACAGTCGAATTGATCAAGCAGAAGGAAGGATATCAGAAGTCGAGGACCAGCTCAGTGAAATGAAACGAGAAGACAAGAATGCAGAAAAAAGGATGAAAAGGAATGATCAAAGTCTCCAGGAAATATGGGACTATGTGAAAAGACCTAATTTACGTTTGATAGGTGTACCTGAATGTGATGAAGAGAATGAATCCAAGTTGGAAAATACTCTTCAGGATATCATTCAGGAAAATTTTCCCAACCTGGCAAGGCAGGGTAATACTCAACTCCAGGTAATACAGAGAACACCACAAAGATATTCTTCAAGAAGACCAACCCCAAGGCACATAATCGCCAGATTTATTAGGGTTGAAATGAAGGAGAAAATACTAAGGGCAGCCAGAGAGAAAGGTCAGGTTACCCATAAAGGGAAACCTATCAGACTTACAGCAGATCTCTCAGCAGAAACCCTACAAGCCAGAAAAGAGTGGGGACCAATATTTAACATCCTTAAAGAAAAGAACTTTCAACCCAGAATTTCCTATCCAGCCAAACTAAACTTTATGAGCGAAGGAAAAATTAAATCTTTTGCGAACAAACAAGTACTTAGAGAGTTCACCACCACCAGGCCTGCTTTACAAGAGCTTCTGAAAGAAGCACTATACATATAAAGGAACAACCAATATCAGCCTTTTCAAAAATATATCAAAAAGCAAAGAACTTTAACACAATAAAAAATTTACATCAACTAATGGGCAAAACAGCCAGCTAGCATCAAACGCCGGTATTAAACCTATATATATTTTAATTGGATAAAAAGCCAAAACCCATCGGTATGCTGCATCCGGGCCCATCTTACATGCAACAATACACAAAGACTCAGAGAGAAGGAGGAAGATTTACCAAACAGAGAGTAAAAATAAACTAATAAACAAAAAACAGGAGATGCAATTCTCGCCTCTGATAAAGTAGACTTTAAAGCAACAAAGATCAAAAGAGGCGAGGAATGACATTACATAATGGCAAAAGGATCAATGTAACAAGAAGAGCTAACGATTCTATAGATCAACGAGATAGAAAATTAACAAGGATATTCAGAACTTGAACTCAGACCCGGAACAAGTAAACTTAATAAACATTTATAGAACTCTCCACTTCAAATACACAAAACATACATTACCACCTCACACCTATTCCAAAGGTGACTATATAATTGGAAGTAAATCACTCCTCAGTAATCGCATAGCATTTTATAGGTTTAAATTAAATATTGGTTGGCTGTTAAAAAAAAAAAAAAAAAGAAATGCTATGTTATCTATACGGATTTCTAAGGAGACCACAGGACTGTATACTGTCTTGGAATGTCCTCAGAAGGCTCTGTCATTGATCAGCTAACAGTAAAAACTCCAGAGTCCTTTCTTTCAAATGGAAAAAGGAAAGCAGAAGGACAGAAGCTATTCAAACTTCGTCCTCTTTCCTTGTGGCTTGTGGTCACCTCCTCCTTCTCTGCCCTCTCGGAAGCCGCCTTGCCCTCCAAAGCCTCCCCGGCCTCTGCCACCAAATCCTCCTCGGCCTCCTCTGCTACCACCTCGTCCTCCAAAGCCACCTCTGCCTCCACCATGACCCCCGAAGCCACCTTCACCCTTAGGTTTGGCCCAGTCCAAGGTAACTTTATTAGGGTAATACCTTGTTGGTTTTGACTGCATATTTGTATAAACCTTTTAAAGAGTTGAGTGATAGAGCTAATCCTTATCTGTAGGTTTTGAATTTCTATTGTTTCATCCCATGTACAAAACCATTTTCTCCTACAAAAAAAAGAAAAAAGAAATGCTATATGTGAGGTTTCCAGGACATTACCTATGAGATCATCTGATACATACCTACCTCTTTCATATACACGTTGATATCTCAGTATCACATACCTGTTACTCTGACTCAGTGTTTTATCTGTAAAGTGGGGGATAATATATCTACATCACAGACTTTTGTAAGAATTGAGATAATTCATGTACAGAATTATGACAGTGCCCATTTTAAGCAGCTGGTAAATGTTAGATGTTGATGAACTAGTATTGTACATATATTTAATGATCACTATGTTCATTTCATGTTATAATTTTAATACACATTTATAAAGTGGATCAAATGTTGACTATACTTAATTAGTAAAAAAAAATTGCATTGTCTTCTTTAATCCAAGAATACACTTTATTTCATGAATTCCATTCCTGTTAAGCCCTTTCGACACATTATAATTGAAAAAATATTGCTGTGGTTATAGCCAGGACTCAAGAAACATTCAGTAAAACTATGAGTGAAGTGAATTTGAGAAACATTGCATCGAACGTCCAATATTTTCATTCTACTTCAAGGCTATAGCAGTGGTTTACTGGGCTCTCAAGAGAAAAAGCTATGGTTTTAGCATTTACCAGTATCTGTGATATAAACATTTCCACCATGGTCAACTTCAAACTATTGTGTGATGTCACGGAATGCAAAGTTGGAAAGAGATGCTAATAATTGTTTCTCTCAAGAAAGGACAAACAGGCTCTCACACACCAGTCACATAAGTACTTTGCCATTTTCTGATTATAGCATGGCTTCTTATACAGTGTTCATTCATTCATTATGCCAGTGGTTCTACAAATGTGATCCCCTGACCAACAGCATAAGCCTCATTGGGGAACTTATTAAAAATGCAAAATCTCAGGCCCCACCTCATATCTCCTAAAACAGAAACATCCCTCCAAGTGATTTTGATGCATAATGTTTGAGGACCCCTGCCCTATGCTCTTGCTGTAGTTTCTGAAGGGAAAGAAGTGCCAAGTAATTTCTAACAGTTATTAATTAGCGTACCAAGATTAGCAATGTTGGTGTTCTCGTTCTTCAAAGCATCTAATTATGTACTCTGAAATTGCAATTTATATATTCCTAGAATCAACAAAGAACACCTAGCTGCTGCTCTTCTGTATAGAAAGGTAATTTTATCTTCAAATGTCCCCATGTTTCAGTTGCTATTGAGAGACTCTGATAAGGGTTAGTTAAGAGCTCTACTGGTTTGGCGCAGTGGCTCATGCCTGTAATCCTAGCATTTTGGGAGGTCAAGGCAGGCAGATCCCTTGAGCCCAGGGGTTTGAGACCAGCCTGGACAATATGGCAAAACCCCATCTCTGTTCAAAAAAAAAAAATTGCAAAATTGCAAAAATTAGCCAGACACTGTGGTAGTCCCAGCTACTTGGGAGGCTGAGGTGGGTGGATCACTTGAGTATAGGAGGTCAGGAGGTCAAAGCTGCAGTGAGTTGTGATTGCCCCACTGCACTCCAGCCTGAGAGAAAGAGGAGACCCTGTCGAAACAAAACAAAACAAAACAAAAAAACTGCTTGTCAATTCTAGTTGCTTCTGCAGCAGAGACCATGGGCAAAATCCCTGTGCTAAAATAAATGTATGCCCTGTTATATTAGTGGACATGTTAATCTATATTGTATGCCTAGTTGTATGTTTGAAAATCACATAAATACAGCCCTAAATTCAGTTATACTATATGCAGTATTGGCAGAGATACATGGTTTCCAGTATGTTCTAAGGGAGCTTTGGATTGGTGCAGCATTCAGAGGTCAGCAGGTACAACCTTGCACTCTGTGTGGGGCTCCCTTTCACAGCACATGCTCATCCAACTGACAAAATATTTCTGGTAATGAGCATATTCTATTTTTGGGCTGGTCTAATTATTCTTCCATACATTGAACTAAAATCTGCCTTCCTGTAACAGTCACACTGTAGTCTGAATTCTGAATTCTGGTAAAGAATCCCTGTCTCATTGGAATAGCCCGTCAGATCCCAGGAAAGGCTCATTCTAGGCTCTTTTGCAAATCAGGCTTCCCCACTTCTTTCAGGTGTTCATGTAATGACATTCCCAGGCTCTGCACTGTCCTGCCTCTTGATGCTCTTCAATTTATTAACATCTGGCTTAAAATGTGGCATGCATAACCAAAAATAATGCTACCATGTGGTCCAATTAGGGCAGCGTTTGTTTCTGGAACACAGCTCTCTGCAAATACCAACTTTTACTGTGTCAGCTTTGTTGGCAACTGTGCCAACCTCTGGGCACACCTCCAGTCTGCAGTCAGCTACACGCTCCCCACCAACCTATTGCATAATGTCTTACCTATCCTCTACTTGGATTGTTGATTTTTAAACTCTAAGTTCAAGCTTTATATTTAGTCCTATTAAATTATAACCTTGTGAGTTTCAGCCCCAATTCTAAAATAGTAACATCTTTTACAGTCCAAATGGTCATCGAATTTTACTCTCTCTTCTTCCTAGGTTTATATGTTCAGCAAACGTAACAACATGACTTCTCTCTTGGTATAAAATCCTGAGGAAACTGTTGAACAAAACAGAGCTGACTCCTGCTCCCCTCCTTCAATCAATTATTTACCTCAAAGCTTGAAACTAGAATAAAATGTGCAAGTGAAGTACAAGTTAAATATTGACTTTCACTTGCCAATTTTACTTCAATCTGTCTTTCAACTGAAGTAGCCTGAAAAATGGAAATGTAATCATTGTAAATAATTCCTAGGAACATTTAGAATGCCTAACGGGTACTGAATATTTGAAATGTAAATCCCCATTCTTTGATGTGTGCCGAAGGAGGTAAAGAATAGTATAGAACAGTTAAAAGCTTTTATCATGATGTTGGATTAATTGAAGTATTTAGAGAGTAGTGATGCTATACTAAAAACCACTATTACAAAAGTTAGTATTTTGTCATTTTCTTTGGGTTAATTTGTGCTTATAAAAATTATTCCTCAAATGGCTTCTTAAATCTATAAAGGTTGAAAATAATTATAAAGAAAAAAATCAAAGCCAAGGACAGTAGTTCTAGGACTTGGAAGGCTGAGGTAGGAGGATCACTTGAGCCCAGGAGTTCAAGACCAACCAGGGCAACATAGTGAGACCCTACCTCTATTAAAAACTTTTTAAAGATATTTTACCTAGCAAAGAGTATTGGCACTTAGAGATCATGGGCTACGTGAAGAAATATATTCATAAACTTAATTTATGAGCTACACGATTATGTGAAATGTGGAGTTGAAAAGAAATAACATCATGATTGCAAATACCACAATTCAATTCAGGGGGTATGGCTCTGAGATGATATCTAATCTGATACCTTCACAGTACCCAGAGAGGAAAGACCAGAAAATGTGTTTTCAATAGACATGTTATTTTTAACATAAATAACCTAAGCTAACCTAGCACCACAGTATGTTGAAATTTTTTTTTTTTTTAAAAGAGGATCTCACTCTGTCATCCAGGCTGGAGTGCAGTGGTGCCATCTCAGCTCACTGCAGCCTCAATTTCCTGAGCTCAAATGATCCTCCCACTACAGCCTCCTGAGTAGCTGGGACTACAGGCGCTTACCACCATGCCCAGCTAATTTTTTTGTATATTTGTAGAGATGAGGTGTCACTATGTTACCTAGGCTGGTCTCGAACTCCTGGGCTCAAGTGATTCTCCCACCTCAACCTCCTAAATTGCAGGGATCACAGGCATAAGCCACTGCGCCTGGCCAATATTTGATCAAGTTATGGTGATACAAAATAGCACCAAGGATCCTGCTTATTTAGATTTCCACTTCAAAAGCAGTGTTGTGCATCTGTTGCATCACTGCTTACAGGAAAGCAAATGAACTTTACAGATTTGAATATGTTGTCAGCAGTCCCACATCTACAATCATTCCTCAGTAGCCACAGTTTCTTCACAGTAACCAAACTATATTTAAGTGTTTTTAAAATGAGAAATGCAGTGAAATTAGAACCTTTGTATATTGCTGGTGAAAATGTAAAATGGTGTAGCTGCTGCCAAAAAAGGTATGGTGATTCCTCAACAACTTAAACAGAAATACTACGAGATCCAGTGATCCCACCTCTCGGTATATACCCAAAAGAAGTGAAAGCAGGGACTCAAGTATGTGTACGTGCACGTTCATAGCAGCATTATTCACGGTACTCAAGAGGTACAGAGTTAACCCAGGTGTGCTGTATACATACATATCGGTTCCCTAAGGATTCCATAAGAAAATACCACAGAGTGGGTGGCTTAAACAACAGAAATTGATCTTCTCACAGTTCCAGAGGCCTGAAATCTAAAATCGAGGTGCTGTCAGGGTTGGTGACTGGTGAGCCTCTCTTCCTGGCTGGTAGGAGGCCACCTTCCTGTCATGTTCTCAAATGGCTTTTCCTCCATGCAGCTGAAGACAGAGAGAGGAAGATCTGATGCCCCTTTCTCTTCTTATAAGAATACCAGTTCTATGAGATTGTTTTAGCACCTCATTTAACCTCAGCTACCTTCTAAAGGGCTGGCCTCCAAATACAGTCACACTGAGGGGTTGGGGCTTCAACATATGAATTTGGAGGTGGGAACAAAAATTCAGATCATTATAACATACAATGCAATATTATTTAGTCTTAAAAAGGAAGGAAATTGAGACACATGCTGTGATATAAATGAACCTTGAGGACTAATGCTAAGTACAATAAGCCAGTCACAAAAAGACAAATACTGCATGATTTCACTTAATGAGGTTCTGAGTAAAGTGGCAGTTGCCAGAAGCTAGGGGAAGGGAGAATGGAGAGTGAGTGTTTAATAGGGACAGAGTTTCAGTATTACAGGATGAGAAAGTTCTGGAGACGAACAGGGTGATAGTTGCACAACAATGTGAATGTACTTAATGCCACAGGACTGTGCACTTTAAAATAATTGAAAGATAACCTGTTATGTTTATTTTAACATGATTTTTTTTTCTTCTTTTCTTATTGCATTTTAGGTTTGGGGGTACATGCGAAGAACATGAAAGATTGTTGCATAGGTACACACATGGCAGTGTGATTTGCTGCCTTCCTCCTCATCACCTTTTAACATGTTTTTTTTTTAAAAGAAAAGAATGAGAAAAGCACTCTGACATTAAACCATTCATGTTTTAATATGCGGCCCCAAATGGCACTCACTCTAGGTGGATGTATTCCTCCTGAAACCAATTTAAACACACACACTTACCATGTTGTCATGATGTGCTGCCAACCTATCAGCCACTAGTTTAAAAGTCTGCGTTTTATGCTTTTTCTTTATATTGGCTTTTCCAATGTAAATGGGTATTTCATCATTTATGTCAGGGGTTCCAATCTTTTGGCTTTTCTAGGTCACATTGGAAGAAGACTTGTCTCAGGCCACACATAAAATGCACTAACACTTACCATAGCTGATGAGCTTAAGAAAAATTGCAAAAAAATTCATGTTTTAAGAAAGCTTACAAATTTGTGTTGGGTCTCACTCAATGCCATTCTGGGCTGCATGTGGCCCATGGGCCACTGGTTGGACAAGCTTGATTTACATCTACCTTTCCATAACTCTTAAACTTTCATTATGTATTGCAGCTTAATTTTTTCCATGTGTTATAATTACAGTGATGGTAATAAAATTACATTTTTACTGAATTACAGGAAAATCCATTTTGGGGTTTCCTAAGTCCTGCAAGAATGTAAATAATTTAACAATATCATCAGATGTTAACTGACTCTAAACTAGCAGAATTGGAAAGTCCCAGATTTATTTTGCCTCTGTCTCTTTCCCTTCTTTGACTAGTATACAAATGCAAGGAATGCCTGTGTCCTAACACACAGTAAAAATTTGTGAATAAATGCATATATGTGTGTATTTGCATGTTCTGAAAATAATTTCTTTACTGAAGGAAAGGAAAAATCCAATGCCTCATGCAAACCAGTTATGTGCAGACCTCTAAGCAACATATTTTAGGATAGCATTACATTATCGTAGGAATAATTCAGTTTTTAAAATACAGCGAATAAGTTTTCATTTGGAAAGAATTATTTTCAGGTGCAGCAAAGCATTTAGAAATAAAATTTAATTCAGTATCACTTCATCCTTTTTGAAAAGCAAAGACAACAAAAGCAGCTGCAACTTTCTGAGCATCTGCCTGTAAGGCCAGTTGCCTCACCGGGAGCTCGGACCCCCTCCACCCCCCGCTCGTTTTTCCAAAAGCTCGGACATGCATGGGCATGTTCCCTTCTCCCCTTCTCGCACAGCCTGGCCTTCCCTTAAAGAACCCAGTATGCAAGCAGGGTCTTGTGATTCTAGCCAATAGCAGCCTAGTCTTTCTAGCCAATAGCAGCTGAGTCTTTCTAGCCAATAGCAGCCAAGTCCTGTATGCCAACAAAGGCTTGTAACCTTTCCCAATAGTAGTCCTGCTCTTCCACAACCAATCGAGCTCCTTCACTCCCTATAAAAACCCATGTCTGAAAGGAGTCCATGCGACTTCTCAGGCCCCTCCTGTCAGACCACAGAACCTCGCCCGGGAGCCTGAATAAACCCTTTACATTGGATCTTCTTGTGTTGGCCTCAGTTTCTTCTTTTTAAACTTGGCAAGAACCCAAGAACAAATCTTACAAATGCAAGGAATGCCTGTGTCCTAACACACAGTAAACATTTGTGAATAAATGAATATATGTGTGTATTTGCATGTTCTGAAAATAATTTCTTTACTGAAGGAAAGGAAAAATCCAATGCCTCATGCAAACCAGTTATGTGCAGACCTCTAAGCAACATATTTTATGAGAGCATTACATTATTGTAGGAATAATTCAGTTTTTAAAATACAGCTAATAAGTTTTCATTTGGAAATAATGATTTTCAGGTGCAGCAAAGCATTTAGAAATAAAATTTAATTCAGTATCACTTCATCCCTTTTGAAAAGCAAAGACAATAAAAGCAGCTGCAACTTTCTGAGCATCTGCCCTAATGCTTTTGCACATGTCATATAAAAGTTTCAAGATTTGCTAGATCAAGGAAAGAGAAACAGTCTATTCTATTAGAAAAAAAAGAGTTGGAACAAAGAAATTTAGCTTTTTACAATGCTTTGCTTTGTAATTTATATATAGATATGAATAATATACATCAAAATATTGATAAAAGATTAAAAACCTAGAATTTTGTGCAACTAGAATGATTAATGATTATAGCTGTTTAAAATTTATAGTAAGTGCTTAGTACATGTGTGACATGTTGATGGATGAGAAGGTGGCAGAAGGAGAGAAAGCTTGACCCAGTCCTCAGAAAGCTTATAATCTAGCTAAGAAAAGAGTCTTTATGCACTGAATAACTAGAGCAAAGCTGGGTGATCCCGCCTTTCACTGAAAAAGAAATTCAGAGAAGGGTGTGGTCAGTGTGTAGTAGTCATGGAATATGTGGTCCTGAGCAGGACTTAGACTGATGAAGTCAACACACAAGTTTAAATAATTAGAATTTGTAATTTAAAAAATAGAAGTATACAATCAATTATTTGTGAAATGCAAGGATGGGAATCTGTTACATTTTCCTGTTCTCTGTGTAAGAGACATGTAGTGTAAAGCAGATTTCCAAAATCACTGCCAATCTCTACTAATCAGATCCTTATGATATCCTATTGATCCATATTAAAAACCTCATAGTTTTCCACCCACTTCAAAAGCTTACAAAAGATGAAGAAATTAAAGCTATAACCATCGGCTAATTAGCTGAACTCCCTTTAACCCACTTCTTATTATTCTGCTGTTCACAAATGAAAACATAACATTACTTTTGCTCAGGTGTTACTTTCTCATGTTAGTTATTATTGGGGAAATCCAGCAATCTAAAAATTAAAGATCTTTTTCTAGCTCCCAATTTTCTAGTTAACAAAAAGAAACAGGGATTAAGTTGGTTATTTATTTATTTTTCCTTGTCTCTTAGGGAGGCTTTCTAGATGCTCATCTCTTCTATTTTATTTTGTACCTTTTCTTTGGTTACCCCTTGTGGTTGCAGCCTAGCTACTTCAAGCGTGTTTGCCAGCTAAAAAAGGCTACAGTGGGAGTCTAACTAGGCTTTCAATTTTGCTTTTTTGACAGCAGCCTGCCCCCGACAGGGAGACACTAGGTGAGCCGCAGATGGGCCACTGGAGAAGGGGGACACATGCATTTCGTTTCAGTTGCGTGATTCCCTACCGTTGCTTCCCACAATGCATCTGTAACACCTTTACTTTTCCATTTCTGCTAGAAAGCAAATCCCTGTCTCTTCCAAAGGACAGTGAGCGTAAATAACTACCACCCTGAAAAGCTCTGCGGGGAGCTATGAGATGGGAGGGGCCCGGGTGATTGGAGTATGGATTGGAGGAAGCAGGTGGGAGCTGTTTCTCTGAAATCTCCTTCTAGATGTTGCTCTCAGCAGTCCTTTACTAGTGAGCAAATAATATAAATCATTGAGAAAGTAGTAGCAGAGCAATGTTAGATGGGAAAGGAAAAAGATACTATGGAGGACTCCTCTCCTTTCCATCAACATACCCTATTCCAGGCAAAGAAAAAGTGAGCTAAAATAGTGTACAGTGATAGTTTTTTTCTGCACTGTCTTTTTGTGCTGAGATTATTATTGACCCACGTGAAGGATAAACAGTTATCCAGGGTGACTCTGGATAGAAGAGTCAATCAAATATGTAAGTTAGTGCCTATGAACAGTAAGACACACACACACAAAAACACACACACACACACGCAAAGGCCTTAGACTGCAAACTTCTCAAGCCCCTGCAAATCAGTTCATTCATTTACTCCTTCCTCCAACAGTTTTTTTTAAGAGACAAAGTCTCACTTTGTTGCCCAAGCTGCAGTGCAGTGGTGCAATCATAGCTCACTACAGCCTTGAACTCCTGGGCTCAAGTGATTCCTCCCACTCTACGTAACACAATGTTTTTAGTGTACTCTGTGTTGGTCTGTTCTGGTATGTCCTGTCTCCCTATCCTTTAAAGCTGGAGCCAAAAAGAGAGTTCCAGAAGTCCTGGTTCCCCAGCTGGAGTTGCCCAAATAGGCCGCTTCACAAGAAAATTTCTGCCAGTGATATACCCAAGTGGATAGTTCACCAACACCAGTGCAGGAAAGTGATTCAGATACTGGGGAACAAGCAATAGTTCAGAGCCAACGAGTCAATCCAATGCAGGTTTGAGAATGGTAAGGAGGAAAGCAGGAGGCAGTTTATAAGATACACAGGGAGGCAAGACAAAGCCAGGTGTGGGCTAGAATAAGAATACATCAAACAAATCTAGGAGTACTGTGTCTGCTTCAGGAGTGGACTGGGATGGTCCAGGCATTGTCTGTGGGCTTTAAAGTTGTCTGCCAAGCTGGAACCCATGAGGATTATTGGAACCCAAAGAGGTCTCTTATCGCCTCCACCTCTTTGCAATTGTAGAAGAGAAAGAAGCTAAGGAGAGATAAGCAGGGGGTGGGTGGGGAGTAGGAGAGGTTAAGGGTGTATCAGTCATTTGGTGAGGGCAGGAGATAGCAGAGATCAAAACATTTGTGATCCCTTTTAATGAACCGACCAGAGGAATGACTGTTATGGTATAAGTTGTCTTTGAAGCTGCCTTATGTTAGAGTCACTTGTTCAAAATTTTATCTACTCAGCTATGTCCAATTGAGATGTGACAAAATGAGTGCCTCACTCTGAAGTATCCCTGCCCTTGGACCTTTGGCCCCTGGGCGGGTTAGAGGTGAGGGAGTCTTTTCCTTTCCAGTTATCTGCAGAGCTACCTTATGCCACCATCTGTGAACTCTGAACTCTGCTTTAACAGATGGTCCTTATTTTTCACACAATACATAATTTTCCTAAGGCCACTATCACAGCCCCAAATGTATGCTTCGGCTTCCAAACATTTAAGCTAAGGCACTCTGCCATTCTTCTGGGGGGTCCACAGTGGTGAAGCAATGGTTTCCATGTATCGTTTCTGTCTGTGGTTCTGTCACTTCATCACACAGAAATGACTGGACAAACTCCCATCCAAATTTGGAGATAACCTAACTTAATTAAAAGTCAGATGTTATGCATAAATCTCACAATCTTCTAGAGTCATCCTCCAAAGCCATTAAAACACAGGTACTATAAGAGGCAGCCGTAATGGCCAATTGGAGAAAGCCATTCACATTAAGATGCTATGGACCAGGACAAATGTGAGCCTCCATCACAAAAGCACAGAGGCAGAGGCTTTCAGTGTCCCATATTGATTTGTGAATGAGCAGCTTCTCCATGCTGATGCTCATGCCTCAGAGTGCTCCCGGGTGAGCAGCAGCAGGGAAATTGCTTATTTAACCATGATTAATGGGGTTCTTGACCGATATATAGAATAATGTAAGTAACTTCATACTTTATGGTCTTCACACACACAATCCATATATATAGACAATAATTCCACAGCATATTCCTTCCTTCAGAAACAGAAGTAGAGTCAACACAGTGTTACAAGATCTACTGCAAATCCTCATTTCAATTTCTATCTTCTGAGTAGTTTTATGCCTGGGTCAATGATATTATTTATTTTTAGCTGACTACAAGGGAGTCTAAGATACTCTGTTTGAGAAAATAAATCCCCAAGATCTGGAACAGATTGTTTTGTATCCATGCAGACAAGAGGAGCTGGCATTCCTCAGGACATTTCCATTCCTCCAAGGGTGTGTATACCCTGGTGAGTGGTGGCGATGAGGAAGGTGAGTTTGGTTCAGTGGTGGATCTTGCGTTCTAAGTGGCTATAGAATCCTCAGAAAACAAAATAAATGAAATCGACCATGTCAGTTCCTTGGTATGATCTGGAATCACAGATCGTTTTATTTTTTTAACTTCTTTATTCAGCCCAGATGATGAGCATGCCTACTTTGCTCTGTTTCCGTTTTATGAAAAGAGGGTGGTGATAGCTACTTAGCTTGTAAATGGAACTCTGAAAGAATCTGGAAATACCTAAAAGAAAGAGATGTGGGAGGTATTGTTTCCTTGCAATGAACACAGAATTTATGTAACCCGAATGCTACCAGCATTTATTCACTCATCTTCCCTTAACTTCAGATTTGTTTGCATGAGTTTTGACTGCTTAGATTCCTAATTATCCTGTCACCAGTGCTGTCATTCACTGGGCGGAAAACATTTTCCATTTTTATATCATCATTTATGGAATGGTATTTGTAAGGTATATTGCTGAGTTAAAATGAGGAAACTGAGGCCAGTGTGAGAAAATGAGAATCCAATTTATTCAGCTCCCGGGCGAGGTTCTGTGGTCCGGGAAGGGGCCAGAGAAGTTGCACTGGGCTTCTCAGTGTGTGGGGTTTTATAGGGAGTGGAGGTAATTGATTGGTTTTTAGGGAAACAAAGAGCAGACAGTTTCATTGGTGAGTTTCATTGGTGAGGGGAAGTCAAGGTGCTGATGGGGCGAGCTGCCATTGGTTGCCAGGCGGGACTACTGGTGGGTTGACCGGCTGGGGAGGTCAATGTTAAGCTGCCGTTGGACAAATCTTTGGTGGGCTTTTTAAATTTTGAAGGGGTCGAGTGAGGAATGCAGGAGTGGGTGTGTGGAGCCTGCATAGAGAGACCAGATAGGAGTGGGTGTGGGGAGCCAGCATAGAGAGGCTGGCATGGGGAGAGATAAGTGTGTCAGCATGGAGAGGTCGGCACGGGGAGAGATAAGTGTGTCCATTTAACTCCCAGTGAGGCAGCTGGCCTTACGGTATTATACGCACTGATTTCAATAATTAAGTTAAATAATAATTACAACTAAAAGGATGTTGCCATCCTTTTAATTTTTTAATTGTGGGCTTAAAAAAATCAGCGGTTGCAAGTCAAGCCTTCTGATCTTCCTCCTCAAGTTAGATGGTAAAGAGTGGTAGACTTGGAGCACATGTGAGCTTCAAGGAGCGAAACAGGCACAGCTCCTACCGCTCTTAGGTCTACTATGTCTCCCACAGTGTGTCATGGATAGCCTGCATCACAGTCTCCTGGGGTGCTTCTTTAACATGCAGGTTCCCAGGCCCCCACAAAACAATCTGGGGTATAGGGCCTGAGGCTCTGCATTCTTAAGTGTCTCCATAAGTGGTTCTTATGCATATTACATCTCGCTCTGCAGTGCTGTAGACGCGGGATTGCAGTTAGCTCAGAGTCCCCTGCAGGAAGACTGTGATGGTTAATACTGTGTGTCAACTTGACTGAGCTAAAGGATGCTCAGAGAGCTTGTTACATATTTTTCCTGGGTGTATCTGTGAGGGTGTTTCCAGAGGAGATTAACATTTGAATTGGTAAACTGAGGACAGAAGACCCTCTCACCCATGTGGGTGGGCATCGTCCAATTCCTGGAGGGCATGAATAGAGCCAAAAGTAGAAAAATGGCAAATCTGTGCTCCACTTGGACCCTCAGACATCAGTTCTCAGGCCTTCGGGTTTGGAGTGGAACTGTCCCACTGGCTTTCCTGGTGCTGCAGCTTACAGACAGCAGATCATAGGATTTCTCCCCCATCATCACATGAGCCAATCCCTCATTCGCTATATCCTATTGGTTCTGGAGGACCCTGTGGTTATGTCACTTCCTCTTACAAAAATGACTGGACAAATTTGGAGATAATCTGACTTAAATTAAAGCTAGATGTTATGACTAAATCTCACAATCTTCTAGAGTCATCCTCTAAAGCCACCAACAGAACGGCTGTATCATGGACAGAATGTTCACAAAGAACCCAAAAACAGGATTGGGCTCACATTTTTTTTTTTTTTTTTTTGAGACAGAGTCTGGCTCTATCATCAGGTTGTAGTGTAGTGGCACGATCTCAGCTCACTGCAACCTCTGCTTCCCGGGTTCAAGCGATTCTCCTGCCTCCACCTCCCGAGTAGCTGGGACTACAGGCACGCGCCACCACACCCAGCTAATTTTGTATTTTTAGTAGAGACAGGGTTTCATCATGTTGGCCAGGATGGTCTCGATCTCTTGACCTCGTGATCCACCCACCTCGGCCTCCCAAAGCGCTGGGATTACAGGCATGTGGGCTGACATTTTATGGCACACTGTGTCTCTTTTTTCCTCAGTAACCACCGTTGCCTCTATTTATGCATTTGTGAGTTTTGATCATTGTTTAATAAACTTAGAAGCTGCTGCACTTGTTCCAGCCATTTCTTGTTCCTGGCTCTGCCCTCAGGTCTCCGCTCCTCCAGCCCAAGAAGGTCACCTGATTGCCAAGAATAAAACTTAGAGATAAAGCAGATCTCTTCTCTCCTCTAGGAGGCTTTCCAAGGCTGTTGTAGGTCCTTTTCAGAGCTACAGCTAGGCATCATCCTGACTAGGAAGGAACTGAATTCTACTCAGACTTAGCTTGGAAACAAAGTAGCTGGACTCGGTGTGATGTTTGTCCGTTTCAATCCTTACTACAGAGCAGGGGCATCCATCAGCGGTTCGTTTCCTCCTCTCAAATGACCACCACTCCTACAATCCTGTCCTTTCGAGAAATTATCTCCTTTATTTTAGAAAGTACTGCCTCAAATAAATGATTTGACCAACTAAATGATTTGATGTCTATTTCAGTACCATTATTCTTGAAGGCATGGATAATCTGCTATCCACTGCAGACTTTTCCCCGAGGTATATTTTTCTAAAAGGTGGTATCTTTGGTCAAAGGGGGCTTTTAATAGGCACAGTGAAAGGTTCTACCTTTTCTGAGATAATTGCTGGCAACTGGGATTAGCAAGACAGTGAGGCACTTTATCCTTTATCACTTGCTGTGAATGAAATTGACTAGGATCATACACAGCAGGAGTTAAGGGTAAAGTGCTTCTTTGCTGTAGTTCAGCACTTGCTACCTCTCCTCTTTCAGAAAAGGGAAAAAAGAAAAGGGAAATGGACTCAGGGTAAACAGACAAAATGACGCCTGTAGTTAAAAGCTTCCCACTAGAACACCTTAATGAGATCTTTCTTTCTTACTATGGAATGACATAGAGTTTTCATCAACCAAGATTATGTAAACTAGTGAAGTTTATAGGCAGAATTCCAAACTCAGCCATTCTATGATAATATATATATATTTTTTTGAGATAGAGTCTTGTTCTGTTGCCCAGGCTGGAGTGCAGTGGCGCAATCTCGGCTCACTGCAACCTCTGCCTCCCAAGTTTAAGCAATTCTCCTCCTCAGCCTCTTAAGTAGCTGGGACTACAGGCACCTGGCACCACACCTGGCTATTTTTTATATTTTTAGTAGAGATGGGGTTTCGCCATGTTGGCCAGGCTGGTCTTGAACTTCTGACCTCAAGTGATCTTACCCACCTCAGCCTCCCAAAGTGGTGGGATTACAGGCGTAAGCCATCATGCCCGCCCTCTACTATAAAATGCTATTAATGGAACTTGTTTTTCTTTAATGTTATTTAGATCAGGTTTACAAGAAAATCCAAAAAGCCAGTGTTTATCAGGTTAATAATTAGCATTACAAATAACTTCATCTTCTAGGCCCATAGCCATCAGTTTACTTATATTGCTTGTGATGTATATCAGGTGACAATATACATACACATATTTAACACATGTGAAGCCTACCACATGCCAGACACTAAGTACTCTGCACACGATACCGCACTTAAAACCCTATGAGGTAGATTTTATTATGACCATTTTACAGGTGGTATAACCGAGACAGACAGGTAAGTATCTTGTCCAAGGTCACAACAATAAGTAAATGGTGGAACCAGAATAGTTTAGATCTTTGCTACTCAAAGTGTGGTCCTGGATCTAGCAGGGTGGGCATCACCTGGTTGATGGAAATGCAGACTCTCAAGCCTAACCAAGTCTTGCTCTGTAGCCCAGGCTGGAGTGCAGTGGCATGATCTTGGATTTGCTGGTGGACAGCAAAGGCTTTGATGAATACGTGAAGGAACCAGGAGTGAGAATAGCTTTGAGAAAAATGAGCACAATGGCCAAACCAGAGTTATCATCATTTGTGATGGCAAAAACCTCACCATAAAAACTGAGAGCACTTAGAAAACAGCAGAGTTTTCTTGTACCCTAGGAGAGAAGTTTGAAGAAACTATAGCTCATGACAGAAAAATTCAGACTGTCTGCAACTTTGCAGATGGAGCATTGGTTCAGCATCAGGAGTGGGATGCGAAGAAAAGAACAATAACAAGAAAATTGAAAGATGGAACATTCGTGGTAGACTGTGTCATGAGCAATGTCACCTGTTCTCGGATCTATTAAAAGGTAGAATAAAAATTCCATCATCACTTTGGACAGGATTAGCCATAAGAATGAACAAGCTCAGTTAAATGAGCAAATCTCCATACTGCTTCTTTTTTTTCATTACTGTGTTCAATTATCTTTATCACAAACATTTTACATGCAGCTATTTCAGTGCTGAATTAATTAGGATTATCCCTCTGGTTAAGAAATAAATGTGTTTGTGCTAAAAAATAAAAAATAAAAAAATAAAGAAGTGATATTAACATAACCTACATAATCAACTTTGGGAAATTAAATCAAACCATGGAAAGGCAAATAAATCCTCCTCCCATCTTAGCTCATGCATATACATATATTTACATGTTATATATTTACATATATTATATACATATATTTATATTTATGCATCTATAAAACAAAAACCAAAAAAACATGAAGATAAGACAAAGCTTTTCCTTAGAAGTCTTCTTCTAAGGGGTTGGTTCAGGTGCTTTTCAAATGGATGGCAGCAACTGATTTTTTTTTCTGCAAATCACATTGTGTTGATTTAGATGACCATCAGTTTAAGGTAGGATTGATTTGGAGCTACTTTCACCTATAGATAAGGCTTTCATGTAACTTTTATGGTTTTGTAAAAGTAATAATTCGTTTTATAAAAATAACAGTGTTTGGTGGAGGAAAATGAATAAGGTCTCCCACTTTTGCTGTTATGATAGAAATGCCTAACATCTAATATGCCCCCAGTAAGCAAATAAATCACTGCAACTGGATATGATTAAGCTAACTAGATATTTGGCAATTTTGTTTTAAATAAATGGCCCATTATATTCTATCAGAAGATCACTTCCCACTCTCTTAGCTTTTAATTTATTATTTTTGAATAGGCTGAAGAATCATGAGGATATATGTATATTGTCTGCACTATATCTTCAAATAATAGAACAGATTTTGATTCAGAGCAAACTACATGCTATGACAACAGAATAAAATGCAGATGAAAATAAAATAAAATGCAGTTTAGTCAATCAGATATTTCAGTACCATTAAAGTGTGTAAGCTTTTGTCATGAATCAGTTTTTTAAAATCTAAAAGAGTTGCCTTGTGGATTATAGTGCAGGGACTTAAGCTGAATTTGCAGTAGGACTATTTTATTATTTCTTCAAACAGGAAACCACAGACAATTCAGTGTGAAGTCATTTTCTATTTTTAAAATAATTGAATCTGAGACATAACTATTAGTATGACAGTTTCACAGAGCAAAAAATAAGATGAATAAGTGGGTCTGAAATGCTGGCTAATGGAGCAATACATTTCAAAATTACATATTCATTTATGTACTTCTACCACTTACAGTTTCATTCATCATATCGTTTTTTGGCCATTTGCTAGAGAGTATTTCCAATTCTAATGTATTTCTAACAGATATTTCCTGCTGTGATCACTCCTTTGTAAGGTAGAGTTCTGTAATATTTCTAGTTTACATGAGCAGATTGTCTAGTAGATCTATGATGGCTGACTAAATATATTAATACTTTTATTTAGTCAGTAATCTGGATGTAAGGCACATAAATACCCCATATAAACAGGGAGCAGGCAGAGGCTTCCATCCTTCTGATTAAGGCTGTGTGGCCTTCAGCAAGTCACTTAACTTACCTGAACCCTGAGTATTCCAATGTGAAAAAATAGGTGAAATTAGATTATCTGTTATAGTACCTTTGTAATTTTATGTCCTATATTAACTATTCCACAACTATATTTAATTTGGGCCAAGTCAGAATTGATGAAGAAAAATCTGAATTAAAGAATGTATTTTTAAATCAATGTAATTTTTAACCTTTTTTTTTCCTTTTGAGATAGGGCCTTGCTCTGTTGCCCATACTGGAGTGCAGTGGTGTGATCACAGCCCAATGCAGCTTCAACCTCCCGGGCCCAAACTATCCTCCTGATCAGCCTTCTGAGTAGCTGCAACCACAGGTGTGCACCACTACACTCACCAATTTTTTTTATTTTTATTTTTTGTAGAGATGAAGTCTCTCTGTGTTGGCCAGGCTGGTCTCAAACTCCTGGGCTCAAGTGATCCTCTCGCCTCTTCCTTCCAAAGTGCTAGGATTATAGGTGGGAGCCACCACATTCAGCCCAAGTTTTAAACTTTAAAATTGCATAGGACCTGGGACTAGGTAAGCAAATGTCATTTGTATGTAAACAGATTTTTTAAAATATATAACCATGCTCTAAAGTATTTTTTAAATTTTCTTTATAATTTTGTTTATAAGTTTTTTGTAGTAAAATCTTTGTAATACAAAAATAACATTATCTAGGCTTACGCCTGTAACCCAGCATTTTGGGAAGCCAAGGTAGGTGGATCACTTGAGCTCAGGAGTTCGAGATCAGCCTGGCTAACATGGCAAAACCCCATCTCTACTAAAAATACAAAGCTTAGCTGGGCGTGGTTGCACACACCTGAAATCTCAGCTACTCAGGAGGCTGAGGCAGGAAAATCGCTTGAACCCAGGAGGCAGAGACTGCAGTGAGCTGAGATCATGCCACTGCACTCCAGCCTGGGCAACAGAGCAAGACTCCATTTCAAAAAAACAAACATTATTTATAAAATCTTCCCACTACGTCATTATACAACTTAGCAAATTGGTAGTAAAACTTTTGTGGAAAAATAGCCAGCAAATAAATGTTTTAAAAGTACAGATGAGGCTGGGCATGGTGGCTCATGCCTGTAATCCCAGCACTTTAGGAGGCCGAGGTGGGTGGATCACCTGAGGCCAAGAGTTCGAGACCAGCCTCGCCAACATGGTGAAATCCCATCTCTACTAAAAATGCCAAAAATTAGCCAGGCGTAGTTGTGGGTGCCTATAATCCTAGCTACTCAGGAGGCTGAGACAGAAGAATCGCTTGAACCTGGGAGGCAGAGGTTGCAGTGAATAGAGATTGCACCATTGCACTCCAGCCTGGGCGACAAGAGTGAAACTCCATCTCAAAAAAAGAAAGAAAAAAAAGTACAGATGATTAGCTTGCATCATTAGATTAAAACTCACAGTTATCGAAAACACGAAATATAGCACTCACAACAGCGTTTGACTGTGGGAGGACTGACTGCAAAAGGACATACAGGGACTTCTTGGAGTGATAAAAATATTCACTATCTTAATCTAAAAGTGTATACATAAAGATGCTCCCTTTGTAAAATGCTATTAAGCTGAAGACAAATTAATGTACTTAATAGAGTTTATGTTATATATCAACTTTTTAAAAAGGCTTTGGATTCACTAATAGTTTTTTCAAAAAGAATTTCAATCCCTTTATTAATTGAAAACTAAATAAATTCCAAGATCCATCTGCAATGTAGGAAGTAACTTATGCTGTAACTATGATACTCAAAAAGAAGAGAAATGAGTGGGAAGACAAAACAAAACATATGGCTGAGTTTTGTGGAGTGTTATGTGAGGTAATTTTTCGTTATTTCTCAGGGTTTTGGAATTGGATTTGTATTTCCTTTGGATGCCACACTATGCTGTGATGGATATTTAGATTGAGCAAACCAACCCTATTATGTTCTGGTTATGCAATAGATTATAAGCTTCTAGAAAAAAGAGAACTTTTTTCATGTATATTTTTGTATCCTCCAATGCTCATGGCCAAGTTTTTAGTATTTAATTGGCATTCAATTTGTTAAATTGGATTTCAAATATATAGGATAAAAAACTAGCATCAAAAATGTATTTTAAAAGGAAATATATCAAAATTTGATAGAAAAATAAGACTTGGCCGGGCGCGGTGGCTCAAGCCTGTAATCCCAGCACTTTGGGAGGCCGAGGCGGGTGGATCACGAGGTCAAGAGATCGAGACCATCCTGGTCAACATGGTGAAACCCCGTCTCTACTAATACAAAAAATTAGCTGGGCACGGTGGCGCGTGCCTGTAATCCCAGCTACTCAGGAGGCTGAGGCAGGAGAATTGCCTGAACCCAGGAGGCGGAGATTGCGGTGAAACGAGATCGCGCCATTGCGCTCCAGCCTGGGTATCAAGAGCGAAACTCCGTCTCAAAAAAAAAAAAAAAAAAAAAGAAAAATAAGACTTGATGAGTGATCAAATTAGTCAAAATATACCAAAGTAGTCAAAGTATAACAGATAAATACATACTATGAATCACCACATAGAATAATGAAGTCTCCATAGAAATTTTTAAAAATGAAAATTAAAATAACTGTAGTTATCAATAATAAATTAGTGTTGGCTGGGTGCTGTAGCTCACAACTGTAATCCCAGCATTTTTGGAGGCCAAAGTGGGCAGATTGCTTGAGCCCAGGAGTTCAAGACCAGCCTGGGCAATATGGTGAAACCCCATCTCTACAAACATATAAAAATTAACCAGGCGTGATGGCACATGCCTGTAGTCTCACCTACTAGGGAGGCTGAGGTAGGAGGATCACCTGAGCCCAGGGAGGTCGAGGCTGCAGTGAGCCATAATCGTGCCACTGCACTCTAGCCTGGTTGACAGAAAGACCCTGTCTCAAAAGAAAAAAGGAAAAAAAAGAGTAGTGTTATACTTATGCCAAGAGAAAGCAAAATTTCATTAATTACATAATTAATTTGAAAAGGAGTCTCACTCTGTCACCCAGGCTGGATTGCCGTGGTGTGATCTCGGCTCACTGCAACCTCTGCCTTCCAAGTTCACGCAATTTTCATGCCTGAGCCTCTCAAGTAGCTGGAATTACAGGGGTACACCACCATTTCCAGCAAGTTTTTGTATTTTTAGTAGAGATGGGGCTTCATCATGTTGGTCATGCTGTTCTTAAACTCCTGACCTCAAGTGATCCACCTGCCTTGGCCTCCCAGGTGCTGGGATTACAGGCCGTGAGCCACCACGTTCAGCCAAAATTTCACTTTAAAATTAAATCAGAAATCAATAAAAATCCTATGAAACCCTTAAAAGTGTTCTAGAGTAACTCTCAGAATTGCTGCAAAATTTCTCAGTATTTTCTCATCCTCCTATATGCTTTTTTTTCAACATCAACATCCAAAATAATGTTTTAATTATTTGTCATGATATTTTATTAGCTTATGTTAATTATTAATAGGGACAAGATATTTTTCATGTTTTTATTACAACTAAACAATATTTGCATAGATTAAATCAATCTTTTGTTTGCCTAGCTTGAGTACTTCACTTAAACTAATGTTTTTACGAGATTTAAAAACAGTTCCAAACATGGAGGAAAGAGCTCCAAGCCTTAATAGGTTAGAAAGGTGGTAAGTGATGGGCCTTATAGGAGTTAAAATTACTAATCTTGAACAGCTTAAAAGTTTGATTTCTGTGAATTGACTGGAGTACCATCTAAGACACAAGTATCCCTAAAGAGTTGAACTTGGCTATAATCAAGTCTCTAGAGCCAAATTCAGTTTACAGAGAATGAAACAACAAGTTAAATGATGTGAGAAGGAAGCAATTGACAAATTCAGAATGTTGGACATTTCTGCTGTATAACTGATCCTGTTTCTGCAACAAGTAAATGGCAGGGAAAAAAAGAAGGGAAGACTGGCGCAGTTTAAAAGAGACAGAAAGAGAAAACATAGCTGAATGCAATGTATGTTGGATCCTTATTCTCAAAATCAACTGTAAAAATACATTTTAGAGACAATCAGGAAAATTCTATTTATTTATTTATTCTATTATTATTTTTTTGAGATGGTGTCTCACTCTGTCACCAGGCTGGAGTGCAGTGGCACAATCTCAGCTCACAACAACCTCTGCCTCCTGGGTTCAAGCAATTCTCCTATTTTGTATTTTTAGTAAAGACGGGGTTTCACCATGTTGGCCAGGATGGTCTCGATCTCTTGACCTCATGATCCGCCCGCCTCGGCCTCCCAAAGTGCTGGGATTACAGGTATGAGCCACCACGCTCAGCTAGGAAAATTTTATTATGGAGTTGTTAATTACATGATGCCAAAGGATAGTTATTAATTCTGTTAGGTGCAATCAGGGTAATGTGGCTATGTAAGAATATGTTCATATTTTTTGAGATGCACAATAAGATATGTAAATGAAATAATATGACATCTGGGCTTAAAATATTTTGCACAAGAAAAAGACAAGAGAGATGTGAGTCAAATGTGGCAAAATTCTGATAAATGTTGAATATGGGTGACAGGTAAGTGGGAGTTCATTGGTGTGTGTTTTAAAATAGTCACAAAACCCATCGGTATGCTGCATCCAGACCCATCTCACATGCAACAATACACAAAGACTCAAAACAGAGAAGGAGGAAGATTTACCATCCAAACAGAGAGTAAAAATAAACAAACAAAAAGCAGGAGATGCAATTCTCGCCTCTGATAAAGTAGGCTTTAAAGAAACAAAGATCAAAAGAGGCAAAGAAGGACATTACATAATGGCAAAAGGATCAATGTAACAAGAAGAGCTAACGATTCTATAGATCAACGAGACAGAAAATTAACAAGGACATCCAGGACTTGAACTCAGACCCGGAACAAGTAAACTTAATAAACATTTATAGAACTCTCCACTTCAAATACACAAAACATACATTACCACCTCACACCTATTCCAAAAGTGACTACATAATTGGAAGTAAATCACTCCTCAGTAATCGCATAGCATTTCATAGGTTTAAATGAAATATTGGTTAGCTGCTTGTTTGTTATTTTCTTCCCTTATTCCTTCCTGTCTACATCATTAAGTATAATTATTGGTATAAAAGTGTTTTTCAATACCCATTACTAAATTGCATTCTAGCCTGGGCAAGAAAGCAATACTCCCATTCTCTCTCTCTCTTTCTCTTCCTTTTTCTTCCTGTTCTTCATTCTTTTTTTCTTTCTTTCTAAAAAAAAAAAAAAATAGTCACAATAAAATTTGTAAAAGGCAAAGGCAAAAATGGATTGACATATCCTTATTGAAATTAAATAAAAATGATTTTTAAAAATATTGGCAGGGGCAGGTTGTGGTGGCTCAAGCCTATAATCCCAGCACTTTGGGAGGCCGAGGCAGGCAGATCACTTGAGGTCAGGAGTTCGAGATCAGCCTGGCCAACATGGTGAAAACTTAACTCTACTAAAAATACAAAAAATTAGCTGGGCATGGAGGTGTGCCCCTGTAATTCCAGCTACTCAGGAGGCTGAGGCACGAGAATCACTTGAACCCTAGCAGGAGAGATTGCAGTGAGCTGAGATCATGCCACTTCACTCCAGCCTGGGCAACAGAGGGAGACTGTCCCAAAAAAAAAAACAAAAAACTGATGGGCTTCAAATACATATACATTGTTCATCGTCTACACAATCCTCTAAAGCTTGTGGCATTAATAAGTTTTACATCTGCTTGTATCTTTTACCTGCTAATTCTGCTTTCTATAAATATACCACAAGATAATAAGAGAACAAGAAAAATAATTTATGCAAAATATTCACATAAATTTGTAACAGTGAAAAAACAGGAGGCCATGAAACTAAGTATTATATGTGAATATAATGAAAGACAGAAATCCATCAAAGGTGACAAGAATTTGAACTATGTAAATATATAAAACTAAGCAGATACACTGGCATCAGTTACAAGAAATTTTAAGTATTAAGACCCTTGCACAGTCCCAAATGACAGAAAACCCAACCCAAACTGGCTAGGGAAAAGAGGAAATTTATTGGCTGATTAAAATTAAAGTTTAAAAGGCACAAAAATCTCTCCAGAATGGATTATAGACCTAAATGAAAACATAACATTGTAAAATGTCTAAAAGAAAACACAGGATAAAAATCTAACTGAGCTTGTTTTTTGGTGATCGGTTCTAAAATGTAGTATCAAAAGCAAAATCCATAAAAGAAAAAATACGTTTAGTTGTACTTTATTAAAACTAAAAGTTTCTTCTCTATGAAAGACTATGTTAAGAGAATGAAAAGACAAGTGATAGACTGTAAGAAAATTTTTTTGTGAAACACTTATAAAACATTTGTATCCAAAATATATACAAAACTTGGGCTGGGCGCAGTGGTTCATGCCTGTAATCCCAGTAATTTGGAAGGCTGAGGTGAGATGATTGCTTGAGCTCAGGAATTCGATACCAGCCTGGACAACACAGTGAGATCTTGTCTCTAAAACACACACACACTCTCTCTTAAAACAGAACAATAAGAAAAAAAAATTATAAAATAGGCAAATATAAACAGATACTTCACTAACAAATATATACAGATGGCAAGTAAGTATATGAAAAGATACTTAACATCTTTGGTGATTAGGAAATTAAGAACTAAAACAAACTATGGCAAAAAGTAAACAAACAGACAATACCAAAGGCTGACAAGGACACGAAGCAACAGAGACTCTGATTCATCGCTGATGGAAATTTTTATTAAATAGTATAGCTAGTTTAGAAGACAGCTTGGCTTAACATGGGATCCAGCAATTACTCTCCTAGGCATTTCTCAAATAGATTTGAAAACATATCCATGCAAAAGCCTGCACTTAAATGTATATAGAAGCATTTCTCACAATGGTCAAAAATTGGAAGCCACCAAGATGTCTTTCAATAAGTGAATGGATGAAAAAAATGTGCCACATCCACACTGTGAAATATTATTCAGTGATATAAAGAAATAAGCTATCAAATCATGAAATTATATGGAGAAACCTTAAATGATATTGATAAGGCAAAGAAGCCAATCTGAAAAGACTACATACTGTGTAACTCCAGCTTTATGACATTCAAGAAAAGGCAAAACTGTAGGACAGTGAAAAGATCAGTGGTTGCCAGAAGCTAGGGGGAAAGGGAGGAGTGGGGAATGAACAGGTGAAGCCCAGGGGATTTTTCAATTGGAGAAACTATTCTGTATGGTACTATAATGGTGAATGCCTGGTCTTACTAATTTGTCAAGACCCCCATATGCTTTATAGCATAAAGAGCAAATCTTAATGAATGCAAATTTTTTAAAAAATTATTTGGGAGATCATGGGATTTCAGGAAGAAATTCAGACTGTGACAAGAAATCTAACTATGTTACAAGTGCATAAATTAACCTTACCGAAGAGGTTAGCGAGAAAATGTGTGGGCCTAATTAACTTTGGAAATGAATGGAGTTTGTAAGAATAAAGGCAAAAGAATTGCAGATAAGCAGTGCACTCTAGTTGACAAAGTTCTTCTCACAGGAGTAAAAATGGGGTAAGAGTGAGGAAAGAGATGGTTTTCCCAAAGCTGGGTGAGTCACAAGAAAGGGAGTGGATGAGATGGATGATGAGCAACACAAATCATAAATGTCCACCATAAATAATGCATTTGATTATTTTTCCGTAATATTGTAAAATATGCTCACAATTTGGAAAAAAAAAGAAAGGCCAGGCACAGTGGCTCACCTCTGTAATCCCAACACTTTGGGAGGTCAAGATAGGCAGATCACTTGAGGTCAGGAGTTTGAGACCAGCCTTGCCAACATGGTGAAATGACATTTCTATTAAAAATTAAACAAACAAACAAACAAACAAACAAACAAACAGGCATGGTGGCACCTGCCTATAGTCTGAGCTACCCAGGAGGCTAAGGCAGGAAAATCACTTGAACCTGGAAGGCGGAGGGTGCAAAGAGCCAAGATTGTGCCACTGACTGCACCCCAGCCTGGGCAACAAGCAAGACTGTCTCAATAAATAAATTGGAAAAAAAGGAAATAAGATGAAGTTTAGTTTATGTCTTATAGACTTACCACAACTAGTCATATTCTATTTTTTAGATTTTATTATAATTTTGCATACAATGTCCAAAATATTTAAAGTTGAAGGAACAAAACACAAACCAATAATTTTACTAGGTTTAATGCATACCTTGCTCAAATTTTTATCAATCAAACACGTCATTTATAAGGTTATGAGAAATTTAAATCAGTAATAATAAAAATTTTCAAATACAGTGACAACAGCTGTGTTAAAGACATGCTTATGGCAACAAGATATCAATGATCGGACTGAGTGGGCATAATAAGATAGCAGTATCATGTAAATTAAACATAAGTGGGCCAGGTACATGGCTCACGCCTGTAATCCCAGCACTTTCAGAGGCCAAAGTGGGCAGATCGCCTGAGGTCAGGAGTTCAAGACCAGCCTAGCCAATACATTGAAACCCCCATCTCTACAAAAACGCAAAAATTAGCTGGGCATGATGGTGGGTGACTATAATCCCAGCTATTAGGGAGGCTGAGGCTGGAGAATCTCTTGAACACGGGAGGAGTATGTTGCAGTGAGCTGAGATCATACCATTGCACTCCAACCTGGGCAACAGAGTGAGACTCTGTCTCAAAGCAAAAAACAAAGAGATTAAAAAAAAAAGTGATAATTTCATTGTTATGTCCATTATATACAATCATATATGTGAGAGAAAAAGTAAGTTTAGATCTCCTCGTGAAAGCATACACAAAAACTATTTACCTGTAAAAATCATCTGTTTTCCCACAGTAGTAGATGTTGGCTTTTGGTACGATACAGATGCCATGGCTAAAGTCTTAACTGTGCTACTGGATTTTCTTCTTCAGCTTCTTCAAATCAGTTAAGCTGCACAGAAAGAACAAAAGACTCTTCAGTCCTTCCTCTCCCTGCCTGTGACCTGAACCAGGTGGTTGCTAAGGACTCTTTATGACAGGGAGATAGAATGTTCCTCTCAGCAGAGTTCTGCGTTCCAATCTCCAAGAGCATAGAGATACTGCTATAGCCTTCCCAGAACTTGCATCCAGTAGCAACTTTTCCTTATTTGTCAATATCAAGTTAGAACACACTTGTTCAGGTACTAGATCCAGTATGTGCTTATGTCTCAGATAACCTGGCAGGCTCAATCACCACTGTCTTTCAACATTTCACAAAGAATGTCTTGCAGAAATGTGTTGTAGCAAAAAACAAACAAAAAGCCCCCACAAACCATGGTTAAATATATTTGACAAACACTGGAAAGATAAAATACAGTAAAAAAAAAACATAAATGAATGAGATAATTACCCACACAAATATATATAGATATATTTTCAGTCTTATATTTCAATCCCTTCTTAAACACTGCTTGTCCTTGGGTCATGTCAATTTCTTTGTGGTTCTCAATCTGTGCAATGCTTTTTCATTGTTCTCAGCCTTTAAACATACAATTTGCTCTTCCTGTAATGTTGCTATGCAAATATTTCTTGTTCTCTGACAGCCAATGTCACATCTTCTCTTCTAGGAGGATGTCTGCAGGCACAGCTAAGTACTTTCTTCTTCATGTCCCTTTAACCTCTATAGCACTGTGTTTAGACCTATCTTTTTAACTCACCACATTAATTATTTGTCTATTTTATCGACCTCCCCACTAGTCTCTGACTTCTAAGAGTTTATAATGAAAGCATACTTATTTATATTTCAAATTCCAAAGACTGGTATGCAATAAATAGTTAATAGATGTTTGTGGGATGAATAAATGTATGAACAGCAATCAATCCTAGCTTGCACAGAAATATATTGACCACCTGATAATCCGTTGAAGATAAATTCTAACAGTAATTTTGTATTCAACACTAAATATATGGAGTTCTCCACTGTAAATGTAATACCTTTTATATGTTGATAATTAAAAGAAAAACACTATATTAACTCTGGAAAGGATTACACTAGGTTTACGGTAGGCAAAGAGATGTGCTACCCAGGTAGGTTCCCTTTCAAGGAAGGGCTTGTAGCCCAGCTGGAGGAAGGACTGTCAGCAGACAGCATCCAGCTGTCAGCACTTTCAGGGTCTGCTTTAGCTGCAGAGAGCTGCCTCCTCTGCCTGAGGTCAAGCCTTTTCCAGGGCAGCCTATGTCAGGTGATTGGTATAAAGACCAGTCATTTCTCATCAGGTTGGTCAAAGCTGTGTTGAGCCCTTATCATAGTTCTTCTTCCTCTGATCAATCCTGCTTCCTCTCCTTTCCTTTCACAGGTATTGAACCCAAATTACCACCTTGCCCCCAACTTCAAGAGAACCTGACCTGAGATAACTAGACAGCGTAAGCAGATATGCACAAATGTATTATACAAGAGTGCTTCTCATTTTAAACACTCAAACCTTCTAGCCAGAAACTGACTATATTTCCCCAGTGTGGGCAACTAGAGTCAGTCACTGTTGTGTTACTGATCTTTGCTGTCATTTTCTTTGGTCCTGACCTGCATTGCACTCTTCTTTACCTCCCTACTGGCCCGCTACAGTTTCAGAAGCTTTCCTACTCTTCTGCGGTTAATTAATTCTGGTTCCTATAGTCAAGGGCTCTCTATCTCTAGCTGAAAGTATCTTTCTTTGAAAAGTTCCTATTTGTGTCTTTGGAACTACCATTTTCCAAGGCACCCAACTTTGGACATTCCTAGTAGAGAGAAGCCTGCTTACATCACTTTCGGTTTTAAGGATGCTGAGAAGAGAATGAAGGAACCTAAATGAAGAAAATAATTATTCGGTAAACAAGGCAGAAAATAAATGAGATCGGCCAAGCACAGTGGCTCATGCATGTAATCCCAGCACTTTGGGAGGCCGAGGTGGGCAGATCATGAAGTCAGGAGTTTGAGACCAGTCTTGCCAACATGGTAAACCCCATCTCTACTAAAATACAAAAATTAGCCGGGCATGGTGGTGTGCACCTGTAATCGCAGCTACTCGGGAGGCTGAGGCAGGAGAATCACTTGAACCCAGGAAGAGGAGTTTGTAGTGAGCTGAGATCGCGCCATTGCACTCCAGCCTGGGTGACGGAGCAAGACTTTGTCTCAAAAAGGAAGAAGAAGAAAAAAGAAATGAGATCTTGGTTTTTGTTGGAAGACATCCCATTAACCCTTCATGGGAAATGCGGGCTTCTGCTTTGCCTTGGAGAGTGTTAGAAACTTTAATCTGTTGCAGGCTTAGGGTCAGACATTCTGATGGCAAAGGCTGGAGGGAAGGGAAAATACAAGAGAAGAACCAGATAGTTCTTCTTCACAAAATTATTCCACTAATTCGAGATATATTTAGGTTCATTTGTTTTGTGTTGTTTCACTTTTTAGAAATTTAAAATTTTATTTCTCAAGTAACATATTTACATAGTTTCAAAGTAAAATCCTTAAGGGATGGTCAGAGAAGTCTACCTTTTACCCTTGTTCCCTCTTCCTGTTCCCTCCTTTTTCTCTTGCAGGAAACATTTTTAAAAATATAACTACAAGGCATGGCACAGTGGCTTACACCTGTAATCCCAGCACTTTGGGAGTTCAAGATGGGTGAATTGCTTGAGCCCAGGAGTTTGAAATTAGCCTGGGCAACATGGCAAGACCTCGTCCCTATAAAAATTAGCTGGACACAGTGGTCTGTGCCTATGGCCCCAGCTACTTGGGAGGCTTAGGTGGGAGGATCACTTGAGAGCCCAGGAGTTTGAGACTACAGGGAGCTGCATTGCAGCCTGGGTGACAGACTGAGACCTTGTCTCAAATACAAACATATATATAAACATATATATGGAAGAATTATATATATATATAAAGAATAATATATATAATTATATGTTTACCTTTCCTGAATAAATGGTAACATACTGAACATACTGTCTTTTACCTTGCTTTTTTCTCTTAACAATACATCTGGAGATCACTCCATAGCATTACATAAAGATATTTCTCCTCCCCCACCTCTTTAGTACAGCTGCAAAATGCATTTACCAGTTTATTCAACCAGTCCACTATTAGTGGTCAATTGGGCAGTTTCCAATTTTTTTGCTATTACAAAAATTGCTGCCAAGTGTTGTTTTCTGCATACGTCTTCTCAGATTTTTTGCAGACATCTTTGGGATAGATTCCTAGAAATGATATTGCTGGGTCAAAGGAAAAAGACATATGTAATTTTGCTCAGTGTTGCTAACCCTACCACCATCATGGTTATACCATTTTGTATTCTCATCCACAATACCTGAGAATGCCGATTTTTATACAGCCTCATCCACAGACTGTCATGAAACTTTCTAATTTTTTTCAATATGACAGGTAAGAAATAGTAACAGCAATTTACACCTCTGTTCTTGTTAGTGTGATTGAACATGTTTTCATGTGAGTCAGGGACCTGTGCATTATACACTATGAATTGTCTAGTCTCTAATCTCTTTTTCTATCAAGTTGTTGACTTTGTTCCATCCTACATTTTTTAAAAATGAGCTAACATTTCTAAAGAGACACGTAAACAGAGAATGACAATACAATGCAGTTAGGGTAATGATAATTGTAGTAATACGTTTAGTAAATACCTGATTTCTCATGTCAGGGGAACAGAGAGGAAGATCACTTGCCCGGAGCAAAGACAGAAGCTGAGGGCTGACGATGTAGTGAGGCAGGGTTTCCTTGAGGAAGCGAGGTTTGAACTGTGTTGTAGAGAATGACTAGGATCCAGACAAGGGAGAGGGAGCTGGAGGTTGGGGTGGGTGGTGAGGGCATTTGGGGCAAAGGGTATAGCTTGAGCAAAAGGCTGGAGGGGAGAAACAGCCAGCAGGACTGTGCATAGCAAAAATACAAGTTCCGCATTGCTGGAGAGTCATGACTAAGAGGGTGAGCTGGGAGGTGAGGCTAGAGTTCTACTCTGTAGGCAATGAGGACCCTTGAGGGTTTTACATTCATTCATTCATTCATTCATTCATTCATTTATTTGATGCAGAGTCTCACTGAGTCACTCAGGCTGCAGTGCAGGGGCTCAATCACAGCTCACTACAGCCTTGACCTGGGATCCGGTGATCCTCCCACCTCAGCCTCCAGAATAGCTGGGACTCCATGAGACAGGGTCTCACTATGTTGCCCAGGCTGGTCTGGAACTCTTGGGCTCAAGCAATCCTCCTGACTCAGGCTCCCAAAATGCTGGGATTACCGGCGTAAGCCACCGCGCCTGTCCCTCTGAAAGATTTTAAATAGGCAGAGACTGGTTGGTATTGGGTTTAAATAGAAGCCACCTGACTGTGTGGAGAATGGGCTTCAGAAAAGCGAGGAGTCCGGGGCCCAGCAGGTAACTGTTGAAGTGGTTCAGGGGAAAGGAGATGGGGCCTGAACTAAACCAGGCATGGAGGATACATATTTGGAGTGTGCATTGAAGAGTAAGTATGACCCCCAGTTTTCTAGTTTGGCTGACTCGTGAGTAGTAGCATCCCAAAATAACACAGAGGAAAAACAGAAGAAAGAAAACCGAGGCTAATAAATAAATTGATGGCATTAACTAGATGTGGATTTGTACATGCTGCACAACAAGCTAATAGAACAGTTAAAATTAAGCCCAAAGTGTCATAAAATATTGTGACAGCGACTGAACTCATTACTGGGACTAAAAGTAGTCCCCATGGGCCACCAGATGCCTTTTATTAGAGAAAATCCCCTATTGTTTATGAATCAATAGTTGCCTCTTCTAATGAAACTCAGAGTTTGCTGCTCATTTTGGCTATTGTCTTGCTTCAGTAATTTAATAGCTACTTCAGAGTTGATAACCACTTCACCAGTTACAACTGTGGAGGCCAATGCAGTGGCCCTGTAAAAATATCTTGTTTTAACAGTTGCGAAATAATCAAGGCATACATTTTAATGATATAAAAGAGATACAAACTAGAAGCTTTTGTCATACAGCAGTGATAGATCTCTAGAGGAACACAGGTCAGAATATGCTACAATTACATAATAACGTTCAAATATCCTATTACTAAGCACACTTCGCCAACTGGGAAGCTTTGCCACTATGTATCAGTGAACCTTTCCTTATACTTTTAAGTACTATGTGTATAGTACTTAAATATACATGGTACTTAAACATGTGTGTGTGCATATATATATATATATATATTTTTTTTTTTTTTTCTTTTGAGACAGAGTCTCACTGTTGTCCAGGCTATAAAGTACAGTGGTGGGACTATAGCTCACTACAGCCTCAAACTCCTGGGCTTAAGAAACTCCCCCAACCTCAGCCTCCAAGTAGCTGAGACTAGAGGTGTGTGCCACCACACTTGGCTAATTTTTATACATTTTGTAGAAACAAGGTCTCACTGTTTCCCAGGCTGATTTTGAACTCCTGGGCTCAAGCCATCCTCCTACCTCAGCCTCCCTAAGTGCTGGGATTATACTTGTGAGTCGCCGCACTCAGCCTAGTACCACATATTTTTATGTCTTTTCCATGTATTCTGCATTCAGGAAATAATCTGGAAAACACACTGAATAAAGCAACAGACTTGGCTTCAAATCCCAACAACTATTCTGAGTAACATTGGTAGGTTGCTTTTCTATGAAATGAGAATCATTGTACCTACCCATAGGTCAAATGGGATAATGGATGTAAACTGCTTGCCACAGTGCCTGATACATGGTACGCACTCAATAAATGTCAGCTGTAATATTGGTCTCATCACACCTTCCCTGAATCCTTGCCACCCACCCCATTCCCTGAAAAAACACAAGACGATTAACACAAATTTAAACAGCAACCATCATAACTTTACTTTTTGTATTTGAATTTGCAACACTAGCTCACAAAAGAGTCTGTAGTCTTCCTCTGGCTCATTTAACTCTAATTTGGGTAGGATGACGCTGGAAGTATAGTGGTGCTATTCCTGCTGAGCCAATCAACCCAACTTCCCCCAGTTGTACTTAATTTAATTGGGGATTATACAACATTTAGGCTTTTTCTATAGACACATGGTTTTTAAAATTAAATACATGAAGCATTATAATTGCTATCTTCTAATTGCTATACCACACACTTTAAAAACAACAGATAAGTTAAAGCCAGTATTATAGAAAAAATAATGGTCATATCTTATAAATATGTGAGTTGTTACCATTAAAAGCAACCTTATCTATTACTGAGACTGAACCCCTTATTTTTTTCAATAGCTGTCTGACACTGGGAGAGGTTAGTTGAGGAGTTAACCAAAGGTACCAGCGGAGTTGGAAGTAGAACCACCACCACAACCAAAAATCCCCAGCACTCCTGACTCTCAGTTCAGAATGCTCTTCTCTTTATTCTGCCTTGTGAAAGAAACTGTCATCTCATTCATGGTGTTGTGGGTATCAAAAGCCCTTGAAGATTACTCTAGTGTTTTATGTGGTCTTTCTCCTCCCACCAATTTAATTTTCTGGTGAAGCCTTTTTCACTGATCAATGAATAAATATAATTGGACACTTAACTATGTGCCAGACATTGTGCTAAACACTTTGCCCAAGGTTTTCTTGTTATTTGCACAGTAGTGTTATGACACAGAATTATTCACTGAAGAGGTGAGTTCTACAGTTTAGTGTCAAAGTTTTGCCCTATTGTACATCCATGACTGAGAATGTTGATTCCCAAATCTGGCTAATTATTTTGGGGTCTTAATAACCAAAATCTAATTTTGATCTTCAACAAACATGTTTTTCAAAATGTTATTTTTACATAATTGAAATTCCCCCATATGAAAAACTGATCATAGCTAGAAACTATTCCCTCTGTGGGCTATTGCAACTTCCCAGCCTGTGAGTGCAAATGAGGTGACCATATCATTCAATCCTAATACTTTTCTAGTTTAATATCTTTCCCACCCCTGTAACTATAAAAAATCAACCTCCTTTCAAATGTCTCCTCTTCTCCGTCCACCAGCTCAAGTCTCCGGAGGTCCCAGATGCCCATGCTTCTCTCTTTGCTCTCTTCTAGGCTGCTGCTCTGTAAGTTTTAGCTTGGCTGCTGCTCAAACATGTTTTATCTAAGCCGGTGGAGCACTTCTCTACATTGGCCATTGGCCAAAGTGAAATTCTGCTAATCTCTGATCCCCAGATCGCTCAACCGCCACTGGGCTCTGGCTACCATTCCATTCTTGGAACAGCCATTCTGACTTGGACTCCTTGGCTCAACAAGTCCCTTCCACTATGAGATGCTTTAAGAGGGTCCCCAGGAGGTTTATTTGGGCTCCCACAAAACAACACAATTTTGGGTGATAACTCTTAATTATTTAGCAAGCACACTGCTGACTGGCTAGGGCCTTGCTAGGTACTTTTGTTTTGTTTGGTTTTTGTGTTTGTTTTTTTGAGACGGTCTCGCTCTGTTGCCCAGGCTGGAGTGCAGTGGTGCAATCTCTGCTCATGCAACCTCCGCCTCCTGGATTCAAGGAATTCTTGTGCCTCAACCTCCTGAGTAGCTGGGATTACAGGCATGCACCATCATACCTGGCTAATTTTGGTATTTTTAGTAAAGACAGAGTTTTCCCATGTTTTCCAGGCTGGTCTCCAACCCCTGAGCTCAAGTGACCCACCTGCCCTGGTCTCCCAAAGTAATGAGATTACAGGCATGAACCACCGCACCCAGAGTAGGATTGAGAAGCCAAGGTGGACAGATCACCTGACGTCAGGAATTCAAGACCAACATGGTGAAACCCTATCTCTACTAGAAATACAGAGTTCTTCTGCAGTTCCTCCTTAGAGCCAATGTCTGAAGTTGAGTGTCTCCTCTTCATCCAGCTTCCTGAGGTGCATAATTTACAGCAGGCTACAATCCAGGATTAGTTTCAGTGTCATTCTTTTGATGTTGCAAGAGAAGACATAACCTCCTAATATTTGCCGTGCCATAAAATGAACATTCAAATATATGAATACTGATCCCCAAAGAGGTTCTTATAATTATAACATAAAAACAGCTGTTACCATTTACCTGAAATAGATTATAAACTGGGTTATAATATGAGCGTTTGGGCCAGGATTAAGAAAATACTCCACTTTGAAAATGTTTGATTTTTAGTAAATTCAGCAAGATTTCAATGAGAAAGTGACTTCTCGTTTATCAAGATTTTAAAACTTAATCATCTAATTTAAACTCTAGTATACATTTTTAAACTGTTATTTTTAGTGGCAAGGAAGTTTGAGCTGAGGAGGAGGACAGCATCTGAGAAAGAAAACACAAATGGGTCTGGGATCTCCTTTGTGTTGGAAGCGGAGACCCCTCCCCTCCCCGCTATCACACAACCTAGATGGCAGAAGTAAAAACAAAATCAATTCAAAAGGCTCTGTATTAAGGAGAAATAAAATTGTGGTGGTGAATGAATTTGGGAGCTTTGGAACTGGGGGAAAAAACAGCAAGATGGACAAGAAAAGCATGGGAAGAATGGGGGCAGGTAGGGAAGGGACACACTGCCCTGGAGGGGGAAGACGTGAGGGTTTCTCTGTGCTCCAGTCATCCAGGACAATGGAGGAAAAGCCTAATTTTAAGTTATTTGCTACCTCCAATATAATATTCTTCAAGGTAATGAATGGGACAAGGGTGGCACAAGGCATTTTCTTTAGTGTGTTAAAGTCATAGTTGAGCTGGCTGGGCATGGTGGCTCATGCCTGTAATCCCAGCACTTTGGGAGGCCAAGGTGGACGGATCACCTGAGGTCAGGAGTTCGAGACCAAACTGGCAAACACAGTGAAATTCCGTCTCTACTAGAAATACAAAAATTAGCCGGACGTGATGGTTGGCACCTGTAATCCCAGCTACTTGGGAAGTTGAGGCAAGAGAATCACTTGAGGAGCGGGGGTGCAGTGGGCTGAGATCACGCCACTGCAGCCTGGGCAACAGAGCGAGACTTTGTCTCAAAAAAAAAAAAAGTTA
This sequence comes from Aotus nancymaae, assembly GCF_030222135.1. Classification (NCBI taxonomy): domain Eukaryota; kingdom Metazoa; phylum Chordata; class Mammalia; order Primates; family Aotidae; genus Aotus; species Aotus nancymaae. Next base: position 8,307,479 of record NW_026988447.1, on the reverse strand, counting down.
TAGCTGAGCCCAGAAGGCTGGAAAGTTGAGGGTTTCATATGTAGACACATCTCACACAAGAGCATGTTGCAATAATCCAAATAAAATGGTAAGCCAAAAATAAAAATATTCAATATAAAATATTTGAAAATAATTTGTCTACTATAAAAAGTTTATTCAAGGAGTTGATTATTTAATCAAGATGTTTAATCTCAACTTTATAAAATATATAAAATCTAAGGTATTTTTGAGATGATGAAGTTGTAGATACATTATGTATTTTGGATTACTCACTTTCTTAATACAAGTTGAAAAAAATTGTTCTTATAACACCTAGCAGTAAAGTTTTGCTTAGGTTCAAACCTTTGTTGAAAGTGAAGGAGGAGAAGCCCTTAGGGCATAGCTTAAAAGAGCCACCTAAAGGAGATAGTTTTAAACTTTTGCACAAAAGAAGTAAAAGGAATGTGGGGTGGCAATAGCTATAATGGAGAAAGGCCGAGGGAAGGCAGGCTGAAGAAGATGGAAGGATGGACCTGAACAAAATTGGGGGGGTTCATTATGTGTTGCTGCATAACAAATTACTCTAAAATTTAGTGGCTTCAACCAACAAATATTTATCATTTCACAGTTTTCATGGGTCAGGAATCTGGGCACTGCTTAGCTGGGTGCTTCTAGTCCAAGATCTCTCGTAAGACGGCAGGCGAGCCGTCAGCTGGGGCTGAGGTTTTCTGTGAAGACTCAAGAGGGAGGATCTGATTCCAGGCTCACTCACATGGGTATTGGCAGGATTTGGTTCCTTGGAGGGGTATTGGAGTGCACTGTGTGCCTCTGCATAGAGGAGCTCAAAACATGGCAGCTGACGCCAGGCACGGTGACTCCTGCCTGTAATCTCAGCACTTTGGAAGGCCGAGGCAGGCAGATCGCGTGAGCTCAGAAGTTTGAGACCAGCCTGGGCAACATGGCGAAACCCTGTCTACAATAAATACAAAAGTTAGCCAGGCGTCATGGTGTGTGGGCTGTAGTCCCAGCAACTTGGGAGGCTGAGGCAGGATGATTATTGAACTCAAGAAATTGGCGCTGCAACGACAGTGATTGCACCACTGCACTCCAGCCTGGATGATACAGTGAAACCCTGTCTCAAAAAAAAAAAAAAAAAAAAAAGGGCAGGGAAGGAGTAGCTGGCTTCCTTTAGATGGTGAAAATGAGAGAGAGCAACTGAGACAGAAGCCAGTTATTTTGTAACCTAATCTTACAGGTGACATTCCATCACCTCTGCCACATCGTGTTTGCTAGAAACAAGTTCACAAAACCCAGCTCACACTGAAAAGTAGGGCATTACAAAGGGCATGAACACCAGGAGGTAGGGATACAGGTTACAGGTAGCCAGTGAGAAGTCCTCAGCAGCACTGGGAGTATTTTAAGAGCAAGAATGTTAAATACTGAACTTTCAGTTTTGTTTTTGTTGTTTGGGTGTTCATTTTTTTGTTTGTTTGTTTGGTTTTGTTTGAGACAGAGTCTTGCTCTGTTGCCCAGGCTGGAGTACAGTGGCATGATCTTGGCTCACTGCAACCTCCACCTCCCGGGTTCCAGAGATTCTCCTGCCTCAGCCTCCCAAGTAGCTGAGACTACATGCGCACACCACCACACCCAGCTAATTATTCTATATTTAGAAGAGATGGGCTTTTACCATGTTGGTGGGGCTGACCTTGAACTCCTGACCTTAAGTGATCCACCTGCCTCAGCCTCCCAAACTGCTGCGATTACAGGTGTGATTATAGTGCAGCTTCAGCGTGTTAAGCATCAAAACTGACTCTCTACAATCCATCACATGCTGGAAGAATGACCTATCCATAGAGTTGTGATAAGGTGGGGCTGGTGGATAGAAATTGGAAGTTATCCAGACTTTGACCTTTGGCTGCCTCATTCTTTCATTCCTGTATTCTCTGAGGTCTTTTAGAGCATTCCACTTCAGTGACCATGACTTGATCAGTTCTGTTAGACCACTTACGCTCTGGAACCTAGCATTTAGAAAAGTTAAAAATATTATTTATGTTTTTTTTAAAAAAAATCTATCTTGCGCATTTTAAAACTTTTTATTATTATTATTATTATTATTATTGAGATGGAGTTTCACTCTTGTTGCCCAGGTTGGAGGGCAATGGTGCAATCTCAGCTCACCACAACTTCTGCCTCCCAGGTTCAAGCAATTCTCCTGCCTCAGCCTCCTGAGTAACTGGATTACAGGCACGCGCCACCACACCTGGCTAATTTTGTATTTTTAGTACAGACAGGGTTTCCCTATGTTGATCAGGCTGGTCTCGAACTCCTAACCTCAGGTGATCTGCCCACCTCGGCCTCCCAGAGTTCTGGGATTACAGGCGTGAGCCACCATGCCTGGCCTTAAAGCTTTTTAAAGAGCTATAAAAAGTAGATTTTTATAGACAAACTGAATAATCAAGTTCTAAATAAATTTGCTCCAAAAAGTTACTTAATCCTAACAGAAAAGGTAAACCCCATACATACAGACATCCATTTGTATCTGAAACCATATACTCATCTATTTAAGCAACTTTTCTTGCTTAATTTTGTATTTTAAAAATTTCCTCTGATTCTTTATATTTTCTCAGAGTTTAAGGGCAACATTTATGCTAGATTTTAAATTAGAAACATTCTTCTCATTCCTGCCTTGTTCCATTGATTGATTAAAGTTTTTTTTTTATCTCCTAATGCTTATCATCCACACTTAGAAAACAGAGTCTCCGTCAGCCACCGTCTATCTTGGCTGCTTTATCTGTTGAGTCACAGTCACATTGCCACAGATTCTTGGTAATCTGAAAAATACCAAGATGCTCTTAGATAACTGAAAACCCCAGAGAAGTAGAATTTCCTGTGCTGTACCAAACAAGCTCTGCAGAAAAGTAACTAGGCTGGAGCCCGTAGTGGACAGTAGGTTGCCCAGTCCCAGTTCTTTGGAGAGCACTGCCTCTGGGGTCTACATAGCACAATGGAAGAAAGGCAAAGAGAATGGCCTGCCCCGCTATCTGGTCCTCAGTGGCCTGAGATTCCGTATAATCTGAAATAAATCTAAATGAATAAGAAGATGGGGTTTCAAACATGTGAACCATGATATGTTAGCATGTAACAGAATAGCATATAATAGAGAAAGCACAAAGAGGCAGAGTAAAACAGCTCCTGCTTCCAGCCTTTAGAGATGAGGATACTTACCCCGTGCTGATGTGCTTACCTTCCTTCAGAGATGATTGTTCATGCTTTCGGTGATGTTTTGCAGTCTATAAAGGTACTGTTTTGCCCTTCTCTAGGCCTCCTGAACTCGCTTAAGTAATCATACCTCTTCCATAGCTTGGTATTTGAGAACAGACCTGGCCTCTGTTTCAGAAGGAAATAATTGAGCGTTTTGTGTAAGCACAAAAGGGGGTGGGGTAGGAGAGCTTTCCCGAGCCTGTGCTATCTCCTGTTCAAGCCCATTTGTTAGCCTCGTAGGCAGGGCGCGCTGGAATGCCTGGCAAGGGCAAGTACAGTGAAATGCCGTCATTGTGCGGCTCTCACGGCGCATGTTTTCCCACGTACAACATTCAAAATGTTCAGTTCCCTGGAAAATGTTCTAAAGAAGTTGAACTGTGTTAGGCTTTGTCTTCTCGTCTTTCACAAAGGCGGACAGCCCTCTGTTGAGAACAGCCTTTCCATAGGCATTTCTTTTGGCTTAGAGCCACATGGACGTAACCTACAGCCACCGAGCCACGAGAAAGGGGGAGGGGAAGCTTCACAGGGTTTTTCCTCACACAATTCAATACACACAAGGATCCTGAATTGAAAATGCCTATCAGTTTGCTTATGATGATATTGTCAAAGAAAGTTGTTTACAATGATAACTAATTTTTTTTACTCTCTCCTTCCACTGTTTTTTTTTTTTTTTGAGAGTGTCCTTATGTTGCTCAGGTTGGACTCTAACTCCTAGGCTCAAGTGATCCTCCTGCCTCAGCCTCCAGAGTTAGCTGGCGTTACAGATATGCGACACCACCCTAGGCTTAATAATTATTATTTTTTAAAACCTGAGATAATTTACTAAATGATATGAAGTTAAAATTTTTTTTTTTAAATCAGAGTATAAAACATGGGCTTTTAGTTGACATAATGTAATTTGAATGACTTAAGATACAGATGTCAAATGTTAAGGGTATGTTGGATACACTTATATTTATTAAATATTATCAATTACTGCTTTTCACAGAAAGAAATGAAAGAATTTTCTGACTATTGTAAATTGACAAAAAGATGGTAGAGATTTCTAAGAAAACACTGTTGAGAAAGATAAAGCAACATCAGTTTGTGACATTTCAATGGATTCTACCTTCAACACAGATTAGCTTATTATTTTTATGTAAATAAACAAGAAGGTCCAGCTGGACCAATTAAGCTCTCATATTTTTCTGTTCTTTCACTGCATACAAGTCTCAGAATTGTTTTATAGGCTTCCTAAAAGCACCACAATAGCTTTGAAAATGGTTGAGAAGATGTAAGAAAGTAATCTGAAACATACAGATGATACCAAGATTCACAAAGATTAAGGGATAGAATGCAAACCAAGTAATTTTTTTAAAAAAATTATTATTGATACATAATACTGGTATATATTTATGGGGTACTTCTTTTGATATACACAGATAATGTGTAATGATCAAATCTGTATATTTAGGATATCCATCACCTCAAACACTTGTTTTTTCTTGGAAACATTCCAAAGTCTCTCTTCTAGCTATTTTGGCAAACCAAGTGATTTTTTTTTTTTTTTTCTTGAGACAAAGTCTCACTCTGTCGCCAGGCACCAGGCTGGAGTGCAGTGGTGCGCTCTCGGCTTGCTGCAACCTCCACCTCCTGGGTTCAAGCAATTCTTCTGCCTCAGCCTCCCAAGTAGCTGGGACTACACTAGAACGACACCACGCCTAGCTAACTTTTGTATTTTCAGTAGAGATGGGGTTTCACCATGTTGGCCAGGATGATCTCGATCTCTTGACCTTGTGATCCGCCTGCCTCAGCCTCCCAAAGTGTTGGAATTACAGGCATGAGTCACCGCGCCTGGCCAAACCAAGTGATTATTAAATACAGTCACTTGTTTGATTCTAGCTTAGGATGTCCCATCAACTTTTCTTAAAGGTATTTATTCTTTAGAATGTTCTGAATGTTTATGATTCTTTAAGAGTATTGATGACCTGTTCTCAATTTTTCATACAAGGTTAGAATCCACTTAAAAATGAGTTAAAAACTATATGATTTTTGTGTCTGGCTGGAAAATAGGATTCGACTTCCACAGATGTCATAGAGAGTCCAAATATATACTGCATTACATCACTGATATTGTAGCTGTCACAGAAGAGAGAGAAAAAAAAATTGGCATTGGAGATATCTTGGTAGGAAATGAGCCTTAAAGCTTTTTGATAGATATAAGGCAATCTCTTGATAACATGTCAAGTAACTTAGACGTTACTTTTAAAAATGTGCATTGCTAAAAGGTGCCTCTTAACGTCAACACATATTCTCTGGCCCTGGCTGCTCTTTTTGGCCCTGCAGGGGAAGCCATGAAATAAAGTGAATGCTGGCATTAATCAAACCAGCCTTTATTTTGACAGCATTTGGAATTTATTCTTCTCACTGGGTGGTACTGCCACTGTTCTATTTTTTTTGAAATGTGCTTCCTGATAACTACTGTCAGGCTTGAGAAGTGGACAGGTGTGGCTCCCTAACTTGAGCATAGGCCTGTGGTATTGAAAGGGAAAAGAATGGGAAGAGAGGTGTGGTAGCACTTTTAATAACTATGTCTGAAATTCATGATAGTATGAGCATAATATAAAAAGAAGGGAGGGGGAAGAAAGGGGGATGGGTTAGGAGTAAGGATCGCCATATCCAGTAACAGGCCAGACTAAGAGATACTTAAGATTAGATAAATATAAACAGCATTTTATTGTTTAAAATTTTAAATATAGCCAGACATGACGGCTCACACCTGTAATCCCAGCACTTCATGAGGCTGAGGCAGGAGGATTGCTTGCACCCCAGGAGTTCGAGACCAGCCTAGGTAACATGACTGAACCCCATCTCTACAAAACATAAAAAATTAGCCATGGTGTGTGCCTGTAGTCACAGCTACTCAGGAGGCTGAGGTGAGTGGATCACTTGAGCCCAGGAGTTCAAAGTTTCAGTGAATTATGATTATACCACAGCATGCCAGATTGGGTGACAGAGCAAGAACTCATCTCTTTAAAAATAATTATATAAAAAACTTAAAAGATGTTTCCAAAAAAGCGCTGTTCTTTGCATTTTCTTACAGAAGCAGAAAAGCAAAGTGGCTATATAAAAAAGTAACCAGAGTTTTAGTAAATGTGGTTTGAATTATGTTCAGATGAATGCAAAGTGATATGTTTTCTGGAGAAGGTATCTAGCACATAGCTTTTTTATTGCTTGAAACTGTTTAAAATTTGACATGGGCTTTTGGCGGAAGCTTCGTCCTTCTTGAAAATCTAATACCACTAGACTGTAAACTGCTCAGAAGAAAGGATTACATCCACCGTTTCCCATGCCTCTCTCCACAGTGCCTGGTACTTCATACACAATAGGAACTAAGAAATATTGTGTCTGAATTACTAAAGCATCGCATTCGAAGCACTTTCATTACCAAATGCAAAGCAGAGACCGTTTATACTCTGGCTATTTCCAAAATCTCTTGCTGCTAATTAATGAACTCTTATCTGTCATGACCTGCAACATCTATTTAGAACAATGGAAATAGAATGTCTTTCTTTTATTCTTTTGTCATTCTCATTCTACCATTCATTTATTTCTTTAATAGCAAAAACATTTGCTCTTTATTTATTACTCGGGTTTTTGCTTCTAGCATAGTGAAACTGCAATGTCAGAAGAGATGTGTTAAGCTCTGGTACCCAGCTGCATGCTGAAATACAGTAAACGACTGGCATTCTTATCCCAGGTTCTTTGTGGCCTGTTACTCCCTGTTTCATTACTGTTTAATACTTACTAAGAGTGCTGTCAGCTCCTCTGCTTTCATTTCCTCTCCTTCGCAGGCAGCTCCCATATGTACATGGCATCTCCCCCTCCTTCCTTGCTCTTCCTTCCCTTGCCTCCACGCCCTCCAGCTACCTACTCTCAAGCTCACCGCAATTCTAAAAAATACAAGTTTCCCTTGCCATCTTTCATTTGCAAGATCCCCCCCCTCCTTGCCCCCCTCCCGCCCCCACCAAAAGTGCAAATGCTTCGAATGGAGGGAAGTAGATGGAAGAGACAGGACTCCAGGCCAAGTACACAGAGCTAAAGCAGACGTCTCACACTGACGGCCAGTGAACCTAGTTTGCACAATGTTTTCATTTCTTTTTTTTTCTAGATGAACCAACATCATCAAAATATCAGACCTTGTGTGCAAACAGAAATGTCTGGATTCTCTTAGAAAATTGGAAGACCTGGACCTACATTCCTGCATAGTGACAATCAGCTACCACTGCATGTGCCATTCTCCATGGGTGAAGTAGACCCTGGAAAACAGAAACAAAGACAAAACAAACAAACAAAACAACCAACATACCCCTGCACACGATAAAAGATTTATCGGCTCAGATGCCACAAATTCTGCAACTAGCCAGTTGCGCATGGTAAAGCCGACTGAAATGGTGAGAAGTTTTGCTGTTGGAACTTGGCTCCCCTGAGCCTCCATCTTCTCTTCTGTAGATGGGGTAGTGATGCTGCTATCTATCCTCACGGGATTATCTCAAGACTGTTTTTTAAAATGTTATTTGAGTGACAGTATCGAGTACATACCAAATTGCATGGCCGCTGGATTTTCTTGGTTCATTCTTTTGTGTTAAATATTATCTACTTGATGCTCCCTCTTTTAAAATACAAGCATAGATGGATGGGTAATATATTGAGTTAAGAATGCATAATAACACCTAGGAGAATACAAGGATGGCTGTGGGCCGGTGGGGGCCCGTAGCCATGAACCCCACACTCACATTCTTGTGTTTCCCTAGCCCACGCCTTCCTATTTTAGGTCTCTCCCAGGATTCTTTGGTGGTTCCTGAAAACTCCAATGTGTTTCATTTCTGAGTTCCCTTCCACCGCCCCATCATTTAAAGTCATTCCTGGGAGATATGAACCTTACTAATCCATTCTCTAGGATCCATTCTAAGCCGACTGAATCCATCCACGGATGGCATAGGAATAAGGTTGGCAGAGATTTACCTTCCTTCCTTCCTCCCTCCCTCCCTTCTTCTTGCCTCTCTTTTCTTACCTCCTTTTTTCTTTCTTTCCTTCAATTAGAAACAAATCCAAGCCTGAGCACAGTGGTTCATACCTGTAATCTCGGCACTTTGAGAGGCCAAGGTGGGAGGATTGCTTGAGCCCAGGAATAGACCTGCCTGGGCAACATAGTGAGACCTATTAAAAAAAAAAAAACAAAAAAGCCAGGGCAGTGGCTCAAGCCTGTAATCCCAGCACTTTGGGAGGCCGAGGTAGGCGGATTGCCTGAGCCCAGGAGTTCACAACCAGCCTGGGTAACATGGTGAAACCTTGTCTCTACTAAAACACAAAAAAATTAGCTGGGCCATGGTGGTGTGCGCTTGTAGTCCCAGCTACTTGGGAGACTGAGGCAGGAGAATTGCGTGAACCCGGGAGGTGGAGGTTGCAGTGAGCCCAGATCACACCACTGCACTTCAGCCTGTCAACAGAGTGAGACTTCATCTCAAAAAAAAAAAAAAAAAAAAAGAGAGAGAGAGAGAAAAGACAAGAAAGAAATCCATATTTCAGTAATTTTTTTTTAAGGGATGGAGTCTTGTTCTGTTGCCCAGGCTGGAGTACAGTGGTGCCATCATGGCTCACTGCAGTCTCCAAACTCCTGGACTCAAGCAGTCTTCCTGCCTCACTCCTCAGCCTCTGAATAGCAGGTGCATGCCACCACACCTGGTTAATTTTTTAAATTTTTGTAGAGACAGGATTTCACTATGCTGCCCAGACTGTTCTTGAACTCCTGTCCTCAGGTGAACCTCCCTCTTTGGCCTCCCAAAGTGCTGGGATTACAGGTGTGAACCACCTTTCCCAGACTATTTTGGCAATTTTTTATTCCAATTAGTTTATCATTATTCCAGCTCAAGTCTTTCCTTAAAAATCATATCATAATGATCTCCCTTCCTCCGTCTTGCACAGATGCAGGAAATGTAACCCTAACTCCTAGGATTTCTGAGAAGCCAGGGATCACGTTGACAAGTTCCACAAGCCCATTTTGGCTGCCACTATCCCCTCTCACTTCCCACCAACTGTGAGCCTTTTCCTCAGTTGCCTCTCATGCTCACACCTCTCTCCAGTCCACTTCCCTTCAGAGCATAGACACGTGCTTCCCTCCTATCTCTCAGCACACTGCTAACAGAAAGCCATTGTCTTTAACATTCTTCACTGGACGGTGGGCGCTGCATACAGAATGGAAAACAACTTGAGACTTCAGTTTTGTTTTTTGTTTTTGTTTTGTTTTGAGATGGGGTCTCACTCTGTTGCCCAGGCAGGAATGCAATGGCACGGTCTTGGCTCACTGGAACCTCTGCCTCTTAGGTTCTACCAAGTCTCCTGCCTCAGCCTCCTGAGTAGGTAGGATTACATGCGTGCGCCACCACGCCCAGCTAATTTTTGTATTTTTAGTAGAGACAGCATTTCACAATGTTGGCCAGGCTGGTCTCGAACTTCTGACCTCATGATCCGTCCTCCCAAAGTGCTGGGATTACAGGTATGAGCCACTGTGCCCAGCCGAGACTTCAGTTTTTAAAACTTTGCTCCAGAAGACAGCAGCCATCCCCTTCCCAGACCTTCTCCTGCCAGCCTCTGTTCTTCACCAGCTGAGCTGCTCAATCCATTGACATCTTTCATGGTCTTCCTCCCACCCTGCCCCTGCCACTCACATAGAAAAAGCTTCAAACCATAATAATCTCTGCAGCATGTGCTCTACTCCCACTGGAGTCAGCATTTTTAATCATTAAAGACAATATTGAGCACCCCAGGCTGAAGCAGCTGTATTTAACTTATTCCCCCTGTCTGAAGCTTCTGCAGGGAAGTCTGCATGACTTACAACTATAAAGCCTTATCAAGGCCCCCTGCCTGTCCTAAAAACGTCCTTTAAAGCTATCAGAAATATTGGGAGTCTGGTGTCAAAGCTTTTGGATACTTTTCTATTTCTGGAGAGATCTCAAGGCTTCCTTAGACCTCCTTAATAAGAGCAGTTATAAGGAACTACCTGAAGAATTCAGTGAGAGGAAAAGCATGTATTGAACCTCTACCGTCTATGAATCTGTGGCGCTGCCTGGAGAGACATGGGGTGCTCTACAAGTGTTGTAAGGACACCACCTGACTCTTTTCTTTTCTTCTGTATTTTAAGAATTTACAGATGTCATGGGAAACTGAACCATATGAGTAAAACTCAGCATGCAGAAGCTTTAGCATTTGTAGTCGTTGTTGGCACAAGAACTTTTAAAAAATGAAAAACAGGCCGGGTGCAGTGGCTCACCCTTCTATTCCCAGCACTCTGGAAGGCTGAGGCAAAGCAGGCAGATCACTTGAGTTCAGTAATTCGAGACCAGCCTGAGCAATGGGGCAAAACCCTGCCTCTCAAAAAAAATAAATAAATAGCATTAATACAAAAATTAGCTGGACATGGTGGTGTGCCCCTGTAGTCCCAGCTACTTGAGGAACTGAGGCGGGAGCATCACTTGAGCCCAGGAAGTTGAGGCTGCAGTGAGACAAGATCATGCCACTGCACTGCAGCCTGGGTGACAGAATAAGACACTGTCTCAAAAATAAATAAATAAATATAAAAAGTGAAAAACAAAAACATGAAGAGTGAGGTTGATGTGGTGCACATTGATAGCAATTACGTTCTGATCGGGTTTTGAATTTCAGGGTGGATACTAGGGAAGTAGGGAATCCTTCTCCCTTGAGGACTGTGTGTTTTTAAAGCAAAGGATAAAAAAAGTTTTTACTGTAAAGCTTGGCTCCCAACTCACAATGTAAATGTATGCCACAGATATTGAACAATATGTTATTCACAGCTGTGTCAGATAGAGGAGGAGCCACTTGTCTCTGCTTCAGACCTTACCATGCTCGAAATGATAACCAACGTTCCAACACCTCCCCCTCCTCCCCATTCCTCATTTCCTTTTTCACTCCCAAAGGTATGTTGTATTTCATTTGAAAGTGGTTAGAGACTACAGCAATATGCACTATATAAATAATAGATGGAATGCAATAGAATGGAAATAGTCTTGGACCCCTGACTTTGGCTTACATCCCAAAACAGACAGATTTAGACATGCAAACGCTGTTTCTTTGACAGACTTGTTCTCTTCCCCGCTTTCCTTAAAAGTATCATTTCATTTACTTATTCAAATTTTTGTATGCCTGTTTGGAGGGTAGGGGAAGTTCACAATCTTCCACCTTTACTGTTCATGGTAGATGTGTTCAGTGTGGAATGTCAGTGCAAGGAGAGGAGGGAGAGCAATAGAAAAAAGCATGAAGCCTAAGAAAGAATTAAGTAAAACAACGATAAACAGTTGCTTATTTTGTGCCAGGTATTATGTCAGAGTGCCATAGGAATACAAAGAACATCGAGGCGTGGACTTCATTTCCAAAGGACGTGGCTCTTGCAGGCAGCAAACTATGATAAATGCTAGAACGTGGTGGTAGCGCATAAGAATTTTGTTTTAGTAGGAGAGATCGAGCTGGAAAGGCTTCCTATGTAGATCTTCCATAGGATTTTGAAGATGTGAAGAACGAGAATTTGATAGAGAAAATAGAATGAGCAGAGGTACAGAAAAAAAAAAGCAACAAGTGGGGTGGGGATCCATGGGCTGGAATAACAAAGGCTGAGCCCAGACTGAGGAGGAAAGAAAGAAAGGAATTCACATGAAGGAGGACATTCATTCTGTGCTGAGCTTCTTCAAATGAATTTTCATGTAATCTTCTAAACAGCTTTGTAAAATAGATACTATTCTTCCCATTGCACAGATAAGCAAACTGAAAGGTTAAATATTAACACAGTGATGGGACTTGAACCCAGGTCACCTGATTGCCCACCTTATCCCCTCTGTCAGGCTACTGCCATTCTGTGTATTTTTTCTATTGCCTTAGACCCAGGATTTAGGATTTGGAATTTATCTATGGACAATGGGAGCCATTGAAGCTTTTTTCAGCAAGGGAGATATACAATTAAATCTGAAAAGAGAGAAATGCCATTAAAATGTTCAGTTTTTTCAAAATGCACATTGTCAATTAAAAAAAAAATGTTCAGTTTTTATCAAAGGGCCTCTAAAGCAAGGGGCCCAGATGGGACAGTTAGCAGGCAAGGAACAGTAGCTCTCATTTCATGACTGCCCTTTTACTATATCTTGTAACTGATCATCTGATATAAGACTTTAGATCATTGTCTAATAGTCTGAAATTAATCTGAGTTTTTTATAATCTAATGTGTGCAGCAGCTACAGTATGTTTTTCTCCCTCTATTTGGTCCCCAAAAGATTAATTACATCAAAGACACCTATTCCAAATTTAGTACAAATTAAAATCACGGAAACATACAGTGCTAGAGCACTCATGCGTGGCTGATGGTACAGAAATTAGAAGAATCACTTGGAAAAGTAATTTGAAACTGTAGATCAAGTCTTGAAAATGTTCATTTTTGAAAATTTTGATAAAGAGAGATTTCAATTGCAGAAACGGTGTGACTAAACATGCTTATTGCCTCATTAATAATAATAGAAAATAAACCATAAGTGATGTTTGGCAAATAAGATATTATAAATTTATTAAGGTGAAAGACAGCAGCAGCATGTCAGAATATAGAAATATTTATAATGTAACATATAAAAAATTTGAGTATATTATTATAATTTTAAAAATCAGCACATGTATTAGTAACTACAGGAGAGTAAAGTAAAAAATGGCAATTGTAAATTGTTTGTTTGTTTGAGACAGGGTCTCTATAGCTGGAGTACAGTGGCGGGATCTTGGCTCACTGCACCCTTGACCTCCCAGGCTCAATCAATCCTCCCACCTCAGCCTCCCAAGTAGCTGGGACCAGAGCTGCATGCCACTATGCCTGGCTAATTTCTGTATTTTTTGTAGAGAGACGAGCTTTCACCATGTTGCCCAGGCTGGTCTTGAACCCCTGGGCTAAAGTGATCCACCCATTTAGGTCTCCTAAAATGCTGGGATTATCAGACATGAGCCACTGCACTAGGCTGGGAAATAGCAATTGTATTTGCTGGGCTTGTTTTTTTTCTTTAAAATTCTTGTTAATGTTGTTTTGAACATTTTTTAATAGTATTATTTTCTAAATGTCATGTCTGCAGGCAGAAGCAACTAGGGTGAAAGGGGACAGAAAATCCATCACCAAGAACGGTAATATCAAATTGTAATGGGCAATTTTTATGCCAAGTACTAGCAAAAGAAATAGTTTTTGGTTACATATTGTTTTGTTTTGCCCTTGATCATTGAGTGTTTATATTGTTAATCCAGAAGTATTTGACATTGAACGAAGGGAAGATATGGGACTTCTTTTCAAAAATGTACATCATTTTTATAATCGGTAAAACATTCACATTATATTTTTTCAATTGTGTACATCTTCATCTGTCTGAATAGGTTTAAGGGCAACTCTGCCTAAAGGCAAAGAAATAGACAAGAGCTCCGAAGTCTCTTTTAAAAGGTGTATGGTTCCATGACTATCAGTCTAGAAATCCTCCGCTATTACAGGAAAAGAAAGAACATAAACAGCTACAAAAGAAATAATGGAAGCAAGGGTAAAAGTGGCTTATTTCTATTTAAAAGCATAATTACAATATTGAGAACAAGATGTTTATTTTAACTGGCACATTTATGAAAATGTAATAATACAGGAATAACTGTAATAATAACAAATGATATTTTGCAAAGCACTTTCATACCCATTGTCTTTACAGTTTTACATAAAGGAAAATACTGATCCACAAATGGCATATAATAACTTTAATTTGCCTTCTCACTTTAATTTTAGAATAATTATTATAATGAAAATACAGTAGTTAAAATAAATCTGAGTGCAAATGTCATTATGATAGGTACTTTACAAAATAATTCACCTTGAACATAGACACAACCCGTGAGAGCTTAAATTCTAAAGTGTGCAGCAGGAATGTAGAACATGTATCATAGGACAGCTTAGCAAAATGAACAAAAACAGAAAAGACAATAGCACAAGTTGAAGCATGCTGGTGGTTAGATCCATAGGAGCTGCAAAGACAATATGAGGTGACATTTCCCTGTGCCATGGGACTCTATACGAGGCTGGGGTTTGAAGTCTGTTTTTTGTCCCAGACCCCAGAAAGCAAGTTTTCTAAGGTTCTGTATCCTAAAATATGAATGTGAATCTCAGAGTGATACAATATGGGGGTCAAATATTTTTAATATACTGTAGAAGTGGCTAGAGTTTATTTTATTTAATTTATACATTTATTTTTTGAGACAGAGTCTCGCTGTCACCCAGGCTGGAGTGCAATGGCACAAACGTGCCTCACTGCAGCCTCCATCTCCTCCATCTCCTGGGCTCAAGCTGTCCTATGGCCTCAACCTCCCGAGTAGCTGGGATTACAGGTGTGTGTCACCAAACCCAGATAATTTTTTAATTTTTTGTAAGACAGGGTCTTGCTATTTTGCCCAGGCTGATCTCAAAATCCTGAGCTCAAGGGATCCGCCAGCCTTAGCCTCCCAAAGTGCTAGTATTACAGGTGTGAGCCACCACACCCTGGTTGAGTCAATTTTAAAATGCAGATAAGTTTTGTGAAGCAATCCCTGGGGTACTGAAAGGGAGATAATGTCTGAACAGGAAGGGAAGAGCATCAAAGGATTAATTGATGAGATATGTCAGGCTGACTCCTAAAAGATGAGGCAGGGGCCTGGAGCCTGCTGTCCTTCCTCATGAAAGGGATGTGTATACTTAGGGGACTGTGCTTGGCTGTATGGGCTGACCTCACGATTTTTTGGGGTGAGAGAAAGCACAGGGGCCAAGCACAAGAGTGTTTTTGTTTGTTTGAGACAGAGTCTCTCTGTGGTTGGGTTGGAGTGCAGTGGCGCGATCTTGACTCACTGCAACCTCCACCTCCTGGGTTCAAGTGATTCTCCTGCCTCAGCCTCCCAAGTAGCTGGGACTACAGGTGTGCATCACCACACTCGGCTAATTTTTGTATTTTAGTAGAGACAGGGTTTCACCATGTTGGCCAGGATAGTCTCAATCTCTTCACCTTGTGATCCGCCCACCTTGGCCACCCAAAGTGCTGGGATTACAGGCGTGAGCCACCACGCTCAGCCAAGAGTGTTTTCCAGTCATGTGGAGGCATATGCAGCTCTAAGGCAAAGCCGCAGAAGTCAAACCGGGCTGCCAGGACATGGAACAGTGAGTCCTACCCTAGATGGGGTTTCCAGGACTCCTGCAGGCCTGACTGTTGCGTGCAGTGCACGAGCCATTGGGTAAGCCATGTGACTTTCCAGTAGGATTCTAATATATTCTGAGGTTTCCAGAATAGGAACCAAGACAGATTTCCAATTTTACCAGCTGGGACAGATAAGAAAACTGACTCAGAAATTAGAACTTTAGTGAGGAGTTCAATTACCAGGATTGGACAAAGAGGGACATGGATTCAGAGGCCTAGTGGGGAGGTGGGCACTGCTTCCCAGCCAGTCCAATAAAGAGAGTTAATACTAAGTTCCAAATGGGGTCATTGTACTTGCTGCCAACATCAGGAACTGAAGTGGAGCTCAGCCTAGAGTGGCAGCCCTGGACCTGGCTGCTAAGTAAGATGTGATCTACTGTCAGTGGAGCCAGAAAGTCTCATGTTTAGAGTTGGTGACTACACAGGAAAAATGTTTCTTCTCCCAGACACTGGAAGAGTGTTAGTAACAATGGGGGCCTGAACATGGAATAGTAAGTAAAGATGGTGTACTCCAGGAAGATAAAGCATTTTCTGATAGTTGTTGGGGGAGGGAGGTATGGTTAACCCTTAAAAATCTGAGGGGCGGCCGGGTGCGGTGGCTCAAGCCTGTAATCCCAGCACTTTGGGAGGCCGAGGCGGGTGGATCACGAGGTCAAGAGATCGAGACCATCCTGGTCAACATTGTGAAACCCCGTCTCTACTAATACAAAAAAATTAGCTGGGCACGGTGGCGCGTGCCTGTAATCCCAGCTACTCAGGAGGCTGAGGCAGGAGAATTGCCTGAACCCAGGAGGCGGAGGTTGCGGTGAGCCGAGATCGCGCCATTGCACTCCAGCCTGGGTAACAAGAGCGAGACTCCGTCTCAAAAAAAAAAAAAAAAAAAAAAAAAAATCTGAGGGGCTTTGGGGTGGCCAGAGAGATGGAGATCACAGTGTCAGCCTGGTGCTTAATCCTGTACAAAGCAAGCTAAATGCCATAAACCCTATTTGTGAGATAGCTTAACCTTATGTAAATTCTACTTCTAAATTCCCATTCATAGTAGTATTAAGTATACATAGCATAGGCTGGGTGCCGTGGCTCATGCCAGTAGTGCCAGCACTTTGGGAGGTCAAGGCAGGCAGATTGCTTGAGCCCAGGACTTCAAGACCAGCCCAGGCAACATGGCAAAATCCCATCTTTAGAAAAAATATAAAAATTAGCTGGGTGTGGTTGCACACACCTATAGTTCCAGCTACTTGGGAGGCTGAGGTGGGAGGATCACCTGAGTTCAGGAGGTAAAGGCTTCAGTGAGCTAAGATTGCACCACTCCACTCTAGCCTGGGCAACAGAGTGAGACTCTGTCTCAAAAAAAAAAAAAAAGTATATGTAACATAACTGAATACTGACTATGGCAAAGAAATTGGAGGGAGAGGAATATAGCCAGAAAACAGCACTAAAAAACCTGGAACCCTGAAGTTTGGCCTCTACTGGAAGAATCTCACCACCCTCACCTCATACACCCTCAGCTGTGAAAGCCGGCCCCAGTCCTGTATTTTTCTCCTCTGTCTCCTTATAACCTTGAGGCCCAATGAGTCCTCAGCTCACCTTTCAGAAAACACTTGCACTTGCCTCACCTTGAGACCAGGGACGCTGTTGGCCCTTCACTGTATCCTGGGACATGGTTCATGGTGGGCAGGAGATACATGGTACGGGCTCCTCCATTTACCCTTTGAGCCAAAATGACGGTTTGTAAGAGAAGTGAACACTTAAAAGATAGAGCTGGGCCTGGCATGGTGGCTCACACCTGTAATCCCAGCACTTTGGGCGGCGGAGGCAGGCGGATCACCTGAGGTCAGGAGTTCAAGAACAGCCTGGCCAACATGACAAAAACTCATCTCTACCATAAATACACACACACAAAAAAACTATTAGTCAGGTGCGGTGGTGCACACCTGTAGTCCCAGCTACTCAAGAGGCTGAGGCACGAGAATCGCTTGAACCTGGGTGGCAGAGGTTGCAGTGAGCCGAAATCGTACCTCTACACTCCAGCCTGGGTGATAGAGAGACGCCGTCTCAATTAAATTTAAAAAAAAAAAAAAAGAGAGAGCTGAAACAGCAGGAGCACTGTGGAAACTGAAGGCTTCCCTCTGGGAAAATTGCAAATGTCTTTTCCCTGATGGGGAGAGCTTGGCAGTACTGAGTGATGGAGCAAGCACCAGCAGTCATCACAGTGCTGGTATAGAGGTTGGCAGTGACCAGAGAAACCAGCAGCAGTGGGGACAGCACAGCCCTTGTTTGCAGGAGCAATGAGTGACTACACAAATGCCAAGTGTGTGCGGGGAGAGCTGGACCTCTGTGGAACTTAACTCACTGCCAAAAAGAGACAGGACCACCACTGGATCCTGCCAGAGGTTAGAAGGAGGGGATGTCTCACCCCTGATTCCACTGTAAGCAGCTAAAATGTTAACAGAGACTATCTTCATTATTTTTGTAGTAGCTACCTCTTGATTGTTCCCTGCCAGGCTGCCTAGAAAGCAAGGGTTACATAGATTTGAAACTAAGATAATTGGTTTTAGTTTTTATGTTACTTTCATTAATATTTTTCTTTTATTCCTACTATGAGCCACTATTTTAAAATACCTATCATATGCTAGCCATTATGATGGAATGCGTATTTACATATACGTAAAAGATTTAACTATGCCCCCTTTTTAGGTAAGATAATTGACTCTCAGGAAGATTAACTGAAACTTGAACTCAGGTGATGGTGCCTAGTTCCAAAACCCAAGGTTTCCCCGCATTGCATTCACTCTTTCTTTTTACTCTTTACTGTGTAAAGTGAGGCTTCTCAACTCTTTATCACCTCACCTGACGCTTGACTAGTCTTGAAAGCTGCTTGTGATTCCCTGTCAAACATTTGGCTGGAGTGCAGTGGTGCCATCTCGACTCACTACAACCTCCGCCTTCCAGGCTCAAGCAATCCTCCCACTCAGCCAAGTAGTTGAGGCTACAGGCATGCACCATCATGACTGGCTAATTTTTTTTTTTTTTTTTTTTTTTTTTTTTTTTTGAGACAGGGTTTTGCCTTGTTGCTCAGGCTGGTCTCAAACTCCTGGGCTCAATGGATCCATCCACCTCGGCCTTCCAAAGTGCTGGGAAAATAGGCATGAGCCCAGCAGGAGACTGATTGCATTTTTAAATGGTCTATATCTCAAAAAAGTTTATAAGACTGTATCAAGACATTATCATTTGGTGTAAGTTTAGTTTTATTTATGACTCAGCTTCCCAAAGATTCAACCTCACAAAGATGTTAGGGTGGTTTCACAACACAAAGTTTCAAAGCTTTCATTTTAAAGACCAACAAAAGAGAAGATACTAAAGCAAAAATAGGAGAGGCTTACACAATTAATAAAAGCTCCACTGACTCATTATTTAGCTCACGATGTTCTAAAAAATAAGCTTATCTTAGCCCGGGCATGGTGGCTCATGTCTGTAATCCCAACACTTCGGGAGACCAAGACAGGAGGATCACTTGAGCTCAGGAATTCGAGACCAGCTTGGCCAACATGGATGACTTCTCTACAAAAATCAGCTAGGTGGGGTGGCACATGCCTGTGGTCCTAGCTACTTGGGAGGCTGAGGCAGAAGGATCACTTGAACCCGGGAAGCAGAGGTTGCAGTGAGCTGAAATCGTGCCACTGCACTCCAGACTGGATGACAGAGTGAAATCCTATCTCAAAAAAATCAGTAAAAAATAAAAATAGGCTGAGCGTGGTGGCTCATGCCTGTAATCCCAGCACTTTAGGAGGCCAAGGCAGGTGGATCACCTGAGATCAGAAGTTCAAAACCAGCCTGGCCAACATGGTGAAACCCTGTCTCTATATAAATAAATAAATAAATAAATAAATAAAATCTTTAAGAGACTGACAGTTTCCTCGGCTCTTTTCGTTGAAAGTTCATTCCTAAAGCTTTAGTTATTATTTGTTTATTTAAGTACTTACAGGGATAATATCAAAAGATGGCCCAAAGTGTTAACTTTGATATTTGTAATTTATCACTATATATTATTAATGAGTTGATGAATAAATAATGAATAGCAAGATGAACAGTGAATATTTTTCAAATTAACAAAATTGGTTTGAGCAATGGTTAGAATGGAGTGATTGATATTCAGTGGCTTATGCATTTGCATTCTTCGTATTTAGCAGGGTAAAAGGATCACGTGGAACCAGAAAAACGTATAAGGAAAATTTAAGACACTTCAAAACAATTGTTTCTAAAATCTTTCTAAAAAGGACATGTATAGGGAAAGAAATACAACTTATAGGTCGGTCGCGGTGGCTCACGCCTGTAATCCCAGCACTTTGGGAAGCCAAGGCGGGCAGATCACGAGGTCAGGAGTTCGTGACCAGCCTGACCAACATGGTGAAACCCCGTATCTACTAAAAATACAAAAATTAGCCAGGCTTGGTGCCGCGCGCCTATAATCCCAGCTACTTGGGAGGTTAAGGCAGGAGAATTGCTTGAACTTGGGAGGCGGAGGTTGCAGTGAGCCCAGAGTTAGCCATTGCACTCCAGCCTGGGCGACAGAGCAAGGCTCAGTCTCAGAAAAAAAAAAAAATACAACTTATTAGTAGCTTCATTGCTGTTCTGTTTCAATGCTCATTTTAATGTTCAAAACAAAAGTCTTGGCTGGGCGGTGGCTCAAGCCTGTAATCACAGTTACTCAGGAGGTGGAGGTTGCCCTGAGCTGAAATGGTGCCACTGCACTCCAGCCTGGGTGACAGGGCGAGATTCCATCTCAAAACCAAACAAAATAAATGTCTCCGTTTCTTCCACATCTTCCATTTTATTTTATTTATTAATGTTATTATTATTATTATTTTTTGAGACGGAGTTTCGCTCTTGTTACCCAGGCTGGAGTGCAATGGCGCGATCTCGGCTCACTGCAACCCCTGCCTCCTCGGTTCAGGCAATTCTCCTGCCTCAGCCTCCCGAGTAGCTGGGATTACAGGCATGTGCCACCATGCCCAGCTAATTTTTTGTATTTTTAGTAGAGACGGGGTTTCACCATGTTGACCAGGATGGTCTCGATTTCTTGACCTCGTGATCCACCCGCCTCGGCCTCCCAAAGTGCTGGGATTACAGGCGTGAGCCACCGCGCCCGGCCCTGTTATTATTTTTTAAGACTAGTCAGGTGCAGTAGTGAGAAGAGGAAAAAGGGTCGAACAAGGAGTTTGACTATGAACAATCAATTGACATAAATCATTACCTTCAGCCAACACCTTCCATTTTAATGTGAAAAATAAGCCACATAGGCTAGAAAAGAATTACTAAGTAAAATCACATTTCTGATGTCAGTCATATTCTTGGAATCCTTCACTTTCTTGTTTGAAAGAAATGCAGATGATAAGTGTTCTTCCTCTTACTCAAAAATGATCAACAAGAGGATTGCTTGAAAAAACATCACTGGCTTTCATGTTAACTTTTCCCCGAACACTTATAATGTATATAGTTTCCTCTCCCAAATTCTACTATTTTAATGTCGGAAAAATATTAAATACCCCAAATTTTATGAAAACTACATTATTAAGTTATATATATATAATATTTATATATATACAAACTGTATATATATGCATATATATGTTTTTAAATTGTTTTCTTTAAAAGATCTTAGTCTAATTTCATTGAGACTACTGTCTTTCACCTGTGAAGTTGTATAGATTTTTAAAATCAAGTTCCACATACAGAAAGAATACACATGTGTATTGAGGGAATAAAAGGAAGCATTGATTAGCTCTCAAATCACATTAATGTAACCCAACATTGGGTTTTCTATTTGGTTCCATAGCTTTGTATTAATAATGCATGCAGTTATTTGCAAACAGAATTCCACATTCCTGGGCAGAATGGTGATGGGGAAGATGTATTTTGTCAGGGGACCTTTTAGAGAATTTCACATTATACCCATTCACATAAACTTACATAAATTTGCACTTTTATTTTGGAAGACTCCTGAGCAAAGATGACTTGCTAGTTCCTCTCTATTCAGATTTTCTTTTAGAACTCATAGCTGCTTTTGAGTATTTGACGATGAGACCTAATGGCAGCATCCTATTTTGAAGGAAGAGAAGGGGTAGAATCTATTCTCTACCTTCTAAGTAAATGTCCTAAATACCTAGAAAAGTTCACCATAAATTAAGTTTCATATCATAAGGAAAAGTACCTTGTCATCAGCCTTTCATATTAAATAAAATTGAGACTTTTCAAATATTTATTCATTTAGGCAATTCTTTAAAAACTATTTTTCTTAGCTGGGGGTGGTGGCTCACACCTGAAATCCCAGCACTTTGGGAGTCTGAGGCAGGCAAATCACTTGAGCTCAGGAATTTGAGACCAGCATGGGCAGCACGGCAAAACCCTGTCTCTACAAAAAAATACAAAAATGAGCCAGGCGTGGTGGCATGCATCTGTGTTCCCATCTACTTGGGAGGCTGAGGTGGGAGGACTTCCTAAGTCCCTCTTCTCAGAATAAGGTAGTTGCCATGAAAACAATGACAATGACTAAATTCAACTAGAAATATTAGCTGTTTATGCCACATATATACAGTTCTTCCTTCCTTCAAAGTAAGAGAGAAGTAATCTGGAGAGTGAGTAACAATCTTAAGACATTGTAATACACTCACATTGATTCCAATAGTCATTGAGCTTTTGCTACATGTCAGACCTATTAGCCCCATTTTATCAATAAGAAAGTTAAGGTTATGAGAAGTTAAATAACTTTTTCAAGGGTCACATAGCTAGGATTCAAATTGAGACATGTCTGACATCAGAGTCCTCTCTGCTATGTGGCTGCCAATCATTCGAGGCTATGTATGTATCTTTACTTCCCTCATTGTTCACTTCTTTCTCAATTTTCCTAAATAGTTTCCACGTTTATAATTCCACAGATATTGTCTAATTCAATTCTAAAATTGTTCTGGCAAAATTTTGCAGTTCTCCAAGATTCCACTTACCTTTTACCCAACTTTCAATTCCCAGAAATATGACATATTACCTAACTTGAGAAACATTTTGCCATAAAACACTATGAATGCTGGAAAAATAACTAAAGCATATCTGACTTTTAAAGTGATATCAGCAGGGGACAAAAATGAAGAGTGGTGAATATAGGAGTTCTGGGTGCTGCAATCCTTTGGAAGATGTGCTGGTGCCACAGGGAAGTATGCTTTGTTAGATATAGAGATGTGGATTTCAATGTCCTCAGAATATGAGACTGTGGGTCCTGGGCTCACATAAGACAGAGAGCTAAAACCAACACCTCTCCATAAATTTAGAGCCTTCAAAAAGCTATGTCCTGAGTGAATGTGTAGAATGTATATATGTGTGTGTGTATATATATATGTATGTATATATGTATTACATATATACTATATATGTATTACATATATACTATATATGTATGAGATTACATACATGTGTGTGTGTATATATATATAAATGTATATAATCTTGAAGGGTTGAGTTTTATATATCTCAACTCTTCTCACTAACACTTGCAGTCAACAAAGAAACTTGTCAGTTTGGACCCTTTCTGGAAGAAAATCATTTCCCTCAGAATTTGTAACCTTATATCAGCTCTTATCCTGGCTTAGGATTTGAATTTATACCAGGGGTTGGCAAACATTTTCTGTAAAGGGCCAGAGAATAAATATTATCAGCTTTGAACATGTAGGCTCTGTTGCAGCTATTCAGCCCTGCCTTTGTAGAGTGAAGGGTGCTGTAGGCAATGTGTAAACAAATGGGCATGTTTGTGTATCAACAGAACTTTTATAAAAGCAGGTGGTGGTTTGTTGATTTATATTATCTGCATAGTCCGGGAACCCTTAAGTCGAAAAACTGATCCCAATAAAAATTGGTCTTTCACATATTTCTGAATATAAAGCATACAAGAAAGCAGTTCAGCATGCCTGGGAGCCAGAATACATAGGAGGAATGGATTCCCAGAACATTCAGATAATAGAATGACTAGATAGGAAATATAAAATAAACACAAATGTGATTAAGGGCACAGAAAGACTCTAAAGCATGAGAACACAATGAAGAACCTATTAAAACAACAACAACGTATAGGTTTGAAAGAAATAATTAAATAGAACTTTTTTTTTTTTAGATGGAGTCTCGCTCTGTCACCCAGGCTGGAGTGCAATGGTGCCATCTCGGCTCACTGCAACCTCCATCTCCTGGGTTCAAGTGATTCTCCTGCCTCAGCCTCCCGAGTAGCTGGGACTACAGGCGCCCTCCACCATGCCAGCTAATTTTTGTATTTTTTTAGTAGAGATGGGGTTTCATCACGTTGGTCAGGCTGGTCTCGACCTCCTGACCACAGGTGATCCACCCAACTCAGCCTCCCAAAGTGCTGGGATTACATGTATGAGCCACCATGCCTGGCCAATGAAATAGAATTTCTATAAATGAAAAACAAAAGCAATTGAAATTAAATAGAAATAGAAAATTTAAAGAGCAAAAGTGAGACGAGCTAAAACTGACAAAACTACTTATAACTTGGAGAAAGGAAGAAATGGAACATAGAAAAGGTAAATTGGGATGGAGAAGAAACCAAAAAGACATATTACTTACAAAGGAATGATAATTAGAATTGTAGTCTAACTTGGTGAATCTTCCACTTGAATTAAAGTAGATCCTTTTGGGAGCTACCTGTTTAGGGCTAATAATGCAACATCTTTGAGCACATCTTTCATCTCCTAGATTACCCCTTACATTGGTCCCTTCTAGAATTTATTTTCTTCTAAGAAATAATTAGGCATTAGTCTGGGTGCTGTGGCTCACGCCTACAATTCCAGCACTTTGGGAGGCTGAGGTGGGTGGATCACGAGGTCAGGAGGTCGAGACCAGCTTGACCAACGTGATGAAACCCCATCTTTACTAAAAAAATATAAAAATTCATCGGCATGGTGGTGGACACCTGTAGTCCCAGCTACTCAGGAGGCTGAGGCAGGAGAATCTTTTGAACCCGGGAGGCAAAGGTTGCAGTGAGCCAAGATCACGCCACTGCACTCCAGCCTAGGTGAAAGAGTAAGACTCCGTCTCAAAAACAAACAAGCAACAGACAATTAAATCCTACTTCAGATCCTTTTCACTTTCTCTTAAAAATGCTTCTGAAATTAAGTAATCCTAAAAGTCTTTAATAAGTGTGCATTCAGGTTTTTAACTTGTTTTCTTTTTTCTTTTTCTTTTTAGAGACAGGGTCTCACTTGACACCCAGGCTGGAATGCAGTGGCATGATCATGGCTCACTGCAGCCTCAACCTTCCCAGGCTCAAGCAATCCTCCTACCTCAGCTTCCCAAATAGTTGAGACCACAGGCATGTGCCACCACACCTGGGTAATTTAAGAAAAACAAAAATCTTTTGTAGATACCAGGTTTCCCTTTATTGCCCAGGCTGGTACTTATTTTCTGTTAAACATGAATATAACTTGATGCAATATTAGCGTTTTTCTCATACCCTTTAGAAACTCATTTGTACATGATACATATTTCTTTTCCTCAGTTCTTTTTGATTCCTCACGAAGCAAACATCTAGGATGTTTAATACAAAGTGGAACATTCTTGACTAACCATTTAAATATTCTCTCCATTTTGTTAGACTCTGACATTAACAAGAATGGCTTCCACCTGTCTCTCTAAGTCTATTGGAAGCTTTGGTATCCTAATAGCGAAATTGCATATTCAGTGCCACAGAGAACTAAGCATGTAATATTTTAAGCACATTATTGTAAAAGAAGGGAATGACTAGTAACCTCTCGCAAAGTACAAGCAAGGAGGTGGTACACTTTTTTTTTGTAACAATTAATCATGACAGAAGGACTCAGATGGGGAAGAGGACAGATGGTTCTTATTACACTCTGCCCCTAACTTGAATTACCATTCTCTACCATAAACAGAATGTGCCAAAACTGTAACAGAAAAAATCATGAGATAAAAATCTGCAATATTTTGTGCCATCAAATTGTTTAAAACCAGAACGTAATGACAAGTACATTTAATGAATACAGTGAAGTCAGAAAATATTTCACCATAATAAACATCAACAGTCATCAACTAATTGATTCAAAAGTAATATATATACTGGCAAGTGATTGCATGCAAATATGTTTTAAAGTGAATTTTTAAGGGTCCATCATATTGACTAATATAATCTTTACAACTCCACTGTAAGCTTTTGTGGCTTTAATAGTTCACTAAGCTTTGACCTATATAAACTAAACTTTTCTGAGTGGTGATTAAGTTTTAATGCCAGGTGATGCCTAGACATTTTCAAATGTAAAGATACACATATGGTTTGGAAGAGCCTTAAATTATTAATATCAACCAAGTGGTAGATAAGGGGAATATTTTTCAAACTTTGTAGGTATTTCTTACCTTCTTTACACAGAAATCTTATTAGATTGTCCTCAGTATGGCAATTCGTAATGTAATCTTATTAGGGAAGAGTGCTATGAAATGGAGGCATGCTTTTTATCACTTACATGTATGCAGACCCATATACGTAGAATTTTCAGGATTCTGAAAGATATGAGTGAAAACTTTGTGTCAGAGAATATACGATTATGTGGCACTTACTTGATTTTATGAATGTTTTGGAGGGAAAGTTGCCAGGCGAGGACTCATCCTCTAAGGATGCTTGATAGCATGCTGGAACCATTTGTTCTGGATCTGCGCCAGGCCTCAGTGGTCAGCAATGAGGATGAGCACGATTGGCAACATGATTTTCAGAAAGAACAATAAAAACAGATTGTTTGTTGCCCCGTGGATTTGTTCCAAGAAACATCTTTGTCTCTGGATGATCAAAGCATGGTCTGATAGGCTAAGAATGTAGTAATTGTTATAATTAGCCAATAATTTTGCAGCAAAAAATTTATTAGTGGCTGCTAACTCTTTTGCATGTTAATGTCTTTGGAGGGAGGGGAGAATCTTTTGAGGCTTAACATTTAAAAAATGGATCTCAGAGTTACTTTTGGCTGTGGTTGTTGTTAGAATAACAGAGAGGAGATTGTATTTACTTGATGCCTTCAGAGAATCCTCTAGGGTGGCTGGTAGAACCTCTGTGTGGTTTCTGGAATCCCAGGTAAAGTTGCCCAGAGTGAGCTTCCTCTTGAGGACAAAGGTCAAGAGAAAGAACAGGCGGAACCTTGGATTTACATATTCTATCATTTATTCACAAGAAGAATAAAAATTCAAAACACCTGCCATCTCTTAGGATAAAAAAGCAACACAGTGATTTCTTTTAAACAAAAGCAAACACAGGGCAGCAATGAGAAATTCATTATGAAAGAAAATGAAGCAAGTATCTGGACTTGGGCCCTTCGCAAGCCCTGAAAACTAAAGTCTGAACATCCTTGATAGATGAGTCACTGCCTCCTTCCTGCTAACATTTGTACCTGAGAAGTTTTTTTCTTTTGTCATCATGAGGGAAGGAATTGTTTTTTCCTGTTGGCTCAGTAGAAGAGACTGGAGGATTCCACTCGCGTGTCTCAAGCTGTGGAGATGTGGTGGATGGTGATGTCGGAAAACAGCGAGATATTCCAGAGTCCTGAGTTGCAGGTTGGCACTTCACTGCTTTCCCACAGGAACAGCAGTGAGCTGGAGTTCTTTGGTTCAGCTGCCTGGGGGTTAGTAGACTTGCAAGGCCTGCTAGGAACCTAATTACCATTTTTAGCGTTGTTTCCCTAGGAATATTTTCTTCTAAGTTCCAGATGAATTTACAAATATCTGTTTTGAGAGTAAAAAATAGCAGTTTGAGCCAGGCATCAGTAGCTCACCCCATAGTCCCAGTACTTTAGTAGCCAAGATGGGTGGATCACTTGAGCCCCGGGAGTTCGAGACCAGCCTGGGCAATATGGCAAAGCCCCCTACTATACAAGAAATACAAAATTCAGCCGGGCATCATGGTGTGTGCCTGTAGTCATAGCCACTCAGGAATCTGAGGTGGGATGATCACCTGAGTCCAGGAAGTAGAGGCTGCAGTGAGCCGTGATTGCACCACCTGCACTCTACCCTGTCTCAAAAAAAGAAAAATATATATAAATAGAAGTTTGTAGATTGAAGACAACTTGGATTTGAATGCCTCCTTTGTGCTTATTTCTTAATCTTTTCCATTATAGTGTTTTAATGATGCTCATTGTTAATCTTATGAATTCTTTTTTTTTTTTTTTTGCAGACAGGGTCTCACTTTGTCACCCAGTCTGGAATGTGGAGTGCAGTGGTGCTAACACGGCTCACTGCAGCCTCAACCTCCTGGACTCAAGTGATTCTCCCATCTCAGCTTCCTGAGTAGTTGGGACTACAGACGCGCACCACCATGCCTGTCTAATTTTTGTGTGTTTTGCAGACATGGGATTTCACCATGTTGCCCAGACTGCTCTTGAACTCCTGGGCTTACGTGATCCACCTGTGTCGGACTCCCAAAGTGCTGGGATTATATTAATCTTAGGATTTCTTTTCCTAGTGTCCCAAATACCTCAGAGAAACTACTTCACCAGTAAAAATATAATTGCTCTAAAACTAAATTTAGAATATTAATGAAAAGATGTGCTTTGATTGATAAGTATAACAAAAAATGGTAAATTGTGTCGGCTTCCTATGTTTAATTGTAGGAAGGTAAACTATTATTAATATTTATAGACTATTTCCTATCTTTTCAGAGGTTTTGTTAGTCTCACAATGCTGCAGCCAGAGAAGCAGGTGACATGTATTGTTAATGCATATGCAAATTATTCTAATGAAGTGTAATCCCATTTGCCTTTTGTGCTGTGTTTGTGCTTTATTGAATCCACACAATGTCACACCTATGGAGGGAAGCTATTCTGTTTAGGAAGAATACATTTTCTTTCTTTTTTTTTGTTTTGTTTTGGAGACAGGGTCTCACTTTGTCACCCAGGCTGGAGTGTAGTGGCGCAAACACGGCTCACTGCAGCCTTGACCTCCCAGGCTGAAGTGTTGCTTCTACCTCAGCTCCCCAAGTAGCTGGGGCTACAGGCGCATGCCGCCATGCCCAGCTAATACTTGTATTTTTTGTAGGAATGGAGTTTCACCATGTTGCCCAGGCTGGTCTTAAACTCCTGGATTCAAGTGATCTGCCCATCTCAGCCTCCCAAAGTGCTGGAATTACAGGTGTGAGCAGCCGCACCTGGCTGGAAGCATACAGTTTCCTCTATTATTCTACCTACTCTTCATTCAGGCTGTCTTCAACCAAAAAGAATAAATAAGTAAAATTCCACAACAAATAATAAAACCAAAACATCTAACCATGCTTTTACTTTAAAAATAAGAAGAAATGAGGCTGGGCGCGGGGGCTCACACCTGTAATCCCAGCACTTTGGGAGGCCAAGGCAGGTGGGTCACCTGAGGTTGGGAGTTCAAAACCAGCTTGACCAACATGGAGAAACCCCATCTCTACTAAAAATACAAAATTAGCCAGGCATGGTGGCACATGCCTGTAATCCCAGCTACTAGGGAGGTTGAGGCAGGAGAATTGCTTGAACCTGGCAGGTGGAGGTTGCAGTGAACTGAGAGATCCGCCATTGCACTCCAGACTGGGCAGAAAGAGCAAAACTCCATCTCAAAAAAAAAAAAAAAAAGAAGAAAAAGAAATGGAAGCTCTCCTCTCTGTCCACCCTGCTGCCATTCTCCCTTTCCCAATCCAGTCATTATTCCCTTCAGGAAAGAATTTGGACTAGAAATATGTCCAAAATATGTCCTAAGAAAAACTGAATTCCAGCTGGGCATGGTGGCTCATGCCTGTAATCCCAGCACTTTGGGAGGCAGATATGGGCGATCACCTGAGGTTGGGAGTTCAAGACCAGCCTGGCCAACATGGTAAAACACCGTCTCTACTAAAAATACAAAAAAATTAGCTGGGCATGGTGGCCGCCATCTGTAATCCCAGCTACTTGAGAGGCTAAGGCAGGAGAATTGCTTGAACCCAGGAGTTGAAGGCTGCAGTGAGCTGAGATCACACCACTGCACTCCAGCCTGGAGGACTGAGTGAGACGGTCTCAAAAAAGAAAAATGAAAAATTGAATTCCAGTGGAGGTTTTCTGAAGACTTTTGGTGATAAGGAGTACTGTTGATTATGGTGAATATGCGGGTCAAGACTTTTCTAGTGCATTTCTTGCCAGCACCACTGAATTCTTCAAAACAACCGGGGTTCAAATATTACAAACATATTAGTTTACACTTTTTACCATTATTTCAACAGCACTTTTTTTTTTAGTTGCATATGACAGAATCTTCAACTAGTTAGAGCACAAAGGGCATATACTATAGATGCTGTATGCTCATATAGTGGTGAAGGCAGTCGTAGAAGAAAGCTGCAGGAACAAGGAACCCAAAGAATGAACTGGGCACAATGACTTCAGGACCCTCTCCTTGGCACCATCTTTCTCTTTTTCCTAGTTGTCTGCTTAGCTCCATTCTATAGAAGGCTCTATTTGAGAAGATGAGTTATGGCCACCGAGAACCCCAAGGTTACATTTATCAGTTATTCATTCAAGAAGAGGACAAGCCCTTTCCCTCCAATTTGGGAAGTTCTGGGTGAATAATTCTTATTAGTCTGGCTTAGACTGCAGCTTCACCTTGTGAAATTATCCTTATTCTAGGGGAGAGTAGGAATACAAGTGACCCACCATGATCCTGGGATGGTTGTTGCAGTGAGTGGGGCAATGTGCAATGGAGCACATATTTTACAATATCAACAGAAGCAGGAGGTTGACCAGAAGAAGGAGTATGTTGAATCTGGGAGGCAGATGAAAATATTAACTATACAGTCCATTATATCATTTCTCTTAAGAATTTGTATCAACCAGAAACCCTAAAAACATGAGGTAAGATGAGACACTCATATTGGGGATTTTCAAGAGACCTTAATAAAGAGACTATATACAAGGATGCAAGGGGGATGTGGAAAAACCACAGTGATGCAGTTTCTTGTGGCTGGTAAGAGCAAGGGCCTTACTAATTCTAAGTCTGGTCAAGGATGCAGCCCTTTCCCTCTCACAGTGACCACCTTAGGGAGGGATATGGGGAATAAATACTTCAAACTCTCTGTCCCTCTCTCCCATCTCCTACTGATGTACTCTATTAGCTGAACCTGCCTAGAAGCAAGCAGACAACAGAGTCCATTGATGTAGTGCAAAGGTCAGTCTACCAGTGCAGGGACCACAGTGGAAATGGGTGGTGATCTGGAGGGCCAAACAGAAAATTCACAGCATGGCCTTATTTACATACAGACAGATACACATGCATATATATGTACATTTCATGTGTTAGAAACAACCATGTAACTGAATATTCAATATAGCCATATACATAAATATGTCAATGAGATGATATTATCCACGATATTCAAAGATTAACTTGTCATCAAGTATTGGGTAAACAAAATTTACAGGTTATTATTTCCCTTTAACATTTTTTTCTAATCACACTTTAAAATACCACTGCATTGCATTGGATCATTTTGTAATTATGTTTTTATAATGATGAGAGATTTCTAGTAGATGAGTGGCCTGGAAAAAATTCAAAGAGACAGCATGGCATAATGAGAGCTTTTAGAGGCAGGCCAACTTGGATTTGAATCCTGTGTGATAATCTTGGTCATTTTAACTTCATCTGTGCCAGCAGCATGTAGGACAAAGCAATCATTTCTGGTGACAGGATGTCATAGACCAACACTCAGGGACTTCCACTATGCATAAATCACCAACGTTCATATTTTTAGATCCAATTAAAATAGTGATGCCATGACTATCAAGCATCAAGAACATAATTTGACTCATCTTTTTTTTTTTAATTTTCAAAGTTCTTCAGTATTTTGTAATGAGGGCTCACAGTTCATAGTTATAAACATCCATGAAGCACTAGATAATGCTAAAACTTTTGCTTGACTATTGACAGCAGAAAAAAAAAAACAACCCTGGTTGGTGACACTAATTTTTTTCAAGTAATCAAGAAGATTTTGCCACTAACTAGGCCTCTAAACCAATAGTTGACTTTCAGTTTCTTTAATGATGAGGATGATGGTGACGATGAGGCTGATGCTGTCATTTATAGGGTACTGTGTACTATGTGTTTCACACATGTTAATAATTCTTCCAACAATTGGGTGAGTCAGGAACTATTGTCCCAATTTTACAGGTGAAGAACTTGCAGCTCAGAGGGTTATTAAAACAAGAGCACAGTTTTAATAAGCATTAAAGCTTATTCTCAAATTCTGATCTGTGTCATTCTAATGCCTTCCATGATGGCTAAAGAATACTGACTCCCAAAAGATTGTTCTTCTGACCTATGGTTTTAATTCTGGATGACAGGTTTATTCTTTTATTATTATACAGCATACAGCAAGCTATGATTAATTTCACAGTTACTTCTATTTTTGTAACTGCTGTTTTGACTTCTATTAGTTGAAATACGTATCTATGTAATGTCTCGTTACTAGAATAGTAATGGGACAACCAGCATATTATGAAAAAACCCAGCATATTATGAAAAGCATTTTGTTTTAAGTACTTAATAAAAGCATGTTATTTTTATCTACAGTTTGAATACAAGCTCACAATTTAAAATATGGGAAAAGTAGGGGTAAAGTCCTGATGTCCATTTTTTAAAATGGTAAACAGTAATAAATACTTGAAACAGACTTAAACAATTTTTTCCTTTCTTTTCTTCTTTTCTTTCTTCCTTCCTTCCTTCCCTCCCTCCTCTCTCTCTCTTTCTCTTTTTCCCTCTTTCTTTCTTTGATAGAGTCTTGCTCTGTTTCTCAGGCTGGAATACAGTATTGCAATCATAGTTCACTGCAGCCTCAAACTCCTGGACTCAAAGGATCCTCCCATCTCAGCCTCCAGAGTAGCTGGGATTACAGGGATGCATCACCATTCTTGGCATTAAACAGATTTTTCTTTTTTCTTTTTCTTTTTGAGACTGAGTCTTGCTCTCACCCAGGCTAAAGTGCAGTGGTGCAATCTCAGCTCACTGCAGCCTTCTCCTCCTCCCAGGTTCAAGTGATTCTCCTGCCTCAGCCTCCTGATAGCTGAGATTACAGGCATGCACCACCACGCCCGGCTACTTTTTGTATTAGTAGAGATGGGGTTTCTCCATGCTGGGTAGGCTGGTCTTGAACTCCCAACCTCATGTGATCTGCGCGTCCTCCCAAAATGCTGGGATTACAGGCGTAAGCCACGGCGCCCAGCCCAGATTTACTTTTAATGTGTTTTTCTTAGGAGGGTTTTTATTGGGAGGAAAGATTAGCTTCTTTGTTTTCTAACCCAAAGTTTGAGGTTTGTAATACTTTCTTATAAATGATTCTCATTATTTAATAAGCTGAAATGGTTTATAAACCCAGCTGTATTTGAAATTCATAATCAAATTTTTCTTTCATACTTTTAAAATTTATTTAAAAATTGCTTTCATTAAAACAGATGTTACTATACTGAGAAGACCGAAGTCCCATTGCTTAATTCATTTCCGACTTAGTGTTCAAGCATGATATAAAGAGATCTTTAATTACCTGGAAAGATCCTCTTAAGTAACAGAGTGATGATGACTAATATACTGAAACAAAATAAAAACAGAGGCCTTCAATTTAATGGAACAAAGTAATATTCTGTCAAATAAACTACTGAAACTGAGATATGTAAACCAATGCTATTATGGTAGCAAACAGGTGGCACTTTCATTTTCTTGTTCAATTACCAAAGAGGGGATGTAATCAAGAGTCTCAAGTTTATGCATAAATAACAAAGAAAAAAGCAAGCTACCTCTAAAAATCATATTTTAAATGTGAAAGAAAGCAGAGGACTGGGGAGACAGATATTTGGAAGTTAAATCTAAACTTTGATTTTATTTTTGTCTTTGATTTTGCTTCAAAAATTAAATGGAAAGTAAAGGGGGAAAATCGGAATGAACAGCATACAAATAATGTTTATTAAAGAAAGTTTTCGGTGTATTATATATTTTATTTCATGATTCCTGTAGTCAGGAGCACCAGAGTTTGCTCTGAGATCCAGAACAGTGTCTGGCTTTGTAGTAGATCTCCAATAAATATCCCTTAAATAAATAAATTTCCAAGAAATTGGTGGGAATCCAGACTAGAACTTGATAGCACTAGTTCAACACCAATTTTCTGAATTTTGAAAACATGAGGGTGGGGAGTTCCTCCTGGCATGGAAATGGCCCCATCCTAAAGGCAAATAGTGGAGAAAAACCCCAGTGGAGAAAAACCAGCGGGCTTCAAGACTGTCCTATTCAAATGTAAATATTTTTCACAGAAGTACTTCACTAAATTGGTCAGCACTTTTTATCTTAGGCTGAATAAATTTGAGAGAACCTTCCAAAGCCTGGGTATTTAATGGAGGAGAATGGCTGAGGGTTAGAAGGTGAAGAAAGCTTGAGGATTACATGGGTGGATTGTAAAGAAAGACATAGGATTGTATGGGTGAATTCTAAGGAAAGGCAGGAAGTAAAAAGACAAACTTCTCACTTTACATTGGGGATAGAGGTAGTCCTACACAACTCGAACGTTACCTAGTTTCCTAGATCAGTATTTCCAATCGATAAATTAATTTCTCATCTAAAATCCAACTGCAAGCTGGGTGTGGTGGCTTATGCCTGTAATCCCAGCATTTTGGGAGGCTGAGGTGGGTGAATTACTTGAGGTCAGGAGTTCGAGACCAGCCTGGCCAACATGGTGAAAACTTGTCTCTACTAAAAATCCAAAAATTAGCTGGCCGTGGTGGTGCAAGCCTGTAATTCCAGTTACTCAGGAGGCTGAGGCAGGAGAATCACTTGAACCTGGGAGGCAGAGAATGCAATGAGCTGAGATCGTGCCACTGCACTCCATCCTGGACGACAGAGTGAGACTCCGTCTCAAAAAAAATAATAAAAATAAAAAATAACAATAATAATACAAACTGGAAACTTTAAAGCACTGTCATGGTCTAAATGTTTGTGTCACTCTGAAAATTCATATGTTGACATCCTAACCTCCAAGGTGATGTTTTTTAGAGGTGGGGCCTTTTGGGAGGCAATTAGGTCATGAGGGCTCCACCCACATAAATGGAATTAGTGGCCTAAAAAAGAGACTCCAGAGAGCTTCCTGGCCCCTCCCACCATGTGAGGACACAGCAAGAAGGTGCCATCTAAGAAACCAGGAAACTCATCCTCACCAGACACCAAATCTGCTGGTGCACACCTTGTTCTCAGACTTTCCAGCTTCCAGAACTGTGAAAAATAAATTTCTGTTTTGATAAGCTACCCAGTTTCAGGTATTTTGTTATGGCACCCTGAGCAGACTAAGACAAATATACTGATTTCTGTTCAAGAAGAGTTCTAGTCAAGAAGACGGGATTTTTGCAGTTGCTGTTTGCACAGTAAGTTATTTGGTTTTACCAAGCCAGAGATCAACCATATATTTAAAGCACAAAAATTTGTAATACTGAATTTCATTTTGATTTCTTCTTTAATTTGGTGTTCTATGTGAGTTCTGTATTTGGCACATGAAAATTGTCACAGGATATTACTTTTTACTTTTAATCACTTTTTGTTTTTGATCATTCTTTCCTGTTCTTAATTAGATTTTTAATAATAGGAAAATGGGTTTGAGAAGAGTATATTTAAAACACAGTAATGCATTCTCAGGCTGAAAAAATAGTAATGCATTTTAATTTTAATTGTATTACTTATGTTGCTTATGAAGCACTTCTCTAGCATTTAAATCCCACCTACAGTCTCAAAATGATTTTTTTTTCTTAAGTTTGAGATGGAGTTTCACTCTGTCACTCAGGCTGAATGCAGTGGCTTGATCTCTGCTCACGGCAACCTCCGCCTCCCAGGTTCAGGTGATTCTCCTGCCTCAGCCTCCTAAATATCTGGAATTACAGGCATGTGCCACTACGCCCGGCTAATCTTTTGTATTTTTAGTAGAGATGGGGTTTCATCGTGTTAGCCAGGATGGTCTCAATCTCCTGACCTCGTGATCTGTCTGACTCGGCCTCTCAAAGTGCTGGGATTACAGGCGTGAGCCACCACGCCCAGCCTCAGAATGATTTTTGCTTTATTCCATCATCACCCATTATTTTCAAATAATAAAATAATAATAAAAATATCAAATAGTAGTAATGTGAGACGGGAATAATAATGAGAATCCCAGTTGTCTATTGGCATGTCTTGATGTACAAAGTGACAGTATAGACTTTTTCTCTGGCCTCTACAAGCTTACAATCTAGAAAAGATATATGTGTTCTGATACATAGGCAACACAGACTTAATTTTTTTATTTTTATTTTTTGGAGATGGTCTCACTCCATTGCTCATGCTGGAGTGCAATGGCACAATCATGGCTCACTGCAGCCTTGAACTCTTGGGATCAAGTGATCCTCCCACCTCTGCCTCCCAAGTAGCCAGGACTATAAGCACAAGTTACCACACCAGGCTAATTTTAAAATTTGTTTGGGAGAAACAGGGGTCTCCCTATTCTGCCCAGGTTGGTCTTGAACTCCTGAGCTCAAGCAATCCTCCTGCCTTGGGTCCCAAAGTACTGAGATTACAAGCAAGAGCCACCTCGTTGAGCCCCTTAATTGATTCTTGAGCTATTTCATAAACGGGTGGTAACTTAGTGTGACATATAGATTAGCTGTAATAGGAGGTTACTTGGAAAATATTGGTAGATAATAGAGCAACTATGGAGTTCTACAGATCTGAAAGATTTTCCCAGGTGGTTTTGAGATTGGATTCTATTAATATCTGATTGAAAAGTCATAAACATACATACACATGCTTACATATAAACATATAAATGTATGTTTGAAACTTCAAATGAGAGAAATAAAGCAGAGATTCCCATTGTTAACACTTTTTGGTATTTCCTTATAGCAGGTGCCCCTCACCATCTATTTCTATACATATATGTATCTATACCTCTTTTATAAAAGCAACAAAATTGGGCTATCATTGTAAATTCAGGTGTGAAATATGATTTTTTTTCTTACTAAGTGTATTGTGAGCAGTACTCATGTTATTAAATAATTTTGATAATTTAATTTTAGGCTGGTCATGGTGGCTCATGCTTAGAGTCCCAGCACTGGGGACCCTAGGCAGGAGGATTGCTTGAGCTCAGGAGTTCAAGCCTAGGCAGCATAGGAAGACCATTGTCTCTACAAAAAATACAAAAATTAGTGGTGTGTGGTAGTGCACTTCTATAGTCTCAGCTACTAGGGAGGCTGAGACGAGAAGATCACATGAGTCCAGGAAGTGGAGGCTGCAATGAGCCATGTTTGCTCTGCACTCTACTGCACTCCAGCCTGGGTGACAGAGTGAGACTCTGTCTCCAGAGAGAGAGAGAGAGAGAGAGAAAGAGAAAGAGAGAGAGAGACAGAGACAGAGACAAAAAGAAAATGTGATTTTAAAGCTGTATTTTATTTTATTGCTTTAACATAATTTAATAAGCCCTTGATGGCTGAATATATTAACATTGTAACCACCTTTGCATTATTGTAAACAGTGGTGCAGTTAACTCTTATTTACTTATAACTAATTTTTAGAAGTGAAATAATGAGTCAAGGAGGGCCTGGAATTCCATGTACAAATTATTGGATTCTTGATTTTCTCCTCTTTTCCCATCCAAACTCTGTTGAAACTCAACACATATTCATGTAACGAACCTGGTTTACGTGAGAGTTCTTTAAAAGTTGTGCTTCTAGGCTGGACTCGGTGGCTCATGCCTGTAATCCCAACGCTTTGGGAGGAGGAGGCGGGCAATCACCTGAGGTAAGGAGTCCGAGACCAGCCTGGCCAACATGGCGAAACCCTGTCTCTACTAAGAATACAAAAAAAAAAAAAAAAAGGCCGGGCGCGGTGGCTCAAGCCTGTAATCCCAGCACTTTGGGAGGCTGAGGCAGGTGGATCACGAGGTCAAGAGATCGAGACTATCCCGGTCAACAAGGTGAAACCCCGTCTCTACTAAAAATACAAAAAATTAGCTGGGCATAGTGGCGCGTGCCTGTAATCCCAGCTACTCAGGAGGCTGAGGCAGGAGAATTGCCTGAACCCAGGAGGCGGAGGTTGCGGTGAGCCGAGATCGCGCCATTGCACTCCAGCCTGGGTAACGAGAGCGAAACTCCGTCTCAAAAAAAAAAAAAAAAAAAAAGAATACAAAAAGAAAATTATCTGGGCGTGGTGGCAGGCACCTGTAATGTAAGGCCAGTTACTCTGGAGGCTTAGGCAGGAGAATTGCTTTAACCTGGGAGGCAGAGGTTGCAGTGAGCTGAGGTTGCAACATTGCACTCCAGCCTGGGTGACAGAGTAATACTCCATCTTGAATAGACAAAAGTTGTGCTTCAACTATGACTAAGGAGATAAAACCATAAAGAAAAAAATAAAGCAGAAAAAAAGAATAAATCTAACAATTCCCCTTTTCTCTCTCTCTCCGTGTGTGTGTGTGCACGCGTGTGCGTGTGTGTGTTTTGAACCTGAAAGGCAGAAGGGTTTATCAAATATGAGCCTGGGAAAGATGAATGGACTGAAGACTGGGAATAGGAAGTTAAGAAAGACATTTGGTGGCGAGCGGGGAGTGCTGAAATATTATCTTCAAATAAATATTGAGCAATTTTAGAAATAAAAAGTGCTCAATTATATTTTCACTAACGTAATTAATCTGATAATAATTAAAAACGACACTGCAAAAACCATTCTGGTTATATATTGGCAGGTAAATAATAAATTCAATTCAACTGCTTATGAATTTCCTATTTTTGAAATTAAACTTTTGGGGCCAGGTGTGGTGGCTCATGTCTGTAATCCCAGCAGCACTTTGGGAGGCTGAGGCAGGAGGATGGCTTGAGCCAGACTGGTCTCAAATTCCACAGCAAGACCCTATCTCTACCAAAAAATACACAGATACAAAAAGAAATTTAAGTTTTGGATTTCTCCAGTCTGTTTGGTTTGTCTTAGTGCCTGACAACATAATCAGAGCTGAGTTTATTGGCTCCTAGCATTTTATTAGATTTCTATTTAAATGTAATTTTTGGTGTTTATTAATCATTTGGGAGACAGAGTCACAATGATGCAATTTTCCCATTTAAAATGTATGTTTAACTCTTGGCAATGTTAATACATATTAGGTGTGCACATCAAGGTAAAACTATTAATAGGCCATGGGAATAGGGAAATTAAATGCTGTCGATGTCTCACTGTCAGAAATTGCCTTATTTCTTTCATATTTCACTAATTCAGTTGAGTCCCCTGTGTATCCTATTCATACGTTATTATGTAATTTTTTGGGGTAAAAATGCTCTGTTCTTCTAGAAATCATCTTTTCTGAAGATTCATTCAACTTTGTTTAAAACCATACCCTTGAAGAGCAGTCATATTTTGAAAATATGTCAGTTTTGCCATACTCATCGTCCTTTTCACTTCTGGACAAACTATAAAAACTAGGACAAGTTGATTTTAATTAATATTCTCATAATTCTCTCTAGAGTGAATTGTAATTTCCAGTACTTTAAAAGTGCTTCTGGAACCCCAGGAGACAACATTCCCCAGCTTAACTACAGAGTTACAAGTAAGTATAGTAAATATTAGTATGGTATTGTGATTTAAGGAAATTGTTAGCTGGGCAGGGTAGCTCACACCTGTAATCCCAGCACTTTGGGAAGCCGAGGTGGAGGGATCACCTGAGCTCAGGACTTTGAGACCAGCCTCGATAAAACCCTGTCTCTACTAAAACTACACACACACACACAAATTAGCTGGGCATTGTGGCATATGTTTGTAATCCCAGCTACTTGGGAGGCTGAGGCAGGAGAATCACTTCAACCTGGGAGGTGGAGGTTGCAGTGGAGCCGAGATCATGCCACTGAACTCCAGCCTGGGAGAGGGAGGCTGACTCGGTCTCAAAAAAAAAAAAGAAAGAAAAGAAAATTGTTAAGGTTACTCAAAGCTGTTTGATTAAAAAACTAAGGATTAGGTCCTGTTACATGTTGTGTTTTATGAATTTGTTAGCAATCTACAAATTTAAGAATATGAATGAGGATGTTATTCTTTTGTATGAGATAAGAAAGTGTATTTAGAGGAAAGGTATAATTACAAAAGTTACTGGACTACCTCTGTAGAGCAGAGAGCAATTGTTTAATTTGGATATATGTATTTGTGTTAAAAAAAAGAAAAAAGAAAAATGTCCTGCAATCATAGAAACCAAAATAGGGCTTGATACCTGAGTGTTAAACAGGTTTGCAGTCACCCTGAGGGATCTAGGAGACAATCCACCATCCATCCTATTATATAAGAAATCATATTTAGTTTTTTTTAAAGCATACATTTAAAGTTAGACACTTTTTTGGCTGATGCACTCTTGCAAAGTGGTCCTTGAATAAGAAAAGGTGACTCTTCATAGCCACAGCACACAGCGGTTGTTCCTGGTTACACACGTTGTTCCAGGCTGGGGCAGGTGCCCCCAAATTCTACTGGATTGTCTTCCCATGGTCCCCTCACAGCTGAGCAGGCCTGGATACTTAGAAATCTTAGACTCTTAGAAATCTTAAACACTGACAAAATTATGGTGCACCACCCCATATTCAAATCTCAATAAAACAATGCTAATTTTTTTTTTTTTTTTTTTGAGATGGAGTCTTGCCCTCTCATGCAGTGGTGCAATCTTGGTTCACTGCAACCTCTGCCTCCTGTCTGCAACCAATCAAGTGATTTTCCTGCCTCAGCCTCCCAAGTAGCTGGGATTAAAAGCACACACCACCATGCCCGGCTAACTTTTGTATTATTAATAGAGACGGGGTTTCACCATGCTGCCCAGGCTGGTCTCAAACTCCTGACCTCAGGTGATTCACACACGTTGGCCTCCCAAAGTGCTGAGATTACAGGTGTGAGCCATTGCATCCAGTCAAACAATGCTAATTTGTATGGTAGAGTTCAACAACTTCTGATTTTTCTTTTAATGGCATTATTTATTTCATTGAATTTTTTAGGAATCATACTGTTACTGTGATTAGATAAAAAAGGTTTTCATCAGTAGGAATTACATGCTGAAATATTTTGAAGTTTAGTGTCATGATGTTTGGAACATCCAAATTCTTTAGCAAAAAAACCCTGTGTGTACACACACACACACACACACAGAGAGAGAGAGAGAGAGAGAGACAGAGACAGAGGGAGAGAGACGGATGGACAAGACAGACAGAGACAGAGATGTACCCAGAGACAGAGAGATGGACCAAAATATGTTAAAATATGTATGATTTTTTTCAAATTTTCTGTAGGGGGAAAAAACACATAATCACTAAAATTAGAATGCCAACTATCAAAAGAAGCATAGTTGATATTACAGTTAGTTAAGTATTTTGTGGCTTTTTTCACAGTTTGTAAAATATTTGGGAGGCTACAGCTTTGATTTATTAGATGTGTCAGAGAAATATTAAAATCTTAAGATCTTTTTTTGTCACTTAAAAAAATTTTTTTTTTTTTGAGGCAGGGTCCCCCTCTGTTGCCCAGACTAGAGTGCAGTGATGTGACCACTGCATGCTGCTCACCGCAGCCTTGATCTCCCGGGCTCAGGCAATCTCCCACCTCAGTTCCCCAAGTAGCTGGGACTACAGACATGCACCACCATGCCTGGCTAATTTTTTTTTAAAGTTTTGTAGAGTTGGGGGGTCTCATTATATTGCCCAGGCTGGTCTTGAACTTTTGGGCTCAAGCAATCCTCCTTCCTTGGCCTCCCAAAGTGTTAGGATTATAGGCGTGAGCCACTGTGCCCTGCCAAGTCACTAATTTTAGGTAAATGGGTTTACAAACACACACACACACGAACTCATTTAACCTCAGAAGTCATTGGCCAAATGCCAATTACTTTCTAAAGAAGTCCAGCCTTTAGAAGCAAACTAGTTTCTTTGGATGAATGTTTTCTTCTACAACATTAGCTTTCTACCAACTCAGAACCTAAGAATCAATAAAGGAATATTTATTACACTATCTTAATCAATAATAACTATTTTCTTTTTTCATCCAATTAGTAAAAACTTAGTGACTGCCTATTCTATGCCAGGGCTAGTGTTGTGCTCTGAACATGCAAAAATAAAAAGACATGGACCCTGTCCTCAAGTTCACAGTCAATTGGAGAGGCAGTTTTTTTTTTTTTTTTTTTTTTGAGACAGAGTCTTGCTTTGTTGCCAGGTGCCAGGCTGGAGTGCAGTGACGCGAGCTCGGCTCACTGCAACCTCCGCCTCCTGGGTTTAAGCAATGCTTCTGCCTCAGCCTCCCAAGTAGCTGGGACTACAGGTGCATGCCACCATGCCCAGCTAATTTTTGTATTTTTTAGTAGAGACAGCGTTTCACCATGTTGGCCAGGATGGTCTCGATCTTTTGACCTCGTGATCTGCCCACCTTGGTCTCCCAAAGTGCTGGGATTACAGGCGTGAGCCACTGCATCCAGCCGGAGAGGCAGATTTTTGACACATGATTAGAGTCTGAGGTAAAAAGTATTATAATAATGGAACTTATAAACTGCTACGGGATCATGGTTTAAGAAGCCTTAATTTATCTGATGAGAAAGGGAGGAGGTGATGAATCAGGTAATAATGATACAATAACAAGTAATAATGGTAAAAACAACGACAATAATAGTTGTCATACACAAAGCAAGTCCTAAATACAATAGTTATACTTATAGAGGGGTAGGTAAGGGTTGAAAGTTGGCATAAGCCAATACAAATTACCAGGTAGGGAAGAGGCCCAGGATATGGCAATACAAATCTTGGTTAAAAAATGTTAGCAAGTCCACCTGGATAGAACATTTTTGCCATTGCCACAAACTCCCTTCGCATGTATTTCTCATATGTCATCTAGCTAATATTGTCTCCACCCAAAAGAGACCTGAAGCTCACAGGAGGCAGGTATGCGGTTTGCCTCTGGACAAACAGCTGGTGTGTGGCAACATAGAATCTAGGTTAGAACTCAGGTGTCTCAGACATTTGCTCCATTTAGTATATAATGCCACCTGCCCACAGACCTTTGCCTAAGAGAGTCTTTAATAAAAAAGGAGTGGGAAGTCCAGCATCAGGGCTGTACCTGTAATCCAAGCTACTTACTTGGGAGAGTGAGGCAGGAGGGTCTCTTGAGCTCAGGAGTTTGAGGCCAACCTGGGCAGCATAGTAAGACTGTCTCAAAAAAAAAAAGTTGGAATTGGGAGTAGAAATTTCACAGGTGAACCAAGGAGAAAGGAGAACTGTAATCAGGAGGTGCATATGCAAAGCATTAAGGAATTAGAGAGTTTGACAAATTCTCCTAGGCTCAGTTAATTAATAGGCATAATTGGGGTAAAAGGTATTAGAAGAAAAAACTAGCTAGTACTACTTGGGCCAGAACACAGGGTTCTTGAATATTATGCAAAGAGGATTGTACTTTATGGAGTAAGTGTTGGAAAGCCACTGAAAGACCTTAAGCTTTGGTATTACACGATCAGATTTGCTTACTAGAAAGAGGACTGTGCAAAGGCCAGGCAGACTCTAATAAGAAGGGAGTCAGCCAAGGGCAAGGGCCAGGCAGGAGTTGAGCCTGCAATGTGACTGGAGGCACCTGGCAGAATAAAGAGGTCTTACTCTTTGCCTGTGTTCTCTATATAATTTACAGTCCTTTCAACATGACAATATGTATCATTTTTCCAACATAACCGTAAAAACCATCATGCCAACATGCTCTTTTAAATCGGTGGTGTCACATGCCTGCAGTCCCAGCTACTCAGGAGGCTGAGGTGGGAGGATTTCTTGAGTCTGGGAGATTGAGATTGCAGTGAGCTGTGATCACACCATT
The DNA here is from genome assembly GCF_030222135.1 of Aotus nancymaae. NCBI lineage: Eukaryota > Metazoa > Chordata > Mammalia > Primates > Aotidae > Aotus > Aotus nancymaae. Next base: position 8,264,106 of record NW_026988447.1, on the reverse strand, counting down.
GCATTCCATCCTAGACAACAGAGCTAGACCCTGTCTCCAAAAAATAAAATAAAATAATAAAATAACATAAACTAAATAAATTAATAACAACATAAAATATATTTAAAAGGTATCATTTTTGCAAATGGTGCCCAGGGGAACAGTGGTTTCCTCTACTACTTCCAGCAATGCGTCTCCTCAAATGGCATTTTGGAGGGATTAAAGACAGAAAATAAGGTTTAGGAGAAAGAGTGCCTGAACTAGGTCAATGAAAGTAGGAATGGTTGTGGGGAGGATTGGCTATGTGATTCAACATAACTTGATAACTGATTGACTATGGGGCTAAAATTGAGAAAGTGTATCAAAGATGACTCCTGGTTTTGCCTGAGCAACTGGGTAGATGGTGGTGTCATTCTCTAAGATATGGGAATATTTGGAGAGAAGATTTTGGAAGACAGATGCTGAGCTTAAATTTGAACAGGTTAATTTTGCATTTGACTGCCAAAATTGTTTCAGGACCACTTGTTAAAAGATTGTCCTTTCTCTACTGCACTTCTCTAAAAAATCAGCTGACCATATTTTTTTGTGGATCTATTTCTGGCCTTTCTATTCTGTTTCATTGGTCTATGAGTCTATGATTTTGCTAATCATGCACTGTCTTGATGAATGTAGCTTTGTAGTAAATCTTGAAGTAGGGTGATGTGGGTCCTTCAACTTATTCTTTTTTATCAGAATTGTTTTCCTGGGGGAAGCAAAGGAGCAGGGAAGGGCTGAAAAAGTAACTGTTGGGCACTATGCTCAGCACCTGGGTGGTGGGATCGTTCATACCCCAAACCTCAGCATCATGCAGGTAACAAACTGGCACATGCACCCTCTGAATCTAAAATCAAAGTTGAAAAAGAAAGAAAAATGTTTTCCCTTCCATATGAATTTTAGAATTGGCTTGTTACTATCTATAAAGAAACTTGCTAGAAGTTCAATTGAGATTGCACTGATTTGATAAATCAAATTGCAGAAAACTGAAATCTTAATAATATTGAGTCTTCTAACCCATGAACATGATATATTTTTCCATTTACTTAGACATTTTAAATTTCTTTATAAGGGTTTTATAGTCTTCAGAATGCAGATCATGCATTTATTTTGTTATATTTACCCCTAAGTACATCATTTGTTTTTGCTGAACTTTTTGATTTTGAGGTGTCTGTGTACATCTATGTGCAGATGTGGGAAAATAAATACAGAAGTCTGGAGGTCTAGGGTGTCATTTAGGACAAAATTCGGGTTTAGTGTAGTCATATTTCTCAGAATGTATCAGATTTTTTAAGGACAAAAAATAGAGAAGAAGATAGGGCTGAGGACCAGGTCACCTTAATCACCAACAAACGGTTAATTATGGCACTTGATGTTCTAAGTTTAAGAAATATGTTAAGGAAGACTCAAGAAGCTCCTAATGAGATGGCACCAAAGAGTATGGGTCTAGATTCTGACTGTGGGAGCTTGGTAAGTCTCTGTTCACATATCTGTAAAACAGGTATAGTAATAGTGCCCCTCTCATAGGGTTGTTGGAAGATCAAGTAAGACAATCACGTAGAGGACATGGAACAATTCTTGGCATACAGTAAGCACTCAATATCTGTCAGCCATTTTTACCAGTTGTATAAATTACTTTCTGGGAGCTTACTGTGAGAATGTCTTGGAAAACACACTGTGGCTTTTACGATTCCTGGTATTTTCTGGTAATGACTGTTGATTTTCACAAGAAAAACTGGGATTCATTACTGAAATAATTTTTCTCACATCAGATATGCCCAGGTCTGGGTACAAAGATAAAATTGTATATAATAAAAAAGTTTGTGGCTGGGTGCAGTGTCTCATGTCTTTAATCCTAGCACTTTGGGAGGCCAAGGCAGGAAGCTCACTAGAGCCCAGGAATTTGACGCAAGCCTGGGCAACATAGTGAGACCTCATGTCTACAAAAATAAAATAAAAATAAAAAATTAGCCACATATGGTACTGCATGCCTGTGGTCCCAGCTACTTGGGAGGCTGAGGCAGGAGGATTGCTTAAGCCCAGGAGGTTGAGGCTGCAGTGATCACACCACTGAATTCCAGCCTGGGCCACAGAGTGAGACCCTGTCTCAAAATAAATAAATAAATTGTAACATCTGAAATTCTCTGCTAAAAGCTCTTCATTTAGAAACTATGCCTGCTTGCATTTTTAAAAAAATTAAGACATAATTATTATATATATTCATGGGATACAGGTGATATTTTGATACATCCATTCAATGGGTAACAATAAATCAGAGTATGTAAGATCTTCATCATCTCAAACATTATTTCTTTGTGTCAGGAATATTTCAAATCTTCTATTTTGAAATATATAATAAATTGTTAATAACTGTAGTCACTTTACTGTACCATCAAACACTAGAACTTATTTCTTCTAACTGTATGTTTTTTGTTTGTTGTTTATTTATTTGTTTTGAAACAGGGTCTCTCTCTGTCACTCAGGCTGGAGTACAGTGGAGTGCAGTGGTACCATCTCATCTTACTGTAATCTCCACCTTATGGGCTCAGGTGATCCTCCCATCCCAGCCTACTGAGTAGCTGGGACTATAGGTACACACCACCATGCCTGGTTAATTTTTGATAGAGATGGGGTTTCACCATGTTGGCCAGGCTGGTCTCAGACTCCTGGGCTCAAGCCATCCACCTGCCTCAGTCTCCCAAAGTGTTGGGATTACAGGCATGAGCCACCATGCCTGGCCCTAATTGTATGTTTATACCCATTAACCAACCTCTCTCTTCATCTCCTACACTCCCTGCTTGCTATTTTTGATATGTGTTTCAAACATCTCCCAAATGAAGTATGAGAAATGTGATTAGGTATCATCGTGTATTAGATATACCAAGTTTCTCTTCAAAGAATCAGTATGTCAGTATATTCAGCTCTCTTATTCTTTAATTCTCCATTTTAAAGTTTAACTTCCTTGTAGTTTCAGTAAACAACCTATTCCACCAGTTCTAATCAGTAGTTCACATCTGTTCCCCTGGTCCCCTGCTCTGTCCTGACTCATCCTGGTCACCTGCTCTGGTCATCTGTTCCGGTCACCTGCCCTGGTCACCCGCTTTGACCTTAGTCACCCTTGGTCACCTGCTCTGACCTGTCCAGTAACCGTTCTTCTGGACAAACTACCCACCCTGCCACTCTGGCTCGTACCCCTGCTCTCTTTAAAATAGCCAATCGGAATTAGTTTAGACTGTGCAGTCTAACCCTAGCCAATAGGGGAATGACACAGCAGTAGGTGCTACCTGCATCAGGAATAAGAACCCCTTCTCTTCCCTTGTTCAGGGGTGCACTTGCCATTGCTCCATCTGTGCGATACACCCTTCTATAGAAGTAAATTACCTTGCTGAGAGAATTTATATTCAAGTGCTACTTCTTTTGCAGCACTGAAAATTTTACATATAACACATGGACTCAAAATTCATATTTTTCTTCTCTATCCCTCCTCTTCCCAATGATTGCCTCACTTTGCTTAGAGAGTTTATTCCAATGGTTTAGTCTGTCTCCGTCTTTGCATGAGACCAGAGTTCTTCAAAATAATCTCACTTTAGGGCAAGGACAGAAATTGGACAATAACAACTAGATGATCTGGATATTGTTTGGCCCTTTGATGGGGAAAAAGAGATAATTGAAACCCTTTACTAAAGTTATTGTTTCTCCAATTTCAATCTCACTGTGTTTACAAAAAAAGCCAAAGAAATGTCTCGCTCAGAAAGGGGACCACTCTCTAATATTGGCAGGTACCAGGATAGAGGCCCACAGCTAACTGTGCTTCTGAGATAGTAATAGAAAGTATAGATTCTCTAATCAGACAAAAGTGCCTGTACTCCTCTGAGATCTTTTATAGTATATTGTCAGGAAAAAGCCAACTGGTCTAAGACTCAATGCCAATACTCCTGCTACCATTCCTTCCAGAAATTCTTGGGTGGTTTTGTCTTCACAAGTTTTCCTAGTTTTTGATAGTTGTGTTAGACTATATAAAGTATGTCTTGCAAGTATTTAAAAAATGGCCATCAAGATAAATCAGTAGCCACTGACATTCTTTACAGAATTAGAAAAAACTTTAAAATTCATATGGAAGCAAAAAAGAGCCAAAATAATCCTAAACATAAAGAGCAAAGCTGGAGGCATCATGCTACCTGACTTCAAACTATACTACAAGGCTACAGTAACCAAAACAACATGGTACTGGTACAAAAACAGACACATAGACCAATGGAACAGAATAGAGATCTCAGAAATAAAACCACACATTCACAACCATCTGATCTTCAAAAAACTTGACAAAAACAAGCAACAGGGAGAGGATTCCCTATTTATAAATGGTGCTGGGAAAACTGGCTAGCCATATGCAGAAAATTGAAACTGGACTCTTTCTTTACACCTTATACAAAAATCAACTCAAGATGGATTAAAGACTTAGATGTAAAACCCACAACTATAAAAAGCCCTAGAAAAAAATCTAGACAATACCACCAGGACATAGGCATGCACAAAAATTTTATGACAAAAATATCAAAAGCAGTTGCAACAAAAGCAAAAATTGACAAATGGGATCTAATTAAACTAAAGAGCCTCTGCACAGCAAAAGAAACCATAATCAGAGTGAGTGGACAACCTACAGAATGGGAGAAAATTTTTGCAATCTATCCATTTGACAAAGGCCTAATATCCAGAATCTACAAAGAACTTAAACAAATTTACAAGAAAGAAACAAACAACCCCATCAAAAAGTGGGCAAAGGACAGGTGAACAGACACTTTTCAAAAGAAGACATTTATACAGCTAACAAACATACAAAAAAAAAAGCTCAACTCACTGACCATTAGAGAAATGCAAGTCAAAACCACAATGACATACCATCTACACCAGTCAGAATGGTGATTATTAAAAAGTCAAGAAACCAGGTTGGTCTGATGGTAGTGGGTTATTAGAACATACTAACATCACTAAAGTTAGTGTACAACCGCCCACTGCTAAATTTGACTGGCTTAAAAAAAAAAGTCAAGAAACCAACAGATGCTTGTAAGGCTGCAGAGAAACAGGAATTCTCTTACGCTGTTGGCAGGAATGTAAATTAGTTCAACCATTGTGAAGACAGTGTGGTGATTCCTCAAAGATCTAGAACCAGAAATACCATTTGACCCAGCAATCCCATTACTGGGTATATACCCAAAGAAATATAAATCATTCTATTATAAAGACACATGCATGCATATATGTTCATTGCAGCACTATTCACAATACCAAAGACATGGAATCAACTCAAATGCCCATCAGTGATAGACTGGATAAAGAAAATATGGTAAACATATGCCATGGAATACTATGCAGCCATAAAAAGGAATGAGATCATGTCCCTTGCAAGGACATGGTTGGAGCTGAAAGCCATTATCCTCAGCAAACTAACACAGGAACAGAAAACCGGATGCCACATGTTCTGACTTATAAGTGGTAGCTGAACAATGAGAACACGTGGACATAGGGAGGGGAACACCACATACCAGGGCCTGGTAAGTGGTGAGGGGGAAGAGAGAGCATCAGAATAAATAGCTAACATAAATAGCGGGGCTTAATACCTAGGTGATGATGGGTTGATAGGTGCAGCAAACTACCACGGCACACATTTACCTATGTAACAAACCTGAATGTCCTGCACATGCATCCCAGAACTTAAAATCAAAAGATAAATTGGTAGAAGAAATGCCTCAGGTCATTTTGCACAGATTCCTCTTGGTTTATCAGATTGTAATGCTACAGCTAACGCTGGATAGAGGGATGAGAAGCTTCTGAAGCATCATTCTTTGTCCTTTGGTGGGCCAGGGTATGGCACAGATTGATTTTAAAATCTTTTGAAAAACTAGGAATTGCAAATGTTACAAGTAGCACTGTGACTATTATCTTTGAATATAATTAAACTGGATCTCTCTAATTCATTTGACTTTATTATATACTTCTTAGATTTAGCCTTTTGAGTGCTATATTTAGATTTGTACATGTTAATATCTGAAATAAATAATTTTAAAATGGGACAATAACACAAATTAATAGATGACAACTATCTCACGTTTTATAAAATGAACATAAACCCCGTAACGGATTAGATATTTGTAAGAGTAAATTCTAATTTTTCATTTATTTAATAAACACAGAGATGCCTCCAGAGTCCCGGTTTGACCTGTCTGCAACACAGCTCCTGTTCTGTCCTGTGGAATACTAGAGGATTTCTGGGGACTGCCAGCTCTGTCTACCTGTGCCAGCACACTTAGCACTGCGAAGATGCTGATCACCTGCATCTAGAAATCACTGATCCCGATGGAAATTATTTATATTTGAGGCTCTGGGTTGTTTACAACAAATCAATTAAAGCTTATTTTAGTATTCTAAGTTCAAAATTCTGTAAAGTTAATTAGACAAGTTGGTAATATTTTTAGCCTAAGTTCTTTCATAGAAACTGGAAGGGCCATATAAATAGCTTACAACTAATGCAATTTCTTTTTGGGAAAAGGAAGAGAAGAAAAAGATTTTTTAGTTTTTATTTAGTCTATTTTATTTTATTTTATTTTGATATTGAGCTTAGATCTTGTCACCCAGGCTGGAGTGCAATGGTGCGATCTTGGCTCACTGCAACCTCTGCCTCCCAGTGATTCTCGACTCAGCCTCCCGAGTAGCTGGGATTACAGGTGCCCGCCACCCCACCCAGCTAATTATTGTGCTTTCAGTAGAGATGGGTTTCACTATGTTGGCCAGGCTAGTCTCGAACTCTTGACCTCAGGTGATTCACCTGCCTCATCCTCCCAAAGTGCTGGGATTACAGGCGTGAGCCACTGCGCCCAGCCAAGATATTTTTTTATTAATCCTGCTTTGAGTCATTGTCATATCAATATAGCAAGGAAGATATTTCTTTTTTTGTTGAAGACAGAGTCTCTCTCTGTCACCCAGGCTGGAGGGCAGTGGCAAGATGTTGGCTCACTGCAACGTCTGCCTCTGGCGTTCATGGGATTCTTCTCAGCCTCCCGAGTAGCTAGGAGTACAGGTGTGCGCAGCATGCCCAACTAATTTTTGCTTTTTTTTTTTTTTTTTTTTTTTTAAGACGGAGTTCCGCTCTTGTTACCCAGGCTGGAGTGCAATGGCGCAATCTCGGCTCACCGCAACCTCCGCCTCCTGGGTTCAGGCAATTCTCCTGCCTCAGCCTCCTGAATAGCTGGGATTACAGGCACGTGCCACCGTGCCCAGCTAATTTTTTGTATTTTTAGTAGAGACGGGGTTTCAACCATGTTGACCAGGATGGTCTCGATTTCTTGACCTCGTGATCCACCCGCCTCAGCCTCCCAATGCATTTTTTTTTAGAGACGAAGTTTCAGCATATTGGCCAGGCTAGTCTTGAACTCTTGAGTTCAAGTGATCTGCCTGCATCAGCCTCCCAAAGTGCCAGGATTACAGTTGTGAGTCACCTGCCCAACCACATGGAAGATACTTCTAAACTCATTTTACAAAGGTGGAAATTTAAGTTCAGAGAAGTTAAATTCTTTACTCAAGGGCACACAGCTAATGTATATCACAATAACCTTTCAATAACCTTTCAAATTCAGGGCTATCTTATATCGATCCCAAGGTTTTTCCATTATATCACTTATATCATATATTCTATTATAACCTTATAAAGCTGCATTTATTGCCTCCATTGATAATGTAGATCACATTTCCCTCCCGGTAGCAGTATGATAAAATTCTGTTACTTCAGTCACTTCTATGCTATTTCTTTTGTGTCAACAGACCCATCTATGAGGCACCTGGCCAGGTTGGGGTGGAGTATTATGGGCTTTCTTTGGTCTATGACTTGGTTTAATTATCACTGGATTCTTACAGAGAGGCTTTGATGACATAGACTCATTCCTTATAGGTGAGATAAACATAAGGTCAAACTGAGCCCTGATTTAAATGCCGTATCAGAATTGATCACTGGTACTATTTATTTTATGTGATAAGTAAAACATTACTAAAAGAAAAACACAGAAGATGTCCAGGACCAATTGTGATATGGCTCTCAAGGGTGTAGGCAGTTCTATTTCCTTCTGAGCCATGGCTCATACATAGTATCCCATCCAATGCTGACAGTTGCTCTTTTTGCCATTGACTTGTGCTTTCTTCCTTTAGGTCTCTAACTTGATACATGTTGCCATTACACATTTAATCCTTCCTCTTTAAACTCCCAAAAGGGCAGTATGCTTTTCTCCTTTGATTTTCCTCCCTAATTTTTGTGTTGCAATATAATGGACTTTCTGATAGTTAAAACTAAAATAACAATCCGGTTGGGCGCAGTGGCTCATACCTGTAATCCCAGCACTTTGGGAGGTTGAGGCAAGAGGATCATGAGGTCAAGAGATGGAGACCACCCTGACCAACATGGTGAAACCTCATCTCTATAAAAAATCCAAAAATTAGCTGGGAGTGGTGGTGCGCACCTGTGGTCTCAGCTACTTGGGAGGCTGAGGCAGGAGAATCGCTTGAACCCAGGAGGCGGAGGTTGCAGTGAGCCAAGATTGTGTCACTGTACTTCAGCCTAGCGACAGAGCAAGACTCTGTCTCAAACAATAAATAAATAAAATAAAATAATAATAAACAATTTAAAAAAAAGCTTCATTTTCTAAACGGGTCCCCAGTGCATGTTTCCCACACCCTTGTTTGCCCTTCACTTCCTTTGCCTAATTTAGATTTGTAAGCTCAACACATAAGCACTTTGTCTTTGTTTGTGTACATATGGTGCCTAGCACTCTAGTCTTGGATTTAACAAATATTAAATAATCATGACTTCAGAACGATTATTAGTATTGGCATTTAAAAAATCACAGCTGGCCAAGAATATGGTTTTGGTTTTTTTTTTCTCAAATGACCTTGTCTGATTTTGACACTGCTATGGTAGACATCTGTACCGTAGCACACTTGCATTTACCCTGAATACCACCTAGAGAACAGAGTTGGCAATAAGTGTAGCTGTTTTACTTTTTTGGAACACTTTTACAAATTCTGCACTGCATACCAGTTTGCGTGTGGATGCAATTTTAGCTGTGTATAATCACCTTAACAGAATTGGGAAAACCCAGATACCATCCTGTACAATGCTCTATTATGACAGAATTATCTCAATGGGTTAACTCTGCATGTTTGAAATAGGTGGGTTTTTTCTCCTTCAATTACTAACGAGCATTCATGATATCAAGTGTAATCTCTAAAAAAATCTATGCATTAAATACTCTTATGGATTATGTAGTGCCTTTATATTGTTAGATTTTAAAATAAACTTCTTAATTTTACCTGCTTTAAGGCTTAAAAAAACAAAAACCTTAATCTGTATCTCTTACCTAAACTCCTTTACGAGTCCCCTTAAAGCTGGCCAAATGATTTCGGAACGTCATCCCATGGGCCAACTTATAAAAATAAATGCCAAATACATAACAATAGAAGGAATTGATGGTGGATTAGAAGTTTAACATGCATTTCCTTTTAGAAATGTCAGTATCAGCTTTCTCACAATAAGGGAAATACAAAGGTTGTTCTCTGCCACTGGCCCTATATTTCAAGTGCAAACAAATCAATGGAAGAAAGTAGTTATGTCAGTGTGAGGAATACAACAGTGTAACTGAATAGAACAGTTTTGTTTGTGTGTGTATTTTTTATTTAATATTATGTCCAGGGCAGAACCTAGGTAATAATATTGATAAATCCCAGGGAGATGGTTTCCTTTTTCTGAATCAGTTCCAAACTGTCTAAACATCTACCTGACCTCTATGTTAGTGTAGCTCTGTGGCAGCATCCTCAACTCTGAATTTGTTATGTTCCTGTACAACCAAAATGAATAGTCTGATACTCTACCTGTGCTTCTGATACATTTCATCAGGAGGTATATGCTATGAACTCACTGTATCTCTCCCGGAATGTCTGTAATTGTACTCCCCATTAAGGACTCTCTGGAATGCTACTTGCAGGTGAATACAATATTTCCTAGTGGAGTGTGCTCACTGAGAACGATACAGTGTGTAAACGACAACCTTCTACTCTCCTGAGATTCTTACTGACTTGACTACAGAGGTAAAAATAATTGCAAAACAATGCTTTTTAAAAGAGTTTCTAGGGAAGGGGGAGTGGTGTGAGGAATGTCTTTAACAGAATTCAACTTCTCTCAGCTGGAAATCTTGCCTTGAGAGGGCTGTAACTGGAGAAAGCAGTAACAGAGGAAGCTCTCATCTTGGCAGAGGAGGGCAGCTTCCTGGATCCTTTCTATTATCCTCACTCTCCTTGTAGGAGAGGTGAGTAAATTAAACCAATGCCTGGCACATGGAACAAGCTCCCAGGAGTCCAGGGAAGGAGCCATATTTGTCTTACTCATTATTGGTATTCCAGGCATGGAGATCAGTACCTGGCACACAATAAAGCACATAATAAATATTTATTGATGGAGCAGTAAGGGCTCGACGTGTTTTTAAAACAAAATGACTATGTATGCAAAATCACTCTAATCTTGTATATAGCTGGACTAATGGGAATTTAAAACAAATTATTTTAACTCACTTTTAAAGATGACCCTAAATGCCTAACCCACATGATATATTTAGGGATATATTAGATTTTACAGTTGGAAAGATCAAAGCTTTTTAAGTTACAAGTAGAATGGTATTAAGGCCAGAACTTGAAAAGTATTTCTGAACTTAAAACCCAGTGCTCTCTTTTCCTATCCCCTAATGATTTTCCAGATAATATGATGATAGTAGAAACAGAACAAAGAAACTCTCATTTTTATACTTGCCTTTATGAGGCAGCATAATAGATGGCTTACTTTGATTATGGTTTGTTGACACAATTTGGTTTAGACTAATTGGCAGAGTGGCAGATCTTTATCTAATTCTGTCTTCCAGGTTGTACCTAGCACATTACTGGTGCTCAAATGTTAATAAAACAGCAATGTATGCCAAGTATCAGATGTCCTAGATGCTGAGTGGTAATAAGCATTATTGACATATGTAGATAAGTAGGTTATACATAGTGTGAAAATTAGCTTTAATTGAAGTTAAATGATAGCTTAGAAGTTGACAGTGAGTTAGTCATTTTGTTGGTGGATAAGACATTCTATTATGCCTTACCTGAGGTGATTGATGTAATTCAGTATCACAGTAGAGCACACAGAGAAAAAAGACCTTGGTTTGCAAGTGGAATTCATAACTCTGGCTGTGAGATCTGGCTGAGAGGCATTCCTATCTGGTGCAGAGGGTCCCCTCTAGTATCCCCACCCCCACCATGGGGCAAGGAGTTTCATACTCTCTGACTTCCTGGAACCCTGGTCCCGACTGCCCTGCCACTTCCAGACCTCATCTTTCAAGGCTGGCCCTTAGCCCGAGGAATCACCAAGGGGTGGCTTTCTTCAGGGGTGTGATGTCACTTAGATGTGCAGGCTGGGTTGCCCTCTTATGGGTGACCCTTTCCATGGGATAGGATGAAGCTGAGATGGAAAGAAAATGGGATTCCAGCTGCAGACCAGACAACAGTACTACCTGCATCAGTGCTCCCTCAGTTAATTTGTAGCTTTTAGTATTTATGATAGGGTATATTGGTTAGCTGGCTCTGGATCTTTCTAAAGTTAAAGGCAGACTGGGAACTAGGGCAAGTCAGATAGCCTATGTTAGCGTCAATTCCTCATCTGTAAACAAGAGGATAACACTGTCCCACTTGCCTCAAAGGGTTGCAATGATGAGAATAATCGTGAATATAACTACCATTTGTTGAGTATATATTGGTTAAGCACTATGCAAGGCACTTTGCATGTACTGTATTATATCTTCACAAATCTTCAGGGTATGCAATTTTTTCTTTGCTTATTTTTCTTTTGTGACAGGGGTCTTGTTCTGTCACCCAGGCTGGAGTGCCATGGTGTGATCATAGCTCACTGCAACTTTGAACTCCTGGGCTCAAGAGATCCTCCCACCTCAGCCTCCTGAGTAGCTGGGACTGCAAGTGCACCCCACCATGCCCAGCTACTTCTTTTTTTTTAAAGTTTTTGTAGAGACAGAGGTCTTGCTATGTTGACCAGGCTGGTCTTGAACTCCTGGCCTCAAGCTTTCCTCCTGTTTCAGCCTCCCAAAGTGCTGGGATTACAGGTGTAAGCCACTTTGCTTGGCCAGACTACTCAATTTTTACTCTCATTTTATAAAACAGAAAACAGGCTCAGAGAGGTTAAGTTTCCTCTCCCAGCAGTTTCCCCCCAACCAGAGACACAAGTGAGATAATGTATGTAACAATCTCATACAAAGTAACATGATAGTTACTCCTTCCTGTAGCCATTTAATACAGGTTTGTTGGCTAACCGGCAACAAACCATGTGTTGAGGATATAGCAGTAAATAAAAGGGACAAACATCCCTGACTTCAGAACCTCACAATACAGTGGAGGGAGAAAACAGTAAATAAAATAAATAAGTATAGATGGTTCTCAATTTATGATGGTCAAGAAATTGACTTTCGATTCTTCCACTTTACAGTGGGTTTATCAGGGTATTAAGTGCATAAACCCATTTATCAGGGTATTAAGTGCATTTCCGACTTACAATATTTGAGACTTACAGTGGTTTATCAGGATGTAACCCCATCCTAAGTGGACGAGCACCTGTAAAATATATAGTATGTCAGGCGGTAGGTAAAGTAAGGAAGATAACCAGAGTATATGGTGTTACAGGGAAGGTGACATTCAAATAAAGATATGATGAAGATGAGGTACATTCTATATTTTGGTTGTTGTGTGTGCATTTTTCTTTTTGTTTTTGTGGGTGCAAGTGGGTTGGGGAAAGGTGGAGAGATAATCCAGGCAGTAGAGGGAACACCAGATGGAAAGGCCATGAGACAGGAATTTGCTTACTGTTTCAGAAACAGCATGGAGGTTAATGTGCTTGGGAATAGAGTAGCAGGAGAAGAGGTCAGAGAGATAAAGGTCCATAGGTCATTCAGGCCGTGGTAAAGACTTTGGCTTTTACCTTGAGTGATATGAGGAGCTAAGCAAAGGAATGATTCGAGTCGGAGTGAAAAGAATTCACACTTTGTCTCCTGTGTTGGAAATGAACTGTAGAAGGCAAGGTCAGAAAGAGGGGGACCAGGTAGGCAGTTATGATAAAGTGCTGGCGAAACATGATGCTGGATTGGACCAGGGTCATGGCAGTAGGGGTGGCAGGTAGAGGTTAGCGCTCAGATATGGTATTTTGGAGGTTGAGCTGATGGTTTTTACTGTCGCTTTTGAGGTATAACAGAAAGAAAGGAGTCAAGGAAGTCAAGGTTTTCACCTGGGGAATGAGAATGGGGATGGGGAAGACTGGGTGTCTGAGACAGGAGATCTGGAGCTGGTTTGCACATATGAATTCTGAGATGTCTATTAGACACCAGGTGGAGGTGTCAGTGATATTTTTTCACTTCATTGGGTCTGAATTCTTTTATTCCCCCCCTCCTCTTTTCAGAGCTGTATTGGCACTTACTCATGTTCCTTTGCTTTCAAGGTGGTGGCCTACGTCATAGAGAATTTGATGTTGGGACTCAACTAAGAGGTGAGAGAGAAATACAGAGAAGTAGTTCTAGCAAGAGTAATATAAAAAGGTCTATAGATATAATTTGTAGCTCAGATTCCATTTCACAAGGTTGGGCAGGGACAGTCTCTTCGCTAGAAGTCACACAAGCTGTTTAGTGCACACAGGTGACTTAAGGAACCCCAAAATGTTAGCTGACAATCTAGTCCAAGTGTTTAAAAATAAAGTAGATGTTGAAAAGCATGTTTGAAAATTTGATAAAAGTTCAATGTAGTAGCTCATAAATAAAACTAATTGTCTCTATAGATATCAAAATATGAACTTGTCGGGGGTAGGGGTAAACAAAAATAAATCCCTGGGACCAGAACAGCAGAGTGGTCCCAGACGCTTGGATTGCCCTTACACATCTCCACGTGGCTGCGGCGAGTGTGTGTGTGTGTGTGGGGGGGGGGCGGTGGGGGCGCTGAGTGAAGCAGCAGGAGCGGTGACATCTTGAAGGACCAGGTATTGTTTCTGGACCAAGTGAGTTTGGTTTGGAAATCTGAGCATCTAGAGGAGGAGGCTTGTCTGTCCAAGGCAAAGCCAGATCTACCAATAAATGTTTCTGATTAATAATCACAGAACTTGCCATCCTGGTCTGTCGCTAAGGAGTGATCACCTTTGTATCCGGAGTGTTTGCTGGTCTAGGGGTGGTAGTGGGTCTGGTGTTGAAACCTCTCGCCCTAATTTCGTGGTCATTTTAGTCTCTGAGGTGCCAAAGTGGGCTTGGAAAGCAGGGGAGGGTGCAGCAAATTACAAACAAGCAAAATAAATCCTAAGAGGATTTAACGCCACAGAAGCAACTCGGGGCCAATTCCTGGGCTCAAAAAGAATGCCCAGTATGGCCCGAGCTGGCGGGCCGGTCTTCTGCCCGGGGTTAGCTTTCAGCCCCCAGGCGGCGGCTTGGCGCCAGGAGCGGGCGGGGAGCGGCGACCCGACGCGGCTGGGTCTCCTAGGAGCCAGCGTCGGGTGTGGGGAGGGGACGCGGCGTGAGACAGCGGGGGACACTGCGAGAGAAAAGCCCTGCGCTTCTCGCCGGTGCACCGGGACTTGCGCCCCCTCCTAGGGTTCAGGCCGCGCGAGGGACCCGCCAGCCCGGCCGACGGCTCCGCGACCCCCTTGCCTACCGAGCGCTGCTCACCTGGGCGCCGCCGAAAGTGCAGCTCAGACGCGAGGGCGCGGCCCGCAGGCGGGCTGGGAGCGGGGAGGCGGGAATCAGCGCGACGGAGCTGCCCCGCCCCCCGATGATGCGGCGGCCGCCGACTGGCCCCCGCGCTGTCACTCACCCCTCACCATGGTTTCGGCACAAAGCAACAAGGCCCGGAGGCCGCTTCCTCCCTGAGGAGCTGCTCGGGCGGCCGGAGAAGGCGCAGGAGGAGGAAGAGGCGGAGGAAGAGGAGGGGAATCGCCGCTTTCCAAACACTCTCTCCGAGGGGGCTGTCCGCAGCGCTCGGCTCTCGGCCCTCGGACGCCCGCCGCCGGGAGTCCGAACCCGGGCTGCCCGCGGCCCCCTCTTTCCCCTCCTCCGCCCGGCACAGACGAGGAACAAAGTTGCCGAGAGCGACTGGGCCGGAGGGCTGCAGCCCGGGCCGGGTGCTCTGGCCGCGGCGGCGCCGGCTCCGGGGCAACTCTGCTCCGGGAGCGCTGATGGGGGGAGGCGGCGGCGGCGGCGGAGCCCACAGCGGCGGCCCGAGCAGCACAGGCGGCGGCGGCGGCAGCAGGACGGCCCGAGGGGATGCAGCAGCAGTCGGGAGGGACGGCCGAGCCCAGTAGACGGAGACCAGGAGCGGTGGCGACGGCGGCCGAGGTGATCGGGCTTCGCAGCGTCCAGACCTGAGCCAGACCCACCCGGTCCGTCCTCCCGACCAGCGGCCGCGGCGCCTGAGCGCCCAAGGACTGGGGACGCGGGAGATCCGTGTGCTTCCCGGAGACCCCTGGGTGGCTGCGCGAGCCCCTGAGAGGAGGGGACGACCCTCAGCGCCGAGGGGGAGGAGGCTCTGCCTGCCCGCAGCCCTCCCCACTGCCACTCGTACCTCCCTAAAAATAACTCGGGCCCGCTGGGGCCAGGAGGAGCCGCCACTGTCCCCCGAGTGGAGCCGGGGAGGCGTGTCGAGCCAGGAGCCCGCGGAGCGGCGAGGAAGAGGAGGAGGAAGGGGAGTTCCGCCTGCCGGGCGCAGGGCACGGCAGCCTACGCGCGCCGCGACCCTCCCGGCTGCGCCCAGCGCCCCTCGCGCCTGTACCGCGCTCCGGGCCGCCGGGCCCATTCGAGCCGCCCCCCCGCGGGCCCCGCGCCGCCGCCGCGGTTTGGCTGATTAGCCTTGGGCGGGCGGGCGCAGCGCGCAGCGCGCAGGGCGGAGGCAGCCGCAGCGCTGGGCCGGGAGGAGGCCGGCCAGGGTGCCGAGCGGCACGGCCCGACCCGCAGGGGGGAGATGGCGTCCTACGTGGATAACAGCTTCCGCCAGGCGGTAATGAAGAATCCCCCCGAGAGGACCCCCCAGGTGAGAACGCGGCGGCCGCCTGCACTTGACCGGATTTCTCCCTCGCAGGCTGCGTCTTCCCCTGTTCCCCCACTCCCTTCCTGACACAGTTCGCCCCGAGCACCCCACTTCTCGCATCAGGACCCCTAATTCCAAAGGCATCCCACCTCCGAGTCTTTCACTCCGCCTATGCTGGTTTTAGTTTTCCCTCTCCTTGACGTTCTCCTCAACGCTCCCCTCCCCATGACTGACCTTCCCCCCATGTTGTCCGGCAGTGAGAGAGAGAGTGAGTGTGTGTGTGTGTGTGTGTGTGTGTGTGTGAGAATGAATTCTCTAGCTTTCCTTCTCCCCGGCCGCCCTTGGGTGACTCTGAATCTCAGGGGATGAGGTCCTATCTCGCCTCGTCCAGCGACTCTTGCCCCCCGTGACTGCAGGTCCATTCCTTCCCTTGCAAGTGACCCTTCTAGCTTAGGAGTTCGTGATGTTTGAAAGGTACAGTAGGAAACTTGAACGGTTGTGCTAAAGACAAATCCATTTTGACTTACTAAAGTAAAACATTGAGGTATTTGTATGTTTACTATTTTTCTTTTCTTTTCTTTTTTTGGAAGGATGCTGCTTTCAATTGAAGAGAAACAAAGTTGAATAGCTAGGCTAGTGCTTTTAGTTTAAATTGCAGACCTAGCTGCAGAGCAGGCATGTTCAAATACACCCCCGGGAAGGGCACCCTGCGGATTCTTTTGGTGTTGCACAACCTTGTCAAAATTAGATAAGTTTGTTAACCTTTATACATTTGTTTACCTTCAGGCTTATTCTTCTCTTACTTTTAGCGGCCAATAGGGTTGGATTTGGTTGTCTCAAGTTTTACTAGAGAGGGCGAAATTTTATAAAAATGTGGTGGCTTAATTTTCTCCACTTTTAGTTGCTGACCCGATAATGACGCATATTCCTAAGCATTGGGATGTTGACTACAGGAGATCCTGCCTGCCAACCCTTTTAAGACAAATAAGCCCTCCTGATTCTTGGGACCATCAAACATTTAGGATCTAATGCTTGAAAGTGTTGCTTCGCTTGTTAGGTGTTGGATGCCATCTGTTCAAATCCAAATGCTCTCGTTCTCTGATGTCGATTATTATTTAGTGTGGGGAGAACATAATAAAATAGAGTCTTCCCCTGGCTGCCTTTGGACAAGCCCCAAGAATGGCACCTGGTACCGTTTTTTGATTTTTCATTTTCCCTGGTGGAACTGTCACATCTGAGAGATCATGGATAGATTGCACATGTTTATCAAACGTGTGGAAGATGGCGGTAGTTTTACAAGAAAATTTGTTTCAGTGTCTCCAGAAAGTTCCCATTCTAAAAGACTGTTTTTATCCCAACAAGGAATGTCCTGCTTTGATCTTGCCCTTCTCTTGGTGTTGCACGCGCGGCCTCTCCTGTGTCTTTTTCATCTATTTAAAATTGTCAGTTGGATCAGTCTTCTGCATCTGAAAGTGCACATTCCCTGTCTCAGTGTGAAGTAAAAGCAGATTTCAGTGAAATATTTCCTTTTCTTTCAAGATATCGTTTTAAGTGCCAAGTGAAATTACGCATGCTGAGAATGTTAGAACCTAGCAAGGCTGGTCCGAAAATGGTGTCAGAGGCCTTTGGTGGAAATTAGAGAGGGGGGAAGTGGTGCATTTGGTTGATTAGTTAGAAGAATAACAATGACTAAAACCTGCTATCAGGTTGGGAGGGTGGGTCACCAAACAAGACTAGAAGAGGCAAAACCTCCCCTGTGACTGCGGGGTGACTGTGCCAAATAAATGAACTGTTAAACTTTATTGTTCCCCTGCCAGTTGTGTAGAATAGAGTAAAAACTGACCCAACACAGAATCTTGCCTGAGCCAGAAGTAAGTGGGCCAGCTACTGCTAACCCTACAACATGAGAGCTCCATTGATAGTCGGAAAGCCGCACATTTGCCCCACCAAATCTTCTTAGAAAAACCAAACGTCAGGAAACCTACCAAACATTTCAGACATTCCTAAGTGTCAGCCCTATTGACTTTGATGTTCATTTGGTTATTACTAGAGCAAACTCTCATGTTTATTTGTTTACAAAAGTTGTTCGAAATGTGAACGTTTTCCATCTTTACTCGACTGACCAAAGGTAATTGTCTAAAAATTTAAAATGTACTCAGAAGTTATTTTTTAAAAAGCTTTTGTTGTAGAAGGTACTTTTTATATTAAGAATGCTTTGTTAATGGAATGCTGGAAGATTTTCCATAGTCTTGTCTTATAAATGTTTGTGATTAGAGTTTTGTAGTATAAGTAAAGCAATGTTGTTAAATAAGCTTGATATCATGAACAGAAGGACAGGAATTAGGAAAGTTTTGCTGTTGTGCTTCCTTCTGTTTCTGAGGATAGACTTGATAAAGAAGTTTGTGTGATTCTCGTTATGGGCAAAAGGAAAGTGCTTTAAAAGAAAAGAATTGGAAAACATGTAATTTAATTTTCCTGCTGTTCAATTCTATTTTTTTTTTTAAAGTCTTGCCGGCCTCATTCATTTCCAAGCTCCATGAAAACATAGGTTTGTATTTAGGTCAATCAGTTGCCTAGAAGTAATCTTGATGTCATTAGTGTAACCTAAGAAGTTGACCAGAAGAGAATCTTGGGGTGGGAAGAGCACCGGGAACTTCCATAAATTGGAAACTTTTCATGTCCAGCTGGAAAATGAAAACACATTTCATTTGAGTATGTCTTTAGAGAGGGGGAATAGTAAGGAGAAATACCAAAAAAGTTATCATCTGAGTTTTAGCCAGGTTATGCATATTCAGTTTCAAGAGACTATCACTATTTCACCTGATATTCTTGAGAGAATGAAAAAAATCTTTAATCCAGTGTGTGTCCTGTATTGTGTGTCTGGAAACCTGGCTGAGTTCTGGTCAATGGGGCATTGTATTCTAAATAACAAACTTCCTTGAAAATAATGAGACCTGAAAACATTATATTGATATTTTTCAATGCACCTCTGTTGAAAAACAGGACTCTTAAGTAATTGCTTTATTTAAGTATTTGAGTTTCTGTCTTTAATCACTTAAATGAGAAGCTTGGTCACCAAGGCAATTTGGTGAAGTAAAAGATGTAAATAAATTAGACACAGCTTTTATTCCCCAAGGCTTATACAATAAAATGATTTTTCTAAACCATTTTATTAACTTGTTTAGGCCCTTTGAAATTGCTTCTGTAGAGTGTTTAAATGCATCCTGTTTTCAGTTTTTCAGGTGAAACATCTATTGCAAAATTGTTTCCTCTACTTAAAAGACCTAATGTAATGCACTTTTAGTTGTAAAAGTTACTTTAAGAAATGTTATATGTAAAATAACCACCACCTCAACTCCTCCTAGTTAATAATCTTACCTCTTTTTTTGGCTATTACAACTTTAGATATAGTTACTAACCCATTACTGTGTCATAAAGAATACAGGACTTAATTTATTACGAAGTCACTCAGTAGAATTCATCTTGAGTCATAACGAGAGGGCTGAAAACAATAACTTTAGCCCAGAGAACTGTAAATGATGAGAAACGGCACAAAAGAGTATCTCTGACAAATATTTAACTTGCAAATCTAATGGAAGAATTGTATCTGTTAAGTTAAATTTTCCATTTGAGTTTCTTTTTACCATTGTTTATAAGCAGATTCATATTTTCATTTGTCAGCCTATACTTTGATTATATTTTAGCCCATTTTGGGGTTCTAGTAATATTTGCTTCTCAAGTAGTTTTCGTTCATAGAACACAGGTAAACTATCTGTATGCCATTTAAAAAGCGTGTCTCATAAAGAAATGATTGGTCACCAGCAGTTAGATTTCATAACGATGGTATTTTAATTTCTTGGTAAAAGAAATACATTTATAACAAATACTAATGTCAAACTATTAGCATGTGACTTTGAACAAGTGAGAACTTAAGTTTATGGTAAAAAATGTTAACATTACTTGCAATATTGATAGAACCTTAGTCGCCTTCAAATAACCTTTTAAACATTTAGTAATTAACAGTTCCATAATTAGCTTTGCATATCTTGGCTGAGGGTCAAAAATGAAAATCTCTCCAGCTGCAGTGCTGTATGCAGATACTGGTTTAATGCAGTCACAGTCATTCCCAAATGCTGGAACCTTTTTTTTTTTTTTTTTTTTTTTAAGGAGAAGATTACTACCTTGGTTTTTCCATCAAGAAGGGACATAAGAACAAAACTAGTTTTAATCTTACTGTTTTTAAGAAAGGAAGGATGCACTGTTACTCTAAAGCTCAGTCTTGAAAGAAAATAATGTTTGCTTCATAAGAAAATTTACTGCATTTTTAAATTTAAATTTTACTTTGGACCTGAAAAAAAACTTTTTTGGGTAGATTTTGGATGATTTAAAGTATCACAACAAGGTCTTCTTTTGGTGATATTTGATGAGATGGGGTGCATTCAGGATGGTATGGCCATAGATAATGTTTGGTGATATATATATATGTATTTGGAACAGGATCTTGCTTTGTCTCCTGCCTTGGCCTTGTGAGTAGCTGGGTCTGCTGGCTGATGACAGTGTGCCTGGCTAATTGAAACGATTTTTTGTAGACACGAGGGGTCTCACTTTGTTGCCTAGACTGGTCTTTAAGTCCTGGGCGGAAGTGATCTTCCTACTTCAGCCTCCCAAAGTACTGGGATTACGGGTGTGACCCGCTGCACCTGGTCCATTGGTGATATTTGAAGTTCAAGTTACATAAAATTGTGATGTGATGTACCTCAGATGTAAATCGACTATCCGAAATAATGAATTGATAACCTTCTAGAAATAAAACTCTGATTTTGCTGGACTCATATAATTAATGAAAAAAAAATTATTCCTGTTTTTAAAATTTTATATAGAAGTAACTTTGGCCAGGAGTGGTGACACATACCTGTAATCCTAGCGCTTTGGGATGCTCAGG
Organism: Aotus nancymaae; assembly: GCF_030222135.1. Taxonomy (NCBI): domain Eukaryota; kingdom Metazoa; phylum Chordata; class Mammalia; order Primates; family Aotidae; genus Aotus; species Aotus nancymaae. The sequence goes on along the minus strand of NW_026988447.1, from coordinate 8,243,021 downwards.
TGGGAGGATCTCTTGAAGCCCAGATGTACAAGACCAGCCTGGGCATCATAATGAGGCCCCATTTCGATTTTTAAAAAAGTAAATTTGGTTTAGGCTTAGGAGATACGGAAACCACTGAAAATCATTGGTCCTTGATACCTGCATTTTATGGGATATTCCTTCTCTTCACTCCATTTTTGGTAACAATTTTCTTGTCCTGTAAAATGATAATAGCTTTCTGAGGTTTTGTGGATTATGTGAAAGTACATTAACTATTTAGTGCAATGCCTAATGTTAGTCCTCTTTTTAGCACATTTTATAAAATATCTATTATTTAACAGGCCTTGGGAATTCAAAGATGAAATGTACGTCCCTCAAGTAACTGACTAATCCATTGTTATAAGTAGGTTGTAATTCATTAGTGCTATAACAGCTATCCTATGACCGCACTGAAAAGGATATGGACTTCCTAGATGAATGTGTATTGAGTTGTAGGGGAGTAAGAATTCACCCACCAGTGAACTGGGGGACCTGAAGTGCATCCCAGATTGACCTACCGTCATATGATTAACACACATGGTAAGACAACATGTGTAGATCTTTGTTCAGTGTGCTGGGAACCAGGGATGAGGAATGATCACAGGTGTTTGGAAGCTTGTGATTTGTGAGGATAGTGAGAAGAGACCAAGAGTTCTGTTAAAGACTAACCTTCATTCTCCTGGCTTGAGATGTTTGGGAGGCTGAATTACACAATGGAGATGGATTAGAAATATTGCAGGAGTAGAATCTGCTGGACAGGGTGGCTGAATGTGCACATTTTATATCTCATTATATTAAACTATGCTTGAGTTACACCAGTGCAGCCTGAGTATGGCATAGGATGATCATGGATATTTTGTAGTTCATAGGAAAAAATCCAAGTTGTTGAATCCAAGTTGTCGAAAATAGTCTTATACTATTTTTTTCCCTTAAACATTAGTGTCTTCTACCACATGTATGTTTTGGGAATCTAGTTTGAAATATCTCGTTAATTGTATAGTTATATTAGGCCGGGCGCAGTAGCTCACGCCTATAATCCTAGCACAGCATCATTAAGGCTCATTACCTTTTGGTTAAAATGAATTTCTGTTGTTGTTAGTGAATAGTTTGGCCTTGTTCTTCTAAATACCAACAGTGTCTGAGGATTGAGGGGTTGATGGTAAAAGGTGACATGGATTTAATAGTGATAATTAAGAGAAAGCTCTGTGATAATGTGTATAAAATATAGAGCAAGGAGGATAAGGTGTTGGATGAGCAAGAGTTGTGATGGCGTACCACATTTGGAATGTTTCAATATGTGTGTATTTTTTTGTAATAATTTTTTTGTCATAATGGAAGTAGTAAGGTTAGCCTTAGCCTTTATGATTTTTAATGTAAAGGAATTAGTCAATATTCTCCAATTGAAATTTGAAAAATAAATCAGAAGGAAGTGTAATGACTCTATACAAAAGGGAGTCCCAATGGCCAAATTTGGGACAATATGAGAAGCAAATAATGACAGTAATGGATTATAACCCCTAGGGAAGAAAATATCCATGAGCCCATATTGATGTAAGTAAGTACTTGAATAAATAAGAAAAAGCAGGAGAAGAGACAGCTCTTTGTTACTGTAGAATTCTAATTAGAAAATGAAGGAATGATGGAAATAGAAAATCACCAACAAGCAAACACCACAGTAGTAATTGTTACAGGCAAGAATCATCAATGGATGCCAAAATTAGTAGGCGAAGGTATGATGAAAAATATCATAATAGATCATGTCATCAGGATATTTGCACAGTCTCAAAATATCTCCTTCACAAAATTAACTATAAAGGAAAAATCAGTACTTGATAGTAAAGAAAATTGGTGATACCAAATTAACCAGATCATCAAAGTTAACATCATTAGTAGTAAGACATGTCAACATCATGGGTCTCCTGATATAATGTGCTGAGAAAGAGACATTTCTGGTATTCTTAATTAAACATCAACCATATCATCAAAGTTAACATCATTTAGTGGTAAGACATGTCAACATCATGGGTCTCCTGATAATGTACTGAGAAAGAGACATCTGTGGTATTCTTAATTAAAAATATCAAACAGACTCAAATTTAAGGACATTCTACAAAATAACTGGCCAGTGCTCCCTGAAAGTATTGAGGGTGTGGAAGATTAAGAAATGCTCCAAAACTGTCACAGATTGGAAGAAACTAAGGAAATGTGATAACCAAATGCAGGGTGGGATTCTGGAATTGATCTGGACAAGAACAACAAAAAAAAGGTATTAGGATGACTGGTGAAATTTGAATATTTAGATAATTTTACCATGGTTATTTTAGATGCTAAATGACGGGAAGCTGGGTAAACACATAGGGGATCTTTGAACTGTTTTTTTACATAACCATTTTTACTCTAAAATTATTAAAAAATTCAAAGTTAAAAAAAGGAAGCATAGCTTTTGAAGTTTTTTTTTTTGTGATCTTGAGAAAGGGCTACCAAATTATGATTAAAAAAAAATCTTTTAGGCTGGGCATGGCAGCTCATTCCTGCAATCCCAGCACTTTGGAAGACTGAGACGAATGGATCACCTGAAGTCAGAAGTTCGAAATGAGCCTGGCTAACATGACAAAACCCCATGTCTACTAAAAATAAAAAAATTAGCTGGGCATGGTGGCACATGCTCGTAATTCCAGGTACTTGGGAGGCTGATGCAGGGGAATCTCTTGAACCTGAGAGGTGGAGGTTGCAGTGAGCCGAGATCGTGCCATTTCCCTCTAGCCTGGGTGACAGAGTGAGACTCTCAAAAAAAAAAAAAAAAAAAAAAAGAAAAAATTTTTTATTTTTCCTGTGTAAAGATTTACTCTTTATGAAGACCCTCGTACCTCTTAAGTGATATTTTGTATGTATTGAATCACTAGTAAAAGTTGAGGCAGTATATTTATTAGTTGGAGAAACTTTAAAGCACACACACACATAATAGCTAACAAATAAATGGATGAGAAGAGATAAAATGGTAACTTTTATTTTGTTTTATTTTATTTTATTTTTACAACAGGATCTCACTGCGTCACCCAGGCTGGAGTGCAGTGATGTTATCATGGCTCACTGCAGCCTTGTCCTGGGCTCAAGGATCCTCCCACCTTTGGCTCCTGAGTAGCTGGGACTGCAGGCATGCACCCATTATGCCCGCTAATTTTGGTATTTTTTATAGGTCTGGGTCTTGCTATGTAGCCCAGGCTGGTCTTGAACTCCTGGGCTTGAGTGATCTTTCCCTCTCAGCCTCCCAAAGTTCTGAAATTATAGATAGGAGCCACCTTGTTTGGGCATAATTTTAACAATTTATTCACCTTTATTCCCACCTGAATTTTGTTGATATTCCCAAGATGGAGTGTACTTTATCAGTGTTTAATGTTTCATGATTCTGAATTTAAGTAAATGAGAATTTTTGGCATAAGGAAAATTGTAGGAAATAGAATATTTCATGTATGTTTAGCAAAATAGAAATATTGTAGTAGTAGCTTAAGGAAGTCAATCTTAGTGAAATTTAAATTGTAGATTCCCTCTCCCCCACTTTTTTCTTTCCTGTGACCTTAAAAATTCTTTAAATTGTTACTTTTGGTAGGAGTGAGGGGGTGGAAGGGAATGGCAAGGGTGTGTTTAAAAGTCTAGTCAGAGCCACTATTATAGCTATGGATGATAGTGTTATCTAAGCTGAGTATATTCAGTACTTTTGTCTTATCTTAAAAGGAATTTATTAGGATTTAAAAAGAAAATAAAGAATTTTAAAAATCAAATTAAGGCAAAAAATCTCTACACATTTTTCCCTCACATGTGTGCCTTTACATTTAGGTTATAAAGTCAGCCCCGCTCTCCACTCCCATGGATTAGCTAACTGTCTTTCCTTTTTTTATTTTTTGATGGTAAATACTGGATAAAGAATGCTATTTTTTATATGTTATGTACTTTTTTCATAATTGAAATTGGTGTTAGAGGATTGGATTAAAAAACAGGAAACCTAACATTTTAGATAATTATAATGTAAGCAGGAAGGTTTTTACCGTTTTCAATAATAAAGACATAAATCATTTGTTTTCTGTATTTTAAGATACTTTTCCTGGTATTTGATGTTTTCAATAATAAGTTGCATTTAAGGACCCAAATGAAAAAGAAAAGAGCAGGCAAGGTTTTGAAGTTACTAATTTTATAAAATAAAATGAAAAATGTATAAACATACATGTGTGGACTAAACCTAATTGACAGTCATCCATTTCTTTATATAGAAACTATTTGAATTCTACAAGGCAATAGTTTCTGATTTTTTTTTTTCTCTAAGCTGCTTCATGCAGTCTTAACAAACTCCATTTCCTTTTAAACACAGTCAAATTTGTTAGGGAATATTTTGTCAAATTGATAAAAGTAGTTCTCTGCTACCTGACTTCAAACTGTACTACAAGGCTACAGTAACCAAAACAACATGGTACTGGTACAGAAACAGACACATAGACCAATGGAACAGAATAGTGATCTCAGAAATAAGACTGCATGTCTACAACCATCTGATCTTTGACAAACCTGACACAAAAACAAGCAATGAGGAAGGGATTCCCTATTTAATAAATGATGCTGGGAAAACTGGCTAGCCATATGCAGAAAATTGAAACTGGACCCCTTTCTCACACCTTATACAAAAATCAACTCAAGATGGATTAAAGACTTAAATGTAAAACCCACAACTATAAAAGCCCTAGAAGAAAATTTAGGCAATACCATTCAGGACATAGGCACCGGCAAAGATTTTTTGACAAATACATCAAAAGCAATTGCAACAAAGCAAAAATTGACAAATGGGATCTAATTAAACTAAAGAGCCTCTGCATAGTAAAAGAAACTGTCGTCAGAGTGAGCAGACGACCTACAGAATGGGAGAAAATTTTTGCAATCCATCTGACAAAGTAGTCTAATATCCAGAATCTACAAGGAACTCAAACAAATTTGCAAGAAAAAACCCCATCAAAAAGTAGGCAAAGGACATGAACAGACACTTCTCAGAAGAAGACTATTCATGCAGCCAAGAAACGTGAAAAAAAGCTCAACACGATCATTAGAGAAATGCAAATCAAAACCACAACGAGATACCATCTCACACCAGTCAGATGGCAGTTATTAAAAAGTCAAGAAACAACAGATGCTGGTGAGGCTGTGGAGAAATAGGAATGCTTTTACACTGTTGATGGGAATATAAATTAGTTCAGCCATTGTGGAAGACGGTGTGGTGATTCCTCAAAGACCTAGAACCAGAAGTACTATTTGACCCAGCAATCCATTACTGGGTCTTTATAATAGAATATAAATCGTTCTATTATAAAGATAAATGCATGCATATATTCATTGGAGCACTATTCACAATAGCAAAGACATGGAATCAACCCAAATGTCCATCACTAATAGACTAGATAAAGAAAATGTGATACATGTACACCATGGAATAGTCTGCAGGCTGCGAGATCATGTCCTTTGCAGGGACATGGATGGAACTGGAAGCCATTACCCTCAGTAAACTAACACAGGAACAGAAAACCAAACATTGCATGTTCTCACTTATAAGTGGGAAACTGCACAATGAGAACACATGGACACAGGGAAGGGAGGGGAACAGCACACACAGTGTGCGGGGAGGGAAGAGCATCAGGAAAAACAGCTAATGTATGCTGGGCTTAATACCTAGTTGATGGGTTGATAGGTGCAGCAAACCACCATGGCACATTTTTACCTAAGTAACAAGTCTACGTTCTGCACATGTATCCTGGAACTTAAAATAACAAAAATATTTATCAATCTAAGTTACATCTTTTAGTTATTGTATTGAAAAACTGCTTTATGAAATGTATACATTTTCTGAATGACTGGAAATGAGTTTTAAAAACTCATGAGTTTAAAAAATCAAAATACAGCATCATAAAATGCCAAGAATTGAATTAAGGAAGAATTTGATAGCATTTCACTGTTTCTAATCTTCATTCATATCTGAGCCCCATCCTGTTTTTGTGGAGCTGTAAGAAATTGAAAAGCTTTAGGGCAAACACTTTCTGTGTGTCTTGCTTGCAAGCTTCAATTAGAATCCATGTGCTTAGAGACCCAAAAGTTGTTTATTCCCATATGTGGACCTCCTAACCTAATGGTCGTCTGAGACTTAAGTTGGAATGGGTGAGAACTCCTATCTTGATTCTATTTTCTCTGATGTGGTTTAAATCTACATCCCACAGTTAGAGAAAACTCTGTGGGAAGCAACATGCTAAAATCATTTCACTTTAAAAGTCATTGTTTCTACTTTATATATTCTGGGATGGTGGTTTTTTTTTTGTAGTTATAAATTCATATCTTTAATTGTATTCATAGAATGCTTGTTTTGAGTTTAGTGTATTTCCTTCATATAACCTCATGGTTATAATCTTGGCTTCTGGTGTCAAACAATTGCAGCCATGGGCAGGTTACTTCACCTTAGCCTTAGGCTTTTGGATTTCACGGCCTTAAAATTTCACAACACAGCGGGCATTGACATTTGTTCATCACCTATTTATTATACCAAGTTAGCATGTTAAAATACACATAAACTTGCGAGGCACCAGCTTCATTTAAGAAAGGATATTTTACTGTCATAAAAATAGGAAGGTCATAGAAACAAATACAACTTTGTTTTGCTATATTCTGGGTTTGTTTTTTTCAAGGATTGATGAAAATTTCACATGGGTGGTTATGGTAATATTACCAACCTCCTATAATTGTGAAGATTAAATACATTAATGTAGGGGTACCCAATCCTTGGGCCACAGACTGGTAGCAGTCCATGGCCTGTTAGGAACCAGGCTGTACAGCAGAAAGTGAGTGGTAGGTGAGAGAGCCGAAGCTTCATCTGTATTTACAGCCACTCCCCATCGGTAGCGGTACTGCCTGAGTTCCGCCTCCTGTCAGATTAGCAGCAGTGTTAGAGTCTCATAGGAGCAAAACCCTATTGTGAGGTGCATATGCAAGGGATCTAGGTTGTGCACTCCTCATGAGAATCTAATGCCTGATGATCTGTCACTGTTTCCCATCACCCCCAGATGGGACTGTCTAGTCACAGGAGAAGCAGCTCAGGGCTCATGCTGATTCTACATTATGGTAGGTTGTAGAATTATTTCATTATATATTACGATGTAATAATAGAAATAAAATACACAATAAATGTAATGTTCTTGAATCATCTGAAGCCCCCACCCTGGGGAAAAATTGTCTTCCATGAAACTGGTCCCTGGTGCCAGAAGGGTTGGGGACCGCTGCATTAATCTATATTAAAGTTCTTAACACAATTTCTGACATTGAATGCTTGATAAATATTTACTCTTCTTATTACTGTTTTTCAGTAGTTGATATTCATTACTTTTACTTTTTCCCATAGATAACTTTTCATCATTAGTTTAATGACTAATTCACCAAAGTGATTTTAATAAGTTGATTTGATAGACTTGTTTATAGCATAGATTGTATTAGGTTTGCAGGTTGCCAAGAACTGCACATATAGGGGCTTAACTCTGGGCTTTTTTAAATACAATAATAAATCTAAAGGGAGACAGTGCAGGGTTGGGTTGGTGCAGATGCTCAAGAATGTAATTTAAAGAAACTGGCTGAGTCTTCTATTTAGCAAGCAGTTTTAGTCTTCAAAGTCACAAAATGGTAGGTAGCCCCAACAAACAGGAAAGGAGAGGGGTGGGTGTGAAATCCTTTTCCTGGTGTTTTGTCTTTTTATTTTGAAGGAAAGCCCTCTCTAGATACTTACTATTGGCTAAGACTGTGTCACCTGGTGCTACCGTTGTCCACAAAGGAGGCTGGAAATTTGAGTATTTTGCTTTTAAGCCTCTGTAATACAGAAAGGCAGGAAAGAAAGAGATTAATGGGTGTACTACAACAGATTTACAAGAAAAAAACAAACCCATTCAAAAGTGGGCAAAGGATGAACAGACACTTTTCAAAAGAAGACTTATATGAGGCCAACAAACTTATGAAAAATGCTGATCATCACTGATTATTAGAGAAATGCAAATCAAAACCACATTGAGATACCACCTCACACCAGTTAGAATGATGATCATTAAAAAATCTGGAGACAACAGATGCTGGAGAGGATGTGGAGAAATAGGAACACTTTTACACTGTTGGTGGGAGTGTAAACTTATTCAACCACTGTGGAATACCGTGTGGCGCTTCCTCAAGGACCTAGAAATAGAAATTCCATTTGACCCAGCAATCCCATTACTGGGTATATACCCAAAGGATTACAAATCATTCTGTTATAAAGACACATGCACACGTACGTTCATTGCGGCACTGTTTACAATAGCAAAGACCTGGAACCAACCCAAATGCCCATTGACGATAGACTAGACAAGGAAAATGTGGCACATATACACCATGGAATACTATGAAGCCATAAGAAATGATGAGTTTGTGTCCTTTGTAGGGACATGGATGAATCTGGAAACCATCATTCTCGGCAAACTGACACAAGAACAGAAAATCAAACATGTTCTCACTCATAGGTGGGCGATGAACAATGAGAACACATGGACACAGGGAGGGGAGCATCACACACTGGGGTCTGTTGGGGGTGGCGAGGGAGGGACAGTGGGGTGGGGGGAGGTCCAGGAAGGATAACATGGGGAGAAATATCAGATGTAGGTGACGAGGGTCGTGGGGGTGGAGGCAGCAAACCACATTGCCGTGTGTGTACCTATGCAACAATCCTGCATGATCTGCACATGTACCCCAGAACGTAAAATACAATAAAAAAAAGATTAATGGGTGCTGTGAGCTGATGTATTTCTTCTTTACTTTGCATAGAACATAGATGATTGTAATAAGCTTATGCAGTCATTCTCAGGAGACTGCTTTGAAAGTCTTATTGAATTATAGAGTTATAATACTGTAGCTACAGTTATGGAATACAGATATGTTCAACTTCTTGGTTCACTTATTAGGTGTATGATTATTAATTTTTTTTAACCTCAGGCTCATTTACAAATAGGGATAAAATACTAGTGGGCGAACTTTACATATAAATATTATAAAACACTGTGTAATGTAAATATTATCATTTCTATGGTAAATGGGTTCTAAACATCGCATCTATTGATTTAAGGATGTTGGCATATATTTTCTAGATTGGTTCCTTTTGTTTCAGATGTACTCTTTAAAATATTCTGGAAATTTCTTTTTTTTTTGTTGCTCCAATTGTATGTACTGATATGTTTACTTGTTGTAATACTTTGTCATTTTTCTAGGACTTCAGTGTTTCATTTGTCATTACTCTCAAAAGCTGAATCATCACTTCTTTTTAGTTTGCTTGCTTGCTTGTTTTTTGAGGCAGAATTTCTCTTGTCTAGGCTGGATTGCAGTGGTGCAGTCTTGGCTCACTTCCACCTCTGCTTCCTGGGTTCAGGTGATTCTCATATCTCAGCCTCTGGAGTAGCTGGGATTACAGGTGCCCACCACCACACCCAGCTGGTTTTTGTATTTTTAGTAGAGATGAGGTTTTACCATGTTGGCCAGGCTGGTCTTGAAGTCCTGGCCTCAGGTGATCCACCTACCTCAGCCTCCCAAAGTTCTGGGATTAGAGGTGTGAGCCACTGTGCCCAGCCAGATCATCACTTCTCATAAATATATATTTTTATATAAAATATATTTATAAAAGGTAGTTAAGTAGGGTTTTGCACTTTGTCAAATTTATACTTCCATCATAACTTTATGTCTTTAGAAAAATAGCTTCATATTGGTTGTTATACAAGACTAGCTTTGACTCTAAAACTTTAAGAATGCGTTATGTGCTGTCTATAAGGTAGGACATGTGATGTGTTATGGGCTTTTTCTGATAACATTCAAAATTTATATACATAAACTGCTCTTAATATTTTGTAGTGAGATCAGTTAAACAAGCTAATGGCTAGAAATGTTGCTGGTAAGAGTCGAGCATTTATCATCTTTAAATAATCTATGTTTCATAAATTATTTGTTTTCGTGGGACTATAACATATGCCTCAATTTGGAGTCTAAGTTAGGACTTGGTATTTCTTTAAAAGCGATTAACTTGGAGAGAGATCCAAGATGGCTGATCACTAGCAGCTCGGGCACGTAGCTCCCAATGAAAGCACAGAGAACGAGAGGACGCCACACATTCAGACGAATATTTGTAGCTCACGGACCAGGAGATTCCCAGCGGAGGAGCTTCACAGGTCGCCAGAGCGACTCTTGTGGCCGGCGCGGCGGTTTTGCTGGCGCCTTAAAGTGGCAGTTCTTGGTGCAGAGTCCAGAGATTCCTGGGCAGAAAGGCACCATCAACCTTAACACCGCTGTCTTGGCCGGTGCAGTGGATTGCTCAGATTTCGGCGCTGGGAATCAAAAAGTTGGACGTCCGCTCAGAGACCTAGTTAGAAAGTCGGTAATTACAAAGACGACAGATGGATAAATATATAATGAAGGGAAGAAAGCAGCCTAAAAAGGCAGAGAATACTCAAAATCAGAATGCCTCTCCCTCTACAGGGGATTGCAATTCCTCATCAGTAACGGAACAAGGCTTAATGGAGAACGAGTGTGTTCCAACAACAGAAGCAGATTTCAAAATGTGGGTGATGAGAAACTTCTGTGAATTAAAAGAACTTGTTCTAACCCAATGCAAAGAAACTAAGAACCTTAAAAAAAGGTTTGACGAAATGCTAACGAGAATGGACAATTTAGAGAGGAATATAAGTGAATTGATGGAGCTGAAAAGCACAACACGAGAACTTCGCGAAGCATGCACAAGCTTAAACAGTCGAATTGATCAAGCAGAAGAAAGGATATCAGAAGTCGAGGACCAGCTCAGTGAAATGAAACGAGAAGACAAGATTGGAGAAAAAAGGATAAAAAGGAATGAGCAAAGTCTCCAGGAAATATGGGACTATGTGAAAAGACCTAATCTACGTTTGATAGGTGTACCTGAATGTGATGAAGAGAATGAATCCAAGTTGGAAAATACACTTCAGGATATCATTCAGGAAAACTTTCCCAACCTAGCAAGGCAAGGTAATATTCAACTCCAGGTAATACAGAGAACACCACAAAGATATTCTTCAAGAAGACCAACCCCAAGGCACATAATTACCAGATTTATTAGGGTTGAAATGAAGGAGAAAATACTAAGGGCAGCTAGAGAGAAAGGTCAGGTTACCCACAAAGGGAAATCTATCAGACTCACAGCAGATCTCTCAGCAGAAACCCTACAAGCCAGAAAAGAGTGGGGACCAATATTTAACATCCTTAAAGAAAAGAACTTTCAACCCAGAATTTCCTATCCAGCCAAACTAAGCTTTATGAGCGAAGGAAAAATTAAATCTTTTGCGAACAGACAAGTACTTAGAGAGTTCACCATCACCAGGCCTGCTTTACAAGAGCTTCTGAAAGAAGCACTATACATATAAAGGAACAACCAATATCAGCCTTTCCAAAAATATATCAAAAAGCAAAGAACATTAATACAATGAAAAATTTACATCAACTAATGGGCAAAACAGCCAGCTAGCATCAAATGCCAGTATTAAACTTGTATATATTTCAATTGGATAAAAAGCCAAAACCCATCGGTATGCTGCATCCAGACCCATCTCACATGCAACAATACACAAAGACTCAAAGAGAAGGAGGAAGATTTACCAACCAGAGAGTAAAAATAAACAAATAAACAAAAAGCAGGAGATGCAATTCTCGCCTCTGATAAAGTAGACTTTAAAGCAACGAACATCAAAAGAGGCAAAGAAGGACATTACATAATGGTAAAAGGATCAAAGTAATAAGAATAGCTAACGATTCTATAGATCAACGAGATAGAAAATTAACAAGGATATTCAGGACTTGAACTCAGACCCGGAACAAGTAAACTTAATAAACATTTAGCCGGGCGCGGTGGCTCACGCCTGTAATCCCAGCACTTTGGGAGGCCGAGGCGGGTGGATCACGAGGTCAAGAGATCGAGACCATCCCGGTCAACATGGTGAAACCCCGTCTCTACCAAAAATACAAAAAATTAGCTGGGCACGGTGGCGCGTGCCTGTAATCCCAGCTACTCAGGAGGCTGAGGCAGGAGAATTGCCTGAAACCAGGAGGCGGAGGTTGCGATGAGCCGAGAACACGCCATTGCACTCCAGCCTGGGTAACAAGAGCGAAACTCCGTCTCAAAAATAAAAAAAAATAAAAAAAAAAATAAAAAAAAGAAAAAGAATAAACATTTATAGAACTCTCCACTTCAAATACACAAAACATACATTACCACCTCACACCTATTCCAAAAGTGACTACATAATTGGAAGTAAATCACTCCTCAGTAATCGCATAGCATTTCATAGGTTTAAATGAAATATTGGTTGGCTGTTTGTTTGTTATCTTCTTCCCTTATTCCTTCCTGACTTCATCATTAAGTATAATTATCAGTATACAAGAGGTTTTCAATACCCATTACTAAATTGCATTCTAGCCTGGGCAAGAAAGCAATACTCCCATTCTCTCTCCCTCTTTCTTTTCCTTTTTCCTCCTCCCCATTATCTCTCTCTCTTTCTCTTCCTTTTTCCTTCTCCCCATTCTCTCTCTCTCTTTCTCTTTAAAAAAAAAAAAAAAAACGATTAACTTGAACTATATCTATCAGTCCCACTAAACTGAGAGTTTATTGGGCTGGGACTTACTGTCCATCTTTTTTTTTTAATTATTTTATTTTTGAGAGGGAGTCTTGCTCTGCTGCCCAGGCTAGAGTGCAGTGGTGCAGTCTCAGCTCACTGCACCCTCCTCTCCCAGGTTTGAGCAATTCTCCAGGCTCTGTCTTCCAATGTAGCTGGGACTACAGGCACCCACCACCACGCCCAGACAATTTTTGTATTTTTAGTAGAGACAAGGTTTCACCATGTAGGCCAGGTTGATCTTGAACTCCTCATCCCAAACTGTCTGCCAACCTCAGCCTCCCAAAGTGTTGGAAGAATTACAGGCCTGAGCTACTGCGCCCGGCCCATCTTTAAAGCTCAGTACTTGCTTAACCTCTTAGCATAGAATTGGAGCTGATAAATGTTTGATGGCTTGATCTTGCTTTCCTGAGAGTTTTAGACTTGGTGGTACGGGGAAAAAGGTACAGTTGAACATTGAACAACATGGGCTTGAACTCTGTGGATCCACTCATACATAGACCGCTCCCATTTTCTCCCCTCCCTCTTATCGTCTCTTTTTTTCCTTTCCTTTCTGAGATAGGGTCTTGCTCTGTCTGTTGCCCAGGCTGGAGTTCAGTGGTATCATGGTGTGATCACAGCTTATTGCAGCCTCAACCTCTTGGGAGTAAGCTATCCTCTCACCTCAGCCTCTGAATAGCTGGTACTACAGGTGTGTACTACCATTCCTGTAGCTAATTTTTTTTTTTTTTTTAGAGATGGGGTCTCGCTATATTGTCCAGTCTGGTCTTAAGTCATCCTCCTGCCTTGGCCTCCCAAAGTGTTGGGATAACAAGTATTGGGATTTTAATAAATATATTGAAAAAATTTTTGGAGAATTACCACAATTTGAAAAAAAACTTGCAAATGAACTACATAGCCCAGAAATATACGCTATGTAAAAATTATGAAAAATGAAAAAGTAGGTATGTCATGAATGTAAAATTATGTAGGTACTAGTCTATTTTATTATATATGACCATAAGATATACACAAATCTGTTATAAAACGTTAACATTGTTCAAAACTTATGGACACTTGCAGATTTTACATAGCTCCATTTGAAATCTAGAGAAATGTAAACAAATGTAAAGATGCAGCATTAAATCATAGCTGTATAAGATTATCGTGCTTATGGTACCGTAGTAATTTTGTAGCCACCTCCTGTTGCTGTTGTGTCATGAGTGTGATTACTCATCTCACAATGAGCAGTTTATCCTCAGTAAATTGCATATTGCAGTAAAAAGTGATCTTTTGCGGATCTCCTATATTTTTCACCGTTTTTAGTGCAATACTGTAAACCTTGAATAACACCGTGGGACCCATACAAAATGCCACTGGTGATGCTGGAAGTGCTCCCAAGAAGTAAAGAAAACTCATGATATTATAAGGAAAAGTTGAATTGCTTGCTTTGTGCCATATTAAGGTCTGCAACTGTAGTTACCCAAAATTTCAGACAGGCAGTTCATCATGCAAATATTATTTTTATTATTTATTAAACAAATTTAAGATATTGATAAATACAGTACTGTAAGTGTAATTTTCTCTTCCTTATGATTTTAATGGCGTTTTACTTTAGCTTACTATGTTGTAAGAAAACAGAATATAATATACAAAATATGTGTTAATCAGGTGTTTATGTTATCAGTAAGGCTTCTGGTCAGCAGTAGGCTGTTAGTAGTTACTTTTATGGGAGTCAGAAGTTATATGAAGGTCGGCACCTCTTGTATCTGAGTTGTTCATGGGTCAGAAGTTACCTACTTCATGGATTAAATTTACTCACTGAGTCTTGGCAAGATGGTTTTTGGCTTTTGTGATGGAACACTTAATTGATATTTATCTTTTCTTATGCTGTAAGTGTTAATTCCCTCATAGTTTGCATATATTCTATAAAAAGGATCTTGTTGCCTGCCTTGGTGGTTACAGAAATTTGTGTTTCACTGCCTTCTGGTTGGTTTACCAGCTTGTAAAAGTTAGTCATGCCAGGTTAAGTATTTTATTTGAGTTTGAACTCTGTGTGTATGTGAGTGGGATATGGGTTTTTATCATTTTACTTTTGTTGTTGTTTAGTTTAGTTTTGTTTTTTTGAGATGGAGTTTTACTCTTCTTGCCCAGGCTGGAGTGCAGTGGTGCAGTCTGGGCTCACTGCAACCTCCGCCTCCTAGGTTCAATCGATTCTTCTGTCTCAGCCTCCCAAGTAGCTGGGGTTACAGATGCCCACCACCACGTCAGTCTAATTTTTATATCTTTAGGAGAGATGGCGTTTCACCTTATTGGGCAGGCTGACCTTGAACTCCTGACCTCAGGTAATCTGCCCTCAGTCTTCCAAAGTGCAGGGATTACAGGCCTTTGTTGTTGTCGTTGTTAGTCGTATTAAGTTTTTCTTTCCTGGATGTGTCTTGGACTCTCGATGAGAACTTCCAACTGATTTCGGGGCACAAGATCTAATAAGTCAGCTGGATGAGGTGGCTTAAGCCTGTAATCCCAGCACTTTGGGAGGCCTAGTTGGGTGGATCACCTGAAGTCAGGAGTATAGGACTAGCCTGGCCAACATGGCAAAACCCTGTCTCTTCTAAAAATACAAAAAATAGCCCTGTGTGGAGGCAGGAGCCTATAATCCCAGCTACTTGGGAGGCTGAGGCAGGAGAATCACTTGAACCTGGGAGGTGGAGGTCGCTGTGAGCCGAGATTGCGCCATTGCACTCCAGTCTGGTTGACAGTGAGACCCCATCTTAAATAAAAAATTAAAGAAAAATCTAGTAAGTCTTATGTAATTACAAGCCTGTAATCTTTTTGCTGAAGATGTGTCTTTATGCAAAGAAGAATGAAAAGGAAGAGACTCATCCCAGCCTAGTTTCCCTGTTATTTAAAAACAGCTAAGACAAAGCTCTTTTGTCTATCTTGGTTATTTTTTCTTCCTAAATATAGCCAAGCAAGGACTAGGACTTGTAGTAACTCTAAGAAAGTATCTCTTGATGATCTTTACAAATATACTCTGAGGGCAAAAAAAAAAGTTTATTCCACAAATAGTGTTATTAACATAACTTTGTAAAATTTCTTAAAGATACCGGATATAATAGATATTATTTATTGTTTATCTTGATGTTCATCGGGAATGGTTTTTCTGGATCATACACTTTTGCTTATGGAAGGACATATTTTTGTCTAGGTTGTCTTCAGCTTTCTAGCCTAACTTTCTTGAAACTGTGTCTGTGGTCTTTATCTAGGTTTATTTTTTTAGAAATCCAGAGTTAGATGAGAGGTTTTAATACAGTTTTCTTCCTAAATTAGGCTTTTGTTATTAAACCACACACAAACTATGAGATTTTAAAGCCCATCAGATATACCACACCCCAATACTTGGCATATATTAGGTGCTCTGCTCAATAAATCTGCATAATCAATCAATCAATGAATACATTGATTTCGTTTACAATCAAGAAATATTTTCCTACTACTTTTATTTAACATGATTGTAGGCATATTATATAAACCTTGAAATTAGATTCAGAGATAAGATTGTTTACTCTTTATTAAGTCGTTGACATTTCCTTGTGTCAAAACAGAAACTTGCATGAGTTTATCATCTGTTTTCTTTGTAATGTGCTATGGAAGTTTTTTCAGTAGCTGCTACTTCTTGGAAACCACAAAGATAAACAATTAGCTGTTACAATCTGTGCATCTATGGCAATTAATTATATCAATATATGTTAAGAAAAGAGTCTGTTCCAATTGGATTTTGGTTGTTAGATGTGAAGTTACTTGGTTGAGAGCATTTGCTTTCATTCAGGAGAGACACTGACCACTCAGAATTTGGCTACAGTATCTTGCCAGTGATGTTAAGTGTAACTTTGTTGAAAAACGCTAGTGAAAAACTTAGTGTGTCTGGTATCAGAACTCAGCACTTCCCAGTAGAAGTGTTGCTAGTGTTTATTTTCCTTTAGCTACTTGTCCATAAATAACTGGGGTGATATTTGAAAGTATAAAAATTGATTATTCTCAATTTTTATGTTTTTTATGAAAACATAATTAATGTTTTTTTGGAAAGGATTGAATACTATTTAAGGCTTCCTTCAAACTTACTATGTAGCATTTTACCCATCTGTAGTTGTGATTTTTTTATTTTTAATTTTTTGAGCCAGAGTTTCACTCTTGTTGCCTAGGCTGGAATGCACTGGTGCAATTTTGGCTCACCCCAACCTCTGCCTGCTGGGTTCAAGTGATTCTCCTGCGTCAGCCTTCCGAGTAGCTGGGATTACAGGCATGCACCACCATGCCTGGCTGATTTTGTATTTTTAGTACACATGGGGTTTCTCCATGTTGGTCAGGTTGGTCTTGAACTCCTGACCTCAGGTGATTAGGCCTCCCACAGTGCTGGGATTACAGGCATGATAAAGGAAGAGAGTTAAACACAATCAGTTTTCAGGAAAACAACAAAAAAAAAACCTATCTCCAAATTGGTTGAAACAAAATACAAAATAGCATAGGAGAGAGTGATTCTGGAAATCTCTGAAAGCCCAGTGTAAAGCAATCCATCATTCTCACCAAGCTGGGTGAAATTTTTCAAAATAAATTAGAAAGTCTCACCAATACAACTTAAAATCTGTTTTTTTTTTTCTTACATATTTTTACAGTTTTCTTATATGTGAAACTGGTGAAATGGTTTTGATTGTAAAATGTCATTTATTCTATCTCCTGTTCAGGTTAAAAAAAAAAAAACCTGATCCCTCCCTATCATCTCACTCAGAAGATTTTAAGACTTTCTCAGAATTTTCTTTTTAACTTACTGGATAAACATTCCTCTCTGCTGATTGTGAAAATGACTGTCTTAAAAGTGTTTACAGGAACCCACACTTATCCTTTTCCCCCTCTGTTTTTAGGTTAAGTCATAATTTCAATTTCCCTTCAGTTTTACTTTTCTCAGTTGATGATAAGATCAAAGCTACAAGAGGAAAAATGCTGTTGTAGACCTGTGTATTTAGGATGATCTTTTAGAGGAAAACACCCGAGCCCTCATTTCTCAATGTCAAGTTGAATCCCATTCATGTGGATGGTAATTGTCAAGAATCATATTTGTAACCACAAAGAAAAATAATCTCACGCTGTCCTCTGGGTTAAATGCTCCAGTGTTTGAATTGATTTTGTAGAGAGGTAACTGGTTCGAGGATGAAAACATTTGTTTGTCTGTGTGGTTTTTTTCTTTTTCTTTCTTTTTTTTTGAGACAGAGTTTTGCTTTTGTTGCCCAGGCTGGAGAGCAATGATGTGATCTCGGCTCACTGCAACCTCTGCCTCCCGGATTCAAGTGATTCTCCCACCTCAGCCTTCTGAGTAGCTGGGATTATAGGCGCGCACCACCATGCCCAGCTGATTTTTGCATTTTTAGTAGAAATGGGGTTTCAACCACATTGGCCAGGCTGATCTTGAACTCCTGACCTCAGGTGAGATCCGCCTGCCTTGGCCTCCCAAGTGCTGGGATTACAAGCATGAGCCACCACGCCTGGCCTGTTTATTTGTGTTTTATGGTATTATATGCATTCTCACTGTCACCATTCTCAGGACTTTACCAATGCCCCATAAAAAGCACACCTTTTGATTTGCTCCCTTTTTACCTGTGCTAGTAACTCATTTAATGCCATGTTCCCCCACTTCTTGAAGCTTCTTCTAGTCACTTAGTTTAAATGTTGAATTTTTCTTTATCCTGTCACTGCTTTTAGCTTGTGCATTTCTTTTAGGCGTTTATTCCTTGGTAATTCATAATTTCATAGTTATTAAGTATACATATCTCATACCTTTTAAACTGCAAAATTTCTCAAAGGTTAAACTACCTTAATGACCTTTATGTCTCCATGGCATTTTATAATACCTTAGCATTTCATAAAATTCAAATGTATAATGGGAAGTGTGTTTGACATTCTCATAGTAATAGAATAAGCAATACTAATGGAGTATATAGCTCAGTTTGGTACAATTTTAAAAGTTTAATTCTTAGACAGTTATTTTTATTAT
The DNA here is from genome assembly GCF_030222135.1 of Aotus nancymaae. Taxonomy (NCBI): domain Eukaryota; kingdom Metazoa; phylum Chordata; class Mammalia; order Primates; family Aotidae; genus Aotus; species Aotus nancymaae. The sequence continues at coordinate 8,224,262 of NW_026988447.1, read as the reverse complement.
TTGAATATAACATTGTTCAGGCTTGTCAACTATATTAGGAGTCAAAATTGATTCTTAGAATTGCCTGGTTAGGTGATAGGAATTCAAATTTTACTTAGTCACCATGATTTGTGTAAGTTACAGAAGCAAGTCAAAAGCAAAGCCCTGAATTCTAGGCACGGTGTTCTGAATCTCTATGCCCTAGACTTCAATTTATTGCCTTGGATTATGTTTAGGTATGTATATATATGTTTGCTTTCCTTGGATTTTGAACTCTCTGTTTTATACATGTACTTTATAACCTTTCTTTTGTTAGGATATAAATACTTTAAATTGTGCATTTGTTTCATCTAGTAAAATCCAAGAAGAAAAAATACTGAGACTAATAATGTGTTAATTTTTACATTACTGTCAATCTAATAGTACATTTTGGGACCTAATTATAATGAGGAAGAGTAGCTGGGATAGAGGGACTGGTGTACTATCCAATTACTCTCCATGTGACCTTGGCAGTTTTTATTGGATCTTAGTTTTCTCATCTGCAGAATGGGATACAATGCTTTCCATACCTATTTACAGGGTTAAATAAGTTTAACATATGAGAAAGCACTTCACAGTGGAAAAGTCTACATGAATGTAAAGTATTACTATTGCTGACATAATAAACGTATTAGTGTCAGTAGAAATTGTGAGTCATTTATAAAGATAATAGTCTATGATCTTCTTAATATTTGACTAGTAGTGTTTATAGAATTATCTCTCTCTTTGGTCAATACAAAGCAGTAAAACCATGTTTTCAAATTATTATTTGTTTACGCAGGTTAATACTTATGGATTATTTTAGAAGTATAGGCTTCATTTTGAGTTTTGTAAAGAGCTTTTTCTTTGTTAAAACATTTTCAGACTTCAAAGAACCATTGTGTAAAAACCCTTTTACACCAATGTATCTTAAATAGTTTTGATCATTTTATTTAAAGAAGTTGAACCAAAAGTTCTTCACTTTCAAGAGCGGCAAAGTCTTTCCATATGTATGTATGTATGTTACACATGTGGAAAGACTTTGCCACTCTTGAAAGTGAAGAGAGTGTGTGTGTGTGTATGTGTGTATACATACATATATATATAAATGTTCTATTTTAAGTATGTTTTTTGGCATGCATATTTGTAGAAGAAAAGATTTGTAATGGTATATGAATGGATACATCTTGATTATTGAAATCTGTTATCATTCTCTGTTTAGATTTGAGTGCCAATATGTGATCTTAGATGTGGAGCCAGAAACTTGCATAGAAATGTAATAAGAATAAGAATCTTGAATAGAAATCTTATCACCATTTCTTTGAAGAATTTAAAAAGGAATTAGAATTGCTTTCTTATTATAAATTCTCACCATTGAAAGGTGCAATAGTAAATTAATCTTTATATTATGCCTCTAATTATCTTTTAAGAGTCACTTTTTAAAATATATCCCTTTTGAAAAGTGCCACACTGATGATTTCAGGTTGCCTGTCAGTCTAATAATATATAATACTTTCAGTTGTGGCATCAGTTGTTTATTTTATATTTAGGGAGCACATATCTCAGAACAGTTCAGGAAAGACATAGAAAAGCAATGTCATTTATAAAGTGTCTGTTACGTGCCAGAAACTCAGCTAGATGTTTTCTCATGGTTTATTTAGTTCTAACATCAACCTAATAAAGCAGGAGGTGGTATTATCAATTTACCAATGAAGAAACCAAGATGCAGGGATTAAGTAATTTGCTTAAGAACATGTAACTGTCTGATTTCAAAGTCCCCATTCTATCCACTCTACTCCCTCTATAATAAGAGCAGGTATAAATGCCTATATTGTTGTTAATAAAGACTTTTACAAAATGAAGTTCTAATTTGCTTAGGATGTTTTTCTTTTTTTTGAGACAGTGGAAAGGGGTCCAGATACAGACCCTGAAAAAAGAGGGTTCTTGGATCTTGGGCAAGAAAGAATTTGGGGTGAGTCCACAGAGTAAAACAAAAGCAAGTTTATTAAGGAAGTACAGGGATAGGCCAGGCGTGGTGGCTCATTCTTGTAATCCCAGCAGTTTGGGAGGCTGAGGCGGGTGGATCATAAAGTGAAGAGATTGAGACTATCCTGGCCAATATGGTGAAGCCCTGTCTCTACTAAAAATAGAATAATCAGCTGGGCATGGTGGTGTGCGTCTGTAGTTCCAGCTACTTAGGAGGCTGAGGCAGGAGAATCACTAGAACCTGGGAGGTGGAGGTTGCAGTGAGCCGAGATTGTGCCACTGCACTCCAGCCAGGTGACAGATCGACACTCTGTCTCAAAAAAAAAAAAAAAGTACAGGCATAGAAGAATGGCTACTCCATAGAGCAGCCTTGAGGACAGCTGGCTGGCTATTTTTATGGTTATTTATTGATTATATGCTAGACAAGGAGTGAGTTATTCATGAGTTTTCCTGGAAAGGGGTAGGGATTTCCCCTAGAACTGAAATGTTCTTCCCCATTTTAGACCATATAGGGAAACTTCCAGACATTGCCATGGCATTTATAAACTGTCATGGCACTGGTGGAAGTGTCTTTTAGCAATCTAATGCATTATAATTAATGAATAATGAACAGTGAGTACTACCAGAGGGTTTTGGCCTGCTTCTTTACCTTGTCTTGTTGTATCAGCAGGGTCTTTTTGACCTGTATCTCCTGCCGACCTCCTGTCTCATCCTGTAACTAAGAATGCCTAACCTCCTGGGAATGCAGCCCGGTAGGTTTCAGCCTTATTTTACCCAGCTCCTATTTAAGATGGAGTTGCTCTGGTTCAAGTGCCTATGACAACAGGGTCTTGCCCTGTCACCTAGGTTGCATTGCAGTGTTGAACTCGTGAGCGCAAGTGATCCTTCCACCTCAGTCTCCCAAGTAGCTAGGACTACAGGCATGCACATTTTTGTTTATTCAAATTCCTCTGCTAGGCTACTTTTACTTTAGAGATCAATTGTAGGTCTAAAGTCTAATTTTATTAAAATTTAAAATTTTTAAACAATTAGATTTAGTAGAGTAAGACTGGAAGGGCTTCTTTTAAATTAGACCCAGTCTTAGCAAATAGATTACTCTCAATAAAGGGTATTTATTATTGTTTTATTTTATTTAATTTTTGAGAGGATCTTCCTCTGTTGCCCACGCTGGAGTAGTGGCACAATCTTAGCTTACTGCACCCTCTGTCTCCCAGGCTCAAGTGATCCTCCCACCACAGCCTCCCAGGTAGCTGGGACCATAGGCGGGCACCACCACATCTGGCTAATTCTTGTATTTTTTGTAGAGATGGGGTTTCACCATGTTGCCCAGGCTGGTCTCAAACTTTTGGGTTCAAGCAATCCACCCAAAGTGCTGAGATTACAGGTGTGAGCCACTGCGCCCAGCAGTCTATTACTATTTTAACTAAACCTTTTTAAATAGCCTGTTTTACTCTCCAGGTTTATTTGAAAATAATACAGGGTTTTGCATGGTTTTAATAACATCTAAGATTTATCGATTGCTGATTTTGTCGGCATATCTTGATATCTTTGATTAATTACTATTGGTATTTTGGTTTTTAGATTTTGTTGTTGTTGATTTTATTCAGTCAACTATACTATTCGGGATTTTTACTAGTTGAAGAAAAATATAAGTGTTAAGTCCAGTTAAAGTTCTTTGGGCTTTGGGAACCTTGGGCTAGAGAACTTTGGGCTAGATTGATGTCTTTCAGGTTGTTCTGTACTTGAGAAAGTTACCTGGTTTTCTCAACAGTCCTATATCCAGCCATCTCCTTGTTTGTCAGAAACACAGACTTGGCATACTTGTTACTTCCATTCCTTAAGAAGTTTTAACATAGAATTTGTTAACACTTAGCCTTTCTTTGTGGGGACATAGCTGGGAACCTTGGTTCTCTATGCTAACTGAAAAAAGCCAGAGGAAATGTTTGGGAAGTCTCTCTATCAAGAGGATCCAGATTCTAATCTGGACACTTGGCAACAAAAATCCAGATTTTAATGGGTATATTGTTTGAAACTAGCAAGTTGGAGAGTAAAATATTCCTTGTGTTTTTGCTTATTTAACTGGTGCCATTAGGATAATGTCTTAGCTTGAGAATGAACTTTGTTATTGGACCACACTATTCAGAGAGGGACTGGTTGGTCTAGAATTGATCAAGAATTAGAAACATTTACTCATAAGCTTGTATCTTACACAGAAATACACTAAGTTATCTTGAGGTTATCTACCTCTAACACAATTTTATTATTGTACTTCACAGTCTTAACTGCAGAATGAAAGACAGAATTACTTGGCTAGATTTTGGAATGTGGGCTCTCAGGAAGACTTAAGTGCTTCTGAAATTTGAAAATAATCCATCCAGATCCTTGGTTGTGATGGGTGTGTGTATCTGTGTTTAACTGATGTTTTTGAGTCCTTTGTAGAGGACAATATCTCCTTGTGCCTGTGGCAAGGAGTCTTGCTTGTTTCTCTTTGGCCCTTACAAGGCATAGAAAGGGCTATGACTCCTTTAGGGATAGATGAGCACTGAACTCCAGGACAGAAAGGTACAGGGTTTTCAGAGGAGTGGCAAGTTCTTGGCTTTTTAAAATCAGAGTTTTCTCATTTATGCCTTCTTTTTCTAAATTACAGCTTTTTCTTCCAAACCATTCTTTGTTCTCTATTTTTCACACTCCTTATTTCTTCTATTTTTGTGTGTGGTGGGTCAGAAAGAAAGGTTAAATACAGTCTTTTACATTGATTGCTCATTTTATTCTGGTACTTCAAAGTTATGTGTATTTTAAGTATATATGATAAATGTTTTTTCTTTCTGGAATGTTTTTAGTGTTCTAGAAATGTTTATAACTTGTACCTAAATTAATGTTTTAAATATTATATACTTAGCTTTTGTTTTCATTTTGCATCATTCACACATCAAAAAACACAAAAGTTACACAGTGCAATCTTCCCTCTTCCACACCTGCGTAATTCCCAGTTCCCTTCTGGTAGTAAGTGATTTTAGTTGCTTGTTTATTCTTCCCAAAATTAAAAAATTCATACACAGATCCATTATAACATATTTTTCTTGTCAAGTTATATCTACACATGTATCTTCCCTTTTATTTGTTTAATGTAAAACACAGTTCGAGGATCTTTCTACATCAGTACCTGAAGAGTTCCTGTCTGTGTGATTAACCATTACAGAGTATCATTGGGCTACAATGAATACCCCTCACATACCAGACCTGGAAAATTTCTGCTGGGCCAAAGGGTGCTTGCATTTCTACTTTTGCTAGTTGTTGTAAAAGTGACTTATGGTACTACCAGCATTGCATTAGTACATTTATTTTCCTTTATTTTTAAAATATAAACTTGTGATTAAGTTGGATGCAACTTTTGCAAAAGTCAGATATAATTTATATATGGTAAGACTCAACATTTTAAAGTGTAAAATTCTGTGAGTTTTAATGTGTGTACAGTCATGTCACCACTACAACCAAAATAAAAATTAAGACATTTTCATTGCCCTGAAAAGATCCCTTGTGCCTTTTTGTAGTCAGTCTTCTCTGCCTAGCCTGCCTCTGGCAAGCAGTGATCTGATTTCTATCCCTATAGTTTTGCCTTTTTAAGAATGCCTTGTACTGTACATAGAGTCATATAGTGTGCAGTCTTTTTGCGTGACTTTTTCCACTAAGCATAAGCTTTTGAGATTCAGCCATACTGTTGTTATGTATCAATGGTTTGCTCCTTTTTGGTACATCGTATAGATGTACTAAAATTTGTTTATTCTTTCTCCAAGTGATGAATGTTTAGGTTGCCTCTAGTTTTTGGCAGTTATGAATGAAGCTGCTATAAATGTTCATGTATAGTATTAATATGGACCTATGTTTTTCTTTTTCTTGATAGATACCTAAATGTGAGATTATTAGGATATATGATAAGCATATGTTCAACTTTATGAGAAACTAACAAACTCCTTCCCAAAGTAGCTATATTACATTTTCTTTTCTTTCTTTTATCTTTTGAGATGGAGTTTTGCTCTTGTTGCCCAGGCTAGAGTGCAATGGCACAATCTTGGCTCACCGCAACCTCCGTCTCCTGGGTTCAAGCGATTCTCTTTCCTCAGCCTCCCTAGTAGCTGGGATTATAGCATGTGCCACCATGCCCAGCTAATTTTGTATTTTTAGTAGAGACTGGTTTCTCCATGTTGGTCAGGCTGGTCTCGAACTCCTGACCTCATGATCCACCCGCCTTGGCTTCCCAAAGTGCTGGGATTACAGGTGTCAACCACCATGCCCAGCCATTGTATTTTATTTCTACCAGCAGTGTACAAAAGTTTAAATTCTGCGTCCTAGTCAGCACTTACACATGTCAGTTTTATTTTGTAAGCCATCTAACAGACATGTGATGGCATCTAATTCTGTACTTTAGAAACAACTTTATTGAGATATAATTCACATATCATACAATTCACCCATTTAAAGTATATAATCAGTGGTTTTTAGTATATTCCTAGATATATGCAACCATCACCACAATCAACTTTAGGACATTTTATCAACTTTAAAAAGAAAATTCCTATACCCTCATCCTCCATCCCTTCTGTCCTAAGCAACTACCAGTTTACTGTCTGTCTGTATATTTTCCTATTCTGGACATTTCATGTAAATAGTTTATATGTGGTCTTTGGGACTGGCTTCTTTCATTTAGCATAATGTTTTCAAGATTGATCCATGTTGTAGTATGTATCAGCAGTTCATTTTTCTTTTTTTCCTTTTTTTTTTTTGAGACAGAGTCTCTGTCTGTTGCCCAGGCTGGAGGGCAGTGGTGTGATTATGGGTTACTGTAGCCTTGACCTCCCAGACTCAAGTGATCCTCCTGCCTCAGCCTCCTAAGTAGCTGGGATTATAGGTGTGTGCCATCATGCCCAGCTACTTTTTGTACTTTTTGTAGAGATGGTGTTTCACCATGTTGCCCAAGCTGGTCTCTCATTTCTAGACTCAAGCAATCCACCCACCTTGGCCTCCCAAAGTGCTGGGATTACAGGCATGAGTCACTGCGCCTGGCCTAGTTCATTTCTTTTTATAGCCAAGTAATGTTCCATTACGTAGATAATACTAAGTTTTCTGTATCCATTCATCAACATTTGGTTTGTTTCTACCTTTTGGCTATTATGAATGATTCTGTTATTCATGTACAGGATTGCATTTCCTTAATCATTATCAGTGAAAACCTTTCATATACTTACTTTCCACTCATATCTCTTTGGTAAAGTTCTTTTCAAATATTTTGTCTCTATTTTAAATGTCTTTTCTTTTTTTTTTTTTTTGAGATGGAGTTTTGCTTTTTTCACCTAGGCTGGAGTGCAATGGCACGATCTTGGCTCACTGCAACCTCCACCTCCCGGGTTCAAGTGATTCTCCAGCCTCAGCCTTCTGAGTAGCTGGGATTACAGGTGCATATCACCATGCCCAGCCAATTTTTGTATTTTTAATAGAGTCGGGGTTTTACCGTGTTGGCCAATTGGTGTCAAACTCTCGACCTCAGGTAATCTGCCCGTCTTGGCCTCCCAAAGTGCTGAGATTACAAGTGTGAGCCACCGTGCCCAGTATTAATTTCTTGTTTTGAAATAAATTTAGATTTACAGAAAAATTCCCAAAATAGTACTGAGAATTTCCATATGTGTGCCTGACACTCAGGTTCTCCTGATGTTTAATAATTTGTAGTACATTTGTCAAAAGTAAGAAATTAATATTGGATCAATACTATTAACCGCAGACTTTATTTGAATTTTGCTAGATTTCCCACTAATATTTTATTTTTTCTTCAGGATCCAGTCCAGGTATATTATAGTGCATTTTAGCATTTTAAAAAATGTGGTTGTTTTTCCTTGAGTTGTGAGAGTTCATTATATGTTCTGGATGCAAGTAGTTTATTTAATGCCACTTTTTCACTTGGTACATTTCTCCAAAATAATTTTATTAGTGGCAGAATCGTTTTTCATATTAGATTTGTTTGTGAAAGAAAGAGGATTTAAGGACGACTTCAAAGTTTCTGGATGGTTGGGAATATTAATTATTGGAGAAAAGGACTTCAGGAAGACGAAATTTGATTAAGAGGGTGAACAGTGGGTGGTGCTGGTGGTGATAGTGATTAGGAGTTTAGTTTTAGAACAAGGAGTGTTTGGGATGCTTATTGGTAATCCAAAGAGGAGTTGTCCAGTAAGTACTGTAGTTTGGACTTCACTGGGTAGGGATTCAAGGCTACTATGCTTTTTTAACACATATTTGACATCTATTTATAGGTAAATGTCTTTATTTTCTCTAAACAATGTGAATGCTAGCACACTGCCTGACATGGTATAGCAGTGTTTAATGTTGAATATGTTGAATTGAATTGAAATATACATTTCAGTTCTGTTTTCTATAATTACATATTTTACTTTAATAGTTTCTGGTGTTTGAAGTATACATTATTTTCTTTCAACTGAACTTGAATATAATTATCCAGTCATGAGAAAGTTTGATAAACTTTCTTAAGTAATAATTTTTGGAAATGTGTAGACATTAAAAAAGTAGAGCCTGCACTTGAACTGGTTACTGTCCCCTGGAGCCTGTATTCCTGACCACTATGAAAAGTGCCATCCTTGATTCTAGGCTTCCTGTCCTTAATGCCTGTTGGTTTCTAATGCTAAAACTGTGTAAGAAGGTAAATTTATAGTCATCATAGGTTATTTGTAAACAGAAAAGGTGGGATTTTGATAGTAACTGTATTTTGGCTCTGTGCAGTGGGCTAGAAATTCATTTGACTATATCTTAAAATTCTTTTGAAACTTGGTTTAAGAAGTTTACTGTGTTAGTCCATTTGGACTTCCATAACAGAATATCATAGACGAACTGGCTTAAACAACAGAAATTTATTTTTTCACAGTCCTGGAGGCTAGAAATCCAAGGTTAAGGTTCTAGCCAGTTCATTTTCCGGTGAATGCCTGTTCCTGGCCTGCAGACTGCTTTCCTGCTATGTCCTCACACAGCCTTTCCTCTGCTTGTAGGAGGGGAAATGGAGGAGGAGCAGAGGGAGAGGAAGAGCAAGTGCTCCGTGTCTCTCCTCTTCTGTAAGAACACCAGTCCAACTGGACCAGGGTCTCTCCCTTGCAATCTCATCTAACCTTGAATACCTCACAGAGGCCTCCATCTCCAAGTATTAATTGGGATTAGGGCTTCAATATGTGAATTTTAGGGGAATCAGTTTAATCTGTAACATGTAACCATAGTAGCATCTTTAATAATGGAGTTACTTTGCATTTCTTTTGAAAGTGAAAGAGAACAAAGAACACAGCTTTTTAGGTATTTATACGGGAGGTATCATTCTAGGAAATGAGAGTGAGTTTGTGAAAAGTTAAGTGCCCCCCCCACAAAAAAAAAGCAAAGATTTAAACTTACTGGGAAGGGAGGTTTAAATTTCTGAAACGTTTACATGGTAGAATATTTTATAAATTAAAATTACATACAACTCATTACCTATAAGCACCAAAAAAATCCTGAAATTCTTTAAAAAACATTTCTTTATCCTGTTTAAATTGATTTAATGAGTTAAAAAATTTTTGACTTGTAATAAGCTTTCAACTAATTTGCTAGGGTTCTTAAATTCTTTTCTTGAGTGGGATAAATGTGTCCACATAAAATTTTATTGCATTATTAATTTTCATGGTATAATTGACTTTTGCATAGACCGAATTACTAATTAGTTTAATGTTAATAGACATGGTTTAATTTTACCACATCATGTGGCCTGAGACACAAGCTTTCTCTAAGAAAGTATTGGATTGCGAGGTAGCTCCATAGAGATTTTACATTGGTACCAGTTTTATACCACCCCTACGATGCTGAAATGAGCTCTGATTTGGAGTGGATGGAGATACATGCACGCACATGCGTGCACGCACACATGCACATGCGTATAAGATGGGTATCTATACCCAAAACATCTAAAAGCGCTTATATAGACTGTTTCCTTTTTGATAGAAGGTAGAAAAGTTATAAAGTTCATATTTTAGTGTCTCCAAATTATCCAGCTGAAGTTATTAATATTGATGCCTTTTGTTTGGTGATAATTTTCACTGCCACATTGAATACAACTTTACCTCTTTCAGCTTTTGAAATTTAAACAGCTGTAGGGAGAGGTAAGAGTAATTTCATACCTTAGGATGTAGGCCAAATTTTGTGAGAATTCTACTCTGTTCATATCTTTTTGGCTTGATGCTACAATATTAATAAGTGAAATGACCCCTTGTGGTGAGTTAATTAACTTATTTGGGAAGTACGAAGATCCATATGAAAGAATATGATTTCTACATTGGGGGAATTTTTTTAAAAAAAGATGTAGACAAGATAATTTTGAAATTATACATTGAGTTTGGAATTATATATTGAGTTTGGGTGATTTAAAGAATTAGGAAATGTATAATAATCTTTTTTTTTAAATTGACCACAGCATAAGTTTACGAAGGATAAGGGAAATGTATAATAATCTTAAAGCATATTTTTGTCTGCTTGTTTACCTAACTGGTGCATAAAACTCTTCTCTGACACCATTTGAACCAAAAATAACAGAACAAGGATACCAATCACGTACTCCTAGATTATAGTTGGTTTATGTGGACTGAAAGGATACCCAGCTTAACTACCACATGAAGGAAATTTCTGGGGACAATAATGAATTGAGATAGGTAGGGCAGAAGAATAATGTAAATAAATTTTTCATGAAATAGAGTCTCAAGCAACTTGGTGCATCTCACTAGCTAACATTTTCAGTGAATGGGTGAATATAGCATTAAGTCATAACTGTAAAACTCAGGAAGGGAACATTTGCACACTTGAGGACCTTGGTCACATGCCAGATATTTTTTTTTTTTTTTAGCACATCTACTGTGTGTATATGGCACTGTGATGCCAAGTACATTGGGATACACACAGTGGTAGGTATAGTGCAGGGAACTCACAGTCCAGTGAGGGCAGTACCCATAGGTGAAGAATTCATACAACAGCATGCAAGTGCAATAATGAAGCTGTGTGGAAAAGAATGAAAGAAACTTGGGTATGTGGGGTCAAATGACAGACTTCATAACTGTTTCTATTAAAAGGATTGTTGCTTCCCCCGCAGCCTCTTCTATACAGTTTCTTCAGCCTCAGTTCATATCACTTAAGGCTTGGAGAAGGGCATCCTATACAGTGTAAGACACACATTTAAAGCATAGAATGAAAAAAGAAAAACCTTAGGCATTTTGAGCAGTATTTCCTTTACCTGTCATATATACAGCATGCTCCAAAATACATTGAGTGTGATGTTGGAGAAATTAAAACAAAACATGGAGCACTTTAAATTTTTTTCCTTAAAGGTTTTTTTGGTAAGTTTAAATCCTGAAATACAATTATTGCAGTGATATTAAGCTCAAAATTATTCTAAAGTTATCTTTTGTTAAATGTCATTTGTTAAAAGATTTCCCATTGTTCAGTATTATTAAGTGGACGGTGAACAAAGAGGACAGATTTTTGTCAAGCATAAACAACTTTTACATCCTGTTTATTAAATAGAAAATACCTCAGTGAATGTCTGTGCTAAAAATAGATTCCTTCAGATTTTTAGTTTTGTCCTATTAGGGTTGGAGTCATTGAACAGGAAGAAAGAAATCCAGTAAACAGGAATTGTGTGCTAAGAGACAGATTTTGAAAGGGAAATGGAGGCTCATGTGCTTAGAATTTGAGTTTTATTATGTCACCATTATGAGTACCTTTTTAAGAATGTTTGATTTAACGGAGTGCCAAATGGTCTTTTTCATTACTGCTATGGATGATAAATTATCTTGACTAGGATTGCATGTTGCAGATTGAAGTTTTAAAAGTTGACAGTTGTATTTTCTCAGATTCATTCATTATTATGCTTAGTGTAATGTTCTCAACATTTTATACTGTTAAGAGATATTTTTCCATTTTAGTTAGAAATAGTTTTTGTGTAGTTAAATATGGTTAGTAGAGTTCCAGTAGTTTAGTATAGCCATTTGTTTTTACATTTACATATATTTATTCAAGAAAGTTTGAAAACGGGAGGTATAGTATTAAAAAATTACTCTCCCCTCCTGGAAATCAAGCAAATAAACAGCAAATGAACCTTCCTCTTTTCAAAGCAATTGTTATTGGGAGCTATATATTAATTCCAATGATATTATCATTGCTAAAAAATATATTCTGAGATGTCTGTTTATAATTGCCAAATGTTAGGTTGCATGTGACAGCTTTAAATTGTTAGAATTATCAGAGAATTCAGGATTTGCTGTGGGCTGGAAAAACAGAGAAATGGATAACCAAGGTAATGTAGGAGACTTTTAATTATGGGGGAATCAAGATGAGAAAAGGTTCTCAGTGACAACTCTCTATAGACAAAAAAGTAGAAAATGAAATCAAGAAGACCTGCTTGTTTTTTAGCAGTTGGGGCCTGGGAGGACAGCATTTAACATTGATAATGCCAATTTAACGTTTCATGAAAGATTATATAAGCAATGATGTTGAATCTTTGTAAGCCAAATTTTTTTTTCTGAAAATTTTTGTTTTTTGTTTTGAGATGGAATCTTGCTCTGATGCCCAGGCTAGAGTTTAGTGGCACAATCTCAGCTCACTGCAACCTCCACCTCCTAAGTTCAAGCAATTCACCTGCTGGGACTACAGGTGCCTGCCACCACACCTGGCTAATTTTTGTATTTTTAATAGAGAAGGGGTTGAACTCAAGTGATCCACCCACCTCAGCCTCCCAAAGTGCTGGGATTATAGGCATGAGACATCGTGTCTGACCTAAAACTATTTTTCTTTTTTTTTTAAATACAAACACTTTGCAACCCAATCTAAAACAGCATAAGAGAAAGTCTCCCTCCTATATACCACTGCTCTAAATTTCCTAATTTGTTTTTAATATACTTGAAGAAAAACTTATAATTCTACCAGGATATTTAGATATATTTTGTAAGTTAAACAAATAGAATCATTTCATACACATAGTTCTTGCCTTTTCTTTTAAATATTTCCACAAGATGATTCAGAGGTTAGCCTCATTCTGTCTGGCAGCACGGTATTCCGTTGGATACCTCATCATTTATCTTAGCAGTCTCTAAGAATGAACATTTAGGATGTTTCCAGATTCCATGTCCCCTTACACATAGTGCTGTGGTGAATATCATTATATGTGTGTGTTTGTGTGTTTTTAGATGCTTTTTGTGAGGAGATCCATAGACTAGGTCCCTAGTAGTGGAATTATGGAGTCTAAGTGTGTGTGTTTGTGTGTCTGTGTCTGTGTCTGTGTCTATGTGTGTTTGTGTGTGTTATATGTATATATATATTTTTTAACATTTGGTAGATGTTGCCAAATGGCTCATTGAAAAGGCTGTACCAGTTTATATTTCCACTAACAGTGTATAAAAGTCCATGCCAGTGACGGATTTTCATTAAACTTTTCCACTTTTGCCAATCTGAGAAGTGAAAATTTGTATCAGTGTTTAGATAACATTTCTTTGATTCAGAATGAGGCTGAACATATTTTTTATATGATTAGTGGCCAGTATTAAAGATAATTTTAACCAGTTTGTATTTACTTTAGTTAGAAATAATTAATGTTAAGTGGAGAGACGGGCTCAACAAACAATGGGATCCAGAAAACCTCACCCGTCTGTAACATAAGAGAAGTATCTCAGTGTATCACTGTTGTTGGGGGCATATGTGCAGAGTGAAAGATAGAGCAAATTCCCCTGTACCTTCTGAGTGTGTGTGACCAAATGTCTTTTCCATATTGTATACATCTAAGGTTGTAGGAATAACAATTTTATCTTTATTTAAATAATGTTATTTAGAACAATTGAAAAAATGATGTAATTTGGATTTTTTTTTACTTTGAAAGTAAAAAAGAAGTATCCTAATGCCACTCAGACCATTAAAAATGTTGATAATATCTTTAATCTTTCTTCCCTTTTTGTTGTAATCAGAAGTTAATGGATTTATAGCTTTGACAAAATGAGGAACATTCTTCTTGTGTATAATAAACCTCGATTGATTTCTGACAAAACCAATAAGCAATTTATTTGGAGTATTTGAAAATAAATTATAGGATGTAAGAATCCTACTAGTACATTGGCAAGTGGATCAGACCAGATGATCAAATATTTCATTTCTGTGCCTACATTTCATGAGTCAGTTTCACACAACAGCTGCTGTGGGGGAAGGGTTGACTTACCAGAATACTTCATGGTTTGTTTTTTTGAAAAACGAAATTCATTTGGATATGAGTGGGTAAATCAAGAAAGTTTATTGCTAATAAATAAAATTAAAAATATATAAATGAAATACATATAAAATAAATAAAAATGTTTAACATATAAGTCTAAAGAAAGCCTTTAAAAATTTTCTTTTCAGAGTTTTAAAGTATAGAAAGCAATGGTTAATTTTTAAATCTAGCTTATAAATAGTACAAGTAGCTAATATTTATTGGATAGTTTCTGTGTGCCAGGCCCTGTGTTAAACATTTCACCTGTATTATGTATTGGACACATTATTTCCATTTTTCAAGAGGCTTTTTGAAAGTGCATAGATTTGTCAGGGCTGACACAGATGACATGTGGAAGAACTAGTGGTGTAATCCAGGGACTCTAGTTCTAAAACTTGTGCTCTTAAGCATTGTGTTAGAATGGCTCCAAGTAATCAAGAAGAATAAATATAATTTGTGAATTGAGCTTATCTCACTAAAGACCTGCATATTTTTAAACCTTAATAACTTCCTTGAGTAATTTTAAGGATTAAGAAGAAATTGGTGGTGGGCTTGGTAGCACACACCTGTAGACTTAATTACTTGGGAGGCTGAAAATCACTTGAGCTCAGGAGTTCCAGGCTGTATTGTATGATGATCGTGCCTGTGCATAGCTATTGCACTCCAGACTGGGCAATACAGTGAGACCATGTCTCTTCAACAATAACCACCACCAAAAAAAAAAAAAAAGAAAGAAAAAAAGAACTTCGTTTTTTCTACAGTAAATTTCCTCTAATTTTGTTTGTGGTTTGGGTCTTAATCTTTCCTAGGTTGAGTTCCAAAGATGTGGAAACTCACACAATAGAAACTCACAAAAGTGAGAAGCACATAAAAATATTTATTTGGTATGTTTGTTTTATCAATCTTATGGTACATTCAAGGAGAATATATTTTCTCACACAAAATGTTCCACTGGGCCTGTAACTGGTCAGTTAATAAAAAGAGGATTTGTAATACCATGTGATATAGTTTATTTTGATTGAGAACTTGGATCAAATGTAATTTTTTTTTTTTTTTTAACAGCTGCAGGAATATATTCTTAAGGCTCTGGGTAAGAGCTGGATCAAATGTTACATGGTTGCTTTAAAGTTGATACTTACTGGGGAGTTGGAAGGAATAGGTGTTTCTGGTGTTTTTTTTTTTTTTTGAATGGGCAGGGTGCTTTTGAGGAAAAGTATTTTATCTGACTCTGAGCAAAGGCCTGCCTTTTTGACAAATCATGTTGCCATGGAGAAGTATATAGTCTGTAAAGTGTAACTTGCACTAACGGGCAAGAATATGGCATTGGGTTGTCATGTGGGGGTGTGACAACAGAGTCCAGATGTGTATAGTCAGTTTGTACAGAGAGGTTGTTTCACAGTAGCCAGGTGCCCACTTGTATTTTTATAATCTCCTTTTCTCATATTCTTTTTTCCCTGTCTATGTGTATATATCTGACACAGGAACAGTGAAACCATGTAAAGAACTTTTCTTTCTTTAGTCTCATGGGCCTCCCTTTCACCTGGAGCAAATCACTGTTGAAAATTTGGTGGCTGTCCTTCCAGTCCATGTTTTAAATTCCTTAATTCTCAATGTAGCTGCATAACCACAGTTTTGTGTTTTTAAAGTTCATCTTAATACTATCATGCTTCATGCATCATTCTGCAACTCTAGTCTTATTTTTTGAGGTCTCTTCATGTTGACATTAATCTGGTTCATTTATTTTAGTTGGTGGATAGTATTCCATTGTACTGCATTTGATCTAGTCCCTTAGTGACAGATGTTTAGATGTTCTCTTGTATTTCTGTGTAACTCTTCAGTTCCATTTGTTCCTGTCCTTTCTGTAGTGTTGCGTATAGGAACTCAGTAAATACTTGCCTTTATTTTGATTTGACTAAAGCTAGGTCATGAGCTATGAAGTTATCCTTCATCTGTTTTAGTTCTTTCAAATGGTCTCAGTTCAGTTTATTTATTTTTGATTGTTTTAGGTACTTTCCAGTCATTCCTTCTCATCACATGTTTATACTCTGGTGAACTGTGATATATGTTACCCATATATTTGTAGCCTGGCTAGGTTCTGGGATGTTATTAACTTTTCAAATTATGGATTTTTTTCAGAAGATTATAAGCAAGAAGCTGACTTGTAACATCTTTGGTGGGTCTAGGAGTTATAGAGAAAGCATAGCTCTAACCTTGTAAGTACTTTTGATCATGCTCCATTGATTATTTTGCTTATTAAACAACTTGCTTTTTAATTCTCTCTCTCTCTCTCTCTCTCTCTCTCTCTCTCTCTCTCTCTCTCTCATCCTGTCGCTCAGGCTGGAATGCAGAGGTAACGATTATGGCTCACTGCAGCCTCTACTTCCCCGGGCTCAGGTGATCAGCCCCCCAAGAAGTTGGGACTGCAGGCATGCACCAGTATACCCTGCTAATTTTTTGTATAGACAGGATTTCACCATGTTGCCCAGGCTGGTCTCGAACTCCTATGTTCAAGTGATCTGCCCACCACAGCCTCCCAAAATGCTGGGATTACATGCGCCAGCCACTGCACCTGGCCTGTTTTCCCCTGCTCCCCTTTATTATCGTAATACTGTTCGAAAAGTAGTGCTGAGGACTCAGAGTTTGCCCAATACAGTTGTCAAAATACAGGTTATATCAGTGCTTGCTGTCAGATAGAACATGATGCAAGCCACCTGTGTAATTTTTAATTTTCTAGGAACCACACTATAAAAGGTAAAATGAAATGGGTAAAATAAATTTTATTTAACTGATACACCCCAAAACATTGCCATTTCGACATGTAATCTGTGTAACAGCCTATTGAGATAATTTACATTCTTCTTTTCTTACCAGTCCTTTAAAATCCTAACATATGTTCACCAGGACCAGCAGCATGTCAAGCATTCCATAGCCAATATGCTTAGTGGCTACCATGTTAGATAGTGGCTACCATGATAGATAAACAATAGAAAATATATGTTTAAGAGATTTTAGTAAGGATCAGAGTGGTTGGGGTTGAGGGGAGGTTTCAGGGAGGAGCTGGAAGTACCAAGGGCTGAGTAGATCTAAGCCGTCAGGTGCCATGTGGACTGGTTGGAGGAAACCCCAAGTGCATGGCTTAAGCAAAGATGATGTAGGAGCAACTCTGGCTTATCCCAGAAACTAGTAGCTGGCTTGTCACAGAGGACTAGGTTTCAGAAAAATGGGAAGGAAGCGCTGATAGGTAAACTGTCACCACTTGATAAGGAGTTGTGGGTGTCGGAGTCTTATGCTGTCTATATGTAACATCATCATGGAAGAAAGCTTGTCAGGTTTATGAAACTACTCCCTCCGTATTTCATGGTTGTCCTTGCAGAGTGAATTATGATTTTGATAAACTGTGAGGTCATTGTTATATAATTCTGTGAAATTATATATAAGTTGGATGTTTATCATGGTAAGGAGAATGACTAAGAGGGATGAGAATGAGTTTACAAAAGCAACAAAAAGTGGAATGTTAGTTGGATGTGTATGTTTACTACTTTGGGTGTAATAAATTATGTCATAAAAAATCAGAAGTTTTAAGTTTAAAACTTTAAAAAGCATGCACTGTGTGTGTGTGTGTGTGTGTGTGCGCGCGCGCGCATGTGCACACGCGTGCTCTGTAGGGATTATTAGGATAATTCCTGGTAAGTTTTAAAGCCTAAAGGTTTAAAGCTTTGAAGAACTCAGCTGGAGATAAAAGTCATTTGATGACTGCTTGTTATGTGCCAGTATTTCTAATTACATGTATTAATTTAACCCTCAGAAGAACCTAACGAGTTAGATGCTACTACTGTTATTACTATTATCATATTACAGATGAGGAAACTGTCTGTAATATGATACTGTCCGTATATGTAATAATAGTAGCATGAAGAGGTGACCTAACTTGTTCAAGGTTTACCCACATAGAGGAAGAACTGGGATTTGAATCTAGGCTACCTGGTACCAGAACTCCCGCTATTAACTGTGATGCTTCACTACCTACTGTGGGGGCTGACTTACGTTTCTTCCCTCCCAGCTTTTCTTTGGTATCTAGTCATTTCTCCCTTGACCCCATAATTTTTAATGTGAAACCATTGGTACAACTTGATTGACAGAAGGAAAGACCTCATACTGTCTGTACTATCTTTGCAGCCTTTCTGTACTTCCAAAATAAAGTTTTTAAAAAAAGAGTCACCATTGACAATATTAACCTATAAATTCGTTTTTACTTTTGTAGAGATGAATTGGTCTCACTTTGTTGCCCTGGCTGGCATTGAGCAATTCCTCCCCTCTGGCCTCCCAGAGTTCTGGGAATATAGGCATGGGTCACAGCACCAGGCCTCTTTTTTTATTTTCCACTTTACTGTTCTTTAACCAGTCTTTTCTTTTTATCTGAAACTAAACATTAATGACTAAACATTAATAGATAAAATTATTTGCAGCATAAATGGTACTATCCTTAAAAAACACAAAGAATTTTTATGACTTGATAAAAAAGGCAAACATCAATATAAAAAATAAAGGGAAAGGAACATACTAAAAGAAAAACAAATGTTTTAAAATGTATGAAAAAATGGTTTTCACTAGAAACTAAACATGCAGTTTGCACAAAATACCATTTTTAAAATTTGTTTATGAAATTTAAAAAAGTTTGGAGAAAAAAGAGGATAATACTCAGTTTTCCTAGGGCTTTGAGGAGACAGGTCAGCTGACTACCCAGGGTCACACAACATCAAGTGGCAGAGGTATACTGCAGCATTGCTTAAAGTTGTAGGAAAAAAGCAAGATCTTTAATATTTAAAATGGATGGCTTGATGGAACAAATAAATTTGGAACAAAAGATTATTTTTTCGTTGTTCCTGAAGATATTTATCGTTAGATGTCAGTGATGAATGCTGATTACAAAACAAAATTCATACTGTAGTTGAATATTCATTTAAAATTACACTTATATATTCATATACATGTGAGTAGAAATCGTCTCCACAGACAGATTCCAATTTTGCTTTCTCCTTACTAGGTGTGTGACTTTATTCAAGATACCTAATCTCTTAGTGCCTTAAGTTTTCTTTGAAGAGATTCCTTTACAAATTTACAGGTAGTTGAAAGGATTAAATTAAACGAAAAGCAAAGAGAGTTTTCTGCAGTGCCTGGCACATGTGCCTAATAAATGGCCCTCACAAATGTTTAAAAAAATCTTATTTCTGGGTAAAGAGATTGCAGATAATGTAAAATTTCTTATTTTGTCCTATTCTTATTTAAGTTTTTCAACAATAGACATATTTTATGAACTTTTTAAAAAAGGCTGGGAACTTTTATTTTTAGGTTAAAGAGTAAAGATGGATTCGATGTTATATTAACATCTATTGGATATATATTGAAAATTATTATTATTGCTTACTGAATTGCAAAGTCTAGAGAATCACTCATCTGATGTTGAAAACAGACCTTCAACCACATTTACAGTTAATAGTATTCATAAAGAAAAAGTAGGTTTTATTGAATCTTAATGCCAGTCTTTATTTTTAAAGTAGGTAGTTAGGTAAGGTTCAATAACTAGAGAATAGATGTTGAAAATGGTAAATGCCAGTTTCTTATATTTGTTTAAAGGAAAGTTTTAAAAATTATTTCTTATATTTTTGAATCAGGAAGTGTTATGATTCTTTAATAAAGAGAAAATCAAACTATCAGATTATTTCCTAATTTGGAGAGTTGAATATAATGTTTCCAATAATTTTTCCCGATTTTATTTTCATTTAGCTTTAAATCCTTTGAAGCATCTACTGTGGTCCATGTTTAATTACTACCTATTGTAGTAATTAAATGCCAACTTGTCTATTTAAAATGAATTTTCACTGTGTTTTTTGTCATGGTTTTCTTGGAAATCACTCTTGGGATCGAGTGTACTTAGGCATGGCGTTTCCAAGTGAATCCAGATTTCATATTACATTTGCTGAATAGTACAGTATATATTAATCTGCTTATTGGTTGCATTCTGGTGCAACTGTCAAGAACAAGTATGGAAGAAACAAAAGTAAACCTGGTTCTTATGAACACATTTGTTTTATGTAATTTCTCTTTGTAGTCTATTTTCTTAAATTTTGATATTTTATAAATAGTTGTTACTTTGTTTATTGCAAAAAGGATGTTGTAGACAAATTATTTTTGGGTCCAAATTAAACTTGGATTAAACAGGTTTGTTATTTACTGCAAGCATTTTTTGAGCCCTTGATTTTCTAATCTGCATCTTGCCTCTCTAAGGCAGGAGAGGGTAGTATATATGTTTCCCAAACATAGTTGACTTGACTAAGCCACCTTTCTGCATAAGTGTCATGAAACACATTCTGGGAAATACTTTTCTAAATAAAAATACAGAACGAGAGCAGAAGGTAAAGCTAAAATATTTATTTATTGAATAAGAAATATAACTGGCACTCGAAACTATATTGCTTTTAAAGTTTTAGTTTTTTTGTTTGTTTTTGAGAGGGAGTCTTGCTCTGTCATCCAGGCTGGAGTGCAGTGACATGACCTTGGCTGGAGTGCAGTGACATGACCTTGGCTCTCTACAACCTCTGCCTCTTGGGTTCAAGCAGTTCTCTGCCTCAGCCTCCCAAGTAGCTGGGATATAGGCGCCCGCCACCACACCCGACTCATTTTGTATTTTTAGTAGAGATGGGGTGTCACCATCTTGGCCAGGCTGGTTTTGAACTCCTGACCTTGTAATCCACCTGCCTTGGCCTCCCAAAATGCTGGGATTACAGGCATGAGCCTAAAGTTTTACCTGCCTGGCCTAAAGTTTTAATTTTTCTTCTTCCTCTTCATCTCCCCTCCCTCATCTCCTCACCCCCTTTTTTAAAATAAGATCCTGTTTTTTGTAAACAGTGAAAAAGAATCAGAATTACTTTGGGTATGTAGTTTCCTAAATAGATGATTTCTGTGTGTATAGTACTGTGAGTGCTCAAAAACTGCATTAAGTATTAGACTATCCAATCTTGTGTAAGCACTTTATAGAGTGGAATTGCTTGGTACTGGGTAATTTTACCCATTGTGTGTTTTAATGCAGCTATAATCAGTTCTGAGGAGACCAGATTGCTATTATAAACAGATGTGGTGGTGAGAATGTAATTTCAAAACTTTATAAAATGTTGTGGTACTAGCACTGCTCTAAAAACAGGCGCAGGTAGAGGTTGGATCTAGAAAATTAGCCCTGTTATCTCAGTTGTTTTACTTAGAATGTTTGCTTTTCTTGCTCTAGACTTTGCAAATCCTAGTAGAAGGTTCACCAAGTAATATTAATTTATGTTGTTATTAGCAGTATTAATTAATTTTATTTGTGGTAGTTATACACTGTAAAGACACCAAGACCACTGAATTAGCAAATAATGAACCATTGCTCCTAGGGGAAATACAGGCTTAAGTTCCTGCAAACTTCGGGTCACATTTTCATCAGCTGATTAATACATAACCCTGTATTATGTGTGCTTTTGTTTAAAAACAGCTTATTTAATATATATGGTTGATTTATCAACGTGAAACTCCTGGTCAGGAGCACTATAACTCAGCTTGAATGAAGATTATCAAAACACGTTTTCACTGTAAGGCACATCACAGGCTTCTTGTGCTTACGGAACACAAGACGGCACTTCAGCATTTTGTTTGGAGGTCGTTTTAAACAGTGTAATCGCCAGAGAAAACACAAAAATGAGAAAAACCTGAGACCTAAAGTACCGTGAAGAGAAACTTGTTTACTGTATAAGCACTAAACAGAAACGCAGACGGCCACTTGTTCAGCCTCAGCTAGAAATGTGTTTGTTGGACAAAAATTTTTTGGTGTTCTCTGCATTCCCTTGAATGACCATGGAAGTGCCAGGAGTGACTGTTAGAGTTAAAAATAGATTAAGCAAGTAGGCAAATTCATAAATATGGAATCCATGAATAATGAGGATCCAGCAGTATATGGATTGTTTTGGAATCAGGAGATGACCCAGAAGCTGAGGTTTTGGGTAACTTAGCTCGTGTTCCCCCGACTGCCGTCCTTTTCTGCTTTGCTAGTGCTGATCCCTCCAGCTTCAGTGCGAAGTATGGGTAGGTTGCTGCCGATCTAGTAAAGCAAGAGAATAGAAGGTTACCAAGTAGTGGGATTGGAGGAGTGAGTAGAGCTAGGGTTTGACTGCAGAAATGTTGCTGATTGTGCCCAAAATTGTTGGATAAGTCAGACTTATATTGTACTTTTCTATTCCCTATACTTTGAGTATTAATGTAATTTATGATGGGGAGTATAAATACTGGTTTCAAAGTTGGATTATACCATTTGCCACAAGTCAGTGTAGATGCAGGTTTAACTTGTTTCAAGTACTTTAAGTTATACCATACAGTTGTTTGGCTTTTCTGTTCCCATGTGGGCTCATGGTTGCTCACAGCTGCATTCCGTGATAAATGCTTATCTCAGGAGTCTAGGTCAGTTTGGTGCAGGTCATGAGTTGGTATGAAACTGAAAAAATGAGTTGAATGCAGTCAGATGACCAGTTTTGAGCAGTGCTTGTTAGCTGATTATTAAGGAGGTTTATTATTTTTTTTTGAGATTGTTAAATTGATTTTTTTGAGATTGTCAAATTTTCGGTTCTTGAGAAAATTAAAACATACCGTATTAAGGGCCTGTTCTGCGTAAAGTCCTGTGCTAGACAGTGGACAGTGAATCAGAATAAATAAAATGTGCTGTTCACTGGTTTTAGAAGCTCACAATCTGATACAGGATGCAAAATGTTAAAAAACAAAAAACAAAGTTATTTTGGGCTTCAGGAAGTAAATTTGTTCGAAAGGGTGCTTGGGGAAGGTGTAGTGACAGGTAGGTAAAGGCCAATATCAGTGATTACTTTGTGACTTTTTGTGTAAGTGTATGTGTATGTGTGTGTGTGTGTGTGTGTTGGGGGGTGTCTGTTTAATGTGGGGTGTCAGCTTTAAAGCTTTGCATCTTAGGAATGTAACAGTTGTGCAAAATTGACGGAAGGAGAAAAGAGCATTGGTAGTGGACAGGTACTTCTTCATCTAGAGGGACCAAGGACCTTTAACCAGCTGCCTGACTGGCAGTGGAAAGGGGCTGTTGAGCAAGGATCAGTGTGTCTTGATCACTGAATATGGACAAGGAGAAAGTAGAAAGTAAGGTTTTATACTACTTAAATAATAAATGGGCTGGATGCAGTGGTTCATCCTGTAATCCTGGTCGTTTGGGAGGCTGAGGCAGGCGTACTGCTTGAGCTCAGGAGTTCGAGACCAGCCTGGGCAAACATGGCAAAACCTTGTCTCTACAAAAAAATACAAAATTTAGTCAGGCATAGTGTTGCACGCCTGTAGTTCTGCTATTTGGAGGCTAGGGTGGGAGAATCACCTGTATGTGGGAGGTGGTGGCTGCAAGTGAGCTAGGATTGCACCACTGCACTCCAGGATGGGTGACAGAGCAAGACTCTGTCTAAAAAAATAATAATAATAAAAAAGAAAGAAAAGAATGAATGTTTCTTTTCTAGTCTGTAAATCATTCTCAAACTCAAATCTCAATTCAGAGGCAGAATGCCCATGCCTTGAATCTATGAAATTCTTTTGCATTGTTTTATTTTTAGCTGTGAGAAAATATTTTTAAAATTGGTATGTCCTTTTGGGTATGGTTTTTTCAAAAATACTTTATTCTGGAATAATTTTAGATTACAGAAAAATTGCAGAGACAGTCTAGAAAGTTCTTGTAATATTCCCTATGGAGTTTCCCCTGTTGTTAATATCTTACATCACAGTGATGAATTTTTTGTAAGAACTAAGAAACCAACATTGGTTTATTGCAGTTAAACTACTGACTTTATTTGAATTCCACTAGTTTTTCCACTAATGCATCTTTCTGTTCCAGGATCCCATCCAGAATACTACATTGCACTCGGTCATCATGTCTCCTTTGTAATCTCTTCTGACTTGTGTTTTCTCACTCTTTCCTTGTTTTTTATGACTTAGACAGTTATGAGGACTAATGGTCAGCTATTTTGTAGACTGTCCCTCAATTGGAATTTTTCCTCATGATTAGACTGTGACTATAGGTTTTGGGAAGAAGACAAGAGAGGTAAAGTACTATTTTCACCACATCATATCAAGGGTACATACTGTTAATATGACTTATCATTGTTGATGCTGATCTTGACCTTGTCCTGAGTTAGTGTTTGTCATGTTTTTGCACTGTAAAATTACTGCACCTTCCTCTCAAAACTCTGTTCTTTGGAAGCAAGTCATTAAATCCAACCCACACTCAAGAAATGGGAGAATAATTAAGCTCCACCTCCTGGAGGGAGGGAGCATCTACATAAATTATTTGGAATTCTGTAAGGACGATCTCTTCTCCGCCATTTATTTATCTATTCAGTTAATCACTTACCGTTATATCAGTGTGGATTGAGGTATATTTATTTTATACTTTGCAGAGTAATTTAATATTGCAATATTTATTTTATTGCTGAAATTTTTGCAGCTTTTGGCATTGAAGCTCTTTCAGCTTTGTTCCTATTTCCATTAGATATGACCCTGTTTTTGTTGTTGTTCTTATTTTTGAGCACGTTCTTGGGTGCTACTAAGTGTTCTGGGCTCATCTTGTGTTTTCCCAATCCTAGTCCTAGAGTCAGCCATTCTCTAAGGACTCCTGGTTCCTTTCATTGGAGAATGGCATTAGAAACCAAGGTCTGGGTGCTGGGATGTGCTTGTTGCTCTTCTGGGATGTTACCTCTTCTAGGCTCTCTCACTGGACAGGGCTTGGAGATCAATGTGCATATGTGGAGACACATTAGTATAGTTTTCTTATATCAAGGGATTTAAATGCTCTATTTATGAAGCTTAAAATTCAGAAACTAAAGTTAAACTCCTTAAGCAAATCGATGTATCTTTAGGCATAGATATGAATGTCTATACATTTTATAAGTAGATTAGATAATACTATTAAGTAGGTATCTTCCCCAAAAGCTTCTTTTTCAGTTTTAGTTGTAAATTATTTTATTTTTATTACTGTTGATTCTTTGGTATGGAAGTCTGGGCTGAACTTTTTTGCTGCCTATAAACAATATTTTTTTCATAGTGAAGAGATTTGAATTTCTGTCATTTTTTAGTTTGATGAGTTACAAGCTGGGATAATATTTTTTAACACTTTATTATGAAAAGAGAATTCACATGTATGAATTTCCATATTGACCTTTTTGGTATGTTGAATTACAAGCTGGGATAATTTTTTTTAACTTTATCATGAAAAGAGAATTCACATGCATGAATTTCCATATTGGCCTTTGCACTCACAATCTTAATGATTTTTCAGATACAGAGATATTTAACCTGAGCAGTTAATCATCACTTCTAGACCGATAGGTATCTTGTTTAATGTTTTCCTAAATAACAACAGATTTTTAATTTTCAGAGTAAAGCAGTTTCCTAACAACATAGTAGCATTAGATCTAAGTTTTCAAAAACACTAGTTTCGAAAGTCATTTATTGCTTGTTATTAAAATTAATTTTCTCATCTTGTGACAAATAAAGGGAAATTACAAATGAGTTCAGTGTCAACTACTTAAAGTACTTTGTAGAGTTTTCCCCATTTTAAATAGTTAAACTACATGTGTATGTTGTTTTTTTTAACAGCAATATGCAAATAGTCCTGTAAATCAAGATTATTGCTATCTTTCTGTTTCTGGTCTTAATTACCAGTTAGTCCTAAAAACAAGCAGTGAAACACCGTTTCTGGTACCTGTGGATTTAATAGAAATATTTTCAGAATTGTGATGTAAAAAAGTAAAGGCAGAATGTAGTGGAAGTGTTACAGCATATTAGGTGCTGATTTATTTGATGTTGCCTGCCTTTTTAAAGACAAGCTCTATCACCCAGGCTGGAGTGCAGTGGCTCAATCTCATTTTACTGCAGCCTCTGCCTCCTAGGTTCAGGCCTTCTTTCCACCTCAGCCTCTCATGTAGCTGGGACTATAGCTGCACACCACTATATCCAACTGAGTTTTTTCGTATGTTTTGTAGAGATGGGATTTTGCCATGTTTCTAAGGCTGGTGTCAAACTCCTGACAAGTGATATTCCTGCCTCAGCCTCCCAAACTGCCAGGATTACAGGCGAGAGCCACTGTACCTGACTTCTTTAGCTTTTTCTACTCATGGTGACTGAGTAAAGTTGCCTTGACTTTTTAATACACCGTATACTTTGCTTGAATTTTGTGTTAAAAGGAAATTCAGAAGTTAGATTATTCTATCTCCTTTCATTTTTCAGGTTAAAAAACACTGAACTCAGTGTAAGTTAAGTGGGTTGTCCCCTAAATAATTAATAGTAGAATCTAGACTAGAATCCAGATATCCTGTTACTCCAGTCTTTCTTAGGGCAATCATCTGATTTATATTAAATTTTACTAAATACTTGATTTGAACCTGATAGCTACCTTCTCTCTTTTATTGTTGAATTAAAAGTTTAACCTTTTCTTGAACAAATTTTTAGGGACTATTTAGGAACTAAATTTGATGTGTACTCAACACTGTGCTACAAAGTCTTATATAGACTTTACCCCTGAAGACTTATCTGAATATTGTAAACAATGAGGTTAAGAAGCAGTTTGAAAACATTTTTTTCTTTGTTGGGGAGTCCCAAGTCATATAGACTATCAAATTTCAATTATCCATGAAATGGAGTGTAATGATGGTCCCAGATAATTTCGGTGTGAGTTAACTGTGGCATTTGTGTTTATTGAGTGATCTAGAATTCACAGAATGTTATACAAAATTTGTATTTGCTCTAATGTACATAAAACTGTTCATATATGTGCATTTTATAGTATGTTTATCTTACTAATTTTGTTAGAATTACTTAATACTAAAATACACTTATGTTTCCTGAGAGGTATTAGTTAAAAGAGACTGGCTTTTATGTGCCTAATGGCTGAAAATTTAGAGTGCTGTGTCATTTTTAGATAATTTAGTTGCTGAACTTATTGTGTCTCATTTTGTTTAAAAATATTATTAAAACTTATGATTAGCATATAATACATTTTATATATTTTTTCTGACTTAATGCTTAAGAATCAGCCAGAATAATACATATAACCACATCATGGTTTTAATTTTGTTGTTGCTGTTTCTGCTATTATTTTGAGGTGAAGGGGAAAACTGCAGAGTAACATGAATTAAAAATGAAAGTCCATAAAGGTGTTGAGCTTAACACTGGGGTGTTTTCATATAGCTTTCATATTTGTAAAAAGGTAGGGAGTTTTATTTTGAAGGCGTTATTTTCATTGTCAATCCTGATAGGAGAGATTATTTTAGAGAAAGATTCTTTGGCATGTTATTTTAAAGCACAGTGCTCTGTGAGAGCACTGAATAGAGAAAGATGGAGAAACATAAATTACCTTGTGAATTCATGGATTCATAATTAATTCTAAGTGTTATGTATTTTAAAAGTGTTCTTAGCTCTAATTGTCTTCTATTTTAGCTTCTGGTTTTAGTTGTTGCTGTCTTATATCTATTTAGTGTTTAAATACTTGCTATATGCCTTTCACTTGGGTTGTTTACACTTTTTTATATTGGTCTGTTACTATATTATTTCAATAATTTTTTATTTGCCTTTGTGAAACAACTTAATTACACTACTAGCCTTCATTAGCATGAAAATTCCCTGGTGCAGTGGACTTGAGTTGACTTTGATGTCGAATTTTGGCACTGGGTTAGGTGCAAGAGATTGCCTGATATAGTGGTTCCCTTGACTATACGTTGAAACATCTGGGGAACTTTAAAAAGAAATCTTGCTGGGGTTTCCCCCACCCCCTGACCTGAGAGGGATTCTGATTTAATGGATTTGGAGTGTGGCCTGAGCACCAGACTTAAAAAGCTTCCACAGGAGATTGTAATGTACAGTGAAGTGTGAGAATCATTGTTACAGTTCCTCACTGTGGAAAAGAAAAATGAGACTCAGACTTATTAATTAAATAATGTCTACTTTGGAGATCCAAAATTATTATTAAAATTGGTAAATTTAGAATGACTCTTAGATGTCCATCTTGGTAGTTTTAATAATTTAGAAATAAAACTAAACACTGTGAGAGTCTCTTATCCTAATCCTTTCAACTGAACTAACTCTTCAAGGTCGAGTACAGAAGTGATTCGATTTTCCCAGGCATGTGTAGTGTTTCCGTCTTGCCTCCTCCGGTTGCCCCTCAACATATTCCTGAAATTGAATCTTTGCTGTTTCTTTGAGAAAATATCCATCCTTGAAAGTTACTTGTAGAGTTCTTGTAGGCTGATCAGGGAAAAGTATGTGTAAATTTGCAAGTAAAGGATATTTTAAATAAAACTTAGAATTAGCTAACCTTGCATTAAAAGGACATATACAAGCCTCAGTGCTTGACATGGTATACAGTCAGTGCTTAATAATTACTTGAGTAAACAGAAGAAGGGCCTGTGTTTTAATTTTTAAACACTTCTGTCTCTCAGTCCATAAATAGTATATCCAGCAAGGATCTTTGCAATGATAAACTGAGTGGTTAGATAAGGAATCTGACCTTTTACAAGTCAATTAACTTCTTTTGGCTTTGGTTTCCTTATAAAATTAGAGTTACGTAGATGCTTTTTTTTTTTTTTTTTTTTTGAGACGGAGTCTCACTCTGGAGTACAGTGATGTGATCTTGACTCACCGCAACCTTTGCCTACTGGGTTCAAGTGATTCTCCTGCCTCAGCCTCCTAAGTAGCTGGGACTACAGGTGCGTACCACCACGCCCAGCTGATTTTTGTATTTTCAGTAGAGACGGGGTTTTGCCATGTTGGCCAGGATAGTCTCAATCTCTTGACCTCATGATCTGCTTGCCTTGGCCTCCCAAAGTGCTAGGATTACAGGCATGAGCCACCGTGCCCGGCCCTGGATAGATGCTTTTTGAGGACTTTTCTAGCTGTAGCATTTTATGATTTTATAACCATTAATATTTGGCAGTATAATTTTAAGTAAATGATATGTTATCACCTAGGAGTCCATAGGAAAGAATGTTCTTAGTCAGCTAACTAGGAGGTTGTTTAACTAGAGAAGCAAATACAATTCAATATGTTGGTGAAATGGCAAGAAAACTAGGTAGATTGGATATAGAAAGGACAGTAATAGTGGTTCCTTCTTTCTCAGCACTTATTATTGCCTGTCTCTTACTGTGTTTACATCTGTTGAAATCCTTTCACTCATAAGGTTGTCCTTGTGTACTATATTTTGGAGAATGCGTACTCTTGGTATTATTGAATTCAGATTACAAACACGTTCTTGTGTTATCTCTCCTTCCACTCACATTGCCTTTTTTTTTTTTTAAATTGAGATTACCTCCAGAAACCAGTGACTATATTTAGTATTTAAGATCAAATGGTTAGTGATTGATGTTTATCCATGTTATTGTGCTGATAACTTGTAAAATAATATGCTTCTGGGGATAGGTAGCAGGCTGAATTCATGATTGACTAAGGAGATTTTAGAATCAAGAGATCTCTTGAATCAGAGACACAGAGGGAATTGGTGACCTGCTCAGGTTCTCAGATAAGATTTGATACCATATCTCAGTCAGATCCCTTCCCATGTTACTATACTGCTTCTTATGGATTCTATAATAGGCCAAGTGGGTGAAGACAAATGTTCTGTTTTGATAGAAATGGGTGTGAGAATAATCCATGCACCATAGGTATGATAGTTTGCTTAGAGAGTCAATCAGGTGTATAACCTATTATAAGTATATAGTATGAGCCACTTTTTAGTAGCTTACATAAAAGTGATTTAGATGTGAAGCAGTATTACAAAAATTTTTGGATATTTGGAATTCAGCACATCCTAAAACTTCCATAATATATTCCAAAATATAATATAAATCTCCCCAGAGATTCACACAGGGAAACTTTTAGTTAGTATGGTTCCTGTGATACTCAAATTGGGAACCGGGGACAACCTTAAACTATGGTGAGGAGACAATGAGATTTTTAAATTTTAAAAGGAAATGTAGGTGAGAAAAAAGGTGGCAAACACAGCATTTAAAGGCAATATGAAATTCCAGCTGAGTAGTTTTAATTTTCCATTTTGATTGACAGCCACCTTTTGCACATTTCCTCTTCCTTGTTTTGACAAGATTTAAGAGGATTAGAAAATTGAATCTTTATGCATTTCACCTTCCTTTTGGCCTTAAACAAAGGTGGGAATGTTCAGTAAATATAATTCTGTTGTGAGAAGAAATACAGTTAATGGAAAGGAGATAATGAGTTTCTTGGTAAGGAGTTTCCAGGTAGGAGAACATATGAGATGTTATCTGTTTCTCTAGTAGGGCCGTAACTGAGCATTGTTTTATTGTTCCACACCTAAACTGATTGTCTATTTAGGACAGGAGAAATTCCTGGAATTAGTTTGAGCAGCTTTATAGAAGACATGGTAATTCCTAAGTGTGACTTTGGTCTTTCTCAAGGAATAAAACAACACTTTTGTCTGTTGGCAGACCTCTGCCATTTAATTAGTAAATACATCTCATATGTCTCACAATGCACTCCTTGTTAAAAGTACAGTTGGTCTCAGTATTTGTGGGTGCAGCATCCAACTAGCCATGAATGGG
Organism: Aotus nancymaae; assembly: GCF_030222135.1. Lineage (NCBI taxonomy): Eukaryota > Metazoa > Chordata > Mammalia > Primates > Aotidae > Aotus > Aotus nancymaae. The sequence continues at coordinate 8,193,338 of NW_026988447.1, read as the reverse complement.
AAATACTAAGAAAAAATCCTTAAAACTAAAAATGATACAACAATAGACATAAGAAATGTAGTATAACAACCATTTACAGAGTGTTTATATTGTATTGGGTTAAAATAACCTAAGGATTTACCCACTACAGCGTTTACCCAATTTACAGCTAAAGAGGGGCTCAGGACTATGTATTATTTAAGAAGCTCAGTGACTCCAGTGCTCATTTTAGGAACCATTTTCTCCCACTTGGCTGGTTTGTTGGCTCTTCAGTTTATTTGACTGGTCAGGATCTTTGCAGTGTCTGTCCCTTCAAGGTGCAGAAAAGATATTGCCCAGTTGTACCTTCATTACATAATACTTCATGATGTATAAACGTCATTAAACTTATGCCAGATTCCAAGCTTTATCCCTTGAAAGGATCTTAGATGGTTATAGCTGAGAAAGCCTGAATGAAGCTGCTCTGTGATAGCAGTAAAAATGCTAGCCTATAGGGTGTGCTGTTCAGCAGTGATTGAAAATAAAACCACAAAAACAACAAAAAAAGCCCACAAACAGGACTACTACTAAGCGAGTGGGAGAGGAGGGGCATTACTGTTTTTATCTATTATTGCTAATACTCCCAAATTATTTATTTTATTCTTTACAGTTTGGGAATCATAAATCCATACTCTTTTAAAATGGTTTCTAGGATTTCAGAGCCAGATCTTTGACTTAATTGACTATGTCTGTTAGCCAAAATGGATAATTAATGGCTTTTTAAAAGAACATGTTTTACAACACTAGAAGTTTTGTTGCACTTGGTGTCTGTAATCTTGGCATCTAATCTGTCTAAAGGAATTCTTCACCAAGTCGATTCTTTAGGGGCAGGGGAAACCTTATGAGACAGTAACTGTCCATCATAATGTCTGTTTTCTCATTTGGACTTTGAAAAAACACTCCAAACATATTTCTGCTGCTAGAACATGATTGTTTAAGAAAGGAATGGTCCTTCTTTTAGGACAATTATTTGAGTAATTGAAGTTACTCCATTCATTTTCCTTTCCTCCTATGGCAGTGGCAGTGGCATGAAGGTTGAGGTAGGGAAGCTGGGCTTTTAGGAGTTGGGGTATGGACTGAGACTGGCTGCAGCCAAGTGTGATGAATGTCTGTGGTGGGCCTAGCAGAAGGTGCCTGAGGGTGTACTTCTAATTTGGGTTGTTTAAAATACTTGTTTTATTTGACATTTCAGAATTATAGTAAAAGTTTATAATATTTTCTTCTTAAAGGAGATAAATGTTAACTAGAAGGTTTTACTGATTTTTATTCTTAAGAGTGCTTGCATTGCATTTTTGCCAAAAGAAAATGGAGGCGATATTCCTGCTTCTTCTCCAACCTCAGTCCCCAACCAGCAGTAAATTCCAGGAACTGCATGCAGATCAGTGATCCTTTATCTTTCATTGTTCTCCTTATGTGGGAAAGCATTAGTACTTAGGTATAAATATAGATGTAGATTGTAGTTGAACAAAAAGCAAAGGAAGGAGTATGCCTTGCCTTTGGCTCTCCGTTTTGTGTCTTGAGTCTAGAAGGACTTTAAGATTATGTAGTTCATCTCCAGTTTCCTAAGAGACAGTACCTAAACCATCTTTATTGAGAGCACTTATAAGGTTATCACAGGTCATTAAACAATTTCCTACCCAAGTTGCGCTGCTTTTAAATAGATAACACTTGTCATTTATAGAGTTCCTTATTGAACATTTTGTGTAAATATTCTCTTTGTGGGCGGGGAGAAATAGGTAATTACCAAAGCAAGGGAGAAATAGGTAATTACCAAAGCAACCCTTCGTGGTTGCAAACAAAAAAAAAAAGTTCAGAGATGACTGTTGACACTTATTCAGGAGAACATCCAAAGTATCTTGAACGGCACACAAAGGCAAGTCTTTTTAATTTACCCAATTTGCTCAATATTAATTGAATCTACCAAGAAGGATGAAGTTTTACTAGCATTATTTGTCAAGTTGGACCTTGGAACTTGAAGGAACCAGAAATTGTCACTGACTGCCTTGTGAGAAGCCCTTACTTAACTTTCACTCTTATTTGGCTTTTTTTGGAGACTGGCTAATCCCCCTTTTCTTTAAAATTGAAACAGTAGCAATAGCTGTATAATGGCCAGTGTGTAAGTGTTTTATATACTTCACTTTATTTGGTCTTCAGGGCAACACCATAAAGTGTAAGTATCATCCTTAATTTATATATGGTGAAATTTAATCTTAGAGATATTTAAGTAACTCTCCCAGAATCTTACAGCAATAAATAGCAAAGTTAGTATTTCAACTGGGTCTGATGCCAAAATACTTGCCTCAGTTGTTTTCCTCTGCCACCTCTGTCATTTGCAGCGCCCATCTGCAGTATCTCCCTCAGCCGCTTTCCTGAATAACACAGCTGTTTATTTTGCATCACCCTCCTTCCATTTTACAAACAATAATTCGTAACCTCAGATTCCACTCTTAGGCAAATATGGCTGGGCATCATTATTCTCTTAAGAAAAATGTGTTGCTTGAATCTGTATGGAGAAAATTCTTTTCTTTTGATTTAAGTACATATAGTGGGATTAACCTATAGATGTTTCCAAGAAAACTGAGGGTAATGTTGTTTTTGTTGTCCAAGAGGTCTCTTAAAAAGAGTATTTCAGAATCAAGTCTGACCACTGAAAAATAATTCATATACATATTATAGCATATTAAATTTTAATGACTTTTTTCAGTATTCAAAATTATAACAATTCTACAACATGACCTCTTCGTTAGAAATGTGGAAGTGATTTAAATTGACGGTGTGAACAATAGTGTTCTCAACTTGTATAGCAGCATTCTATTTATAGATAGAGGCAGCTGCGTCCTTTTTCTTTATTTAGAAGAAATGCTATTGTTCTCAGATCATCAGGTGAGTGATCCTGTGGGAAAAATATGAGCCAGTTATAACACAGGTATTATTGATCTCCCTCCAATCAAGCTTTTATTCATCTATATGAAAAAAGAAAGCATTTAAACTCTAATAGCTAAGTGTGAAATGTGATGCTGAATTGATGTTAATCGGACTCTTACATAGTTTTTTTAGTCTAATGAGATTATTTCATCAAGAAGGTGTCTTTGTTCAACGTTTCTAGTTGTGCAGAGGCTTTAAATAGTCTGTTAGGTATACTACAGACACATATCTATTCACATTTAAAATTGTATTTATGAACTGTACCTTTTACTGATTGATTCTCCCCCATTCTTTCCTATTGATAACTGCTAGTTTTGCTTTTATATAAAATGTCAATATCTGATACAGAAAGCCAGGCACTGTGCTTTATATTTTGCCTGTTTTAATCTTCTTTATGCCCCAAACTCAATGAAGACTATGTTGTTTTCTCACATTATACAGATGAGGACAGTTGATATACTTTGCCTAAGGTCACACAGCTAGTAAATGCTGGAACTGAAGCTTCAAACCCATCTGTTTCTGATTTTAAATTCTCATTCATAACACATGGATATAGTTGGCAGTGTTGGGACTATGGCTAGAAAGTGTTTGTTTCACTTATTTCAATAGCAAACTTCAGTAGCAATTTGAAGAAAGTCAGCTTCTAACCAACTGCCTTGCCTGTGCACAGAGCTTAGACCAGAGTTAGGTATGTTTCTTTAACATGATATTCAATGTTTCTTTTTCTATATGTAGCAAACTATCTGCTACTTTGTGACTTAAAGTAACGACTCCAAAAGGAAGTGGACTTGATTTAAGTGAATTTATAGTGCATGCTCTAGTCACATATTGCTGTACATCATTCTTTTTCTCTTCCACAATGAAATTTTTTGAGTACAATGTAGGAAATTATATTAAGGTGGAGTATACTTACCCACATTAGGGTTTAAAAGGTAAAAGCACTGTAACAATTTCTTCTGTAACTTGTTCTGTATTACATTTTAGCCTTCTGTTTGAAACTAATTAGAAATACTAGTAATCAAGTATTTGAAACTAATTAGAAATTAAAGTTTTTTTAAATTATAGGTTTTGAATTCATAGCATTAAAAAATGCTTCTGATTGAAGATGGGGATTTACATGGGAGAAAAGAAAAGTATCTTAAATGAAGACGTTCGTATGTATGGTTAAAAAAACATTCTGGATATAAACATTAAAAACATAGGATTTTTGTGTGTCATCCTAAAGATTTTGAGATGTATGTATTAATTTGTTTTCAGAAATTATTCTAAATGAATTACAAATTGTTAGTAAAATGGAACTTCTTAGTAATATTTTCTCTGGTATTAGTTTTAGAAAGCCAGCAATTACAAGCGATGTTAACTGCGTTGGGAGGCACTTTCTTTATGAATCGTTAAATTATATTTTCAAAAGTTTGTATTACATACAATATGTAGTTTCCCTGTGGGTTTTCTTTTTGTGAAAGTGTTCTTTAACAGAAGAAATAATTTAGGCTGGTCACCATGGCTCATGCCCGTAGTCCTAGCACTTTGGGAGGCTGAGGCAGGGAGATTGCTGAGCCCAGGAGTTTGACACTAGCCTGAGTAACACGGTGAAACCCTGTTTCTACAAAAAATATAATTAGCCAGGTGTGGTGATGCGTGTATGTAGTCCCAGCTACTCAGGAGGCTGAGGCAGTAGGATTGATTGAGCCTGTGAGCGCATGAGGTGAAAGCTGCAATGAGCTGTGATCATGCCACTGCACTCCAGCCTGGGTGACAGAGCGAGGTCCTAGCTCAAAAAAACAAAATAATTTAGATAGTGATGGCAATTGTGTTAGTTAATCATAGCCAAATAAAATTGCTTATCTTCATACATATTAAATTTGATTCCTTGTGTGATCAGGTTTGATAAGTAAATCAAGCATGATGATACCTTTCAAGAATCTGTTGCTTAATAGAGGAAGTTGAGACTTTTTAAAGAGAGCTGTAGTTATTTAGATTATCTTCCAAATATATTCTAAACTTTTATAGTCTTTTAAAGCATGTATCATAACATTCTGGAGAGAAAAATCTGCAGAATGCTGCATGCAGACAGCCGGAAGTAAACCATAAATTTTGTTCATTTGTGTGATGTCTCTAACATATTTTTGTTTGTTAAAAATGTAGTATCTTTTTTGGGAGTGGTGGCCATGCTTGTAATCTCAGCACTTTGGAAGGCTGAGGTGGGATGACTGCTTAAAGCCAAGAGTTTAATACTAGCCTGAGCAATATAGTGAGACTGTGTTTCTTCAAAAGAAAAAAAAAAAAATTAGCTGGATGTGGTGGCATGTACTCGTAGTCCCAGCTACTTGGGAGACTGAGGCAAGAGGATTGCTTGAGCCCAGGAGTTTGTGGAAAATTGTGAGCTATAATCACAACACTGCACTTTAGCCTAGATGACAGAGTGAGATCCTGTATCAAAAGTCTGGGGATCTTTATATAGAAAAAAATTCTTATAATTTTTCTTAGAGAACAATTTTCAACCACCCGGGAAGCTTACTCTTAAATCTTTACACTTAAAATTAGGTTTGTTGTATACATTAGTGAACCTCGGTTATAGAACCTACTTAAATCATGCCTACTTCTGTGCAGTGTCTCCCAACTACCAGAATAGAACCTAAGGGTTTTGCTGGTGTTCTCTCATTTAACCTCCTAACAACCTTGTGCATTGAGTTTCCAAATGGAATTGATTCTCAGATTATAAGTAACTTGCCCATAGTTAAAAAGCATGCATGTGGCAGAGGTGTAGATTTTATCTCAGCCTGGCTCCAGAGATCAATCTCTTACCCACTGTGCCGGCATGCAAGGTATATTAAAGTACACATTTCAGTTGTCTCTCTTGTTCCTTTATTTTTTTTTTACCCGTAAGATTACCCAGGAAGGGAAGAAATAGGTGAAATGCCAGAGAGTTTAGGCAATGGGCTATAATCTAGAATCTTCTTTCTGTTACCTGGTATCCCCTCACTCCCAAACACCTGTTTCAAAAGGAATCATTTCTGATGATGACTGTGCACCACTTGCTGAGCTTTGTACAGGGCTTATTTATTTATTTATTGTGTCATACTGCTCCAGAAAAGATAGCTAGTAGATATTTATCCCTACCAAAAGATGAGCATGCTTGAAGTAAATGATTCAATTAGAAGAGTAAATGATTCAATTTAACATACTCTTAAACATGCATGCTTTTTAACTATGGGCAAGTTACTTATAATCTGAGAATCAATTCCATTTGGAAACTCAATGCACAAGGTTGTTAGGAGGTTAAATGAGAGAACACCAGCAAAACCCTTAGGTTCTATTCTGGTAGTTGGGAGACACTGCACAGAAGTAGGCATGATTTAAGTAGGTTCTATAACCGAGGTTCACTAATGTATACAACAAACCTAATTTTAAGTGTAAAGATTTAAGAGTAAATTAGATATTTATCCCTACCAAAAGATGAGCATGCTTGAAGTAAATGATTCAATTAGAAGAGTGGGGTGGTTTTTCTTATTCCAATAATTTTATATATTATTATTTTACCTATTTTACAGATTTGTAAAATGTGGAAACTGTGACAGCATTTTTTCCCTACAGAACCCCCAATAACATCCTGCTAGTCCTTCACATAATGAGAGATGATCATGGAGACATTTTATTATGAGGTATAAATGTTGAGTGTTGGATAAGCACTTTGTCTTGGTGGAGAATTAGGTGTGGTTATTTGTGGATACTTTGTTTTGTGTGGAGGGGGTAAAAATGGTTGTTTATATTGATAGAATAAAGCATATAAGAAAGTTTATAAAAGCTCAATGAAAATGCAAGAGCATTGTAAATATAAGCTTTTTTCATATCGTGTATTGCACAAAATAATTTAGGCTTATGTGCAAAAATAAAAGATCTGATAAAATATTTACTTAAAATGTATTCATGAACCCAGTGGAACTGTCTAAGACATGTCAAGAAAATTTGGTGTTAATCTATGTAAATTTTTTGTTAAGCATAAAAATCACTTTTTCTAGTGCATTGGAAGAAAAGTTTTATTTACTGACTTAACACATTTGAACTGAGTTCTTACTATGTGCTAGAGACTGTATAATTTTAAAAAATGCCAAGAAGGAGTTACTGAAAGATGAAAGAGGATCTAAAAAACAAAGGGACTATTACATCAGTAAAAATCACCTCAGGGGTCTCTCTAGATGAGTGTGAAGAAATAGTAGTACTATCTCACATATCAGGACTAATTGTGAGATTTCATAAAATATGACTTCAAAGTTTGTTGGGTGGATAATCATAACATAGCAGTAGTACTGGTAGTTTTTGTTTTTTCTTTGTTTATTAAAGGGGAAAGGAAGGAAAGAGGGGGAGAGAGTATAGGAATGAATTTGAGTGAATAAAAGGAGCAAAAATGAAAATATCTGTATTTTGGATTTGAAAATTCTGTAGCAGATAAATAATAACCTGGCTTATTATGGAGTTAGTGTATGCATATAGCAGTTTGAAAACTGTCTTTGATATCTTTCCCTTTGGTGATTATTAGATGTAAATTATCTACATGTAAAATTTTGTGGGAGTTAGAGATAATAGATATAGAACATTCAGCACAGTGCTTGGCATGCAGTTGTTATTGTTGATAATCATTTATATGAATATATTCATATAACTTGGGTGATACAACACAATGGTTTAAATAATGTCTTGAAACAGTAAGCTTGAAACTAATACTTCGTCTTGATAGTTGATATTACTAAGCTTTTGAGATGTGACATCTCTACAAAAATAATAAATTTAGCCCAATATCAAAATATAGTAAACTAATGCCATTTTGCTATTTTTAAGATTTAAGCAAAATTTAAGAAAAACAAAGTTCAAAATATTGCAAGCACACAGAATGGTATAAAATACAGCAGTGTATTTCTGCTGAAAATCTTTAACATACTCTTGAAAATCTTTAATAGTGAAATATATTCTACACACTTAAAAAATCTTACACAAAGAGCCTTCTATGTTTCTTAAAGAATTTTTTTTCTTATTTTAGGGAAGGGGAAAAGGTCTGTGGGATAAATTTATTTAGTATGACATCAGTTGAATAAAGCCAGCTGTGAGTAATTATCTCTGATATTTGATTTCCAGCTGTTTTGTTGAACTATTATTGGCTCTCAAGGTTTTTGGATATTAATTAAATGATGACTCATTATGAAGGAGTCTTGTTTTAAATACTAGTTTATCAAATAGAACATTAAAATAGACCAACTGGTATAAAGTTTTAATCCTTTCTGGAGTAACAGTTGTTTCCTACCTGGGTCATTCTGGTGTTTATTTTAAAGTCAGTACATTTTTAACTTGGAGGAAATCATTCAGATCAGATATGTTTTGGTAATGATTTTCTATAATCATATCTATATATCTCTATCCATTTACATAAATAGAATTAAATGTGTCTTCTTCTCTTTGCCTAAAGGTTTTTGAAGTCAGGTTGTCATTAGTGAAGAATTCATATCAGGTTTAATGTAGAATCAGGTATTTTCATTTTAGCATGTTGGATATTGAACTTCAGTCAAATTGCGTAAACAATAGATTTATTTTTTTATTTTAGAGAGAGGGTCTTAGTCTGTCTACCAGGCCAGAGTGTAGTGACATAATCACAGATCACTGTAGTCTTGACTTCCTGAGCTCAAGCAATTCTCCCACCTCAGCCTCCTGAGTAGCTAAGACTACAGAATGCCCAGCTAATTTGTTTAGTTTTTGTAGAGCTGGGGTCTCGCTACATTGCCCTGGCTGGTCTTGAACTCATAGGCTTAGGCAATCCTCTAACCTCTCTCCCGCAAAGTGCTATGATTACAAGCATGAGCCACTGTGCCCAGCTAACAATGGATATTTTGGAAAATGTGAAAAGAAATCACAGAGGATAAAAGAAAGATATAAAAAACAAAGTCATTGAAGAATGAAATAAGAAATTAGGAAGTAGGACTAGTCAAATGTGGATTAGTGCTCCAAAGACGTGAGGAAAAGGGCAAAGGCATAAATCAAAACTGAGGAAACCCTCAGGGGTCTGGCAATGAGACAGGGTGTGGTGGAGGCCTGTGGGGTGAGGGGTGAGTGCTTCTAGATGAAATGCACTGTTTTGCATATAATAAATAATGAATTGACTGGACACGGATTTTTACCTCTGCTGTGGGATTTTAGTCTCATTACTTTGTTGATCTACTTTGTCTTAACCTGGAGAAGTTAACATAGTCATTGCTACAGAGCTTTCTGCCACTTAAGTTCCAGATTTCAGTTTTAGATGTTTGTGGAAAGTAAAAAGAGATACAGGATTATGGTCCCTGTATGGGAGCAATACAGTCTTTATTGACTAGTGTCTATATTTTCTTTTTTCCACAGGTATTTCATATGTACATTATAAAACCAACAATAAAAATGAACATATGATAAGTTCCTTATGACTGATAGATGAAAAATGTTGAGGTTAGAGGATGGGAGAACGTGATAGAGTGGTCCAAAAAGGTTTCTCAGAGGATTTGAGTTGAGCTGCCCATCAGGATGGATTGGGCAGTGGATACTGATGTGGGCAAGGACTGGAATAGACCTCAGATGCTGCGTGGAGTGCCTGTGTAACACAGTTGAAATCTGGTGATCAATGGATGTATTCCGGCAGGGTAAGGGCACCTGCCTAAAAAATGACTTGGGGTCTCTTAGGTGGTTTGTGTTGTACATGGTGAAAGAAGAGACGGCCCCAAAATGACCATGGCATTGAAAATAGAAATGAAAAGTATGACAGGATACTTAACAGGATTAAAAAAAAAAGAGACTAATTAAATATGTGAAAGAAAAAGAAATTGTTGCTACAAGTAGCAGCTAAGTTGAAGATAACTCCTACATGGTTTTCAGTGGAATAGCTGGGACACTGGTGCGGGCATCAGAAGTAGAGAAATCTAAACGTGTGGCTAGATTTTTTTTTTTTTGGGGAAATTTAGTGTGACATTTAGTTACCATTTGAAGCTGCCGAAGCATCACAGTGATGCTTCGGCAGCTTCAAATGGTAACTAATCAGCGGGGGATTGTGGTGGCTTTTAAGAAAAGTCAGAGTCCAGGAGTTGGTTGTAAAGATAGGCTGAGAATAGATGGGGTTTCTCAGGAAATGACGGTTCAAAGACCAGTCCTGGGAATACCCAGCATGGAGAGACTGCAGAGCCCGGTGCAACCTGCAGGGCCCTGTGGGGCCGGGAAGACCAGGGGAAGGATGGCCACATGGAGAGACTGCAGAGCCTGGTGCGACCTGCAGAGCCCTGTGGGGCCGGGAAGACCCAGGGGAAGGATGGCCACATGGAGAGACTGCAGAGCCTGGTGCGACCTGCAGAGCCCTGTGGGGCCGGGAAGACCCCAGGGGAAGGATGGCCACACAGCACTGGCTGCCTTCCTGAAGTTTCATACCCTTGCTTTTTGTGATTTTTTATTTTCTTTTTGCTTGTCACTGTCCATTTTTAAAATATACTTTATTTAATGTGGGTTGTCTTACTGGAAAGGACAGTGATTTTGTCTGTTCTGTATGCTAGTGAAGCATCTAGAATAGAGCTTGGCACTATTCTTGGCACAAGAAGAAAAAGGATTTCTTTAAAGAGATCACTGGTGATCTTGGAGAAACAAATTTTGGTAACTGGGGGCAAAGATCAGATTCCCAAAAGTTACACAATAACTGGATAGTTGAGAAAATGTACAAAAGGAGTATACCTGTTTAATGTAGTAGATTTACTTCCATAAATATTGTTGACTTTGATTTAGTAACATTTTTCTGTTACAATAAAAATGAGGATCAGATATGATGAAATGAAATTTAAAATAAGGTGATAAGACTCATATGTATAAATATGCATTATCTTTAATATTTGTCATGTTGACAAGTAATGAAGTTTTTATAAAAACCCTTGTGCCACTACTCAAAACCATTTTAAAATTTATGTTGGAGTTATTATCAGAGTTGCTTAGTGAATTATACAAGGACGTTACCTCTTTACTTCATACAACAGTATGTTGTTTTTGAGCCTGATTGAACTTAAATATATTCATCCCCTTTACCAAGCTTAGTTCTGGGTGAGTGTTGAATGTTTTCACAAGCCAGATCTCCCCAGAAAGGCTGAAGAATTACTACTAATGATAATATTCAAAGGAACATATTTCCAGGTATTCTTGAAACACACATACCTATGCATGCATTTAATAGCCAGAACATTACTACCGTGAATGACCAGTGAACAGATAGGAAACAAATTCATCCATTTTATTTTTATTTTCCCTCTCCACCTCATTGCAAAGGAGGCAGACTGGATGCCGGGCGATGAAGGCCAGGCCCCACACATGTTCAGCATAGCTGGTAGTTCTGCCAAGTTGGGTTTCATCCCCAGGACGTGTAAATTTATTAGTACTTTTTGGCAGAAGACATCACTCTATATTAAATTACTATTGAACTGTCATAAATTTAAATAACTCAGTAAAAAGTATAGTTTGAAAATGACACCACTTTTCTAATGATAAAAGAACCCGATGCTAAATGTAGGATATAGTCACATTTAATTATGCATAAGAGGTACTTAGTAACAGTTCATCAGTGAAAAGAATTAGAAGTTACAGGTATTTATTTATTTTTTTATATAATTGCTTTGTAGGTAGCTTGAGGATCAAAGGCTAGAAGAGAGTAATATATGTGATAGGATACAGAAGTTTTGATATCAGCTGGCAGCAGTGGTAGAGTGGAAGAAAGCATTTGTGAATTTGGGAGTAAGAAAACTTCTCTTCTGATAACCGTTATTCGTAATTGAATTTCTACCTTGTATTGTGGTCATTTTTGAGGATCTTTTATCTATTCCAGCAAACTAAGTTTCTTGGAGGGCCAGAGTATATTGTGTGAACCTTTCTATCTCCAAGGCAACATCCCAGCACAGTGCTTTGCACAGAGCAAGTATTCATTACCTTGAATTTACCAGTGAACTGTGAATGAAGGGAAAGAATAACATCTCAACAGATTTTAGATCCCCCCAACTCCGAATCTATGTGGAAATTTGAGACTACATAGAAGTTGTCATTTGTATTAGGAAAAATATGTGTGTTTAATTAAATATTCTTGATTACATGTCAAATTCTGCTCTCTTTTTTAAAAGTTTATTTTCAAAATTGGTACATAGAAATTGTAGGTATTTATGGTGTACAACGTGATTTGGAATATGTATACATTGTGGAATAGCCAAATTGAGCTAATTAACATATATATATATATTACCTCAACTTATTTTTTGTTGTTAGAACACTTAAAATTTACTTAGTGATTTGCAAGAATACAATATATTGTTGTTAACTATAGTTACCATGTTGTACATTAGATCTCTTGAACTTAATTCTCCTAGTAAATTTTTTTTCATTTGATCAACATCTCCCCAACAACCCCCTCCTCTCCAGCCCCTGGTAACCACTGTTCTACTCTACAGTGAATTTGACTTCTCTAGATTCTACATAGAAGTGAACTCATACAGTATTTGTCTCTGTATGCCTGGCTTATTTCACTTAACATATCATCCAGGTTCATTTATATTGTCATATTATATTATAGGATTTATATTATAGGATTTCTTTCTTTTTTAAGGCTGAATATATATACACATACACATATATACGTATATATCACACTTTATACACTGAGGGACATTTAGGTTGATTCCATATCTTGGCTATTGTGAATAGTGCTGCTGTGAACATGGGAGTGCAGACATCTCTTCAACATGGTGATTTTATTTCCTTGAATATATAGCCAGTAGTGGGACCGCTTGATCATATGGTAGTTCTATTTTTAATTTTTTTGAAGTAACCTCCATTCTATTTTCCATAATGGATATACTAATTTGCATTCTCACCAACAGTGAGAATTTCTCTTTTCTTCACATCCTCTTCAGTGCTCATACCCACCCCCGCCTTTTTTTTAGCAGCCATTCAAACAGGTGTGAGGTTTTATCATTGTGGTTTTAATTTGCATTTCTCTGACAATTAGTGATGTTGAACATTTTTTCATATACCTGTTGGCCATTTGTAGTCTTTTGAGATATGTCTATTCAGGTCCTTTTCCTGTTTTTTAATTGGGTTGCTTTTGTTTTTTGCTATTGAGTTGTTTTTCTTATGTATTTTGAATAGTAACCCCCTATCAGATGGTTTGCACATCCAGTCAACACTCCATATACTCAGGTTGCACCTGCAGATTCAACCAACCATGGATCAAAGATATTTTTAAAAACCCATAAAAAAATGATAGCAGTAAAAACTAAAGCAATAAAAAGGATAATACAGTATAATAACAACTATTTACATAGTATTTATATGGCATTAGATATGATAAGTAATCTAGAGATGATTTAAAGTATATGGAAGGGTGTTCATAGGCTACATGCAAACACTATGCCATTTTATATAAGGAAAATTTTGGGGGGTGGGTTCTGGAAGCAACCCCTCATGGAACTGAAGGTCAACTTTATTTTCTCCCATTCTGTAGGTTGTCTCTTTAGCCCAACTGTTTTCTTGGCTGTGTAGAAACTTTTTAGTGTGATGTGATCCCATTGGTCTGTGTTTTATTTTGTTGCCTGTACTTTTGGGGTCATTTCCAGAACATTATTGCCCAAACCAATGTCATAGAGCTTTTCAGATGTTTTTTTTCTATTAGTTTTATAGTTCCATGTCTTATGTTCAAGTCTTTATTTTGAGTTCATTTTGTGGATGGTGTGAATAAGGGTTCTAATTTTATTCTTCTGCATGTAGATACCCAGTTTGCTCAACACTATTATTAAAGAGACTGTTCTTTTTCCCGTTGTGTGCTCTTGGTACCTTTGTTGAGAATCAGTTGACTGTAAATGGTGGATTTATTTCTGATCTCTCTGTTCCCTTGTCTACTTCTTAAGCTGTCAACTATTAGAGTGTTGTATCATTGTATTTTACTTTAAGACCAGAAGTTATCCAAGTTAAGAAATCAAAAAAGAAAGACTAAAATGCTATTTTGAGTATGTTGTAGGAGATCTCTGCCGCCTGACATATTTAGGCAGAAGCCAAAGAGTTACTGATACCCTCCTTCACCTGAGGCACCCCTCTCCTTAGATTTTTATGATTAACTTGAAAGTGAACAGTAATAATGTTCCACATGCCAATGTTTGCAAAAGAAAGTGCTTACTACATGTCAAGGCACTGAGGATTCACTTTGCAAATCTTAGATACTGTTATTATTCCTGTTTTACAGGTGAAGAGACTGAGCTAGAAAGGGGTTGAGTGACTTGTTGAGGGATGCCAGGCTGGTAAATGGCAGTCAGATATTGAACTCAGTCAGTGTTGCTCAAGTGACTCATCTTAGCCTAGTGGCCTGGCAAGCAGAGAGTGTGCAGGGGAATTGCCCGGCAAGGTGCACTCTGATTACCTATCCTGTCCACAGCATCTTCCTACATAATTCTGCAAATTTTTTGTTTTATTCCAAGGCCCAGAGTTCTACTAGTAGTTTTAGAGATATCTTTAATGTAAAAGGAATGTCTCTTAAAATTTTTTTTTTTTTAAGAGTCTTTCTTGGGAGAGGGTCAGAATACCTAGAATACTTTTTTTCCTGGAAATTTTCATAGCGAATAAGAGCTGGGAGTAAAAGGTAAATAATTCTGCAGCTTTGCAGTCACTTCACTCACTAAGATTGCTTAGTCCCAAGTATTGTGGATTTTCATCAAGCAAGCATTGCCCTTCATTCTACCGTTCAAGACTTAGAGGCTCTAAATAAGGTAGGCAGCTTAAAAAGTTTCTTTTATGAGGGATATCAGATAAAACAGTGAACTACTATCTAGTAGCAATATAATTTCAAGTAATGATGAGAAAAAAAGGGAAGGTTACAATCCCATAATAAAGGAGAACTCTTAAGTGGAGTACATTAGTTTATCAAAGAACTCATTGCCTTTACTCTCTCATTTTGCCACACACTAGTGAGAATTTTCCTGTGGACCTACCTTTGGAACCTTTGCATGAGCCTTCTTTGAAATCTTTTACCAAGAAAGTATTTTATAGCTTCCTTTTCCTTCTTCCTGAATGGGTCTTGTAGTTATTGTATACAGTAGCTGATAAACAAACCCAGCCACCCTTTATAACACTGGCTCTGATGCAACACACATTTTAAGTTACGCACAGGTATTTTAAGAAATGTGAAGTTGGGAACCATTTTCCTACCTTTCCTTTTCATCTTCCTTTCTGATTGTGATGGCTGCTCTGCAGTAATTGACTTCATAGGATGTTCACTCTCACCACCCCAAGGGCTCTTTGCTTCCTTCTGATTTCTGGAGAATCTTGGTAATGATGAGAGGACTTTAGATGTTGGGGGTGGGGTGTTAGAGTATTGATGTTACGAAGGTAAAGGTCTATTTATGAATGTGATAGAGTCTGTCATAAAATCATATGTACAATTTTAAGCCATAATGCATGCATGCTATATCCTCTGTAAGTGGGGTTGGTAAAACAGTTATCACTAGGGTAAGTAGAGTGAGATTCTTAGCTTCAAAGGAGCATTTAAAACATGTATTGAAAGGTGAGATACTTCAGAAACTATGACTAACTTGCTGTCCCTTCTAGTGGAGCACTTGATCAGAAAATATATATATTTACATATTTTTAAGTCTCTGATTCTTCTTCAGAATTCAGTAACGCACATTTTCTATAACTGCCCTCCTCTGCACCCTTTCCCTAAATGTTTATCTGATTGGATAAACTGTTCTTCTTTGCCCTTTCACCTTTTATGATAGTTCTAAAAGAGATCAATTTTGAACAGACCTAAAATTTCTTTAGCATTTTAGTTCTTTTCTGACCAATAAAGGTGAAAGGCTTTAATTACATATGTGGATTATTCTCATTTGCTTCTCCTGTCCTCTTGAGAAATAAAAAATTTGAGAATAAGTAATGCTATTGGTGGTTGACTCCTTGGTAAAACATTCAAGATGGGAAAAACAGATGTCAAATTATTTTTGTCTTTTGTCCTAGAAAAATGGCTGCAATGAAATTTTCTGTATTTAAAACCTGCTTCCATTCAGAGAGTGCTTCCTTTTTGCTAAGAGGCAATAAAGAACTGGTGTCCTCAGTGACCTATTCTGTTTTGCTTTTATTAAGACTGTCTAAACTCTACTACTGTAGGACTATTGAGATATGTACAGTGAGTGTTCAAAATGAGTGCTGTTGATAGTGCCTCTGGAATTAGGTTGGTATTGGAAACTTGAGGTTTCCCAAGGGTGATTTGTTTAGACTCTGTGGCCCCTTGTTGCAGAGATAGTTCAGTGGAGTGATGTATAGCAGCCCCTGTCTGTCCACCCCGAACTCAGCAAGGTTTCTACGAGATTTGACTGGAGCCAGACTGTACACCAAGCTGAAGGTTTTAACTATCGTTAGAGGAGAATTTAGGGGGAGGGTGTTTGGTTGATGTTATTTTGTAATTGAAATTGAAGATAGTTCAGGAATCATTTTATTAGAGAGTGTATGTCTGTGTGTCTGTTTTCTGTGTGTATATGCAGCTGATTTACGTTTTTGGTTGTTTTAATCAAATGTTAATTTAAAATGTAATCATTCACAGCCTGCTAACTTAATGATGGAGAAAACCAATGGAAATAATTTTTTAGTGTGTTAATCTATACCTGTAAATTAAAATTTGACTACAAACATTACAGTCTGAGAGTCTATTAAAATAGGATACATTTAAAATGAAGTATCTTTTGTTAAGTTTATTTTTGCTGCCTAAGAGATGTGAATTCTGGGAAGCTGTCGTCTTGGTGCTGTTGTAATACATTGTTCTGAAAGGGAAATATTTACACGGATTCTTGAAAACAGGAATTGCAGACTGATTTTTGGACACTTTCTATTTTCTTATTTGTTAACAAAATGAGTTTTAGGTGAAAACTAAATTGTTGCTTCTTCTAATGAAAAATTGTAATCTTCACAAATGAAACTTGCTTACATGATCATTTTCTCCAGAGACATGACAGTGAACATGGTGCAGAGTATGCATTTTAAGTTGCTAAACATAACACTTGTTTAGTAATCATAAAAACTGTCTTGTGACTTCTGTTGTGACTGTATCATTTAACTCTTGCGTTTTCTTCAATGAGAGATAAACTTTTTGAGAATGCAGATTATAGATGATACTTCATCTGTCCCTTAAAATTTATGAAGTACTTTGTACCTTCTTCAGCTCTTGTCCCTTGACACATGACTGCTCTGTGGCTCCCTGACACCAACTTGAATTAGAGGAGGAATGGGATAAGAGAGTGTTTTGTCGTAATTTACAAGTCCATTTGTAATTTTCATGGCTAATTAATGAGGTAATTATTAATCATCTTTGTCTCAAGTTTAGAATTGTTCAAAAACTCAGTTTAAAATAGAAAGACTGCCTTTTTCAGTGGAAAACAGCTGAGGAAATTTTATTTTTGATTGATTTGTTAATTTTTTTCTTCTAGAAAAACCAGAAAAGAAACCTGAAGAAGTTTTAGACAAACAGGGAATAACTTGAGTCTTTATCTTGTACTTCTAGAATTCTTCGTACATGGTTTTTTTTTTTTTTTTTTTGAGGGGAGGAACAGGGTCTTGCTCTGTTGCCCAGACTGGAGTGCATTGGCACAGTGACAGCTCACTGTAGCCTTAACTTCCTGGACTGAAGTGATTCTCCTATCTCAGCTTCTCCAGTAGCTGGGACCACAGGTGTGTGTCACTATGCCTGGCTAATTTTGTTTTTTTCTTTTTTCTCTATAGAGATGGGGTTTCCCTGTGTTTCCCAGGCTGCTTTCAAATGCTTGAACTGAAGCAAGCCATTCGTAGGATTACTTGTATGGCTGCACTCAGCCATATGTTTGTCTTATAAAGTTATAATACTTAAGAATCTTAGCCTGGAGAAATATACAAGGGCCTTATCAGCCATGACCAGTAATGCCATTATCAGGTTTTCCTGGGCTTTGACATGTTAATTTGAATGAAATAACAATCCTAGGAGATTTTCTTTCTGGTGTAAATTAACAGTATTTTGCCTCCATATGATTTAGGGTTAAAGTAATTATTTTAACTCTAAGAATTTTTTTTTTATAAACCATACACTCTGCTGTGGATTTTTTTTCTTACATTGTTCAAAACAATGTGATGATGTAACTCTGGGCTACGAGTGACTGAGATGCACAGAGCACTTCAGCAGGCTGGTGATCTGACATTTTTGTTTTATTTGCTCTGGTACTTTACAAAGATGTGAGCTGGGGAGTCTGGTTTAAAATACACATTTCCCTGCTAAGGATGATAGAAGTTAAACAGTTTTAATAAGAGTGCTGATGGACTTGTTCCCTCATCCTGCCCCTTTTCTTTAGGGACACAAAGAGAAAGGAATCATCATATTCTTTGAGATGATCTTCAGGAATGCTTTAAACCCCCATCTCTGTGTAAGGGAAGTGCGCTTGTGAGACCAGTGACTGCTTTTGAGTTCTAGGAAGGTTGGTTGGTCCTGTCTGCCACCTTGTGGTTATTTACAGAATTGTTTCAACCAGTGTAGGTATGAGTTTTCTGAAGCTGGAACACCCAGATTGAAAACACATTTCCTCCATTTCTTTCTCTTCTCTGTCCTCAGGGAGTGCTTAAAGTCATGCATACCACCACCACTGCAGGAATGTTGCCTTTTTCTCTCTTTTCACCCAGGGCTTTCACTGTCCATTGCTAGATGCGGAGCTGAGAAACGAGATGTAAGAGAAGACAGAGTGTCGGTGTTCAAGGTGCTTCTTTGATCGAGGACATAAAATACAAACCTATTAAAGTGACCACACAGAGCATGTGTGAAGGGCTTAATGTGAATGGTCAAGGTGGTAAGAACGTTAGAGACTTAGAAAGGAAGTGTTCACTGCCAGTGTTAAATGGAGTCTTGGAGCAGTGCTTTGTACCTGGGAGAGAGGAGGAGGGAAGAGTGTATGGAGGGACTTAGTGTTAGGCTGGACCCAAAGACTGCGGGTCTTCATGGGGGAAGGGTGCAAGAGGTTGTTGGTGTTTGGCTTTCATTCCTGTGTGGGGAGCCTTGGGATGAGGTGGTCTGAACATAGTATGCTTGAAACAGTGTTAACAGTTATGTGCTCTGGAGGTAATAAGCACCCTCTGCCCCCACCCCAAATGAAGACAGCATTAGCCTTGTTTGGCAAGTTTGTGGGTAAGTTATTATTAGTCTTGCTCCTGCATGACCTTTAATGTAGTTTGTGAACCTACCAGAAATACATGCTGTACAATACTGTACAGGACAAGGTTCTGTGGGGCATATTTTGGGAAATACTGCAAAAAAGTGTTGAAAAGGATTAACCTGACAATATGCTACTGATATGTTATATTGAATTACTTCAATATAACAGGTTTTCTTCAAATGATACTTTAGTTGTGTGGAAGTATCATTTGATACTATTTAACTATATTTTAGAAGAAGATATATACAATACTTTAATTTGTTTTCTAATACCATCCACAGATGAAAAAAATATCCAGGAATGGTGCTAAAATAAATTAGGTTTTCAAAGACAGTTTCAGTAACTACATTACGACTTGAAACTTGTGGGAAACCTCTTATAATTTTAAACATTTTGAGGAGTGAAGTATAAATCTTATAAGGAATGTTTCAAAGGTAGAAAGTCTGTGGGACCAAATTTAATGGAATGCATGCAGAAATTTTTCTAACGACTTCATTTTAAGTGTTGTAAAACAATCTTGAGCTATGGAAGGTAAACTTACATTAGTGAGTAAAATACTTGCAGCTTGTTGTCCAGCTCTGCCAGTGTTAAAGTGTGTTCCTAGCCAGTCTTTCTTGGAGGAAAAATTAAGTGGCTGTTTTCAAATTGGAAAATTTTCCCATTCTCCTCATTCTCAATCTTAAGGATATGAGATTTCATAACAATGTCATTTGGAAAGTATATTTATAACAGATGTGATAAAATATGTGTCAGGTACACTTCTCTTTAAACCTAATATAAAAATCTGGATTTATAAAACAATTTAGGGGCCCTTTATAAGTTTTGTAAGAATTCATTTGACTTTCTTTTGGCATACAGATACATAATAAAAGGATACATTAGTCTGTAAAAATTCTGATATTTATAGTAAATATCTCAGGAATATTTTACATTTTATATTCTTTTTTTTTTTTATTGCATTTTAGGTTTTGGGGTACATGTGAAAAACATGCAAGGTTGTTGCATAGGTGCATACGTAGCAGTGTGATTTGCTGCCTTCCTCCCCTTCACCTATATCTGGCATTTCTCCCCATGCTATCCCTCCCCAACTCCCCACCCCCCTCTGTCCCCCCCTCCCCCCCAACAGACCCCAGTGTATAGTGCTCCCCTCTCTGTGTCCATGTGTTCTCATTGTTCAACACCCACCTATGAGTGAGAACATGTGGTGGTTGATTTTCTGTTCTTGTGTCAGTTTGCTGAGAATGATGGTTTCCAGGTTCATCCACATCCCTACAAAGGACGCGAACTCATCGTTTTTGATGGCTGCATAATATTCCATGGTGTATATGTGCCACATTTTTCCTGTCCAGTCTATCATCGTTGGGCATTTGGGTTGGTTCCAGGTCTTTGCTATTGTAAACTGTGCTGCAATGAACATTCGTGTGCATGTGTCCTTATAGTAGAACGATTTATAATCCTTTGGATATAAAGCCAGTAATGGGATTGCTGGGTCAAATGGAATTTCTATTTCTAGGTCCTTGAGGAATCGCCACACTGTTTTCCACAATGGTTGAACTAATTTACACTCCCACCAACAGTGTAAAAGTGTTCCTATTTCTCCACATCCTCTCCAGCATCTGTTGTCTCCAGATTTTTTAATGATTGCCATTCTAACTGGCGTGAGATGGTATCTCAACGTAGTTTTGATTTGCATTTCCCTAATGACCAGTGATGATGAGCATTTTTTCATATGTTTTTTGGCCTCATGTATGTCTTCTTTTGTAAAGTACCTGTTCATATCCTTCGCCCATTTTTGAATGGGCTTGTTTGTTTTTTTCTTGTAAATCTTTTTTAGCTCGTTGTAAATTCTGGATATCAGCCCTTTGTCAGACGGGTAGGCTGCAAAAATTTTTTCCCATTCTGTTGGTTGACGATTCACTCTATTGACTGTTTCTTTTGCCGTGCAGAAGCTGTGGAGTTTGATCAGGTCCCATTTGTCTATTTTGGCTTTTGTTGCCAATGCTTTTGGTGTTTTGGTCATAAAGTCCTTGCCTACGCCTATGTCCTGAATGGTTTTGCCTAGGTTTTCTTCTAGGGTTTTTATGGTGTTAGGTCTTATGTTTAAGTCTTTAATCCATCTGGAGTCAATTTTAGTGTAAGGTGTCAGGAAGGGGTCAAGTTTCTGCTTTCTGTATATGGCTAGCCAGTTTTCCCAACACCATTTATTGAACAGGGATTCCTTTCCCCATTGCTTGTTTTTGTCGGGTTTGTCAAAGATCGGGTGGTTGTAGATATGTTGTGTCACCTCCGACACCTCTGTTCTGTTCCATTGGTCTATATCTCTGTTTTGGTACCAGTACCATGCTGTTTTGATAACTGTAGCCTTGTAGTATAGTTTGATGTCCGGTAGTGTGATGCCTCCCGCTTTGTTCTTTTTGCTTAGAATTGACTTGGCTATGCGGGCTCTCTTTTGGTTCCATATGAAGTTTAAGGTGGTTTTTTCGAGTTCTGTGAGGAAGGTCATTGGTAGCTTGATGGGGATAGCGTTGAATCTGTAAATTACTTTGGGCAGTATGGCCATTTTCACGATATTGATTCTTCCTAACCATGAACATGGAATGTTTCTCCATCTGTTTGTGTCCTCTCTTATTTCGTTGAGCAGTGGTTTGTAGTTCTCCTTGAACAGGTCCTTTACATTCCTTGTTAGTTGTATTCCTAGGTATTTTATTCTCTTTGTAGCAATTGTGAATGGCAGTTCGTTCTTGATTTGGCTCTCTTTAAGTCTGTTATTGCTGTATAGGAATGCTTGTGATTTTTGCACATTGATTTTGTATCCTGAGACTTTGCTGAAGTTGCTTATCAGTTTCAGGAGATTTTGGGCTGAGACGATGGGGTCTTCTAGATATACAATCATGTCGTCTGCAAATAGAGACAATTTGACTTCCTCCTTTCCTAATTGAATACCCTTTATTTCCTTTTCTTGCCTGATTGCTCTGGCTAGAACTTCCAGTACTATATTGAATAGGAGTGGTGAGAGAGGGCATCCTTGTCTAGTGCCAGATTTCAAAGGGAATGCTTCCAGTTTTTGCCCATTCAGTATGATATTGGCTGTCGGTTTGTCATAAATAGCTTTTATTATTTTGAGGTACGTTCCGTCGATACCTAGTTTATTGAGAGTTTTTAGCATAAAGGGCTGTTGAATTTTGTCGAAGGCCTTCTCTGCATCAATTGAGATAATCATGTGGTTTTTGTCTTTGGTTCTGTTTATGTGGTGAATTACATTTATAGACTTGCATATATTGAACCAGCCTTGCATCCCCGGGATGAATCCTACTTGATCATGGTGGATAAGCTTTTTGATGTGCTGTTGCAATCGGCTTGCCAGTATTTTATTGAAGATTTTTGCATCTGTGTTCATCATGGATATTGGCCTGAAGTTTTCTTTTCTTGTTGAGTCTCTGCCGGGTTTTGGTATTAGGATGATGTTGGTCTCATAAAATGATTTGGGAAGGATTCCCTCTTTTTGGATTATTTGGAATAGTTTCAGTAGGAATGGTACCAGTTCCTCTTTGTATGTCTGGTAGAATTCGGCTGTGAACCCATCTGGACCTGGGCTTTTTTTGGGTGGTAGGCTCTTAATTGCTGCCTCGACTTCAGCCCTTGTTATTGGTCTATTCAGGGTTTCAACTTCTTCCTGGTTTAGGCTTGGGAGGAGGCAACTGTCCAGGAATTTATCCATTTCTTCCAGGTTTTCTAATTTATGTGCATAGAGTTGCTTGTAATAATCTCTGATGATGGTTTGAATTTCTGTGGAATCTGTGGTGATATCCCCTTTATCATTTTTTATTGCATCTATTTGGTTATTCTCTCTTTTCTTTTTTAATAGTCTGGCTAGTGGTCTGTCTATTTTGTTGATCTTTTCAAAAAACCAGCTCCTGGATTTATTGATTTTTTGTAGGGTTTTTCGTGTCTCTATCTCCTTCAATTCTGCTTTGATCTTAGTTATTTCTTGTCTTCTGCTAGGTTTTGAGCTCCTCTAGCTCTTTCAATTTTGATGATAGGGTGTCAATTTCAGATCTCTCCTTTCTTCTCATGTGGGCACTTATTGCTATATATTTTCCTCTAGAGACTGCTTTAAATGTGTCCCAGAGATTCTGGTATGTGGTGTCTTCGTTTTCGTTGGTTTCGAAGAACATCTTTATTTCTGCCTTCATTTCAGTGTTTATCCAGTCTACATTCAGGAGAAAGTTGTTCATTTTCCATGAAACTGTGCGGTTCTGGGTTGGTTTCTGAATTCTGAGTTCTAACTTGATTGCACTGTGGTCTGAGAGACTGTTTGTTATGGTTTCCGTTCTTTTGCATTTGCTGAGAAGTGATTTACTTCCAATTATGTGGTCAATTTTAGAGTAGGTGTGATGTGGTGCTGAGAAGAATGTATATTCTGTGGATTTGGGCTGGAGAGTTCTGTAAATGTCTATTAGGTTTGCTTGTTCCAGGTCCGAGTTCAAGTCCTGGATATCCTTGTTAATTTTCTGTCTCGTTGATCTGTCTAATATTGACAATGGGGTGTTGAAGTCTCCCACTATTATTGTGTGGGAGTCTAGGTCTCTTTGTAATTTTTTAAGAACTTTCCTTATATATTTGGGTGCTCCTGTATTAGGTGCATATATATTTAGGATCGTTAGCTTTTCTTGTTGCATTGATCCCTTTACCATTATGTAATGTCCTTCTTTGTCTCTTTTGATCTTTGTTGCTTTAAAGTCTATTTTGTCAGAGATGAGAATTGCAACTTCTGCTTTTTTTTGCTCTCTGTTTGCTTGGTAAATCTTCCTCCATCCCTTTATTGTGAGTCTTTGTGTATCCTTGCACGTGAGGTGGGTTTCCTGGATACAGCACACTGATGGGTTTTGGCTTTTTATCCAGTTTGCCAGTCTGTGTCTTTTGATTGGGGCATTTAGTCCGTTTACATTTAGGGTTAATATTGTTATGTGTGAATTTGATTCTGTCATTTTGATGCTAGCTGGCTGTTTTGCCCATTGGTTGATGCAGATTCTTCATTGTGTTGATGCTCTTTACCGTTTCGTGTGTTTTTGGAGTGGCTGGTTCTCGTTGTTCTTTTCTATGTGTAGTGCCTCCTTTAGGAGCTCTTGTAAAGCTGGTCTGGTGATGGTGAAATCTCTTGAGTTCTTGCTTGTTCACAAAGGATTTTATTTTTCCTTCACTTACGAAGCTTAGTTTGGCTGGATATGAAATTCTGGGTTGAAAGTTCTTTTCTTTAAGGATGTTGAATATCGGCCCCCACTCTCTTCTGGCCTGTAGGGTTTCTGCTGAGAGATCTGCAGTGAGTCTGATGGACTTCCCTTTGTGGGTAACCCGACCTTTCTCTCTGGCTGCCCTTAGCATTTTCTCCTTCATTTCAACCCTGGTGAATCTGATGATTATGTGCCTCGGTGTTGCTCTTCTAGGGGAATATCTTTGTGGTGTTCTCTGTATTTCCTGGGCTTGAATATTGGCCTGCCTTGCTAGGTTGGGGACGTTTTCCTGGATAATATCCTGGAGAGTATTTTCCAGCTTGGATGCATTCTCTTCGTCACATTCAGGTACCCCTATCAAACGTAGATTAGGTCTTTTCACATAGTCCCATATTTCTTGTTGGCTTTGTTCATTCCTTTTTACCCTGTTTTCTCTAATCTTGCCTTCTCTTTTTATTTCATTGAATTGATCTTCTACCTCTGATATCCTTTCTTCTGCTTGGTCAATTCGGCTGTTGAAACTTGTGCGTGCTTCGCGAAGTTCTTGTGTTGTCTTTTTCAGCTCCATCAATTCGCTCATATTCCTCTCTAAGTTGTCCATTCTCGTTAGCATTTCGTCAAGTCTTTTTTCAAGGTTCTTAGTTTCTTTGCATTGGGTTAGAACATGCTCTTTTAGCTCACGAAAGTTTCTTATTATCCACTTTCTGAAAGCTGATTCTGTCATTTCCTCACACTCATTCTCCATCCAGTCTTGTTCCCTTGCTGGTGGGGAGTTGTGCTCCCTTGTAGGAGGAGAAGTGTTCTGATTTTGGATGTTTTCATCCTTTTTGCGCTGGTTTCTTCCCATCTTTGTGGATTTATCCGCCTATCGACTTTGTAGTTGCTGTCTTTCTGATTTTGGTAATTTTAAGTCTGCAGCAGCAGAACTCATAAACCCCCTTTTTCTTCCCTCCCGGTGTTCTGTCCCGGGGATTTAGGGAGTTATGATTTTCTGCTGTCTTGTTGTTGCTTTCCCTGCCCTCAAGGTGGCAGCCTAGTCGCACTCAGCCTGTAGAGGCTTTGCTGAGCTGCTGTGGGCTCCGCCCAGCTTCCTTGTGAACTTCCCTGCAGTCCTGTTTATATGGGCGTAGTTAGAACTGTTTCCGCTATGATGGCCCGCCCCTGTAGTGACGGAGTCTCTGTAGTGACGGGTTACCTTGGTTGCGGCAAATTGCCCTAGGAACTGCAGAGTGTGTCCTAATGGAGGGCGTCCCTCCCCCACAGAGCTGGACCGACCCGGGTTCAGTTGTGTTTCCTGAGGCGCTTTCTTTGCCCAGGAGTCTCCTGTCTTGTCTCCCTGTTTCAGCTCCCCTTGCTGGCTTACCGGGGACTCGGTTTCACTCACTCTGCAGGAGGAGCCACTTCCCTTGCCTCAGGGCACAGGCTGAGCGGTTGCGCCAAACCAGTCGCGCTGGCGACCCGTGGGGCTCTTTCCCGTGTGAATCTCCTGGTCTGTGGGCAGTAAAAATCCGCTGCCCAGTGAGCCATTGCTGAAGCGGTGGCTCTGAGATTTGTGGCGCGTTTTTGCCCGGGGAATCTCCTGGCTTGACTCCCTGTTTCAGCTCCCCTTGCTGGCTTACAGAGGACTCAGTGGCACTCACTCTGCAGAAGGAGCCGCTGCTCCCTGCCTCAGGGTGCAGGCCTAGCGGCGGCCGCGCCACTCAAGCCAGCAGCGCTGGTGACCTGTGGTGCTCTTCCCCCTGTGAATCTCCTGGTCTGTGGGCAGTAAATATCCGTCTGGAAATGCGGCGTCCACTCACCCTCTGCACTTTCTCTCAGAGCTGCATTCGCGAGTTCCTCCTAATCGGCCATCTTGAATCTCCTCTACATTTTATATTCTTAGGATTACTTTGCGTACATTCAGATCTCATGGTCGGTAAACTCAATCACCCTTTTTTCCAGGATCTGATCGTACCATATGTTGTACTGAAACTACGTGTAATTTTAGCCACACAGCCTAGTTGCATAGATATTGTTCACCTTGTTTTGCAAATAGGGTCTCACTAACAAACCCAGGGTCATACAGCTAGGGAGTGGCAGGGATCAGAATTTGAACTCTGCCCCACCTGACTCCAAAGCCTGTATTCCTTATTACATCCCTCTCCTTCTTAGGATAGTTCTTTTATATGTTTTAGTATAGAAGTATTTGAGATCTCCTAAATAAAACATTGCCATTTAATCATAACGTATCAATAAACAGAATGAAACTTGCGAAACTTCGCCCTTTCTACCCCTCCCCATTTGGCTATAGACGTGAGTTTGAGCATTGGATAATCTAGCTTTTAACCTCCTTATTAATAATGTTCAAGACGTAACTCTCTAATTCATTGCTAGTAATCTTTTGCCCAAAAGGATAAATTACTTTTTTAATCTTTGCAAGTTCCTCTCTCTGATGGATCCACAAGGAAGAATATTTGTTGGCATCAGTACAGTTCTGGTCCTGTGACCAGTGTCACTTAAAGCAAGATGTTCCTTTCTCTTCCTCCTTATGTTTAAGTCCATAGGCATTTACCAGTGAGGCCTCAACCACCACAGGCCTGCTAATTATCACACAGTCTTGGCCTTAGTTTCTCTGACCATTAAAACAGGCTTTTTAAAGGAATCAACCCACTTCCAAATACAGTTAAATATATAGCTTCATATATGAAACAAAACCCCTTTTAAAGGAAAAAGATATGTCTTTTGTCTTATGGTGCAGTGTAACATAATCCCCCCCACCCCATTATTTTTTGTTGTGTCCAAGCAGCAAAGAGTCTAGAGGATAGGAGGGAATTTACCAGCATATGGTATGGGCGGGCAGTCGGGAGAGCGAGGTGGAGAAATAGTAATCTGCTCTCAGTTCTCCAAATGTCACATTAAGACATACTGTACATTTTTAGTGAGCTCTCGATGCTGGCAAACAAATGAAATTAAAAGCTAGTTGTACGTGAAATGTAAGTTTGCTACAAAGCCCATTGTGTATTCTGAATGCGCCTCTAAGGAGAAATTAGAGAGCCCAGGGTATGAGGTACTCTCCCTCTGACTTCTTTCCCATTAGCGTGTATAATTGTTTTTTTTTTTGATGACTGAGTCTTGCTCTGTCGCCCAAGCTTGAGTGCAGCGGTGGAATCTTGGCTCACTGCAACCTCCTCTTCTCGGGTTCAAACAATTCTCCTGCCTCAGTCCCCCAAGTAGCTGGCCTTATAGGCGCACACTACCACGCCTGGCTAATTTTTGTATTTTTAGTAGAGATGGGATTTCACTGTGTTGGCCAGGGTGGTCTCGAACTCCTGTTCTCATCTGCCCGCCTCAGCCTCCTGAAGTGTTGGGATTACAGGCGTGAGCCACCACGCCCGGCCTAATATGTATCATGTTAACAGACTTTGAGCAAGAAAATTGACTTTGGCTAGGTTGTGAACAGTCACTCTCCTAAAGTACTTAAAGGATGCTTTTGGGTTTTGAATCTGGTTTACATTTGGGACAAAAAAAGGGAGTCTGTTTTTCATGGGAAAGCTTTATTCCTATAGGTCTATCAATATCTTTGTTCACTGTGCTACTGTGGTTTTATAACTTCAATCTCCTTTTAAGTAGCAACTATTTTTGAAAAAAGGATGTCCTTCCTAGGGTAAAACGAAAGGCTTATTGTTTTAAAAAAATGCGGTTTCCTGGTTAGAGCAACATGTTCCTGTTTGTACTCAATGACTAGAGAATTTGGGGAAAAAAATAGCTTACATTTTTTTTTTTCAGAGTCCTTTAAAATAGTAATAGTCATGTGGATTTCGTTTGTCTTGGGAAGTGTAGTGGGAAGGCTAGAAATTTTTCAGTTTGTGTGTCATAGTTTTTTGACCAAAATGGAAATTGAAGCACTCTAGGTAATTTAACTTTCCAGCATTTTTTTTTTTCTTTGTATAGTTGTTGGCTGAAATGTCATTCTATGACTGTTTCTTGTTTGTATAGAGAAGAAAAGAATCTAAGAGTGTAACTCCCTGAAGGCCATACATTTCTTTGTACAGCTTAAGAGAAAAGTCTTGCTCTGTGATGCTACATATTTGGTTGTCACTGATGGTTGCAAATTTCAGGTTGGTTTGAGGAGCAGGACTTCCTCAGCACCCCATTCTTACTCGCCTTTTTGAAGTTTTTTTTTCTTGTTTTTAGCTGGTAAAGGCAATTCCATGCCAACTAATAGATTATTTAAAAAAAAGCGAATGACTAAGGGGAAATAAAGGTCGAAACTTCTGTGTGAGAAGTGAAGGAGGAGAAATAGGAGTGACCACTATGGGCAGGAAAGGAGTAGAGGTAGTTCTGGGGCAGGGCAGAGCTAGATTGTTTTGCAGTGGCCTTTCATGCCCCTAAATCTCCTCCCTTACACTCCTGATTTCATTTCTCTTGGTTGTGCTGCCTGAAATCTCATACCACTTAGAGGTTTGTTTGTTCTCTGGAAGTACAAATGCTGACAGACAGTTCTTGTGCAAGTTTCAAGGGTTTCTACTGATTGTGTTCAGATTGCTGCCTTTAGTTTTTAGATTAGGGCATAGTGAGCTGATACGGGGCTTGGGTAACATGAGGTCTCTGGACATCTGGTAAGAAGGTAGGAAAAGTTGATAGGAAGATTCGAGCTGAAAGGTGATGTTGTGCCTATTTCAAGACATTGCTTAGTCCTGCTTGCTTTTAGGAAAGGACAAGAAAACTTGTTTTCCTTTTTGCTTTTTGTTGTTTATGCAATCTATGGTAACTAATATTTGGCTGTTGAGCTCTTGATTGAAGAAAAGCTTAAACATAGATTCCTCCTCCCTTCGGTTTGAGTTTCTTTTGCTTATTTCTAGTCAATTTTCTTTCATTTTTCAGGATCTGAGAGCAGAGATTTCTTGATGTCTTTGCCATAGTTTCTCTGTTTTTTTCTGCATACCCAAATCCATGTTGGTCATGTTCATATTACATAGTGAAACATTATGTGTTGCCTGCTGCTCCTCTTAATACAACTAAGAACTCTTAAGTTTAGATGGAATCTATCTGTAAAGCCATCTGGTTGAAGCTTCCATTTATCAGAATAATGGAGTCTGTTCCCCTAGATTATAAGCTCCTTGTGGCACAGATCATTTAAAACAAGTTTCTTTTGGGATGGTATACTGTAAGAGCAATAGAAGAAACTCTGAATGTAATTGAATTCATTTAAGAAGTTTATAGTCTGGTTTGAGATACAAAATACAAAATGAAGCATTTACTACACAGGGTCTTCTGGTTCTATATTCCTTGAATGACACATTTTAAAGCACCCTTTAAAAATCATGATTATATGAGGTAGGAATGTTTTATTTATGCAGGTACATATAGAAGGAAAAACTACTTTTTAAATTTGTTCATGCAGTAATGGTGTAATGTCTGTCTCTCAGTTTTATGATACAGGCTCAGCAACGACTTCCTGATTCATTCACTTATGTCAGTTACAGGTGATAATGCTCCATTCATCTGTACATTTTTATTAACCAATCTAATTTGTATGTTATGATACACATATTAAGTTAGAGAAATAATGCTTATTATTCATAGATATATTCTATAATCATGCTAAGTATACATTGATACTTAAAATTGTTAAATCCATGTATATCATACTAACACACATAATGTGTATGACATAACTTATTCAGGAGCGTGGCCCTTACACAACTATGAAACTCCTTAATGTTAAAAAGGAACAGATTAATAAAGTGCCGCTTAATCAGTGAACCAGCTTTTTAACTTTGATTTTTTTCGGGTTAGTTGAAGGAGTAGAAACTTTGTTATTTCAAGGCCTGTTGTTCTCTTTTAATGCCTTAAGGCTATTCTTTCTTTGATTCTGTTTTCCGGCCTCAAAATTCTTGCTTCTACTGTGTTTCTTAGATTTCTCTGTCCTTTCCAGAAATAGCTTTTAAAAATCTCATTTCTTTCTAATACTCTTCCAAATATACTTTTTTGGTCAGTGAATTTATTTGCTGGATGGTTAAATGAATGTAAATAGTCTTTTTTTCTTAGATAAAAGCAGCTTTAGGCCTTGTACAGGTTATAACAGATTGACAGGTAATTTAGGGAAAACAATGTAAGGCTTTAATATTAGAATCAGAATATAAGCTCCTCAGAAATGGGAAGACAGTCTTTCTGTACTATTTAACAACTTCAAGTAATATACAGATTCTTAATATTTAAACTAGAATGGTGAACTTTAGGATTATCCAGAAGGATATTTTATTATAAATGTCTCATTGGGACGTTTTCATTGGCTTTCCTTGAATACAAATAGAACATTATGATTGGAGCCTGACTGCTTTTCTAAAGAAGAGGTTTATTAGATTTAGGAATGTACACTTTGTTAACTGGATAGAGGAAACAGTTTCGTTTCAGTTTTCTTATTTGTATTGAACTTACGGGATCTAGTTTTACATTTCAGTCTTTAAATAGCTTTTTTATTTTTATTTTTTGTGAGACGGAGTTTCTCTCTTGTCGCCCAGGCTAGAGTGCAATGGCAAGATCTCAGCTCACTGCAACCTCCGCCTCCCGGGTTCAAGCGATTCTCCTGCCTCAGCCTCACGAGTACCTGGGATTACAGGCCTGTGCCACCATGCCTGGTGAATTTTAGTATTTTTAATGGAGACGGGGTTTCACCTTGTTGGCTAGGCTGGTCTCAAACTCCTGACCTCAGGTGATTCACTTGCCTTGGCCTCCCAAAGTACTGGGATTACAGGAGTGAGCCACTGCCCCTGGCCTCTTTAAATAGCTCTTAAAAGGCTGCATGGAAATACCAGACACAGATGGATAAAATGAGAGGCCATCAATTTATTTGAAAGTTGTCTGAGGATGACATTTAAAATTCTTAATATTGATATAAAATTTAAATTGGAATGACTTAAAATTATAAATCGTGTCTTAACATACCATAACATTGTTTTAAAGTCTAAAACAGGCTAAAATATTTTAGAGTGAAAACCTTCTTCATCTTGTCTCTTCTCTTCTGTTTTCTTTTCCTTTCTTTCTTTCTTTTTTTTTTTTTTTGACAGAATACCACTCTGTTGCCCAGGCTGGAGTGCAGTGGTGCAATCTTGGCTCACTGCAACCTCCTTCTCCTGGGTTCAAGTGATTCTTCTGCCTTAGCCTCCTGAGTAGCTGGGGTCACAGGCATGTGCCACCAAACCCAGCGAATTTTTGTGTTTTGAGTAGAGATGGGGTATCACCCATGTTGGCCAGGCTGGTCGCGAACTCCTAACCTCAAATGATCTGTCAACCTTGGTCTCACAAAATGCTGAGATTACACACGTGTACCACCATGCCTGGCCTTAGTACTTCCTTTAAAAGGTTTCTAATTCCTTATCTAGTTAATCTGTGAATTATTGTCATCTGTGTCCTTGTTATATAAAATTCAGTTGCACACAGAGTTCTAATTGTTCCTAAGTGTTCTCCTAAAGCTACAAAAAACATTTTTTTTCTTAATTAAAAGCATCAAAATTTAACCAAGAGAGTATGGCCTGTACACTGAAAAGTACAAAAACAATGTTAAAAGAAATCACAGAAGACCTAAAAAAATGTATAGACATCACATATTATGGATTAGGAGACTTAGTATTTTTAAGATGGCAATACTACTTAATTGGTCTGCAGATTCAGTGCAACCCTGCTAAAATCCCAACTGGCTTATTTGCATATACTGACAAACTAATCTAATAATTTCTCTCCTTTTCTTTGAAACAGGATCTGGAAATAGTATATTCCTATTTACATGGTATGGAAGCCTTATCAAACTTGAGAGAGCATCAACTTAGGTATGTCATTTTAATATTAAGTTAATCATAGAATGCTGAAAATGTGAAGTGTAACAATTTAACATTTTAATTTTTTACTTTTATTCTTACTTGACACAATAATTGTACATATTATGGGGTACACTGTGATATTTTAATACATGTATACAATGTGTTGTAATCAAATGAGGATTATTAGCATGTCCATTACTTCAAACATTTATCATTTCTTGTGTTAGCGCATTTAAAATCCACTCGTTGAGCTATTTAAAAACCCATCATAAATTGTTGTTAATGTTAGTTACCCTAAGTGCTGTAGAACACTGGGACTTACTTCTCTTACCTAGAAAGCAAGAATTTTATAGATCATTTACTGTAGTTAACAAGTAGGTTTAAAGAAATCTTACCATGAAAGCTCTGCTTCTTCTAGCTTCTATACTAAGGAGCTTAAACTTACACTAATAATACATCCTTAAACAGTGTATGCAGTTAAACTTAGTTAAACTTATACAGCTTAACCTTATACTTTTACAAGGTTGAATTCAATTGTATCCAATAATAGAATAATATTTTGACATTTCTGTCATAGTAATATTGTTCTACTTCCACCCCAGTGTCTGTCTCTCTCTTTCTTACTCCCCCTTTGCCTTTTTTCTCTCTCTGTCCCCATCTCCCTCTATTTTCCTCCCTTCCTCTCTCACCAAAAATAGTAAACACCACTTAGTGAATATATCAGTAGGGGCAATATTTGCCATTTTGGCAAACAAAAACCTACTACTTAATGCTCAGATATATTAGAAACCAGTACCTTTTAAATTAATCATTTAAAGAATTATTAGGTCTATTATTTTCATATGTTCTAGATCTTTGTTTAAATATTTTATTGCATTAAGTAGACTGCCTTTTTCAGAGAAACACAGTTTATACCATATTTGTTTTTGTGAGATCTGTCCATATAGAAATCTCATCACTTTTATTGTACAGTAATTCAGCAACTGTAGTTATTTATCTGGGCTTCATATTAAAAAACAAAAATGATTTTACCTTTACACTTACTTAAGTGGGATATAAAATAAAGGACTTTGAGAAGATGGATAATATATAAACACCAACTGGGACGTAATGGGAAAGTTTTGTTTCCTCCAGGTCTAGCTGTTTCTGATACCAGGAGGTTTTAATTATGAAAGAGCTGCTCTTTCTATATATTTCCCCTTTACTCTTTCAACACTAATTAATTTGTGAGCATGTCAATTCCATATTTAGTTGTTAATTGAAAAGAATATCAAGAGGATAGAGTACTCTTAAAATTAAATTTTTAATGAAAATCATTTAAGTTAAAGTAGATTGTAGATTAAGTGTTTAAAAATTAAGTCAAGTTTTATTAGAAAGGGCAAAACCACTGGGATTTTAGACGATGGCTCAAATTAGAGCAAGAATAATTTTTAAAGTGTGTAACTTTCATTTTATGTTTTGTGATGACAACTTTGCCAAGAAAAAAATTATAGTGACAATTGTTTATTTAATTGCATATAGTTAATTCATAAATGCAAATGCAACTAATTAATATGTAAATAAAAATGTCATATTCCCACTGTAATATTTAGATACATTGATTATATAATGCATTTGTATAATATCTGTGGTGATAAAATTATTTAGATAACAGGAATTCTTTGTAATGGAAAAAGGAATTTTTATACTTAGAGAAATTTTCTGGATTACAAAAGTATAAATAGGCTGGGCATAGTGGACTCATGCCTGTAATCCTAGCATTTTGGGTGGCCAAGGCCAGGTGGATTGCTTGAGGTCAGGAGTTCAAGACTAGGCTGGCCAACATGATGAAACCCCATCTCTACTAAAAGTATAAAAATTAGCGGGTGTAGTTGGCACATGTTTATAATTCCAGCTACTCTGGAGGCTGAGGCAGGAGAGTTGCTTGCACCTGGGAGGCAGAGGTTGCAGTGAGTGGAGATTGTGCCACCGCACTTCAGCCTGGGTGACAGAGTGAGACTCCATCTCAGAAAAAAAAGAAAGAAAAAAGTATAAAAATACTAATGAAGTTCCACATACCCATCAGCCAGTTTCTGTCGACTACCTGCAGCTGCAGAGGTAATTTTTGGTTATAAATAATAAGTTCAAGGGTGTAGTTGAGTATATTTACACCTTAGGATGTCTATTTTGGAGCCTACACAGATTTGTTTGTTGGCATGAACTTAAAACAGGGCGAGGCCTTTAAGATGTTTATCTTATTGTGCTTGTGTTGAAGTCACATTAATGGAAAACATCAGCTTAAACTAATTTAAGTCTTTCTTTAGAACAAGTTCAGGGTGCCACACACGTAATAACCAAAATAGAGGTACAGATAAACCCAACAACTTAGATAAATTGCTTTATAATACTACAATTTCTGAGAAAACTGTATCTCCTTTAGATAAATCATTTTCCTTGAATTTTATAAAGATAGATGTTACCCTGGGATTAATAGAAAACAGTTAAGACTTCCACATGATACGGTTTTCCAATTTTAGAAAAAAAGTGCTCATAAGCAAGATTATCAGTCCGTTAAGTATTGGGCAGCAGAGCAGCAACATTCATGTTCTTCTCTGAGGGAGAGGAAGTGGCTTTTATTTATTTGAAAGCTTCAGCTCCCTGTATTGTTACAGAGCAGTTAAAATAGAGGATGTTACTGTGTTGCTGTAAGATCACACACTCTGTGCAGTATAAAAGGTTTTGAGATCTTCACCAAAAACTGTGTTTCTTCAATATCATTTTAACTATTTTTCTAATGTTTTATCCCTTTAGTTTAGGAGCAGAGACCAAAAATTTATTTTAAAAAAGTAATTAGGGCTATTTAGTTTTAGAAATTAAATAGGAAAGAGCCTGCTGAAATAGATATTTTCTGCAGCATCATGGATGAGTGTAATTGTTATTATATAGACACCTTTAGATCATTGAGCAGTAACTGAATTATGGTTATTATGTACTCATTAAGAATTCAGGGAAGGTCAATATGCTTTTGCTAAAACATTGCCTAATAGTGTTTAAAAACAAAAAGCATTTTGGTACTTGTTTCCTTCATTTGTGACATTTTCATATAAGAGATTTTACCATGACTTTCTGATAGCACTATTTAAATGTGTTTATTTTATAAACAGTTATTGATTGATTGCATGCTTACTATGATATTGATGTAGACTCTGGAGATACTGCATTGAAGTAAATCAAACCCATGACATCACAGAACTGAGGTTCCTAGTAGAGCAGAAAAGATTGAGATAATGGATCAGTGTTATTTTATTTAGTATGTTGGACATGATAAGGATGGGTGCTGGGCTACTCTGGCTTTGGAGTCAAAAGGAGGTGACATTAGAGTCAGGACAGCCTGCAAAGATTTCTTCAGTTTACAGGTGCCCCAGATGCTCTGTCATGGGCACAGGTTTGGTGCAGGGGAAGGAAGACAGGGCCGTGGTGTAGTAAGGTACAGTAAGTAAGTAAAACACAGTATAGTGTAGAGGTATAGCAAATAGTGTAGGACTTTGTATTGAAGGATAAGGAGTTTGGATTTTCTTTTAGAGGTTGTGGAGATAAAGAGTAGAGCTGTGAGATCATCTGACTTAGTGTTTGGAAAGATTTCTCTGGAAGCTTTGTGGGGAATGGACATTAGGCACGTAAAGGTGGAAGCAGACGTCCCTGTGCTTGTGGTCTTGGTTAGAGATAATGGTGGGATAATGATAGCTCATGCTAGATTCAACAGGGGAGATGGTGAATTTGGTCAGTTCTAGAGAATGTGTTTTGGAAATAGGTGATGGCAGAAAGATGTATGAAGAAGAGAGAGCTGAGTCAAGAATGATGACTCTGAGGTTACTATATTATTCTGTTCTCTGCTATAAGGCCATAACTGACACTGGGTCATTTCTAAAGAAAAGAAGTTTAACTGACTCACAGTTCCACATGGCTCAGGAGGCCTCAGAAAATTTGCTGTCATGGCAGAAGGGGAGGCAGAGACATCTTTTTTCACAGGGTGGCAGGAGAGAGAAGAATGAGTAACCAGCGAAAGGGGAAGCCCCTTATAAAACCATCAGATCTTTGAGAACTCACACCAGAACAGGATTGGGGACCTGCCCCGTGATTCAGTTATCTCCACTGATCCCTCCCATGACCTGTGGGGATTATGGGAAATGCAATTCAAGATGAAATTTGGGTGGAGAGACAGCCAAACTGTAATCAGGGTACTAATTCTGAGGAAGCAGATTTTTCGGGGAGAATTTCATGTTCTGTCTTGGACATTTTAAGCATGCGGAAGCTTTTACATAATCTAGTGGCAACACAGACTAGGTGTTTAGATGAGTGGCTGACGTGATGAGAGATTAGATCTGGGGCATTGCTTTGGAAGTCATCAGTGTATAGATTAGAATCATGAACTGGATGAGATTATTTGAGTATAGAGAAGAGGGCTAAGGACAGGACCCTGGAGATGATGATGTTTAGAGGTCAGGTAGAAGATGAAGTGGGGGAGCATCCAAAGGAGACAGAAAAAAAATGACTAGTAAGTTAAGCTGAAACAGCAGAAGACCAAGGACAGAAAGCTGAAAGAAGATAATGCTGTAAAGAAAAAGGAGCAATCAAAACTACAGAGTCGTGGAATTGCTAAGGACAGGTAGGATTCTGGTAACAAGGTGGATGCTGATTATTTATAGACCTTTTTCTTTGGAGTTTCAGAGACCAAATGATGGAGAAGTGGGGAAAAGGATGAGAAAATGGAGATAGAATATGTAGACAATTCTAAAAGATTTTCTGTGATTGGGAAAAAAGCAAAATACAGATAATAGCTGGAAGGAGATGTGAGTCCAAGAGAGGAGTACCACTCACACAACAGGTGATATACTGAGTTATGTTTACATATTAGTGGACGTGATTCAGGACAGAGGAACATAGAGAAGGCAGTGAGCTTTCAAGAGCACAGGGTCTTATGCAGGAGTGCAGGGTCTTCTGTGGAAGCAGGAACGAGATTCGGGGTGGAAGTAAAGAGGCTGAGGCAAGGACCCTTCTATTCCAACAGGAAACAAGGCAGAGCCCGTTATCTAATTTAAGACCAGGTATTTTTAAACTTAGCGCTTTTGGCTTTCCTATGAAAAATTGTGATTCAACTCATTGAAGAGGAATGTATGCTCAATGACATGTATTCAAGACTCACTGCTGCCTCCTGGAGTTAAGTGTGAATCAGCTGGAATGTTTCCTGGAAGGGATTGAGGGTAAGGACCTCTGAAGTACAGTGGTGGGAGTGAGAAGAACAAGGAAAAAAAGGTACCCAAGAGAGCAGTTTCTTTGATTTAGCAAATAGGAAAGAAAGGTGGATGTGGGTTGATTCTAGTGTTTCACAGGTTAGGGAATAGTAGCCCGATTGACCAAAATAGATGTACTGTTGAAATAAACACTTTTAATAGCCAGGTTTTTCTATTTCTAGTTCCTTCATAAGATGGAATAGTAATTCTCTGATTTGCATTTTTGTATTTTGGGAAAAATGTAATTAATATAATAGGATGCTTCTTGAAGATGCTATTCTAAGGATAATTTTGAATATTTAAAAATTATTCATGGTTTTCATAATTTTTATAATTTCACAATTATAAAAATAGGGTTTTTTTCAAAAACTCTGGGATGAATCAGCTGAAGTAACAAATCTTTAAGGTTCTAAAGCCTCCAGTTAGTCGGTCAGTGGTCATACAAATATCGAGTTAATAAAAGCCTACTTTTGTCTGAAATTCCATACTGTTGAGTAACATTCTTGTTGAACTGTGACTGATGTTATCATTTTTAAAATCAACAGGTTTTCCTTTTAAACTTTTAGATTCCTTCTCATTTTTTATTTATCTTGGGAACATTAATTTGTCCACATGCCATTTACAAAATATAAAATACACACAATGTTCTCCGCCATAAAATAAACATGGTGAAGTTGACATCGTATTAGATGTTTTCTTTTCTAGCATATTTTTATCAGATTTAATTTAATATAACTTTGTTAACCCAGGTACTAAAAATACTCATTTTGAGGCTAATAAATGATTGTGACAAGCTATATAAAATAATCTTAACTTTCTAGACTCTATGTCTCATTCAAGGATTTAAAATACTAGTCTGTATTTTAGTGACAGATGTTGAACTCATGTGTTTATCTCTTTTACAGGTTGATGTGTGAAACTGTGAGATATGAGAGACACGAAGCAAACGAAGTTTTATACTAGTAGGTGTTTCCTTTTTGTTTGTACAATGTGTGTAATCCAGGGACTGAATTTTCTTAAGATATCAAAGGAGTGTTAGTAACAGCTGGCTAAGTCAGTACTAACTTATTTTTCTTAGTTGAGAAACGGGAAACATTTTATCTGTTTCCTGTCATAAAATAAAAGTTTACAGTTCTTTCCTGATAAGTTCACATTTGTGTCTGTACTTGTATCCTTCATATGTGGGTCAAAGATACTAGTTCATATTATAGAGCATTTTGACATTTTTATTATGAATTAAGAAATAGTACACAGTTTTTCCAACAGAACAAAACATATTTTCCCATAGCCACACTAGATGAGATGTGAAGATAGCATAAAGGCCATATTTTAGTTTATACTTCTTTCAGAAACAGGAAAATAAGCTGCCCACATCCCTTTAGGTACAATTTCATCCTTGGATAATATTTGTTTTGAAATGTGCAAGATATTCCTTAAGAAAAGACAACTAATTTTCAAAGAATATATAGTAGGGCCCGGCGCGGTGGCTCATGCCTGTAATCCCAGCACTTTGGGAGGCCTAAGTGGGTGGATCATGTGGTCAGGAGTTCAAGACCAGCCTGGGCAACACCGTGAAACCCCGTCTTTACTAAAATACAAAAAATTAGCTGGATGTGGTGGCAGACATCTGTAATCCCAGCTACTCAGGAGGCTGAGGCAGGAGAATCACTTGAACCCTGGAGGCAGAGGTTGCAGTGAGCCGGGATTACGCCACTGCACTCCAGCCTGGGCGACAGGGTGGGACTCATCTCCAAAAAAAAGAATATGTAGTAGATAAATATTGACATATTAAGGATACATAAATTATTTACTAGACATATTATTTTGTTTAAATAATGTTTGCCATGACTGTTGTTGTGTTGAGTCTCTGTTTTTCAAAGCGCTTATTAAAAAATTACTACCTTCCAGACTTCTTATAGGGAATATTTATTGAAATAAATAAATCACAGCTTCTGCCCTTAAGGAGTTCGTAATCTGGTGAGGGAGGTAGAAATAAAATACAAGGAAAACAACAGAAACAAACCAAAATAATTGTGCTAGTGTAGGTATGTACTAAGGGTGGAAGAAGTGCAAGGGAGCGTATGAAGAACATGGGGAGAGCCTCAGTGAAGGGGCTGTGGAACTAGGTCTCAAAGGTGAGGCCAGGAGGCTGCAGAGACTTTTTAGGCAGAAAGAACAGTATGTGCCGGGACACAGAGAGGTGGAGGGCCTGGCCTGATGTTTTGAACATCGTGGCAAGTTTAGTCCACCTGGCCTGTGGTGTGGGTCAGGGTAGTGAGTCGAGAGAAGATGCAGGCTACAGTCATATTTGGTCAAGAACGTGTTGCATAAAAACTGGTCTGGATTATTCTGGCAATTCAGGTCCTGGTTTCTTCAGGAGATTTTTTTCCCTCCTAAATAACATGTTATGGAAAATTAGAGACACTCACAATATTTGACACAGTGGTATCACAGACTCCCAAATACTTATGGCAAACTCATGGCCAATTGTGTTTCATTTCTTACTCTCCCCTCCCAGCTCCAACTGGATGATTTTGAAGTAAGTTCCAGATAGCTATCAGTCCACCCATATTATTATGATATGTATCTCTAAAAGATAATGGCTTTAAAAAACCTTAAACACAATATTATCAAGTCTTTAATATCATGAAAATATTCAAAGTTTTTGTCTCAATTTTTTTTAAGCAGCTTATTTATTTGAATCAAAATCTAGAGTTTATTCATTGTGATTGTTGATTTTCTTTAATCCTCTCTTAATAGTAGCTTGGAGTCTGGTCTTCAGGCAGCAAAATGATGTGATCACATGTTTCCAACCCTGCCTGTCTACCTGTCCCCTTGAAGATAATACTTGTGATTGTATGGAAACATGAAGGGTAGGTTAGATAGATTGTCTGGACAAAGAGATCAGTAAGGAAATAGTTACAGCAATAGGAGGTGGTAGGTACTTAATCTGAGGCAAAGACTGAAGGAATGGAGGAGTCAGGGATGATGGATTTTAGAAGGAGATACAGGTAGATAGAATCTAGGATGAATCTGAGGTTGCAACATATGAAACTGTGACATCTAGGACCTCTTCAGCAGGCAATCGTAAATATCCATTTCAAGCTTAAAAGAACCTACACCAAATACAGAGTCATAAATAATCAAGACATATTTGATAATGATAAAATTAACAGCAGAGGCAAGTGCTCTTAACATACTTATTCTTGAAGAAATGAAGATGTAAATAAAGTTATTTTGGAAACAATAAAAAGCTGTCAGTGGAATGGATATACAAATAACAGGGATGGAGATGTCTGAATTGTATTACTGGCATTTATTGAAGCAGTCTAGTGATAATAAACATCAGCTTTCTAATATTTTGTCTTCTTCTGAAACATGGTTTGGGCAGTGTCAATGATGATGAGGTGATAGCCGACATTTAACAAGCACTTCCTATGCCCCATTTACTCTAGTAAGTGATTTATGTGCGTTGATTTAGTTATTCCTCATGGGTATGTTGTGAGGTACTTCTTGTTGTCATCCCAGCTGTACACACAGACTGAGGCTTTGAGATGATAAAGAACTTGCCCAAACTCCCACTGCCTAACGTGGGACAAAGATTTGAGGCCCGACTTTGTGATTCTGCAGCCATAGCTCTTATCCTAGTCACCAGCATTTTCTGACCCTTTTCATGTATTGTCATTATGAAAAATGATAATGCTTATGTATATGCTGGGGTAAACTTAACACACTCTCCCTGCCCCAACCTGTTCTCCTAAAGTGGCAACTGAAACCCACTGGCAGCTCATGCTACATTATGACTGCCTAACAATTATTATTTACTTATTTAAATTGAAGGTAGATTACAGTGTCTTCAAACATACCTTTTTTTTTTTTTTTTTTTTTTTTTAAGGTAAAGATTTAGATAGTGCATGTGAGCTGTGCCAGTAATGTAAAGCCAGGTTTTAGGTAATCCTAAATTTGAATGTATTCCACTCTGTAGAGTTGATTGTAGCAACTGCCCATATTTGACTAGTTAGAAGTAGGCAACAGTGTTAGTAAGTGATGAGAAGTCTTCGGATATTCGACAAATCATGATCATAAGACCAAAAATTCAGAGACTAATTGTAGATTTACATAATCAGATTTCTAGCATTTGGCCAATCTTGTGATGAAATGTAATTGAATTATTTTTTTCATGATCCTTAAACAGGCATGTTTCTGCACTTAGAATTTGTGTGAGTTCAGTCTTGAAAATTAAAAAATTGTTGTATTTGTGTTATATATAAATCTGTGATAAACTTAATAATAGTACTCCTCTTTTTGGGACCTGTTCTTATAACTTGTGGGGAAATGATTTGTTTGTTCTTGTTCTTCCTTGAACTTAAAGAGCACAGTGCAGTCAGAAATATCAAAGGCTTTCAGACTTTGGTTTTATGACCAAGAGATGAGCAGAGTAGTCATTTTCCTTATTATGTTTGTGTGTTGGTGCCTTCTAAGTTTATGGTTTTAATAATTTCACCAGGTAAATATAACACTCTTTTGATCTACCTCTGTACCTCATTTTTCTCACCTATAATGTGGAACCGATAATAATAGCTCCTACTCATCAGAGTTGGCATGAGGATGAGATGCAGTAACCTGTACCGAGCGCTTAGAGCAATGTGTCAGAATAAGTGCACAAGCACATTAGTGCCGGCATCATTGTCATTCTCATCACTGTTTTGATGATTTACATTTTCGTTTTCCAATATTTTAGTTGCTCTAAATGTTTGTTAGGAAGAAATTATGATAGTGATGCTCTAGCTCCAGTGGTGTTACTGCTTTAACATGAACGACCAAGATGACAAAAATGCCATTTTAAATTGTATTGAGATGGGGGGAACGTTGTGATTCTGATAAGATTGCATTTTTAAAATTGAGAGTTGCCCATTTAGAATCATATTGTATTTGTTTGCATTAGAAAGTTAGAGAAAATTAGCTCAGCTTTACAAAATGGAAAAGACTGTCAGGTAATTTCTGCCTCCTTTTCCTTTATTATCTACACTGTTAAGTATTTTGCTGGTTGTGGGAGTACTGAGGTGGATAATATATATTCCTCACCAGAGGGACCTCAGCTTACATTTGTCTTTATTGAAGAATTTAATCTGAAATGAGAAACATACATGTAAAAACACTGGATAAATAGTAAAAGTTGCAGCGTATCTCCAGTAAGAAGTTGGGAATTTGTTCTCTGGAAAAATTAATTGAACCTGGGTCTTTCTTCATAGCACAGCCTAGAAACTGTCTGATCTACTTTTTTTTTTAAAACATTTTTTTTGTTTTTGTTTTTAAATGGCTAGCCATCTTCACAAATAGTGAAGTGAAACAGAAATATCGTTTAGTATATAATTACATTTAACGTGCTCAGTACTTTTGGCTTAGAAATTCAACCATTGCAGAAGTTTAAGTGTCCACACATACACATGCCCACACTATAAATAAGTGTAACTCTGCATCTCACTGCCTGTTTTCCACATACATATCGGACTGAATGCTTTGGTTTACAAAAGAGTGTTCATAGCACTTTGTAAAGGGGTTTATCTTTCTCTATTCCAGGAGAGGAAATTGTTCTCCATAAAAGAGCTGCATTGAGGCCTATTGGGTCTTTTAAAGCATTTTCATTTAAATCTGTAAGTGCAATTTAGAACTGCAAGCCTCAGCTGAGCTCTTGTTGCTGTTAGCAGTCTGCAGTTGTTGACTTGGCTTTGTGTTTTCACAGCAGCTATTCCCACTACTCTGTGAGGCTGCTCATCCATCTCTGTCCCCTTTCTGCTTTCCCACACCTCCTCCAGTGAACTCTGCCTCAAGTTTGCTCTTGGTCTCAAATACCCTAATTTATCTATATCTGCATTTACCTGTTGTCCCACTCCTGCCTCTAAGAGGAAGGGATGTCTTTTTGCCTGTATGGTGTAGTTATTTTTGTTCTTGTTTGTATCTTCCGGCTCTTCTTCCTGCCCTGTGTCTAAGACCTTAAACCGGACCCTAAGTGTGCCACAATGCCTTCCATCCTGAAGTTGTTCCTTTGCCTCTCTTACTTATATCCAATTATTAAACTATTTTTTTCCTTCCTGATGTGACCAAGATTTTGTTTTATTTTACATCATGGTAAATTGTTTTAAAATTATTACAAAAGCTCTAATCTACTACTTAGGTCATTTTTATAGTCCCCCAACCCCCACTCCAGGAAGCAAAATACTGCAAATCTTACTATTTTTTTTTTTCTTGAGACAGAGTCTAGCTCTGTTGCCCAGGCTGGAGTGCAGTGGCGTGATCTTGGCTCACTGCAGTCCTCACTTCGCTGGTTCAAGCCATTCTTGTGCCTCAGCCTCCCGAGTTGCTGG
Source organism: Aotus nancymaae (assembly GCF_030222135.1). Classification (NCBI taxonomy): domain Eukaryota; kingdom Metazoa; phylum Chordata; class Mammalia; order Primates; family Aotidae; genus Aotus; species Aotus nancymaae. The sequence goes on along the minus strand of NW_026988447.1, from coordinate 8,149,498 downwards.
GATTACAGGCATGTACCACCATACCCGGCTAAATTTTGTAGTTGTAGTACATATTGGCCAGAATGGTCTCAAACTCCTCACCTCAAGTGATCCACCCACCTTGGCCTACCAAAGTGTTGGGATTACAGGTGTGAGCCACCATAAAGAGCCAGCCTCTTCTGTTTTTACCCAGCAAGATGTAACCACCATTTGGAAGTATTTTTCTATCCATAATTTTATTATGCTTGTATGTGGACATAAAAAATGGTGGCTGGGCGTGGTGGCTCACACGTGTAATCCCAGCACTTTGGGAGGCCAAGGCGGGTGGATCACTTGAGGCCAGGAGTTCAAGATCAGTCTGGGCAACATGGTGAAACCCCGTCTCTACTAAAAATATGAAAATTAGCCTGGCATGGTGGCATGTGCCTGTAATCCCAGCTACTCAGAAGGCTGAGCCATGAGTATCGCTTGAGCCCCAGAAGCGGAGTTTGCAGTGAGCTGAGGTTGAGCCTGGGCAACTGAGACCCTGTCTCAACAAATAAAAAAAAGATGAAACCAAAGGTTTTAATTTATTTGAAAAATGGCATCTTTAAAGACTTAGCCTTTGCATGGAATGTAAGTATGAAAATGCAAGCCCTCGCACATGCACACTCATGCCCATACAGATACTTAAGAAGGACTGTTTTATGTATGTATGGAGATCCTTTAAGGCTTCTTGACAATGATATTTTTATATTACTATATTTAAATGAAAATGTTTTATTTTTATGTTGAACAGAAGAGTATTTAAATGAAAACATTGTTAAAAATACAGTTAATCTGTAATCTCCATGAGGGTGGGGACTATGCTTATGTTTGAGTTTGCATTCTCATGCCTACCATGAAAATTTGCATTTAGTTTGTTCCCAGTGATTATTTTTTTTTCCAATTTTCTCTTCAAAAGAAGGAACTCCTTTGATCTGTAGATAAAGACCTTCATTATGGTCTAACTTCCTAATAAAATGGCTGGTTACACATCAGCAAGTGTCGGATTCTTTGTATCAATTTTCTATGAAACTGCTTAGTGAATAAAAGTGAATAAAAACCTGTTTAGGGTGTAAGATATAGGGGAAAAATACAGCTTGCTTTTTAGATCCTTTCTGATATAAGGGTTAGTGGTGCTGTAAAGTGTTTTGCAGAGGCGTTCCAGTTTCTTGCTGTAGGGACTCCTATGTTCTGAAGTGAGGCAGATTTAGCTTTGAATTTGACTCTGCCTCTGAGTGTGTATAAGTTACCTTTAATTTTTCTGAGACCCAGGTTACTCTAGGTAAAGAACAGGTTTCTTATGAAGATGAAATTACAGCATATGAATCTAAAAGACGCATTTCATAACCCATCAGTAGTTTCCAAAAGAGTCAAATTTTCAGCTTAGTTCTTTTATAATATGTGATAAATTGTTCCTTGAGCCCTTGGATCTATTTCTTTACCCTCAGTATAGCCGAATTGTCGATTTGATGTATTATTTTATACACACACACACACACACACACACACACACACACAGTTTGTATTGGTATTTTTCCTTTCATTTAATGTTTATTGAATAACTTCATAACTCCCAATGTTTTACTCCTTTTCATTGTAAAAATGAATTTTATAAATTTAAGAATGATTGGGCCAGGCAGAGTGGCTCATGCCTGTAATCCCAGCACTTGGGAGGCTGAGGTGGGTGGCTTGCTTGAGCCCCGGAGTTTGACACCAGTCTGGGCAAAATGGCACAATCCCATCTTTAAAAAAATACAAAAATTATCCAGTGTGGTGGCGCATTCCTGTAGTCCCAGCGCTACTCAGGAGGTTGAGGTGGGACGGTCACTTGAGCCTAGGAGGCAGAGGTTGCAATGAGCCAAGAGTGCACCACCACACTCCAGACTGGGCGACAGTGAGACCTTGTCTTAAAAACAATAAAAATAATAAATTATGAAAAAAATGATGACATTAATGAGCCTATAGAATATCTGGCTATATTGATTCTTTAGTAGTTTAAATTGGTTACCCTGCTAGTTAAAAAAAAAAAAAGGATGTCTGCAGTGTCCCCTTTATTTTCATATAGAGGAAATGTCTTTAATATTTTCATCAGTTTTCAGAGTTCTTACTGATCTTACTGACTTTTCCTGTTTGTTGTTTGCAATTCCTTGTAATTGCTATTGATTGGAAAATAAGGATTTTTAAAAAATCTTAAAATGGTGTTTTGTTTCTTCAGAGTTTTTAATTATAAATGAAGTAATTTCCTCACAATTTATAACTTTTAAGAAATAGAACAAAAATTACCCTCTACTTAAAAAATGTCATTTGTTTTCATATTGTGGGAATTTATATATAATTGATATATTTACGCATAACTATTATGAATGATACCATTTTATAATAAAATCTCGCTATTCCAATAGTAGAAAATGTAAATGCCTCAGCCCTTAACTCTGGTTAGGGCTTCTTCTAAAATTTGGCGTATACTTCATGTTTTAGTACATGCACTTCATATTTCTTTTGTCATGATATCATTGTTAGGGTCATTTACTGTGATGTTTTGCATTAATTTATCTAGTGAGCTTACTTCGTGCCATTTGGCTATACAGAAATAAATAATACAGACTTTGTCTTTCAGCTTGTAGCTTAGCACTCCATCAGAGGAGTAAAAATATACAAATAATTTTTAAATTGTAATAAATCTAGTAACAGAAATGATGTAATGTATTTGTGAGAAAGATTAAAATTATTGTGTATCTAGAAAGCCATCTGTGTATTGGAAGGGGGCCATTGTTAGAACTTATTTTTTTGAAGCTGTGGAACACTTTGTTCATAGAAAATCCTGTTCAGCCCAACAGCAGTAGCTATTATGGTTGAAAGAGGTTTGGACACCTTGAAATCCCAAGGGCTCTTGATATTGAAAACCTCTGATCTCAACTGTCTGCTGGACGCCTATAGAGGGATAGAGGATAATTTGTTATAAATAAGTAATTTTCACTGTTTTTTTGGCATAATCATATATTTGAGCGCACAAGTCTAAGCTGGCCAAAAGCCTGTATAATAACAGCAATGTAGGTGAGCAAAAATGGAACCCTGAACTTTAGCAAAGGGCTTCGATAGAGACTTGGGAGGGCAACCCACAGAACGTGATGATAGACTGTGAAGAGGGAGAAGCTTGGGAAGATGTCTCTTTATCTTTTGGTTGGCTGGTATTGGTGAGACAGCAGATACAGGAAAATAAAGGTGTTTTTCTATTTTTTTGTCATGGGTGGCTGGCCCTCTGGAATTCCTTTTTGTCCCCAAGTAGTTATTGGAACCTTTATTAGTCTTCATTTTATTTCCCTTTCTTGTTTTATAGACATGGGACCAATAGCCTTAGGTGATGATTCCTGTCACCTTTTCTCCAGTTGCCAACAGCTTTGTCATTTGAATGTGATACTCTGTGGTATTACATCCTGGATAGTATAAAGTGACCTTTCCAAAATAACACCAAAATTGGTATTTGATGCTATACGTGGTTCTCAGTTGTGCCGAACCCATCTGTGATAGCCGTGTCATGTGCTCATCTCAGCCACTATTTGTGGACATTTTGCCTGTGCTCATCTTACCTATTCTTATTCACAAAGCAGTTGCCGTCCTTTTGCTTCTCTGTTTTAATGACCTTGTTAATGCTGCCCATATGAAACATTCAGAGGAGCTTCCTCACTCCCTGGGCCGCTTCAGGCTCGGCCCATGCCATATTGCACTTGCTCTGCTAAAGAGGGAGGAAGTCTCCTCTTGTAGCCCATACATCCTCCCTGTTCCATATTTTGTCAGGATTATCTGGGAAAGCACTAACTTCTGATTCCAGATTGCTTAGATTCTGCATGGGTACCATTCTTTCTGTTTCTATTTGTTGCTTCTCCACCCCACAAAACCCCCCCAAAACTTAGATGCCCATGTTTGTGGCTGTTGGGAGCCTTGTTTTGAGCTGATGGCCATGCTAGGCTCAGCATCCTTTGCCCACAGCCACCTCCCCAGAAACTGCCACTCTGTTTTGTCAGTCCCCGCCACTCTGTTTTGTCAGTCCCCCTTGGCTTTTTTTTTTTTTTTTTTTTTTTTTTGAGATGGAGTTTTGCTGTTGTTGCCCAGGCTGGAGTGCAGTGGTGCAATCTTGGCTCAATGCAACCTCTGCCTCCTGGGTTTAAACAAATCTCCTGCCTCAGCCCTGCGAGTAGCTGGGACTACAGACGCCCGCCACCATGCCCTGCTAATTTTTGTATTTGTAGTATAGACGAGGGTTTCACCCTGTTGGCCAGGCTGGTCTCAAACTCCTGACCTCAGATGAGCCACTGTGCCAGGCTACCATGAGCAATCTTTTTGGCTGACTGGGCCCCCCTTTAGTTTTCACATTGTATTAACAGCTGAATGAAGTAGCATTTTCACAGTCACTTTCTTGCCCTCTAATAATTGTCTTTGCTGATTTAATCAGTTGTCTTTGGACTTAGTAGGTCTTTGAATCCCCTTGTCAGCTTCAACTTGATAACTTACTGGCTGCCTCCTTAAATGAGAATGTGGAAGCAGCACACACAGCTCTTTCCCATGGAGAGAGTGCCACCTTGTGGATCTCTAGGATATTGCCAAGGAGGCTCTTAGATCCTGGCTCCATTTTTCCATTTACTGGTAAACTGAAGTTCACATCTTTGACTTCAGACACTTTAATACCTTACCTGGGTTCCTGTCTATTCAGTTCATTAATTTACTTACTAAGGAAATATCTGAGTGCCAGTCAAGCATTATGTAGTGTATATATTGGGGGTACTTAAGAGTTAGAGGAGTTGAATAACTATTGGGGAGAAACTCCTAATGTAAATAATTATGACACTCTGGCACCTGCTTCACATGAGCATGTACACAGAGTTCTGGGAAGCTGGAAGAAAACGACTCACTTTCCTTGTAATATACCAAAACACTTCTCAGAGGAGGTGATAGTTAACCTGGAGCTAGAAGGATGAGTAATACATTTACAAGAGGATATATACTATTTAGAAGCTAGACAGCAGGTTTGTTCAAAACCTTTATGGCATAGGTGGAAAAAAGTGTGTGGCCTGGCTGAACAGGATAAGTTTACAGCATAAGGAATGTTGGGGTTGGGAGCAGAAAGCAAAGCTGAAGGTTGTTCTTTTCAGAGACAATTACAAAAGAGGAAAGGAGATGAAGAGAACTAGTATTTTTTTCTAACCGTCATGCAAGGTTCTTTATATATAGTTTCATCAAATAAAAGGAGCTCTGTGAACAAGATACCAATGTCTTCCATTTTGCAGTTGAGGAACTAGAATCTCAGAATTTGACTTTACCAGGATCACATGGCTAGTGTGAAAGAAGGAATCTGTGCTCCAGAACCTGCACTCTGGAACCTGCACTCTTTGCGCAGCCTTTTCCTCCTTCCCTCATGGGCTGTGCCAGGGGTCTGCACTTTTTCCTCTGAAGGACCATGGGGGTTCAGCAGAAGGATGTCATCTGTTCTGATTTACCTGAGCAAATGATTACTGAAACGTTGCCCAGTTTCTACTAGGCATGATGCCAGGTGGCTGATGTCTACCTTAAAGGGATAGTTCATTGTAGTTGGAGGAAGATACTCAGGAGTAAGAAGTTGTTAGAGAGAAACATAAAACAATGAAATTAGATGGGATAAGTTTTTTAGAGTTTGGAAAACAGTGAGTGAGAGATTTTCTTAAAGTAGTGTTTGAGCCATATCTTAAGGTACAGTGGATGGAGAGAGTTAAACATCTTGAACAGCGTGGCAGAGTTGGAAGGAACAGAAGGAAAGCAGCCAGTCAGGAGCAGTGGGTTATGTTGAGGGGTAGTAAGAAGAAAGGTGGGAGAGGAGGGGGTCAGATCAAATATTTCCCTCTTGCCCATTATTCTTGGTTTAGAGTTGGGATAATGCTGAGCGGGGATCATGCAGTTCTGATTGCCTCAGAGGCTTTCTGTTTACACTGAAAGGTGAACTGATCATTTTATAAGGTCTGTTTGTATTTTGTTTTGTTTGGCGTTATTAATTTCCTTCCTGTTGATGAAAAACAGAAACAGGAAACTTTTAAAGTGCCTTATTATATACCAGGACTTTTGTGACTTTTGTTTTGTCGATTGTAGGGTTTGATTTCATTGTATTGAAATCAAATCAGTTGTCCATTGTGGTTCCTAACTCATGATCCTTTGGTCAAATTCTGAGATTCTAAGAAGAATTATGTCTTCTCTAAGCATACATTTGGCTGATTAGAGAGACTTTCAAGTACTGTGTTCCTGTATGAACCTCTTTAGTCTGGATTTCTCTTTTCTGCCTAGTACTGGTGGTGTCAGACAGATTATTTAGAAATCAATCAGGATTCTTTCAAGATTAAGCATTACTATTTCAGCAAACCTTGAAGGGGCTCCTTTGCTCATAATTAAAAGAAAAAAAAGCAATTATTTGAGAAAAATTAAAATAGCACTTTTTAATACAATGCACATACCTAATTGCATGGATATTGATAAAGTTGTACTTTTTTTTCCTTCCATTTGCTCCTTTTGGAACTTCATATCAAGACCATTTTTCTGAAACTTTTTCAAAGTTGGCAAGCCCCATACATAAGAATCATCCAGGACATTTGTTTAAAAGTCACTTTGATGGATCTCCCATCTAATGATCAGAAGCTGGGGAAATGGGTGGGATAGATGCATTTTAAATTAACATCTTAGGTGATTCGTTTGCCTATCAAAGCTTGAGAACTACTGGATAGAATAGAATCTTAGTGTTAATCATAGATACTTCTTCTTATTACTACCACTACACCTACTCCTTGAATTACAATGTGATTTCATCCCAATAAACCCACTATATGTTGAAAATACCCTAAGTGAAAATGCAGTTAATGCATATAGCTTACTGAACATCATTGCTTAGCCTAATGATAAGATTTGGCTCTGTGTCCCCACCCAAATCTTGTGTGGAATTGTTGTCCTTAGTGTTGAGGGAGGGACCTGGTGGGAGGTAATTGGATTGTGGGGCAGATTTCCCCTTGCTGCTCTTGTGATAGTGGATGAGTACTCATGAGTTCTGGTTGTTTAAGTATGTGTAGCACTTCTCTCTCCGCTCTCTTTCCTGCTCCGCCATGGTAAGAAGTGCTTGCTTCCCCTTTGCCTTCCCCCATGATTGTAAGTTTCCTGAGGCCTCCCCAGCCGTGCTTCTTACAGCCTGCGGAACTGTGAGCCAATTAAACCTCTTTTCAAGTTACCCAATCCCAGGCAGTTATTTATGGCAGAGAGAGAACTGACACATACGCTTAGCCTAATGTAAACATGCTCAGAACACTTAAATTAGCCTACAGTTGGGCAGGATCTTTTAATACAAAGCCTATTTTATAACAAACTGTTGAGTACCTCATGTAATTTTTTGAATATTGTACTGAAAGTGAAAAGCAGAATCGTTTGGTACGAGTTGAGTGCGTCGTAAAGAGGAGAAAGCTTGTCGGACCATTGGAAGTTGGGCACTGCCTGTGCTATTATTACTATTGTCAGTCTTCTCTTAACCAGCTTTATTACCTGGAAGTGAGCTCTCAATTTGCATACTCTCTAAGTATTGAAAAATTTACTACTGTTACTACTAAGTACTATTTTTATAATTTCAGTTTCATTTTTCTTAAAAAAAAAAAAGCCATCACTTTTCCATTTTTACATACACATGTAAAAATGCTGTAAAAACCCCTCCAGTAACAGCTGCACTGTGGAAAGGAAGTGTTTGCAGATCTTGAAGGGGAAGCACATTGTACCCCACACTGAAACACTGCCTGCCTGAGGCATAATTGTAAGTGAAAAGAGTAAGCATGATTAGTACAGTGCTTTCTACTAAAGTAAGGGGAATTTTCTGGACTAGTAAGACTAAATAAAACAGATTTTGATGGAGACACCTCACAGAAAGGAATTTTCATAACAGGAACTAAACATAAATTCTGTAGGGGATGGGTAGGAGGGAGGAGAGAAGGATTTTTCTAGCTTACAACTATTTCCAGAACATCTGTAAAATAAGATTCACTGTTTTTTGTATTCTTAGTTCTAATTAACTTATTTTTACAAAATCTGAATCCTTAGAAGAGACAACTCGAAGAAATTTTGGTTATCGTATGTGGCCTGGCATATGGTAAATGCTCATGAATTTAGTAAATGATGATTGAATGGTCATTCTCTGCAAATGCCTACTAAAGCAAATATCGCTCTTGCATGTTAACTTTGGATTCTTTTGAGAATGTAGAGAAACAGCCTGTCTATCAGATAAACAAAATTATAATAAGTGGTAGAGATTACCACTTACCTTCACATCCTCAAATCTTTCTCATGGATTTCCTGACATAAAGAGTCAACCCTAAATATAGGCTAATCGATGGGTGTTAAGGATATCAGAGCATTCACTGCCACAGTATTTTATCGACTTTGAACCTTGGTTGCCTTTCACTTCATGTGTGTTTTATTATCAGTGCCAGGAGAGCTGAGTTTATAAGCCCTGTCCTTAATTTGTCTCTGTTATTTTTGCCTTCAGAGTTGACAGACATGAAATAATTGAAAAGCCAGCTAATGTTTGTTATGTTCTCTGTCACAATTAATCTACATCGTGGTGCCATTTTTTGTACTTTTAACATGTTAATGCTCTTCTTTGTTACTGAATAATTATTTGCATTTAATGATCATTTTTTCATTTAATCCTTGCAGCTGCTCTAGTAACTTGCCCAAGGCCACATAGTTAGGAAGTGGTGATCTACCTTAATTTCCTATTTTTCTAGATTTTACTTCCTTGGGCCAACCTTTTTGTGTGTGTGTGTGTGTGTGTGTGAGATAAAGGGAACATTATAAAAACAGATTTTTAAAAGTTTACAGAATTTTTTTTCCTATTTTAATGTTTTACCATTTGTTATTTAAAAATTATTAAACTAGTTTTGAGTCTGGAATAACATTCTTACTTGGCCTAAATCAGAATTTAAGAATAATGCTGTCATATCAATAAAGACAAATAAGTTTTTTTCTTTTCACAAACCATTTCGCAAATGATTGCTGGTTGCAAGAGGTAATGATTAAAAATCGAGGAGACAAAAATATGAATTATTCTTTGAAGTACTTTGCATTTTCACTTGAGAAATCATTTTATTTTTATGGTTCTGCATTCAAACGAAACTCTTATTTAACAATGCTTTTCCTTTGTATTTCTTAAGGCATTGCTATTGAGCTAAGTAGTCATGAATTTGGTGAAGAATGGACTTGCAGGGAAAGATATTCAACTGCTGATTCACTTTGGAAGCAGTTAGCACAGTGAAAGTGATTAGGTGATAGTAATTGACATTATTAAGTAATGTAATTAATCAGAGTTGTAAATATAATTTAGTGTCTTCTAAAAACTTTTTAATGACACAATCCAGAAACCAAACAAAACAAAGACTTGGCAAAAATTGCTGAAGATAACCTTTTACAGTATGCATATGGGTCATTGGTATCTGAGAGGAACATGGTATGCACCATCCATGTTGTTACTCTTGAAAGAAAGGGGTGTGCTCTGTGTTTCTTTTCTACTCCTCCCATTGACTGGAACGTGGATGTGGTGGTGAGATTTGGACCTGCCACCCTAGAATATAAATGGAAGCCATGGTTGAGGACGGCTGAGCCACAAAATAGAGTGTGGCTTCCCAATGTCATGGAAACACCTTATCAGTCTTGTATTTCTAATGTTCAGACTATTGTGTGTGTGAGAGAAAAATGAACTTCCTCCTTGGTTATGCCACTGTTATGTTTAGATTTTTGTTTTAATAGTAGCTGAGTTTGTATACTAACTAATAAATTTGATGCAATTGACTATACACGATAAAATAACTTAGACATGGCAGAAAGCACCATAAACCAAGTCCAAGGGTAAGCCGCACACTTGGGGAAAAGGTATTCACAGCCCATGTTTTCAGAAGGCCAGTTTTTATAAAGTGCCTGAGAAAGTTTTAAAAACTCATTTTTTTTTAGAGACAGAGTCTCTCACCCATGTCAGACTAGAGTGCAATAGCGCAATCTCAGCTCACTGCAACCTCCACCTCCTGGGTTCAAGCATTTCTTCTGCCTCAACCTCCCAAGTAGCTGGGATTACAGGAATGAGCCACCATGCTGGCTAATTTTTTTGTAATTTTAGTAGAGACGGGGTTTCACCATGTTTGCCAGTCTAGTCTTAAACTCCTGACCTCATGTGATCTGCCTGCCTGGGCCTCCCAAAGTGTTGGGATTACAAGTGTGAGCCACTGTGCCCAGCTCAAAAAAAAAACCTCACAATTAATAGAGACTTAGTTAAAAGTTATGAAGTGATTTTTACAAAACAGAAATACAAATGACTCATGAACATAAAAAAGATGGTCTTATAAGAAAAACAAATGAAAAAAAAATTAAGTTGAGATATTATTTTCACCAAGCAAATTGGCAAAAAATCCAGAAGCACCTCAGTTACCCTGACCTTGTGAGGCAGTGGCAGTACACGGCCTTTCCACCACACTCCTGATCCTTCCTGCCTTTTGCCTGGAATGCTGATCCCTTCAGGATCCCCGTGGCTAACTCATCTCTTTTGTTCAAATGGCTTCTCAATGAGACTTGAATATAATCTCCATGAGGGCAGGGATCTTTCTGTTGTTGTTCCCTGACATATCCTAAACATCCAGAAAAGCCTTCCATATAACAATTTTTCAGTATTTATTAAATTATAACAAACTTACATTAGTAAGGTTGTGGGGAAGTAGGCTAGCATATAAATCGCTAACTACCTGTGGAAGACGTTTTGACAGTATCTAACAAGATTACTGTGTATGTGCTCCTAGACCCAACAGTTGCCCTCCTGGGGCTTTATTTTTCAGCTACTACTGTATGTACAAAATACTATTGCAGTTTTTATTTGTGTTTATATAATTACCCAATAATTGAAAACAGTGAGAAATGACTGTCAGTAGGGAGTTGCTTAAGTCAAATATGGCACATTCATACAATGGAAAGGAATGTTCTACAGCAGTAAGAAAGAATGCTCAAGAAAGCCATCTTTTGAAGAAAAGATCTCTAAGAGTTATCACAAAAGAAAGAATTGTGTAGAGGGTGCTCCTAAAAGAGAGCATACTCTACTCAATTATTTCCTTTGTGACAAGATAAGGGATAAGAATATATGTTTGTTACTGTGTGCATATGCATAAAGAAGTTCTAAAAGAATACTGAAGAAATAGTGGAGAAATGTGAGAACTTGCTAGACAGGGAAAATGATTAGGAATAGTAAGTTTCACTGATAGCTCTTGGTATTTTTTCGTTTTATGAAGTAAGTGAATGTATTTCATGTTCAAAGAAGGTAAAAAATAAAACTTAGAATGATAGGTACTGCAGGTCTAAGAAACATTTAAAACATTTAAAAATACTGATAAATATCTTTTGTGTATTTCAGGGATAGAAAATAATTTGTAAAAATGATTCCAGTAGTTGAATAATGGTATTTTTATGAATATGTTTTATGCTATTGTTCTTTATCATTTTAAAATGCAGGTGCTTCACTTTGTGCTATATGTTTTAATTTGTTGTTGTTGTTGTTATAGGTAACAATCTGATTCTATTACCTTTTCTTTTCAGTCCTGATGATATTGGGACCTGCTGGTATATCCTTCTTTCTGGTTCTGTGTTCATCAAGGAATCCATGTTTCTTCCAAGAAGCAGGTATGGTAAAGACATTCTATAATAGATTATCCGTGAGACTTAAAATTCTTTTGCAGAATTGATTATTTTCTAAAATTTATTTCTCTTCCTATATCCTCTTCTGTGGATACAAAGCAAGACAGTACTTTGGGGTGTTGATGCATGAATCTTTATGAAATAACTTTGTTTTATATACACTGTTTTAATCTATTTAACAAAGGGCAAGAACAGAAAACATGCTGATGACGTGTGCATTTGTTACATCATCATGTCAGCTGTGGTGAGGGCACATTTGCTCCTAGGGAATAAAATCGGCTCAAGATAGCTTAGATAAAGGGGGACTAACTTGAGTACAGTAGGCAGTCTCATAAACATTTGAAGAGAGGCAAAGAAAGTTCCTTAAGACCGCATGGGACTAGAAATGGAAAGCCAGGGACTTTCATTGACTTTTTTTGCTTCTCAAGACCATATGGCCTTTCATTTTTGCATTTGTCTGAGGATTGGCTTCCTGCTCTGTAAGGCTGTTAATTTCTTCCTCCCTGTGTCTTTGGCTTGTATGTGCTGAAGATTCAGTTATGGCCTATGTCCCTCATGTTTACATTGTTTGACTGCAGTGTTGGTACTGTCTTTAGATTCTTCAGGATACAATCTGACTGGCCTGGGTTGGGGTGGATGTATTCCTCCGTTCCAACCAGTTGTGGCCAGAAAGGGTTAGGGCTCATCTGTTACATACATAATTACCTAGGTTCAGGTTCCCCAGGGATATCAGCCACTGAGTTTCAGTAGTTATGTTTCTATGTACTTTTCGCAAATAAATATTTTCACTAAAGGTTTTAAAATTTTAAGTATTTTTATTTTAAATTAGTAAAAAAATATTTTATTTGAGTTGACTAAGTTTATTAAAGTATAGGGATTGCCACTTTCTGCTACTTAGCGCTTCAATAAAAATATTCAAATGTCCTGTTGATAAATATTCTGAATGAGTCAGGGTCATATTAAGAATCTATTTTTAAGATGTGAACAAATTTTTATAAAAGGTCAGAGTCTGAAACAAGGAGAGGTAATTTTACACTATAGAGAAAGATCAGCCTGGGTGTGGTAGTTGACGCGAGTAGGGTGGGCCTTTGGTGGCCAGAATGCTGGTGAAGGAGTGCCAGAGGCACGTTGCATCCAATTAAAAATAATCTCGGGTGCAATTCTCATGCCTCTTTGCCCTTCTACTTCTTTGAGGTTAAATTGGCAAACATATTCTCATTGGAAAATGGTCCCATGAGGGAGGGAAGCTCTATTGCCTCTTTGTTCCTGTAGTAGCAATAGTCTTAGAAATGAGGCTAGCATTGGTGGTGGTGATAGTAGTAATAGAGATAGTGATAATTGTAGTGGTAAAAATAATAGTAATAAAAGAATGATGACAAAATAACTACGCTTTTACAGTATTTCCCATTTACCAGGTACCATTTTAAATGCTTTGTCTATATTAAATAATTTAATTTCATAACTCTCCTTTGAAGTAGGTACAGATATTACCTGTATTTTATGAGTGAAGAAACTCTGGTAATACAGGATGGAAGGTGGTTGTACCTCCTGGAAATCTGCCTAGAAAGCCTGGAGTGACCCTGTGAGCCAGCTTCAATAATTCTAGGAATTCTGTTTCAGGGACGTCTCCATTGGAATTGTAATACTGTTCCACTCCTTCAGACTCAGGACCTACTTTTTGGTCCCTTTTTGGAGGTTCTGTCTGACTCTATTTCAGAACTTAAAAGAAGGTGCTGGCAAACAGTATTTAAACATTGGCATATTTTTAAAATTACATATAATTTAATATAAAAAGTAATAATTACTACATACATTTTCAAAAATAAAGAGAAGAAAAAATATCAGCTAAAATCCTCTCATCCAAGATAATCATTCTTTAATAGTATTTTTTCTCTAGACTTATTTGCATGTATTTAAGATCACGCTTTAAATACAATTTAATGTCTTGCTTATTCCAGTTAAAGAATATATGTGTTGCCTTGTAATATTAAAAACTCTTCATAAAAAGGTTTACTCTTTATAACTTTTTTTTTTCAAATTAATGAATGACAGCTTTATTTTTCTTAGACTTTTAATTGAAAAGTATGGTAATTGTATTTACTCATTAAATATTATTAAAGTTTTCTAAAACACAACTTGAAAACATCCAGCATGCATGTTTAATATCAGTACGATGCATTCAAGACCAACTATACACGTTACATGCACCAAGGCTAGATTATAAATTATCATTGTCATCATCTTCATGTTTTCTTTTCAATACATTTGATGATTCATTGGCAGTATTTTGTGATGACACTATATTAGTGGTAATAAGAATGTTTTTGGACCCAATTAATGATAGATTGATCAGAACATTCTGAACTGCTGAATGTTGCAGGAATTGAAGCTTTTACAGATGGAGACTGTGAAGTGTAGGCATCTGTACTGTAAACCTTTGCCCCCATGAGGGACATGGGAGTCCCTACTTTAGTTGAAACAGACATGGTCTGTGGGGTTGGTGTGCCTAGTGTGGGAGTACTTGGTCTGCTAGTAACCGAACCAACACTTAACCGCGGGACTGTTACTCTTCCCACAGAAGTTGATGCCTTTTTTTGTAAAGATTTCAGCCTATAGTTTGGAGCTGTTAAGCAATACCTATCAGGTGTCAATCTAGGATCTGAATATGGCTTGATTAATGGCAAAGGGGTTTGATTTCTTTGCCTTGTGATATCTAATAAGGAATCTCTTGGGGGAGGAGAGGTAAAAGACTGGTGGGTGCAGCACTAGATTGCCAATCGCACATCATCTGCATCAACAGTAGCTTTCTTACAGCATGGCTTGAAGAAATTTTTGCATCATCTAGAATTGTGGTCACATATAGGAAGGCAAACTCCAACAACTGATTTATAACTGCTGGTTCATGTTCTGTAATCCCCCCCATCCTTCAGGATTTGTGCCATCATCTGTGCATCTTTCAGTATGCTCTTGGGAGAAGCCATCTTGCCAGACTCCATGATACCTGATAATCAGACTTCTCGAGCTGAGTCACTCACGTTAATGTATTTCAGTCCCGATTTTGATGCGAGTTCTTTCCTAGTGTGGTTTTTCCAACCCCTGGGGTACCTAGCTTTCCCTGACACGTTTCCATCGCAAAATTGGCAGGTGGACATAACTTGGGTCGGTGCTTCCTCTTTATAACTTTTAATGCCTATTTAACATTCAGTTATGTGAATGTCCACAATGTAGTTAATAATTTTAAAGGATACATTTTTGATACTTTTTATTACAAATAATGCTGTAGCAAATGTAATTTGAAATTTATGTCTTAAAAAGATCACTGACTGTGACTGCATTATCATCTTAATACAGAGTCTGTTGTACAAACTAACTCCGTAAGATTGAAGCCCTAGAACAGTGAAGAAGCCAGTAATGGTCATCTTTGACTACCAACCATTATCAGCTAGTTAAGTAACAGCTTGTTCTAACTTCTGGAAAGGGAACTTAATGTTCAGAAAACTCCTAGAAAAAAGAGGACTTGCAGTTCAGACTTATTTCTTGAGAACATTGGACTCTATGTCTGATTATTTTAAAAGATGACATAAGTTATCTTTTTTCTGGCTGCATGTCAAATGCTTGCCAGTTAGTACTTTAATAGGGTGAAAAAGGGAATGGCGGTTCAGACTGAGTGACAAGCTAGTGCTTGTACTATATATAGGTTATTCCTTCATGTTGCACCTGCTGACATTTGCACTGTCCAAGTTGTTTGTTTCCTTTGGGGATGTTGCCTTAGGAATAGTACTGAGATTGTTTTAATGAGAAAGATGTTAGTGGTATTATGCTAAAGATTGGCATTAGTGATTCAATATCTATTTCTCTTCCTCAATAGAAAATGTGGAGGTTCCATATAGGTTAGATATTACTGACAGTCCAGTTTCATAAAACAACTAGTTCACAGATGATTCTTCACCCTATGTTTTTTATCATGTAAGCCTGGAAATTGGTTATTAGTGTATAATAATTCAACTGAACATTCTCTTGAAAGTGCCAGCTTGTTTTGATGGGTAATTCACCTTGAAAGTACCAAAGTATCTTGAACAACATTTTTTATATTTTTAACTAATTCTTCTGAAATTGTTTCAACACATGATTTCATCCGGTGAAAAGGATGATATATATGACAGAAAACCTGTCATTTGGCTTCCAGATTTAATTAGCCTTATGAAATCCTCAGTTGACATTTAAGTCAGCATTTCATGTTTTTCTAATTTTTTTCTTTCATTTTTGTTACCATTCTAGATAGATGAGAGTTGTTTGGGTATGTACCTTTACTTTGGTTGTTCAAACATGAGTATTGTTCCTTGGTAAGATTTGTAAGCCTATGAATTCCTATGTTGTCAGTGATAGCTTGCTCACTCTTCTTCCCTACTTAAGCAATTTCAGTGATTATGAATGTTGTTTTTGTGAGTTTTATTTTTAATCTATTAGAAATTTGTCAAGTTTTGAAACATTAATATTTATATAGTGCCTCTAAGACCTTGTATTTTATGTTGTTACATATATTGTTGCCTTAAGATAGAGCTAAACTCTTATTTGAATTACAATTTGTATCGAAGCAAGGTACAATTTATAGTTATTGTTTTCTTAAAAGTCTTACTTAAAATGAATTCCTGTTTCTTTGTATCAACAGAAGATTGCTAGCAAAGGTAATTTAAAAATGGAGTGTGTGGGATCAGAGAGAATATTTGGCATAGGTGAATATAGAAACAGCGCAAACTGTGATGTGTTTTTTCAAGTCTATGAAGCGGTCGTGGCCACTGTGTTGTAAGGTTGTGTGCTATATAACTTTACGAGGTGCTGCTTACACTCTTGGTTATTGTAGGATGATTTATTAAAATAGTTGACAGGCAGAGGGTAGTAAGAAGAAGGAGATTTTCCTACATAATATTTTCAAAGGCATCATTTGCAACAGCTGTGGGGCTGGAAAGCAACAGATGAAAATTATCTAAAGGTGCAGTTTTAGAAATGGTTTTCTAATGTACCTTTGCTTTACGCTGTTGTACATAATGGGAAGGAAAACATTGACCATCTTCATTGCCCCTAAGTGCCCTAAATCAGTATGTTTAAAAAATTGTAATTTTTTATATTACAATTTTGGAATTTAAAATTTGAAATTGTGGAATTTAAAATTTTGCCTAAAATTACCCCATTCTGTGAATGATGAAGCCTACATTTTCTAATAAAGTCACAATATAATAATGAACCAGTATATTATATTTTGGCTGCTGACTTCTGGAAGGCTAGGAATTTATTAAAGATAGGTTCAGACTGTATTTCTAAATGTGCATCTAGCTCTTTAAATTATTTGTTAGAGAAGGAGGTAGTTTACCTAGGTTTTATGTTAACTCATAGAGTCTTTTTCTCCTAATTTATCAGTGATTTAAAAATCTATTTGAAAAAATAAAAGAGTATGCAATGTTTATTTTGTGGGGAGGGGTTTCAGAGTCTTGCTCTGTTGCTCAGGCTGGAGTGAAGTGGCATGATCTCAGCTCATTGCAACCTCTGCCTTCCATGTTCAAGCAATTCTCGTGCCTCAGCCTCCCAAGTAGTTGATATTACAGGTGCCTACCACCACATTCTGCAAAGTTTTGTGTTTTTAGTGGAGATGAGGCTTCACCTTGTTGGCTGCACTGGTCTCAAACTCCTGACCTCAAGTAATCCTCCCACCTTGGCCTCCCAAAATACTGGGCTCACAGGTGTGAGCCACCACCAGTTTTTTGTTGTTGTTTGGTTGGTTTTTAAAGAGACAGGGTCTCAGTCTGTCATCTAGGCTTGAGTGCAATGGTGCAATCTTAGCTCACTGTGGCCTTAAGCCCAGAGCCTCCTGGACTTAAGCCATCCTGTCTCTTCAGCCTCCCAAGTGACTGGGACTGCAGGCACATGCCAGTATGCCCTGCTGATTTGAAAAAAAGAAATTTTTGGTAGGGGGAAAGATCGGGTCTTGCTGTGTTGCTCAGCCTAGTCTTAAACTCCTGACCTCAAGCACTCCTCACACCTTGACCTCTCAAAGTTCTGGGATTATAGGCATGAGCCACTGCATCTGGCCTATGCTAGATATTTAAGACATGAACCGTTATTGTTATACTGAGACTCTTCTTTGAATTTATGTTGGTCACAGTCTTAAAAATCACTGCTATTGAAATGCGTAACTTGATTTTCTTAATAAAATCAATTTTATCATAGACGTCCCAAAGGAAGGGCCTTTTAATAGAAATAATCATGTGTACCGTATTTAATCATAAACAGCATCGTTATTGCTTTAACAGTTTAAAACCTTCTACATCTTTTATGTAGAGCATTTGCAGAGGAATCTCTTCATTTTTTTTTTTTTTTTTTTTTTTATGTGGTGGCCAGGTAGGGACTGTAAGGTTGAAGGGAAATTAAGCCCAGGGTAGCCATTAGTCTAGGAACTTTCAAGATGCCAATAGGAGGATGATAATCAAGGCTGGAAATTGGAGAGATTAGGACAAAGACTCTTTGGAGAGTGGAGGCTTCTGATGCATGAACTTTAGGGTCTGATTATTTGGGCATACAAGTGTGTTAAGATACTGTATCTACAACAGAAAATGTACTGGCAGTGGGAACTGCCGTACAGTGAAGTGCCATTAAAATTGAGGTTTGCTTCATGGGCCCTTTCCATGCTTATTTATGGCTTATTCTGCTTATTTTATAGGTTTCAGTGTTTTTTCAGACATTAATTGAAACTTGCATTGACCACACTCCTACTGTGTGGTCTCTGCAATAAGTCCTAGAGTATTCAAAATAGGTAAGGTAATCTACCTCTGCTGTCATGTAACTTAGTATCTGCTTGGGGCGATGAGGCCGTTGCATATGAAATATAAAAAACTTCCCTGGGTGTCACTGAACAGGTAAGTAGTACAGTGTAAATTGACGTGGCGAAGACTATACAGAATGCAAAATCATTTCAAAGACGGGTATTTTAATGTATGTGGAAGATGATCAAGAGTGGTTCTTAAGGGGATACTTCTTGAGTTGGGTTTATAATTTAGATTGTTGGAAAGTAGTCAGAGAGAAAATGCGGACATAATAAAGAACATGAGTGATAGCACAGAGATAGGATTGAGTGAGGATAATCCAAACATAACCAACAGCTTGAGTGAGGGCAAAAGAATGAAATCAGTTTATCTAGAATATAAGTGTAGTTTAGGGAAGGAAATAGTTACAGAAGCATTGGTAATGGTGGCATTAGTGAGAGCTTTACTTTACAAAGCTGTATAACTTGGTTGGAGAGCCGGGACTGTTGGTAAGTTAGGTCTCTAGTAACATTTGCAGAAGGTTGAAAGAAATGTGCATATTATGGATTTGCACCATGTTGACTGTGTCCATTTACAATTAGTGCTTCTTCTTCATTGATACCAACTATGCCCATAATTTAAAAATTAAAATTGTGCTGTGGTACTTTTAATAATCACATTTTAAATTAGAGCTGGCAGCTATAATGAGAATAAGTGGAGAAACAAGACATTCAACTAATCAGTTTGGAGAGGCTGAAATACTATTCTCATTATGATTCACATGACTAACAATGAGCTACTCGAGTTTAAAAATTGCAGACCTACATTCTGCTTGCCGGTGCTACATGATAAGTTAACTGACTGCTCTGAGAGCTTGCAAGTTTTTTAGTAATGAAAGGGGGTACAACAATGGATGAGTGGTTCTATATGTGGCAGAGACTAAAGACAAATTTATTTACTTATTTTCCAATGGGATTATTTATTTTAATTTCAACTTTTATTTTAGCTTCAGGGGGGTGCATATACAGGTTTATTACCAGGGTATATTGCGTGATGCTAAAGCTTGGGTTTGATTGAACCCATCATCCAGATAGTGAGCTACAATAGGTAGCTTTTCAATTCTCGCCCCCTTCCTTCCTCCCCGCTCTTGTAGTCCCCAGTGTTTGTGGTTGCCATGTTTATGTCCATGAGTACCTAATGTTTAGCTCCCACTTATAAGTGAGAACATTTGATACTTGATTTTCTGTTTCTGTATTGCCCCCTCCAGCTCCATGTTGCTGCAGAAGACATGATTCCATTCTTTTTTATGGCTGTGTAGTATTCATGGTGTGTATGTACCACATTTTCTTTATCTAGTCCGCCACTGATGGGCCCCTAGGTTGATTCCATGTCTTTGCTGTTGTGAATAGTGCTGAGATGAATGTGCAAGTGCAGGTTTCTTTTTGGTGGAATGATTTCTTTTCCTTTTGTTGCATACCCAGTAATGGGATGGCTGGGTCAAATGGTAGTTCTATTTTTATTTCTTTGCGAAATCTCCAACCTGTTCTTCACGGTGTCTGAACTAATTTACATTCCCACTAATAGTGTTTGAACATTTGCTTTTCTCCACAACCTGACCAGCATCTGTTGTTTTTTGGTGTTTTAGTGATAGCCATTCTGACTGGTGTGAGATGGTATCTCATTGTGGCTTTGATTTGCATTTCTCTCATAATTATTGATGTTGGACATTCATATGTTTGTTGGCCACTTGCATGTGAAGACAAATTTAAGTGTTTCTCATTTCATACAAAGAGCTGTATAGGATTAGAAAATCATATTCTTGAAAGAGTACACATTTGTTATAAGTCATGCAATGACTTACTGGAGATGCCTTAAGGAATATGGCATTTTAAAAATAACTCACTAGTGAATTATGTTACAGAAGGGTAACTTCATTGGACGTTAAACATATCCAAAAGGCATATAGATAAGTGAGGGGTAGAGTTCTGGAAGTTGTGCATTCACGTAAGATTTACTTTCAGGTATTGGCAAAAGTCACAGCTGAAGTACAGATTAGGCATAGTAGGACCACGGTGATTGGAGAAGGAATGGAAGGGAAAAAGGAAAAACTACAGATCATGAAAACTGTCCTCATTGAGTTTTACAAGTAATATATCCTTTCCTCCTCCCGTGGGAAGATACTACTAACTTATAATTGGATTAAATGAGGCATTACATAAGATTTTTAGACATTTTCTTTATAGAGAAGATTATTAGAAGTTGTTGGCTGGACGCAGTGGCTCACGCCTGTAATCCCAGCACTTTGGGAGGCTGAGGCAGGCGGATCACCTGAGGTCAAGAGTTCGAGAACAACCTGGCCAACGTGGCAAAACCCCGTCTCTACTAAACATACAAAAAAGTTAGCCAGGTGTGGTGGCACAAGCCTGTAGTCCCAGCTACTCTGGAAGGTGAGGCACGAGACTTACTTGAACCTGGGCAGCAGAGGTTGCAGTGAGCTGAGATCGTACCATTGCATTCCAGCCTGAGCCACAGACTGAGACTTCATCTCAATTAAAACAAAAAAAAAAGAAGAAGTTATTTTCTTTAATGGAAAACCATGAGACTTTAATTCATATTTGGAATGGCCTAAAGTTAGATGATGGGAGAATTAGTAAGGGCTTCTAAGCGTATAAGAACTGCTTATCTATCTCAAGCTTTGCCTTATACTACCCATTATCATGTTATTTTTGCAGTAGCAGGTGATTGGGTCCTGTAGTTGGTCAGTTAATGAAAGTACTAGGTTAGGAAGGGAGCCATCTGTTTTAACCTTAAAATGTTCAGTTTGATCTATGCATATAAATATATGTATAACTGAATCTACAGTTGAGTTAAAATATACACACGTGCATAGATACTTGTGTATCAGTTCATTCTCCAGGACTTGACTCTGTTCCCCTAAGTGTTCTGCACTTATATACCCTGCATCTTTGAAGAATTGTTTACCAAAAGGATTCTCAAAAGTTATGAGTAAAAATGACCAGAACTGATTTCCAAAATCAAACATTACTCCAGGTTATTGGTTATGTCTTTTCAAGAGATTCCTCACCTTGGTGCTTTATGAGTTCTAATGAGCTTTTTTTATCCTGACTTCTGTCCTAAACTGCTTACCTGCAATTCTTGATATGCTTGTATTTCTGTCTTATTCATTCTACTAACATTATTGATTGCTTTCTTATGTGTTTGCTTAGAATGTGGTGCTGACCTAAAGAGAGATCCTCCTCATGTGTGATCAAAGCTAAGAGATAAAAAGTGTTTTGAGAAGAGAGAAGGGTCCCTTTGTCCAGTGCTACAGGGACATTCAATAATGAGAGACATAACCTTTGGATTTAGCAACGTGGGAGTCCTATGTGACCTAACAGAACTAGTGTCAGTGGAGTGGTGGAGCTGGTTGAGAAGACAATGGGGAGAGAAGAATTGGTGAAACAGAAAATTTCACCATATCAAGAAATTTTGTTGTGAAGAAGAGCAGGAAAATGGGGTGGTGGCTAGAGTTGTAAAGTCAAGAGGGGTTTGTTTCTTTAAGAGATGCTAACATGTGTTTGTGTGTTGATTGAAATGATCCAGTTGAGAGAAGTACAAAGATGATACAGGAAAGAGGGGAGGTACTTGCAGAAGTGGATGAAATTGCCACAGTGAGGCGGGATGGGGTGAGGGAGGTGTTAGTTTTTGAGAGAGCAAAAGCACTTCATGGTCTTTTATAAACTTAGGGTAAGGGATGTAAGTCAGTTTGGGAATTCTGTGATTTCCTGCTGCCAAACATAAATCCAGATTCCTTGGTGAGACATGCAGGGCAGCTTAAAAATGCTTCCAGCTTGCATTGCTTCCAACATGCTCTACAGTTACTGATCTCTGTGGTCTGGACATGCTTTTGCCTAGGCTGTTCTCTCTGTCTGGGATATCCTCCACCTTGTTGTCACCTTCCTCCTACCCTGTGAATTTCTTTGGGAAGTCTACCCTTGTATTCCTGTTAGGATTAATCATTCCACATCCATATTAAGCTGTGAGATTTTCAAAGGCATGGGCTCTTTATTCATCTTTGCGTCCCCAGTGCCTAGGACATAGCAGGCATTTAGTAAATGTTGGCTGAATTCTGTTGTCAGGATTGTATTTTTAACTTGCCCTTTAAGAAAATCACTTTAAAAAGTTTGACAATATTATGATAATATATTCCCTTTTAGAAATAACTTTTCAATAGCCAACAATTTATTTTAATGTCAGGTTGATATAGAAGAGAAGAACCAGGGAAAAGAATGAGGTTGCAAGGTAATGCAAGGAGGAGTCTGGGGAAAGTGTGTGAGAAATTGATACTGTTTGACCCATGCGGGGGTGTAGAAGAGGAAAAAGGCAAATGGTGTTTTCTGGATATTAATTTTTTTTACTGTGTTAGTTGTAATTAGTTTTGGTTACAAAAACCAATTGCAGCAACACAGTAGGACCCAGTTTTTCTCTCATGGAAAAGGACCCTGGGAGTGGATGGTCTTGGATGGTTTGGTGGTGGCTCCAAGTGTGAAAGGTTGCAGGCTTCCATCCTTCTCTGCTTGTGCCAGCATGTGGCTTGCATTTTCAGGATCCGTTCATAGCACAGATGGCTGCTGAATCCCAGCTATCATGTATGCATTGAAAGCTAGAAGCAGAAGGAAAGGCAACAGAGCAGAAAAGTTACCTTTTCCATCCAAGACAGATTCCTTGAAGCATCATTTCTATTTATATCTCATTGTCCAGAATGTTCTCATGTGGCACCTTCAGGCCAGGCAGGATCCTGGGACATATAGTCTTTTATTCTGCAATGTGATATGCCCTGCTAAAAATAATAATATAAAAATATCCTTCTAAGGAGAAAGAGGAAAATGGATATTGAAGCAGGGAACCAGCAGTCTCTTAAACCTGCTCTTCAGTTTTCCCCCTCACTCTCGGAGTGCATTAATTACCTGTGCTCACATTCTGTATCAGCTTAGCCACACTTCTTTAGCTCTTGCATCATCTGTAATTCCTATTTGTCCTACTGAAAGTTGACTCAAGTCCTTATATTCCCATGACACATACAAGGCAAAAGCTTATATTAAAGATTTTAAGGAAATGCTGGGAGAGAATTCCAAATAAGGGAAAGAAAAGTATGAAACAAATATCAACTTGGTTCACTAGAGTGGATGATATTGAAGGAAAACTTTAGTGACACTGCTTTAAATGTAAAATAAGGTAGGTCTCTAAATTAAAGTAGTAAACTGAAATATGTAAATAGTCAGTTATATATATTAAAATGTTTTCCCTTTGGGTATTAGTCATACTTTCTGCTTCAGAATGAAATATCTTTATCCTGGAACACTAACATGATTTTTAGCATCATTTAGAACCCTCTTTCCTCTTGTAAATCATGCTCTGGTGTGATACCTGATGCACAGAGCAAAACTGTTCTCTAGAGAGAAAGGGTTCAATTTCTGGATCAAGTTGGGAATTTGGTTGCTGTGACTACAAAGTCACAGATGTGCCGTACATATAAATGCAGGCTTATGTGGCCTTTGGAATACTGGCATTGGTAGTGTCTTAACACAGTAAGTAGCCTTAAAGAGAAGGACTCTGATATTTTTTGTGTGTATAGTTGATGGAGTTCCACAGGTCACCTGATGCTTAAAGTCTTCAGTTAGGACATTGTTTATGATCCTTGGTATAAATGAGTGTATAATAGTTCATCCTAGAAGTCGTATTTGCAGTGATGTTTGTATTTCTCTTGAAAAAATAAATAATATTTCATAAAGATTTTAGAGTCTGATGTTTGTGTCAGTGAAATACAGTATTTTTTTTTCTGGAAAATATTTCAGTTGGTTACCCACTGCTAAGTGCTAAGGCTCTCATAACCCTTGTTTGTGCCCCGGTTGTTTTTGGAGAAGGGATAGAGGGATGTGTGAGTTACTGTTTCACTTGTGTGAATTCACGATATATCTTAAATTATATAGCAACTAAATTTGTTTTTGTTTAAGAAAGTGTACTTTCTGTATTGGGGTCACTCACAAAATAACAAGAGTAAGAATATGGTTAAAAGAAGGATTGATATATGAAGCAAATTATTCTGGGAAATTGGAATGTCATTATTAAGATAAAAATATCCAATTAATCATAGTTCAGGGACCCTCTTATTATGAGTTGAATTACATATATATTCTGAAGACAACAAAATCCCATTTTGAAATGTTAAAGGTGACTTTATTCTGTATTATGTACCCAACTTAATTTTTTCCATGTATTATAAACTGACAGTACTAACTGAAATAATAAAGTGGAGGAATAGTTTAGCTATGTATATTATTGCTTTTTAAATGTAAGAATGTAAATGTCATGTGGTTTTCAAAACTATCTGTGGTTATGATTTATTGCCAATTAGTATTTTGAATTGTGAGTTCAAAATATTTAAAATATTATCTTGGATGTTTCTTTTACCACACATTTATGGCTTTATAGGGGTTACATATTTTTGCTATTTTATAGAAAACAGAATTTCTGGTATTGGGTGTTCATGTATTATGAGAGCTACACAAACATTAAATCACTATTTTCTTAGTTACACTCTTAACTAGTTTTTTTGAGTCAGATATTTGAAGATAATTTCACCTTATCTTTTCTTGATAGCTTACCTTTTCATGTTTTACAACTAGAAATTGCTTAGGATGTAAGTATAATTTCCTTAAGATAAGTTTGGGATTTCTTAATTAAACATTTTCGGAAAGTTATCAAAATTAGGGCAATGGGACCAGACGCAGTGGCTCACACCTGTAATCCCAGAACTTTGGGAGGCCAAGGCAAGCGGATCACAAGATCAAGATATTGAGACCATCCTTGCCAACATGATGAAACCCCATCTCTACTAAAAAGACAAAAAATTAGCCAGGCATGGTGGTGCATGCCTGCAGTCCTAGCTACTCGGGAGGCTGAGGCAGGAGAGCTGCTTGAAATCAGAAAACAGAAGTTGCAGTGAGCCCGGATCACGCCACTGCACTCAGCCTGGCGATAGAGCAAGACTTCATCTCAAAAAAAAAAAAATAGGGCAATGGTTAAAATTTGTCAAACATGTTCCTGTTTATTATTATTATTATTTTATATTTCATTAAGGTGAATTTAGAAAACAGTCATTAGGTACTCAAGCTGAGTTTAGTTTTACACATAGAAAAACCTCAAGTTAAGAAATTCCATTTCATTAGGCTAAATCAGATATATTCCAGGAGGGACATGTATATATTCTAGCGTGTATGTATCAGAGACCTATATGAGTGTTTCCTTCTTTTCTTGCCATGATGGTTCATATAGTCCAAGATGATAATTAATTATTATTCAGAATCTTGAGACCATTTCCATTTACTTCTTTTCATCTGATCTTGAATTTTAACTTAACACAATTTTGGGAACACAAACTGAAGAGTTGTGTTTGAATAAGGTATTCCAGGTTTTATAGCCATTATCCCACTTAAGTGAACTTTTAAAAGTTTATTTTATTTATTTATTTTTGAGACAGAGTCTCACTCTGCCACCCAGGCTAGAGTGCAGTGGCGTGATCTTGTCTCACTGCAACCTCTGCCTCCCAGGCTCAAGTGATTCTTGTGACTCAGCCTCCTGAGTAGCTGGGATAACAGTCATGTGCCACCACTCCTGGCTGATTTTTGTGTTTTTTTGTAAAGATGGGGTTTCGCCATGTTAGCCAGGCTGGTCTTGAAGTCCTGGCCTGAAGTGGTCTGCCTGCCTTGGCTTCCCAAAGTGCTAGGATTACAGGCATGAGCCACCACATCCAGCCCCATTTAAGTGAACTTCTAAAGTCCTTTGTGTATAGGGAATTTTGTGTTTGAAAGCATCATTGTGGCTGAAACAGATATTTTTCATGGACTATCTGTGAACATAAAGTAATTTTAGTCTTTCAAATATAGTAGAAGAGAGCTGCTTGATTACCACTCAAGCCCAAGAAGCATGAATTTTAATTTTTCTAAGAATGTGCTTGTTGGACAGTGTATAGAAAAGACTTTAGAGTCCTTGTGTTTGGCATTAAACATGGTTAGAAGATGATATGGGGCAAGACTATCAAAGTAATTGCCTAAGGTAGAGGTTTTCAATCTTCCAGGCAGTTATTAGATTTGCCTAGCTTAGGAGGGGCAAAGTAGTACATCCCATGCCCTAGAGATTTTGATTTGCCACATCTGGTTTGGACCTTAGTCTCTCTTATTTTAAAAGTGCACCAGCAGGTGGTTAATCAGATTTGAACAGAGAGGCTGTAGGTGAATGACTTTAAAATCAGTATTGTATAACTGTTTTGAAGGTAGATCAATAGAAGGAGACAATCCCTGGAAGATTTGGTAAAGCTGAAACCAGAGACAGGAACCTTATCTTAATGGTCTCTGTGTGCCAAAGCAAAGGGCCTGACTGGTATTTCCATGGAAAAAGAAGCTGATGGAGAATAATTTAAAAGGGCTAATTGATGGTATGTAGTGACTGAAGGTTACAGACAAGGGAAGAAAAAGAAGTAAAAGATGGCTTCAGTGCTTTGAATTTGGATGTCTATAGAGTGATTACTTTGACAGCTCTAACCGAATCTGGAGGGAATGGGGTAGGTGGATATCAGAGTTGAAATGAAGATACTTGATTTTAGGCATGTTTAATTAATGCATTAACAAATAGGTGGGAGCTACAGGGGATATAAAGAGATAACCTGGGTCAACTGAGAAAGGTTGGAGATACAAGGTAGGGTAGGTGGAGAGTTGGGTAAATACAATACTGAAGGAAAAGAGGAGTATTTATAGCTATGTCAGAAGGTAACAAACAGGGATAGAATTTTAAAACTTTAAAATTTTGCTGTACTGCTCCTCCCAGTGCAGAAATGTCTCATGGTCTATTTTAGTAAGCCATGCAGTATGTTGTCAGTCCTTATATAAAGTGTCAATCCTTATATAAAGTGGATGCCAGATTTATAAATGTTACTGAATTTTGTAAATGAGGCAGTATTAATCTTTCACAAAACATTAATTTGAAAATGATTGAGTTGCTTTCATTTTTTGGCTTCTACGAACATTCACAAATGTCTGTTTGGGTGGGTGTATGCTTTCCTTAATTTCTTGGAGAGGTACCTAGGGGTGAAATTGAAGGATAACATGGTAAGTGTATGTTTAATTGTATAAGGAACTCCCACACTGTTTTCCACAGTGGCTATAACATTTTGCATTCACACTGGCAGTTTATGAGATTTCTGTTTGCCTCACATCCTCGTCAACACTTGGTATTGTCAGTCTTTTTCATCTTCGCTGTTCTAGTAGATATGTCCTAGTAGATATGTGGCAGTGTTATTACTGTGGTTCTTATTATGCATTTCTCTGAAGATTAATATTAATAATTTTTTCATGTGTTTGTTGGCCATTTATATATCTTTGCAGAATGTCAGTTTGCCTCTTTTGCCTGTTTAAAAAAATGAGATTGTTTGTCTTATTTTTGAGTTGTAAGCATTCTTTATGTGTTTTGAAGTCAATTATTTTGTTGACTATATTTTGCAAAAATTTCCTTCTAATCTATAATGTGCCTTAAAAAAAAACCCGATATCTTTTTTAAAAGCTAAGGCTTTTAATCTTAATGAAGTCCATGTTGTCAACCTTTTCTTTTTAATACTTTGTACTTTTCGTGTCCTCATTAACAAATCTTTTCTTCACCTGATGTCATAAAGGTTTTCTCATGTTTTTCTTCTAGAAATGTAATAGTTTTACTTCTTCCCTTTAGGTCTGAGATCTGTTTTGATTTAATTTTTGTGTATGGTGTGAGGTAAGGGTTGAGGTTTACATTTCTTCATACATTCAGTTGTTGTAGAAGAGTTTATTGAAAATAATATTTTTAATCCATCTAATTCCTTGACATATTTGTTTAAAATCAATTATTTAATTGTAAAAATAAAAATATTTAACTATAAAATATTTGTTTAGATCTATTTCTGGAATCTCTCTTCTGTTCCATTGCTTCACATGTCCATTCTTCCACCAATACCACACTGTCTTCATTTGTGTAATTTGGTAGTCACTTTTGAAGTCATGTAGCATAATCCCTGACTTTGTTAATTGTTTTTATTCTGTTCTTGCCTTTTTATATAAATTTTAAAACCAGCTTGTCAGTGCTAAATAATGTTTGTTAGGATTTGGTTGGAATTGCACTGAGTCTATAGATCAACTTGGGAAATATTACTATCTTAACGATAGTATTGAGCTTTCCAAACTGTGAACTCTCTCTTCATTTAAGTTTTCTAGAATTTCCCTTTACAAGGTAAGTTCCCTTTGGTAGTTTTTAGCATGCAAATCATACACATTCTTCATTATATTTATACCTAAGTATTTTATATTTTGATGATAAGTAATAGGTTTTACCATTTCATTCTATAAGGGAAGCTTTGAAACAGAGGTTAAGCAGTATTTCCAGTGTTAGTTATTGGTAGAATGAGAACAGTCTTTTACTTACAAAACAAGTGTCGGCTCATGAGAAAATCCACTTAATTCAGATGAATTAAATCAATTCCATTTTATTACTTGATGTCTTTGTAAAAGATTATATATGTGTATGAGTTTATGATTTTCCTTTCTTGGACATGTCTTCTTTTAACTTCTAAGAACTAAGAATACAGTATTATTCAAGTGACCTGAATTTTTGTTGAGGTTCAGTCTTACAAAGACATACCATTTCAGCTCTCTTATGGTATGTGCCAAATTTTGGGGAGCTTGCTGGCTAGGTTTTGATGCCATTAACATAGGACTTTAAAGAATATCAGATGTTTGGTTGTTATTCTTGAGATCTTATTTGATTCTTGAGATCTGTTCAGGTTCTTACTGGCTTAGGGCCAATCTGAATCTTTCATTGTATTCATCTGTCATCTCATTAATATGTTACATATATCTGTTTGATTATTTCTTAATAATGTAATTGTTGATTTCACTTCTGGAATGAATTTTATAAAAAGAGAATTTGAAGATAAGATATTAGAGCTGAGCTTCCTTGTCTATCCAACTCGTACACGGCCGGCTTTGCACAATGAAATGGTGAATGTTTAACAGAAGTATTTTGGATGGGCATGTGTCTACATGCTGAAAGGAAAATCTGTTATGGACCATAACTTTTATACAAACTGATCAGCTGCCATCTGTGTACAAAGCACTGTGATCAGCAGAGACCTGTTTGTGCCACTGTGTAGACTGATAGCAGCAGATTAATTTAGCTGAGCTGTTCTCTAGCAGTTTGGTCACGAGGACATAGACACTACCAAAGTGTAGTCATCACACCACTCATCTTTGCTGATTTAGATTGTGGCAAGAGAGAAAAACTGCTTGCTCTCTTCACCCCAATACAGCTGAGGTAAGAGCCACCTTTTTTTCTCTGGAAGGGAAAAATGAGAGCAAAAGCAGCCTCTTTTTAACTTTTTCCATACTGTTTTGATTTAAATTTATTCTAGTATTTTCCATAATAATCCCTCAGGCCAGGTATACAGTTCAGCATCCCTTTGGCAGAGAGCAACTAGTTTGTAGTACAGCTTGGGTAAATTTTAATAACAAAATTATATTGCTAGAACAAAGCATTTGACCTTGAAGACTCAGAGGAGACAGACATTGCAGATTTCCCTACTTGCCCTTGACTTACAAGAGAGAAGATAATGAATTAATAGAAATTGATAAAGAGTGTCTGTCAGGCAGCCGCTGAGGTCATGAGGTTGGTATGCGGAAAGAGTGCCCATACAACATGTGAAACACATAGCTGCAGCCAGGAGAGGTGGGTGGGTCATCGAAGCAGTAAATTAGCCGTCAGATGGAATGTTGGCCTCTGTACAAGCTATGCCGTGCGCATGGACTCACTGGGAGAAAACACACAGGGAAATGGGGAGTGCTCAGTGCTGCAGAGAAAAGAGCTCCTATAGAAGATGACAGCATTATTGCTGTTAGTGGTGCTTCAAAGGTAACGAAGACAGTGCAGGTTAGATTTTTTTTAAAGGAATTAAAATGTTAGTAGCTTAAATATCTGATGTTTAGTACTTCTGTAGTAAAATAGACAACAAACTACTGAGGAATGAACGGGGGAACGGTACAGCTATAAGGCCTTCATATTGTATAATAATTTGTATCTTTTACTCTATTTTTATAAGTAGAGGGTAAATGTTAAGATTCACTCTGCAGAGGAGCAAACTTCTGTTAATTTGTATGGTGGTGATGGTTGTTAGAATGTTTCTAAGTGAGCCTTGGAAGAAATTTAGAGATGCATAGTGTGTGTTCAGTTTTCCCAATACTTCTGAAATATAAGCTGGTTAAAGTCCATGCTTTAGAAGCAGTTTGCAATTTACATACATACATGTAATCTATATATGCACTTGGTGTGTGTGAGATTTGTAAAATAGCTGTTACTTTTTTTGGGTCTAAACTAATGAGTATATGGGATCAACTTATTAAGAAAAGATTATATGTATTTTATGGAAAGTCTTTCCACCCACTTTCCTTTTATACTGACATTAAAATTTATTTTTTATATATTTTGCCAATTTTGGAGAATGGAATTGATGGCATCAGCAGTTACTTTTTAACTTTTCCTCCCTAATTTAATTGCCACTCTGCTGTCTGAAGACAATGTTATGTGATTGTTTTTTTGTTAAGTCCTAAACAAATGAATTGGTTTTGGTTTAGGAACATCAGTCCAGTCAGTTACTTCGATTTTTTAAGGAAGAAAATAAAATTTAGTAACTGCATATCATTTTCTGGAAACAGGAGTGTGAAAAATTGATATATTGGAGTATTATGTTTTTAATCATTTTGTAAATTAAAATTGCCCACCAGTATAATATCTCTTTGACTCCCGTGTATTCCCTCACTGAATGTAGGCTGACTTGAATAAGTTTACATTCCAATACTGAGAATTGCATTCCACTGGGTAGTTCTGACGTACAAGAAGAATGTGGAGGCCCATACAAAGGGCAAGCTTAGGGACACTGATAGAAGAGGCTTCTGTGCTCTGTGACTGCCTTTCGTGGAAAGCTCACACTGGCAGAAAGTGCTCTTGACCCAACTTGGGAGAGGAAAATGTGGTCACAGAAACTTCGGACAATTTGGCCTTACAACACCTGCAACACCCTGTCTGGTGTTTCATTGCCTATGGGTATTTACAAAAACTAGGTGAGTATTTTCTCAAACTTCATGTTGTGTGGGAGTCTTGAAGGAAAGTTTAATTTTCTCTATTTTATATTATATGGGAGACTACTTAGTAATTTTTTGTCTTCATATTTTTGGTATTACAAAGTCATACCATTTGCATCTGAAGAAATATTTAACTTAGTTTCAATTTTGCCAGCAATTTTAATTCTTAATTTTTAAATTGTTCTGTATAAAAACTTTAGCAGAAAATTTAATGGGAATGAAAGTCTGGATTATTATACTGTTTTTAGAGCAATCATTCCTTAGTCATACTGAGGGAGTACTAGCATTTAGGAATAATCTGTTTCATATGCTGCAGGTGGTCTTCTCAATAATCATTTGACTGTGGGCTTAATTTTTCTTTTTTTAATGGCAGGGAACTCACAGACTGACCAGAAGTGAACATGTATCACTTTTAGTTGTCATCTTGTGGTTGTTTAATACAAGATTATAAGGACATGCTGAAATTACATTAAGATTGAATAGTCAAAAGGCAAGATGTACAGTATATTTATGCAGAACAATTTAGAAGGGTTTAAAATAGACCATAACGATCACATTTTCATTCTGTGTAGAAGAAGAAGATTATCAGCATTCTTAAAACACATATACCATACTTATCCCTTCAATCACCCTCTTTTCCTACTTTATGACCTCTAACTAGACACCTCATGTCAAATGCTGGTGTCTAGTTGGAAAGAGCTAACATGTTTTTAAAATATTCAGGCTAACTCTCATTGATAATTGTTAACCTACATCTTTCTTGTTTCTGAAAGACAGCAATTCATATATATGTGTGTGTGTGTGTGTGTGTGTGTGTTTAATAGCGTGTCTTATATACAAATACAGATATACACACAAAGACTGAAAGTACTAAAAGACCAGAAATAACTTTTGAAAGATATTTTAATTCATAGTAGAAAAAATAAGCTTTGTATCTTTAAAAATTAAGGAGTCTGAAATTTTTAAATATCTTGTTTATCTTGGTATGTGGTATTAAGAGTTCCATTTCATAGAAGCAGATGGCCTACTAGTTGAAATTCTGGCAGTAGCTCCCTAAAGAGATTTGGTCTTTATAAATTTGACATTCACATCTTTGCCAGGGTAACCCTAAAGCTCTTTATGGTCATTTGCAATTTTGCTGAATTTGAATTGCCTTCTGAATTACAGTGCTGATTTGTGTTTTTCACTCAATTAGCCAGAGAGTGAGCCTGGCCATTGAGAATTCACCTCTCAATGAAACTCACTTCTAAACTTGTCATTGGGTTATAGCTGTTTGTGTACTTGTCATTCATGGAATATAAACTATTTAAAAAGAGGTACTATATTTAGGGAGTTTTTTGTAAACTCTGTATTGATTACCAAGTTTATATTGGTAATATTGATTTTATTATATGTCCATTGAACATTTGGAAGAGGAATAGATAGCACAGTAATATATATATGTGAGAAATAATATTAGGTAGTCATGCACTGTATAATGATGTTTTGATCAATAATGGACTGCATATACAATGGTCATCCCAGAAGATTATAATATGATATTTTTACTGTACCTTTCCTATGGTTAGATGTTTGGATACACAAATACCATTGTGTTATAATTGCCTACAATATTCAGTACAGTAACATTCTGTATGGGCTTGTAGCCTACAAGCAATAGGCTGTATCACCTAGCCTAGGTTTATAGTAGGCTATACCGTCTGGGTTTGTGTATGTATACTCTGTGATGGTCAGACAACAGTAAAATTGCCAAACAACATATTTCCCAGAACATATCTCCATCCTTAAGCAATGCATGATTGTATGTTAACATATATTATTACTCACACATATTATTTTGCTATGTGTTATATGTTGTATAATATATTCTCACAAATATTTATATGTTAAATTTAAACAAAGGTTTCTCACATGAATCATACAATATGTGAGAAATAATAGATGTTTTACAGAGAGAAAAAATAATGAACCTCAAATATAGGGTCATGTGTAAAAAATGAGATTAATGTTAGGGGAAAGAAAAATGTTCATGTAATTGACTTTTCCAAATTCTGATTTAAAATAAAGATTAAGGATCCTTAATCCAAAACTTTCAAATCCAGAATGCTCCAAAACTTGAAATTTTTTGAGCACTGGCATGGTACTAAAAGGAAATGCTCATTGGAGCATTTTAGATTTCATATTTCCAGAGCAGGGATGATCCACCTGTATATGTAAATATTCCCAAATCCGAAATAATTCAAAATCCAAAGCAGTTCTGGTTCTAAGCATTTTGGATAATGAATACTTGACCTGATTTCAATCATGTTTGTTTATCTTCTGCCCATCTCTAACTAGTTCTTTGACACAGTGTTTATCACTTCATTGTTCAATTATCATATAAAAGAGATAGGTTTACAGTTTTTCTGTCATCAAACATAACTTTTCCTTTGTTCCCAAGATTTGTTGTTTGTTCAAAGTAGAGATTCTACTTTTTCTTATTCAAGTCCCGAGTTTTTGCCAAGAAACCCAAATGTCCTCTTTTTTATAGTGTCTCTTCTAAGTTTTTTTATTGTGGTAAAAAAAATGTATAAAATGCATTTTAACTATTTTTAAATGTATGGTTACTTTTAAGTGTGTGTTACAGTGGCATTAATTACATTCACACAGTTGTGCAACCAGCAGCACTACCTTTTCTAAAACTTTTCTGTAACTCTGCACAGAAACCCTGAAACCATTACACTTTCCAAACCGCTTTCTCCAACCCTTGGCAACCTTGAATTGACTTTCTGTCTCTCTGAATTTGCCTATTCTAGATATTTCATGTAAGTCGAATCATGTGGTAGTTGTACTTTTGTGACTGGCTTGTTGTCTTTAATTTATGATTTCAAGGTTCATCCGTGTTGTAGCAGTTATCTGAACTTTATTCCTTTATACAGCTGAATAATATTACATCATGTGCATATGCCACAGCTTGTTTATCCATCATCCATTGTTGGACACTTGGGTTGTTTCCACATTTTGACTACTGTGAATAATGTTCAAGTGAACATTGGTGTACAAATATCTGTGTGAGTCCCTGCTCTCAGTTCTTTTTGATATTTATCTAGGGCTAGAAATGCTGTGTCATATGTTAATTCTATGTTTAGATTTTTGAGAAATCACCAAACTGTTTTCTACGGTGGCTGTATGATTTTACATGCCCACCGGCAATGCGTAGGGTTCCAAGTTCTCCACATTTTTTTTCTTTCTTTTTTCTTTCTTAAAAAAGGGAAATAGTATAAAATTGTAGCCTTCCTGGTATCTCATTCGCATCTGGCTTCAGGTGTGAAATGGTAACTTATTGTGGTTTTGATTTGCTTTTCTCTAATGACTAGATGCTGAGCACCTTTTCATGTGTGTATTGGCTCTTTGTGTATCTTCTCTGGAGAAATGTTAAGTCCTTTGTCAAGTTTACATTGGGTTGTCTTTTTGTTGTTTGGGAATTTTTAATGTATTCTCAATATTCAATCTTTATCAGATCTGTGATTTGCAAATACTATCTTTTATTCTGCAGGTTGCCTTTTCAGTTAATTGATAAGATCCTTTGATGCAGAGTTTTTAATTTTGATAAAATTCAGTTTATCTATTTTCATTCTCTTTTACTCATGCTTTTGGTGTGTACCTAAGAATCTATTGCCAAATCCAACGTCATGAGGATTTATTCCTATGCTTTTACTAAGAGTTATATAGTTTTAGCTCTTATATTTAGCTTGTTGATTCATTTTGAGTTAAGTTTTATGTATGGCATGAGGTAGGGGTCCAATTTCATTCTTTTTCATGTGAAATCCAGTAATCTCACCACCATTTGTTGAAGACTCTGCTCTTCTCCCATTGAACAGATATGGCACCATTGTCAAAAACCAACTGGTCAGTTATTTGCAGCAACCTGGATGAGACTAGAGACTCTTATTTTAAGTAAAGTAATTCAGGAATGGAAAACCAAACATCGTTTAAGTGGGAGCTAAGCTATGAGGATGCAAAGGCATAAGAATGACAGTGGACTTTGGGGATTTGGGAGAAGGGTGGGAAGAGGGTGAGGGATAAAAGACTACAAATTGGGTGCAGTGTATACTGCGTGGGCACTGGGTACACCAAAATCTCACAAATCACCGCTAAAGAACTTACTCATGTAGCCAAGTGCCACCTGTTCCCCAATAACCTATGGAAATAAAAAACTTTTTAAAAAAGAAAACATAAGGAGAAAAAAAAAGCCTGTTAATTTAACACTCAAACACAAAAAAATCAATTGGCCATTGAGGTACGAGTTTATTTCTGGACTCCCAATTTTATCCTTTTGACCTAAGTATCACACTGTTTTGATTACTGTAGCTTTGTTGTAGTAAGTTTTGAAATTGGGAAGTGTGAGTCCTCTGACTTTGTTCTTTTTCAAGTTTTTTTTTTTTTTTTTTTTTTTTTTTTTGGGCAAATTAGTTCCCCTTGAATTTTCATATAAATTTTAGGACCAGCTTTTCCATTTCTGTAAAAAAAGACCGGTAGAATTTTGATAGAGAGTATGTTGAATCTGTAGATCACCTTATGTAGTTTATTATAAGACTTACAAAAAACAGTGCTGTATTTGATAGTGCTAAGTGTCCATTTCTGACAGTGGCCTCAAGGAATAGGATATAATCAGATTTGGATCAGAATGTAGTCAATGGTTTAAAGCAATTCTAACCTGTTTCCGATTTTTTAATCAAGGATTTTAGGTGTACATTTAAGTTATCCAAGTTCTTCTTTAATTGTATTATTTCTAAGTTTAAAAAATGATTATTTTAGAAAGAAGTGAGGCTGGCTTTCGGCTGGTGTTAGTAGGACTTAATGAAATGTTATCATTATTATTATTTTTATTTTTGAGACAGAGTCTTGCTCTGTTACCCAGGCTGGAGTGCAGTAGCACAATCTCAACTCACTGCAACCTCTGTCTCCTGAGTTCAAGCAATTCTCCTGTCTCAGCCTCTTGAGTAGCTAGGATTACAGGTGCCTGCCACCATGCCTAGCTAATTTTTGTATTTTTAGTAGAGATGAGGTTTCATCATGTTGGCTAGGCTGGTCTTGAACTCCTGACCTCAAGTGATCTGCCCACCTCAGCCTCCCAAAGTGCTGGGATTACAGGCATGAGCCACTGAGCCCAGCCTATGAAATACTATCTGAACTTATGCATCTGGTCTTTTGGAAAGCCCTTTGGATTCCCTGAATTTTTTGTGAGAAACTTTTCAGTTCTGTGTTTTTCCCCTAAACTCTTCCATGGTAATATCCTTTTACAGATTTGATTTTCTATAAGGGTATATATTGTCATTATTGTTTTTAATTCTTTCCTTGTGTGTGTATCATTTCAAAGTTTGTCTTCGTTTATAATTTTGTGTAAAAATTTTGTTAATAATTTTATAAACTTTTTTTGTTAAAAATTTTTTTCTTTAAACAAATTTTTTATAAACAAATTTTATAAACAAATTCCTTGTGTATCATTTCAAAGTTTGTGTTTATAATTTTATTTGTGTAAGCATCTTGCTGTGTTAATCCATTCAAAGACTTCATTTTTGTTAATGACTTTTAACCGACAGGTGAAAACCTCTTGTTTAACATAATATTAAATACCTTGTGCATTTGATCGCTTTTTCAATGTAGAGCATTGCATTGTGCACACTGGTTCTTCTATGGCTTTCCTGCACTCACGGTCTTTATCAAATGTCTTGTTCTTTATTCTTACTGCTTTGGTTTTGTGTTTTACTATCTCAAAGTGCATGTGTTATTTGCTATCCTTAAGATTTAGCACCATTTTTTCCCTTCTAAGTAATCTAAAATACTTAAAAGGATTGTTCTTGATACCGTCTATGAGATACTTTATGTTCTGTGCATCTTCATCTAGTTGTCATTTTTAAGTCTCTGTACTTACTTTCTAGAGCTGAATTTTTTTCACAGTATTTGTATAGAACTTGGCCAAAGATTTTTGAAAATGTAAGTAATTACATTTACTTACTTTTGTTTATGTATTTATTGTTTCAGAGAATCAGAGAGCAAAAGCAAATGTAACTTGTGGACTTTCTAGCTAACATTTTTTCTTTTTTTTTCTATTGCTTTGTCTGTTTCTTCCAACCTTATAGCTTCTGGTTTGTGAGCTAAGCACATCATCTCTGTGAGAGAGCTCAGAGGCTTTGTCACTGATCAGGCCTAGTGTGCGTGCACGCTCATGACTTACTCTTTGGCTCCTTTGGGGCTGCTCTTCCTTTCTGCATTCCTGGCTGTGTTGGAAAAAAATTGATTGTTGAATAAATGAAGTAATATATTCTCCCTTGCTCACATGTGTTCTGTGTGCATCGCTTTTTCCATTCACCTCAATCAGTAAATTTATCTGATGAGGAGTCTGCAGTTTCTCTGGTTCACATCTTCATGATGGTTTGTAGAACTTGAGTCTTTTTGTAGTTGAAAGAGTTTCATCAGGCTCTAGTGCAACTGATTTTCTGAAAAACTCTCATGGATATATTTTTGTATAGCACATTTTAGGAAATGTAGACTTTTCATCCCCAAAGTAATAGTGTGCTAGTACAAGTAGAAGTGTGACTTCCTAGCCGTAAAGTTCTGTTGAACAAATGACTAATTAGTAAGAGGATTTACATCCTAAGTTCTGGAGTGGGGAAGATGGTACTAGATTTGGATACAAAATAAGTAACAGTCATATAGTTTATTTATGTGAACATTAACACCTTTTGTTGCTAAAATTTGTAAACAATTCTAACTTTTTTTAAATCAAGTATATGAACAGTGCATGCATTACAAACATTTATGGTTTTTTACTCTATTACATTTTTAAAAGGATAAATATTAGATCCCTATATTTATAAACTTATATAAGTCTGTAACCTGCCACATATTTTACTAACACATTGAGATTATTAATTTGTAGTGTTTAATTATAAGCTTCATTTTAAAAAATTAAATGGCAAATAGGTAGATTCAGAAACTGAAATTTTTGTGTATATTGAAGTGTTATGGAATTTCAGTTGTATTTAATTGTAAGCTGAAAGAAATGTTTAAAAATTCAGGTCATTTTAATTCCATGAGAAGTAACATGACAATAGATATATTATGTTGGTTCTGGCAAATGTTTTCATTTATAAAAAGTACTCTAATGTGTATGTTCATGTGGGCATATGCGTGTGTGTTTATATATATATATATGAATATTTTAAAAAGTTTTTCAAATATGTTAAACATGATGCTAGTTTTGATTTTCATAGAAACTTTTTTTTTCTTTTTTTCGAGACAGGGTTTTACTCTGTTGTCCAGGCTAAAGTGCAGTGGCACGTTCTGAGCTCACTGCAACCTCTGCTTCCCATGCTTAAGTGCTCCTCCCATCTCAGCTTCCTGACTAGCTGGTACTACAGACTTGTGCCACCATGCCTGGCTAATTTTTGTATTTTTAGTAGAGACAGGGTTTCACCATTGTTGCCCAAGCTGGTTTCGAACTCTTAGGCTCAAGAGATCAGTCCTCCTCAGGCTCCCAAAATGCTGGGATTGCAAGCATGAGCCATTGTGCCTGGCCAGAAATGATTTGGAAAAGGACTTAATTATCTTTAGCAATCAGATAATTATTATTAAGTAAAAGGACTTAAGTGATGGTCTAGTCTAACCTGATAATCTATAAACAAACAAAATTTGTCATATGATGTGGTCAAGATAGTTTGCTAGAGATTGCAGATGATAGAATGAGAATGTTGGCTTTTCTGTTTTCTTTCTCTTACATGACTAGGCTCCTAATACATGAATCATTGTGTATTACTATGATATAAAGAGGATTATAAACAGAACAAAAATTTCCATAGGAGTCCCTCACAGTGCCTAATTAACTTGGAAAAACTTGTTCAGCAAAATATTTTTTTGGTAGAATTTTAAAACTTTTTTTCTTAAAGTTTACTAAATATGATTACCAAAAATTTTAATATTAGGCCAGTGGTGGTTCACACCTATAATCCCAGAACTTTGGGAGGCTGAGGAGGAAAGACTGATTGTGGCCCTAAGTTCAAGACCAACCTGGGCAACATAGCGGGACTTCGTCTCTACAAAAATTAAAAAGAAAAGAAAAGAAAAGAAAAAAAGAAGTAGCCAGATACAGTGGTATGCACCTGTAGTCCCAGGTACTTGGGAGTCTGAGGCAGGAGGATTACTTGAGTCCAGGAGTTCAAGGCTACCGTGAGCTGTGATTGTGTCACTGTACTCTGGCTTGGGTGGCAGAGTGAGACCCTGTGCCTTTAAAAAAAAAAAAAAAAAAAAAAAAAAAGTAATGTTAACTGGAGGGAAAGATTTTTGGAGAAGTGAATGAGTGAGTGAAGTGTTAGGTTAACTGAGAGAGCTTCACCCAAATTCTCTGTTCTTGATTCTAGTTTGCATATCCCTATGTCAGAAATAATAATTCTTCTCCAATGTTAATGTGAGAATTCACCACAGACAAGGCAAAGGTGCTATGTCTCTGTTCACTCATGCAGAGTCCTCGGGAGGAATGAGCTTTTTAGTCATCTATCAACTGAAATCACTTTACCATAAAAATAAAGTCTTAAGTTGATTATCTTTTTCTGAAAACATTTAGATTAAATTGATTTGAAAATTCAGGAAAATAAATGCACTTTTTAGGTGAAAAAAATGTTTAACCTAAGCAAGTTAAGTTATAAAGAGAATTACATGTACATGCATTTTATACTTTTTTGGGATATTTCTGTAGTTTGCCACTAAGACATTTCTTGTCTCTACTGGAATATTGTCAAAGTTTACCTGAGGATGATTTAAAATAAGCTAACAGAAAACTCATTCATGTTAAATAATTCTCCTTTACTTACATTATTAATTTGAAAATATTATGTTAGAATTTTCCAGAAGAATTTATGACTGAAACTTAAGAATTTGAATGCTTTCTTGTCATTCTGCGTAAATTATTAAAGATAGTTCCCTTTCTCCAATGTGTACTTTTTCTAATTGTTTTTAATTTTTATTTATCTGGAAGTTTGGCTTATGTTCACAATTCACCTGAGATTGTCCTCATTGAATTTTTTTTATTTTTATTTTCTTTCTAGTTTTGGCAAGCGTTCTGCAGGAAGTTTTAGGCGTGGCTGTGAATGCATTGTTTTAGAGCCTTCTGAAATGATTGTGGTAAGAATATTTCTATGAGGACTATTTTTCCCCTAATAAATTGTATGAAATAAAGGCATTTTTACAGACTGCTTGAATACTGTATTTGTTGAATAGAAGATATTGCATATTTTCCATAACATTAAGTATATTTCACAACTTTTTATTATGAATTTGAGTTCATAATCATAATTTATTATTTACAGGATTCAATTAAATACAAAACAATTTTAAAAGGTACAAGTAGCTAAGTCTTTGTTTTTTGTACTTTGTAATTCACTCTATAGTAATGCCATTTAATTGAAATTTGGGGAGAATCTCTTGATTGCAGGATTTTAGCTCTCCAAGTGTTGATTGGAATGAGTGAGTTACTTTAAATGAATTACTAGGTTTGCTGGTGTGAGAACAATTTTGGAATCTAAACATGCCTCCATTGTGAATAATTGTGAGGACTAACCAAATGGAACTTGTGTTCACTGTTAATTTATTTGTCAAAGTTTCTAAGATTTTTTAAATGAGAAATTACTTTTTAAACAACACTTTATTTTTAAAAATACAAGAACATCATTTGAATTATTTCAAGTAATTAAAAGGAAATTTCGGGGACTATTACTCTAAACACTGTTGACATCTTTTCTCTTTTTTAATGGAATTTTGTGACTTAAAACATTTGTTAAGAGATTATATATAGAACATATTATTAAAATAGATACTAGCAACATAACTATTTTCCTTGAAGCTAAAAACCAAACCTATCATATTTTTTTCTTACTGTATAAGAATGATATTAACATAGGATAATATGTACCCTATAAAAAATTAGTAACAAAAATAAGTTGAGGTAAAAGGAGAGTTTCCCAGCTTAGACATTCAGTTGATAGTCTACTGTCCCC
This sequence comes from Aotus nancymaae, assembly GCF_030222135.1. Classification (NCBI taxonomy): domain Eukaryota; kingdom Metazoa; phylum Chordata; class Mammalia; order Primates; family Aotidae; genus Aotus; species Aotus nancymaae. Next base: position 8,107,744 of record NW_026988447.1, on the reverse strand, counting down.
ATCCAGCATTGTAGTTGGGAAGGAAGATCTTGTAAAGTAAATGATGACCAAATAAAGATGGTGATGGAAACTTTTATTCACATTTAGTAAAGTATTTGTAAACAATTCTAGGTCTCTTTTCAGAGAAGATATTGGGATTTTCCCTATGATGTAGGAGAGGAATTCTGTCAGAAATGAGAACTTCCTCATCAAAGCTACCAAACTTTTTGTAGAAGTCACTAAAATAATTGGTAAAATTTTACAAAATGTACTCAAGTGAGAAAGTAGCATAGTTATGAGTAAGGATTTAGGGTTGGGAAGAATGTAGGCAGATACATAGCACTTTGTAACAGTAGATAGTCTAGATACTTCCTTGAGATTTTATCCTCTATTGATGCTATTTTTAGATTTCTCTGAAGGATTTTTACTCTTTAAAATTGGGTGTTTTGTGCTTACTGATTATACACAAACTACTAGGTTTGCTGGCATGAGAACAGTCTTGTAACCTAAACATGCCTCCATTACAAGCAGTTGCGTGAGGAATAACCTAATGTAACTTTTGTTCTGTGTTATCAGCATTTCTAAAAAAAAAAAATTTTGTTTTTTGAGATGGAGTCTTGGCCTGACACCCAGTCTTGGCCTGATACCCAGTGCAATAGCACAATCTCAGCTCACTGCAACCTCTGCCTCCCGGGTTCAAGCAATTCTCCTGCTTCAGCCTCTCGAGTAGGTGGGATTACAGGCATTTTCCATCACACCCAGCTAATTTTTTGTATCTTTAGTAGAGACGGGGTTTCACCATGTTGGCCAGGCTGATCTCAAGCTCCTGACCTCATGATCTGCCTGCCTTGGCCTCCCAAAGTGATGGCCTAAAATTTTTTTAAATGAGGAATTACTTTAAACAACACTATTAATAAAAAAAGAAACTGAAGCTACGGGACGAAAGTAGAAAGAGAAACCCTTGCATAACCTACCAAAGCCATTCTGTTAGCAGTCCTGTTTGAGTCATTCAGGATTTGGAGGTTTTACAGATTTCCATCAGGGTTTTTTTTTTTTTTTTTTTTTTTTTTCTCACTTTGCTTAAGACAGTGTGGCAGTTGCCTTCACAATGTGTGGTAATGTATCTTGTGAGGTCTTTCACTAATAAATCAGTACAAAGACTGCTGAAAATATCCTTCCCTTTGAAACTACAGGAAATTCAAGAGTTACCCATATTGTCCTAAGTGGAACTGAAAATGCCTTCTCATAAAAGAAATGTTACTCAAAACCAATTAGTTCCAGAGAAGTTCAAAGACACTTGAAGTTTTAGTTTGTCCACAGATGTCTTTGCAAGATGATTGAATATGGGTTATCTGTAAGTTTCTTTCTATATCTAGTATTAATATGGAATGTTGTGTTTGGAGAAATGAAATTTTGGGGGATTTTATTTCAGGTGGACTATATGGATGAAAATGAAGAATATTTTCAGCGTCAAGCTTCCCATAGACAGTCTCGAAGGAGATTTAGAAAAATCAACCAGAAAGGTGAAAGACAAACAATTATTGACACTGTGGATCCTTATCCCATGGGCAAACCTCCTTTGCCTAGAGGCTATCACACGGTAAGTTATACAAGTATAATATTTTTATTTATTTCTAGTTGTCTGTTGAGGTTTTGTGAAAAGAATTTAAATTTTCAATTTTTGACAAATCTTTTTTCCATGATATTTATACATTAAGTATATACTAAATAGATTTTGCTGGAAACAAACATGATATGATTAGTTTTTAAGACATTGAAATAAGATGTCAACAGACTTTGCTAACTCCTTTATTTCTTAAATTGTTTTCTGAAGATCAGCTTTCGTATAATTGTCATTGGAATATTTTAAGTAGTTTTACCTTAATCTAACATTGTAGCCACCTCCTGTGCACTCCACTCTTCACTCTCAACCCAAATACCTGCTATCATACTTGTTTTCTATTTTAAAAATAGATATGTAAAAATTACCTTTTATAGTTTTTTATACCTTTTTGAGAATATCTGAGATTTATTTTTTAATGCAGCGAAGTAAGATAATTTGAAATAATGCTTTTTAAAATCTCAATGTGAAGATGCCCTGAAATATTTCTAATAGGTTCCAAGATTCTCTTAAAGGCAGGCAGACATAACCCAGTTGATTGTCATTTATGTCATAAACGTTGAAAAATAAACTGCTTTTTATGTTTGAGAAAACCAAGACACAGATAATGAGCGCTTTGTTCAAGATCTCAATAAAGTCATTTTAAAGCCTTATTTTTCTTATTCCTTTGTTTTTTCAAGAACAAAGTAGCTTAATTCCTGAGTATGCCGTAATAATGTGAAAAATCATTTATGCATATGCTATTAAGTGAGTGGTTATTTTATGTAAAATTAATTTTAAAATAAAAATAGATAATTAACAAATATTTTACTTTCCCCAGTTACTTTCCTTACCTTTTTCTTTCTTTCTGCAAATAAGTATAAATACAAAATGCATGGGGAAATGTATATAGACTTAAAATTATTTACTCAATTTTTATTATGTTTAAATGACCTATCTTATACCCACACTTCATATATTCTATTTCTCAGAGAGCTCTTTATATTTGAATACTTAATGTGGTTTTGACTACTAGCAACCTGCCTCCTCCTCTTGCTACCCATGAAGTATTTTAGTTTAACATGAATTTCATAGTTGAATCATTTCATTGAACTCATTTGGAAAGGATTGCTTTTTGCACCTCACAAAGACATCTTTGTTTGTCTGTTGGAGAGACTTAGTATTAAAAAACCATGAAAGGTTTTTTTGTTACCATTGTCCATAAAAGAAGGTAATATTTTTAGGGTTGATACAGCATTATGAAAGAAGGAAATATGTATTAAAAATAGTTACACATGTTAATAGTACAACACAGATAATATTTTAACCTAACATTAATATTAATTTTTTTCTGCTTTGGAATTGTTTTTCCAGATTAGTTTTCTAACTAAAATAATCAGTGGGAGTATGGATTATTTAAATGTAGTATTAAAGTTGGTTTGTTTGTTTTTATAGTCATATTTGTCACAGTTTAGTTGGGTGGGCCATTTAATAACTGTGTTTCTCCCCCCACGCCCCCAGTGTTTCCCCCTTTATGGAAAGCTTCATTCAGTTTCCTTAGACTCCCCTTTCATTATTTGTTTTTAAAAATGTATTTCTTCTATTGTTACAAGACTTTTTTTAGTTGATTTTTAAGAATGTCTTACCTAGCCAACAGATACTTTTAGGGAAAATTCAATACTAGAATGAAAAATTTGGCTTGATTACTAATGGATCATATACTGGTTTACTAATATGTGACATGTGGTATTAATTTTACTAAGTGAGTTAAGATTGGCAACAACATGATCATAAGGGTTGCATCCTTTTTGAGGTGTAAATGACATTGTAATTATATTTACTTATTAAATTAATACATAATTTTGATATAGGAAGATCGAAAAATTTTGTTTTGTATATATGATACCACATAGTAAAAAGAATTATATAGAAATTATTATTCTTTATTAGCCCTACGTCATACTCATTTATTCTTAACAGAAATAGTTCTCTTTGAAAGAAATTGGCTACTAGGGAAGGACTGAGGGTGAAAAGTGTATTTAGAAGAATTGCATGATCAACTTCACAGGTGATTTAAAGTGATTGCAAGTGCATTTAAAGTGCATGGCTAAAGAACATGGAAAGCATTATACATATAGCCGATTCTATATGATCATTCTTAACCTAATTTAACATTATCTTCATTTTGGCAAATGTAATATAGCATGTCTGATAATGTTCATCTTTTCCTTTCCTCCTTTATGGCACTCATTTCATTTTGGCTCAAAGGAATGCACTAAATCTCAGGTATTGTAATTTGTGTGTGGTCTCCTGACACTAACCCTAAGTTTATGTGTGAATTTGCACTGTTACTAATGAATTTATAATATTGATACGTTTTGCTTGTCCATGTCCTTTTGTATTTTGCCCTAATTTACTTTGAAACTGTCAGTGGTTTGGGTGGTAGAATAGGCTGCTTATTTGGATAGACCTGGGGATGGATTGTCCATGTTGAAGAAAGTATTCAAGTGCAAGCTACTTATTTTTAAATATGAATGGAGCACTTAAAAAATGAATGGAACAGCTAACCTGCTTTGCAAATAAAAAAATGAAAAGAGAAAGGCAGGCAGACATAAAGGATTTTTTTTCCTTTTTGTGTGAAAGCTTATGGGAAATTCATTAGAAACTTACATTTTAAATGTTATAGATGAAAACTTTAAAGTTCAGGAATCCCAATATGGAGAACATTTTGGGAGGCCACTGGCAAAATTTCAGTCAGATTTTTTTTTTAAAAGCTTAGTCAAAAAGAAAACAAAGTTTAAAATCTCTTGTATTTTCTTATTTGCACTTTATTTTTAACATGATTTCATGCTTTTATTTCATTCTACGTTTTAATTGAGGTCTGTATTAATCTCCTTGCTCACTTCTTTCATGCCAGTGCATGACTAAGTAATTCACTAAGTACTAAAGTACATGACTAAAGTACTGTACTAAGTACTGAAATCTATGATTTTCAGTGTGATTTCTTGAAGATCTAGATTACATTTGGGTTTATTACCAGGGAATTTTGAGTCAAGGAAGAAAAACTGATTTATCTCTAAAAACTAGTTGGTTAAGTAACTAGTAGCATTTTGTGGTTGTGTTTTATTACTGTATAGAGAAAATATAATGAATAATTTATTCACATTAGGGAATATCTATCATCAGTATATCTTTGGCTATTAGAGTAACTTTGCCTAAAAGTATGAATTTTATGTATAATTTTTCAAATTAAAATGAGGCAATTCCTTTATGTTCTGTACATACTCTAGAGAATACATGTAAGAATGCCACAGGTGGCATGATTGCTATATTGGTTTTTGAAAGCACTACTAATTTTTAAATGATGTGGTAAATCTAAAACATTTTTATATAATTAAAAAATTTTATGTAAGTTAAATAAAATTTAAAAATTGTACACAGTTTTTTGTACATCAGTGTTTTGAGCTTTTCTCTGGAAAGAGTATACTTAAAATATATATAACATAATACTTTAAAAGATAAATCAGTATGTAATTGATCTTCCTCTTTTTTGGCATAAATTACCAGTCTAATTCCTACTTAGAACAGGAATTAATTTAAAATGTGCACTGAGTTATGATCTATACCTTATGTACACTTCTTAAAATTAGATGTGTTGCAATAGTTTAAAATGGATTATAATGATTTTCTCCAGAAACCGTCCATGTAGTGTGTTTTTGGGACATTTTTCAAGGCAAGTGTGTGAGGTTTGCAGAAAGAATAGCATTTTAAAATACAGTGAGAAAGGAAGATTAGAGATGGCTTAGCATTTTCTTACATTTTGATGAGTTGAGATTGAGGCTGTATTTAAAATGGCTAAAAAATAATATTTAGCATGAATTTTCAGTCTTAGAGTGAGTAGATTATAGAGATAGGTAATAAGGTTCCTGGCAGAGGCTGGAAGATTTGGGGTCCGTCACTAAAGAGACTATCTTGGAACTTTGAGTGGTAATAGTTTACCTTATCTTCAGGTTCAGAATAGGGCAGGAGAAGAAAAGCTATGTCTGTTTTACCCATAGTTTCAAGCCTTCTCTGTATTGATCAGTAATTTATTCTAGAAGTTTGTGTGGGTAGGAAAATCTGAATTTCATAATAAAAATGGAGAGGAGAGGAAGGACCATTTTAACTTTTACCTTATTGGAGTGACGTGGGAAGCTGGTGCATTCCTCTTTCGTCATCTATTCCTCCTCTGTTTTTAATGAGGAAAAAACCCAGCTCTTCAATTTTCCTAGTTTGGAAAGAGAAAAACTATACAGAGAGATATTAGACTAAAGAGTGAAGAAAACTTGGCCAAACTGTAGAGGTTATGTGTCCCTACTGACATTTCATAATTTCCATCCTTCCTAGCCTGGTGGCAATGTGAAAAATGCTCTCCACACTTTAAAGTTCTCATTGACCCCACACCCCCACTCCTCCTTACTGAAAAATATGACTCCACTTTATCCAAATCTGAATCAGGAGAATTTGAACAGTGTTAATAAAACATATTTATAAAGTTTCAGTCAATGCAAAATTTTTAAAGTAATAAAAACTCATTGGTCATGTAAAAGAATATCTCCCACACATTTTATTAGTAGTCCTTTTCTACGGCGTGAATATACAGTCTAGAGTACTGTTTCATAAAGATACATTGAATTTTCCAGTAGATGAAGTTAATGTTCTTGGGAGAGAATGTGCAAAAGTAATAGAAAATATTACATAAAATTAATATAATCTAAGTTTAATGCCATATAATATTAAACTTTATGGAAATAATTTTTATTGTAGTCAGTGATAATACAATATTTTAAAAATGTGGCAGCAGTGTAGTAAGATTGATTCATATATGAGGCTTATGAAAATCAGTCCCAATATTAAAATAAGGCTATTATTCTGTATAGTACAAGACAAATTCTGTTTCTTACAATGGGTATGTAAGATATAACCATTCCTAGGATATATCTTATATATCTCTGAGGTCAATATTTTTCTCGAGATAGATTTAAGTTGGTTTCTCCTTCAGTTAAAGACTTCATGGTAGTTTTGGTTAGTTTCAAAAATAATTTAGTTATTGAAACAAATGAAAACATTACAGCATTTAGTTTCTGTTGTGCACATTTATTTGACATTTAGGCTTTTTGACTCAAGTTAATGTTCTTAAATTAGAAGTAGGCAGTATTTTTACTCATGTCATGTCTTTGCTTTGTCATTTATTATTTATTCAGTTTTTTACTGAGGTTTCCTTAGATTTGACTCAGTATTTGCTACTTAAAATAAGAGATATGTTTTGAGCAGTATGTAATGACTTATATAGCTAGTAAATTTCCTAGAATGTTTAAGGACTTCAGATTTTACCTTCAGTTCATACGCTATCACACCTGGCTATAATTAATATGATATTTACAAATCGGTTTATATATATAGATATGATATTATTCAAATACGGGGGAAATTTCTCAGTTATCTTAACATTTTTTTTCCTTTTAAAATTTAAATTTATGAAGCATTTGTTTGCTTAATTGGACCTGAAGCCTTGTCTTCAATATTATTATCAGTGTTTCTTTGTGAATTATAATAGGATGGAGTTTCAGGAAATTTGTGTATTTTAATTGTTGTATCATAGAGAGGAAAGCTCAGTATTTTTATTTATGTATTTTTGGTCATTTAACAAATATTTATTGAGTGCCCACTGTGTTTCAGGTCTGTCCCAGACTCTAGAGATATAAAAGTCTGCAACACAGACAGAATCTGCCCCCTTTGCCTTTATAGTCTCACAGGGAATACAGTTAAATAAATAGTACACACCCAGGGCCCCTAGAGGAGTCAGGGATGGTCTCCTGAACCACCCTAATGTCTTGGCTCAAATGAAAATATTTTGTACAGAAAGAATCTTATTTGTTCAAAGACTTAGAGTTTAAGTGGTCATAGGGTTTTTGAAAGCCATGTTGAAAGCTGAACTTTTTCATGACTGTAAGGAACACCAAAGAGACTGCAACAGAGGTATGGCGTACTGAGATTTACATTTAAATAAACTAATCTGGCTCCAAGATGCGATAGATTTTGGGGATAGGGATGGTAACCATCTCCCCAAGATGAGGACCACAATAATGGAAATGGAAGTAGTGGCAACTGGAGTAAGAATGAAAGGTGAGGGGTTTAAGTGGTATTCAGGGGAAGAAAGTAGAAATAATTTACATTTCAAAATAAAACTTTAGCTCTAAATCATTAATTGCTGATGATTTGCTTTATGGGCAGTACTTTCTATTTCAATAGTGTTTAATGACTATACTGTATATGAATACAAATACTTCAGTGAGAGTTTGAGGTAGACTAGTTTGAAGCAGATTATTCTTTAATCCAGCAAAGCTAAATAGAAATATAAAAACTGAATTAAGTAATAAAGAATGGAAAAGAGAGGATGTGGAGAGAGTGTTAGAGAGTGATAACCCCCCCACACACAGATTTTACTAAAATTTATTGTTTGGATGCCTGATGCTTTATATTTCATCAGAAGTGTCTTTGGAGAGTGGTGTCAAAAGTATCCTTTGCTTCTCACGGCCATTATCGGCAGATTTACTAGTTCCTCTTTACCCTAGATCATGTTGCATTTTAACATCCTGCAGAAAGCTCCCTGTGGAAAAGTCTCTGAACAATAGGTGGATGTAACAGTACTGTGCTGTGTGTGCTGCGATTTCTGGCAAAATGCAGCATATTAAAGCTGCTACAGTGGTCTCAACCTAGTTGCTTTGGTGGAACTAATTCTCTTTCTTGCAGTTATAATCGGGTATTTATGTTGACTTAATTTATATGGATTGGGAAATTGCACTATAGAGTATGTACAGAAATTGAAATGAAATCAGGAAATAATTTAAAAAATAAAATGATTTCTCATGCTATTAACAGCATACATTGTAAATTCATGCAAGGCAGTTGAGAATGGTATGCAGTGTGCTGTTTACCCAAGTATCAGCTTCTGTTGAAGGATGTCTATTTTTATATATTACATCATCTCTGCTACAGAACTCCGGTGTCCACTGGGATTTACTGTTCTTTCATTCCATTTTGAAAGAAAGCTTGTATTGATGTCATAATTGGACCCATCTTTTGGTTGCACTTGGAAATTGAAAGTAATAAGGGTGTTGTGTAGCAAGTCATGCAATGTTTCAAGCGATTTATTTGTCAAAAAGATCACTGCCACTTTGTCTTGCCTCTGCTTGTGAATACTAGTGGCTCTCTGTGCTTGTACATGTTTTAAATATACTTGGCTAAAATTTAGCTTTTAATTGCAACAGCGAAGATGCTTTTCATCTTTGACTGTTTGATTTCTTGTCACGTGATTTTTTTTTTTTTTTTTTTTTTTGGTCATGAGATTTTGCAGAGCTACAGGCTGATTGTAAAAATGTCTCCTTGGAAAAATCTACTTTGATATTCAGACCTATTTTCTGCCAGTGCTGAATTGATCTTTTTACAGTTATCTGTTGTAAGTTGTCTGTTTCACTGTTTGAAATATCAGGTGGTTGGAAATACCCTCTTTTGGTTTCGAATGCAGTTTTAAAACATTATTAACCTAAAGTGCCTCTCTGTTAGCTGGAAGATATAGTTGACTTCTGGACAAAACTCTAGCATTTTATGGAATGTATAGATGTTAGGTTTTAAATCACTTGTGAAAGAAAATTTTTTAATTATTTATATTAAGATAATTAAAATACCTAATAATGCTATACATATTTATGTATATAAAATTTCACCCTTATTTTCTCTGAAAAATTTAGTTAGTATTATCTATAGTACTTTAATAGTAAACTTTTTTAAAAAACTGATTAGGGACAAACCTCCACTTCTTTTTTTCAATAACAGCTTCTTTGAGATAGAATTCACATGCCATACAATTTTCACCTACTTAAAATAAGTTAATTGTTTTTCTTTTTTGGTTAAAGAAACCCAAATAACATTAATGTTACCATCATAATGTTTTTATGGTACAGCTCAGTAGTGTTAAGTATATTAGTAGTAAACTTTGGCCTGACTGAGCATATCCATTTCACAGATGTACCACCTAGCATCCTTTGTGATAATTAAAATTACTCATATTGGGAAATATGGCAAAAAAGTAAAATAAAATTACACATAGGCTAAAAAATAACCTTTAAAGATATTTTGGGAAAAAGTAATTGAAAATCTATTTTAAAAACCTTATTGCATAATTGTATTAGACCAATTTCTTATGGACTCAGTAAATGATCAGATATCCTCCCCTAACACCTTAAATCTTCCTTTTGTGTGGAAGACAGAAGACAACATATATGGTGCAGTGTATACTGCTCGGTTGACGGGTGCACCAGGATCTCACAAATCACCACTAAAGAACTTACTCTTGTAACCAAATACCGCCTGTACCCCCATGACTTAAGGAAAAAAAAATAATAATAATAATAATTAAGTGGAAGACAGGTGGTAGTTGGATGTAATATGACATATGGAATAGCTGGCGTAGGGGAGAAATGGTATGGCAGCAGAGTGGACCAATCTGTAATATGAATTGCTGCTTTGGAATAAATAGTAATTACAAAGGGAAATATTTGAGGATAAAAAAGAAAATACTCAGGGTGTCTTGATTCTTACTCAAATGTCTATGAGAATAGCGATGGTAATCTTTCATCTGTGATTTTGACACAATGCAGAAGGCATTTGAGAGTGTTAGAAAATAAAGTCAAAACCTCAAGATAAGTTATAACATTTCCCTTTCACCAATTATTGGCACACTTCTATATTTCTCTTTTTTTTGTTTTGTTTTGTTATTTTGAGACAGGATCTGTTGCTCTGTCACCCAAGCTGGAGTGCAGTGGCGTGATCTTGGCTCACTGCAACCTCCGCTTCCCAGGCTTAGGAAATCCTCCCACCTGAGCCTCCCTAGTAGCTGAGACTACAGGCATGAGCCAGCATGCTCAGCTCATTTTTGTGTTTTTTGTAGAGACAGGGTGTCGCCATGTTGCCCAGGCTGGATTCAAACTCCTGAGCGCAAGCGATCTGCCTACCTTGGCCTCCCAAAGTGCTGGGATTACAGGCACCCGGCATTATATTTCTTTATAAAAAAATTTTAAACTGAACCTTTTAAAAGCTGTTTGAATTGTCAGAACTTTTGGAACACTCAGGAAAGTTCTTAGAAAAGGATCATTTTGACATTTGTTAATTTATGAAATAAGCATATCCCTAATCAGCTGGGATGTAGAGAATACTTGAACATCATTGATATTCTTGATGTCCTTTACAATAGGCATTATTGAGGAGCACTTGACAGCTCAGTTTAAAAACTACTCTTTAGTATAAACCTTTGCCTAACTTTTAGTATTAACTTTGGTTAGAGTGAAAGAATGGCTAGCATTCTGCAAGCGGATTAAGTTGTCAGTCAGAGGGTTCTGCTGAAGTGAGTGTAAACAGGAAATCTAAGGACAGTTGATAACTGTGCATTCTTTCACTTCAGCTAAGAGAGGCCGATTGTTTTCTAGTTGCAGCAGTTTTCAGTTTCATCTCTGGACTCCTTTAAACTTCTAAAATTTTACCTTGGCTCTAGTGCGCTTTTGTTTCTATTATTTACCATATTAGATATTGAAACAGAATAAGTTTTAAATATGTATCCATTGATTAAAAATAGTAATAAACCTATTACATATTAACATGAGAGTTTTCAAGGGGAAAATGTTTCATAAAACAAAAATTTATACGAAGTATGATAGTGTTTTATACTTTAGCAAGTATGTTTACTATTGATCTAATAGACAGTTGGATTCTTATGTCTGTATTTAGTCTGTTGTGATATGCTGTTCTGGTTGAAGTATGTAAAGTATATGAAGAAAATCTGGCTTCACATGCATAGATAGTTGGAGAAGGGAACAGTTTTTTAACAGCTTTCAAAAATAATTGTGGATGTTCTTTGAAAGGCTGCACCAAAATTCAACCAGTAGTGGTTTCTGAAAGATTAGTTGCAATGAAGAATTTAAAACCATGTTAGTGAACTTTCCTTATTCTCTTTTATTAAAACCAATTGGTCTTACTTGCACATTGAAAGGATCTTTTTACTTACGCATGCTTTTGTAACATCATGCATTGGTCACTGGGTTAACCAGTTTTCTGAATTTTGGCCCATTATACAATATAACGAAAAATCACATTTGTTAATATCACCGCAGGTCTCATAAAGAAAGGGCTTTAATTATTAAAAAGCTGCCAAACTTAGTCTGTTAGATATGTTTTTCAAAATTCTTTTAGTTAAAACTTCAAATTTTATCATTAGCAAAGTACTATCAGCTGTTTTTCTTCAAGTGACAAGCTCATTTTGTTCATTTTTAGAAAATATCTGCCAGATACCCAAGTCTGAATAACCATAGTTTTTTTTTATTTGTCCTTTCAAATAAAAATGTTTTTCTGTGAAAAAAGGGGCTAGTTCACTCAGAACTTAAATAATTGCGCATCTTTTCCTTGACACAACCATTGTACATTGTAACAAAAGTGCTTTGTGCAAACTTCTCACTTCATCATACAGAATATTAAAAGGACTTATACTAATAGGTGGAGATTTAATGCAGTTAATTATTACTGCTTTATCTAAGACACTTTAAAGTAATACTGACATTTTCTTTTTTTGCCACCGTGAGTGGTGGTAAAGAATACAATGACCATATTGGTAATACAGAGGTTACACAATAGTAGGGATGCCAGTGTTTTGATATATGCTAAGATATCAGTCAGGTTGTATCCATTTTTGCTTTTGCATAATGAAACAAAGCATGTAACATTTTAGTGTCATAATGAAAACATAGTTTGACTTTATGAACTACTTAAGAGTCTTGGGGACCTGAGACTTCGTGAACTAGCCTCTTACAGGTTTGATTCACTGGTTCTTCAGATTTTATTTGCATTGTATATTAGTCAGAGTTCTGCAGAGAAACAGAACCAGTAGAGTGTTAGGGGAAGGAGATGTTAAGGAATTGGCGTATGCTATTGTGGAAGCTGACAAGTCTAAAATCTGTACCTAATACAGCATGACTCTTTTTTTTTTTTTTAGACAAAGACTCGCTCTGTTGCCCAGGCTGGAGTGCAGTGGCACAATCTCTGCTCACTGCAACCTCTGCCTCCTGGGTTCAAGTGATTGTCCCACCTCAGTGTCCCAAGTAGCTGGGACTGTAAAGCACGTGCCACCATGCCCGGCTAATTTTTGTATTTTTATTAGAGACAAGGTTTCATCATGTTGGCTGGTCTTTGAACTCCTGACCTCAGGTGATCTGCCCGTCTCAACCTCCCAAAGTGTTGGGATTACAGGTGTGAGCCACCACGCTCGGTCAGCATGACTCTTAAAATATAGTCATATGCTGCATAATGACATTTTTGTCAATGAAGGACCACATATACAACAGTGGCCCTGTAAGATTATAGTACAGTATTTTTACTGTAGCTTTTCTGTGTTTAGGTATGTTTACATATACAAATACTGACCATTGTATTACACTTGCCTATAGGACTCAGTACAGTGACATGCTGTACAGGTTTGTCACCTAGGAGCAATAGGCTATCACATAGAGCCTAACTAGGTGTGTAGTAGGCAGCATCGTTTAGGTTTGTGTAAGTATACTCCATGATGTTTGTACAAAGACACAATCACCCAATGACGCCTTTCTCGGAATGTATTCCTTGTCATTCTGTCATTATGACGTGTGACCATTTTTAAAACTTTCTTCTCAAAATTCCCCTTATATTATTTCTAGAATTCTTCACTTTCTTTTGCTCTGTTTTGAATATATAGTGTATTTTTTTAACTGATGCCTTTGTGCCCTTTCATTCTTTTTCTTTGTCCTTGTTCTTATGTTAAAACATTAGTGGCCAGTTTCCCTTGTTATCACAAGGTGTGATTGACAACTCATGACTCTACTCTGACATTCAAAATGATTTCAGTAATCAGCTACTATAAAGCCAAATAATTGTCTGAGGGGGTACAGCTGCCTTTGGAAAGGCACTGGAAGTGTTGTTGTCTCTACTCCTCAAATTTGAAATGGTGGGTCTCCCTTGGTGAAAGCTGAAATGACCACATGAATAGTCTATGTGATAAGGTGTCACCATAGGTTTATGCATTGTTTCTGGGTAAGTTTTTTCTTTAAATAGTTGTCTTGTTTTCTTCCATACTGTGTTTTTACTTTTATTGTAAATACTATGTTTTGTAGTACTTTGATTGTATTATTAATATCTTGTTAGTTTTGTTTTTAATCTTAAAAGTTCACTGGATTTAGTGATATATACTTTTAAATTTTGGCTGAACAGATTTTAATTTTGCTTATGTATTGGAAAAACTTTTTACTTCCTATAAAACATAAATTGTCCAGAAAACAGGTTTTATTATACATTTGCTCTTAAGACAGTCTTTTAGTAAGCATTTCATAGATGATCAGTACATTTTGTTTATGTCTAGCATATTGTTTAACTGACCAACATGATTTCTGAAGTTCATCTCTGATTTCTTTTTTTAATTTAACTTAAAGTTCCAGGATATATGTCCAGGATGCGCAGCTTTGTTACATAGGTAAATGTGTACCATGGTGGTTTGCTGCACCTATCAACCTATCATCTAGGTATTAACTCCATGTATTATTAGCTTTATTTATCCTGATGTTCTCCCCACAAACCTTCCCAGGCCACAGCGTATGTTGTTCCCCTCTCTGTGTCCATGTGTTCTCATTGTTCAGCTCCGACTTGTAAGTGAGAACATGCAGTATTTGGTTTTCTGTTCCTGTGATAGTTTGCTAAGGATAATTATGGCTTCCAGCTCTGTCATTGTTCCTTTTTATGGCTGCAGAGTATTCCATGGTGTATATGTAACACATTATCTGATCTGTCATTGATGGGCGTTTGGGTTGATTCCATGTCTTTGCTGTTGTGAATAGTGCTGCAGTGAACATGGGCATGTGTGTTTCTTTATAATAGGATGCTTTATATTCCTTTGGGTATATACCCAGTAATGGTATTGCTGGGTCAAGTGGTATTTCTGCCTTCAGGTCTTTGAGGAATTGCCACACTGTCGTCCACAATGATTGAACTCTTTCATAAAAAATATACTCACTCTCAAAATACTCTTTTATTTAGAATATGCTCACTCTCAAACTACTCTTTTATAAAAAATACAATCATTCTCGTAGTATTCTTTTATATAGAATATACTCACTCTCAAAATACTGTTTATAAAATATATATACTCACTCTCAATGTACTCTTTTGTAAAAAATATACTCACTCTCAAAGTACTCTTTTATTTAGAATACACTCTCTCTCAAAGTACTCTTATTTTAGAATATACTCACTCTCAAAGTACTCATTTATTTAGAATATACTCACTCTCAAAGTACTCTTTCAGAAAAAATATACCCTACCAACAGTGCAAAAGTGATCCTTTTTCTCTGCAACCTTGCCAGCATCTGTTGTTTCTTGACTAATAGCCATTCTGACTGGCATGAGATGGTATCTTATTGTGGTTTTGATTTGAATTTCTCTAATGATCAGTGATGTTGAGTTTTTTTCATATGTTTGTTGGCTGCGTGAGTGTCTTTTTTGAAAAGTGTTCATGTCCTTTGCCCACTTTTTAGTGAAGTTGTTGGTTTTTTTCTTGTGAATTTTTTTTTATGTTTCTTGTAGACTCTGGATATTAGACCTTTGTCAGGTGGATAGATTGTAAAAATTTTCTTCCATTCTGTAGATTGTCTGTTCACTCTGATGATAGGTTCTTTTTCTTTGCAGAGGCTCTTTAGTTTAATTAGATCCCATTTGTCAATTTTTGTGTTTGTTGCAATTGCTTTTGGTGTTTTTTCATGAAATCTTTGCCCATGCCTATGTCCTGAATGGTATTCCCTAGTTTTTCTTCTAGGATTGTTATGGTTTTCAGTTTTACATTTGTATTACTTCATTTTCACACTGCTGATAAAGGCATACCTGAGACTGGGCAATTTCCAAAAGAAAGAGGTTTAATATAATTGGTCTCACAGTTCTACGTGGCTGGGGAGGCCTCACAATCATGGCAGAAGGCAGGAAAGAGCAAGTCACATCTTACATGCGTGGCGGCAGACAAAGAGAGAGCTTGTGCAGAGAAACTCCCATTTTTAAAACCACCAGATCTCATGAGACCCATTCACTATCATGAGAGCAGCACAGGAAAGACCGCCCCCATGATTCGATCATCTCCTACCTTGTCCCTCTCACAAAACATGGGAATTATGGGAGCTACAAAATGAGATTTGGTTGGGGATGCAGAGCCAAACCATGTCAACATTTAAGTCTTTAATCATCTTCAGTTAATTTTTGTATAAGATGTAAGAAGGGGCAGTTTCAGTTTTCTACATGTGGCTAGGCAGTTCTCCCAGCACCATTTATTAAATAGGGAATGTTTTCCTCATTGCTTGTTTATGTTGGATTTGTTGAAGATCAGATGGTTGTAGATGTGCAGTCTCATTTCTGAGTTCTCTATTCTGTTCCATTGGTCTATGTATCTATTTTTGTAACAGTACCATGCTATTTTGGTTACTGTAGACTTGTAGTATAGTTTGAAGTCAGGTAGCTTGATGCCTCCAGCTTTGTTCTTTTTACTCAGTATTGTCTTGGCTACATGGGCTCTTTTATCACTGTTTTCTTGTTTCTTTTCCTAGCGCATTTAAAGTCTTGGGGGTCATGATAGAATTAATGAGTGAATGCATTTGAAGTCTTAGGGGTCATGATAGAATTAATGAGTGAATTCCTTTATTAATAATGTGAAATGCTACTCTATGACACACCTAGGTAATGTAATCTTCCATGAATATGAACTATCTGGCGAGTTGTTAGCAATTCTAACAATGCTAATCTAATACTTATAATTAAATATTCTAGTATTATCTTTGGTTTTTAAATATCCACATAGTAGTAACTGATAGTTTCAAAGTGTAACTAAAATATGAATAGTAAAATGCTCTCCATGTCTTTTAGACCTGCTAAGGAAAGGGAGAAATTAGATGTGTATTGGGCTTTGTTTGTTTATTCGTTTATTTATAAAAAGGAATACTGAATATTATCTTAAATTCATGTGGCTGTATCAGTAGGCTCTTTTTTTTTTCAATAAAATATTTTAGAAATTTTTGTGTCATTCAAAGTATTTTCTATATTGAGATGGTCTTCTATATTTATTTATTTTCCAGGCAAATTTATTTGGAAGCATTTCCTGTCTGGAATGTATTTGATTACAACAAAAGGGCAGGCACAATTCTATTTCTGGTAGTAAAGTCCATTGATTAATGCATCCATTTATAATTACTGTCACTTTCTTTTAGAAAGACTACTGAACCATTTTGAAAACTTATGCATTTTGATATTATTTCCAGACACTAGATTTTTTTAATGAAAATATATTTGTTAAATATTAAATTTTTGAAGACTCAATAGGGTCTTTGAAAGCATATAGTATCTTTATGCCATTTTGTATATCCTTTGTATGACAGATAATATAGATCTCAGCAATACTGTGGTTATATCATGTTGATATCTTTGGATCAAACTTGCAAAATTAGAATTATTTAGTATTTCTAGGAGTGGCATTATAGATCTTCCTGATTTAACAGGTCTATACCAGGATATCAGCATAGGATCTTAGTCCCATACAGCTGTACAACATTAATTAATGGGTTGGCCGAAGCTTGAATGAGGCTGACTTTTCAGAATATTTTAGAGAGAATAAAATTGACGCTTATTGAAGGTTTGTGATATACCAGTCTGCTAGATGTTTACTCATGTGTTTTGACAGTGAAACTAACCCACAGTTCTGTATTTTCCTATCAGTAGATAAGCATACACTGGGCAAAGAGGTTAAGGAACATGTTCAATGTTCATGGTCACTCAGATAGTAAATGAGCCAAACATAGGTCTTTGCCATTCCCAATCTATGAAATTACTAATTTTTTAAAGTGAATTTAACATATATTGCTTTTTATGTTATCTAAACTTAAACTAGTGCCCAAAGGAGATACATATCAAATAATTCAACCCCTTTAGAAGTATACCATTTTAAGTGCCTTTTGAAGAAAGCGTCTGGGGCACAGAATGTTCAATGTTCAATAATCAGAAGTGATGACTGAGTTACATTTGCAGCAGTTGTGGACTTTGGTTGATTAAGCAGTTTTTATTGTTACAATTTAAGTGTTTTTCCTTTTCTGACCATGCATCTCTCATTAATAAAGCACAGCTGTATTTTTTTTCTTTATAGCCTTTCTAGCTTCATTCCAATACCAGGAATAAGTTATTACTAGTATGCAGTACCATTTCATAACAAAGGGATGACCATGTAACTAGTGTATTTTAAAAGTTAAGTTCACTAATATTATAATAAGGAAAGCCAAAATCTTGCTGAAAGATCTTTTGTAGGTATGACTCTTTAATGACAGTAGAAAGGAGAATATTAAAATGCCCCTTACTTAAAAAAACAAAAATATTAGGCTAGGTGCAGTGGCTCTCACTTGTAATCCCAGCACTTTGGGAGGCTGAAGCAGGCAACTTGCTTGAGCTTAGTAGTTTGAGACTAGCCTGGGCAAAATGGCAAAACCCATTTTATTTCACTAAAAAATGAAACAACTTACTTACAGTTGTCTTAAATTATTCATAGTTTTAGAGGTGAAAAAAACCAATCATAAAATTGTGTGCTTCTCTACCAGAATTTGGAAGTGTTTTGGTAATATTTAAGAATATTGAAAAAATATAAGTAAAAGAGTTTTTAAAAAGTTCTATAAAACTTACTAGTTTTATATAATCCAGTTATATATAATTTGAATAATTCAAATTATTATTTAAAATCATCTCTCTCTAACCCATTTCTAAGTTTGGCAACTTTTAATTTTTTTTTTAAAGTTTTGCAGCGAGATCTAAGTATAGGCAGCTTTTAATTTTTAAGTAAGGACGTTAAGAAAACTTCTAAATTTTGTCCAGTTATCACATGATTTGTTTTGTTATTATTTATTTATTGTTTAATTTTTTGAGACAGGGTCTCAGTCGCCTAGGCTAGAGTGCAGTGGCACAGTCACGGGTCACTGCAGCCTTGACCTCCCGGGCTCAAGTGATTCTCCTGCCTCAGCCTCCTGAGTAGCTGGGACTACAGGGTGTGCACCACAACGACTAGCTAATTTTTTGTAGAGATGGAGTTTTGCCATTTTGCCCATGCGTCTCGAACTCCTAAGCTCAAGCGATTCGCCTGCTTCAGCCTCCCAGAGTGCTGAGATTACAGGTGTAAGCCACTGCACAGCCTAATTTGTTTCTTTTTAACTAAGGAGCATTTTAATATTCTCCCTCCCACTGCCAAAACAGAAAGACAAAAATCTTGGAATTAAGCAGTTATTACCAGGAAATCTTATCTCAAAATAGCTTTGTTTCCATTCATGTAGTGTTTCTTTTTCTGTGATTCTATATTATATCACCCTTTCTACCCCTGTTTTCCTACCAGCTGATGTTTGGTAACAGGCCTGTTAGATAAAGGCCACCTTAAGAGTGTGAAAGGATTTTAAGAATCTTATGGCTGAACTACTTAATACAGTTTAGTTCTTTTCTATAATCACTAACAGTCAGCCTCTACTTTTAAGGTTTTTTGTTTGTTTGTTTGTTTGTTTTCTTTTTTTAACTTTAAAGATCAGATTTATTTGGAGAAAACAAAAAACCCACAACCCAAAGGATGGGATTTTACATCTCAAGACATCTCCCAGGTAATAAGTCTACAGATTACAAATCATTTTCATAGAAGATATTTTTGTACAAATTTTACATGTATTCAGGAGAGGGACATTAACCAATCCCCGTTTATATTTTAATGGGGCAAGGTAGGGGAGAGGGAAAAAGCGTTTTGGATACAACTATTTGGAAGGAGAGTAGACACGAAGAGGGCAAACCCTAGCTTTTCATTATCTACAATCAATGGTTTTTCTTTAAAAAAAAAAAAAAAAAACCTTTCAATCTTCAGTATCTCTTTAAAAGCCCACTTCTTAGCTACTGGCCAATTCACACCAATTATTTAAATTCACTTGGTACACACCTTTGTCCACTGGGTAAATTATATTCATTATGCCCACTGCTGCAGCACGCATAAACCAACACCCCCGCATGGCTGAACAGGACCTAGTCTAGGGCTGATGGGAGAAGGGCTTGCAAACCAAGATCAAGGTGTCATTTCTCCGCTAATACTGTCTACCAAGCTGATTCCTACAAAACTGCACATAAAAGCAGGCAAGTTTAGCTACTGTGTTGCGAGAGAAACCAGGACCTTGTTAAAGAGTTCTCTCTATTACTATTTATTCTCTCAAGGGAAGCTTTAAAAAAAAAAAAAAGAAAAAGAAAACACACATTGGTCTGACCACCTCATAAATCCAGCAAGCACTGGTGTGGCATTTCAGTGGAGAAGGAAACTTGGGGTGGGGAAAAAACTCAAGGTTGTAAGAAACGCTCCCAATTTAACTGTCCCTGTTCCTATTTATCCATCTTTATTTACCACCCAAGATCATCCATTATTCTAGAGCACTCTGATCTATAAAAGGGGTCAAAGCATCAGGAGTAGACAAGGAGTGAGAACCAAAAGACATCAAGATTTGCTTGAGAAAAGCAGTGATTCTTCCTTTCACAGCTCTCCATGACTGAGAGAAAATGCCCAAGAGGTCATCTATGTGACTTAGAGACAACTTTTGGGGAGGCTGAGAGGAGCATGAAGAACTTTGTGACAAGAGTCTAAATTTTTTCAAGGTTTCAACAGAATGTAGATATATTCAAACTTTCAAAAAGGACGGTGCTTAGAAAGGGTAAAACCAGGACACAAAAAACACTGGGAATTACGACCCCCAAGTGCTTCCGGCTCCAGGAAATAACCATTCATGTTTGTTGGAGGTCACACAATTTTCCCCTATTACCTGGTGCAAAATGACTCATCACCTCTCAAAAGCTTCTTTTCAAACCACGATTTTCCCATCTGTTTTGGTCCAATGCAGTCCCATTCTTTATGATCTATAGACTCACTCCCAACTACCCCCTTGGGGGGTTAAAAAAAAAAAGGAATTTCCCCTAGGCTGGCCCCCAAAACTCAGAATTAAATATGAGGAGGGGCTGGCAGCCTCCTGGGAACTAAAACAACTTGAGGCTAAATCTACCTTTCCTAGAGTGGAAAATTTATTCAGATAATGTTTGAGAATTCATATATGCCACAACAGGATAAAAACCGAAAGGTAGAAATCTCACACTTTTCCTTATACCTCCCTCCCCTACTGCCCAACCAGATTCCAGATGTTTTATCACTGCCATTACCATAATGCACCACATAATGCACCACAACTTTTCCACAAAAAGCTATAGTCTCTCTCTGGCTATATTGGTGATTCTCCAGTTATTTCAATATTTTAAAGGCTGCAGCAGCATGCAAAAGAATTCCATTAAGAAAAAAGGTAAGAAAGGTCTCCAGGAGATGGTGAGTTTTATTTTGTCTTGTCCGGATAGAGGTTTGATTTGCTCTCGAATGTTCCAGGGTGGAGAAAAATTACGAGAAAGCACAGGATGTTGAGGTCTATTTGGCATAATCTTCTCCCTCGTTTTCATCTTTACCATCAACGGAGAGAGCAGCATACTTGCTTGCAGAACTGAACATGGAAGCTGGATTTTCCTCAGGTTTCTTTGGCTCAGGTGCAGATCTGGAGTCTTGATCCTTTTTGCCATCTTTCCGATCTGACTCCTTCCAGTGGTCTTTGTTCACTCCGTCTCCTGGACCACGGCTAGAGTTCCCAGTTTGGCCTTTTGGGACGTTCATCCCATCTATTTTATTTTCATCTTTCCTGGCTAGTCCTTCCTCAGATAGTTGAGCTGGAGCCACTTTGCCCCCACCACTTGTAGGGGACTGCTGCTCTGTGTCTGAGCTCTGAGATCGAGCAGGAGGGTTAGAACTTCGCTTCACCCAAGCATTCTCCTTTGGTGGAGGGGCTGGCATTACCTTTAGGGGCTGATCAGGTTTGGGAGGTTTAGAAGTTGGAGAGTGACAGTCTTCCTCCTTACTGAGTGTTTCATTTTCTAGAGACTTCTCACTCTCTCTCCTTCGTGTATCCTGGTCTGACTTACTTCTGCCAGATATGGCGGAGGTCCCAGTCTGTGACGACTCACTTCTTGTCCTCGACCGTTCTCGTTCCTGAGTTTCTTCACTCCTCCACCTTGGGTGTCTCTCCCGAGGCCATCTTTCTAGTTTTGGCTCATCCAGCTGACGCTGCAACTTCTCTTGTTCCTTCTGTAGCCGTTCTTCTACTTCTCTTTCTCTAGCAGCTGTGTCAATGGGTTTTGCCCCTCCAAAGATAGAAGCAGCTCGACTGGACTGGGAGGTACTAGCAGAGGAATCGTCTTCCTTAGGACTACTCCAAGGCTTTAGATTCAGTTTGGGTCTTTGGGGCAGACCTCTGTCATCACGCCTATAATCATCCCGAGAGTAATCATCTCTGGAGCTCCATGACCGATCATCCTGTCTGTCATATCAGTCTTCATAGCGGTCCCCACCTCCTCTGTAGTCATCATCCCTGCGGTATCCACTGCCAAATGCTCTTCTGCCACTGCCTATCCGGGAGTCATAGCCTCTATCATAGTCTCTGCTGTCTCGGTCATCATAGCGATCCTGGCCGCCATATCGATCCATATCCCGGCGAGGGCCATCACGGTACCCATCCCGATACCCATCGCGATACCGGTCTGATTCATAATGATCTCGATACTTGTCTCCAAAGCTATCATCACCTCTTCTAGGAGGGTAATCATCAAAGCTGTCTGTGGCAGGACGAGCCCTCCAGTCTGTATATGTTTTGTCAGAATCCCGATTTCTGTCAAGGACAAAAGAATGATCGTCCCTGTCTTTATCCTGTGCTTGATCAGCAACGTCCACTCGAATTCTCCTGTTACCTAGAGACTCTTCATTGAGACTCAGGGCACTAAGCAGGGAATCCAGGTCCTCAAATTCGGCATAACCAAAACCTTTCAACCTCTCTGGATTGCTGGGTTCACGTGGTAAACGCACTGCACTGATATTTAATCCTCTGAAGAATTCCTTAATTGACTCTTCTGTCACATCATAGGGTAGGTTCCCTAGAAAAGCAGTGTAGGGTGGCGATTTGGGAAGACAGGTCCGGTCGATATTGGGTTCCCGAGCAGCCCGTGGAGCAGTGGGAAAGATGGAACAGTCAATTGGAGGCGCCGTATACACATCGTCATCATTACTGTGCCAAGTTGTTGAAACATCTCCTTCCAGATCATCCGTTTCATCAGCCCAGCTGACTGGTTTGGAAACATAAGTGCTTCCTCCACCAGTCCCCCATCCTCAGCCAGAAACTCTGTAAGGGAGATAGTCTTCCCCTTCTTACTCTTCTTTTTTGCTGAGGCCACCATGTTAGGAGAGGGAAAGAGAACCACTTTTAAGGTTTTAAAATTACAATTAGCATAGGTATTTGAGAGGTAGTCTTTTACAGAATGAGTGTGAAACTTGTATCCCAGTGCCTGGTATAAAGTAAGAACTTAGTAAATCCTAACATTTATTATTCATTATAGAAAAAAGTTACTTATAATTTTTTTTTTGAAACAGAGTTTCTCTCTTGTTGCCCAGGTGGGAGTACAATGGTGTGATCTTACCTCACCGCAGTCTCCACCTCCCAGGTTCAAGTGATTCTCCTGCCTCCTGAGTAGGTGGGATTATAGGTGGCAGCTAATTTTTTTGTATTTTTAGAAACGGGGTTTCTCCATATTGGTCAGACCAGGCTGGTCTCGAACTCCCAACCTCAGGTGATTTGCCACCTCAGCCTCCCAAAGTGCTGGGATTATAGGTGTGAGCCACCGTGCCCAGCCAGGAAAAGGTTAGTTATTAAGAAACTCTTGAACTTAGTAAATCCTAATAGCTGTTATTTATTATAGGAAAGGGCTAATTATTAAGAAACTATTATGTTTAGCTGTAATCTGTCTCTCCATAATTGTAGTTCATGGTTCTAGGTCTCTCTTAAAGCAGCGCAAATGAATATTAATATTCCATTTTTATATAACTGTGTTTCAGATGTTTACAAAGATCCCACTCTTTAAACCTCTTCTACTGTGTTAAATATTACCAGCTTTTTGTAGCTTTCCTAAACCAGTTACTGCTTGCTGTTGTCTGCATAGATCCTGCAAGACCCAACAGTGCAGATTACAGTCGAATTTTCTGCCTTCCTTGCTCCGGACATCATGGGTCTAATCATGTAACATGAGATTATATTAAGGTTTTGAGGATTGCACATTGGCCCAGAGAGAGCTTTTGGCTGCTCTGTTTTATAGATAAGGCCTTCTACCTCCCACTCACCTATGAATTGTTCCTTAAGCCTGATTTCCTATCCTGTACTTGTACAGGTGACATTTTGATAATATTCGTGTAGGTCTTTATATTTATTCTTGTTAAATTTAAATTTAATGGTTTTAGCCTACTTTTTTTGCCTATCAAATTATTTAAAAGTCTGGATTTTGTCAGTAAAGAAATTAGATATCTTTTACAATTACTCACCCATCCTGTGTCTGGTTCCCCATCTTAAAAACTGGAATAATATTGAACAGGTTAGTTTTGAAGTTTAAGTGGAATCACTTATACATTGCTTCTTTGAACAACTGTGTGTCAAGTACTAGGGATAAAGTACAACCAGTCCTTAACAATATCAGATAAATGTTGTGCAGTTCCCCTCATCTAACTTATAATTCCAGTTTGTGATGCAGTATTTTCTGTTTTTCTTAAATAGAAACAGAGGGATAATTAACAGTTCATTGTGCTCATGCAACATATTAATCCCAAGGGAATATATTACAGCCAAATTAGTAATAAAGATATTAAATAAAGATAATAATTTTTTACATTTGCCATGTTGCTCTGTGAGATATTATAGTGGGGAGCCTTGATCTAAGGCCTCGCCCCTAGGCAAAGCATGGAAATGATTTGCAACCACTGTTCAAGGACTCCACCTTTGAAACCTTGAGCAGAGGTTTGTAAGCGAAGTCTGACCTTTTTAAAAAATAGGTTGTGGGAAATGAAGTAAGCTTTGTTAAATCTGCTGTTAAGGTCTGCCCATTTTTCAAGTAAGTGCATTTTTAAAAGCCCCATGTGGGAATTTCTCATGGACTTACAGTCTTCTTTGTTTTTCTGCATGTCTCCATGTCATGTCATCTTTTAAACTTTCCCTTCTAATGTGCTCCATGTGAATGTGGAGCATATTTCTTATAAATAGTTGCCACATTAATTTTTCAATTACAAATCAGATGCAACATAGTTTGCTGTCAGAATTTTTTTTTTTAAACATTTCCTTGGAACAGATCTGTGGATTAAATCTTGGTGATCTTTTTCGAATGCTCAGTTAGGTTTTTCTGATACTGAACATTAACTCAACAGATTCCTTGTGTTTCTAAAGACTGTATTTAGATTCACTTACATGGTTAGTTAGCATTTCCTGTGTCAACCATTGCATTTCTTTCCTGTTTTATTTCATAATTAAATTATTTTTAATAATGAACCAGAAGTACCATTTCACTTTATGAAAGTGGAAAAATGAAGTTTTAGCCCAGATTTCCTCTGTAAATGATTTGGGTGGGGTGTGTCAAGGACTTGTGTATGGTATACCCAAGGATGAAATAGACGATGTGAAAATGTAAGATTGAGTTAAAGTATAAAGTTTATCAGGTAATCAATTTTTTTTAAAGAAATTGCACTATTAATGGGGGGTGTATTGGCTTTAGGAAAAGAGAAGTAAAACTCGTGACCTTATCTGCTGTCTTTTATCTTTTGTTGGCTTAGTGGTTAATTAGTTTGGTGTACTCATACAGAAAATAGCATTTTAAAATGTCCTTCTTTGGGGAACAATAAAACACTAAAAATCAAATTTGTAAAATTTCTTGTCTTCTAGTATCAAAGAATGACTTCTTTCTGCCGTATCTACAAGTTTTCCCCACCCTCTATAATTTTTCCTCTGTGGTAGCAGAGAAAGGGCATATTTAACTGTTAAGTGAAGTAAGTGGTATTAGAAACCTAGAATTCTATTTTGCATTCCTCTATACTACTAACTCTATAATCTTATACACTTTATTTTTCTATGAAAGATAAGTACATTATTCTCTTGCTTCCCTTGGGTTTTGATGAAGCTTAGTTAAATGTTTGTAAAGCACATTGAGATGTATGGTTAAGCACTGTATATGTTGTAAATATGATTAATCAAATTACTAAGAACAGACGATTTTTCTCAATTTCGTAGTAATTAGAAAGTGAATACTTTAGGAGGGAAGAAAAAGAATATAATGGTATGAAACATAGCTTGGAAGGCCTTTGCATTAAGTAGTTTCCTGAACTATATAATCTCCGTCTCTTGGAGTGTTGTTACTGATAATTTAGAAATCATTGGATGTTATTGACATGGTAGAAAGTTGTTACATGGTTCTTTTTCTTAACTGGATCTATTTAATGCTACTTGCTAATTGTTAAGGAATGGGTAAATATAACCCAAATTATAGTGAACTTCAAGATAAGTGTGATTTATTCTTATTTGTATAAAATCCATAATATGGATTTCTCCTAAATCTTTTGTTTATATTTTATTTCTTAAGCAGTGTTTGACATATTATAACCTGCCATAATTGTGTTTCAACATACAAGATATTGTAGATAATGAAATTTCCGTATTACAATTACGAGTTTTAAGATGTGTAGGTTGTAGGCATGGAGCCAGGCTGAGAGAGAGATCATGCCAAGTCTCAGCACAGAAAAGCGTCAGTGCCTGAGGATGTGTGATTTTACTTTATCTATCAGGTTCCCCCATTAGGTTAGTTTCCTTCTTGAGAGAAGTCACACATTTTTCCAGAGAGAGGCAAGCAATTAGAAACCTTCACATATAAAGTCAGACACCATCAGCATGAGGGTAATTTGACTTAACCATGAGAAGAATTTTTTGGCATGTGGATATGTGTTTTGTGGGACACAGGCTAGATAGAAGGTGTAGAACTTGATTATTTAATCCCTGAGTTGCCATTTCCTTATTTTTTATTATGATAGAATATAAGTAACTTTAAAATTTACAATTTTGCACATTATAAAGTGTAAAAGGCCAATGGCATTAAATACATTGCCACTGTTTTTGCAGCCATTACCACCATCTATCTGCAGAACTTTTTTGATCTTCTCAAACTAAAACTCCACCATTGAACAATAACTCCCCAATTCCTCCTTCCCCCAACACCTGGCAGCCTCCATTCTACTTTGTGCCTGCGCAAATTTGACTATTGTGGTACCTAGAGTAGAGCATTATATAGTATTTGTCCTTTTGTGACTGGCTTATTTCTAGTTTGATGTCTTCAAGTTTTTCCATGATGTAGCATGTAGTAGAATTCATTCATTTTTTAAGGCTGAATAAGGTCCAACTGTATGCATGTACCACATTTTATTCATACATTCATTTGTCGATTAACACTTGAGTTGCTTCTACCTTTTGGCAACAGTTTACTTTTAAGTCATTAGTTATGTCTATTATAGAAAAATATTTGGGATTTTGATAGGAATAAGTCTAGAGGATTAAATAGGGTCTTTCCAATGCCCTTTCCCAGTCAGTGGAAGGTTGATTCACTCAACAAGAATGTGAACGCCTACAGTGTGCACCCTGCTAGGTGCGGTGAACACAGGAGTGCACACAGACAGACATGGCACCAGCCATCGTGGAGATGAGAGTGTAGTGGAGGAAGCAAACACTGACTGCTTAAATACTCTTTGGACTCCATGCAAAATTACAACTGTAGCAAATAAGTGCTTCAATGAAGGCATAAACACTATCATGAGATTTCTGAGGGTATTTCACCAGTATGTTTTGGGGGATGGAGGTGGCATCAGTCAGGAAAGGAAGGAAGAAGGAAAATTCCAGGCAGAGGAAATAACACATGCAAAGGCCCTCTTGTCTATCAAGAAGGTAAAACAGCCCATGCAGTTTTTGTAGTGCAGAGAGTGACCGTGAGCATGGTATAAGTCTGGAAAATGTATAAATCTTGCAGAGCATGACAAGAGTTTTGGTCTTTATGCCAGGAGCAGTGGGAAGCCATAGAGGTGTTTTGTTTTCATTTGTAAAAGGGGCTTAGTGGATGAGGGCAAAATGATCAAGCTTTAGTTTTTATAAGATTTCAGGAGGTAGTATGATAAATAAGTTGGGTGGATGGAGTTAAAATCCAAACAATTCATTAAAGAGACTTTTGCAGTTCTTGAGGCAGAAAATAATAATGATTGGAGTGCGATGGTAACAGCAAAGACAAAGAGAAATCTAAATTTGAGAAAAATTAGAGAATTTAGTAAACAGATGTTGTGATGGATTGACCATGGACAGAGATGTTAAGGAAACTCTTAAATGTAGAAATGGCGTAATAGGATCACTATGGTTCATCATTTGAGTATTGCGTGGGATTTTTGAGAGATTTGGTTGGGAAGTGGAGGAAGAGGAAAATACCGGGTCTAGGGAATGTTTCTGTTTTTGTTTTTGTTTTGAGATGGGAGAGACCTGCACATTTAAAAGCTAGCGGGCAGGACTGTGGTTGTGGGGCAGAGCTTAAGCGTACATGGCAAAGGAAGGATAATGAGTAATGTAAGAAACCTAAGAAAAGGGGTGGGGGAATGGGGAGAAGGATTCAAAATAGTAATGTGGTGGGAATGGTTGCCTTTAGATATGAGGAGAAAGAAGAAAAGAGAATAGAGTGGGCACAGTCTTAGGTAGTAGTCAAGAAACACAAGTTAGCAAGCACTGACAATTCCAAAGTCAATTATTAAAAATGCTACATTTTCTGTATCTATTTCCAGTTATGTGTGCCATTGATAGTAAACCTGATTGTGAAAAGCTGACCAGTGTTTCAGAGTTAAAATGTCCTTATTCTTTGTCAAGTATAATGCAGTCTTTCAAATACCTACATACCTACGTGAAATCCAGAGTTTATAATAGAATAATGTATCTGCATTTTATTTCAACTCTTTACCTCTGAAGTTTGGTTTGGCTTAAAGAAAAACCTGGGTAGGTTAATTTTTTATATTATTTGCAAGGCAGTATGTGCATCTGTGTATGTGTGTGTATGGGTGTTTGTGAAAATCACATCTAAATTTATACAAAGCTTGTCAAGTGTGCATTTTATAAATTTTTGATAGGTATTTGTTTACTATAGCACAGCGATATTTGAGGGTGGGATAGAGGTCACATTGATTCCTTTATTTTAACCTTGGTGAAAAAATCATATTTTAGTTCAAAGCTGTTCAAGTAAGTCCTTGCTCCGTTTTCCCACCCTGTCTTCAGTGATATTATTTGGAGTCAGCAATCAATGGATTCCATCCCTCTGAGACTTGCTTAACCTACAGCCGCTGATAGAATACAGGCAAGAGCTTGTTACTTTATCTGAATTGTCCATTGCTACCTTAATGAGTGAAATGGTTAAGTAGAGGAGGGGGCGAGTCTTAAGGAATGTGTGTACCATTTGAGCTGAATATTTCAGTGTATATAGGGAGAGGGAGGGTGAGAGAGAAATCCACTTACATCACTAGAACTGCATTGAGTGTGAGCCTTGCAGGTTAAGAGACAGACTACAGTGTCTTGCTTTCTGCAGGAAGCAGCAATGCCGTTTGTTTCCTAAGAGGAATTTTTTATTTAGAAAAGGAAGCTTTCTATCCAGGAAATGGCTTTCCTTGTGCGTTGCTATGCCAACTGCCTGCAGCCATGGTCCTCCAAAGTAAGCACAATAATGTAATTATATTGGTGTATTGCATTCAGACTCATGATTTTTGAGATTGTGTGTGTGCATGTGCAGTGTTTCTGTTAGTGACTCTTCTTGCTAGCAGGATTGCTTGTGTTGAGTGTGAGGGGCAGACATCATTAAATTAAATGTCCATCAGTGTCATGCTGCTAAGATTAATTGTGCAAACTTGGTTAGTGGAGTGGGACAGAGATCACTGGTCACCACTCTGTCAGCATCATTAGCAACTAGGGAGGAGTTCCCGATTCACACGCTCTGCCCTGGTTTTTTCTTTCTTTCCTTTTCTTTTTTTCTCTTGGTTGGAGGGGTCTGTATGTGTGATTGCAGATGAAACAAGGGTATTAACAATGCTTGGCTGAATGCTAGAGCCTGATTCTTATACCACCCTGACTAATATAATTCTGTGTTAAGCCTTTTTGAGAGGAGTCTGTGTGCAGTCAGCCATTTTAGCTTTTTTCTTTTTTTTTCCTCTCCTTTTCTTTTGCCTCTTGTTCTTCAGTCTCAGAAATGATCTTGTTCTCTTGGAAGGCTGAGAGTTGTATGAGGTTTTCTCGGTCTTGTCATAGCCTAGTATGGTTAGAGTTTCAATGTTATAAAAATGGAGACGAACACCGTTGTTCGGATTCCTTTTCTGGTCTACAAGTGTGAAGGGTTTTTAAGCTTACCAGTAGTGACACTTTAAGCTGCAGCTTGGTTTTCCCTCCTCCCTCTTTTTTTTTTTTTCCTTTTTCTTTTAATTTAATGCTGTAGAGAGTGACTTGCCATCGTGAGAGATTGGTACATGATGTGTAAATTCAGTTCAGCATATGTTTCTTCATTATGAAACCACTAGCAATCCCAGCTAACCATGGAGTTATGGGCCAGCAGGAGAAACACTCAGTAAGTATCGCAAATGCTGCTTGTGCTTTGATAGCACGTCATAGAGAACTGCTTTAAAATGGGAATTGTTGCTCTGTCTCTTCAGGGAAAACAGTTTTTGTAGAGGGTATAATAGTCTGCTTGGATGAGGGGAGGGTACATTAAAACTGGCTTGTTCTTCCAATGTTGTAATTTTTAAAAATTTGAAGCAAGAC
Organism: Aotus nancymaae; assembly: GCF_030222135.1. NCBI lineage: Eukaryota > Metazoa > Chordata > Mammalia > Primates > Aotidae > Aotus > Aotus nancymaae. The sequence goes on along the minus strand of NW_026988447.1, from coordinate 8,077,264 downwards.
CAGCAATTTATTTAAAGCAAAATCACTAATACTGAGAAATATTGGGCAACTGGTTTTTTTATTCAGAAACTAAAGCTTGACAGTTCAGCTTTGACTTAATACTTGAATAGTTTTCAAAAAAATGTTTTTGTAGTTGAATTTAATGAGAAATCATCAGAAAGGTTATTGAGAATGGGAATCTGTAGTGAGAAATTCACATGTAGGTTTGACTGTAGGAGGGAGAGCTTTGGTTATTGATTTGGTAATAAAGCGATCAGTGGAACTCATCTGACTTCTTAACATGTATTCATCACTTATGAAAACACAGATTTTTTTTAATGCCACAAAAAAATGATTGCTTCTTTATAATTGATCCCATGAGTCAGCTGTGTGTTTGTCATGCTGAAATCCCATGGGCAGCTACTGAGAAGCACTTTTCTATGCCTAACACCAAGTCAGAGCCTCCTGTTTCAGGAATGTGAGTTCTCACAGTGCTATTTTTATATCACCATGTTGGAAGTTTTCTGCCATCACACAAATTCACATGATTGATATATACATAAATATATTAAATCCTCAAAATGAAAATACATAAATTTAGGCAGCTTGTATAGTAGTCTAAGTATTTTTGAAATGCCTACTTCTACATCCTAGCATCTAGCAGGTTATTACATTAAAGTATAGGAATTGTCTTTCATGTATTCTGAAGAAGATAAAATGGTAAACTTCAAAAGTGGAAGTAAGTCGCTGAGGCTTTGGAGGTTTTTATAGATAGGAGGCCATGAATTTAGAATGTTTAGATGCTTAGGTTCATGAGTATGATTTGGTTTTGTTCATCATTATGAACAACATTACCAACTAAATCCAAGAGATGTTCTTAGACGAAGTGATTCTTTGCGTACTGTGTCACCTCAGGAATGAACCGTGCGATGTTCTTAGGGCAGCGGCTGTACTGGAAGCACATTGTGACGCTGCGCCGAGAGCCCCAGCCCCTTACCATGAGGTCCTCGTGGTACTTCACTAATTAACTCTCTTTGGATCAGATCCAGAAAAAGACCAGCCCTATACTTAATTTCACTAGTAGGAAAGGTTGTTGTAGAGAAGTTCCATTGTAGTTTGATTTTCTTAACAGTGCCTTTGAAATTAAACTCTTCTGTAGTCATGATTTTTCAGGTAAAAAGTAAGAGTGTTAGGCTATACTTGAGGAACCTTAGAAACAAAAGTTAAACCCCCGGCTTTTTACTGACCTTTTTCATATATCTTTTCTTAAAGTGAGAGGGAGAGAGAGAGAGAGTGTGTGTGTGGGGTGGGGGGGCGGTGTTTAAATAAATAATAATATAAATTTAAATGAACAAAGAAAATTGTTGGCTGGGTGTGGTGGCTCACACCTATAATCGCAGCACTTTGAGAGGCAGAGGTGGGAGGAGTGCTTGAGGCCAGCAGTTTGGGACTACGATGGGTAACACTAAAATCCATCTCTATTTTAAAAAAGAAAAGAAAATTGTTAAAACCGTTTACTGCTAGGAGGAGGAAAACATTACTACATTTATGAAAAGGCCAGTTGAGACAGATATTACCCAATAGTGCCTAAACTAGAGTCCCTGATCTTATTCTGTAAGTGCGTTTGTTTCCTGACAACTGCTTATATTTTGCTAAAATTTAAAGTGATATTAGACTAAAGTAACGCTAGCAATAAAATAACTTTGGATCAAGCAATTTATAGAAGATGTAAGTAGTATTACCCATGATACTTTTGTTAGAACTTGAAATACTAGAATTTGCCATCTCAGGATGTCACATGCAGCAGAGTTGGCAGTTTATGATACCAAGATCTTGCTATATAATTGTTGACTAGTCCTTTGGTTTTATTGAGTTTGCCATGTAATAATCAGACCTTTAAAAATTTTAATTGTGTGTGAGGAGTTGAGTAAGAAAATAATTACTCAGACACTCAGTAAGTGACTCAATAAATAGTTGTAGGGCAAAAATGAGTGAGAATGCCCCTCTTTCAGCCTATGAGGCTTTATGTTGTCAGAACTAGTTTCACATGAATAGAATTTATTAAATTCACAAATCCTTGTGTTTTTGCTTCTTCAAAAAGTTTGTGGACTTTTAAGTTGCTTTACTTGTTTGACTACAGAAGGTAGGGCAGTACTAGAAAACAAAAACCATTAAATTTGGGGTGGGGACTTTTCTTTGGGCTACGATGGGCACTAGTAAGCTCAGTTCTTCTGCTTTGTTAGAACTTTTCGGATCTCATGGGCTTTTATTCTTTATTTGTTGTCTGTCTCCTTCAGTGCATGCCTCAGTTGCTGGCACATAATAGATGTACAATAAATACTGTTGAATTTCTCTTTAAATTTTTGGATTAATGACATCTCATTTAACCTTTTTAACTAGTAAATTTTACGTATTTTATCATACCTCCCCCCATTTTCATTTTACGTGGTTGAGTGATAATACTAAGATGAATACCTGTGTGTCACCAGAAATGCACCCAGCACTGGGCTGTATTTTTATAGTCAAGTAGTGCTTTTCAGTTAGTCCTCAGAGGAATCTCATGATTTTGTGAATATAAAAATCTTGTCATTTCTTTTTAAAATGAGAGGAAATTGCTAACACTTCAGAAATATGAGACTGCATTTTTCAAAAGACTACTGTGAACCATTTGTTGTATAGACTTAATAGATGGTAGATGAGAAAAAGTTTTATAGGCTCAATAAGTTAGGGAAAATGTTAGATACATTAAAAGTCTCTTTCCTCAATTTACCAACTGTTAGTTTGTTGTTGTTGTTGTTGTTGTTGATCATTCAGGAGAATGGATTCTGCTTAATGTTTTGTTTTTTTTAAAGTGGAGCTCTTATCTCCCCATTTTTCCCAGCTCAGATGCCTTTGAAAATTCCGCAATAAAGGTTGGATTTGGAACTTCGTAAATTAAACAAAATGCTTTAAAGTAATTTGATGCTGTCAAACTGATAACCTGTTTTTTAATTTTACATTTTTGTAGAAATTGATTTATGTAGTGTGCTATACTTAAATCACAGCCCAAGTCATGATTAAATAATAAGAAAAATGGTGGTACACCTAGGAAAGTGCTCTACTTAAATATAGCAAATAAATTGCAGTAACTGTAATTTATTGAGTAACTTATTGCATAGCAGACACTATATTACAAATATTATCTTACTTAATTCTTAAGAAACAGTATTACCTTTTTACCAATGAGAAAACTGAGATTAAAAAGAATTTTTTTCAGGGGCATATTACTAGCAAGTGGTAGAGCCATCATTGGTACTGAGATTTGTCTGATTTCATAGCCATTGCCTTAACCACAGACTTATACTATCTATCTCTGTGTGTGACCAAATTTAGTCTACTTCAGGTGTGTAGACTGCATAATTATGAGAGCTAGTATTAACTACTAGAATACACAACTTGAAAAAGTGCTTATTTCCCTATAACTATCTTCTTCGTGGCATATTAGACATTCCAAGCAGCAAGACTATCATAATCAGGATCATTTTACAAAACTTTCATTGCTTGGCCGAGTCAATAATGCATCTATCCATTTTGAAATCATGTTGAGACTTGAGTTGGGATGGTCAGGAATAGTTCCCATTTAGCCCAGTTCCTTTTTTCCTTCTGCTTTTCTGTGTTTGGTCCTGCATATATGTTTTCTTTTTGCTACTTAACTCTTCTTTTTTTTTTTTTTTTTTTTTTTTGAGACAGAATCTCACTCTGTCACCCAGGCTGGAGTGTAGTGGCACGATCTTGGCTCTCACTGCAGCCTCCTCCTGGGTTCAAGCAATTCTCCTGTCTCAGCCTCCCAAGTAGCTGGGACTGCAGGCTCACGCCACCATGCCCAGCTAATTTTTGTATTTTTAGTAAAGATGGGGTTTCACCATGTTGGCCAGGATGGTCTTGATCTCCTGACCTTGTGATCCGCCTGCCTCAGCCTCGCAAAGTGCTGGGATTACAGGTGTGAGCCACTGTGCCCGGCCTGCTACTTAACTCTTTAAACATACACTCCATGCCTCAACTTCCTCTGCCTATTTCTTTTGTAACCTCTGAGTGCCTGACCATGGCCACTTGTGTTCTAGCAGAAGTCTTGAGCCTTGCCATTTTGTCTCGCCTGTTTCTGCCCTAGTGAACCTTGCATATATTGTGGAGCCTAACTTCAATTCATGATCATCTGCCTTAAGTTCATACTGGCTACAACTCATTTGTAGACATAAGTATCATTTTCACCATTTCATAAGCCCCTTAACCAAGAAGGATATATTATAACTTAACCATATTTTCTAAATTCCCATTGGTCACTTAAGGTCCTCTATAATCTACATTCTCTCCCATATAAATGTATAAGATTGTACTCTTTAATTTTAGGATAAGCTGGCTTGATTATAAATATTTCAGCCTCATTTTTTCTCATTTCTCAGCTTGCCATGGTCTTGGCTTGACTTTGACTTGGTCCTTATCTCTTCATATTTATCTCTATCTTAATAATGAATCAGGATCACTTAATATGCTGTACTTAATTTTGTTAATTCTTCTAATTGATGCTTATAAATTTGTTTGGTCTTTACAGTTAGATGACAGATTATATCTGGAATGAATTCCATGTGTTCAAAGGGTATAGTTGGAATTTAAAACTGTTTATCAGCTGTTAAGAGTACAGTATAGAGAAGGATTTTTTAGGCTGGAAGAGTAACATATAAGGGCCCAAGGCAGAAAAATGTAGAAGAATATGAGGGTTCTGAGGAAAAACAATGAAATCATCACTGTTAGAGTGGATTGCGTTAGAGAGAAGTAGGTCAGTACAGGTGATGGAGTGGAGAATGTTAGAATACCAGATAAATTAATGACTGTTTTGAAGATGCAGCAAAGGAATATAACCTCCTACTTTACCTCTCCTTTCCTGTCTTACAACTGGAACAACTTAAGAAAACTCAATTAACAAAAAATGTGTTATATTACCATGACAATTTGACTTTGTCTGTAAACATTGAGTAGAGTGTCGCTTTAGTATATTTTGATTGATGGATTTTCCTTAGCAATGTAGAAAAAAAGCACCAGGGCTCAATTATAGATACTAGGTTACTCCTCTTTGGGGTAAGACTCCACCTCTTAGTTATCTGATCTTTATTTTGTCTATTATAACAGATATATTTCCTGAGATGAAATAAACTTATCTCTTGGCATGATTTTCCACTGCGCTTGCTAGCAGAGGGGATTGAGAGGAAGCATATCCTGTTGTTTTATTCAAGGACAAGGTCATCTTGCCTTGGATTTGGGCCAAGAAACCCTGGCAACAAATAATAGATCTTTTTACCCCTGTTAGAAGTGAAGAAATGTATTTAGAAACTTGCCAAGGCATTGCATGCTCTGCTTATATGTGTAAGACAATGCTTTTTCCAGTTGTACCATAGGACATGTTAAAGTAAGATCTTTGCTTTTAGTCAAAATAAGTATACTTCATATCTTTGCTTTGAAATATTTTTAGTAATGATCCATTTTGAAAATTATCTGAGAATAAAATCAATTTAGATTAATGTAAAAGAGAATGATCAACTTCAAAAAAGCAAATGCTGAAAACGTATCATTAGAAGTTCAGTTATTCTCCTTTAACCATTTAACCCTAGTAAGATCAGTAACCAGTCCTTCCCTCCCTCCCTCCCTCCCTCCCTCCCTCCCTCTCTCTCCCCCTTCCTTCCCTCTCTGCCTTCCCCCCTTCTCCCTCCCTGCCTTCCCCCTCCCCCCTTCTCCCTCCCTCGCTTCCTCCTCCCCCCTCTCCCTCCCTGCCTTCCCCCTTCTCCCTCCCTGCCTTCCCCCCCTCCCTTCCATCTCTCTCTCTCTCCCTCCCCCCTCCCTCCCTCCCTTCTTTCCTTCCTTCCTTCCTTCCTTCCTTCCTTATTTTAAATATTATATAAAATGCACCAAAGTAAATGCTCTGTAACTTTGGTCTCATAGGTATAAGTATTCCTTAAACATAACCTGACGTTTCTCCTTCCTTCCTTCCTTTTCTCTTCTTCTTTCTCTCTTCTCTTCTCCTTTCTTCTTCTTTTTTTTTTTTTTGAGATGGAGTCTAGCTCTGTCACCCTGGCTAGAGTGCAGTGGTACAATCTTGGCTTACTACAGCCTCTGCCTCCTGGGTTCAAGCAGTTCTCCCCTCAGTCTCTCAAGTAGCTGGGATTACAGGTGTGTGCTACCACGCCTGGCTAATTTTTGTATTTTTAGTAGGGGGGTGGGTTTCGCCATGTTGGCCAGGCTGTTCTTGAACTTCTGATCTCAGGTGAGCTGCCCGCCTCGGCCTCCCAAGGTGCTGGGATTATGGGCTGAGCCACCTGGACCTGACATTTCTTTAATCTGCCTCCAGAGGCTTGACCAAACTCTTAATTTAGTCAAGTAATCCATTAAGAATTCCTCCAGGGTGATGCTTAAATTTTCTTCATTTTCTTTTGTTTAATGATAAAGGTAAAATTTATTTTATAGTTACTTTAAATCCTTGATGAGGCTGGGCACGGTGACTCACACATGTAATCCCAGCACTTTGGAAGGCCAAGGTGGGCAAATCACCTGAGTTCGGGAGTTCAAGACCAGCCTGACCAACATGGAGAAACCCTGTCTCTACTAAAAATACAAAATTAGCCAGGCATGGTGGTGCATGCCTGTAATCCCAGCTACTCAGGAGGCTGAGGCAGGAGAATCTATTGAACCTGGGAGGGAGGCGGAGGTTGCAGTGAGCCAAGATCGAGCCATTGCACTCCAGCCTGGGCAGGAAGAGCGAAACTCCATCTCAAAAAAAAAAAAAAAAAAAAAAATTCTTGATGAAATACTTTCTAATGCTTACTTTATATCCCTGATTTTAAAAAGACTAACTTATTACTGTCATGTCTGTAGTGATCTCTATAAACTTTTGAAAGTTTAGATCAAATAACTGTTCTATCATTATATGTTTTATTTGAATATGATTTGCCTATGAGGTTTTTTGAAAAATATTTTAAAAATAAAACGAGTGTCTAGATATGTGTATATAGAGATATAACCATGTGACCATGTATAAAAATACGTATGTGTGTGTAAGAATGTTTGTAATTTAAATGAAAGTTTGTAAATGTGTCCTTAAGGTCTCTATTAATTTCCTTGTTCTGAGATCTTTGTTCTTTCTGACCTGCTTTTTCTTCATCATTAAGAAGTGGTCTTTATAGACATGACACATGCTTATGATTATTTCCATATAGTATTAAAATGCCAATGCTATTAGTATTATCTTAGGTGTTACACAGAATGGGCTAAATGGAAATAGTGCCTGGTTTTTGGAACATAGATTAAGAAACTAATAGAAAAATATATTAGGGAATGTAGATATAAATTTGCTACTTTAAAGCCATGATATTACAGAGCACACTAAAAGGCAACATATTGCATCACCCAAGAAGTTCTCTTAAGCTCACCAGTGGTCCCTGCCACTCACTGTCTTTCCTATTGGTACAGAAACACCCATGCCATAAAGAATTAATCACTTGTCACCCTCTGCCATTTCTTCTTATTAACTGAACCTCTAACATAGGCCTTGTATGTAGTTATGTTGTATTTTTTTCTCTCTTTTGTGTGTGTGCGTATGATACATCATATCTTTATAACTTATCAGTCATCCACTATGTTTCTTTTGTACTCTGAAGTCACTATATAAATATGCCTCATATGCTTCAGATCACTTCATCCACATCAGTAGATCAAATTCTCTTTTACAACTTATACTGGATGTTCATCATAAAGGCTGTTTTCAGAGACATCTTAGGCATAAGTTAGCCTTACATTTATTGATTAATAAAATGACAGCCTGAAAAATTTCTTTACAGTTATCCAAGTTATATTCTTCTTTAGTGAACTCCAGATAAATACATTATTGGTTGCAATATTAACTTGGTTTGATTATTTAATGAAACATACATTATTGATGTATCTATATACATGTATTATTTCATATGTAAATATGTGTATGTATAAATATAATTAATCCATAATCTCATTTTTAATTTTGTTGTGTATAAAAAACGAGAATATAGAATTTGCTTACTTTATTAGTAAAAGTTGAGTTTTGGGAATATATGCCCTATCTCTTGTCATAAATGTTTTATTTTCTTACTCTTCTATAATAGAGTTGAAAATACAGATTACAATGGAGTCATCTTATGGGGTATTTTCAGTGGCCAATTTTACTAAAAATGGCAGAAAAGAACATTACCCTTTTCATGATAAAGGAAGACAATACATGAATGTAAAAAAGCTGAAGAGTTGTAATTTTTTGATTCCCTCTCTTAGGAAAAAAAAATGGATAACCCAGACAATTTTACCCTCTGGAGTATTTTTATTAAATGGGAGCACTCTTGTTTATTTTTCTCAGTAATTAAGAAATATTTGGAGTTAAATGGGAATATTCAGCATATAATTTTTATGAGTGCTATGGAACTCAGGAGGACTACTGAAGGTCCTATAGTAATTTTAATACTTAAACCTTAAGGTACTTAGTGTTATAGTATCTTTAATAATAGTGAAAAAGGAGGTTGCCTTGAGTTCCTTGTCAGTAAAGATTTAGAATGATTCTCTAGTCACTGGGCCTATAGTGGCTGGGTTGGTGGGCATTGGAGGAAGTTCAGCAAAATTGAGCGATGAGTAAATTTATGTACCAGGTTTCCAGTGACTGGGAATGTGAAGGATGAAATTAGCTTTTTCTTGATGACTAATTAATTTTATACTTACTTGTTTTCTTAAAAGTATACTTTTGTTCATTTTAAATGGCAATTTAAAGATATGGATGCATAGGACTTCCTATTTCCTGTTGAAATTGATATCATATGTTGAAATAGTCACATGTCAAAATCATACTATTTTAGGGATAACATTTACCTAAATCTACAAATAGCTTAAAACAATTTTATATAGAAGAGGATATACTTTGAATAGCTAAACTGATTTTCAGTGCTTTTTCATTTGTTTCAGTCATTTGGGCAGCAGTTTGGTCTGTGGCTCATCTGTTATAACAAAAGAAAGAAGTAAAATTTCAACTAGCTTAGCTAAAGAAAATATAAACACAGGTGACAACATTTCTTCTCTGTCTGCACTGTATATAGTGAGCCTTTTATCACTAAAATATTTTAATATGTTCGTTTTAGTTGGACATATTCCCAGATTTCTTTACCCTTCATTTTCCTTATTTCCCCTCTGAAAAAAATTAATAACCTGATATAAATAAGAATTAAAACATGTCTGTTGAACAACCTCACAAAAGTTCGTTAGTGATATCAAATGAAAAGTTGTTTTTTTCTAGAAAAAATATGGATAACTTTAAATGTCTTTTAGCTGTTTCTCAGAGCAAGGCTAGTTAGGAAATACCTTTCAAAAGACGAGGAAAATACAGATTTTTAGTTCTTAATAAAAGTGTCTTCAGTGTCAGCTAAATAAAACGTTTGAAAATAACATTTTTGAGTACTTGCTAAATGTGTGGCAAATTAGAAAAGCAAATCTACATTGATATTAAAAACATATGGGTTAAAATAAGTACATTTTAATATAAGAACAGCCACTGACTAGTGCAGAGGCACACTACAAAAAATGAACCATTAATGGAGAGAAAAAATTACAAAACATTTACATTACTGTTGTTCTTTTCTCATCTGAGCAGTTCCATTTTGTTTTGAAATTGTATGTTCTGCTTATTTGCTTTGTGAGAAGAGAGTATTAATAAGGAAACAACATTCTGAATGTTTCCTTGTGTATTTTCTTCAGAGTTCTATAAAAGATTAGAAACTGTGGTTTGAAAATTTTGCATCTTGTTGGAGTAGGGTATATTTAAGTACTGGATGGATGGACAAAAAAAATACGTAGGAATGCACAGGCAGGAATGTCACATGTAATTGAGTAGTCCACAAAGAAGCAAATAAGTCTCAAATTGTACCACAAATAAGGGCAAGACATATGCAAGATGGGAAGGAAAAAGGAAATGGGAGGAACTTTTGCAAAGCAGAAGGAACAAGCTAAACCATTGAATCAGAAAGGTTCTTGTGCAATCAAGGAGCAGTGAGTGGATCAACTTCTGAGATGTTGGAGCAGCTGGAGGAAAGCTGGGTTGATGAGAGGGGTCAGGTTGCAGAAGCCTTTGAATGTCAAGTCAGGGAATTTTGGTCTCATCTGTGGATATATGTAATAATTAGAAAAACAGCCAGGCATAGTGGCTTATGCCTGTAGTCCCAGCACTTTGGGAGGCCAAGGCAGACGGATCATGAGGTCAGGAGTTCAAGACCAGCCTAACCAACATGGTGAAACCCCATCTCTACTAAAAATACAAAAAAAAAAAAAAAAGCCAGGTATGGTGGCACACACCTGTAATCCCAGCTACTCAGGAGGCTGAGGCAGGAGAATTGCTTGAACCCAGGAGGCAGAGGTTGCAGTGAGCCAAGATTGCGCCACTGCACTCCAGCCTGGGCGACAGAGCAAGACTCTGTCTGAAAAAAAACCCAAACCATTAACCATTGAATATAATGAAATTGTTCGGTGTGGCCACGGTACCACGGTAGTGTTAATTAATGTTCATGAATATGGTCTTTTAGGATGACTAGCAGAATCAAGCTGTCTCTATTAAGCAGATGGAAGGATCAAGAATTCCTTGATGTTATTTTCCTTTAAAATTTGACTGTATATGTGTTTCAGTGAAAATGTCATTGCTTGACTCATCTTACTTTAATGAGCCAGTACTTCGTTTTCATTGATTGTATTATGGATCTTGATTTCAAAGATGTTAAAATGAAATAAACTTTTAGAAACAATGAAATATGCTATCTATTAGCATATTCAATATTTATGTTTAATATATTAAATACTAACATCTGTATATCACATTAATAGTAATGTGCAAATAGTAAAACCTTGCCAGGTTCCAGTGAATCTGTATTCACTTGTTAAAGAAAATTCATTGTCACTGTTCACTTGTCTTGGTTATTTGATTGTGAATAAGACTTGTCTCCTATCTTATAGTTGCTCACAGAATAATAGTGGGAGGTGAGGGACCTGCTGATATGTACACCCACAGTTGTGTATGGGGCTGACTGAGGAGTGTGCAGGGGAAGCGGGGGCCCACCAGGTGGATGTGTGTGAACATGGGGAATAAAGGCATTGCTGGCAGATGGAGTTTTGGAGATTCTTTTTTTTTTTTTTTTTGAGATGGAGTTTCGCTCTTGTTACCCAGGCTGGAGTGCAATGGCGCTATCTCGGCTCACCGCAACCTCCGCCTCCTGGGTTCAGGCAATTCTCCTGCCTCAGCCTCCCGATTTTGGAGATTTTTGAGCTGCATATCAGAGTCATCTGGAAGTCCTGGAACACAGGGTTTGAAGAAACTCAGGATGGAATGTGGTTGAAGATGACCTGTTCCCACATTGGTTTAAATACTCTACTCTTGTAATTTATATGATGTTATTGTTCCTACCCCTAAGGAACCTGAAAACTGAAACATATTGAAATAACTAATCAGGGTTCCACAAGAACTCTTGAAATTTAGCAGTGGGTGGAAGGAGGGAATCTGACTTAGAAGTGAAACTGATGCTAGTAACCCATCTATAAAAATAACCCAAGTTAGGAAATAGTTTGTACATGTGATTATGAAAATTGTTATTTGACCAGTTGTGACCTTTGTGAAGAAAATTACGTAAAGAGGAAGGGATTAGTAAGAGCTGTAGCACTGTGGTCAGAAAACTCCAGAACCAGTAACTTGGATTTATAATCTGGCTTCACCACTCACTCGCTGTGTGGCCCTTTAACATGGAATCTTCATTTGTAAAATAGAGGTAATAGGGTTGTGTGAAGATTAAATGAGGTAAAAACCTATACAATGCTTAGAATAACACACAACCCATAATAAGTACAAATCTTACACTTTTGTAGGAAGTTTTTATCTGCACTATCCAGGAGGTAAGGAAAATTAAATCTGTTACACACGTGAGTCAGAGACACTACACTTGATGTTTTCATTTTCGTTAGATGACTGTCCTTAAGTTGGTGTGCCTTTTCCAACCCCTACGATTCAATACCCAGCAGCAACCTTCTTTTAAATAGTTCATTATTAGAGTGAAAAAGCAACAGTAATGATGTCATCAGTTAAAATGGAAGGCTCCCTTTGTTCTAGGCAATGTTCAAAACTCTTTATTTATCCCATTGAATCCTCACAATAATGGAAGAGTGCTGCCTCCACATACTAAAGAGATCAGGACATAGAAGGTAAAGTAACTTTCTCAAAGTCACAAGCTAATCCCTAGTGGAGCCATTGCAGGTTTTTCTTGTATGTGCAGATGCATGTGCACACACAGATCTATTTGGGAAAACTGCATGAAATATCTATCCTTTGCTCTTAATACATAGGTTAAAGGATGGACAAATCCTTTTGTTTTCAGTGTGTCCTGTGGATTATAATTCTAATCAAAGTCCACAAACAGTTTATTCCTCCTTCAATATTTAGAGTTGATTTTCTTTCAGATAAGTTTCAAAGGGATTTCATATGTGCCATGTCATAACTGCTATCATCCCTGACATAAAATGTAGAGTAACTTTACCTTGATCCTGATGGAAATAAAAGCAATATATTTTATTCTTCCTCAGTCTTAGCCTGAATTGCAAGAATACAATTTTAGTTTGAAGAATTATACTTTTTAACTCTTTATGTGCACATTTTCTTCTTTTCTTTTCTTTTCTTTCTTTCTTTCGGTTTTTTTTTTTTTTTTTTGAGACAGAGTCTTACTCTGTCACCCAGGCTGGAGTGCAGTGGTGTGATCTCTGCTCACTGCACCCTCATTCTCCTGGGTTCCCAGGATTCTTCTACCTCAGCCTCTTGAGTAGCTGGGACTACAGGTGCGTGCTGCCACACCCAGCTAATTTTTATGGGTTTTTGTTTTTTTTTGGTAGAGATGGGGTTTTACCATGTTGGCCAGGCTGGTCTCTTTAACTCCTGAGCTTAAATGATCTGCCCACCTTGGCCTCCCAGAATGCTGGAATTACAGGTGTGAGCCACTGCGCTGGCCTATATGCATGTTTTCTCTTGTTAATTTAATCTTTTAGGAGCAGGTCACCATGCTTATCTGAAATTTCCCATCCATGTGGTTCTCGAGAGGTCTTTCATGTTATCCTTTTTTAGACTTGGATTTAGAAAATAATTGTGCTTTGACTTACTCTTGTGGTGATATGATTGCTCTCTTAATTTGTTTCTAGTTAGATAAGTAATTTATAAGGAGCTAATTTTAGCATATAGCCAGATGAAGGAGTTTTCTCAGCCAGGCAGACTTAGCAACATTGTTTTAGCCATTTAAAATACATATAAATAAATAATAATTAGGTTTATCTTTGTTACAGTTTTGACTGTGAAATATAATTAGACCTTTTAGAAAGCTGTATTAAAATATATTTTTACCTGGTCACAGCAGAGTGCCCTGAAAATCCACTGATTATGGATTCTTCTTTCTTGGTACTGCTAGTGGCACTGTATTCAGTCACTCTCTAAAGAGTGTAAGTCTGACGATGATGGCTGTAAGAGTAAGTAGGATAAGAGCACATTCTTCAAGGAGTTTGTGTCAAATGCTGGCTTTATTAGCCACAGGTGTATCCATTACTCCTTTCTCTGTATTGTTCTCCCCTTTAAGTGTCATCCAAAGCTGCTGTGGAAAAGATATAGCCATCAATTGGTTTATAATGAAGTTGAGTGACTTTGAATTGTTAACCCTGAGCCTGTGAACAAACTGGATCTATAATGAAGCATCATGGTGTAGCAAAACTTATTAACAGTACTCATTACATATTGTCTTCCAGCATTTCAATAAGCATATTTAAAACAGAATCATCTTAATTTTTTCAACTGTGGAAAATTACACAGCAAATAGGAAGGAACTATTCCAACCAAGATTTTTTGTGTAGTAAAACAATAAAGTACTTTATTTACCAGAAACCTTAATTTGAGTCCTTGTTCTGATGTTAACTAGCTGTACAATGCTTAGACAAGTCATTTAACTTCTTAAAGTTACTCATTTCTCCCTTCAAAATGAAGATCATTATTGTAATACTGGTCTACCTCACAACATTGTTTTGAAAATTATTGGCTGGATGGGGTGGCTCACGCCTGTAATCCCAGCACTTTGGGAGGCTGAGGTGGGTTGATCACCTGAAGGTCAGGATTTCAAGACCAGCCTGGCCAACATGTTGAAACCCCATCTCTACTTAAAATATAAAAAATTAGCTGGACATGGTGGTGAGCACCTGTAATCCCAGCTACTCAGGAGGCTGAGGCAGGAGAATCACTTGAACCCAGGAGGCGGAGGTTGCAGTGAGCTGAGGTTGTGCCATTGCACTCCAGCCTGGGCAACAAAAGTAAAACTTCGTCTCAAAAGAAAAGGGGGAGAAAAAAAGAAAATTATTAATAGTCAAGATTAATTTACGAAGTGCTCTGTGTGTGATTTTCTTTAATCATCTAACAAAATTAGAAGCAAAGTGGGATTCTGCTCCTCATTCTATACATGAAAACGTGAAGTTTAAATAGTAAAACTATAAAAAGAGTTCATGACATTAGAATCTTTTTGCAAACTGTAAAGCCGATGTGAATGCCAGTTATTGTTGTTAGATTATAATGCTCTCGAGTCATTCGTATGTGGGTTGGAACCCAACTCTATAGCTGTGTGACAGTAGGCAGATTGCCTCAATGTTCAGAACCATTTTTCCTGATCTGTCAAGTGCTGTTAATGATGCATACTTCATAGGTTTTGCAGGAATTACATATCTGGCTCATGGCCTGACACACAGTGGCATCCATGAATTTGACTCCTGCTTTTCCAGCTAGGATATTTTCCTTTTCTTGATTTTTAAGTAGAATGTTGATGGCGATTCAGAGATTTATTTTTCTTTATTTGATTTCAAGTTCATAGAACATGGTTTTCTGTTGGACATCTTAGATTAATTACTATTTGCTTTAAGATTCTTTATTAACTACTCTTTACACATTGGTACTGGTTTGCAGAATAGCTCATAAAAGATCATAATTTATATGAAAAATTTCTATTATTTTTTCCCTAAGTACTTCAGTTTTTTCCCACTTATTAAGTGATTTTGTGCAAGTAGAGCTGCTTAGTAAGACCTGTCTTTGTAGTCATTTCGTGTGTGTGTTTGCAAGGAGGTATTTTTAGATAGTTTAGCTGAACAGCAATCTGACGTCTTTAGAGGAGACATCAGTTCATTATGTGGATACAAATTCTATGCTTTCGGCTTTTATACACCAAGTCTTAATTTAAATCTGTTTTTCTTGCCTTTTCTAACGAAAGAGACTACATCATGGTATGTATACTGTTTCTTCCTAAGGCTTGCCTTTCTAGTTAACCTTTGCTTAAGAAATGATCAAGGTAGAAATATCTTTATTTGCTCACATTAATATAGTTTATAGAAATATGGGATCTGGGGCTGTATTTAAATACGTCATTATGCATTATGCTATACAGTGTTTTTCTATTGCAATGTGATTCAGGGATTTAAAATAGTCATTATGGGGCTCATAAATGCTGCGTTTTTTATAAGAAGAAGAATGTAAAGGCCAGGATGTGGGAGTTCTGTACTTCTTATAACTGCACATACTGCTTTATCAGTTAAAAAAAAAAATGCCTTTTGCTTTGTGAAAGACAATTTAATGCTAAGTATGGAAGAGGAACATGGTTATTTGCTTTCTTACTGCTCTAAATACAGTGTTTATATGAAGTTATAATATTTTATCTGGTTCTCCTCATCCGTTTCAAAATACTGGGAAAAGAAGCTCTTAAGGCTTAAGCAAATTCATGTTAGTTGTTTGTGACACTTACTATATCAAAAGAGTACCTTTGGTTAATGATATAAACTGATAAATATAGAAATAATTTTTTTCTAATTTTACTACAGCTAATGTTGGGAAACTATATAGAAGTTTAAAAGATTTTTAAAAATTAATTTTCCAATATGTTCTTTATTTCTTTTCCAAAATGTAAACGTTATATCTACTACATGTTGAAATGTCAAAGCTTGAGTGAAAACTTTTGTTATTGGTTCAGATGTGTTATCTGGATGGTGTGAAGCATCGAGGATTTATAGCACGGTTTTTAGTTTT
The DNA here is from genome assembly GCF_030222135.1 of Aotus nancymaae. Lineage (NCBI taxonomy): Eukaryota > Metazoa > Chordata > Mammalia > Primates > Aotidae > Aotus > Aotus nancymaae. The sequence goes on along the minus strand of NW_026988447.1, from coordinate 8,061,129 downwards.
CAGTTTAGTTATTTGGTAATATGTGAATTCACTGGAATTTTAGAGATATTTTAATTATTACAATGGAATTTCTCATTTTATTTTATATTGTAAACATCAATCATTATCAGAGAGCAATGAATTATCTAATGCCAAAGAAAGACACATCTTAGAGCATCAGGTTAAAAAAGGGCATCTCTATGAAGATGCGGAGATCTTTTATTCTTCCAGAAGAAAACAAATAAGGTTTTCATATATTTGGAAGGATCAAACAAGACATTTTTATAGTATGAAAAACAGAAAGAGGAAATCCTAAAGCCATGACATTTAAAAAAAAAAAAAATCCTTTCTTGTTCTTAAAAATTAGTAGTGTTATGTAACCATTTAAGTATTTAGCTGAAGCCTGATATTAAGTGACTCAGATTCCTAGCTTCTCAATGATGCGTCTTTACAGTGAAATTCAAGCAGTTCCCAGATTCTTAAGCCATGAGTTCATTCTCCAGCACCCCCTCCCCAAATTTGCATGCAGTAAAAACTGAGAATCTGTGCCAAAAGAGGTGTTAGCACTGAAATTCTTATATGCTAAATGTAACATTTGATTTTAGGCTATTTCACAGTGAAATTTTAATTTAAGAAAAGTGACCAATGTCAGGCCGAAGTGTCTTTAGTGAAAAGTAGTATAAAAGCTCTGAAATCTGTCTTCATTGGCTCTTAATTCCCATCACACCCCACCAGAATAACAGTTGTTTTTTTAAAGTTTTCTCAAAATCAACTGAGAAAAGGACCTACCTTCATCTAACATAGTAACACAGTAATGTACTAACTCTATCAACTCTACTTTCGTGTAAGCCAAGTATTTTCTTGCCTCAGCATTGACTTGGAGGGAGAAGCTTATATAAGCTTTTTCCTGCACACATAACTCCCAAGGAATCCTTCAGGAATTGTGAAATTGAGCATCTAAAGAATTCTTCCTAAGGGATCATGGGGAAGTTAGGTTGGAAATACTAAGAATGTAGTTAATTCCTACCTTTAATCCCCATGGGGAAACACGCACACATGCAGGCGCAGACCTGTGGTCCCAGCTACTTGGGAGACTGAAGTAGGAGGATCCTTTGAGCCCAGGAGGTTGAGACTGCCGACCTTTCATCCCTATGGGGAAAGAAACACACACATAGGCACGCGCACACACACACACACGGAGGGCCCTTTGAGCCCAGGAGGTTCACACACACACACACACACACACACACACACACGGATCCTTTGAGCCCAGGAGGTTGAGACTGCAGTGAGCCATGTTTGTACTACTGCATTTCATTCTGGGTGACAGAGAGAGACCCTGTCTCAGAAAAGAAAAGAAACATACTCTTCTTGTGTTGACTGGAGATTTTTTTTCCCACTTGTATTACTTTTCTTTTTTTATGTTCCAGTTTTCCATAGTTGGTAGGATACATTAGAATAAACCTTGTTTAGTTATATGTGAAGGTATGCATATATCTAGTTTACATGACACTATCTAGTTTATAAGCACCAGAGAATCATGATGTCAGATGCTGACCATCAAGTGAAGCAGACACATAAAAAATATTAAAGTTTATGTCTGATTTATTTGGTGTGTTTTGTTATTGATATCTTGGTTACCTTTTATTTTTTATTGATTCTAATCTGAGTTCTATGAATTACAATCTGATGGGAGGATTCTATCTCAGGAGGTTTGCTAAGTCTTTGATAAAATTGAAAGCATTAAAGAGCAGAATTTATTTACAAAGCTACATTAATTCAAATGACAAGTATCTAGCCAAGTTCATATTTCACCTGAACTTGTATTAGGTTTCTGTGTTTGGAGGAAGCACTAGGTATTTCTCAAATTCCTTAAGAGATTTATAAGCAAAAGTATAGATGTTTAAGCAAACTTTACTTTAAAATATGAATGAATCCCCATTTTGCATCCTGTGGGGCTACATGTATGTAACTATTTTAAGTAGTGGTTTAACTCAAAAGGAAGAAAAATCTTGAGACCTTTTATCTCTTGTTACCCCATCTGTTTATTGATTTTAAGAATCACTGTCTCATCATAGTATAGATAAAAATATTCCCTCCCTCATCATCATTGTCATCTTGATCATCATTGTTGTACTTGTATGTGTTAACTTGTAAGCACTCAATGAGCAGGTAAAAAGTTTTACAAAGTTTTGCCCCCAAAATGAGACATTAATTGGTTGATTATAATTCTTAAAAAATTAACACTCTATATATTGAATTCCCCACTAGATATTTTGATGTGGATGTTGTCATTTCGGATTTGACATGGCTAAAATACAACTCTTAACTGTTCCCCCCAGTTACCACCACCACCACCACCACCACCACCACCAAATATTAACCCAAACAAACCAGCCAACCATGCATAAACAAACTATTAGAGCCTCCCATTTTCCTCATCTCAGATCACTGGGGTTGCCATGTATGCACATATTGAAACCCCAAATCTACAACTTATCTTTGGTTCCTCAGGCTGCTCAAACCTCCATATCCTTCAGGAAGTCTTATTTATTCTACCTGCCTCACCATGAATTGATGTTCTTCCCTCTATCTCCATTATTACCACCCCGGTCCAAGCTATCATCATCTCACTTGTACAGTTCCTAGTGTTGTACTCTTCCAAATACCTAATAGTACTAGTACTATTCCTAGTATTCCCTTTCTCATCTGCCTGCTTTTCCATGCTATTCTTCACATTTATAAAATATAAATCATACTTACAAACTATAAATTAGACCATTGTCATTTCTGTGCTTTTAAAACTCTTCAGTAGCTCTCTATTGTACTTGGAATAGAATCTATACTCCCTGTAGAACTATGCATGAACTAGCCCCACGTGTTCTTACCTCTTACTGGACTTCTCTCCATCTTATCCACTCTGCTTCCATTGCTTTGATCCTTCTTTTGTACGTTGAACAGACTAAGCCATGGAGCCTTTCCAGTACACTTGTAAGTAAATTGAACTAAAAAGAACTAAAATTCTGTGTCTTTTGCCCAGAATTTTATCTGTGATCCTTGCCTGGCTGGCTCCAGGACTCTCAGATCTTAGCTATAGAAGGTTTTGCTGGGAGGCCAGTTCAAAGTAGCCCCTCAGGCATTTCTGTTACACCGTATGATTCTAATTCTCTGCCAAGCATTGATTATTATATTTTGGGTTTTTATTTGTTGTTGTCGTTCATGTTATTACTGCTTGATTATTATTTTTCCCCACTGGAATGCAAGCTTCATGAGAACATGAACCTCATCTGTTCAGTTCGTCACTGTATCTGTAATGTCTTAGGATGTGTTTAAAAAAAAAAAAGCCATTTGATAAATAATTATGGAATGTGTAAGAAGAGAATTAATAAGTACAAAAATGTAGGTGTAGGCAAACATGTCAAGCTCAGAATTAGTAGATAATTGTTTCACCTTGGGAGGATTTTTTTTCTCTTGTTACTAGATTAAACTTAGATAAAATTGAATTTGGATATAAAGACCAGAGGCAATAAGTAGCCAGTAAACATCAGTCACTGAATATCCACATTAGCAATCTTAATGACAAGTTTGGATTAACGCTGTTAATTATCACTATTGTTATGTCATGTGATGCTTTAATATTTAACATTTTAATATGGAAATCAATGTTGTTTACCCAAGCAGCAGAAAAATTTTGACATAAGCTTCTTAGGAATTTTAGATGATACGGAATTTTAGAAACACAGACATTCTATTTAGGAAGAATATCAATATGGATTATTTTGAAGATTAAACTGTCTTTGAAGGCCTTGAGTATAATTCATTGCCAAAAACCAAGTGAAGCTACTTTCATGTCTCCTTAAGTGAAAGGACTTGACTATAAAGCATTTTGAAAGTTATATGCTTCTCTAAGAGCAGTCATATTTTAATGTATGTATATCATGGAATTGAAGTAAAAATACGTTAATTTTTGTTTACACACATAATAAATTGTTAATAAAGAATTCCAAGTTACGTGGGGGTTTGTGAAATACTTGTTTTTAAAATTAATGATACAGTTTATGTTGTGGAGAATTTGGAAACTATTCAAATTAATATTTTTCTATGATATAAAAGCAAAATATAAATTCTGGTTTTAGCAGTGGCATAGCTAATTCACCTCTCTTGATATCAGTTCCTACAGCTGTGAAATGAGAAGATTATACTAAATGAATTCTCAAGTCCTTCCAGGTCTATCATTGTGTGTTATATAAAAACTTGTATTTGCATAATGCTTTCTATTACTAGAATTCTTTCACATCTGTTTTCCATTTGTTCTCAACTATTTTGTTAGGTAGGTAGGACAGACCTTGTTATGTCTGCTCTACGCTTGTGAGTAAATTAAACTAAAAAGAATTAGAATTATTTTCTTGAGTTACATAGTCGTCTTGGAACTAGCCATGTATTCTTTCTATAATTTCATATTATAATCTTTCACCTCCTGATGCTAATTCCCAGTTATGTTAAGTACTTAGTCAAAGTAAGTATCCATATTTCATAAATTACCACTGTAATAACTTAAGAGTTTTTAAAATCTGACCTTGGAAATTTGGTTATCCACCCGGATAATTTGTAAGAAGCCAGTGCTAAAGTATTGTAACTATTTGTGATATATACCTCATCATCTTTATGGTGCTTGAAGCATAATCAAATTTTTACTTTTAAAAAAAATTGAATAGCTGAATATAGAGGCTCCTCTAAAGTACCTTCAGCTTTTGAAAGGCCATTTTTAAGTTTGTTGTAGTCTAGATGGTATTCCTCACTGCATTCTAACTTGTCTTCCTACTTCCATTCTAACCCCTTACAACCCATTTTCCCCACCCGCTGCCAGAATGATCTTCTAAGACATAACTGGGTCTTGTTAACTTCCTGTTTAAAAAACCCAGTGACTTCTCATTGTACTTAGAAAGCCTACTTTTTGGTAGGCTTAGTCCCTACTGCTTTGAACCCATTTGTACCACTCAGCCTTTGTCACTCCTTACCTTCCAGTGCATGAACTCTCCTCAGAACAGTCAAATTCTGAGTGCATGTTTTCTCCTTCAGCATTCTCAATCTTTACCTTCCAGTCACCTTGAAACTGTTTTTCAACCATTCCTAGGTTTATCCCACCTGAGGGTCTTTACCCTTGATACCTCTTCTGCCTATAAAACTTTTCCTTCTACATCTTCGTTTGGCTGGTTATTTTGTATTTATTCACCTCTCACTTCAGATATTACTTTCTCAGAGCAGCCTTCTCAGATCGGCCAGGCTGAAATAGTAGCCTCTCCATTCCCAGCCATCATCATTTATTATATGCTTCTCTTTTGGTATTGTCTGTACAGTACTTACTGATAGCCGAAATATTTTTAAAAGTATTTTTATTGTTACATATTCCTCCTTTCCCCTTCTCCGCTCAAGCCCCTCCTCTCTTTAAGAGTGTAAATTCCAGGGAACAGGGATTTTGCTAATCTTAGTCATTGCCATATCACTAGTTCCTGTAACAATGACTGGCTTGTTGCAGGGTGTCAGTAAATACTTGTTGGATAGTTAAGTAGATGAATGAATCTTATGGTTCTGAGTAAGTTTATATATTCTTCATCTGCCAGGCTTCTTGTTGAGATCTATGATAGGAAGTTAAAAATTTGTGAATTCAGAAGTTTTGTCCTTAATTTTTTTGGCGCTAGCTTCCAGGAAATCTAAACTAAATCTATTGCATCAGTACATTTGCTGTTTGTTGTCTTTTAGTTTTATTCTGGTGATCCTACCTATAATCCTGTGGAAGGGGGTGACTATAGAGCTGGTGAGGAAAAGAACATTGGGATCAAGCAGTCTCTGTTCAGTTTCTCTCAGCCTCAGTATCTTCTGCTCTAAACTAGGGTTAACAGTTCAATGATTTGCTTATTAAATACTTACTATACCTTAGGCACTATGTGAGAAGCTAGGAAAAGAGGATGAAAAAGACACACCTAGAGAAGGCATTGGATTATTAAGTAAGCAGCTACTGTAAAGGGATTTCAGTTCTGTGACAGGCAACATTCTGGATATCACAAGAACATCTTAGAAGAATTTCTGACTTCAGTAGGAAGGTTCAGAGAATTAGCCAGGCCAGGGATGAGAGTATTCTTCGCAGAAGAAGGAACAGTGAAAACCCAGGAGGAGACACAGAGTATCTCTCTGTATTTAAAATAACCAGAAATAGATTTATATATTTAGTACAGAGACTGAGGGGAAGAGCAGTGAGTGAGAGAAGATCAAAAGGAGAAAACAGTGGGGCGCAGTGGTTAGGAATGTAACTTTTTCCACAGGGAAAGAGAAGCCACTAAAAGATATTAGTCAGGGGAGTAACAGGATCAGGTGTGTATTTTCCTATCATGTTTTAAAAGTTTACTCTGGCTGCAACATGAAGAGGTTGGTACAAGAGGCAAGATAGTAAAGTGGTAGTACAGTAGCACCAGAGTGAAGTGGGTTAGTATTTGCAAATTCCCTCTCAGAGTGCTGTCACACATGGTAGGAGCTTGGTTAATTTTATAAGTTCTGGTTTTCCTTAAGGTGAATTGAGGCTATGTAACTTTAAGGTTATGGAAGTTAAACTCTTTGTGTCTAAAGAAATTTTCAAAGTATTCATGCTATTGTGTATGTGCATGCATATGCACTAATGACACCACAGATTAACCAGTCATAAGATTCTCTAAATGGATTTTAATGAATGCTGTTATTCCTGGAGTTAAACCTAGGATGATAAATCAATATGCATACACGTATATACTTAACAGAAAAGTTTAGAGAAAGTACCTGAAGCTGAGGAAAGTAAACTGCAATAGAAGATTAAAAGTTTATATTAATTTAGAAAGAATGTACTTTCCAAGAGAGTTTCTCAATTGATGATGTAAATAAATCATGGCAGATGACTGAGAAGGTCATGAAAAATGCTCGAGCATTGGCAGAAGTGAGGGGTCTCTTTTTGAGGTAACGTATGCTTGACGATTTCATAGTAATTCAGACTCATTTAATGGCATGTGTCTAAGGTTTACAAAAAAGAAAAAAAAAGGAAAGATAAAGGAAAAGAGAAACATTTATTAGACTTCCTGAAGTTTATGAGTATGTATTCCTGCTGGCCCTGGGCAGTGAGTAATGCACCACAAATGTTCAGTCAATTCTTGCATAGTGCCCACCAGACAGCCAAAGCAGTGAAATTATCTGGCATGCCAGGGTTGACACATCAAGCCTTTGAAAATAAATGTGAAATTAAATATCTTATCATTGAAGTCCTTGGAAATAAATGCTAACATGGATATCTTTGTCACAGAAGTAAAAGGAAAAATTGATACAGTAGACACATAACACAAATATCTAGTGTTTTTGTTAGCAACTTAAGAAGGGTAACATATGATTATTTTTTGACTTAAAGGATATTGTCTAGCTGAGTTGTAATACTCATCACTAGAAAAGGAGCACCTGTGGTGGTGGTTGCATGAAATCTAGAAATGAATTTTTAGAGGTCGGATCCGAGATGTCATTTAAAATCAAAGTAATTGCGTGTGTGCGTGTGAATATATACATCTGTGTGTATGAGGAATGGGTGGAGATTATTATTTTTATTATTTTTTGAGACAGTGTCTCGCTCTGCCTTCCAGGCTGGAGTGCGGTGGTGCAATCACAGCTCACTCAACCTCCAGGTTCAAGCAGTCCTCCCACTTCAGCCTCCTTAGTAGCTGAGATTACATATGTGTACCATCACGCCCGGCTAATTGTTGTATTTCTTGTAGAAACAAGGTTTTGCCATGTTACCCAGGCTGTTCTCAAAACCCTGGCTGGACTCGAGCTATCCTCCTGCCTTAACCTCCCAAAGTGCTGGGATTACAGGCATGGGCCACCACGCCTGACCAGACGATTTGCTTATCAAATACTTACTATACCTTGGGCACTATTTGAGAAGCCACACAGTACATAAAGTTCTTCAGTTTATAAAGTTATATAACCAGTGTATCTGTAAATGATAACTTAGAATAGATGGAACTTCACAGTTTTGAGTCACTATCCATTGTGTATATATCAAGACAAGATTTAGTGCTGCCGTTTTTTGATGTCCTCCTGACATAAGTTGTAATGAATATTGTTTTCTGTTAAAGTTATGTGGACTTACTGTTAATGTTTTCTTTTTTGTATCTCAAACGTAATCCATATGTATATTTAAAACTTTAGAAAATGTAGATAAGCAGAAACAAATTTTAATTGTCCATAATCCTACTCTGCAATTACAGCTATTGTTAACATTTTCTTTATGCCCTTCCGTAGTCTTTATTTTGTATATGCGTATAGAATTGTTTAGTGTTAAAGTGAGGGAAATCTTTTGTGCAACATTACCACTGTTGCTGATATTTAAAATGTGTTGAATTGTTGACTCATACATTGTGAGTGCCCAAAATCCTTTAGTGGCTTCCCATCTCATTCAGTGTAAAGTCTAAACTCTTTACCATAGCTCCCGACATGATTTCACCCCTGAATCTCTCTCTGCCCCAATCCATCTCCTTGTCAGAGATTGTACTGACCTAGCTATTCGTAAAACATGTCCTTGCCACTCCTGCCTTGGGCTTTTGCTCTTAGTGCCCTTGTTCCTGAAGTGCCTGCTACTCCCATGTGTTTCTGCAGGGGTGAGGCCCTCATTCCATTCATATCTTTTACTCAGAGCAGGGGGACCTTTCAACCTCTATATTCTGTATCCTACTTAATTTTCAAATTACTACTATATGATGTTCTTATTTTTTTGATGATCTTCCCCCAACTTCCTACCCACTGCCCCCCTCACCCCACCCACAGACACACAAATGCTAGGATCTAAAGTCTATGGAATCCGAGTTTGAGTACATCCACGCTTCTTCCTAAATGAAATCAAGTTTCCTTAATTTCTTTTTTTTTTTTTTTAAAGACTATAGCATAAATTTCAAGAGAAGTCTTTATTCTTAAGTGGTCCGCCTGTTCAGTAAATTTTTTGAGTCATCAAAATCAAACAACCAAGTAGGTGGCTTCTAGATCTAATTTTTTATTTAAACTTTTAAGTAGCACTTTTAAAAACAAGTAATTTTCCAGAAAGCCTTATAGTTCATTATAGAGTATTTGTGTCTTGAAATTTGAGTAGATATTAGTACTCTTCAACTTAGAGGGTACTGAACAACTCTATATATTTCATTATTGTCTTTGGTTTATAAGATAGTATAATACTTTGTTGATTTTGTTTTTAAGTTACGTAAACAGCACAGGAATTTTTCATAATATATTTAATGATTATATTCCTTTGGCTTAGTGATATGCTAGACTCATCTTGACTTTACGCAAAGACAAATGTGAAGTATACTTAGCAATGTATTATATATTAATATGTGAAAAATATGTCACATACAAAGTTTTTGTGCTTATATACTTTGTATACATGTCTATGTGTTTCATGAAGATGATTAATTAAAATTATTCCTCTGGGAAATAAGTGAGCATAAAAAAATGAAAACAATTTTCTTAATATCACATCTTAGAAAGGTCATCCCTTGCTATCTAGTCACTGTTTATCACGTAGGTTTCTTTTCATCTGTGCTGGATGCAGTACTTATCACTACTTGACAGTTACTTGTTTATTCTCTGTCCCCACCTACTAGTTGTAATAAGATGCATGATAGCATGGGCTTTATATTGCTTACTGCTGTATTTAGCAAACTTGGAATAGTGTCTAGCCTACTAGTTTTCAGTAAATGTTGTATGAGTAGTTAATTGAAAAGTAAATGAACTCTCATATTTATTTTATCTAAACTGCACACAGTCCCATGAAATGACAAGTCAGATGTTATCAGAGTCCTGCCTACTTCTTCATAAGGAATTCAGAATTTCACTGTGGAAGATTTTTCACATGTAGGTTGCAAAAGTGATTCTAGTATTTGTTTAAGATAATGCTAGCTGTTGTACCAAACAAAACAAAATATAATGGTTCAAACACAGTAGACTTTTTTAAAAGTCTCTTTTTCATAAATCTGATGGTGTTCTTGATAATGGACAAATTCCTTCTCGATAGTAGTTCAGGGTTCCAGGCCCTCTCCACTTTTTGGCTCAGTTGTCTTTAAGCTTCAGTGGAAAGCTTGCATTTTCTTCCAACAGAGATTCTCCTTAATGGAAGGGGAAAGATCATGGAGAGTCTCATGTGAAAGATTGTTATGAGTAAGATACAGAAGTGGGATAATCACTTCTAATTGTTCATACTCCAGTGGTTTGAACCCATTTATATTGGCACTTATGGAACCAGAAGGGAGGCTGGGAAATGTAATCTAGTGATGCAGACAGCAAGAGGGCACTGGTGAACAGCTAGCCAGTCTCAGCCATGCTACTGTATGTAGATCTGAGTACATTTGTGTTTGGGTGTAAGATAGCTTTTAAAACTTTTTTTAAAGAGTTCAAAATTAATTATGGGTTAACGTTTTTAATTCTGTGTGAGACCTCCTTCCTAAACTCAACTGTTTATTTTGTTCACAAAGAAGGCAGCTTTGAATCCTCCATGGATCCCATAGGAATCTTTTTTCTTTGACTTTAAACACTCATTTTCCAAACTCCATACTCCATTGAGCATTTTTTCACTTGGGATAACTAAGTGCAGTCCCTTTGGAGCTCATCAAAGTTGTCTAATTGGTTGTAGAAGTCATCTTCTGATGGTACCAGCAACTGCCTCCCTCTCCAAGGATTGCGGCTTCCATAGCACCAGTCCCACTAGGCTCTGGAAAACAGGAGACTGAGAACTCAAGTTTTAATAATTGTAGGCTGTTACCAGTATTTCATATTATTAGTATTACAGTGTAGATGGTATGATTGTCGTGATTTGCTTATAGTTTATAAACATAGATTTTGGAGCCTGTTACCAAGGGTTTTGGACAAGCCACTTGAGCTCTTTGAGCTTCCATTTCTTTTCTTTTTTTTTTTTTGAAACAGATTCTTACTCTGTCATCCAGGCTGGAGTGCAGTGGAATGGTCTTGGCTTAGTGCAAACTCTGCCTCCCGGATTCAAGTAATTCTTGTGCCTCAGCCTCCCAAGTAGCTGGGAGGTGCACGCCACCACGCCTGGCTAATTTTTGTGTTTTTAGTAGAAACAGAGTTTTGCCATGTTGGTCAGGCTGGTCTCGAACTGACCTCTAGTGTTTCACCCACCTTGGCATCCCAAAGTGCTGAGATTACAGGTGGGAGCCACAGTGCACAGCCTGAGCTTCCATTTCTTCAGCAATGAAGTGCAGCTTCTAGGCTCTTTAGGTATTAGAACAAAGAGACAATGTACAAAACGTTCAGTGCATTGCCCGTTACACGGTAGGTGCCCCCTCACCCCAGCGCAATCACAGTAATTATTATTAACATTAACAGAAAATGTACAAAAGAGTTTGGAATTTAAAATGGATGAAATACTACCCAGAAAATGACTTTTAAATCACCCAACTAATTGCCAGCAGTTGCCATGTTTTTCATCAAAAGTTCTTAGACTGAATGACCTAAAGATGTTTTGGAATCTCCCAAAGGAATTTGTGCTTTTCAAATGAGTGGTTGTTGATGCTTGAAAATAAAAGGAAAAGGAATTATATGCAGAGTGCATGCGTATATGTGTGTGTGTGTATTTGAAGTGAGACTGGTGCGGCTGTCACTTGAAATCCACCATAAAATTGTTTCTTAACAGGCAACAGGACATTTTGTTTGACCATATATACATTAATCAACTACCTCCATGTTTCTGTGGAAATGTGTATAAACAGTTGGATTGTACCATTTGAGGTCTCAGATAAACTTTTCATTGTGAAAAAATACAATTATCTTTTCAGTGACACTTTCAGTGGTTCTAATAATAATTCTACTATTTCTCTTGATGCCAGGTATCTTTCTTAAAGTGATAGAATTAGTTGACTAGCATATGAGAGAGAGAGAGAGAGAGAGTGTGTGTGTGTGTGTGTGTGTGTGTGTGTGTGTGTATGAGAGAGCGAGAACACATGTTTTTTTCTGACCTTCAAATGTAGGGGAAATTATATATAAGACAAGATTTTGTTTCCACCAAAATCAGCTATCAGAAAAGAAGTCGCTTTAATCTTTTATATAATGAAGTTCTCTCTCAATTTAGTTTTTTTAAAAAACAAAAATATATTTTTCAATAAGGAAAATAAATCAGAAATGACCCAAATTGATCTTAGCTTGGAATGTTTATTAGAGTCACATGATGGAATTGGTATAAGAGTTAATGAAGTTTTACATGGATTTAATAATGAGTCCTGAATATATAATCTCAAAATTGCAATTACTGGATATTATCATAAACATTGTAAAGATTAATTTATAAAGCAAATAGTAAATGTTGTAAAGAACTTGCAAGAAAAATGAAAAATCAGCTTTACAGATGTTATACAGCACTATGTCATGTATAGACACATCAGTATCTTAAACAAATTAGAAGGAATGTAAACTCAATTGGATGACTCAAAAAGTGAGTCAGCTTTGCAAATGTCAAAGTCATTGATGTTGGAGATGGAGATGTAAAGTTTCATGAGAGTGAGAAATTATTTACAATTAATATTTTATTTTCCATGTGATTTGAAATTTGTATTACACTAATAATTTGATATAAATAGCCATTTGATTGTTTCATAAATATGAGAATTTTCAAGCCAGTTAGTAAATTAATAAATATATTAACGATTAAGTGTGTGTTCCCTAGCCATCCATCTGGGGTTGGAATCTGTTTCCATCACCATTTTGGTGTATGATCTTGATGGACATCACGTTTCTGCATCTGAGGTTTCCTCTTATATAAAATAGTCTTACCAATACCTACTTTATAAGAGTGTCGTAAAAATTAAATGAGCTAATGTATGCAAGTACTTAGAACAGTGGCTGGCACATAGTAACTGGTGTACTGGTGATCTAATTTTGTTATCTTATCTTTGGAAAAATGGGGCAAAGCCTCACATTTTGAAATATGTGGTACTTAGATCATGCAGTTTCTCATCACACTGAAGTATTCCTGTCTTCCATTTTGAAGTGAAGTTCTTATAGGTTTCCTTTCTACTCAACGCTTTCTTTCAACATTCAATGGAAAAGCCTTTCTAAAAGTATTTGCTTTGAAACATTAGTCATCCTGTGACAGCCTCTTTTTTTTTTTTTTTTTTTTTTTTGAGATGGAGTCTCACTCTGTTGCCCAGGCTGGAGTGTAGTGGTGTGATCTTAGCCCACTGCAACCTCCACCTCCCGGGTTCAAGTGATTCTCCTGCCTCAGCATCCTGAGTAGCTGAGATTACAGGCGGGCACCACAGGCCCAGCTAATTTTTTTTATAGTTTTAGTAGAGGCGGAGTTTCTCCATGTTGGTCAGGCAGCTCTGGAACTCTTGACCTCATGATCCACTTGCCTCGGCCTCCCGAAGTGCTGGGATTACAGACAGATGTGAGCCACCACGACCGGCCCAACACAGTCTCTTTTCAACCAGTTCTCTAATTTTGATTGTTTTCCTCATGGGGTCCTAAGTGTACTTTTCGTGTTTAAATTGTCCTCTTTTGTAAATGTAAGAATTAATTCCTTTCTGCCTTTAGGGCTAGGGTACCATATTTCAGTAGCTAATTCCACCAGATAAATATATTTATTTGGACAGCAAGCCATGTGAAATATTCAGTATGTAAGCCACATCTTTTCAAGCCCTCTCTGTTACAACTCTCTAAAATGTTATCATAATATAGGAAAGTAACAAGGAACGTTTGAAATACATCCCCTCCCTGCCCCCGCAAAACACAAAACACAGTGGTGTTTCTGTTCAGACTATCCTCTAAGAGGCAGCATGCTTCTTATGGCAGGAGTAAAGTTTTGTGGTTATACTATACTTAGTTTGTAGCATGTATCTGCACCAAGTACATAATATTTTCGAGGCTTTTGTAATCAAATATAATAAGGCAATACACACAAAAGCACAAAACTACCCAAGTTGTTATCACTTTGAGAGAATTCTAAACTATGGAAATTTGAATATTTATGAAAGAGAGTAATTGGACTATAAGCATATCATGACAATGAAGTTATTTAGTTTTCAAAATTTATTATGGTATTCTAAGCAGTGAGTTCCTCTCCATATAAATGCATGATTTATTTAAAATGTAATATGTAGAATTTGGGGAAAATATGTAGTAAGTGAACTACCATAATGGTAGTTTTAGGTAGGACAGTGTCAAAACTAGCTGTGTTTTTTTTTTTTTTTTGGTTGGCTTCTTTGTTTCCACTGAATTTGAAAAATATCTGGCCTAAGGTGGTGGAGGATGTTGACTGGAAAAATGACAGAAGAAATGAGACGGAAGAGAAAGGCATATATATGGCAGATTCTTTGGGTCACAGTTACTGTTTCATTTGATTACTCTATTATGTTATAGTCACTTCATAGAAGAAACTAAAGTGCACAGAAGTTAATTAACTTGCCCCAGGTTGCTTGACTTAGGAGGTAGCTGAACAGAAGATAAATCCATATATGGCTAACATGAGACTTCTATCTTCTGAGCCTTGTAGGAAGCTGGAAGATTGTTAAGTTCTTACAAATTGTTAATTTTCTTAGCAGGTTTCTCCAGTAGATGAAAGCAAATAAATTTTTGCAGAACTATTCTTATAAAGCATAGTTATATCAGCACCTTAAAAGTCTACCTATAGTTTAATCAGAAAAACATTAGATCAAAATCAGTTTATTAAATTATTAACTCATGACACATTGAGAAAACTTTTGTTTCCTGACATTATATATATTTATTAGCAAAATAAATTGTATATTTTGCAAAAATCTTTCTCTTTGCTTTGTGGAATACTGATAGATGAAGAATTCAAGAATGGGTATTGTATCTAGAGTATATATAAAGAGGTGATGAGAGTAGTCAGAATTACTTTGGTGAATAATATATAAAAGTCCAAATGTTTACTTTTTCTGATGTTCTTAAAGAAATATGATTTAAAGAAATAAAAGTTGATCAGATTATAAACTGGTCTTTCAAATGAGCTACTAAAAAATTTCCTGCCTCCTTCTCAAGCTGCATGTAGAAACAAGTCAAAGAGTGTCAAAAGTCATAGTACCTGAAAAGATTAGTAACAGAAAGGAAAAAAAAAGTTTTAAGAGTGTGGGTGTGTATGTATGTGCATGTCTAGAGAAAGAGAAACAATATGAATGGCTTTTAAAACAACTTGAGTTCCAGAGGGAATGGAGTGAAGGATAGTGTCTATAGCTAGATGACTTTGGCCACGAAAACCCTTTCTGGGCATAGCTCAATAATCCATTGACATCTAGGGTTAGATTCCAGCTACAGGAATCATGAAGCTGGAAAGGACCTGCACCTTGCAGAGTCTGGTTTGTGGTGATCTATACTTAATGCATCTTGAGTCATTTCTGTGTGCCAAGCACTTCTCTAAGTCCTTCACACTCATTCATTTATTCAGTCCTCACAACACAGGCTTTCAATAAATGATGGATGAATGCTGAATAAAAATATAGTATCCTTTATTTTTTACAAATACCTCAGAGAAAAATAGAAAGTATGTCTAGTAATATACTGACTCTACCTTGTAGAGATTAAAAACATGAACATAAAGACTCAGAACTCTAAGGATGATATGGGAAAACCAGATGTTCATTTGGGTAAATTCTGAGTGATGCATCTTAATACAAAGTTAGTTTAATCACTAAGTGTGATATTTAATTTACTTTAAATAGTTTTATTCAAGGTAAGAAAGCTGGGAAGATTGACTGGATTCCAGTGATCACCCCAAACATTGTGCATTCTAATATAACTGTTACTTAAAGTGGTTCCAAGATTAGTTTGGGAAATTAACAATTAAATACATTTCAGTCAATAGACAGTATTTTTTGTTTTTAACTGTTGGATTTCTCATTGGTCCTAAGTTGGTTATGATATATATGTATCGTGGACTATGACTCTTACATTAAAAAAGGAGAGGAAAAAAATGCCTCTGTTGTAATAGAATTCCACAAAACTCATCCCCTACACTTTGGGATCTGGTACCACAGATGCTGGGCTATATCAGTAATTATATCAGTAATTCAGGATGGAAAGGAAGAAGAAGGGCAGCCACCCTTGTCTCCATTACACTGTTGCCAATTTTAGGTATTTTACCAGTTTAACAGAGTATTTTGTTATTGGTATCAGAGACTTCAAGGCATCCATACTCATTATCTTTATGTTCAAGATAAAGTTCATTTATTAGCTAATAATTTTGTAAATGCCAACCATTAGATTAATAAATCAGTGATTATCAAATTTCTATTTATATATTATAGAGACTTAACGTATAGAGTTTATATTTTCAAATCTGATTATGGTAGCATCTCTATTTGTCCTACATTATTTAAAAAAACTATTATACAAATGATACCAAGATTTTATTAAACTATGGTTAATTTTAGGTTTATAAGCATAAACATATAAGTATAAACCTAAAATTAATATAATCTGGTTTAAATCTATAATTAATATAATCTGATTTAAGCCTGATTTAAGAATCTGATTTAAATATTACCCTTGTTTCTTATGTATTTAGAGTGTTTGTAGTTAAACTATGATTCAACCATTTGCCTAAGAGTAGTTTATTAAAATTGTGATTCACAGATAGTGTTTTTTATGACTATAGGTTTCTCATTCCAGGAAAAATATTTGAGCAGTAATATATTTATATAATCAAATACTAAAAATATTTAAGTGATAAAAATGAAAAATATAGGTGAAAAGATTCCTTTGAATTGTGTTCTTAATTGTTAGGAAATACATTGGCATTAAAAATACATAAAATGTGTTAATTTCTCATTTAATTAACTTAATTATTGATTTTATTCAGGTAATTGCTGTATTTCTAGCTTTACCAAAAATTTTTTTACTTTTTTGAACAGAATTTCTGTTATAAATGGTGGCTACAGTCACAAGATAATTCACAACCCAATTTAATCTGTAATTTAATTAAATAGCATACGGATACTTAGTAATTTAAGTTGGCACTGAGTCAAGCTTCGAAAAAAGTTTAGAGTAAGTGATCCTTGCTGTCATGTTGTGCCTTTCTTGTATATGTATCTCAGATCTGTGTTGCTCTGATGCCCTTGGGTTTAAATGTGAGCATCTGCACCTGTGTCTACCTCATAACCCTCAACCCCAACAAGGTTTGTTTGCCTCCTAGAAACTCCATTTTTACTAGGCATGGGCTCAGGTCTCTATTCCGTTAGAGTGTCATGGCAGAGCCAAATCAGTGCATTCCAGTTTCTTTCCTTATGAGAACACATTTTATAACGTCTCCTATTCCATAACTTGACTGATGTGTATTGTCAATAAAATTTAATAATAATGCCAGCCAAGGTGGCTCATGCCTGTAGTCCTAGCACTTTGGGAGGCCAAGGTTGGTGGATCACTTGAGGCCAGCAGTTCGAGACCAGCATGGCCAACATGGTGAAAGCCTGTCTCTGCTTAAAAAAAGAAAAAAAGAATTAGCCAGTGTGGTGATGGGCACCTGTAATCTCAGCTATTCAGGAGGCTGAGGCAGGAGAATTACTTAAATCCGGGAGGTGGAGTTGGAATGAGCTGAGATTGTGCCACCTCATCACACCCTACCCCACCCAGGGCGACAGAGCAAGATTCTGTCTCCCCCCAAAAAAAAGAAAAGAAAAAAAAATAATACTATTGTTATCCTAATTGGTAGGAAAATATTTTATAAGTTTTTTTTGAACATGGCATCCATTCTTACATATCTCATATTAAAAGATATTTAATTAATGCTGATTTATATATGCATTTACTCTGATATATCATTATTTCATGCTATTCTGCAAAGAACACAGATAGTGGGGAGAAATGGATAAAAACAATGTAGTGGCTCACACCTGTAATCTCAGCACTTTGAGAGGCTGAGGAGGAGGGAGGATTGCTTAAGGCCAGAAGTTTGAGACCAACCTGGGCAATAGAGAGAGGCCCCTTTATCAGCTACAAAAAATTTACAAATTAGGTAGGTGTGGTGGCACGTTCCTGTAGTTCCAACTACTCAGAAGGCTGAGATGGGAGGATCACTTCAGCCCAGCAGTTTAAGGCTACAGTGAGCTATGGTTGTGCCTCTACACTCCAGCTGGGTGATGGAGCAAGACCCTGTCTTTAAAATTTTTAAAAACATTTATTTTCTATTGTTTCTAACACCTGTCACAGTGAATTTGGGGGTAATAGAGGTTTGGAATTAGGAATGTCTTACTCATCTTGATATTCTCTGCCCTAGCAGAGTATATGACGTAGCAGGTACTCAATAAGTATTTCTTAAGTAGAATTGAATTTTTTAAAGCAAAAATATTTCTTTCTCTTTTGACAGTCTTTATGGTTCTGGGCCTAACATTTCCATATAATTCTGATATTTGTGACTGTAAGTAGGCACAGATGAATAGATTGTGGTATATAAAAACTGAATAAATGTCTCTTATGTTAGGTTCGGAGCTCTTACAGCTCCTTGTGCTCTTCATACAATGAATTCTTAGGGAATATGCACAGATGATGGTTTCTGAAGAGAGTCCTGTGAGACCTGAATAAATAAAATGTAAAAATTCATTAGATAGTTTTATCTTCATTTGACACATTAAGTTAATTTAAAAAAAATAGATCACACTATGTGGCACATCAACCTGAGCCATGTCTGTAAAAGACAATCAATAGAAATCAGTTTATTGTTCTCTAATTACAGGTATTGACTGATGCCTTTTAACATCTCTAAGCCATAGAGTAGTTTCCCCAGTTGCCTTCTGCAGTAAGTGACTGAATTAAATGGAAGTGTAGCTAAGATGGTGAAGGGTACCTATCCTGCCTATGATTGTATTATTTATTTTAATATCTGATCACCATCATTTAGCTACATGTAAAATCATAGTCATTAATACATATCTGCAAACTTCTATCTTTGAATTGTTCCTGAAGAAGTCTTGCAAATATTTCACTATTCTGCATTATGAATGAAACATATAAATTCTTGATTTAGAGGTATTTGCCTATCCCTTACAGAGAAGTTGTTATTCTCTTAAATATTACATATTTCACAACATCTTCAACTACCAGTTTCCTTAAAAACAGTGTTAGTAGGATAGGTTTGCGATTATTTCACTTCTCCAAGCTCCCTCAACAAATGGATTTTTCTCCATTTATTTGGCATCTAATTATATGCCCCTATTAAATTTATATTTAAATCTGTCCTTTGTATGCCTTGTATCCCATAAAGTTATTATTTCTAAATAGATTGTATGTAAATATTGTTAAATATAGTTCACTTAAGGTAGAGAAGGGTATAATCTATTCAGAGAGTGGGTCTGAATTATTAGGGGATATAAATGCATTTTGCCTACTTGGAGCACTGAAGTACCAAAATCCATTAATCATTGTCCTAAGTCCGAACTGTCTCTCTTGTGAGGCTTACTCTAAACTATGCAGTAACATTTTGGAGGGGGAGAAGGAATGAGCCTCAAAAGGTAGACGGGAATATTACTAAGGTTAACGTTTATTTAAGTTTTAACAATTAGTCCCTATATTTATAACTGTTCACCAGCTAAATAGGATCAATATGCGAGAAAGAGGGAATGTTATCAGTATTTTATGATGCTAGTTAATATGTATTTTGAATACATATTATTATTATTATTAGCTTAGGAGTATAATGTATGATATAGATAAATATATTTTATTAGCTTAGGAGTATAATGTATGATATAGATAAATATATTTTATCTATTGTATGATATAGATAAATATATTTTTATGATATAAATATATTTTATCTAATGTATGATATAGATAAATATATTTTTAATTCAAAAGAATTGGTAATAACTAATAAGAGTGTAAGATTCTAAGAATCTCACATCCGTTTTCTTAGATTCTCACTTGACTAGGGCATAATAAGAGAAAAGGGGCTCAGTAAGTATTTGTCAAGTAAACCAATATATGAGTGTTTTTTTTTTAAATGCATTTTCTCTGGTATATAAAGGGTGGTAGAAGGGATAAGGGATGCTTAGCAAATGTGCTTATTTTCATAGAGACTATTTCTATTTAAACGCGAACATGTAGAAAATTGATATTTACATATATGAGTACAGATAGGTAAGTGTTGTCCATAAGTTTCTCAATTCTAAGTTCTTTGATGGCATTCTTTTCTCTTCATAGAGCCTAGTTCAATTGCTTGTGTGACAGTACACTTCATCGATTCCAAGATGCTCTATCTTTTTTTTTAACCTTTGAATATCATTTGGGTATAAAAGAAGCTTAAATCTGTGTTTAAACTGCTTTTTGCCGCAAAGTTGCATTGTGATGACTAATAAATAGTAGTAGCCTAATTTGCTCATTGATGTGTGATTGGAAAATTTTAGCTTACTAAATTAAATACCCACCTATTTAAAGAATTTAGTGTTATTTAAGGTTCATTGTGTCCCCATACACTTTAAAAATTATTACGTGATTTTTGGTAAATAGGACATAATTTAGTAATTTGTGGATTTGGAAAATGAATACCATTTTTAGTTCAATGGTATAGAATAAAATATGATATTTTAATTTTAAAATGGCTTCTTGGAGTTCTTGATTCAGATTGTAATCCTAGTTTTTCCTGCTCCTTCCATAGCTTCCTGCAGATTTCACAAAACTGCATCTTACTGACAGTCTCCACCCACAGGTGACCCACGTTTCTTCTAGCCATTCAGGATGTAGTATCACTAGTGATTCTGGAAGCAGCAGTCTTTCTGATATCTACCAGGTAAGAGGATGTTTTCCTTGTCATTTGCTTCATTTTCATTTATTCCAAGAAATTTTAAGGTTCTCACCTGATATAATCTACAAAGTAAATATATGTGCGTATATGATATGTGCATGTATGTACATAAAAATATTGTTTATTTTATATATATTATTTTTAAGGTGTAGAACTGCTGTCAAATTGTACTGCCTCTGCTATTACAAGTTATCAAAGTGTTTCTTTTTTATTTGTATAAATTTTTGGGGTAAAAGTGTAATTTTGTTGCATGGATAGATTGCATAGTGGTGAAGTCATGGCTTTCAGGGTATACATCACCCCAATAACTTACATGGTGCCCATTAAGGAATTTGTCATTATCCACCCCCTACTCCCTCATACTCTGAGTCTACACTGCTTATCATTCCACACTCTACATCCATGTGTAAACATTATCTAGCTCCCACTTGTGACTGAGAACATGTATTTGTCTGTGTCTGACTTATGACAATTAAGATAGTGGTCTCCACTTCCATCCATATTGCTTCAAAAGACATGATTTCATTTTTTATGGCTGAATATTATTCCATTGCATATATGTATTATACTTTCTTTATTCAATCATTTATTGATGAGCACTTTGGTTGATTCTGTATCTTTGCTATTGGGAATAGTGCTACAATAAACATACAGATGCAGGTATCTTTTTGATAGTGATTTCTTTTCCTTTGGGTACTCAGTCATGAGATTGGTAGATGGAATGGTAGTTTTATTTTTAGTTCTTGGAGAAATCTCCATACTGTTTTTCAGCAGAGGTTGTACTAGTTTACATTCCCACCAGCTGCATATAAGTGTTCTCTTATCTCCACAGTCTCACCATCTGTTACTATTTTTGTCTTTTTCGTGATAGCCATTCTGACTGGTGAAAGATACTGTCTCATTGTGGTTTTAACTTGCGTTTCCTCTGATGATTAGTGATATTAAGCATTTTTTCATATGTCTGTTGGCTATTTGTGTGTATTCTTTTGAAAATGTCTATTCATGTCCTTTTCCCACTTTTTAATGGGATTATTTTGGTTTTTGTTGTTGTTGTTATTCAGTTGTTTGACCTTCTGGATATGAGTCTCTAGAAGAATGCATAGTTAGCAAATATTTTCTTCCATTCTACAGATTATCTGTTCACTCTGTTGACTATTTCTTTTACTGCACAGAAGCTTTTTAGTTTAATTAAGTCCCATTTGTCTGTTTTTGTTGCCTGAGCTTTTGAGGTCTTAGTCATGAATTATTTGCCTAGATCAGTGTCCAAAAGAATTTTGCCTAGATTGTCTTCTAATATTTTTATAGTTTGAGGTCTTAAGTCTTCGATCCATTTTGAGTTGATTTTTATATACGCTGAAAGATAGGAGTCCAGTGTCATTACACTGTATATGACAATCCAATTTTCCGAGCACCATTTATTGAAAAGGGTAGATTTTCTCCAGTGCATGTTCTTCTTGGCTTTGTCAAAGATCAGTTGGCTGTTAATAGTGACTTTGTTTCTGGGTTCTTTATTTCGTTCTATTGATCTGTGTACCTATTTTTATACCAGTATCATGCTGTTTTATTATAACCTTGTAATATAATTTGGTTTTTTTGCTCAACATTGCTTCCACTGTTCAGGCTCTTTTGTGGTTACATGTGAACTTTAGTTGTTGTTTTTTTTTTTCTTTTTCTTTTTTTTTTCCCTAAGTCTGTGAAAAAATGATGCTGGTATTTTGAAAGGAATTACATTCAATCTATATATTGCTTTAGGCAATATGGTCATTTTAATGATATTAATTCCTTCAATCCATGAGCATGGAGTGTATTTTTCATTGTTTGTGTCATCTACAATTTCTTTCATCATTATTTTGTAGTTTTCCTTGTAGAGATCTTTCACCTCCTTGGTCAAATATATTCTAGGTATTTTATTATTTTTTATAGCTATTGTAAGTGAGATTGCTTTCTTGATTTTGTTCTCAGCTAGATTGTTATTGGTGTATAGAAATGCTACTGATTTTTGCACATTGATTTTGCTTTCTGAAACTGCCCTGAATTCTTTTATCGAATCTAAAATTTTTTAGTAGAGTCTTTAAGGATTTCTGTATATAATAAGATCATTCCATCAGTAAACAGGAATAATTTCACTTCCTCTTTTCTAATTTGGATGCCTTTCATTTCTTTTTCTTTTCTAATTGCTCTGGCTAGAACTTAGAATACTATTTAGAATAGGAATGGGAAAGTGGGCATCCTTCTTACAGTTCTTAGAGGGAATGCATTCAACTTTTCCCTGTTTAGTAAGATGTTGGCTGTAGGTTTGTCAAATATCGTAAGTTTTTCTTATTAAAGTCCATACTGAATGTGACAAAAGGAAAGGGCTATTAAGACTGGATTATTGAATTACCTTCCTTGGTTTTTTAAAAAATTACCTATAGATTTAGTATCTGCTTAAATTTGTATGACACCAATGAATGGAAAATAAACTAGAGCTATAGGATTCCAAAAATGTTTTTAAAACAAAATCATTTCAATTGTTAAGAAATGTTTTATTAACTTGGAATATGCAAATTTAAGAAAAGAGACTGAAATATACACAAAAAATCCTTATTTAGGCCTTCAAATGCATTCTATTACTATTGGATTGTGTATGGTTTCAAACAAAAGAACATTATTCTTATTTTACAAAGAATAAGTCTTGGCTTATTAGGAACTGTAGCATGAGACAACCATAAAAGTAACTTTCTTTAGAGACCATGTAGTTATAAAGGATTATTGTTGTATTTAGTCAGTGCTGTTTGTTTTTTTTTTTAATTGTTGAAAGTTAGTGAACAATTAAGAACACCATAAATACAAGGTACATTCTTTTAGATCCTAAATTTAGTAGATCTTAAAAAATAAATTTTCTTTTAAAGAGGTAATATATTAGGTGTATACTTTGCTCAGTTTACCTCCTCATCACTTACATACACCATTTATTCTGAAAGTTGACTTTGCTAAACATTTATTGAAGAGTTCCCTTGTGTAAAACAATGAACAGTATACATAAAAGCTATACTTTAGCTTATATTAATCGAAATATTATGACAGAGCCTTTGTCCTCTGAACTTTGGGATGATTATTATACATCTTGAAAATTTACAGTGGGAATACAGCTTGAGGTTATAGCAGTTATCACTGTCTCATCAAATACATACAAACTTGAATGAAACTCCTAAAAGGTACATCTATTGAGAGAATAAAGTAACTCATTTGGCCTGGCATAGTGGCTCACACCTATAATCCCAGCCCTTCGGGAGGCCAAGGCAGGCAGATCACTTGAGGCCAGGAGTCTGAGACCAGTCTGGCCAACATGATGAAACCCTGTCTCTACTAAAATATGAAAATGAGCCGGGTGTGATGGCGCAGGCCTGTCATCCCAGCTACTCGGGAGGCTGAGGCACGAGAATCTCTTGAGTCCCAGAGGTTGTTGCAGCAGTGAGCTGAGATCTCCCCACTTTACTCCAGCCTGCGGGGCAGAGCGAGACTACATCTCAAAAAACAAAAAGTAACTTGTTTGTATAATTGATTGAGACATATTCTGAGGGGAATTCTAGTCATATGTGCTTTTACCTTGAATAGGCTGGACAAGTTCATGAGGAAATGCAGATGGTACTACTTCTACCCCTGGTTATCATCTGAATGTGAAACCAGAGTGTGGGCGAGAGTTCCTAATTGCTCTAACATAGTTGGAGCTTGCAGCCTCTGTCTGGCTTTATCTTGAGGTGTACATGAAGAAGAGGATCCCTGTGCATTATTTCAGTTCATTTAGTTGAGTTTCAAAGCTATTTGTTTCCAATTCGATGGCAGGCATATAGCCTGTAAGTTTATATCCATCATAAGGAAAAATCCATAGATGTATCTAAGGATCAGTTATTGGCTATGCAAAAACTAGAGATTTTTCAGTAGACCACTTCTATTATCTTTGAATTGGAACTTAAAATGAGAAGTCTGACATGTACCTGGTTCAGCTTCCTGACTTGCATTTGAATCGTCTGCTTCTTTGCTGTGAATCGAGCATCCGGTTTATTCTTGAACGATTCCAAGGATGAGCAACTTTCTCCCATGGCAGCCCACTAATGTTTATACAGTTCTGACTTCAGAGGTCTCTTCCTTTTTTGTTGAAAGCTGTCACATTGAAGTGAGAATAAATGCTCACGAGATAGACACAGAGAGATTATATATATTTTGTTACACTTAGGTTCTGGGGTACATGTGCAAACCATGCAGGATTGTTGCATAGGTACATACACGGCAATGTGGTTTGCTGCCACCACCCCCCCCATCACCTATATCTGGCATTTCTCCCCGTTATCCCTTCCCAACCTCCCTACCCCTCGCTGTCTCTCCCCTACTCCCCCCCAGCAGACCCCAGTGTGTGATGCTCCCCTCCTTGTGTCCATGTGTTCTCATTGTTCAACACCCACCTATGAGTGAGAACATGCGGTGTTTGATTTTCTATTCTTGTGTCAGTTTGCTGAGAATGATGGTTCCCAGATTCATCCATGTCCCTACAAAGGACACAAACTCATTGATTTTTATGGCTGCATAGTACTCCATGGTGTACGTGTGCCACATTTTCCTTCTCCAGTCTATCATTGATAGGCATTTGGGTTGGTTCCAGGTCTTTGTTGTTGTAAACAGTGCCGCAGTGAACATATGTGTGCATGTGTCTTTATAATAGAATGATTTATACTCCTTTGGATATATACCCAGTAATGAGATTGCTGGGTCAAATGGAATTTCTATTTCTAGATCCTTGAGGAATCGCCACACTATCTTCCACAATGGTTGAACTAATTTATACTCCCACCAACAGTGTAAAAGTGTTCCTATTTCTCCACATCCTCTCCAGCATCTGTTGTCTCCAGATTTTTTAATGATCACCATTCTAACTGGTGTGAGATGGTATCTCAGTGTGGTTTTGATTTGCATTTCTTTAATGACCTGTGATGATGAGCATTTCTTCATATGTTTGTTGGCCTCATAAATGTCTTCTTTTGAAAAATGTCTGCTCATATCCTTTGACCACTTTTGAATGGGTTTGTTTTTTTCTTGTAAATCTGTTTTAGTTCTTTGTAGATTCTGAATATTAGCCCTTTGTCAGATGGGTGATTGCAAAATTTTTCCCCATTCTGTTGGTTGCTGGTTCACTCTAATGATTGTTTTAATGTTAATGCTGTGCACCAGGAAGATATGGCTAGAATAATGTTGCTGACATGGTGGGAAGAGAGGAATTCAAGAGTAAAGAGGAATGACTAACCTTAAGAGAAGAAACACTCCTCTGTTTTTAACAGGGACACATCCTGGGGAGTTTGGGAGTGGAGGGAGTTCCTGTCTCAGGCTTCTGTTTTCTCTTGGAAGAGTTGAGTTTATTTGTTGAGAGTTGAGAGGGTTGGCAGGTAGAGAGTTTTAAGGAGAGAGAAGTTTTGAAATAATAGTTGCACAGAATAGGAGAACAAATTGACCAGAATAATGGAGATTCAGTTGAGTTAGTGCCCTCAAATAAAGTGATTTCCCTCTGCTCTGTTAAGTTAATTTTCTCCATCGTAAGCACAAAGAAAGCAAGGATTTGACTTCACCCAGGACTGAAGTTTGTTAAGTGAGTGTAATACAAAGACGGATAGAGTAACAAGGCAAGCATTTTCTAACTGCAGATCATAGCTTTTGTATGCCTTCTGCCTGTAATGTTTTCTCCTAACTTGGTCCTTTTCAGCCTTTGTTTTCAAGTATCATCTCCTCAGAGAGTTCTTCCTTTATAACTCTGTATAAAGGAAGTCTTCCATTTTTATTCCTTTCCTGCCTAGTCTTTTTATTTCCTTCCTAGACGCTGACTGAAACAATTATTACTTTCTATGTTGTGTCTCTGCCTAGTAGAATGACACCTTCAAGAAGGCAGGGAACTTGTCTCCATTTTTTTCCCCTAGAGCCTAGTACAATGCCAGGAAATTTTAGGCATTCAGTAAAGATGTGTTGAATGAATGTATTTGAAATAATAGACTAGGAAATATAAACTGGATATGAAAGGAAGTTAAAACAGGAGGTGTGAACACTAGTCACAGAGGGTAGTAGAGTCTTGAAGAGCAAAGATCCTTCTTAAGTTGAAAAAGGGTTACCTTGGAAGCAGATGGGAGCAGGTTAAAAGAATAGAAGGTTATTGGTGATTGAAAGCTTTAATGCGTAAGTTAGTGATACAAGACAATGCCATTTCCAGCCTTAATAAGGTGCTGATTAAATGGTATGGCTGTCAGAGCGAGTGTCTTAGGCGAACCGAAAATAGTTGTACAAAAATAGTTAGATCAATACAACAGAGAGTTCAAGCAAAATGGAACTCATGTGTAAGGATGTAATATGTAATAGGGGAAACTTCACAAATCAATAAAGAAAGTGAAGTCAAAATGTAACTGATGTATACAAATAAGAAAAGTACTC
Organism: Aotus nancymaae; assembly: GCF_030222135.1. NCBI lineage: Eukaryota > Metazoa > Chordata > Mammalia > Primates > Aotidae > Aotus > Aotus nancymaae. The sequence continues at coordinate 8,033,882 of NW_026988447.1, read as the reverse complement.
AGCTCACAATGTTAAAATATTCAAAAGACAGTAGTAGGTAACTTACAGAAAAGAAAACGCAAATGTATCCACCTTAAATAAGTATTTAATACATATTAGTAATTGAATATATAAGGACTTAATATAAAATTATTCTGCTTATCAAATTAGTACAGATTTTCTTAAAATAAACATTTATAGACATTTTTATATACTCGTAGGATTGTAATTTTGGAGAAGCAACCTAACAATTTGCATTAAGAGCTTTAAAAAATTGTTCTTCTCTTTTAGGCATATACATGCATTTAATAAGCAAAACTTTTTTGGCAAGTAAATTAAAAGTGCTTACTGATAAAACGTGTGGTATTTGATTTTTATTTTAGTTAAATTAATACTTGAGCTTTATGGCATTAAAAATTTTTTGTTAATTTTCTTGATTCTTTTTTAAAATGTAAAATTGGTTCTAAACTGTGTTCGCAATAGCAGAATATAGTCCCTTTTTATTTAAATAAATCGTGGAGCTTTCAGTATTGATCTGAGAATATTATTTTTAAAGGAATATTACTATTTAAATATTAATGGACAACAAAATCTATGGTAGTCTGTACATGTATACGATAAATTAAAGACAGGAGTTATTTGGCTAACTTAGCTGTGTAAACCTTTCTCCTTCTTCCTGAGACAGATATAATCAGATAAAGTTTTAAATATAAAGTATCTGTTTTAGTGTCTTTGTTTAGAAAAAAAGGATTTAAAGACAGGCATGAGTCTTAGTAGTGTTGTCTTTTGGGGGAAGCTAGAAAACAAATGTTTTCCATTTATATGCAAATATGTATTTAAAGTTTTTATCTTTTGTGAATTAGTAAAGTGGAAAACATTTTAACACTGTGTTATATTTCAACTATTTTCTTTATAACTGTCTATTGAGAATGTTGGGCAAAGTGCAGAGTACTTAGTATTTCTTGGTTAGTCAGACCTGATTTTAAGTCCTGGCACAGTTACTGGGTTTTGTTTTGCTTACGTTGAACAACTTACTTAATTTCCTTGACATTTTCTCCCCTGTAAAATAGGGTTAATAATACTAACTTGCTGAATTGATATGAAGATTATTATGTTTTAAAACATCAAGTTTAGTGTTAGAGACATGATAGTCGTTCAATATAGAATCACTATTTTTATAATTGTTGTATGTACCGATTGGCCAGAATGTATTGGTACAGTTAGTCTAAGATATTATTTTACAAGTATATAAGAAGAGTGCGATGTTTAGTAGAATTTTGGGGGGTTTTTAGTCAAATTCCACAAATATAAATTGTGTGCAAGGTTCATTGCTGGTACAGGGAGAGGTGGAAGGTATATAAGTACTAAGATGAAGAATGTATCCCCTTAAGGAAGCGACTTTTGATTTAGCTTGAGACTAGCTTTCTTTTTCCCTTATTGGATTCAGAAGCAGTCCTATGAATAGTAAACTGTATCTACAGTTTACATCAATGATAAGATGGGCTTGTGGAGGTTAAGTGACTTTGCTAAAATCCCATAGTGAATAGTAGAGGTGAGATTTGGAGCCCCGAAGCTGTGAGTTTGTTCTCACAGTACATTTTACATTCTAGGCACTCTTCTTGAGTTAAGTACTCCTCCTGGAGACCAGTTTGTGTTCATTAAACTTTTAACTCCACTCAGTCTCTAAACATCTTATTGTCCACAAGGCAGTGATATTATGAAATTAGTAGGTTCCTGAAAAGTTATTTATCAAGTTCTTTAAAAAAGTATGATTTAGGGAATCTAGTATTTTAAAATGGATATTTATTTTAAATATCTCTAAATTTTTGGTTTAGTAAATGTTATTTTATGAATAGTTTGTTTCTTAAAGCATGGAGTACACATAGAGATAGCAAAGCAACTGTGATCTTTTACATAAATAAAGTGGAAGGAAGGTTCAGTTTGGGAGAGATAAATCTAGTTGACAGTTGATAAGTCTTTATGTTCTGCTTCAGACTTAGAAGATTTTTTAAATTTCTGTCTTTGGTAGTGTTCTTTTTTCACTCTATGCTAATATTAAAGAATGTTTATATAGAGAACTGATAATATTTTTGAAAATGTAAAGTGATGAGTAATAAATAATCTTTATTGTGAAGATGAAACTGAGGTGAAAATGTGATCATAGCAAGCATTAGCAAATTGTATTTCTATCTTCAGGGTCAGGGACTGATAGCAATGTTGACCTATTTTCTCTAACCACAACCTTGGCATACTATATCACAACAAGTTCTACTTCAGTTTCCTTCTTAAATCTAGAAATCATTCGGTTAATTTTGAGTTTAAATTATGAGGTGTGTTTCTCAGTGTGTCATAGTTCTGTTGGTATGGGCTGCAGTGGTTTCTTGCTCTCCTACTTGCAGTGTCTTTGCTTACAATGACCACACCACTGAACTTTTGTAAACATTAGTTCTTCTATCTTCAATTATTTTCCCCTTAAGTTTTTTTTTTTTAAAAATACATGCATTTTAGTTCAGGAAGTTGTACCTAAAGAACAGAAAATATGATTAAAACTCATTGTTAACACATGCTCGTATTATTTCAAAATGTAGGATTAAATCTTATGTTCTGTGATATGAACGAAGACTTTACAAAGGTAAAACTTTTTTGATAAGAAAATAGCACAGACTGGGTGCAGTGGCTCACACCTGTAATCCTAGCACTTTGAGAGGTTACAGCAGTCAGACCACTTGAGGCCAGGAGTTCAAGACTGGTCTGGCCAACATGATAAGACTCCATCTCTACTGAAAGTACAAAAATTAGCTGGGTGTGGTGGTGTACACCTGTAGTTCCAGCTAGGCATGAGAATCGCATGAACCCAGGAGGCAGAGGTTGCAGTGAGCTGAGATCATGCCATTGCACTCCATCCTGGGCAACAGCAAGACTCTGTCTCAAAAAAAAAAAAAAAAAGGAAAAAAAACCCACAATTTATTCTGTAAATATTAAATTATAGGAAAAGGATAGAGCCTTACATAAACCACATTTACATTCAGTGAATGTTAAAAAGAGACAGATTAGATTGTGATTAAGACTGAAGCCAGAATTCCTGGGTTCTAGTCTTGATTCCATCCACAGTTTATCAGCAGCATGACCTTGGAAAAATGATTTATCTTCACCTAAGTGTTCAGAGGATTATAAAAGTTAATAATGGCTCTTACTTTATAGGATCATTTTAAGGATTAAATGAGTTAATAAATACATAGTAATTAAAGCAGTGCCTGACACATTGTAAGTATTCAGTGATAGCTTATCAGTCAATGTATTTTCATCTTTCTTTTTAAGAAAAATTTGTCTCGTTAAGAATAAGGTATTTATTATCTTTGAGAATCATATTGGCTATGATTTATTTGAAGTTGATGAACTTTGTAATGTACATTTTCTACAAAATTAATAATTGTATACTGTTTTCAAGATTTTAATATTTCATCTGGAAAAACACGATCTTCAAGATTGATATAGTAAATATTTAATTGAATTCATTTTTACTATGCTTAACTGATAAGTAAAGTCTAGGTAAATAATGTCAAATAAGATCTACATGATATATATATACTGAGATGATAGTCACAAAAGGCTACATATTGACCTAAAAAGGATAACTGTTCTAAGATTCAGCTAACCCAACAAAAGAGACCATCTTGAAATGTGTGATTCCAGTGACTTAGAAAATTTGTGTATATCTTGATAACTTGAAATTTGGTGATGTGGTCACCTGTGTTGATGAATAGGAAGAAAGCATGTTGCCTTTAAGCATTTGGTCTCCTATAGTGTTTCTTGATTTACAGTTTAACAGTGGTCATTGGGATAATCCAACGAATTGTTAATGTTTTATTTGCATATTTATCAAGTTACCTTTGATTTGTGGCTCATTTTTCCATAAGGACTATCTAATAGGGGAGAAATGGTCCAGTCTTCTTGGCATTAATAAATTCACAACTATTCTGCAAAAGGAATTGCTCAGAATTAATTGTCATCTCTAAGCTGTTAGTATAAGCCATTCTCTTTGAAAAAATGGAGTGAAAACAAATATTATCTTTTTCTTCTTTATTCTGCGTTTCAAATGCCATATGACAGCTCAGATAGGAAATGAAAATTACTGAGATAAAGCGGTTATTTCTGACCAACAGTTTAATTGGAGGCGAAATCACTCATATTTTGTTAAAGTAATTATTATATATAGTTTCCGGTGCATAAATGATTGTTGGATAGAAAAATAAATATAACAAAAGCATTATTTTGAATGAGGCTTGCTCTTATTTTTTTGGGCCCCCAAAGATTTATTTACTTAAAATAGTTTATTTTTGTGCATGTGTCTTAAGGCCACGGAAAGCGAGGCTGGTGATATGGACCTGAGTGGGTTGCCAGAAACAGCAGTGGATTCCGAGGACGACGATGATGAAGAAGACATTGAGAGAGCATCAGATCCTCTGATGAGTAGGGACATTGTGAGAGACTGCCTAGAGAAGGACCCAATTGACCGGACAGATGATGACATTGGTAAGCTTGACTAAGAAAATGAATCCAAGAGCAATTAAAAATATTTAGTGGTAAAATTGTCCAATGAAATAGAGCCCAAGACTAGTAGGCTTAAAAAATCATTAATTTATTAATTTCCTTTATAAATAGTAGTATTTCTTGGATAAAAATTGGAAAAAAACAGGTTCACTCAGTCTTACCTTCAGGAGTCTACAAATAATAATGTGAATTAAACTTCTTAGTAGATCCTTTCCACATAATTCCTTTCTTAAGCTTAGTTTATGATGAAAAAAAAGTTAAAATTAGGCTTTCAAGCAATATTACTTCTATTAATTTTCTCTTGAACACTTTTTGTTAAGCTCATGTTTTTTGTATGTAAACATAAAGGCAGTTGATAAAATTGTCATGTAAATGAATTTGTTTCTACTCTGGTTTCATATGAAGATGCAGGTGGGTAGAAGGAGACAGCAAAATGTCAAATTAGTGGCATATGGGCTGTGTGATGGTTGAGACTTTCTTTTGCTCTTTTTGTTCTTTTTTTTTTTTTAATTTTTATTTTATGTTCAGGAGTACAAGTACAGTTTTGTTACATAGGAAAACCTGTGTCATGGGGGTTTGTTGTACAGATTATTTCATCACCCAAGTGTTAAGCCTAGCACCCATTGGTTATTTTTCCTGAACTTCTTCCTCCTCTGACCTTTTACCCTCCAAAAGGCCCCAGTGTGTGTTCCTCTCTATGTGTTCATGTGTTCTCCTCATTTAGTTCCCACTTATAAGTAAGAACATGCAGTATTTGGTTTCTGTTCCTCTGTTAGTTTGCTAAGGATAATGTCCTCCAACTCCATCTGTGTCCCTGCAAAGGATATGATCTTGCTCTTTTTATTGCTGCATTGTATTCCCCAGTGTATATTTACCACATTTTCTTTATTCAATCTATCATTGATGGGAATTTAGGTTGATTCCTTGTCTTTGCTATTGTGAATTTTGCTGCAATGACTTTAAGTGTACCCAGAGGTTAAAAATTTAAGTAGCTTTATATTAACCTTTTCATCCTAGCAAGAGCTGATTTGTAGTAATGGTTTTGGGTTTGAGTATGCCTCCAAGACTCTGGCTTGTTCCTTAGAACACCGGAAATGAGAGCAGCTTCTGTTGAGAGTCATCTTTCCACGAGAGTTCCAGCGTTCGTAGTCACCCTTGCCTTAGCTCCGTTTATCTATTCTACCACTCCCCCAATTCTTGGGCCAATACATATTTGAAGAGCAATTAAGTGAACTAACTCTGTTGAAATTAGATATAGGATAGTGTAGAGTGGCTTGTTGCCTGAGTTTGAGTGACACAAACATGTTTGAGGCAAAACTTTCACCATTTCAGCTGTCTACATATTCTAGGAAATTAAAGGCAAAAAGCAAAATCTTAGATTAGACAGTCAAAATTTAATTGAAATAATTTATGGGAATTGTTGTTTATAGATGAATATCATATGGTAATTATTACTCATTCATTCAGCTACTGTAGGTGAGCACCTTTGATGCACTGAGCAGTTTTCTAGGTCCTGGCAACTCATTCAGTGCTAAACAAGGGCGAAAGAAGTCCTTGGTCTGTTGCAGAGTATTAGGGGAGACGTGTGATCAGCTAGTGAACAAGTAAACATTGCAGGTAGTGAGTGCAATGAAGAAGAGTAAAGGAGAGGCTGGGTGATGGAAGCAGGGGAGTGGCCTGAGTGGAATGGTTCTATTTTACCCCCTGAATAACTTAGGTTTGCACTTTTCATGTTTCTGATAACTGCATGTTGATCTGATTCACAATTTCTAAAAATGGGTTTCACTCAGCTGGGCATGGTGGCTCACGCCTGTAATCCAAGCACTTTGGAGGCCAAGGCAGGCAGATCACCTGAGGTCGGGAGTTCAAGACCAGCCTGACCAACATGGTGAAATCCCGTCTGAAAAAAAAAAAAATGGGTTTCATTCTCCCATTCCTTTTTTGCCTTCTTGGGTCCGATACCACATGTTCAGCTGATTTCCAGTGTCCAGAATTGCGTTTCACATTCTCATTCTTTGTCCTTGTCAATTTCTTTCTTTTTAATCCCCTGTAGTTTTAAGGAAAAAATTAAATTGGAAGTGCATTCATTCAGTTTACAATTTCAGTTCAGAATCTTTGCTCATAGATGTTTTTTAAAAAAAATTAAATGGAACTTGCTTATCAATAGATTGATTTGGAATTTATCATTTTGTAAACTAATGTATGTTTTTTGAATCTGTTCGTTTTAAAATAGTTGTGGAAGAAAATGCTGATTATTAAAATATATGTAGCATGTCTGTCATTCCTGAAAATTTAAGACTTTCAGTTGATATCTGAGAAGCCCTCTCTCACGGAATCTCTAGAAAGCAGCAGCCATGGTGATTCCTATAAATAAATACAAAACCATCTTTTTTTTAAAAAAAGAAAATACTTGTTAATATAATTCCTACAGTGAGTAACGTTTATTTGAATACCGGTTTACTTGCAAGCAGTGACAATTGTCATGCTTGCATCTATCAAATATACATTTATTTAAAGTAATCACTAACATAACAGAGAAGTCCTAAAGGGTGTTGTTTGTTCTATGTAAGATTTTGAAAGATTTTGTATTCTACTTCCCTGAAAATAAAATGTGTGAGAACTGTTTATGTCTTGTTAAATGTAACTCATCCTCCAGGATTTAATTAGACACCCTTTATATAAAATACAAACATCTGTATGGTTGATGTTTTCTCTAGATGTCTCTCTTCCTACCCAACTTCTTCTTCCCCTGCAAAAAAAGGGAGAGATTTTGTGTATGCACGCACATGAGTGCATGCATGAGTGTTTAAGGTGAATCAAATGAAATTGCTAATATTTGAACATACTTTTACCAGCTGCAGGAAAAAAAAAATTTCCTTTGGGTTCTGATAGATTCTTGGGTATACTTTTGTTTCAGTACTTTAAAGGAAGGGACTTTATCATACTAATTTTTGCCCTGGAATGCATAATTTTGCCAGTATTCCATTATTAAATGGTTGTAAAAAATTTTTTTTTGTTTTGAGGGCTTGACACAGTAAAGGACTACTTTGATATCTTTTAACAAACCTTGGGTTTGTTAAAAAAAATTAATAAAAACATTTCTTATATAAAATTGTATCAAGCAAACCAAGATAAGCTAATTTTCTGAATTGGCTTTGTCTTCTGGTATCTATAAGTTAATTATTTGGTTTTTTAAATGGTACATTGTCAATAAAATGTTTTTAAAACATATTTTCCCATATACGTTAGATAGGTGGCAACAGAGTATCATTCTAATAGGTAAATGTATAATTCTATAGATTTTGTTCTAAGAAATACAATAGAAAGTAGTCCTGTTTCTCTCATCCATAGCTTCTTTTCATGTGTCCTGGGGACTGTCCTAGTATCTATCCCAGGCTCTGAATTCTTGGCTACCCTAAGCTATTTAAGTCTGTATGATAACTGTGGGATTGTCAGAGTTTTGAGCCCCCTCTAGCAGGAGACTCCACCCCTGAGCCGTAGACTAGTACTAGTGCCTGGCCTGTTAGGAGCTGGGCCGCACAGCAGGAGGTGAGCAGAACATGAGGGAGCATTACCACCTGAGCTCCACCTCCTGTCAGATCAGTGGCAGCATTAGTTTCTCATAGGAGTGCAAACCCTACTGTGAATTCCATATGCAAGGGTTCTAGGTTGTGCACTCCTTATGAGACCCTAATGCCTGATGATCTGAGGTAGAACAGTTTCATCCCAAAATTATCCCCCAACACCAGCCTCACACACTGACCATGGGAAAAACTGTCTTTCATGAAACCTGTCTCTGGTGCCAAAAAGGTTGGAGACCGCTGCCCTATAGCCACTGCTTTTGTTATAAATATATATATATACACACACACACACACACACGCGCGCACACACACACACACACACACATATACATATATATAAATTTTAAAAGATTGGTTATGAAATAGTTATTTTTAAAAATTGCTCCAATCATCTAGTATAATATAACATAGAAGTTATCACAAAACCAGTGATACCATTATTGAATTCTTAAAATCTTAAAAAATCTTACATGCCATCTGGTTTAGCATTTATGTATTTCTGGTTTTTCAACTGAGCCTGGATAATCATGTACATTTACTATTAGATCTTTCTGCCTTCTTTATTCTTATAATATATGATTCACAGATATTTTCTATCCTGTTCTATTTTCTAAATGCTAGCCACTACACATATATCACAAATTAAATTCATGACCTACTAATAGAGTAAGAGTCTGCCAAAAAGCAAGCAGTATGTCTACACAAAGCACTTTAAAATTATTGCAACAAATACTTGTGAAGGTACATTGTATTTTCTGCCCTCTTTTTGTTTTCTGATTATATGTATGGTAATTATTTGACTTCTATTATTATCTAATCAGATACTAAATTCAAAACATTTCTGACAATTTCTGGCCCAGATTTTTCTTAAAACATTTCTTAAAATGTTTGCTTATCCAACGAAATTTAGCAACTACTAGAGGTGGAAAAAAGTAAAATGTATGGTCTATAGGTAATAGTGTCATATTTTATGGTGAGGGGTGAGGGATGATGGCTAAAGAAAACAGAGAATAGAAACAGCAGAACTAACTGGGATGTGCTTCAGAGGACCATGACTTGTTCATTTGCCTTTATGACTCAAATCAAAAGTCAATGCATTGGTAAAACAATGATTCCTGCCTCCCATATTGTGATAGATATGGGTCATCTCTTGCAATGGTATTCAGAATTGCTTTACTGCTTCTCCAGGAATAAATATATTTTATGGTACAGCACAGACACTCCTACTCATTCTAGAAATAAAAGTTTCACGAAACAGAATGTATTCTTCCTTTATCTGATGTGCTTTGATAGTTTAACTTCTTTTTTTAAAAAATACTGGCAGCAAAAGTAAAGTGATTGCTTGACACATAAATTTGAGTCAGGTTGCAGAACACTGTCCTGTTGGACAGAATCTTTGGGTACACCTATCATTATCATTTTCCTTATTGCCAGAGCCCCCCCTCCCCCGCCCCATGTAATGAAATGTCTTATGTAGGAGGGATGACATAGATTCCAATCAGATCATGCCATTGCCCAACTGGGCCAGAGAAAACCACTCAGTCTGTCCTTCCAGAAATGTTGTATCTGGGAAAATATATACACAGCATATATCTTTCTGTTGTACTTTGTTTTAGCAGTTAACAAACTATATCCAAGAACATAAAATTTGTCACTAAATCTTAACAGATAGTAGGACTATACATAGGGAATGTTTGATTATGTACAAGAAACATCTAGTATAATTTTTATTTAGCTGAAAGTTTGAATGATATCATGATTATTATAATAATGACAATAATAGCAGTTCTTATTTATTATTTACTCTGTGTTATGGACTTTTATCATCTTTATTACATTTTCACAGCCATCCAGTAAAGTAGATACTATATTTTTATTTTAAGTGAGAAAACTATAACTTAGGTAAATTAATCAACTTGCCCAAAGTAATGCAACTAGTCAGCATTTAAATGTCCAGTATATACCCTGTGCTCTTTACCACTACCTTTAAAGTCCAGCATGACCTTTGGAAGCAGATGGTCCTGAATCATGTCACTGCCACCTTTTTTTTTTTTTTTTTTTTTTTAAAGAGACAGAGTCTCACTCTTTCACCCAGGATGGAGTGCATTGTGACAATCACAGTTCACTATAACCTCAAACTCTTGGGCACAAGCAATCCTCCCACCTCAGCCTCCTCAGTAGCTGGGACTATAGGCACATACCAGCACATGTAGCTGATTTTTAAAATATTTTATAGAGATAGGGTTTTGCTATGTTGCCCAGGCTGGTCTTAAACTCTGGGCTCAAGCAGTTCACCTGCTTTAGTCTTCCAAAATGTTGGGATTATAGGCACAAGCCACCGCGCCTGGTCTTGCCATCTCTTAATTATATGACACTGAGCCTTGATTTCCTCCTTATGAAATTAAAAGGAAAATACACTTCACAGAGCCATGGTGAGGAGTAAGGAAAGAACTTGGTACATAGTTAGTAAAGCTATTGAATGATAGAGAAACAAAGGGCTTTTAAAAACAGAAAACCCAGAACTTGAAGAGACTGTGACATCAGCAGCTAGCATCATACCAAGGTAGAAGCTCTTTCTCCACAACATCCCAATAAGAAGGAAGAATGATCAAACTTCCTTTTTTGCCTATAATTTTTTAATTGATCAGTTTTTATGGATTTGGTCCATGGAAAATATTCCTTAGAATGTTTTTGAATTAAATATAGTTATTTCTGCTGACTATTTTAGGCATCCACCTGCCCAAAAGGTGCAGGAATGGACCAACTGACTTGCTGGAGAATTCTGAGCCACCTTTCATTTTCACTCTTACAATAATAAGCCTTATATCTCATTTACAATTGAAATTTCCCATTTGAAGTTTAGTAACATCTTTAGTGGCATTTGAACTGGAGTTAAAATGTAAACTGTTGCCTCTAATTCAACAAGTAAGAGGAATGATTTCCACAGTGACAGAGTTCTTTGTGTACCTGCAAGAAATTGAACTGGTGCTAAAGATACTTGAGATGTATTTTTCAATAAGCAAAATTGTAGGGCATTTAAAAAGAAAGGACCCTAAAGCATTCTTTTTGAATACTTGGTTTTAATAAAAGTTGTAGTTTTGACAAAAGATGTCTTTTGCTTTTCAGAACAACTCTTGGAATTTATGCACCAGTTGCCTGCTTTTGCCAATATGACAATGTCGGTGAGGCGAGAACTCTGTGCCGTGATGGTGTTCGCAGTGGTGGAAAGAGCAGGGACCATTGTGTTAAATGATGGTGAAGAGGTGAATAAATATTCCTACCACTTAAAAAGTTTCTTCTTAAAGATATCTCAATACAGTGATTGAACAAAACCAAATTCTTGCTTTTTCAATACCTAACAATAGTAAGTTTGAATAAATCAAGAATTATGGTACACCTGTTATGTCACTGTATTAGTCCATTTTCATGCTGCGGATGAAGACATACCCAAGACTGGGAAGAAAAAGAGGTTTAATTGGACTTACAGTTCCACATGGATGGCGAGGCCTCAGAAGCATGGCAGGAGACAAAAGGCACTTCTTACATGGCTGCAGCAAGAGAGAAAATGAGGAAGATGCAAAAGTAGAAACTCCTGATAAAACCATCAGATCTTGTGAGACCTATTCACTACCACCAGAACAGGATAGAGGAGACCACCCCCCTGATTCAAATTATCTCCCACCAGGTCCCTCCCACAATACATGGGAATTCTGGGAGTATAACTCAACAAGAGATCTGATTGGGGACACAGAGCCAAACCATATGAGTCACTGTATTCCAAATCCATTATATTTCCCATTATTTGCAGAATTTCATATGCAAATAGAAATTTTTTGATATATTAACTTTTCAGTTTTTGCAACTTAAATGTTCATAAATATAATAATGCCTTTTGTCAGACCAAATGATATTCTTACTGAGGCAATGATCATTTTATCTTGTCTACATGAGCTTTGGGGGGAATGAGAATTTTTTTTTCCTTTTGTCGTTTTAGAGGAGAATATCCAAAGTCAAATTCAAAGGGCATTATGATATGCATTCTGTGCTAGGCATATGGAAATATGTAGATATGTGGCTGTGTTTTATTCCTTATTCTGTGAACTTGTTAAACAGTGAACTTCACTTGAGTTACTTGTTTTATCTTTAAACTTGGAAGATCTGCTAATTCATATTTAGGGACCATACTGACACTTACATCTGTTATAATTATGATGTTACTTTCTGCTTTGTCTTTATTTTTTTGGATTAGCTGGACTCCTGGTCAGTGATTCTCAATGGGTCTGTGGAAGTGACTTACCCAGATGGAAAAGCAGAAATACTGTGTATGGGAAATAGTTTTGGTGTCTCTCCTACCATGGACAAAGAATACATGAAAGGAGTGATGAGAACAAAGGTGGATGACTGCCAGGTATAAATATCATAAAAATATATATTTCATTCTTAATAAAGAATACTTATATGCCATTTTGATGATTTTACTCCCTATATAAATATGTTACAAATAATTTTGTTTTTTTGAGATAGAGTATTGCTCTGTCACCCAGGCTGGAGTGCAGTGGCATGATCTCAGCTCACTGTAATCTCCACCTCCTGGGTTCGAGTGATTCTCCTGCCTCAGCTCCTTGAGTAGCTGGTATTACAGGCACTCACCACCACACTTGGCTAATTTTTATATTTTTAGTAGAGACGAGTTTCGCCATATTGGCCCAGGGCTGTTCTCAAACTCCTGACCTCAAGTGATCCACCCTCCTCAGCCTCCCAAAGTGCTGGGAATCCAGGCACGAGCCACCATGCCCAGCACCAATAAAATTTTAATGTGAAACTATTACTTTTAGTGTTATAACACCCCAGAAAAATTAAAATTAATCTTCATTACAGTTACTTGAACTACACAGAACTATGTGTTTGATTTAAAAAAAAAGTGAGTATGATATTTTTAAATTGCCATCAGTGATAATAATCTATTCATCAAAATATGGAAGTACAATGCATATTATGAAGGTAAATAATTAATAAAGGTGATATGTATAGTTATGCAGTGTTTTTATTTAAATATATATAAGAAATTGATTTTAGAAGAGTCATGGAAATTAATCATAGTATGAATCAGTAGAGTGACTTGCTAGTTAAATAAAAGCTAATAAAAAGAAAATACTTGATAGCAAAAGAGAAATAGTATCAGTGTTGATATTCTATTAATAGTCATTATTTAAAAGCATTTAATAATAGACTAGAGAAAGTACTAACGCCAAATGTGAAACTAGATTGATTTAAGTGGCAACCACTATATTACAAAGAAATACATTTAAGATGCTTTCGTTATTATTAGGTGTTTATAATTTATGACTTGTCTTCTAAAAGAATTTGTCTTTGAAACAGAATTGTGTAAATAACCAAATGATATGGCTTAGACTAATTGTCATTGCATTTATTAGTCTGTAATTTGAGAAACATCTGAATGTAGTTTATTCTAAAATAACACAGTTGAATATTTATGGTATATGATCAATGTAAAATGGTATCACTCATTGAAATACTCATTTTAAGCATTTTACATACTAAAAAGAAAAATGATCATGGCTATATGTACAATTATCTTACCTTAGAAGATAAGTCGTAAATTATAAGCATCTAATAACAACAAAAGCATCTTAAATGTATTTCTTTGTAATATAGTGGTTGCCAGTTAAATAAATCTAGTTTCACATTTGGCTTTAGTATTTTCTCTAGTCTATTTTTAAATGCTTCTAAATAATTCCAACAGCTAATTCCTTCCATGAGCACCATAGAGCAAAAAAAAAAAAAAAAAAAAAGGCTATGAATTCAGTGTTTTAAATATGTAATGCCAGAAAAGCATTCTCAATATATTTACTTCTCAATTATTTTGTATAATAGAGGAAAACAAAATGGTATATTCTCAGTTATGTCGTATAATAGAGGAAAACAAATGATGAATATTGAAGTCTACTTAGCAGCAATGTGCATTTAAAGGAAATTATATATGCTATTTCAGCTCTGGAATTGTACTCTTAAAAAAAATGAAAAAAACTAAACTGAGTCAAAACAAACTAGCAAATTAGTAAAGGTTTTTCCCGTCTCCTATCATCTCAGTTCTTCCCTGAACCCTTCTACAAAGTGGAGTTACAATAGTGTTTGAGTTAGAGTGTGTGTCCTTAAAGGGCAAGTGAAAGTTACTTCTTTTTGATAGTTGAGCCATTACATTAACATGTCTTAGTTATTCAAGTCCTTTGTTAGAAATTTTGTAAGTATGAGACTGAAATGATAGGCAGCATAGAAATGTTTCAGGATAATTGATTGAAATGTTGTATGAGTGAATATTACAGAGTGGTTAAGTTATGTCAAGTGTACCAGGTAACATTTAACTATTTATCTGGGAGTTCTGGAAAAGGAAGAGGAGATAGGGGTTGTATTAGGGAAGAGAGTCTAATTTACTTACAAAGTGAGGGATTAGTGGGAAACCCGGATAGTCAGTAAGGTAGAGTCCAATTCAAAAGAAAACTCTAATTAGGATATATAGACTCTGTAGTTCCTAGTGTGAAGTTAATTATGAAAAGCATCAAGGGTGAGATACCTGCTAGAAGAAGTCCCTGTCTTCCTCTCTACTACGCTCTACACCACTGTAAAAGGAATATGTTAATCAGGGATTTCATTCCTGTACTTCCACCCACCTGTCTGCTCAAGCCTGGCATTTTAACCCTAAAGAATTTCTTAAACAGGGATGGAGAACTAATTTTGACGTTTTAATGTAAGTGCTTGCCTGGGACAGCATTTTAAGATATTTCTGCTAAAATGTCATATATCTGTCAGAAAATACAAATGTTAGATCATCTCCTTATTAGGAGAAGTGAAGGAAACAGTGAGAACCATATTTTTATTTGTGCATAAAATAGCTTCCATGCGTTTCTATCATTTTACTGACCATATTGTAGGGAAGCAAGTTATTGAGTGAAATGAGCAAAAATGATGCTGTCTTTACCAAGAAAAAGCAACTTCACCTAGGCTTTGTCCTCATTATCTTATATTTCAGGGAGTTCCAAAATAAATATCGGTTACTGTCATAAGATGGTTGAGCTCATGTTAAGCCTAAGAATACAATGACGAATGGATTAAATTTAAGATATATTTGTTTGGATCCCATGACATGGCCAAGCTCATGTTTTGTTCTGGGTCCCTTCTTTGTGTTCTCTTCCAGTTCTCCCTCTTCAGTGTATTCTTATTCCCTGTCTGGTGTGAAACGACAAAGTTCAGAGCTTGATATACACATACTATGGTACCAGGCAATTTGTAATGGTTTTCCATTACCCACATATACCTCTTTCTTTTCTTTTTCCCTTCTCCTGTTTCCATTTCTTCATTTCCTCTTTTACCTTCTTACTCCCTTTATTTTTCTCCATTTTTTTCTTCTCCACTGCCTGTGTCTGAGGCCTGCCAGTGACACCCAGGCATTGCTTAGCCCTACCCTCCACCCTTCAAGTGGGGAATGAACATTTGGATACCTGTGTGAATAATTAGGTAGGAATTTCCCTCACAGACTAGAAAGTGCCAGCTTAAATAGATCCATCCTCTTAAAGCAAATCTATGTTAGACTCACCTCTTCCTGGAATCATAGGAGCTAATTGCACTTAGAATGTGAGAAGCAGTTTTAGATGAGAAAACAGTTTGCTGTGGATAAATTGAAAATTGATTACATTATATGTGGATTGAAGTTTAATTTTACTTCATTCATCATCTATAATGTTTCTCCTTAAATACAAATTATAATGTCATGCCCAAAGGAAAATAATCCTATGATATAAACTGCCATTGATTTTTATAAGTAAATTCTTGCTTGAATTTTTATTTCATATCAGGGTACTGAGATCATACAGTACTTTCATGGGTTTACAGCAGTCTGAAACCCATGAGATTTACAGAAATCTAAAACCTCAGTAAAACAATTCAAAGATTCTCAGGCCAGGCGCAGTGGCTCACGCCTGTAATCCCAACACTTGGGGAGGCTGAGGCGGGCAGATTACAAGGTCAGAAGTTTGAAACCAGCCTGGCCAGCATGATGAAACCCCATCTCTCCAAAAATACAAAAAAATTAGCCGGGTGTGGTGGCAGGTGCCTGTAATCCCAGCTACTCGGGAGGCTGAAGCAAGAGAATCACTTGAACCCAGGAGGCAGAGGTTGCAGTGAGCTGAGATAGTACCACTGCACTCCAGCCTGGGCAGTAGAGCAAGACTCTGTCTCAAAAAATAAAAAACAAAGATTTTTTTCAACTGACTTCATCATACTAGTTAAAATTAAATGTTACCTGTGAATTTCATGTTAGATCTATAAATTTGTTGTAGCAAAAGTAAGTTGCTTATTTTAAAAAGATAAATATTTTCGTCTAAAATGTATTTCTTTTTAGGTACCAGTTCTATATGACCATATTAGAAATTCTGTATTTTTTTTTTTGATGGTATTTCAGCTTGCTGCAGAAGAAATGCCAAAATGTCTATCTAGACACTAAGAATTTCAAATCAAATGTATTCTAATTTAAAAAAATCTTTAGTCAAGAAGATTAATTTTAGTACATTTCTCTTCAAAAAGCATTTTCTCCTTATATCTACTTATTCCGTTGAATTCAGGGATATATTTCTTTTTTAGAAGATAAATGAGAAAATGAGTATTTAATTATGTTCTCTAAAACTGAGCACAAGAAAGAACACCTAAAATTATTTGGAAATAAAACTTTTCTAAATCTCTTATATGTATTTGGGAATAATTTTGCTGCTGTGTACAAAGAAATAAAATATTTTTTAGATAAGAAACTAAGGATCATATATTTCGAAATGTTACACATCTATGGTCAGTATTAAGGAAATTACTCAGAAATAATGTTAACAGTTTATAAAATTAGCATAATACTATAAGCAATATTTTAAAAATGTAGTATCAGAGCTCTGAATGTATTTTTAATGTTATTAAAGTATGCATAATTACTAGTACAAAAAAAGTCCTTATCTTTTAATTTTTAACTTTTTCTTCAAAATGCTTAATAGAAAAATTAGTGAGATTAGCCAACTCTGGGAGAAACGTGATCCTGCAATATGGTGTTCCTCTTATGAACTGCTGCTTCTACTTAAAAAACAAACCTATTGATCATGCAGAAAGCATGAAAAATATAGAAAGACATGAAATAAAATGAAAGTCACTCATAATTTGCATTGCTCAGAAATAATATTAATAGTTTATTTCCCTCCAAGATTTTGATGTGCATGTGTAATTTATTTTAAGATAGCCAGCATGTAGTTAAGAGACATCGGGCTGTTTACTCCTCTGTCTAATGGGGATAATAGCACCTTCCTCATGGTTTGATTAGGAGGATGAATCGAAAAAGTTCCATAAGGCTGCCACAGTATGATGGTGATGGTGATGATGAAGATGTTTTCATTATGATTATTATAATATTTAGTATTGTATCTTTTAAAAAAATTAATGTAATATGAGCAACATAAAAAGAATAATGTATTATCAGAGCTGTAAGTGACCTATGAAATCATGATTTCAGGTGGTTGCATCATATTTTATCTTATTTACAATATAATTTAATCATCGCCTTTTCCATCTTCTTCACACTAAAGGAGAAAAAGAAATACCATGCTTCTTTCCATTTCCAAATGATCTCTTGTCTCCTCACTGACCTCTAGTTAATTTGTATAGTAAGTGATTTCTATCATTCATTCTTAACTTTCTTTAAAACTACTAAGAAATGTAATTTCTTAAGTGGTTTGCCCTAAGCTCTGAAATTTTTTATATTTGGGGTCAGGGAAAGTAATGACTTGATATGCATATTGTTAACTTTTTATTTAAGAACAAGGATTACCCTTAATACCAGTTATAAGGAAAATTATTTGAGCTATAACACATATGTGGTTTGTGTTTTGACCTTCTTTTAACAAGCTTTCTAAAATGTGTTTCATCAGTATAATTAGCAAATTAATATATCTACTCCATAGGTATCTTTGAATGTCTGTATCTTTCATTAAAATCATTCTTATTCAAAAATTGTTGCTTTTTCAAATTCTTTTAATTCACTAAATGATAATTAAGTTTTTACATCTGTTCTCCTACAATTCTACTCCCCTCACTGCAATGTTTTTTTAATTGTGAAAAGAGCATGAAAAAGCACTCTTCTAATTTTGTCTTTTGATTTTTAAAATTGTTAGGATTTTGGATGTAAAATACATGTAAATATTCTAAAATTGAAACTTTTCTTGACCAAGGGAGAAATACATTAGAAGTAGAGACGTCTGATTAAGGTTCATTACAGCATTAATTTAGAAAGTATGGGAAAGACAGGGAAAAATGTCAGTTTTAAATAATTAAAACACTGAATTATTAGTACTGCTAGATCTTTTGCAAGCACTTTATCATTAACATGTGACTTATGTTTTATGCCAGTTTGTCTGCATAGCCCAGCAAGATTACTGCCGTATTCTCAACCAAGTAGAAAAGAACATGCAAAAAGTTGAAGAGGAAGGAGAGATTGTTATGGTGAAAGAACACCGAGAACTTGATCGAACTGGAACAAGAAAGGGACACATTGTCATAAAGGTAGGACACAAGACCACTCCCCCTTCCCAAGTAAAGGAATTTTTCTGGTACTATCGGTTGTGGCAATATCGGGTTTTTTCATTTTTAAGCATATCTCTTAAAGGTTATCAGTTGTGAAGAGTCTTTATGTATGATCTCCTGATGAATAGCAGTTTCATTAATTGTTAACTGTGTTACTACCCAGTTCATTTTATGTTGAATGTTTGAAATCCCAGTCCCATATAAATGTTTTATATATATATATATATATATAAATTAAACCTTTTCTTTGTTACAGGGTACCTCAGAAAGATTAACAATGCATTTGGTGGAAGAGCATTCAGTAGTAGATCCAACATTCATAGAAGACTTTCTGTTGACCTATAGAACTTTTCTTTCTAGCCCAATGGAAGTGGGCAAAAAGTTATTGGAGTGGTTTAATGACCCGAGCCTCAGGGATAAGGTTGGAAATATATTCTGTTTTGGCTGTTAAATATGGAATGTTAAAATGTAAGCCTAAAGATACTTTAATGTATAAATTTGTCACAGCAGTTGTGTCCAGATTAATGTAATGAAATACGAGAATGTACTTCTTAAGCAAAAAAAAAAAAAAAAAAAAGATACAGAATATTAGTTCAGCCCCAGAAGTGTATTTTTTCTTTAAGTGCAAAGGCCAATAAATTGGCTACCAAATGTTTAAACATTTTTAAAGTTATGTTGGGAGTATGTTAAAACATAAACATCTGGATTCCATAGGAATCTGCATTTCCTAGTTTGGTAGTCAAGTGTACACCAGATAAAAGTCACAATTTTTAAATTGGCACCAGAGCAGCATTTCATGACAGTCATCACTCTCTGTAGGCCCCAGGATTGTAATTCTAAGGAGACCACCTAGCACTCTTAAGACCAGACTGGATGATAAACTACATTGTCTTATCTCCTTCCTTTTCTATTCTGTACACTTACAGAGCTTTCTAGGCTTAATAATTTTCATTCTCTTTGTCTAGTCTGTTTTTCTACCTTTACTTTCTGGTTTCTGTCTTTTGTATTAGCTGATTTTGGTTTTATTATACCTTTCTTTTATTCTGATCTGTTTCAAATGCATTTTGAAAGTTAGACAATTTTATGTTAAATACCCTCACAGACTCAGAACCATTCCTAGCAAGGCAACATGAAGTCTATATTCAAAGTAAAAAAATATATTTTTGGAAGGTCATCCTCATGGAAGATTTTAATATTGTTCATTTATTTTCCTATTTATTATTATTAGGTAAATTGTTTGAAAGTTGGATATCTTTTCTGGAATGACTTTAATCACATTTTTGACACTAAAAAGGAAATTTATTGAAAATAATTGGTTTTTCAGGTTACACGGGTAGTATTATTGTGGGTAAATAATCACTTCAATGACTTTGAAGGAGATCCTGCAATGACTCGATTTTTAGAAGAATTTGAAAATAATCTGGAGAGAGAGGTAATATTTGTTTTGTTTTGTTTTGTTTTTTTAAGATCAGCTTTAAGTTCATTTTATTCAGCCTGGTTTTGAGTTGACACTACTGTTTCTGAACTCTTATAGAAAATGGGTGGACACCTAAGGCTGTTAAATATCGCATGTGCTGCTAAAGCAAAAAGAAGATTGATGACGTTAACAAAACCATCCCGAGAAGCTCCTTTGCCTTTTATCTTACTTGGAGGCTCTGAGAAGGGATTTGGAATCTTTGTTGACAGTGTAGATTCAGGTAGCAAAGCAACTGAAGCAGGCTTGAAACGGGGGGATCAGGTATGCTATTTCTAATCTCAGATTTAATTTTGGTGTCTGGTTTTTTTTTTTCAGTCAATTTTGATACATTAATTTTGTAATTTCATTTTTAGATATTAGAAGTAAATGGCCAAAATTTTGAAAATATTCAGCTGTCAAAAGCCATGGAAATTCTTAGAAATAACACACATTTATCTATCACTGTGAAAACCAATTTATTTGGTAAGTATTTTGCATACTTTCATTTTTCTCCTTTTGGTCTTTTTTTCAGTATTTCAAACATCATAAGAAAGCATATGTGGTAAAAGCATAGATTAAGGGCCGGGCACGGTGGCTCAAGCCTGTAATCCCAACACTTTGGGAGGCTGAGGCGGGTGGATCACAAGGTCAAGAGATCGAGACCATCCTGGTCAACATGGTGAAACCCCATCTCTACTAAAAATACAAAAAATTAGCTGGGCACGGTGGCGCGTGCCTGTAATCCCAGCTACTCAGGAGGCTGAGGCAGGAGAATTGCCTGAACCCAGGAGGCGGAGTTTGCGGTGAGCCGAGATCGCGCCATTGCACTCCATAAAAAATATTTTTAATTTATGCCTTTATTGATAACTGAAATCTTTTATTGATAAATACTAAAATACTTACAGATTAAAGACTCTTTTTTAAACTTATTTTGATAGAGCAACATACCAAGCAGATTTGGTGTGATTATTTACCGTGATACCGGTTTTCTATAGGTTTGCAGTTTTGATAACTGAAATCTGTACTTCTCACATATTTCCAAGTTCCACTATTGCTATAGAATTGTTCTGATAACTTATAATTGCCATTATATGGTGTTTCTGTTTTCATTTATTTTAGTATTTAAAGAACTACTAACAAGATTGTCAGAAGAGAAAAGAAATGGTGCCCCCCACCTTCCTAAAATTGGTGACATCAAAAAGGCCAGTCGCTACTCCATTCCAGATCTTGCTGTAGATGTAGAACAGGTGATAGGACTTGAAAAAGTGAACAAAAAAAGTAAAGCCAACACTGTTGGAGGAAGGAACAAGCTGAAAAAGATACTCGACAAGACTCGGATCAGTATCTTGCCACAGAAACCATACAAGTAAGCATCTGTATATACCTTCTCTGTGCATTATTTTATTTTGTTAAAATGATACGCAAAGATAGTGATGTAATTAATACATCTGCATGAGTCTAAAAAATGTTCTAGGTTTTTATAACTGAACTATTTTGGAAGCAGTATTAAGCAGTCAGATTTGTTTTAGTAATCATTTTTGCCACTTATTTGCCCACTCCCAATCTTCTTTAAAGGTATTTTAGTACTTCCTCATTTGAACTACTGTTTTTGGGGTTTGGACTTTTTTAAAGTAACTGTATGTTTGCCTCCTGTCTCCCCCATGATGATTTCGAGTTGCTTTTCCTGCTGTATTTTGTTTTTGGGTATCTCCTTTACCATCAGCATCTGCTCTTTACCAGTCAAATCATTGCTTTGTCCAGTTGCCACTATTCATCTCTACCATTCTCTATTTTCCCCCTCTCCTCTATTTTCAATTATTTAATTACTGTCAAGGCATCAACAACCAAGCATAGAACTACTTTCATTCTTCCTAGTCAACTTAGTAGTCAGAATGTCAGGTGTATTCTTGAATTTCTTCTTGGTTATTTATTTATGCCAGGAACTCAGCCATGCTAGAAAAAATTGCAGGTTTTTTCCGACACTTTTTAACCTTTGCCTGTTTGCTTGCTTATTTCTTCATTTTAGTTCCTTCTTGAGTCTAGGGATGTTTTATAAAACTCAATTGCTGTCAGCCATTTCTCACTGTGCCACATTTAGTTATATAGTCCCCAAACTACGTTGTTATGAGATAATAACTTTATAACATATAATTTCTTTCTTTGATAATTTAATGAGTCTAAAGACCTGCAGTAGATATGTAGGACTATATCAAGCATTTAAAAAAAAAAAAAATTCCATTTCTGATCTTTTTTTTTTAAATTCCATTTCAGATAAAATTTTCATCCACAGATTAGAGAAATATGATTTAAAATATACTATTGATTGGTTGAGTTGTCCCAAACTATACAGTAATGATTGGTGGTTTTGTATCAGCTGAAGTTTCTATAGCAGGGTTCCAAGGATAAGCAGTGAGTAGTACTTACAGACTCAAGAGGATATTTATATTAAGTTTCTAAGAGACAGTAGATTAGGGCACCTGG
Source organism: Aotus nancymaae (assembly GCF_030222135.1). NCBI lineage: Eukaryota > Metazoa > Chordata > Mammalia > Primates > Aotidae > Aotus > Aotus nancymaae. The sequence goes on along the minus strand of NW_026988447.1, from coordinate 8,011,205 downwards.
CATTTATAGAAAATAAGAATCAATTTTTAAAATGACCGTCCTTGATGAAAGCTGATTTTCAAATGGATGAAAAAATAAATTACCTAAATGCAGATTTTTTTTTAATTAAAAAATTTTTTTTTGAGACAGTCTCGCTCTGTCACCCAAGCTGGAGTGCAATGACATGATCTGCTCACTGCAACCTCCACCTCCTGAGCTCAAGCTATTCTTGTTCCTCAGCCTCCTGAGTAGCTGGGATTACAGGTGTGCACCACCATGCCTGGCTAATTTTTTGTATTTTTAGTCGAGACAAGGTTTCACTGTTTGGCCAGGCTGGTCTCAAACTCCTGTCCTCAAGTGATCTACTCACCTGGGCTTTTTAAGAGTGCTGGGATTACAGGCATGAGCCAGCACACCCAGCCCTAAATGCAGAATTATTAACAGCACAATAAAAAAAAAAAAGATCTTAGAGTGATATCTGACCACAAGTTAAATAAGAACCCTTAAAAAAAAGTCGGTATGACCCTGCCAAGTATAAATAGAAATGTGACATGTAAGAACTGGGATATAATCCATCAACAATACCGGATGTTGGAAAGGAACACAAAATGAGAATACTCTGTATAAATTTGTTCTGTGTTTATTTAGAAATACTCAAAAGCTAGACAAGGGAAAAGCAAAAGAATAATTAGATGTGTTGATTTTAAAACACTGAGGAAACATCTTTAACAATCTGTATTTAGGAAAATGTATGGCTCATTTAAATATTTTATCATGAAAATTATTTGAAATCATATGTGTAATGCAATTGAAAAGAAAATTAAAGGAAGTTTCACTAAACTGTAGGATCTATTATATTGGTTATAGACTTGATTTAGTACTATACTAGCTATTACTTAAACTTTTCTAGAAATTCTCATTTGTTTATGAAGTGTTTTTTTTTTTTTTTTTTTTAGCAAAGCTACTAAACTAGTAATTAGAGAAGTCTAGGGAGAGTATGCTGTTGAGTTTTGTCCTCAAACATTGTCAGCCTTAGAGAAGCTAAGATGCTGGATAAGGGCAAATTGGCAAGGTAGGCACAACCGAGTGATGTGCAGAGAGAGGAAGGAGAGGGTTGGGCATGACCTCCCAGAATTCACATTTGGTTGCCAAGTAAGCAGAAAAAGTCTAATGAACCCAGAGACAAGAAGGAATAAGTCAGCACACTGTAAAACCAGTGAAGATAGAAAGACAATTTCAGTAGCAGGGAAAGTGTTGGAGAGGTGGAATCATAAGAGGATGTGCCCAGAAAGGGAGATTTCTGAATTAGTCTTGGATATAAAATAGTTTCAATCCAAGAGCGTCCGAATGTCTGTGGATGGACAGAGATGTAGGCGAGTAATGAAGAAACTGAGAGTAGAAAGGCAGTTCATCATGTAAGGTGTTAAAGTGTTTCTTAAAGGCTTGAGTGTGCCTGCAAGATGCTAATACTTGTAGCGTTTTGTGCCAGAGTGGCTCAGTCAACTATGCTTTGTCCAGAGCCCATAATAATGGTCTCATATCATGTATTACATAGCATGTTTTTGGCAGAGACTGCTTTATATGGTTGAAAATAAAATTCCACTAATGTGAAAGTTTTCATCTTTGACAGAACATAAATACTTTTAGTCTTATATGTGTGCCTGTTAGGTGCTTAAATAGAAATTTAGCTTTGTCCCAGACCTGTGAATTTGAAAGAATTGACACTGAAATTGTCTTTAATTTTTTTTTAATTTTTATTTCAATAGCTTTGGGGTACAAGCGGTTTTTTGTTACATAGATGAATTATATAGTGGTAGCGAATTCTGAGATTTTAGTGTACCCATCACACTAGTAGTATACATTGTACCTAATGTGTAGCTTTTTAAATCTCTAGCCCCCACCTCACCCTTCCCCTTCTGAGTTTCCAAATTCTGTTATATCACTGTGGATGCCTTTGCTTACTCATAGCTTTAGATCCTACTTGTAAGTGAGAACATAGGGATTTTGGTTTTCCACTGTTACTTCACTTAGAATAATGACCTCCAGCTCCATCCAAGTTGCTGCAAAATACATTATTTTCTTCCTTTTCGTGGCTGAATAATATTCCGCAGTGTAGCTATAACACATTTTCTTTATCCCCTCATTAGTTAATAGGCACTTAGGTTGCTTCCACATCTGCAATTGTGAATTGTGCTGCTATAAACAAAACATGTGCAAGTGTCTTTTTCATATAATGTGAAATTGTCTCTAATTTTAATTTTTGTCTTTAAAACAAGTTTTTGCCCTATTTACCTCTATAATTTCCATTTTCAAAAACAAAATGTAAAAGGAAGAAATGTTGCTATTTTTTGGCATAGCCATTAAAAATGGTAGTTATTAGGATCAAGCCCTAATGTGTGAAAAGCCTAATAAATGCTAAATGTCTTCATTTTATTATGACATCTTAGTTTATATTCTAATCATAATAATTTTCCTCTTATTTCAAGGTGTTTATAGAAACTAGTCAGAGCTATAACCATTTTCTTGTGACCCAGTTTTTTTGTGTATGTGTATGTTTATTGCTTTATTTGATGTTTTGTTTTGGAAACAGTTGACCCATCAAATCCAGAAATAGTTTTTTCGTATTGTTAAATCATGTTTCAAGAGTTCATAGTAACAGGCTTTTTATAAATGGAAGCAAGTTTGTTACTGTCAGTAATAACCAGTATTTCTCTGGGAACTTAAATGTGTAGCTAGAAATTTTGGTCGGAGAATTAAAAGTGAGTCATTGAATTTCTGTTGCCTTTTCTTTGATACTAGGAAATGTCACCATGCACCACTGCTTTTTTATGCTCTGTATAATTAAGAAATAATGTCTGTGTCAGAGTCTCCTTACATTTGACTCCATAGTGATCTCATTTTTTTCTCTGAAACACTGGAGAATAAAATTAGGACACTTTGGATTTTTTTCCTCCTCTTTTCATTTTACTCAATTTCTTCAAGTATTGAACGTCAGATTATAAAATAATTTATTATTCTGATGCAGAACTATCAGTTAAGTGAGATAAATGCATTCTTGTTAATGTGCGTTTTCTTAAATCCATTTCCATCAGAAACTAGAGCTTATATATATATATTTTAAATATATTTCTATGCTGAGAAACTACTAATAATTGTTATGGCTTACCTACTTAGAAAAACCATAGGTTTTAGAGAAACATACAGTACACTTAAGAAACAGCAAAACGAAACTGGGTGCTGTGACTCATGCCCGTAATCCTAGCACTTTGGGAGGCTGCGGTGGGAGGATCACTTGAGGCCAAGAGTTTCACAACCAGCCTAAGCAACAAAGTAAGATGCTGTATATAAAAAAAAAAAAAACAAAGTCAAACAAAAATAGCAAAATGAGTTGGATACACTTAAGTAGTAGTTGCTTTTGCAGTTTGCAACCAAATTTATTCATGTTGTTTTTACATTAGCTGAAAAAAAAAGGAACATGATTTTTGGTCTGTGTCTATTATATAGTGATGACTTACAACTTTTTAACTTGATGATAATTTTCTAATTTTCCTCTTTGTTCAGTGATATTGGGATTGGCCAGTCTCAAGATGACAGCATAGTAGGGTTAAGGCAGACAAAGCACATCCCAACTGCATTGCCTGTCAGTGGAACCTTATCATCCAGTAATCCTGATTTATTGCAGTCACATCATCGCATTTTAGACTTCAGTACTACTCCTGGTGAGTACCACCAACACTTCTTTTGTTTTCTTATAGTTATCTTTTTATTTCTGACATAATGCTCATGTTATATATCTCTCTCTTCATTTGGCATGGATTATATTAGATGCTGAGTAAGGAAGAACCTTAAATTTCAAGATTCTTGAAACCAGGTGTTGGAAGTTCTCTTTATACCCAGCAGACTATTTTTATATGGCCATAGGCAAATTATCTCTCTGAACCTGTTTCTTCTTTCATAAAATGAAGATAACACATCCCATGCCATAATTACTAAATCATATCAAATAAGTAGAGTAAGAGGCATATTTTAGGTCAACTTAATGGACTTTTCAATATAATAAAGATTAACTCTGGATTTAAATTTTCTTTCTTTGAATCCAGCATGACAGTCTTGTGTGCTACTGTTGTGTATTGATGTGCTTGCAACTGTCTGTAGATCAATCTTTTATCTTTAGGGAAAGGTGTGTTCTTGCAACAAAGCAGCATTTAGGTTGACTGATTCTTTGAGGAAGACCTAGAGTAAGGGAGAGGTAAAAGTTCAGCATTGCCTTCTCTAGGGAGCTTTTTCCTGATTACTTTGCTTAATTGCATTGCCATATATTAAAATTCTTTCTACTTATATGTGACTTTTGTTTCCCCCAGACTTACCAGATCAAGTGCTAAGAGTTTTTAAGGCTGATCAGCAAAGCCGCTACATCATGATCAGTAAGGACACTACAGCAAAGGAAGTGGTCATTCAGGCTATCAGGGAGTTTGCTGTTACTGCCACCCCAGATCAGTATTCACTATGTGAGGTCTCTGTCACACCTGAGGGAGTAATCAAACAAAGAAGACTTCCAGATCAGCTTTCCAAACTTGCTGACAGAATACAACTGAGTGGAAGGTACATATTATCTGCCTTACTGGATTTCTTTATCCCCTCTTCAAACCCACATCAAAGTTTAAGAGATGAGCAATTTCAAAATGTTTTTTAAATGAGTAAATGCCCCTGCAGATTAAAAAATAGTTTTTTTTTCCTTTCACCAAGAATTATTGTATGAAAGTAAATGCACACAGTCAACTACTGACCCTAACAAGGCTCTCTTAGGAACTTGTTCAAGGGCACTGTGACCTGAAGGTTGTTACTGACTGCCAAAATGCATGCTGGAACTTCTCACGCTTGCCTTAGGGTCCTGGTTTGGAAGGGTAGAGTAATCTTGATGTAAAGTCACAGCGTGAGTTTAAAGTCACAGTGTTAAGCCCTCTGCTTTATGTACATTCACAAACACATTTTCTAATCATATTCTAGTGTCATTTGCTCCTGCATACCCAACTTTTCTAGGAGCTTCCTTAGTTTAGGCAGAGACATGTATGACAGTATGGTTGTCCAGTACTGCCTTTTATTGTACATTATGCTATGAAATATACTTCTTAACTCTGAAGCCAAACTTTAGTTGCTACAGAGCTTAGTCCTTTGCTGCATAAGTGCTTATATCACACATTACTTGCAAGAAAATGTTATATCTGATTTTATCATTCTCTTCAATGATATTTTCATTGTTAGGTGTATGTAACTTTATCTTCATGTCACAATAAGCAAAAGTTGAAAAAGAAAATAGTTGTTTTCTACACTGAAAATTAAGCAGTTCCATAAATCATATTCTGTTTTTCTTAGGGTGTTTCACTGTATTTGACTTTTTAATGTTACAGAGTTAAACCAGGATATAATTCATTCAAAACTTTTATTTTCTTTCCATCAACTATATCTTTCTTATTCCTCTTCACTTTTACTTTCAAACACTAGGAAATAGTTTTGTTTTAATTGCTCTGTTTTTTCCAGTTATCATTTCAATGCACATTGATATATCTGGAACCATGATGGAGTTCTACAGATCTCCACTGAGCTATAGATTCATGATTCACATAAATTATTGAAGAAAATTATAGATGGGTATGTCATGGGCTTCATGAGTAATCAAAATGGAGAATATTAAATCTGTGAAAATCAAGGGCACAAAGTATATATTTTCTGTCATAGGTGTTTGCCTTGGTGAAATATACAAAAAGCCATTTAGCAGGCCCCCTACTGTGCTCATTCTGTGTTTTCATTTATGGAATTTCACAGAAAAATCATGTGTCTAAAAAAACAAAAACAAAACAAAAAACACCACACACACACACACGAGACAAACATCTTAATGCTGTTTTCAACAAATTGCCTAAAAGGAGAAGGCGCCCCAGCCCTTTGTTCTCATTTTTGCGCTGGCATTAACTAGGTATTTGAATAAATAAGTAAGCCTGGATTGTTACAATTTGGGCCCACCAGTAATCAGATTATTGGGAAAATAAGAGTGATTACCTACCTGTGTCTAATCTTTTCTGCTTCCTGCCTTAAGGTCTAAATCCTTTTTAAACTAAAAATGTGGCGATTTTCTGTTATTTTTAGCAAAAAGGGTAAAGTACTTCAGAAAACAGGAAAAGAAAGGAGAGAAAGAAAGTCCAACTGGTAAAAGTGAAATTCCGTGTGATCTGTTTGTTTCTTCCACCTGCTTCTGGATCTCTGTCTTGGTTTGAAAAGAATTCTTCCATCATTCAAATCAGTGTTCTCTCAAACTTTCTGCAAAAAGTAGCATTATTCTTTCAAGGAATATCATGAGATTGCTGCTTAGGCTTTGACTCCGGTATGTTTGTTTTTCATAGGTATTATCTGAAAAACAACATGGAAACAGAAACGCTTTGTTCAGATGAAGATGCTCAGGAGTTGTTGAGAGAGAGTCAAATTTCCCTCCTTCAGCTTAGCACTGTGGAAGTTGCCACACAGCTCTCTATGCGAAATTTTGAACTCTTTCGAAACATTGAACCTACTGAATATATAGATGATTTATTTAAACTCAGATCAAAAACCAGCTGTGCCAACCTGAAGAGATTTGAAGAAGTCATTAACCAGGAAACATTTTGGGTAGCATCTGAAATTCTGAGAGAAACAAACCAGCTGAAGAGGATGAAGATCATTAAGCATTTCATCAAGATAGCACTGCACTGTAGGGAATGCAAGAATTTTAACTCAATGTTTGCAATCATTAGGTAAGAGAGCATACTTTTCTTAAGATTCAATTCAGTTCACAGATTTAAAATATATATCAGTCCAGGAACATCATATAATTAGTATAAATGCAGTAGGTTTTAGTTGACTCATAAGGGACAATTCTTTTTCTCCGAATCTTAACCTTAATCCTTAATTTAAAATCTCTCATATTAAAAAAACAGCTGTGCCAAGCTGAAGAGATTTGAAGAAGCCATTAAGCAGGAATAATTTTGGTAGCATCTGAAATTCTGATTTGGAGCTTAGAAAATCTATATCCCACACTTTTTTTTTAAGTTTGTTTGAACTTTTCTCAACATCAATTTATTTTTTGGTGGAACTAACAATACCCCAAAGAGTTCTCAGCAAGATTAATGATATAATGCATGTGGAGTTCCAGCAAATAGCACAAAGCAGATGTCCAGAAAATGTTAAATTTCTTCCCTTTCTAAAGCTTAGATTGAGGCTAGAAGAAAAAAAATGGCAACAATTAGTTATATTGATGTTGATGGTGATTATTAAATTAGTAATCTTCTCTGTCTGGTAGTGATACTCTCGTTACTATCATAGCTTTTGTTTTATTACTGGAGGATATTTACCCAGTCTGTTTATCAAATGGCTGGTGTGGGCTAAGCACTGCTAAGTATACATACTGCTATGTATGGAAACAAAACATCAATACTTACATTCTGGTGGTTTTGCTGATAGTAAAACGATGAGGTGTGTCTGTAGGGAAGAGAAGAGTAAAACGCCTTGGCTTGACCCTGACACCCTACTTCCCTGTGCCATCTCATTCCCCTGAACTGTCATGAACAGTTTCTTATGCAGCCTTCTGTAAATTGTTATGCATATAAAGCATAAACACAGAGGTGTTTTGTGTCAATAAATAATCTGTACACTGGTTTACTCTGTTTTACTTTAGTTGTTATACCATGTTTCTTTTTCCCCCTCAGTGGCCTAAACCTGGCACCAGTGGCAAGACTGCGAACGACCTGGGAGAAACTTCCCAATAAATATGAAAAACTATTTCAAGATCTCCAAGACCTGTTTGATCCTTCCAGAAACATGGCAAAATATCGCAATGTTCTCAATAGTCAAAACCTACAACCTCCCATAATCCCACTATTCCCAGTTATCAAGAAGGATCTCACCTTCCTTCATGAAGGTAAACATAAGGCACCGGGTTTCCGTCTTCACTTGGAGAAGCACAGGATAAATGCCATGTGATTTCCTTTTTCTCCTCTGTCAATTTCAGGAAATGACTCAAAAGTAGATGGACTGGTGAATTTTGAGAAGCTAAGGATGATTGCAAAAGAAATCCGTCATGTTGGCCGAATGGCTTCAGTGAACATGGACCCTGCCCTCATGTTCAGGACTCGGTGAGTATGTCATCTTCAGTGGCATGTGTGAGAGTAGAGAAGGTTAAATTTAGAGCTTCCCAATAAATGATTTAAAAAAAAAAGTTGAGTATTTATATTTGTAGTATGGCAGAAATTATAGTAGCATGTGCTGAGAATCACCTGTGAGCTCTAATTTGGAATAAATGTCTTATTCTGTATAAAGTGTACTTTTGGCTGTCAGTAAAAACAGTTTGTCCTTCAGACATTTTCAGTTTAATAGTCTCAATTACGTGTTTCTTGTTTTTCAGAACACTGACTTATAGAGCTAAAACTCATAACTAGTAGTATGAACTAAAATATGTAAATAACCCAAATAGTTTTGTCTCAATATCCACACAACAGATTTAGCTATCAGTATAGTAAAAAATGATTAATTCAGTGAAAGGGAGAAAATCTTAATTCTAGAACAAAAAAAATTAAATGTATTTGTCTTTTAAGCCAGAAAAATACTTCTAGTAAAGTTGTGTGTGTGAGAAGATTATGCAGTTTAATGTTTGTGGGCTTCTAGGACTGCTTATTCAGAAGTCTAGTCCTTTCTTTCTGAGCTTGTGATCTTTCTGTCTCTTTCTACACCCATGCTTCAATATCCGTGGCTCTCACTTACAGGAAGAAGAAATGGCGGAGTTTGGGGTAAGTGGTGGAGACCTTGCACACCCACACACAGTTCTTATTCTGCTCATTACATTGTTTTCTTACCTGTTGTATTTTCTGATGCTTTGCATTTTTGCATTTTTTTCCTTAACCCTCTTGCTCTAGCAGAATTTCAGATGGCAAACTGACTTCATGTTTAATTTGTTGGGCTTTTGCTTTTGAAGTCATGATACATGAGAGCTGTGAAATGATTGATGATTGTTCTGGGGAACTATAGGCCAGTATTTCTGAGCTCTTAGATTTTATTTTAATATAATTGGTGTGTCTTGAAATGTGGAAAATTCAAAGTAGGGGGAAGGGAAGAAGGATAGTAGAAGGAAAAATTATGCAATTAAAATATTTCACAGATATGTGAGAAATAAATATATTTAATATAACATAGGTGCCCCCAGGTGTTAAAACCAAATTTTTTACAGCTCAACTAACTACTATTTTCATTCTATATAAACCAATCCTTATTAAAAATAATTCTTAACAATCATGTGCTCAGTAGTTTCCATACATATATGTTTACATTTGCATGATCGTTTTATTAACAGATTGACCATATTACTTTAAAAACTCACCACATTCACCTCAAGGAATTAGAAGACAATTGTGAACATTGTAGCTAGTTTTATTTAAATCTATGTATAATACCCTCTTTAGGAGAAGTAATTTTAATGTTGTAAATCTTAATGATTATAGCTGTGTATTCTTGCATGAGCTTTTATATGTAATTATTACTTTCTGGCATCTGTGAGAGAACAGTCTTAAATGCCTTATAGAGGTGAAAAGTAGAATTTCCTAGTTGGAACTGAACAGGTGCCAAATATATATTTTTATATATGTTTTATGTATACATCTCTTTTAACTAAAATAATTTTTTAAATCTATATTATTCTATATTCCTGTGTAACAGTTTACTCACTGGAATAAGGCATGTGACCTTTTGAACATAGAATATTAATATAATCTTGGCACGTTTTAAATAAAGTACTCCCATACTAGAGTGAGCTGCATATCTACCTTTTCATCTTCCAGGTCTCTCAGCCAGGGTAGTACAAATGCAACAGTGCTAGATGTTGCTCAGACAGGTGGTCATAAAAAGCGGGTACGTCGTAGTTCCTTTCTCAATGCCAAAAAGCTTTATGAAGATGCCCAAATGGCTCGAAAAGTGAAGCAGTACCTTTCCAATTTGGAGCTAGAAATGGATGAGGAGAGTCTCCAGACATTATCTCTGCAGTGTGAGCCAGCAACCAACACATGTGAGTTTTTCCTTAAAGTGGCTGCAGACTTTGGCTAGAATGCAGATTTGTTTCCTGTGCAGTGAAAAAAATAAAGCTTAGTGCAAAGAGGGAGGGAGCTAGCAATCCTGAGATATATCGGTCTTTCCCTTGGATGCTAATATTGAATACTGGGTAGCACTGTGCACAGCCAGGCCCTTGTGTCTACTGGGTTAGTGTGTGGATGATGACACTGTCCACTAACTAAACCATTGCTTTAGTTTCACCCGGACACAGCCAGTACACACATTGGGACACATATGTAGATACGATTCCCATTTATATATCTTGTGTTCTTACAAAGGTACCCCCAAAGTATGGGCAACATGAGGGAAGTTGGGGCATAAAATTGGATGTGCTGGCTGCCTTCTAACCACTAGCCCAGACAACACCCAGCAACAAATTCAGCTACCGGTTAGATAGAGCAATAATTCTGCTCCACAGTGAACTACAGTAGCCTTTAAAAATCTGGATAGTCTATAAATGGGGCAGTTTTTTGCTAAATCTACATCTTGACTTAAAAGACAAAAACATTTTTCATTCAGTACACTTTGTGTCTTTTATGGGCAGGTTTGAAGATGTCTTCTAGAGAATTTAATTTAGATAGGTGATTTTAGAAGATTTGGATTATTAGATTTACCCAGGACACTATAGAAGCACCGTGTCATGGTGAAGAGCTTGTCCTCTGGAGTCAGAGTGGTCTGAGTTCACATCCTGTTTGTTTCCTCTTACTAGCAATGCAGTCTTAGGCAAGTTACTTGACCTCTCTAATCCTTAGCTTCCAGGTGTGTATAAGAGAGGAAGCATACATATGTCATTGAGTTTTGAGTATTAAGATACTATATATACGACATTTAATCATCCTAAATTGGTTTGCCATCTATCACAAAATATATACTCAGTATAATACTCAAGCATTATTGGCTACTATTTGCTTGCATAGATAATTCTACCTCCTAGGAATGTGGTAGTAAATAGACTGCAGTTGACAGCATTTATTAAATAAAAACTTAGCACACATATGTCAAACAATTTTGGACACCATTTTTGAAAAATGGTGCCTGATGATTTTTCTGTTGTAGCATTTATCACATATTTGTATCTTTCATATACATGCGTATAACATATTGAACTAACCACATTTTTCTATGTTTTTAATGGGGTGTTTAATAGTATAATCATCTCTTGAGATTGCTGATTTCATAAAGTAGATACCTTTGTCCTGCCACGTATCTAATATTTTCTGTAACTAGGGTCCCCCATCCATTTCTGTGCTTCATAAAGGCAAGAGGAAGAAAGGTGTGCATTTTAGTATTATAGCTGTAGAAAATGCTCACATAGTTCTAAAATTATCTTCCGTATACCTGCTAGCATCTAAAATTCTTTGTTCTGTTTTCAAACCCAAACAACTATCAGTGCCTAAGAATCCTGGTGACAAAAAGCCTGTCAAATCTGAGACCTCTCCAGTAGCTCCAAGGGCAGGGTTACAACAGAAAGCTCAGTCCCTGCCACAGCCCCAGCAGCAACCACCACCACCACATAAAATCAACCAGGGGCTGCAGGTTCCCGCCGTGTCCCTTTATCCTTCCCGGAAGAAAGTGCCCGTAAAGGATCTCCCACCTTTTGGTAAGTGATTAAATTCATTTCTTTTTTTGGTGCCATTCACTGTCATGGTTTGCAAATTAGGAGAAAAATAGTTGTCTTGGATAAGTTTGTCTAATATACTTGAGCTTCTCTATAATTATTAGCTCCTAATAAAAAATGAATTCTCAGCAAGTTAAACCTGACTTTGCCAATGGAAGGAGTTGTTTTTATAAATAATATCTCATTTAATCGTGCTCATTTGCTATGAGGGGGTGTTAATAGAGAAGTTATGTGTCTATTAATTTAATTTTTGATGAGTGCCAAAGATGCTTTGTTCATATACATTATTTAAACTGGTTTTGCCTTATGACCAATGAACTGCTTGGATTTGAGCAGAATATTTTTAAGTTAAATGAATTGTCTGCGGGTAAATTCTTATTTGTTGACTCACTGATTCTATAATTTAGGGGGAAAAATAAAACAACTAACTCCTGAATGTTAAGGAGCTAAATTACACAATCTTTTCTATTAAAAGAAAAACATCTAATAGTTTAGCCCCTTTATGTAAGTGGTATAATGTAGTAATTTTTCATAAAATGTACAGCTTCTTTTTTTCTACATATATGTGAATGAAACAATAAAAAATAAATTATTCAAAATAAAGGGATAGCAGGCTGGGTGTGGTGGCTCATGCCTGTAATCCCAGCACTTCAGGAGGTTGAGGCAGGTGGATCACTTGACTCCAGGAGTTAGAGACCAGCTTGCCTAACATGGCGAAACCCTTTCTCTACTAAAAATACAAAAATTAGCTGGATGTGATGGCTCACAACTGTAGTCTCAGCTACCTGGGAAGCTGAGGCACAATAATCACTTGAACCTGGTGGGCAGAGATTGTAGTGGGCTGAGATTGCACCATTGCACTCCACCCTGGGCGACAGAACAAGACTCTGAAATAAATAAATAAGAGTTTACTTAGACAAAATTGGGTGTTAATAGTTAAGTCCCTGCAGTTACAGCCCATCTGCATGGCTTGGGTGTGAGTCATTTGATAGACCCCTCACATACTCTGTCTATCCTGATCAGCAAGTGTCCTCTTTATTGAAATTAGGGGAGAGTAAGAAAAGAATACCTTTCCTTGATACATTTCTCCTTTCAAATATTTGTGTTGATCCCCTTATTACAAACATACTGAATTATATGTTTCTGTATAGATTATGTTGTTAATCTATATGCATTTCTGAATCCCCTGCAGTCTGACTTCTGCATCCTCTTTATACAGAACTTCTTATATGGAAGATTATCAGTCTTTCTTTTAGCTGAAAATAGCCTATTAGCCATGTTTAATATTATGTAGATGTGCCTTAGTATAAAGCTCTGTCCCCCATGTTTCTGAAGCGATAGTTCTCAAAATGTCTTTAGTTCCATTTATTAACTTTAGAAATGTGCATGAAATATTATATGTTGTCCTATATTTATTTAGTTTAACATACACATTTAAAGTCACAGTATATAAAATACTAATTTAGAGATGCTGCAGGTGTTCTCCCCACTCCAGTTCATGAAACAGTTTTGTTCTGTATACTTCTACATCTTTAATGTTGGTGTCTTTGTCTTCACTAGGACCACTTTTAAAGTATCTAACACAGCTTTCTCAGGCACAACATCTTCACATCCATCCACATGGTTAAAAGATAGCACTTTTTGAATCTGTGTGTGATGCTGAGCTTCGAAATTTTTTCCAGATCAAAACTACTCATTCAATTAGCTTTGTTTCCTGTCTGTATGATTTCTACATGTAATCAAAGTATTGCTTTAAAGGTTGTTTTTTTTTTAAAGATTGTATTAAGACAACATCAGACTGCTTACATGAGGTGAAATGAAGGATTAAATCTTTGTTAAATTTTATTGACTAACACTAATTTGAGGTAGTTTCAGGCTGTAGTGCCTTCCCAAATATCTCTTTGTTGTTCAAAATAAAATTGAGAGTGTCTCGTAATGTGAGAGTCCTTGTAAAATATTTTAATGTAACTTCCTCATTTCTGAAAAATAATTTTGAGGAAGGAAACCATCTTTTACTGGCATATATAATTATTTTTCCTCTACTCTTATCCTGTTGGATCCTACACATGGTGCTGGCTCACTTCCTTCTTCTGAAACCTTCTTCCATGGTTTCTGTGACACGGCACTTTCATGGTCTCTTCCATCTTCCATCTGTTTACTTCATCAAGTATTAACTACATGGAATCCCTTAGAGCCTTTCATTCACTTTACTAGTTAGCTCCTCTCAGCTCTTGACACTGTACTCTTCTCCCTTTATTCTCACTTCCCCAGAGCTATCCCATTCCAAGGAAACAAAACTGTTTCCAACTCAAACTTGGTTTCTAATAATAAACATTTCTAGCTGTGCCACTTCCATCCTAAATTCAGTGTTTGCAAATTGTCTATTTTTTCTCCATTGTTGCCTAACAGACTGTTGGGTAACGATGGTGACTACTTCAAAGTTTAGAATCTAACATAAAATATCAAAAGCAATCTACTTCTCGTACTCTGGCAGTTATCAGTCTGAAACCAAAACTACGGTCTCATACCTTCTGTAGGCACTTACTGTGTGGATGATGAAGAGTAGAAAGAACATTTAGATTATAAATAGGTTGAACCTCAATATAGTGGTATTAAATCTTAACACAGAAAAGATTTTTTGTCAAAAATGTTGTTTATTTTCAGACTTGAAAATACATATTTAAGGTTTTTTTTTCTATTATAGGAATAAACTCTCCACAAGCTTTAAAGAAAATTCTTTCTTTGTCTGAAGAAGGAAGTTTGGAACGTCACAAGAAACAAGCTGAAGATACAATATCAAATGCGTCTTCACAGCTTTCTTCTCCTCCTACTTCTCCACAGAGTTCTCCAAGGAAAGGTAGAATTAAATTACTTTTTGTTTTCTTTTATTGAAACCTATACATTTGGCTACAGTAAATTCCAGAGATACGTATTACATAATTCTTAATGTTACAGTCATTTAAGATGAGCTCATATGTAATGCCCAAGGGATTTTTTTTCCATCAGTTTATAAATTTGGAAGAATGGCAGTTTTTTAAAATGTTATACTTAAAATAAATAATATTAAATTTATAACTGTAAAAATCCTTTTAAAAATACATTTACTTTTTATTTGTGATACGTATAAAAAATTTTTATATTAAAATTTATTCGAACTAAATTTGGTTATATGGCATTAATACAGAGAAGAGGGCTTTGAAAACATGAAGAACTAGTATCTTCCTGATTTATTTTTTCATTGTATTAACACAGGTCTTGATTCCCTTTTTGGTTGCTACCTTGTTTTATTTTTAAAGAGACTACATTTTAGGTATTCAGAGTCACCTCCTTACGTTGATACATTCTTACTTTAAAAGAGTAGGTGATTTTCTGCCGTGTAACTCTTCAGGCTACTTCTTCCTCCTACCCTTTAACTGAATGAGTGGTAAGCCAATAATAAATGACTAGGACTTAGTTTTCCCTAAGGGAAGGCCAAAAGGGCTTAATACATTGTTAAATTTCACGGACACAACAGGTATTGCTTTACTTAGTAGATATTTCAGACATCTGTGCATTTTGTATGGGTATCAGTCTCTCCTGTCCTTGTTACATGGATGCATCTCAATTCTTTTCTCATCCTGTTGTTAGGTGGCAGTGGCAATCAGCTGAGATCTTTTGGCTCCGGGCAGTTGGACTTAACCAGTTCCTCCTCTTCTCTTGGAAGTGAGAACAGTAACAAGAATAACAATGCACCACGGACCTATGGGATAGGTGGGGTTTATAGAACCAAAAAACGGGGTGGGAAAGAGAGGAATCGTCTCATTAGTTAACGAAAATGGGAGAATTCCTCCAAATGTCAAGTGATCCATCTGAGTGATTTATTTTTCTGAAGATTTTTTTTTTTTAGCAGACTCTTCAGAGAACGCTTTAAATCTTATCTGTCAGAACTTTCAGTGTGGTTTTATAAAAAGACATTTTATAAATGAACACATTAGATCTTATCAAGACCTGTGCAGCCTTTAAAAAATAAATCAGGAATTACCAACATACTTAAAGAACATACTTAAACTGGCAACATTTAGATGCTCTAGATTTTAATTTTTCTTAGGTAAGAGGCATTGAAGAAATTTGCATTGCATATAATAATATAAAATCAATATTTAAGTAACATGATATCCCTAGTAACGTAGACAAGAAAAAAAATGAGTATTGAGAAAAAAGATTTGGACTTTTTTCATTAAAAAATATCAAGATAGTGCCAGGTGCAGTGGCTCATGCCTGTAATCTCAGCAGTTTGGGAGGCCAAGGTGGGCTGATCACCTGAGGCCAGGAGTTTGAGACTAGCCTGGCCAACATGGTGAAACCCTATCTCTACTAAAAATACAAAGAAAAAAACACCAAAATTAGCCAGGCATGGTAGTACACACCTCTGTAATCCCAGTTACTCAGGAGGCTGAAGCAGGACAATGGCTTGAAGCCAGGAGGTGGAGGTTGCATTGAGCTGAGATCTGCCACTGCACTCCAGCCTAGGTGGCAGAGGGAGACCCCATCTCAAAAAAAAAAAAAAAATGAAGATAGACCCTTTCCATTGTGAATTTCCAAATTATTTTTTGTAACAAAACAGAGTTAAGAGTACTTTCAGGCCAAGAAGTGGACATCTGTTTAGATACTCTATAGTAATCATCTTGTGAGAAGTGCCCGTTAATTCCTTCAAAACGATTGGCTTTTATGTGATTCAACCAATATTAATAATTGAAAAACCAAATGGCAAATTCAAAGACATCTTCAGGTCTTATTTCTTATTATTTTTGTTTATATGTTTACTTAAAATTGTAAGATACAGATATTTCCAGTTGAATTATTCTATCCCATACAAGTTCTAAAAATTAAAAACTGTTGAAAACAAGATCAGTGGCTTTGCAGTTTGAAAAAAAGCATACTTTAAAATCTGATCCATTATTTTTATGGTTTATTTTCTATAGACGAATAGCATAATTATAGGTAAGGGAACTAAGAATAGTCGAGTGGTACCTTTTCTGCATCTGTTCCCAGCTTGTTAGGATACTTTCTTTTTTCCTCTCTAAACTTTAATTAAACAACTTAAGCTTCATTAGAATAAAACATTTATCTCTTAGTCATGTAGTCTCTACAAGTGAAATGGCTTTTTTTTCCCCACTTCTGTAGAAATATTTATGCCTGCATTTTATTTTTGCTTCTATTTGGTAGACTTCGCTTGATGTTGTAAACCTAGAGAGTCTAATTAATATGGTCGTATTTCTCATGCAGGCTATACTTTGGCTCCCAGTGGTACTGTGGATAATTTTTCAGATTCTGGTCACAGTGAAATTTCTTCACGATCCAGTATTGTCAGCAATTCGTCTTTTGACTCAGTGCCAGTCTCACTGCACGATGAGAGGCGCCAGAGGCATTCTGTCAGCATTGTGGAAACAAACCTAGGGGTGGGCAGAATGGAGAGGCGGACCATGATGGAACCTGATCAATATAGCTTGGGGTAGGTGGCTTTTCTTAGTGTTCATTTGAATTTATCCTTCCATCTCTTTTTTAGTAATGAGTCTTTTCTTCCAGATGTTTATTTTTATTTATTCTGCATAATACCTAAGGATTTTTTCTAGTTCTGATTTTCAGTTTCTACTCCGAGTATCACTAAGTGTCTGTTATGCAGACTGCTTTTTTAGTTTATTCTTCATTGGAGCACAATTGTTTTGTGCTGAAGCTGGAGGGTGACTATGGGATCCATCCTAGTTCTTTTGTATGAGCTGCCTTCCTGAAATAATCAAATTATATTGAGCCATCCTTAATGTTGTCAGGGAATTTTTTTTTTTAATAGCAAGTTACATTCTTTTCCCCCTTGCTTATTTTATAGTAATGACAAAGTAAGAAGGCTACATGTGGCGCAACTAGTCACTATAAGACGATTCAGTGCTACTTTTATCCTGTTTCTGGGATGAAAGCAAGCTGCCTTTCTAGCAAAAATGGTATTTTGGTTTTATCATAGGTGATTTAGTTATCAATCTTGATTTTTTTTTTCTTTTCTATTTCTTTTGACCACTTAGATCCTATGCACCAATGTCTGAGGGTCGAGGCTTATATGCTACAGCTACAGTAATTTCTTCTCCAAGCACAGAGGAACTTTCCCAGGATCAGGGGGATCGTGCGTCACTTGATGCTGCCGACAGTGGCCGTGGGAGCTGGACGTCATGCTCGAGTGGCTCCCACGATAACATACAGACCATCCAGCACCAGAGAAGCTGGGAGACTCTTCCATTCGGGCACACTCACTTTGATTATTCAGGGGATCCTGCAGGTTTATGGGCATCAAGCAGCCATATGGACCAAATTATGTTTTCTGATCATAGCACAAAGTATAACAGGCAAAATCAAAGTAGAGAGAGTCTTGATCAAGCTCAGTCTCGAGCAAGCTGGGCATCTTCCACAGGTTACTGGGGAGAAGACTCAGAAGGTGACACAGGCACAATAAAGCGGAGGGGTGGAAAGGACGTTTCCATTGAAGCCGAAAGCAGTAGCATAACGTCTGTGACCACAGAAGAAACCAAGCCCGTCTCCGTGCCTGCCCACATAGCTGTGGCATCAAGTACTGCAAAGGGGCTCATTGGTAAGTTTTAAAATTGGGGGACTTTGCTATGTCTGGATCATTCTTTAATGTAGCTTATTACAATAGTAAAATTATGTGTTTGTTGGTTCTTTTCTTCATTTTCTCCATTGCTGTAGAGGACTTCCAAATTAATGGTGTGTCAAGGTCTTTGAAATCAGTAGTGTTTAAGAGCCCAGCTTTTGTGGTCAAATACATATAGATATATTCCTACATAACAAAACTCAATAAATCTTAGCTATCAGATCAGTAGATTGTCATTGTGGATATTATCTAGTCTAATTATTTTCTCTTAGCCTGAAAATGGGATGGATTCCTATTATTCATAGAGGAGAAATTTTTCTTTAATCAAAATAAAAAATTTAAAGATCTTTTATTCTTCTATTTTGTTCCCTTAGTTGTATTTAGAACTATACGCTCTATATTTAAAAGTCTTCCATTGATTTTTATTCTGCACGCACATCATTTCTTTTTTTATTATTATACTTTAAGTTCTGGGATACAACATACTTCGTTTCTTGATAAGCAGTTCTTTGTGCACGCTGTAGAATAAGGGAAAGGTACTAGTAGTATAATGACTTAAGAGCACGGGCTTAGGAGTCAGGCGGACTGGGAATTGAATCCCTGTTTTGCCACTTTATTAGTTTTGTGACATTGGGTAAAATACAAAACAGTGCCTGTTTCCTCATCTGTAAAATGAGCTTAATAATTTCTACTTAATAGAGGAGTCAGGGAAATGTATGCAAAGTATTTAGAACGGCGCCTAGATAGTAGATTCATTAAGTACTTGAAAGCTGTTGCTCCTGCTGTTTTTGTTATGAAGAGACCCTCATGCTCCCTCAGTCCTGTTGGATTTATTTTCTATGGCACAATTAATGTCTATATAGATGAGTGTAGGAACAGATTATAGGTTGTAGAGTGAGAAATTCTGGAGTATAATCATTACAGACATCACTTTTATTAGTAGGAAAATTGTGGTTATTTAGCCATGTAAATAGTCATGGGTAGATTTCAAATTTTATATCCTTTTACAGTGAATAAGGAGAAAACAGTTAATACATTTTCTTAAGTTGGACTTTTTCATATGCTTACAACTAATACTCGGAATTTTTATTGCAAAGGAAGAATGATTTTTTGTTCCTAACAATTGAGTCTAAAAAATTCAAGAAAATAAAACAGTTTTACTGCCTATACAATTGGTTTCATATTCTAGATCATGAGCATCAATAAAGGGATTTTAAGAAACATAGACACCTCGTAGTAATATTTTTAGAGTTTTTAAATTGGTATCCTTTGTTTATGTGACTTTTCCAAATTTACTTGAATTCATTGTTTCCATAAGTGAAGTCCTGAGACATGAGAGTGATGTGGAATTGCTTCTCTGCCTGGTGAAGATAAATGCCCAGAAAGAGGGCAGATCCTACCTAGTCTCTAAGGCACACAGGGAGGAAAAAAGGAACTTGTACCAGACACAAACAGGTTCCAGGCCTAGTGCTAGGTACTTCTTACGTTCTTCCTGTGCTTTAGTCTTTCCAATAAATCCAGGGGTTCGGTTTTAATCTTAAGTACTATTTTATAATTATAGACCGTTTTAAACAGAGAGGCAGCCCATTTAAAGATAAAAGCACTTAGATGGACTAGCAGCTGCTCTCACCAATTACTTCACCACACAGAGATAACCATTGTGAAATGTGGTTTAGTTAACATGCATTCCCTGGCCTGCCTCACACAGCACCTCTATCCCATACCACACAAAGTCACATTTGTTACTACATTGTATATGCTGTTTTAATAATTATTTTTATATTTTTAATAAACTTTCGTGGCATGAACTAGTTTTTAATGCTGGTGCCTTGTTTCTACTCTAGCACGAAAGGAGGGCAGGTATCGAGAGCCCCCTCCCACCCCTCCGGGCTACATTGGAATTCCCATTACTGACTTTCCAGAAGGGCATTCCCATCCAGCCAGGAAACCTCCGGACTACAATGTGGCCCTTCAGAGATCGCGGATGGTCGCGCGATCCTCCGACACAGCTGGGCCTTCATCCGTACAGCAGCCACATGGGCATCCCACCAGCAGCAGGCCTGTGAACAAACCTCAGTGGCATAAACCTAACGAGTCCGACCCGCGCCTCGCCCCCTATCAGTCTCAAGGGTTTTCCACCGAGGAGGATGGTATATACGCATATGTATTCTTAAAACCTCCAAGTTAGATGTGTTCACTTATGCTGCTTCCCAAGGCATTTCTGTTTTCTTAACACTGGTCGGCTGTGTCTCTAACCATACACTACACAAAGAACACTTTGTTCGGAGTTCCAAATTTAGGGTTACGGCTGTTGACTGCTGTGTGTGTGTGTGTCCCTAAATGACTTTGTGTGTGTCTGTGTGTGTGTGTTTCCCTAAATGACTGTGTGTGTGTCTATGTTTCCGTAAATGACTTTGTGTGTGTCTGTGTGTGTTTCCCTAAATGACTGTGTGTGTGTGTGTGTCTGTGTGTGTTTCCCTAAATGACTTTTAAAAATGCCAGAAATTATGGAGAGAGTCAAAGTGTGTATATGACTGGATTTCTTTTCTAATTCTCACTGAAATTGAAGTACTTCTGTGGTCCTATTTTAAGAGAAAAAAAAAGGCCAGATGTGATGGCTCATGCCTGTAATCCCAGCACTTTAGGAACCCGAGATGGGCTAATCACTTGAGCTCAGGAGTTTGAGACCAGCATGGTCAACATGGTGAAACCCTGTCTCTACTAAAAATACAAAAATTAGCTGGGTGTGGTGGCAGGCACCTGTAATCCCAGCTACTCAGGAGGCTGAGCCGAGAGAATCGCTTGAGCCCAGGAGACAAAGGTTGCCCTGAGCCAAGATCATGCCACTGCACTCCAGCCTGGGTGACAGAGTGAGAATCCATCTCAAAAAAAAGAAAAAGAACATAAAAATCTCACAACTTTGCACTGTTTCCAAGAATTTTAGAAGCATTTAGGACTCTGAAAGGTAGATGGTGAAAGTTTTCTGTAGAAACATTATGTTTGCACTTTTAATGAATTGGTACTCATTTGGAAATGAAAGTCTGATTTAAAAAAAAAGTACATTCTCAGCCAGCCTGGTGACTTATGCCTGTAATCCCCAGCACTTTGGGAGGCTGAGGTGGGAGAATTGCTGGAGGCCAGGAGTTCAAGACAAGCTTGGGCAACATAGTGAGACCTGTCTCCATAAAAATACTTTTCAAATGACCCAGGTGTGGTGGCGTGTGCCTGTAGCCCTAGCTACTATGGAGGCTGAAGTGGGAGGACCACTTGAGCCCAGGAGTTCAGGCTACAGTGAGCCATGATTGTACCACTACACCGTAGCCTAGGTGGCAGAGCAAGACCCTGTCTCTAAAAGAGAGAGAAAGGGCAGGAGGGAAGGAAGGAACCCACATTCTCTGCATCTCTTTGTGTATTCTTTCTACAGATCTGTCTGACCATGCTGAATTGACAGTGAGGAGGGAATCATGTCCTCCCATCCTCTTTTTAAAGTTGTCAGTTTAAAATGTGTGATTACACAATCATAGAAAAAAGCAAAACATGACCAGAGAGTGAGACCCTGTCTCAAAAAAAATTAAATAAATAGAAAAACTTTACAAATGAAAATTACTTAGAATCCTGCCACTTACAGATAGCCACTATTAAAATTTTGTTATAGATCCTAGACTTTTTATGTGTATCTGACCATATATTATTTTTTTAAACACATGCTGTTTTACAACTTTTTTAAATGAATTTATTAACCTTCTGAATAAAAATATATAATGCATATCTTTTTAATATTGTGTATTTATGTATATGTAAAGATATGTGTTGCATGTACATTTTAACCTTGTTGTTCATCATTAGGAAAAAAGACAAGGATTTTAAGGGAGCTGTGCTAAAAAGAATAGCTATGATATTTTTATTTAGCATATCAGTAAATGTATTCTCTCTAGCACAAGAAATTACTTGCTTGCTCATTGCTTTCTTTTTCTTCCCTGCTGTATTTGCAGAAGATGAACAAGTTTCTGCTGTTTGAGGCACAGACTTTTCTGGATCCCGAGCGAGCCACCTGAAAGGAGAGCACAAGAAGACGTCCCGAGCATTGGAGCCTTGGAACTCACATTCTGAGGATGGTGGACCAGTTTGCCTCCTTCCCTGCCTTAAAGCAGCATGGGGCTTCTTCTCCCCTTCTTCCTTTCCCCTTTGCATGTGAAATACTGTGAAGAAATTGCCCTGGCACTTTTCAGACTTTGTTGCTTGAAATGCACAGTGCAGCAATCTTCGAGCTCCCACTGTTGCTGCCTGCCACATCACACAGTATCATTCCAAATTCCAAGATCATCACATCAAGATGATTCCCTCTGGCTGCACTTCTCAATGCCTGGAAGGATTTTTTTAAATCTTCCTTTTAGATTTCAATCCAGTCCTAGCACTTGATCTCATTGGGATAATGAGAAAAGCTAGCCATTGAACTCCTTGGGGCCTTTAACCCACCAAGGAAGACAAAGAAAAACAATGAAATCCTTTGAGTACAGTGCTTGTCCACTTGTTTACAATGTCCTCCTTTTTTTTAAAAAAAAAAAAAATGAGTTTAAAGATTGTGTTCAGAGAGTAAATGTTATATCCATTTAATGATTACAGTATTATTTTAAACCTTAAGTAGGGTTGCCAGCCTGGTTTCTGAAAAACCAAATATGCCGGACAGGGTGTGGCCACACCAAGATGATGGGAAGACCTGGCTTATGACCTTGGCTTCCCATATCCTTCTGGTCTCACCCGCGAAGTGCCCTATCCTGGAAGTATGAAATGTTAGCCAATTAATACCAAGACACCTCATCTGCTCCTTCCCTAGTGGATGGGGTTCTTCTGTAAAACTGTTTGCACATGGCCAGGGGAGGGAAATGGGACCCTTGTGTCCTGTCTGAGCCTTATGGAGGCAGGACGGTGTCATTGGAGGATGTGTCCTGCTCCATTGAGATGGATGGCAAACCCCATTTTTAAGTTATATTTCTTTGATTTTTGTTAATTTAGAGGTTTAGGTTTTGTTTTTTGTTTTTGTTTTTAAGAGAAACATTTATAACTGGATAGCGTTGCAGTGAAAGCAGCTTGGGATGTTGGGGCTAATGCCAGCTGTTTATACTGCTCTTTCAAGACAGCCTCCCTTTATTGAATTGGCATTAGGGAATAAACAAGCCTTTAAACATGATAAAAGATCAAAGACCTGGTTAGATATGCCAGCCTTTGCAGGGCAGGTTAGTCACCAAAGACTAACCTCCAAGTGGCTTTAAGGACGCTGCATATAGAGAAGGCCTAAGTGTAGCAACCATCTGCTCACAGCTGCTATTAACCCTATAATGACTGAAATGACCCCTCCACTCTATTTTTGTGTTGTTTTTGCACAGACTCCGGAAAAGTGAAGGCTGCCAATCTGAGTAGTACTCAAATGTGAGGAACTGCTGGTCTTGGATTTTTTTTCCATTAAATTCAGCTGATCATATTGATCAGTAGATAAACATAAATAGCTTCAAATTTTAAAAGTGGAATTGCAGTGTTTTTTCACTGTATCAAACAATGTCAGTGCTTTATTTAATAATTCTCTTCTGTATCATGGCATTTGTCTACTTGCTTATATATTACATTGTCAATTATGCATTTGTAATTTTACATGTAATATGCATTATTTGCCAGTTTTATTATATAGGCTATGGACCTCATGTGCATATAGAAAGACAAATCTAGCTCTACCACAAGTTGCACAAATGTTATCTAAGCATTAAGTAATTGTAGAACATAGGACTGCTAATCTCAGTTCGCTCTGTGATGTCAAGTGCAGAATGTACAATTAACTGGTAATTTCCTCATACTTTTGATACTACTTGTACCTGTATGTCTTTTAGAAAGACATTGGTGGAGTCTGTATCCCTTTTGTATTTTTAATACAATAATTGTACATATTGGTTATATTTTTGTTGAAGATGGTAGAAATGTACTATGTTTATGCTTCTACATCCAGTTTGTACAAGCTGGAAAATAAATAAATATAACGTAAAGCCTTGCCTATATTCTTAATGAATCATGCATGCTTTCTATTATTAAAGTGGAGTAGAAGCCTTTAGTCTCCTGCAGAAGCAAGTCCTCGGGCTGGACAGATTTAGCCTCTTGGTTGTTGGAAACTGCCCAATAGCCTATTTATTTTAGGCAGATCTCTATTGATCCAAAGCAATTAGTATCATTAATGTTAGCACCAACCAAACCACGTTCAGAATTCACTGTTACTTGAAAATGGAGATGCTATCACAATATATTTGCTTAACATTTGTCTCTTCTCAACCGTTTCCAACAGTAATCTTTATGGGACATAAGATGTTTGTTCCCAGTATACATACTGAGAGACAGGACCTCAGAGAACTTAAGCTGCCGTTCAACATCATGATCATTAAGAGTACAATTTAGCTAGTCATTCTGGACTTCTAATTAGTACACAATATTGATATGCGTGCTGATGTGTGGTAAGTCTGAATAATACTTCAGTCTATCAGAAGGGCACTTAAATTTTAAAAGGTAAAACTTGTTAAGCAGCAGCCTTCTTAAGCACATTTTTAAATGAGTAACTCATTTCTTTTCCTCAGCAGGCATAACTAAAAGCATTATCCATCGGCCACTGCCAAGTCTCAGAAGTTGGAGTGAAAGCAACCGGAAGCAGCGGCACCAAATGCTGGGAAATGTGAGGGAGTCTGAAGAGGAGCGGGAGGAAGGTCCCTCCAGAAGCTAACAGGAAAATGGCCACGGGCCAGACTTCAAGATCTTTCCGAGGCATTCGTGCTAGCTGTTTCCCTGAGTACATTTTGAAAACCTGGACACCAAAACAGGATAATTTTTAAATTTTTTTTTAACCATTCTAGTAGCTTCAACCATATCTTTTAAAAAAGGACGAACCTGCCTGTGTGTGTTGTTACATGCTCACCTGTTGTCTTTTCACTTTAAAACCCATTCCTCAGGGACTTTCCTAGACTGTCAGCTTAATTTTCTCAAACTTCTTTTGAAAAAGTACTAAGAATATGATGTATTGGACAATAACTTCTTTATCACCTTTTGTGTTCTGCTAAAAATATGAGACAGTGACAAATAGGCCATAGTGTGTTATCCTTTTAGATTTTAGGCCATAGTTAGTTATCCTTTTAGGTTTTATTAGACTTATGTTTTAGGATACCTCTGTGTAGCTCAAGACTGGTATCCACTTAAGGGTTACAAGAAATAAGTATTTGCCAGGTGTAACAGATTGCAGGGACAGAGTTTAATCTGTGTTATGTTAATAATGGAACTTTGTCAGGTTTTAGGAATATTGTAGGAGGTTTTGGTGAAGGTCTGATGTGCTCCACCCTAATCAAAGAGGCCATACAGACCTGGGTCTATGTTTTCGTACATACAGGTACAAGTCCTCAGAATGCTTTTCGCAGCTTCAATCCATTTCTCTGCTTTTGGGAGGCATAGATTTTATGCTCATCTATGATTTAATATATTTTACCTGTAGTTCACTGATAATATCCCAAAATATTCTTGAATAATGCAAGCTTCCGAGGATGCATGTATTGACACACCTGTTAGGTCTGCACCTCTCAATGCCAATGCACTACATTCATGCCAGAGAAAAACGGGAAGCTCTCTGCGTGCTTGATCCGTGATACCAGCGTTCTTTTAAGAAAAAATAGCTTGTTTAGAGAATAAAGGTAATGCAACAACTGAGGAGTCAAGTTGTTGATTGCAGAGGTAAATAATTTTGTGAAGTTTCACTGGGTATAATATCAGCAGAGGTTGTTGAAAGGGGCAATAAGATGGAAATGTGTAGGGCCAGCAGCTGAGGCCAACATGACAGTTCCAAGAAGGATTTTACAGTGAATGAGAATTTACCTATTTGAGAGTGAGACAAAAGCATTGACTGGAACTGAAAAATAATTTATGAATTGCACTTTTTTTTTTTGAGTCAGAATCTCACTCTGTTGCCCAGGCTGGAGTGCAGTGGTGCAATCTCGGCTCTACCTCCTGGGTTGAAGCGACTCTCCTGCCTCAGTCTCCCGATTAGCTGGGATTACAGGCATGTGCCACCATGCCCAGCTAATTTTTGTGTTTTTAGTGGAGATGGAGTTTCACCATGTTGGTTAGGCTAGTCTTGAACTCCAGGCCTCAGGTGATCCACACGCCTTGGCCTCCCAAAGTACTGGGATTACAGGTGTGAGCCACTGTGCCTGACCTTAATTGCATTTCTTAAAAAATTCACATTTTAGCCAAGTACAAGGCAAGCTAGTTTTTACTATGCCATAGCTATATACCAGAAAAATTTATAGAGATGACCAAAACATTGCATGCAAGGTTAAGAAATGCCAGAAAAGGCTTATTTCATGGGCAATCAAGATTGTAACAGTTCTTAAGGGAAAAATGTCTAAACCTAGAATAAAATATCTGAAATAACTTGTGTCAAATGACCTGTTTTATGAAGAATGAAAGTGAAATAAATTTAATCCAGAGTGTTCAATACCTCAAAAATAAAAGCTAGTTTAATACAATTTAAGAAACTTGGTTAGGTACAGTGGCTCATACCTGCAACCTCAGCATTATGGGAGGCTGAGGCAAGAGGATTGCTTGATGCCAGGAATTCAAGAACCAGTCTGGGCAACAAAGCAAGATCCTATCTCTATTAAAAAAAAATTAAAAATTTAGCCAGGTGTAAGGGTGTACACCTGTAGTCCTAGCTACTGAGGAGGCTAAAGTGGGAGGATCGCTTAAGCCCAGGAGTTCAAGGCTGCAGTGATCTATGATCATGCCACTGCACTCCAGTCTGGGCGACAGGGCAAGACTCTGTCTAGAAAAAAAAAAGAAACATTTTAATTATAATGTATGACCTGGCGAAATGCACTGTGGTCAGATGGGGACCAATGACTTAATAGTATCTCAAAATATGTGAGGTTTTCTTTATACAAATTGAAACTTTTTTCCCCCAAATAAGACAATAAAATTGATTTAGGATCACATCAGTATCACATTTGTTATTAAGATTAAAATACACGTGCAATGCTTCTAGATTAGTGAGCTAATTTACTGTGGTCTAGGCACTTTTCTAGATGCTAGATATTTACAGATTTTACTGAAGTGAACTGAGGCACCAAGTTATGCTTTCTTATTTTAGAGAATTGTCTCCCATATCTCAGGCCCTACATGGAAAAACCTACTGAGTGACCCCACTGTCTTGATCACAGCTGGATTGAAACCTGGTCCAAGATTTGCCAATGTAGGCTCACCAGTAGTCTGTAAGAGGGTTCTGGAATGAGCACTGCGACCAGCCAGTAGGAAGAAAAGCAACAACTAACAACCTTATCACCTTCTCTTTAGGGAATTTATATGAAAAGGCCAAAAAAAAAAAAACCAAAAAGTACTAAAGAAGTGAGTATGTACCCACCATCACCTAAGAGAAGCAATGAGGATGCAGAAATTGTGAACAAGAAGGGGCCCGTGAAGTGAACAAAGCAATTCATCAATAGCAGGAATTGTGTTAAAAGCTTAGTGTGACAGACACTTCTTATGGAACAACCAAATGATCTGTCATCATTGTACCTGAATAAAATGTCCAGTCTTAGAACAACTCCCTGAAGCTTGGCTCTGAAATCTTCTTCATGAGACCAGGATGGAGAGCTATTACTGTGTATCCTCTCTGAACAACCACTCTGTTCTCAGCATCTAGAAACAGTGCCTGGGATAGTACAGAGGCATTTAATAAGTGAATATCATATCAACCTAAATGACCTCAATTACACAGATAAATTGGAGACTCAAAAATCAGACAAAATGCATGTGTGAAAAGGCATCTGTATTGCTCAGACTGGTGAATATTTGGAAATTACATAAATGACTCATAACAAGGTTGGCAAGGGTTTCAGATCAATCAGAAGGAACAAAGGATAAAAGACTGTTTAAGAGTTCAGTTTTGTGCAGCTACAGAAGTTCAGAGGAGTGAAAGGTCAATGAAGACTGAAGTGTGCATAAGAAGAGACTTCAGCTATGGCTGGAAGTATCACTTGAAGATGTGAATGAAGGCAAGAGGTAGGGCTATTGGTTTATCTGTGGGACACAGGAGTCATGCCTCATTGGATGGGACATTATGATCAGAAGATGCTGAGAAATTGATTGGGGTAAGTAGGGAGTGTGAGATTACATAGGACAAAAAATGTTTACCGAGATTGTTCATTTTAGGGGATCAATAATGCTTATAAAAAGAAATGAAGAAGAAAGGAGAATGACAGAATCTTTTGATGAGACAGTGGTAGGAAAGGATGACTTGTTAGGCAGGACCAGGCAGGATGGAGGGTGAGGCGAGGGAAGGTAGCTGGTTGGGGAACCTGCTATCATCCAGGCCTGAGCTAGCAAAGCCCTGGAAAGCATGGCATCAAGGGAGTAGAGAATAGCAAAGGCAATTCAAAGGAAAAAATCAATAGAATTTGATGTTGAATAGCAGATGAGAAACTTCAAAGATAAGCCAAAATTTGTAAAATGTTCAAGAGTCCTATTCTGAATGCTTAAGATAAAGAAAATAGGCCAGGTACAGTGGCTTACGCCTGTAATCCCAACACAGGGAAGCCTAGGTGGAAGGATTGCTTGAGCGCAGGAGTTCAAGACCAGCCTAGGCAACATAGGGAGACCCTGTCTCCAAAAAACAAAACAGAAAAAATTATTCAAGCTCAATAGCACATGCCACTATGTTCCTGCTACTTGGGAGGCTGAGGTAGGATTATCTGAGCCCAGCAGTTCCAGGTTGCAATGAGCTATGATTGTACAACTGCACTCCAGCCCGGCCAACAGAGCAACACCTTGTCTCAAATAAGTAACATTGACAAAGATAAGGAAGTTGCAGAAAATATTAATTTTTAAAACTGAGTCAAAAAAAAATCTTGTCCATGGGATTCAAAGTTATACGCTATTTCCGTAATACCTTCTGTTAATATATCCATAAGGTAAGGCTCTGGATGTGGTTGAGGATGGGAGCATTCTACCCTCTTCAGGTACAATTATGGTACTGGTGAGTCCACACAGTTTGTTCACTGCATTTTCCAAAACATCTGATTCATTCTTTTATGTCATTGTCAAGGTTTCGAATCGTTGAATTCTAACCAAGCTATTTCTAGCACCCTGTATCCTTCAAGGATATCCTTAAATAATAGAATTTGTATAATCTTGGATCTGCTGGTTAGATTTGCTTTTCAAGAGACCAAAAATGCAGAAGAAACAAAATAGCCAAGCAAATGCCAACAAATAGAATGGAAAGAGTCAAATACGAAATGTGAGCGGGAAAGAGGGTAAACCACAGCCCTGCAAAATTAAAATTATTTGCTCACATGCAAAACTAGGCCCAGAGAAGGACACGGACAATGTGGAATAGGTAATTTCCAAACTTCATCTCAAAAAGCTGAAGGACAAGTAAAAGGAAGACCACCAGCCAGCTCATGGGCAAATTGTGGTACATGTGTCCTTTCTTTCATTTACTTTTCCTGGGGAGAGGACAGACTGGTCACCTGGTATTCCACTGCACCCCCTCCCCAGCAGGCCCTTCACTGGCCTGTGAGGCAGGAGCAGAAGTTCTTCACTATAGATTCTTGCTCCATCATGATATAACAAAGGAGGCCGGGTGCAGTGGCTCACACCTGTAATCCCAACACTTTGGAAGGCCGAGGCAGGAGGATCACTTGAGGTCAGGAATTCAAGACCAGTCTGGCCAACATAGTGAAACCCCATCTCTACTAAAAATATAAAAATTAGCCAGGTGTGGTGTCATGCGCCTGTTATCCCAGCTACTTGGGAGGCTGAGGCACAAGAATCACTTGAACCCAGGAGGCAGAGGTTGCAGTGAGCCAAGATTGCACCACCACACTCCAGCCTGGGCAATAGAGCAAGACTCTGTCTCTAAATAATAAATAAAACTAAATATCATAGATATGGGAAGAAACAGGAAAATAATAGTGGTAAAGGAAGTAGGAGAACAGCCGGGAAAAGAAGGGAAGGGAAAGAATGAGAAGAAAGAATAATTAAATGGTGAAATAAATTAATAAGCAAATATTCAAAAGCAAAAAATAAAGCAACACAATGGTTCATATCCGTGGTTTAAAGCCTACCCCTCCTGAGGCAGGAAGACTCTACTCTATGGGAAGTGAATGTCCCATTAATAATAGTTAATGTCACTCATAAATTGGAGGCTTCTGATAACAGCGGAAGATTGTATCCTTTCATTCTCAGATTGGGGTAGGTACCACATACTAATTACTTGAAGATTTAACTACATAATCTTGCCCATGATTGCTGCACTGAGTTTCCCTGGTTTGAGCTCAGCATGGTTTACCTCATCAATTTCAAGCATCCTTTAAGGCCAGTCACATATGATTGCACCTAAGATATTTAAATAGCTGTTTCTTTTTACTCCCACAGAGTGTGTGACCATCAGAGTTCCCTCAAACCAGAGAATCTCTACTTGGCGAGTGCAATGGCTGAACATGAACCTTTATTTGAAATTTCATTTTACCCAGTCAGCTCATGAGGAAGAAATTCATCTGTGGATTTATATAAATATGACTGTTAGAGACAAACTACTTATAATTGCTTTAAATTCCTTGTTCCTTCTCCAGACCCAGAAAGGAGTCCCTGACTTATCTACTTTATGCATTCGAGGCCTTGAATTTCTGAGCTAATCTTTTGTAAATGGCTCTAAGGAAGGGTTTCCTTCCTTCCTTGGGGCTCACCCAGAGGTTGCCCCTTTGCAATCCACATTGATGAAGGAGACCTTCCCTGCTGCAGGTCACATTCCTGCAGGAGGTTCTTTGAAGAGCAAACACCACCCTCCAGCCTTGAAATGCTGGCACTGCTTCACTGTCTCTAAATCAAGCTTTGTCCACCCAGACAGGAAGACTCCACCCTGTTGTGGCTGACAATGTGGAATTTGTGCTTCAGTGAGCTGCAGATGATTCTCAACCCCGCACCTTGGATGTGTTTTTGAAACAACGTGGGATATAAGTAAATGAAACATATTAACCATTGTGATGCTTTATTCTCTCTTCAATACTTATAAGTTGATTTCTATCAGAAAATAGTTTTTTTCTCTCCTTCTCCCTCCTTTCCCTGCTCTCCCACTGCCCTCACCATCACAGCCCACCCTGCCCTAAAAAAAAAACAGTTCCATTCTGTGACGTTTCATACTTCATTGAAGGGCGGTTGTCCTAGTTGAAATTTTAAAATGCATCAATTCCCGTCCTCTGGCTTATTCAGAATCCTCTACTGCCAAACCTTTAGGCATTTACAACTTATGTCAAGCTCATGAGTGCCTTTTCTTGCTCAAGTTCTCATCCTAGCACTCTGCACAAAAGTCATGGAGAATGTTCATTTCCAGCTCACGAACAAAATAAGCTTTCACCCCTCCCCGCTTCAAAAAATGTCTTAAGGTAATGGCCACCACCATCTTACGAATATATTGATTTACTTTTTAGGTTAGACTGGGGTTTATCTACTGAGAAGTTCTCGGCAGTGTAGAAAGAGTGGTCAGTCTGTTTGATGTGACACAGAAGTGTGAAGATGATGTGTGTGTTTCTGTCCCAAAAGAGGAAGTTTCTATGTAAATACAGCAGGGAGAGGGTAAGAAGACAGATTCAAAGCAAAAGAGGCAACAGTAAATGCACACAGTGAGTGCAGTTTTACAAATAAATTTTTTTTTTAACATTTCTGATGTCGCTGGGTGCGGTGGCACGTGCCTGTAGTCCCAGCTGCTCAGGAGACTGAGATGGGAGGATTGCTTGAACCCAGGAATTCTGGGCTGTAGTGCGCTATGCCCATCGGGTGTCCACGCTAGTTCGGCATCAATATGGTGACCTCCTGGGTGCGGGGGACCACCAGGTTGCCTAAGGAGGGGTGAACCGGCCCCCGTCAGAAACGGAGCAGGTCAAGACTCCCATGCTGATCAGTAGTGGGATTGTGCCTGTGAATAGCCACTGCACTCCAGCCTGGGCAACATAGCAAGACCCCATTTCTTAAAAAGAAAACATTTCTGATGTCAAGAAATCAGGAGGCATTTAGAAAATATTCTAGCCCTTTTAAAGATAGTGCAAACCATTTTCCCTGGCTTATTTCTACATAGCAACAAACTTTTATCTCTGAAAATAAACTGTCCATCTCCTGAGAAGAGATAATTTCTCTTCTGAGAACTCTTTCAGATGTAAGAATGTCCAGGATTCTAGTTGTTTGGTCCTGCTTACTTTTCCTGTGACGTGTGTATACAAAGTGGTATAGGAATGCTCATCCAGAAGTTCTCCTTAAGAGATGGGTTTTTTTTAAAAAAGCTTCTATGCTTTTTTAAAAAAAACATGACAGGAAGTCTGCATGAGTTTTGAACTTTTTTTTCCTGGTGTCATATGTACATTTTTGGTGCCGCAAAAGAAGTAGCACTTGAATATAAATTTCCTCAGCAAGGAAATCTACTTCTCTAGAAAGGTGGGCCTCGCGGATGGAGCAAAGACAGCACACACCTGGACGAGGGAAGGGAAGGGCTTCTTACTCCTGACACGTGTAGCCCCTGCTGCTGTGTCGTTCCCCTACCGGCTATTTTAAAGTGAGCAGGGGTACCAGCCAGACTGGTGGGGTCGGTAGTTTGGCAGAAAGGACGGTTACAGGACAGGTCAGAGCAGGTGACCAGGAGTGACTCAGGTCACAGCAGGTGACCAGAGAAGATGACCGTGATAAGTCAGGACAGAGCAGGGGACTGGGGGAACAGATGTGAACTACTGACTGGAGCTGGTGGAAAAGGTTGTTTACTGAAACTACAAGGAAGTTAAACTTTAAAATGGAGAATTAAAGAATAAGAGAGCTGAATATATTGACATACTGATTCTTTGAAGAGAAACTTGGAGTTCACTATATCTAACACTGGTGAGAACAAAGCCAGTTTTCAGAAAAGTGCTCTGAGGCAAACTCGCTTTCACCACAGCTTAGCCCTGTGGCATCTCCTGCTGTGGCCATGCACCCAATAAATTCCCCTAGATGTTCAATTCCTGTAGCCTGGTCCTGGTCAGGCTGGCTTGGCAGGAGGGCTTCCTTCTATGACTAAAGTGGAGTCTCCAAATCAGCTCTTTGGAATGTGTAAACCCTAGGCCAGGGTTCCCAACCCCTGGGCCACAGAATGGTACAGGGCCACCGACAGGAGCTGAGCAGCGGGTGAGCAGGGGAAGCTCATCTGTGTTTACAGCTGCTCCCCATCGCTGCCACTACCGCTCAAGCTCCGCCTCCTCGCAGACCAGCCACGGCTTTAGATTCTCATAGAAGAAAGAACCCTATTGTGAACCGCACATGTGAGGGTTTGAGGTTGTGTGCTCCTTATGAGAATCTAATGCCTGATGATCTGTCACTGTCTCCCATTGCCCCCATAGGGGACCGTCTAGTTGCAAGAAAACAAGTTCAGGGCTCCCACTGATTCTACATTATGGTGAGTTGTATGATTATTTCACTATATATTACTATGTAATAACAGAAATAAAGTGCACAATAAACATAATGTGCTTGAATTATTCCAAAACCATCCCTCCACCCTGGACCATGGAAAAGTTGGCTTCCATGAAACCAGTACCTGGTGCCAAAAAGGCTGCAAACCACTGCCCTAGGGGAAGAATTTAAATACAAATGTAGCAAACTCCAGTTCCTTATTTTGTTCTGTGAAAGCATGATTGATTGTGACAAGCCAAAGCATCACCAGGAAAATGGGGGACACACTGCATGGCCTTCTGCCAGGAGGGGCATGTTGGTAGCCATTGGCTACAGAGCTCTGTGAAGGAGCAGGGAGTGAGCCAGGAGTCCAGTGAGTACCCCCGGGAGACACACTGGATGGCTAGTGGCCTGGAGGCAGGCAGGGCGAGGCACAGGTGGCATTACAGATTAGAAAGCAAAGACTCCATGAGTTTATTTTGGATTGCTCTCTTCCTTTTTTTTTTTTTTTTTTTTTTGAGATGGGGGGTCTCACTCTTGTTGCCCAGGCTGGAGTGCAATGGCACAATATTCACTCACTGCAATCTCCGCCTCGGGTTCAAGCCATTCTCCCACCTCAGCCTCCTGAGTAGCTGGGATTACAGGTGCCCGCCACCAGGCCCAATTGTTTTTTTTAATTTATTGTATTGACATTTGCATTGATGACACAAAAGCAATGGTGGGTAAAACTGCTGGAACCTTAACATTCATCGAAGCAGGGATGCCAGACTGAACTAGCAGTCGCTGTGTTTTTCACCATCCATGCACTTCCAGTCAAACCCACAGAAACACACCGATCCTTGATAAAGCAGTAAACTTTTTAAATTGTTGTTAAATTTTGTCCCTTGAGTCATGTCTAATTAATATTCTGGGTGAAGAAGTGGAAAATAGAAATAAACCACTTCTGCAGCTTACCAAAGGAGAATAATTGTCTCAAGAAAAAGTACTTTTTTCGTTTAGTGTAAACTGAACTAGTTGCTTTTTTTCAGGAAACATATTTTCCAGAAGAATGATTGGTTTTTCAGGTTTGGATATTTGGTAGCTTTTTTTTTTTTTTTTTAAGAGACAGGGTCTCACGCTGTCATCCAGGCTGGAGTGCAGTGAGTGGCGTGATCTCGCCTCACTGCAGCCTCATCCTCCCAGTATCAAGCGATTCTCCCACCTCAGCCTCCTGAGTAGCTGAGACTGCAGGTGTGCATCACCACACCTACCTAATTTTTTTGATGATGATGATGATTATTTTTAGTAGATAAAAGATCTTACTAAGTTGCCCAGGCTGGTCTCAAACTCCTGAGCTCAACTGATCCTCCTGCCTTGGACTCCCAAAGTGCTGGGATTAAAGGTGTGAGCTACTATATCCAAGTAAGTTAATTTTTTTAACTGACTGACTACTGTCAATAATAAAATTAAAGCTTTCAAGTGAAAATTAGAATTTTGAAAAACTGGTTTTTGCCACTATAAACTTGACAGCTCCCCAATAGTTAAAGACTTTTCTACTGAGATTGCTGGAATATTTTTTAAAATGTGGGGCTTTTTCATATTATATAATGAAATGTGTCCATATAAAAGGTTGAGAACTGCTGCCTTAAAGTTTAGGGTGGGTTCCAGTTATCCAGACCATTTTGATTCTTTCTTACTAAAAACAAATAGGTGTAAATCACTTGCGTGAAAAATTTGAGTTCCTTTACTTGAAAGTGACGGGCAGCTAAGCTGCGGGGTTGCACACTGAAGTTGTTTGTGGACATCCAGAATCACTTGAGAGGTAAGACCCACTCATCTGTTCAAAGTATAGATATACGACTCTTAGAAAAATTTGTCCTATGTTTCTTGTAGTTATAATTATAAGAGAAAGATCTAGATCTAGAAAGATCATAATCCACATTCTGCCTTGGTTTGCATACATTACAAAGAGAACAGTTTCTGGAGTCCGACAGGTCTTGGTTTGAACTTGGATGCCCCTCCTTTCCATTGCAGAACTTTGAGATATTTACATCTCTGACCCCCTCAAAATGCCTTCCGTGGTGCCTGTTTTCTGGATTGATACCCTTCTGACCTTTCTCGTGATGGATGGGGGTCGTTGGACAAATAGAATACATCAGAAGTGATAGTACATAACTTCTAAGATTAGGTTACAAAAAGATTTCATGCATAAGGTAGTGCTA
The DNA here is from genome assembly GCF_030222135.1 of Aotus nancymaae. NCBI lineage: Eukaryota > Metazoa > Chordata > Mammalia > Primates > Aotidae > Aotus > Aotus nancymaae. The sequence goes on along the minus strand of NW_026988447.1, from coordinate 7,975,171 downwards.
ACTCAAAATCAAATGTCAGTCTGTGTTTCTTTTCGTTTTAAGCACAGTTGATCATCGAACAACAGAGGTTGAACTGTTGGTCCGTTTATACGCATTTTTTTTGATAAAAACTTCCGTCTTGAACTCCTGCTTTTCTTTTGGATCAAAGCTCAGGGGTAGAGCAGCAGCCACACCAGGAGACCATGCAGGCCACTCAGGCTGTCAGTGCACAGGCTCATATGGTGAAGAATTGAGGCTGCTAACGACCATGTGGGTGAGCTTGGAAAGACTGTGTGTTTCAGCCCCAGTCAAGCCTTGCGATGACTCGTGGCCTGGACAACAATTTGTCTGTAGCATCATGAGAGACCCAGAGCTAGAACCACCCAGATAAGCTGCTCCCAGATTACTGAGCACGGAAACTACTTGTTGTTTTTAAGTTACTATGTGTTGGGGGTAATTTATTAGATAGCAATAGATAATTCATTAATACAGGTAGCTAAAATGTTGCTTTCATACTTTAAAATGCATCCTGAATCTTCCAGGAATGTATTTCCCTAGAAATCTGCTGACGGTTGGCCCAGTTGTCTGCATCTAAAATAGAAATATCAGATCCACTAAAGCCAGCAATTCTTTGCTTGAAGACAGGAATCTGTGGTCTGATGCAAAATTATAGAGATTTCCTGGAATGTAGGGGCCAGGCTCACAACCTTAGCTATGTTTCACTGTCCTTACATCACTGTTCTCTCGGGTTGTTTTGGTTGTCTGGAGTTAGTTCTCTAGTAGATTAGTAAGGAAAGATTTATGGGAATGCTCTTGCACTGGAAACTTAGTTTGGAAGTAAAAATGCTCAGCTCACATTTTCTTTTCTTGCATGTACTAAAAATGACACTTTATTGTCTTCTTGCAGAAAGTAGTGCTAATTCAAAATCCAGTGTCAATGTTTGTGTCTTTTCCTTTGAAGCGTAGTTGATCAATGAACAACACAGATTTGAACTGCTTTGGTTCATTTATAGACTTTTTTTGGACAGGGTTTCACGCTTGTTGCCCAGGGTGGAGTGCAATGGCGCGATCTCGACTCACTGCAACCTCCGCCTTCTGGGTTCAAGCATAAGCTACTGTGCCCAGCCAGCCATGCTTTTCCTAATAACATTTTCTTTTCTCTAGCTTACTTTATTGTAAGAATACAGTAAACTAGGCATACTTCATACATATAGCATACAAAATGTGTGTTTATTGATTTGTATAAGTCTGTGGGGAGTCAAAAATTATACACAGGTTTTCAACTGTGCGATGGGTTGGTGCCCCTAGATCCCGCATTGTTCAAAGGTCAGCTGTATATGTGTGCATTTGGCATTCAAAAATAATTTAAAAATAGAAGCAAGACGTCATAAAATGCTTCTATTTAAAATTATTTAAATTAGTCCATTCTCACACTGCTATAGAGAACTGCTGGAGCCTGGATAATTTATAAAGAAAAGAGGTTTAATTGACTCACAGTTCTGCATGGCTGGGAATACCTCAGGAACCTTACAATCATGGTGGAAAGCACCTCTTCACAGGATGGCAGGAGAAAGACTGAATGAGTGCCAAGCAAAGGGGGAAGCCCCTTATAAAACCATCAGATCTGAGAGAACTTACTATCACAAGAACAGAAGCATAGGGATAACCACCCCACAATTCAATTACATCTCACTAGGTCCCTCCCATGACATGTGGGGATTATGGGAACTACAATTCAAGATGAGATTTGGGTGGGTACATGGCCAAACCATATCACCATTTCTACAAAAAATTTAAAAATTATCTAGGTGCAGTAGCATGCGCCTACAGTCTTCCTATCTACTCAGGAGGCTGAAGTGGGAGGATTGCTTGAGCCCAGGAGTTTGAGGCTGCAATGAGCTATGATTGCACCCCTGCACTCCAACCCAGAGAACAGAGTGAGACCCTGTCTCAAAAAATAAGAAATAAAAAATAAATAAAATTAAAACAAGAAAATAATAGAAAAAATATATTTATTATTCATTAGATGGAAATGGTCTCTCACAAAGTCCTTCATCCTCATCATCCTCATGTTGAGAAGGCTGAGGAGGAGGACGAGGGAGGTTGGCCTTGCTATCTTGAGGGTGGCAGAAGCAGAAGAAAATACAGATACAAGTGCACTAGCATGCTTTAAACCCATGTTGTTCAAGGGTCAACTCCTATCTATCTATCTATAAAACATCAGGCTGTAAAGGTTCACAACTTCACACGAATTACAAGTACACAGTCGTGCTTTGGCTTCACATATCTTAGGAAAATTGTATATATGAATGAACCACTGAAATGAAAATTAGATATTTTCTTAGAGATTTACGAAAAGACAATATTAAAAACAAAACAAAGCATCAAACTTCTATCCAGTTTTCAACATCAGAACATCTGAAAGTTACTCTTAATTCACCTTTTCTCTTTCTCCAACACAACCACCATTAATTCAAAGTTCTCTGCATTCAACATCTTCCACATTTCCATTACAACCGGCTCTGCCTTAGCTTAGGATTTCATTCATTTCTTTTCTACACTCTGGCTTCTAATTTATCTCTTGACCTCTAGATCACCTCCCTTCAGTTGATCCTCCAGAAACCACTAGTAAGAATTTTCTTAAATGTTAATCTGTTCATTTGACTCTCTAGAAGCACTTAGCAGGCTCCTATCACTTAAGGATAAAGGAAATTTCCTTACAAATAAATGAGGTTGCTTATGGTCAAGATCCTGTTTACTTTTTCAATCTCTTCTCTGACTGTCTCTACAAACACCCCTTGTGCTTCCTGGGCTCCGCTATTTGAGTCTGCTCTGCTTTCTTATATGTTCTCTTTTTCTCCAAACACCTTCCCCCACATCCTGCCAGTAAACTGTGGATTACCATCAAGCCTCAGTTACATCTCTTCTGGCTTTGAAAAACACCATGGCTTATGAAGTAAAACGAGACTTAACTATTGTCTTGGACTTTTAATGCCCTGCTCATAACTTAACTATTGTCTTGGACTTTTAATGTCCTGCTCATACCTAGCTCATTCATTCCTCAGAGGGCTTCCTGAATCACATAAGGCAGGTATTGTTTCTATGGATAAGTAAACCGAGTAGAGGCAGCAGTCAGTAAATGGCAGAATTAGAAGGCCCTGGAAAACCCCAGCAGGCATCATTCCTTTTGTAATCTATAGGAACATGCCCCTGAGTGCGCAGCAAGCAAGTTTACCCTTGTTTCATATATATCCCTTTCAGAGTTCACAGCAGGGGATGCTTTCATTATGCAGATTGTTGATCTTTTTTCCTTTTTCTAAACTCTCGTGACCACTAAATCTGCATAATAAGCAAGTAAAATGCTTTCTATTGGAAGAAAGTTTTTTGTTTTTTTTTTCACCTTACTGTTTTTACTCCCAAATGCACCCAGGTCAAAATTTAGCAAGCTTGGTTTGAAATGGCATCCGTGTTTTGTTATGGTAATTTTTTATTTTTAAATGCAGAAGTGATTTAGTAGTAAAATCCTGCTTGCTGGTCAGAGGTTGTGGGAATGTCTCTCCATCTGAATGGAAAGAAATTGGTTTTAAATTATTAGATGGCCAAAGGCTTACAGAGGGTGGAGTTAGAGAAGCAGTTTATGACCTTCACCTGCACTTGAACTGGAATGGTAATCTACATTTCCAAAGGCGCTAAGCGTTCCAATTTAAATTTCTGTGGTGACACTTGAAAAGATTGATCATTCTATCCAGAGAGAAGATGAAAGAATGTGGATGAGAGGTTATGAGCAGGCAACATTGCCAGTGGGAGCTAACAATCAACTAGGATAGTCCCAAGGATGTTCAGTATTTCCTATTGCAACATTTAACTCATTTTTGTGTTTACATTTGATAAACACAAGTTTACAGATTCAAGAATTAGAACATATGTTGTCTCACTCCAGCTACCAATATTGATAAAATGGGAAAGATTGTCTATTGTAAACTGCATTTATCTTCACAGCGTGGGAGCAATTTAGATTTTTTTTTTTTTTTTGAGACGGAGTTTCGCTCTTGATACCCAGGCTGGAGCGCAATGGCGCGATCTCGTTTCACCGCAATCTCCGCCTCCTGGGTTCAGGCAATTCTCCTGCCTCAGCCTCCTGAGTAGCTGGGATTACAGGCACGCGCCACCATGCCCAGCTAATTTTTTGTATTAGTAGAGACGGGGTTTCACCATGTTGACCAGGATGGTCTCGATCTCTTGACCTCGTGATCCACCCGCCTCGGCCTCCCAAAGTGCTGGGATTACAGGCTTGAGCCACCGCGCCCGGCGCAATTTAGATTTTTAATGAATGCTTCTTTGTGTGTGAAAGACATATGAATAATCAAACTAGTTTCAAAATTATTTTTTTTAATTTTTATTTTAAATTGACAGTAAAAATTGCATAATATTTATGTGATACAATGATGTCTTAATGTATGTGTGCATTGTGGAATGAGCAGACCAGGCTAATTAACATATTCATGACCTCACAGGCTTACCATTTCTCTGTAGGGTTCACATTTATAAACTACTATTTTAGCAATTTTGAAATATACAATACATTATTGTTTTATTTTGTTTGTTTTTTGTTTTGAGACGGAGTTTCACTCTCGTTACCCAGGCTGGAGTGCAATGGTGCGATCTCGGCTCACCGCAACCTCCGCCTCCCGGGTTCAGGCAATTCTCCTGCCTCAGCCTCCTGAGTAGCTGGGATTACAGGCACGCGCCACCATGCCCAGCTAATTTTTTGTATTTTTAGTAGAGACGGAGTTTCACTATGTTGACCAGGATGGTCTCAATCTCTTGACCTTGTGATCCACCTGCCTCGGCCTCCCAAACAATACATTATTGTTAACTATAGTCACCTTGATATGCAATAGATCACTAGAACGTATTCTTCCTAACTAAAATGGCATAATTTCAAAATTCTTAAATCTTATCTTACATTTTACTTTGTATTTTTAGAATGTAATGTTTTCGAATGCAATGATATATTTCCTTTAAAGACTTTAATGAATGCAATATGTCAAAAATACACTGATTAATGTGAGTGAATAATAATAATAATGTCACATTTTTCTCAGGCCCATAGTCTCTCCTGTTGAATAACATAAACTTGAGAAAATAATGAGCTAAACCTGATTTTTTTCAAAATGAGAAGGAAGAAAATTTGGATATTTAAGAATTAAAAATAAAATGACAAATTAATGCTTCAGAATTATGTTGGAGAATACTAAAAATGAGCCTTTGAGTAAAAAACAAAAGTGTATGTTAGAAGAGACCTCTTGTGTTTATAGTAGCTTACTGCAGTTTCTTTCAAAAAAAAAAACATCCACTTCTGTGAAGATAGAATGAAAGTACTATTCCCTATTACTTTCACCAAGTACAACTACAAACCCTAGACTTTACATATTAAATAAGCATATGATGACTCTGAAAGGTGGAGAAGGCTGACTGGCTGGAGACCATAGGACCAGAGGTGGTGTGTTCCCTGGGTTTTCTTTTTGACTCACATATCCCAGACTTATAGCTAAAGAAGCTCATAATCCAGAAATACTAATGAATGCATGCCAAACAAAACAAAGCAAAAATTCCCAAAAGCCTCTCTCTCCAGCTGAAAGAATGAGAGATGGGTAGCTAAGGAGACAGGTGATGATTAGACAGGCTGGACGTGGTGGCTCACACTTCTAATCCCAGAACTTTGAGAGGTGAAGGTGGGTGGATGGCTTGAGCCCAGGAGTTCAAGACCAGCCTGCTGGGCAACATAGCAAGACACCATCTCTATTTTAAAAATTTAAATATATATATATACGTATGTACGTATATATATATGTGTATATATATATTAGACAATAACTGCTCCACTACAGCCAGACACCACAAAAAAAATGTTAGCCCCATTCCCAATGAAAGCTGAAGAGGAGGCATAGGCTTGCACTGTCCCAGGCTGTAATGGCAGTAGCACCAACCTCCACCTCCCACCCTGTCACTGAACTAGTGTCAGAGAGAAAACTGAGTAGGGAGATAGAACTTTCATCCCTCTCATGCAGTGTCTTGGAGACCACATGGATTTCCACACCTACCCAGTGGTAATGAGATGGCTCTGCCCCTTCCTTCTGGGGTGGCTTCAAAGGAGACCTATTGGAGACAAAGTTTTCATCTCAGCCACTTCCCCAACATAATGTCAGACCAAGCCAGGAGCAGTAATAAGGTTCTTCTACCCCTTCCAGCCAGGAACAGAGGTTGAATGTGAAGCAGCCACCTACCAGTAATGAGTAGCCCCTCCCCTCAGGTGTCAATGGGAGCCAGGTGGGAACCTGAAACATGGCCTGATGTGGCAGTAATGAGGCAGCTCACTCCCCACCTCCACTTTCCTTTCCAAGAAATTTAAATAAGCTCCCAAATCTCAATATAATACACAAATATCTAGGTTTTAATAGAAAATCACTCATACCAAGAATAAAGACAAATTCAAACTGAATGAAAAAAAGATAATAAATATATCCTAACACTGAAATGACAGCAATGTTAGAATTATCTGATAAAGATCTTAAAGAAATCATCATATGTTTCACTGAGCATTACAAACATGATTCAAACAAATACAAAATAGGCAGTATTATATGAGCAAAGAAATAAAAGATACACAAAAAGATAAATGGAAAATTTAGAACTAAAAAATACAATAGCTAAAATTAAAGAAAAAAACCTCAGAGAATGAACTCAACACAGAATAGAAAGAACAGAGGAAAGAAACAATGAACTTAAAGGACAATAGAAATTACCCAATCTAGGCCAGGCGCGGTGGCTCACGCCTGTAATCCCAACACTTTGGGAGGCTGAGGCGGGTGGATCATGCGGTCAAGAGATCAAGACCATCCTGGCCAACATGGTGAAATCCCGTCTCTACTAAAAATACAAAAATTAGCTGGGCATGGTGGCGCGTGCCTGTAATCCCACCTACTTGGGAGGCTGAGGCAGGAGAATTGCTTGAACCCAGGAGGCGGAGGTTACAGTGAGCTGTGGTCTCGCCACTGCATTCCAGCCTGGCTCCTGGCAGTGGAGCAAGACTCTGTCTCAAAAAAAAAAAAAAAAAAAAAAAGAAATTACCCAATCTAAACAACAGAGAGAAAAATACTGGAAAAAAAAAAAAAGAACATACCTCAGGGAATTGTGATACATTCTTGTTATCAGAATTCTAAAAGCAGAAGATTAAGAGGGCAGAGCTCAAAAAGTATTAAAAGAAATAATGGCTGAAAACTACACAAACCTACAAATTGAAGATATTGAGCAAACCACAAACAAGATAAATCCAAATAAATTTACATCAAGACACATCACAGTCAAACTTATGAAACTTTTGAAAATGAAAAGACAAAGGAAAAATATTGAAAGCAGTGAGAGAGAAAAGATACACTAGTTGTATTGGAAAAACAATTTGAATGACAACAGATTTATAAGGAGAAACTATGGAGGCCAGAGGAAGTGACACTATGTTGTGGAAGTGCTGAAAGAAATGAAGTGTCAACACAAAATTCTATACCCAGCTAAGTATCATTTAAGAATTAAGGGGAAATGAAGGCATTATCAGATAGAGTAAAACTAAAAATATTTCTCACCAGTAAATTTATTCTAAAAGAATAACTAGGCCGGGCGCGGTGGCTCATGCCTATAATTCCAGCACTTTGGGAGGCCGAGACGGGTGGATCATGAGGTCAAGAGATCGAGACCATCCTGGTCAACATGGTGAAACCTCGTCTCTACTAAAAATACAAAAATTAGCTGGGCATGGTGGCACATGCCTGTAGTCCCAGCTACTCGGGAGGCTGGGGCAGGAGAATTGCTTGAACCCAGGAGATGGAGGTTGTGGTGAGCTGAGATCGCTCCATTGCACTCCAGCCTGGGTAACAAGAGTGAAACTCCATCTCAAAAAAAAAAAAAAGAATTAAAAAAAATATATAAAAGAATAACTAGAAACTGTTCTCAGAACAGAAAAAGATAATTTGAAGGAATTTTGCAACATCATAAAGGAAAAAGATAATCATGGAAAGAGTAAATATATGGATAAATACAAAATGTTTTCCTTCTCCTCTTGAGGTTCCTAAATTAGTTTGACAGTTGAAGCAAAAAGTATATGTCTGATATGGTTCTTAACATATGTAGAAAAAATACTTAAGCTAACATGCACAGCCTGGACTGGGGTGACCTTAGGATTCTTATTGTAATATTCCTTCATCTCATCTTCCATTAATTCCTGAAAAGCAGAATAGTCTTTGCCCACATACCTGATAACCACTTCATTTGTGTTGCTCAGTTCAACCACCAATACAGATGGTGGTGCTTCAGTTGGAATCATTAAAGAAGGAACTGTTATGTCCTCCATAAAGGTATTAGCACTTTCAGTAATGTTTTCTTCTATCTGCAAACACTCTTGTTCAACGACAGCCTTGATATCATGATCATCATGTTCTTTCCCTGCATCCTTTTGGATTTTTTCAGTGGGCAGTGGAAGTTTAGCATAGATAATGACCTTCTGGAGATTTCCAGAAATGTAGTCTATGGTACATCCATCAGAAAGTGAGGCAAGATTTTTTAAGGCATCCTCAAGGAATTTCACTTTGTAAATTTCCTCAAATGCTTTCTGGAGTGCACTTCAAGGAAAACCATTTATGCAATCTTTCTGGACACAGCAGTTCAAACTTTACTGTTTCATCATTCACAAAACAGTCATTAGGGGCACAGATTCTGAAGCTAGCCTCAGACTGTGTTCGCATTCTGCCTCCACCACGTTCTAACTGCACCCTCAGCAAATTGCTTACTCCACCAGTGCCTCGATTTTCTCATGCAAAAAATAGAGAGAAAAATAGTATCTACCTTACAGGCTGTGAGAAATCAGCCCGTCACCACATGTAACATGCTTAGAACGGTGCCTGGCACACTTGAGAAAAGCCTCAGTATATATTAGTTGTTACCGTTCATGTCCACAGTCATGGAGGCTACATAGACTTGAGATTTTACAGAGATTTGGGATATTAACGTATCATCTACTAAAGTACCCTTAGTAAATTTATGATGTAGAAATAGGCCATATTTTCTATAGTCTGCAATACCCATAATTCTGTGCAATTCTGGCCTCACAAAAACTGTTATTTAAACTAGAAAACACCAGATAAAGTAGTATTCAGAGCAAAGACTATTATCAGAGAAAGAGAGGAATAGCATCTAATGATAAAAGGGTCAATGCACTGAGAAGATATAGGAATCCTGTATGGGTATCTACCACACAACAGACCTTCAAAATACATGAAGCGAAAACTGATAGAACTGAGAGGAAAATAGACAAATCCACAATAATAGTTGGAGATTTCAACACCCCTGTTTTAACACTTGATAGAAAAATTAGGTTAAAAATCAGCAAGGATGTAAAAGAATGGAATATCCTCAACCAACAAGATGTCATCAACATTTTTTTTTTTTTTTAGAGACAGGGTTTCACCATGTTGGTCAGGCTGATCTCAAACTTCTGACCTCAGGCGATCCACCCACCTCGACCTCCCAAAGTGCTGGGATTACAGGCATAAGCCACCACACCTGGCCCATAATCAACATTTATAGAACATTCTTTTCAAGTACCCATGGAATGTATACCATGATAGACCATAGCTTTGGCAATAAAGCAAGCCTCACTCTACCATATTCACAGGAAAACAACATGCTCTTATCAACGAATGCAGAAAAGACATTTGACAAAACTCAACACCCATTCATGATTTAAAAAAAAAAAACACAACTCTCAGAAAAATAGAAATAGACAGGAATTCCCTCACCTTGACAAAGAGCAGGAGACACATATGCTTTCACGGCTGGATCAAACCTTGGATGAGAAAATTATGACTTAAAAATGTGGATTGAGCTACCCATTCTTAACTAGCAATAGAGCTGGCACCTGTGAAAGACTCTACATTAACTGTTTCTCATAATTTTTCCACTGAAATTAAGAATGCTAAATCCCAGCCAGGTGCAATGGCTCACACCTGCAATCCCAGCACTTTGGAAGATTCAAGGCTGGTGGATCACCTAAGGTAGGAATTTGAGACCAGCTTGGCCAACTTGGTGAAACCCCATCTCCACTAAAAAGACAAGAATTAGCTGGGCTTGGTGGCAGGTGCCTGTAATCCCATCTACTTGGGAGGCTGACGCAGGAGGATTGCTTGATCTCGGAGGTGGAAGTTGCAGTGAGCCAAGATCGTGCCATTGCACTCCAGCCTGAGCAACACAGTGAGACTCCATCTAGGAAAAAATAAAAAAAGAAAGGGCTGGGTGCAGTGGCTCATGCCTGTAATCCCAGCACTTTGGGAGGCTGAGGCAGGTGGATTCTGAGGTCAAAAGATTGAGACCATCCTGGCCAACATGGTAAAACCCCATCTGTACTAAAAATACCAAACCTAGCTGGGCGTGGTGGGGCATGCCTGTAGTCCCAGCTACTCGGGAGGCTGAGGCAGGAGAATCACTTGCAGCTGGGAGGCAGAGGTTGCAGCAAGCCAAGATCGCACCACTGCACTTTAGCCTGGGCGACAGAGCGAGACTCATCTCAAAAAAAAAAGAATGCTGAATTTCCACACTATCTGTTACTTTCTATTGGAGGTAAGAACTATAAGGCTGCAATCTGGAACATAAATCTTGGAGTAGAGGGAAACACTAAATCCAAGTGTGGGACAGAAAACAAGGGATGAGACTAAGGATGCTTCTAAGAGCAATAAGAGCATTAAAGTTCAATAATACAGCTAGCTCAGAACCAGTAAATTTGGAGTAAACCAAATTGATCTAAAGTTGTTGCAAAAATTAAATAAGGTTCTAAGCCTGGTAATGTCAAGTCATCTGGAGAGACAACCTGAGCCAGCATGACCACGGAAACTGGCTTTGTGATCCAGTATCTCTACAGTGATCCAGGACAGACTGAAATGTAAGGACAAAATCCCATTTGCCCAGAACCCAGCATGATAACAGCTTTAGATCTGGGAATAGAAGAACACTGGCCAAGTATGTCTGTCAAATGGTAAATTCAATCAAAACATTCACACTGGTGTATATGTGTGATGTATCACATACAACATCTAGGGACATTGACCTTTCTCTTCTGAGAGGTGTGTTTTTTTGCTCGTGAGAGACTTTGAGAGTTATTATGGTTTTCTAGTTTAAATAACAGTTTTTGTGAGGCCAGAATTGCACAGAATTATGGGTATTGCAGACTATAGAAAATATAGCCTATTTCTACATCATAAATTTACTAAGAGTACTTTAGTAGATGATACGTTAATATCCCAAATCTCTGTAAAATCTCAAGTCTATGTAGCCTCCATGACTGTGGACATGAACGGTAACAACTAATATATACTGAGGCTTTTCTCAAGTGTGCCAGGCACCGTTCTAAGCATGTTACATGTGGTGACGGGCTGATTTCTCACAGCCTGTAAGGCAGATACTATTTTTCTCTCTATTTTTTGCATGAGAAAATCGAGGCACTGGTGGAGTAAGCAATTTGCTGAGGGTGCAGTTAGAACGTGGTGGAGGCAGAATGCGAACGCAGTCTGAGGCTAGCTTCAGAATCTGTGCTCCTAATGACTGTTTTGTGAATGATGAAACAGTAAAATTTGAACTGCTGTGTCCAGAAAGATTGCATAAATGGTTTTCCTTGAAGTTGCCTTGGCACCCATGATTTCTGGGCAATAGGAGAAAAAAAAATTTTTTTTTTTTTGAGACAGTGTCTCACTCTGTTGCCCAGGCTGGAGTGCAGTGGTGTGATCTTGCCTCACTGCAACCTCCATCTCCCAGGTTCAAGCAATTCTCCTGCCTTAGCCTCTCAAGTAGCTGGGACTATAGGCGCATGCCACCATGCCCGGCCAGTTTATTTTTATTTTTATTTTTAGTAGAGACGGGGTTTCACCATGTTGACCAGGCTGGTCTTGAACTCCTGACCTCAGGTGATCCACCTGCTTCCCCCTCCCAAAGTGCTGGGATTACAGGCATGAGTCACTGCGTCTGGCCAGTAGGGGAAACTTTTAAATTCAGATTCAGTTTGGAAGTTATATTTCTTTAAAAAGCAGATGACTGCACAAACTCTTTTAAGGCTGTCTTATGTTTTCACAAAAGCTGTTTTTCTTTACCATTTATTTATTTTTTCTTATTTATCAAATCAATGGTATTGCATCAAAAAACTTGTTAAGAGATGGGGTCTTGCTATGCTGCCCAGGCTGGTCTCGAACTCCTGGACTCAGGCAATCCTCTTGCTTTAGTCTCCCAAGTAGAGGGGATTATAGGCCTGAGCCACTGTGTCCAGCTTAACCCTGTCTTATTTTACATGAATTACAAATATCTGAACAAGAAGTAACAGCCCAAGTGTGCTGAAAGTTGTAAAACCAGAAGGAATAAGTTTAGTACTGTGTATACCTCATCCCTTTCCCTCATTTACCTGTCTCTGACTTTGGAACATTTTGTTTTCCTTTGCAGAGAATCTACTTTTCTAACCTCTTTTTGGAAATATAGTTTTAATTTGCCTGGTTGAGTTTCCCATTCTTCAAGTGTTGGTGCCAGTGGAATCGGATTGACGAGCAGTGTAGGAGAAAAGGCTAACAACTCTTACAGGAAGGCCACATTGCTACACACAAAACAGAGGCTGAGGAGAGGGAAATGGCCAGAGAGGAAGAGAAGAGGCTGAGGCTCAAGTGGGAACGTTAGGATTAGCACATGAGAGAATCTTGACTAGTTGCAAGGAGAGAGAGAAATGAGGACTTAGGGGAGACGGGGAGACGTTTGAGAAGGATGAGAAGATTGGAATCCCTTTGAAAAATGACTTTGCTTCCTGGATGGGGCATCTCGGAATGCAACGCGGAGCAGAAACTTGGGTATATAAGAAGCCTCTCAACAGGCTTTGATAGAGAAGGACTATTCCCAGAGGTATACAGTAGAAATTTAAAAGTATTTAAAAGAGGAAAAAAAATCTTTAAAAATAATTTAGATGATAAAGAATAAAGATCCTATATTTAAAATTCCAACTTGATTCAACTGTAGGCTGAAAAATGAACACTTCTAAAATTAGAAAGAGCCAGGAGAACTTAAAAACAAAGAAGAAAAGAGAATCAGAAAAGAGTAAAATACTCTTAATTGTGTCATGGATTCCTAGGAGGAACTGGAATCTCAAAATCTCAGTCTATTACTTATTGTTCGTCCTGTGTGACTAAGTTAATTACAATAATGTGCATAATTCTCATTTTGTGCTGTAAGTTTAATTATTTTGGATAACCTTTCAGTTGTTCACATAATGTCCTGATTTAAACAACCCCTTTGGTTATTTCCACAGTTATGTGGGCAAAGTGGCTCCCTGCTAACAATTGAAATAAAATTATGTCACCCAAAATAGAAAAATAAGGTAAGCAGCCTCGATCTCAATTCAGCAGACACCTGGCTGATTATATTGCATGTCACAATCATTAAACAAAGTGGCCGGGCGTGGTGGCTCATTCCTGTAATCCCAGCACTTTGGGAGGCCAAGGTGGGCAGATCACCTGAGGTTGGGAGTTCGAGACCAGCAGCCTGACCAACATGGAGAAACCCCATCCCCACTAAATATACAAAATTAGCCAGGCGTGGTGGCGCATGCCTGTAATCCCAGCCACTCAGGAGGCTGAGGCAGGAGAATCGCTTGAACCTGGGAGGCGGAGGTGGCGGTGAGTCGAGATTGCGCCACTGCACTCCAGCCTGGGCAACAAAAGCAAAACTCGGTCTCAACAACAAAAAAAAGTAACATGAGAAACTAAGATTAAACTTTTATAATACAAACGATAAATATCTACATAGAAAAATGTAAATTCAGTGATTTTGCAGATTCCTTTATCCATGTGATTATTTTTTCCTTAATTCTCTAAGTCATCTTTTCCAAATAAGAGAAAAATTAAAATCAGACTAAGAATATACATCTACTCTTGGATGAAGAGTGAACACTTTACCTAAAAATAGATTTTTGACGTCAAGAATCCAAGAACTGGTTTGTGAAAACAGGCTTTAAAAGCCATGAAATTGAAAGCTTTATTGGTCCATTTTTACTTGATTTAGTCGGGAGATTTTTGAAAATCAAGAGACTTTGGATCAGTTACTCCTATCATCCTGTGCCTTACAGGAAGTGAGAGAGAGTACGTGAAACATCACGTTTTCATTGTTGTCATGTAATCGTTTGAACAACTGAATTACTTGCTTTCTTTTAAATTTCCACAGGGTTAACAGCTCTGACGATGGGTTGAGATTGTTGTGATGTGGCTTTGTAAACCTCGAGTGTTTGGTCCTTTCAATATTTCAGCCCTGGGCATGAAGAGATCATTTTGTGCCTGACTCCAGTGTCATCTGAGCATCCACAGAGAGCTGAGTAACACGGTGTCGCTCAAGGATAGATGTAAGAATCTAGCTTTCAGAAAGCAAGGATAATTTCACCTTCAGAAACGGTATCTGGATTTACTATTAGATGCGCCATGGAAAAGGCTCCATTTGGAGAAGAGAAAAAAAAAGGTTCCGCTCCGGTCTTACCCTGGTGTAGCAAACATATTAATTTAGTTTGACCATCATCCATTTCTCCTTCTTCTATGAATTGAACCTTTATTTTGGGGAGAGTGACCACCCCGCTTTATCATATGGCATAGGTCAAATGCTCATGCTAAATTAAAAACAAATTTTTTATGGGGTCTCCCTCTGTCACTTAGGTGGGAGTGCAGTGGCGCGATCATGGCTCACTGAAGCCTCAAACTCCTGGGCCCAAGTGATCCTCCCACTGCAGTGGGACTGCACGCATGTGCCACCAAACCTGACTAATTTTTGTATTTTTTGTAGAGGTGGATGTCTCCCTATGTTGTCCAGCCTTGTCTTGAACACCTGGCCTCAAGTGATCCTCCCGCCTCAGCCTCCTGAAGTGCTGGGATTACAGGCACGAGCCACTGCGCCTGGCCTCATCCTAGGTCTTATGAGAAGCACATGACTCAGGCCTGGCTGGCCAGAGTATCAGAACTCATTAGTTACAATGACTGGGTGAGTATTGTACGCATGGCCTCAGCTAGGTCGAGAAGAATCCTTCCTGGGATTTTTGCTGGAACTGTTGTGAAAGAGGCATTACCTCCTTCTGCCGAGGTTGCCACATTAGAAGACGAGCATTTCTGGTAGCTAATGTTTTGCAAATACTTATGAGCATTAGCCTTTGTCTTAAAAAAAAAAAAAAAAAAAAGCAACACAGATGAAAGCAAGTCAAAAGGATGGAGCAAATAAAAAAGTCCTGAAGCTGGAATTGAGTACTTGCTTCTGTCTGTGCCTAAGTCTTATCTGTACCCCTGCACTTTTCAATTTTGTGGGCCTACACATTTTTTAAAACTTTAAGCCAGATTAAGCTAGGTTATTCTGGCAACCAGAAGTGTCCTGATTAATACAATTAGCTCTTTGCGAATTGGAACAATTGATCAGGGCAAAGAATGAAATACTGTTAACAGGTCTCGTGGTCTTGGTGAGACAGACTGAGGAAAATTAGGTTAAAGGACACGGTTTTGGCCAGGTGTGTTGGCTCATGCCTGGAATCCCAGCACTTTGGTAGGCAGAGGTGGGCGGATCACATGAGGCCAGGAGTTTGAGACCAGCCTGGTCAACATGGCGAAACCCCATCTCTACTAAAACTATATAAAAAATTAGCCAGATGTGATGGTTAATACTGAGCGTCAGCTTGTTTGGACGTACTGATCCTGGATGTGTCTGTGAGCGCGTTGCCAAAGGAGACGAACATTTGAGTCAGTGGGCTGAGGAAGGCAGACCCACTCTCAATCTGGGTGGGCAGCATCTAATCAGCTGCCAGCACGGCTAGAATATAAGGCAGGCGGAAAAACGTGAGAAGACCAGTCTGGCCTGGTCTCCCAGCCTACTCTTCCTCCCGTGCTGGATGTTTCTTGCCCTCGAATATCAGACTCCAAGTTCTTCGGGTTTGGGACTCGGACTGGCTCTCCTTGCTGCTCAGCTTGCAGAGGGCCTATTATGGGACCTTGTGATCATGTGAACAAAGACTTAATGAACTCTCCTCTGTGTGTGTGTGTGTGTGTGTGTGTGTGTGTGTGTATCCTATTAGTTCTGTCACTCTAGAGAACCCTGACTAATACACCAGGCATGGTAGTGTGCACCTGTAATCCCAGATACTCGGGAGGCTGAGACAGAAGAACTGCTTGAACCCAGGAGATGGAGATTGCAGTGAGCTGAGTTTGTGCCACTGCATTCCAGTCTGGGGGACAGAGTGAGACTTCATCTCAAAGAAAAAAAAGGAAAGTGTTTTAAATTAGCAATTTGAAATAGAGCAGACCGCTGACAAAAACCTAGTTTTGTCAATTGACCTGTATTGTCATGTATAAAACTAGAAATTATTTAAAAACATGGTACAGGCTGATCTACATTATTCAAAATGAATTAAAAGCCATATGTATTAACCAAAATAATAGCTCCCTCCCTCAAAGCGATCTACTTTGTAATACCCAGAAGCTGTTATTGTGACTTTGTATGGCAAAAGGGACTTTGCAGAGGTGACTGAGTTAAGGATCTTGAGATGAGGAGATTATACTGGATTATCTGTGTGGACCGTAGAGAAGATTTCAAGGGTGCTTATGAGAGGGAAGTAAGAAGATCAAAGGAAGAAGGTGATGTGAAGACAGAAAAAGTATACAGTGAGGCCGAGGTGGGTGGATCACTTGAGGTCAGGAGTTGGAGAGCAGCCTGGCCAACAATGGTGAAACCCCGTGTTTACTAAAAATACAAAAATTAGCCAGATGTGATGTGACCCACCTGTAATCCCAGCTACTCGGGAGGCCGAGGCACAAGAATGCTTGAACTCAGGAGACAGAGGTTGCGGTGAGCCGAGATTGTGCCAGTGTACTCCAGCCTGGGTGACACAGCGAGACTCGGTCTCAAAAAAAAAAAAAATGTATAGAGTGATGTGATGTGGAGCCAAGAAATGCCAAGGCATCTCTAGAAGCTGGAAAAAACAAGGAGCAAATTCTCCTCCAGACACTCCCGAGGAGACTGGCCCTGGCAATGTGAAACAGATTGTAGATTTCTGACCCCCAAACCTGTAAAAGAATACATTTTTATTGTGTAAGTCACTAGATTTGTGGTAATTTGTTACAGCAGAGATAGAAAACTAATAAACACACCCTGTTAAATGAAGTGGGTGTTTTTGAGATGGACCATCTAATCTTGGAAAAATATTTTGCCTCTTAAACTTCTAGCAGCTGTAAGAGGGAAAAACATCTCCAAATATGACTGGGCTTTATTTCCTAAGTGAATTAAAAGAACACTGGTAATTTAGGGTAAAGATGAAAATTCCCAGTGATTCTTTAAAAGGATTGCCAGGTTCAGATTGTATCATGGTGCTCATGACTTGAACACCTAATTACAGCAGACAGAGTGTGTGAGGGGGCTTTCAAAGGAAGGTGGGCCGATTCTCCAGCCAACGTGAAATGTTGATAGACAAGAATCTAAACTTCCCCTCAGGAGACAGTATGTCAGTCAGGAAACTATTTCCTGTCAGTTGAAATATCTTTTAATAGCTGGGTCAAACTTGGGAAAACCAACTGGTGAGCCATGGAAAAGGGTTTCTCTGTTTATTTACTTTGGCTTTTTGAAATGCTCTTGGACTTGAGCAGATGTCTGACTCTGGGGAAAACAGACCGAAGGACAATTAAAGTTGTCCCAAATTGACTCTGCTGGGAGGAACGTTGCTCGTTGCTGCCCTCCAGAGAAGTTTGGAGAGGGAGCAATGAGCAGTAGAAGGCTGATGAGGAAAGGTCAGCCTGTATGCCCACCAAGGTCAGCCTCTATGCTTGTCTGTTGCACCTTGCGTAGACTGTGAGTTTGCTGAAACCTTTACACAGAGTTTGCAAAATATGCTTTCAGCTCAACTTTAATTTAGAAGCCATATTCTATCTTGACGTTGAGTGCCATCTTGTTTAAAAGAACATGTTCTGGGCCAGGTGGTGGGTAGATCACGAGGCCAGGGGTTCAAGACCAGCCTGGCCAAGACGGTGAAACCCTGTCTCTGCTAAAAATACAAAAAATAGCCAGGCATGGTGGTGGGCGCCTATAATCCCCGCTACTTGGGAGGCTGAGGCAGAGAATTACTTGAATCTGGGAGGCAGAGGTTGCAATGAGCCAAGATTGTGCCACTGCACTGCAGCCTGGGCGACAGAGCAAGATGGTGTCTCAAAAAAAAAAAAAAAAAAATGTGTTCTGGATCTAAGTAGTTGGAGACACAGAAGGGGCCCACCACAAGATTTTAGGCTTATGAGCATTCTTCATGCATGCTTCTCTTTGCTTTAAGCTCTTCTGGAGAGACAATGACTGGCCGGTTGACAGAGTTGGCCTTAGCACAAAATTCTTGGACAAATTTGGGGACAAGATCTTCTCTTCAAAACTCCAAGCTGGCCGGGCATGGTGGCTCATGCCTGTAATCCTAGCACTTTGGGAGGCCGAGGTGGGTGGATCACCTGAGATCAGAAGTTCAAAACTAGCCTGACCATCTTGGCGAAACCCCATCTTTATTTAAAAAAAAAAAATAGTCCAAGCTGTGGGCCATCAGGGGCAGACCCTCACACTAAGAGGAGATGTTGAAATGAGCCAATATTGTCCATAGGTTAAACACTGGAGGGGCAGTGATTAATGGCTCATGCCTGTAATCCCAGCACTTTGGGAGGCTAAAGCAGGAGGATTGCTTGAGGCCAGGAGGAGTTCAAGACCAGCCTAGGCAACATAGTGAGACCTCTATCTCTAAAAAAAAAAAAAAAAAAAATTAAAAAAAATAGCCAGGTGTAGTGGTGTGTACCTGTAGTCCCACCTACTTGGGAGGCTGAGGTGGGAGGATCACTCGAGCCCAGGAAGTTGAGGCTACAGTGAGCTGTGATTGCACCACTGCACTCCAGCCTGGGTGACAGAGTGAGATCCTGTCTCAAGAAAAAACAAAAAATTAGCCTGGTGTGTTGGTGTGTGTGCCTGTGTCCCAGCTACTTGGGAGGCTGAGGCTGAGAGGATTGCTTGATCCCGGTATTAAAGCTACAGTGAGCCGTATGAAGTCACTGCGTTCTAGCCAGGACCACAGAGTGGCACCTCTCTGAAAAAAAAAAAGCCCACTGGAGAGAGGGAAAGTATAATGGTTTTAGGTATTTAATTTTTTGGTGTCACTGGAGGATTTTGTTTTAAACTTAGATCTTTGAAGCAAGAATCGTTGTTGGTGGTGGCGGGGGTTGTAGCTGCAGGAGTGGGGAATGCATTTCTTTGGGGAGGTTAAGCGGGGACCACTTTTACACTGAAAGATGCACTAGATGTAGATGTAAAACTAGTCGCTACAAGAAATTAACCAAGAATAGCATGAGGCTAGAGCTAGACCCTCAAAGAACAGCAGATAACGAAGATGTCCCCCTAAAAGCAGCAAATATTTATTTATTAGGTGCTTACTCTGCAGGAGATACAGTCATTTATGTGCTTTACTCATTTAAGCCCACACAGCACCCCTATCATGATTTTGAGATGGAGCTTTGCTCCTGTTGCCCAGGCTGGAGTGCAATGGCGTGATCTCGGCTCACTGCAACATCCACCTCCCGAGTTCAAGTGATTCTCCTTCCTCAGCCTCCTGAGTAGCTGAGATTATAGACATGCGCCACCATGCCCGGCTAATTTTGTATTTTTAGTAGAGACGGGGTTTCTCCATGTTGGTCAGGCTGCTGGTCTCGAACTCCCAGCCTCAGGTGATCCGCCCGCCTCGGCCTCCCACAGTGCTGGGATTACAGGTGTGAGCCCATGCGTGTGGCCAAGGGGGTCACTTCTAAAGGCACTCCTTTCTTTTATTATTTATTTATTCATTGTACTTTAGATTCTGGGGTACATGTACAGATCATGTAGGACTGTTGCATAGGTACATACATGGCAAGGTGGTTTGCTGCCTCCATCCCCCCTGTCATCTATATTTGGCATTTCTCCCCACGTTATCCCTCCCCACCCTCCCTACCCTCTGCTGTCCCTCCCCTAAACCCCCAACTGACCCCAGTGTGTGATGCCCCACACCCTGTGTCCACATGTTCTCATTGTTCAACACCCACCAATGGGTGAGATCATGCGGTGTTTGATTTTCTGTTCTTGTGTCAGTTTGCTGAGAATGATGGTTTCCAGATTCATCCAAGTCCCTACAAAGGATACGAACTGACCATTTTTTATGGCTGCATAGTATCCCATGGTGTCTATGTGCCACATTTTCTTTGTCCAGTCTATCATTGATGGGCATTTGGGTTGGTTCCAGGTCTTTGCTATTGTACACAGTGACACAATGAACATACGTGTATGTGAAGGCACTCCTTTCTTAAATGGAAGGCAGAGGAAGGCAGGGCAAGGTGACCACCCCTGCCTTGAGCATGGTCCTGGCAGTTCCCTCAGTGTGCTGAATGGGGTCTGTCTGGCCAGAGTGGGCTAGGGCTTGAGTGTCATTGGGGGGAATCCTTGCGTGTGTTTGGTTATAAGATGGGACCTAACCCTGAGGGCTCAAGCTCAGAACAGGCTCAGACATCCCTTTCTCCCTGAGATGGGGTTGTCTGACTCCCTGGGGGAATGTGATTCTGTTTGCAGTCAAACCAATTTGAATTCATTTAGCAAGTGTCAATTCTTTCCCTCGGAACTGTGTAGCATGCTGTTCTAAAATTAGACGAACTAGTGAAACCTTCTCACAGGCTTCTTTCTTTTTTACAGACTGAGATAATGTTTCACACAAAGATGCTGCGGGATGAGGCAGCCCGTTTTAACCAAAGTAAAGCTTCCCCCGAGGCTTTCGCTGCCTCTCCCACCTGGCGGGGACCTGCTCGGAGAAGCTTCACACGCGCCCCCGCTCCACCTCCCACCCTGCAGAACTGCCGCTGGACGCTGGCTGCAGCTTCTCTTTGGGAACAGCTGCGGCATCTTGCCTCATTCCTCAACTTCCGAGGACACGCTTGGAGTGCAGCGAAGGCTTTGGAGTTGCCGCCGCTACTGCTCTGATTCTGGGAGGTGCGTTTCCGAGGCGGACCATCAGCACTGACAAGACAAGCTGGAGCAAACGAGCTGGGGGCTGGGGAGCAGCCGCTCTCCTTGGAAGAACTCTGATGGGAAAACAGATGATAAGGAGGGATTTGTTCCAGGGACTGATGAGATAAGTTGTTGATGCACACGATTTTGTTGGGCAAGCAGGGGAGACCCAAGCGGGACACAGCCAGCCTGGCCTGTCAGCACTGAGAAAGCGTCCTTGGGTCTAGATTGGTGTGCCTGGCAGCTGGGCTTGATCTTAGGCCTTGACAGCCACTGTCTGCAGGACAGGGGCCGCCAGTCCATGGATATCCGGTCCTCTTAGGGTCCCTGGAAACAAGGGCGACAAACAATGTCTGAGGCCTTCCTGCCCCGCCCTCCTCCCCTCTGAGTCCTTCTTCCTGACCTGCTCCACCCTCTCTTCTTCCTCTCCCACCTGCTTCTCTCTCTCTCTCTCTCTCTTTTTTTCTTTAAAGATGGGGTTTCGCCATTTTGGTCAGGATGGTCTCGAACTTCTGACCTCATGATCCTCCCGCCTCGGCCTCCCAAAGTGCTGCGATTACAGACGTGAGCCACCGCGCCGGGCTCCCACCTGTTTCTCTTGTCTTGCCTTCTCTCCACCCTTTCTTGAGCCTGCTGTTTATTTTATTTCCTTTTTAAAATCCTGTCAGCATCCTTTAGCTAAGGATAGCCATCAGTAGCACTGTTCTGTTATTTTTCTCAAGTAAAATGCTATTTTGTTTAAAATCACCAACCCTGCCCAGTTCCCCCACTCCCCGCCATGCTTCCTCTATTTTTACTCCTCACAGTCAGCAGCAAGACTGGGGCAGGAGTGTGGGGCGCACGCTGGGTTCTTTCCCTGCCTGAGGCCCTCCCTCAGCAGGACCACACAGCCCAAGGGCTCTGAGAATCCACCAGGCCCCAACCCTCCACCCTCCTTTTGTCTCTGCTACAAATTGCCTGGTACCAGTGCCCTAGAGGAGGCGATAATTAGAGTTGATTATCCCATCCCTATAGGAGGGCACTGGGACCAATCCTCCAGCACTTATGGCCCTGTTTACCTCAGTTACTACTAGAAGTCCAAGTCCAAGTCTTCAAGGTCAACTTCATTACTCCCACGCTTTTTCCCATGGGGTTCAGCACATTCTCTCCTCTGACTCATGCTCCCACATCTCTGTGACCCTCAGTTGTTCCTCTGAGCCTCTGGAACTCAGCGTCTGTCATCAGTATAATGTCCTGTCTTCGCTCTCATCTGGGAACATTTCTTTCACCTTCTTGTTTAACTCTGAGCTTTCCCATGCAGCCACTATTACCCATATATGGCTGTCAAGCACTTGAAATGTGACTAGTCCTGATTGAGATGTGGTATCAGCATAACATACATACACATACTGGATTTTGAAGACTTCATATGAAAAAAAGAACTTAAAATATCTTGAAGGATACTTAGGTGGGTATAAGATTCTGTGCTGACCGAGAACAGTGGCTCATGCTTGTAATCCCAGCACTTTGGGAGGCCAAGGCAGGTGGATCACCTGAGGTCATGAGTTCTAGACCAGCCTGGACAACATGGTGAAACCCCATCTCTACTAAAACTACAAAAAATAGCCAGACATGGTGATAGGCACCTGTAATCCCAGCTACTCAAGAGACTGAGGCAGGAGAATCACTCGAACCCAGGAGGTGGAGGTTGCAGTGAGCTGAGTTTAGTAATTAACTAGACCCATCATGCCACTGTACTCCAGCCTGGGCAACAAGAGCAAAACTCTGTCTCAAAAAAAAAAAAAAAATTCTATGCTGTCAGTTTTTTTCTTGTAGCCCTTAAAAAGTGTGCTTGTCACTTCTTTTTGGCCTCCATGGTTTCTCATGACAATATGTTGTCTATATGGTATTAAATAAAATGTTATTAAATTCTTTACCTATTTCTGTTTGATTTAAAGAAATGTGGCTAGTAGACAATTTAAAATTATATATGTGGTTCACATTGTATTGCTATATGATAATGCTGCTTTGGCCAGGTGTGATGGCTCATGCCTGTAATCTCAGCCCTTTGGGAGGTTGAGGCAGGAGGATTGCGTGAGGCTAGGCGTTTGAGATCAGCCTAAGCAACAAAGTGAGACTCTCTCTCTACAAAAAAAGAGCCCATGCCTTTCTGTAGTCCTCCCAGCTACTTGGGTGGCGAGGTGGGAGGATTGCTTGAGCCCAGGAGATGTGGCTGCAGTGAGCTCTGATTGTGCCACGGCACTCCAGCCTGGGTGACAACAGGGTGAGACCCTATCTCAACAACAACAACAAACAACGTAGTGCTGCTCTGAGATCTGGCTGCGCGGAAAGCTTAGCTTCTTCAGAAGCCCTCTTACATCGTGGCTGGTCCTTTCCTCATGCCCTCAGTTCAGACGAGGCCTAGAGGAGGGGCAGCTAGCTCCTGGCTCCCATTGCTCTTTCCAAGCCATTGGTCCTAGTGTTGCCTAAAACAGTTTCGCTCTTTTGAAATTCGTGCCATTGCACTAGACCTGCCTTTACCTCTTCACGTTGCAATTCTCTACCATTCTCCTGGCTGCTTCTTCCCCTCTTACTGGCGAACTTAGTGCCCGGATCACTGTTGTTCTCACCATCATGACTCTGGGCATCACTGTCACTGGCATGCCCACAGATAATCCATCAACACCCTGGCCTCTCTGTTCACGGTTTTTCTCACTTATAATGATATGTCCTCCATCCCACTTCAGCCACCTACTTTCACAGTCATATCTGTGTCGTCGCCTATGGTTTCACAACCTCCAAAATCTTAATTTCAAGCATCCCATTCTTTGAATTCTCTCTCTCACATTTATAGCTTATTTCCTCTTGGCTCCCCATTTCAACACTTTTTGTTGTTGTTGTTGAGGTATCGCTGTGTTGCTAAGGCCGGAGTGCAGTAGTGTGATCATAGCTCACCACAGCCTTGAACTCCTGGGCTCAAGCAATCCTCCCACCTCAGTTTCCTGAGTAACCGACAATTCATTGACTCCACTAGTACTTCCAGTTAATCGATTCCATTAGCTTTTCACTTACGCATCTTGGAGTCTATGGTGCATCATTGCAATTACTCCTTGCATATACCAAGACCCTTGTATCTCTCCCTCTTTCCTTATACTTTCCGGCAAAGCTCTGAACCCGATTAAATCCAATTATCCCATAACATCTATCACCAAGCAGCTACCATGGCCAGACAACAGCAACAACAAAACTGGACTAGTCTCACTCTAAATTTGTGACGTCAAACCTTGAGTGCTCCCTAGCTTGTCCCGTTAGCTTTGCAGCATATCCCCTTCACCCTCATTTTTCTCAGACTCTTTCACTGCCCACCAAAATTACATTTTAGCTGAGACCTTCCTTTCTTTTTGTCTTTTTTTTTTTTTTTGAGATGGAGTTTCGCTCTTTGTCACTCAGGCTAGAGTGCAATGGCACCATCTCAGCTCACTGCAACCTCTGACCCCAGGTTCAAGTAATTCTCCTGCCTCAGCCTCCCGAATAGCTGGGACTACAGGTGCCTGCCACCACGCCCGGCTAATTTTTGTATTTTTAGTAGAGATGGGGTTTCACCACGTTAGCCAGGATGGTCTTGATATCCTGATCTCGTGATCCACCCGCCTCAGCCTTGCGAAGTGCTGTGATTACACGCGTGAGCTACCGCGCACTGCCATCAAGACCTTCCTTTCTATTGAACTGCAAAAGTGTAATTAATCAGAAGAAATAATCTACTCCTTCCCATCACTGAACCAGTCCACTTTATATGCAACTATGTATATTCTCTGTTTTCCTTTCACATACAATGGGTGAGTTGACCCTACACTTACCTGAAGTCAATTTCTTTGCTCTGCACCATGTTTTGTTCTTTCTCAATTCCTACAATTCTTCTTTCTCTGTCATTTATTATCTTTCCTGGGTTGTTCTCATCAGTGTGCAAATATGATGCAATCTTTGCCTTCTAATTACTGCTTGGTTCTCCTGCTGCCCTTTGTAGCAGAGCTCCTGAAAAGCCTGCCTGTGCTCTCTGCCTTCACTTCACTGCATAGACTCTCCAGAGCCCCTTCTGTCAGATACTCAAGCCCACCAGTCCAGAGCCATTGTCAATGTCAGTAACAATGTCTACATGGCTCCTTCTTCTACTTCTTTTTTTTTTTTCTTGAGACGGAGTTTCACTCTTGTTTCCAGGCTGAGTGCAATGGCGTGATCTTGGCTCACCACGACCTCTGCCTCCCAGATTCTCGGGCATCAGCCTCCCGAGTAGCTGGGATTACAGGTATGCGCCATCATGCCAGGCAAATTTTGTATTTTTAGTAGAGACGAGGTTTCTCCACATTGGTCAGGCTGGTCTTGAAATCCCAACCTCAGGTGATCTGCCTGCCTCGGGCTCCCAGAGTGTTGGGTTTGCAGGCGTCAGCCACTGTGCCTGGCCTACATGGCTTTTTTTAATGTTCCCTTCGCAGTCATCGCCATCGAACTTTTAGCAGCGTTTGATCCAGCCGCTCACTCCCCTTAACACTGTGTTCCCTGGCTTCCAGGGCTCCATTTTCCTGGTTTTCTTTTTCTCTCCCTGGTTGCTCCTTCTCAGCCTCTTTTGTTGACTCCTCCCCCTCTTTCTCACTTTCAAATGCTGGAATGCCCACAGGCTCAGTCTTTAGACTCTTGTTTTCCTTTCTACACTTATTTTCTCCTAGATGATCTCATAGTTTTATGGTTGGAGAGATCTATATATATGCTGAAAATTCTCAGATTTACTTCTCCAACCTAGGACACTCTGAAATTCTAAATGCATAAATCAACTGCTCTTTCTATATATCTACTTGATTTCTAATGGAACCCCCCAGCTTTATTAAGCAATAATTGACAAATAAAGATAGATAAATATATATATGGTGTCCGACATAGTATTTTGATATACATGTATGTTGTGATATGATTAAATAATCTAATTAACTCGAATGGGGGTCTTGATTATTAAATATCCAACACCAAACTCTTCATTATACTGCTCAAATCTCTTCCCCCTACAGTGGCTCATATATTAGTATATGGCATCACTGTTCACCATGTTAATTCTACAATTTCAACAACCTGGAATGAACTATCTTTTTTCTCTCATGCTCCACATGCAACCCATCACCACCTCTTATAGACTCTACCTTCAGAATATGTCCTTTCTGCTGGGCACAGTGGCTCATGCCTATAATCTCAGCACAAGCTGGAAATCAGCATGGGCAATGTAGCAAGACCCTCTCTCTACAGAATATTTAAAAATTAGCCAGGCTCGATGACACATGCCTGTAGTCCTAGCTACTTGGGAGGCTAATGTGGAAGAATTGCTTGAACCCAGGAGTTCAAGCCTACAGTAAGCTGTGATTGCACCACTGCACTCCAACTTGGGTGACAGAGTGAGACCCCATCTCTAAAATAAAAGAAAAAGACAAAATTCCTTTTCATCTCCCACAGCAGAACCTATCCCAAGTCATCACCTCTTTCCTGCAATAGTCTCTTGAGTTTTATTCTTACTCCCCTCTAATCTATTCTCTACACGACTGCCAGGTTGATCTACTGAAATGTCATCAGATCATGTCATGACCTACTCAGAATCCCACGGTGACTTGTCTCTAGTTTATTGTGGTGATGTCTATTTGGTAAAATAGCATTGCACACAGCATTGCTTCCAATCAGGGAACTCCCTTCACAGCAAATGAAGTGTGGCAATGGGCCCATGCTAGTGGAATTCACCGGTCTTACCATGTCTCCCACCATCTGAGGCAGCTGGTTTGACAGAACTATGTAATGGCCTTATGCAGACTCAGTTGACACAGTTTCAGCACCTGCTAGGTGGCAATAGCTTTCAGGGCTGGGGCAAGGCATCCTTCAGAAGGCTCTTTGCGCTTTCAATCAGCATCCAATATATGTTGCTGTTTCTCTCATAGGCAGAATTCATAGGTCCAGAAATCTAGGAGTGGAAATGGGAGTGGTATCACTCACTATTGCCCCTAGTAACTGACTAGCAAGATTTTTGCTTCCTATTCCTGAGAACTTAGGGTCTGCTGGCCTAGAGATCTTAGTTTCAAAGGGAGAAATGCTTCCACCAGGAGACATATTGATTCCATTGAACTGGGAGTTAAGATAGCTGCCTGGCTACTTTGGTTTTCTCATGCCTCTGAGTAAACAGGCAAAGAAGGGAGTTATGATGTTGACTAGGGTGATTCCTGATCACCAAGAGGAAATCTGACTGCTACTCCACAATGGAGGTCAGGGAGGATATGCCTGGAATATAGGTGGTCCCTTAGGGCATCTCTTACTGTTACCATATCCTATGACTAAGGTCAACGGAAAACCATGACAACCCCTGCAAGGCAGGCCTCATAGCCCCATACCCTTCCGAAATGAAAGTTTGGGTCTCCCCACCATGTAAAGGACCACAACTAGCTAAGGTGCTCACTGAAGGTAAGGGAATATAAGATGATTAGTGAAGGAAGGTCGTTATAAAACTCTGACCATATAACCAGTTACAGAAATAGGGACCGTCATTGTCATGAGTATGTCTGCCTTTTATTTATTTATTATTTTGTGTGTGTGTGTGTATTAAGCAAACACCTTGTTTTATTCCCTTATTCCCTTACCATGTAACATAAGATATATTGACTTTATCTCATAGTATTTAAGTATTGCTAACTCTACATCCTAGTATTTAAGTTACAGGAGATCAAGGAGAAGAGTAAAACACACAAGGACTTTAGCCCGTGTTCTGGGGAAGAGGTTCGTGTGTTTTGGTTGGATGCAGGATAGTTATACCATGTTAGGAAGAATTATGGCCTTGTTATTGCCTTTACTTGAAGATTAAGTATTGTTTGAGGAGATGAATATGGGTGCAAATTGAGAAGGGTGATTTGTGATGATTAGTTTTAAGTGTCAACTTGACTAAGCCATGGGGTGTGTAGGCATTTGGTCAAACAAATGTGTGTGCCTATGAGGGTGTTTCTGGACAAGATTAGCATTTAAGCTGATAGACTGAGTAAAGCAGATTGTCCTCCATAACGTATATGGGTCCTTACAATCAGTTGAAAGCCAAATAAAATAAAATGACTGACCCTTCTGTGAGTAGGAGGAGATTCCTCCTGCCTGACTATCTTTGAGCTAAGATATTGATATATTTTCTCCTTTGACCTGAAACACCAGCTCTTCCTGGATCTTGAGGCTGTGGCCATCAGACTGGAGCCACACTATGGGTCTTCTGCATCTGCAGCTTGCAGACTGCAGGTCTTGGAACTTGTCAGCCCCTTAATCACATGAACCAGTTCCTATGTGTGTGTGTTTGTGTGTGTGTGTGTGTGTGTACATACATATCCTGTTGATTCTGTGTCTCTGCAGAACCCTGATGCACTTACAATGAACTATTCCACCCATGGGCTAAAAGGCTCTTCATGACCACGCTTCTGCATGCTTCTCCAATGTGTAACTTCTCCTTGTGCACTCTGCTCCCGCCACACAGGCCTTCCTCTTTCTTAAACAGGCCGATGACTTTCCCATCTCAGGGCCTTGGCATCTGCTCTTCCCTCAACCTAGAACACTCTTCCTCTGTATCTTTTTAGTGCTTTGTTTTTCATCTTCTTGTGGTCTTGGTTAAAGAGTCCCTTGCTCAGAGGAATTTCCTAACCACACTATCCCAAATAGTACCCATGCCGTTCTATCCTCTCTCTCTGTTGTTTCTTCTCCTTGGTGCATACCACTTCCTTACGTGATATTGTTTGTTAAAATATTTGTTTAGATGTTCATTTTTTATTATACTAGCATGTAATTCCCATGCAGTAAATATTTCGTCTCTCCGTTTTCCTTGGTTAAAGTGACCCCTTCCAGGGAGGCTTTGAGATATTTACTCCCTTCTTATTTCTTGACATCTGCTGGTCATGAAGGTTACAGAAGGAGCAAATCACTTTTCTTTATATTAAATGATAACTGTTATAGCCAATCCAATTTAAGTGTTTGAACATAATTATTGCCTTTTAGGAGTACATTTTTTAAGAGCCAATTAAACACTGTTATAGATTATAGAATTCCTTGGCTCTCATTCCCTACCTGCTCTCCATTTTAAATCATTAAACTGACTATATAAAACTTATGAACAATTTCCCTAATACAGAATCAATCAATTGCTCCCAAGCAAATTCTTTACAATACCAGGTCCACTGCCAAAGAAGCATGTAAAAAGATACCGAGCCTAGAAGATAACTGTGCTCAAAGAGACTTCCCAGTGTTTTCTTGTGGCAGCTTACTCATTTATTTTTATTTTAAAATTTGTATCAACCACTTTGTGTTGCAAAAAAAATAACCCATGGGCTCTGCTATTAGTGACTGTGAACCTGAGTCCAGATTTGCAATTTAAATGCCACATATCCTTGGCCAGTTTTAAACATCTCTGATACTCAATTCCTCATTTCTAGAAATGGAATAACGATACCATCTACCACAAAGATGTTAGGATGACTGGCATCATTTGTAGGGAAAACTGTCCGAGAAAGTTTAGAGCGGGGTAGAAATACTTGCTGTTAACTAATATGTGTCTGGGACATAGTAGGAGCTCAGAATATTTTCCGAAGATGAATGAACGAAGTTGTGTTGGTTACGTTCCTCTTGATGACACGTGGGTGACGGCTGTGCTGATTTAAGGTGGGATTAACGAAGGATAGATGAAGGGCTGTTTTTCTGAAGCCTTCTTATTGTTTGTCTGCTCTCATTGCTGTTCAATCTCACAGTGCCATTTTAAATCATCCAGAGCTAAACTCGAGGTGAGGGGACATCTTTATTTGCAGTAGACTTGTTAATTCTCTAGGTAGCAAAGAAAGGGGAGAATGAGCTATTATACACACGCACACCATACACACACACTTGCATATTATTCAATTATCTCATATTTCATTGATTTAGAAGAATATATATATACACATATTAAATCTATCTCATCTCTCAATCTATCTGAAACCCATAGATAGTTGAACAAAGATAATAATTCAAAAAACAAAATTCACAAAAGAACAAGAGTTCATCATGTGTTTGTGCTGGGATTTCAATTTAATACAGGGGCCGAAGAAATGGATTACATCACTATCTATATTTGACTCTCTTTTGCTGTCAGTGAGGGTCCCATGCTTCATCGTGATTTTCCTCCACCCTTCATTGTTGATGTTATAGCTTTGTTCTCTGCTTTGCTGTTGTTTGGCAAGCTTGCTGTTTTCTGTCACTCTGACAGAGAATGTAAGCCATCATTTGTCGAAATACCTACTCAAGTTATTTTGTCAAATGTCAATCCCTTCCCCTTGAACTTTCTTAAACACACACACATACACACACACACACACACACACACACTGTTCTCCAAAGAACCTTAAATGTATATTTAGTTCAGAGTAGCAAGGACCCCAAATCACTAAATCGTACTCCTTTGTGAGTCACTCTGACAAAGTTGTAAAACTATTTTTAAATTTTACCTGCAGGTCAGAGAAGTTTTCAGCATGATACATACACAAAAAAACCCGAGAATCTGAAAGTGGACAGCCACAGGATAGAGACACAAACTATCTGAAGAACTGAGAGTCCTGAGCCTCCACCCAACCACACTGAGTGGCAGAACAGGGCCTGCTTGGTGATGCAAACTGAGGGTCTTTCCAGCGATTTGTAGATAGACATGGTGAAATACAGAAATCGCATTGTATCTCCAGTCTTGACATTCACCTGAAAAATGATGAACTCCTTTGCAAGACAGTGGGGATTTGGAACTGAGCAGTGGTAGAGTTTGAACTGGTCTTCCAAAACAACTTTATCACTTTAACAGGTAAGATATGCTGCTACTGAGGAGGCTGGCATGCATGCACTTGAAGCCCTCAGCTTCATTTTAGTCACTTCTCTTTGCAGCTGGGCATATTTATACTTTTTATCATGTGGGACAAGTACGGTCTACTTCTGTTATTTGAGTTTATAACTAAAAAGGTAGGATATGAAGCTTTCTTTTCTTGGTGGGACTAGGGATGCCAAAGAGTACTAGATGTAGCACTGGGAGCTCTCTGGGAATATCTTAAAACACCACTGGAATCTGCCTCAAAGGTTCTCTAATTATATAAATGTTCATCTCATGGGCCATATTTAGAGTGTGCATGCTCCAAAAAATATAAAATAAATAGAGGGCCCTCACTGCAGAATTATGAAGAACTTATATTAAATGCTGCCAGTTTCACATTCTGTCACGCTGTCCTCCTTGGGATGGGAGTGTTATAGAGGAGGTAGCCATCTGGTCTCTGTGATCATGACAGATGAAAACTGAGTATGTTGTATTTCTAAACCACAAAGGAAAGAACTTGGTCTTTCTGCTACTTGATTAGAATGTTAAGATCTGGACTTTGATTGACATGATGGCAAAAGCTCTGAATATATAAGGGTTGATATTTTAAGACAATATATGTTCATCATATCCATAAATACTCACTGGATGTCTTCCTCATGCCATGGCAGTAGACTTGGGGGACAAACAGTCATGTTTCCTGCTTTTGTAAATCTTACAAAATATTACTTTCAAATCAAAGACATCAAAGGTGATATTCCTGCTTCTGTACTATTGTGGCCTTTCAAACACAGTATGTACAAATATAGAGATTATAATGATGGGCTGCCAATTAACTTTATTTCTAAATCTTAATAACATCTAGTTGACTGTTGGAACTTGGATATAAAATATTAATTAGAAAGCAACTGCTAACCTGTTTACCAATAACCCGGAATTTCTAATGGGGTGGAAGTCTACAGCTGTTGATTTTTTAAAAAAGCATAATTTTAGTGAATATTGTTATGGAGTATATAGCTATTAATAAAATTTATTAATTACCCTTAAACTGGAACTTAAAATGTTTAATTTCTTTGCAGGAAATTCACTTTTGGTTTAAAATCTTTTTAAAAATGACATGCAGTACAAATTAATAGAGAAAAATAACATGAATACATCTGCCCCTTCTGTTCCAGTTCTCCCACTTTCTAATCTGCTGATTTTCTAGATTTTTTTTTTTTTAAGACAGGGTTTCACCA
This sequence comes from Aotus nancymaae, assembly GCF_030222135.1. Lineage (NCBI taxonomy): Eukaryota > Metazoa > Chordata > Mammalia > Primates > Aotidae > Aotus > Aotus nancymaae. The sequence goes on along the minus strand of NW_026988447.1, from coordinate 7,942,981 downwards.
TGTTGGTCAGACTGGTCTTGAACTCCCGACCTCAGGTGATCCACCAGCCTTGGCCTTCAAAGTGCTTGGATTACAGTTGTGAGCCACCATGCCTGGGTGTTTTTTTTTTTAGACAGATTTTCTAGTTTTTTTTTAGACAGATTTTCTAGATTTTTAATGTAATTTGTCTCACTCATTCTTTACAACAAAATTTTGTAATTGCTGTGCCAATTACATATTCATCTCCCATCTTCTAAGCTAGTGTTAGTCTTCTTTCATTTACTCAGTTTCCAGAACTGAATTTATGGAGATGGTCTGGGAGCAGTAGCTCAGGTGGCTCATGGGATTTCATACGAAGGAGATTATGGGTGTCTGACATCTGCGTTGGCCAGGAGGTTTGCAAAGGAACATAATCAGTGATCATTAGTTGGAAGGAAATTAAGAAAACCGATTCAGAATCTAAAATAGGACTTTGTCACTTACAAAGAACTGCAGGGAGGAAAGCAAGGAGTGCTCACTGGCCAGTAGCTTGGAAACATCACAGCCCAGGTCCTTCTCAGATCAAAATGGCAGGCTCTCCTTTAGTTGCAAGTCAAATCTAAGCCCCTTTCTGAGAATTGCCTCGTCTCCAGCAGGGGAGAAAGGGCCTCATAATACACAGGTAGAAGAAACCTTGCAATAGGCAGCAGGATAAAGGAAACTTGTAGATTTCAGTTAGCCTGCTTAAAAAGGCCTATTTGAAAGAGAATACTGCTTATTTGAAAAAAAATTACTATTTTTTTAAAACAGCAAAATTATAATGACACATCATTGTATTGAGATTTCAACTTTTGCATGTAGTGTTTTTTTATTATGAAGGGCTTAATTTTACCACTAGGGTTTTGGGGAAAAAATGATCTAGTTGTAGCTGATATTTTGTGTAATGCAATTGTCAGTCCCCTATGTATCTCCTGCCCTCCAAGCTTCTGTGAATTAACTTTCCTTTAGTGCTTAAATGAAAAGGTCTTGACCCTTTCTCTAGAGACAAGGTCCACACTGGAGCTATGGAGGGTATAAATAGCCAAGAGCATACGTACTTCGCTGGTGGAGCCAAATGCACCAAGACTCAAGGAAACCAGAGCAGTAGCAGGTATGCATGTCCTTCATTGAATATTGTATTCTAGGAAACTGCAAGGAAATCTTGCAAGATGGGACGGGAGAGGGACCTCAGCTGCTGGACTCAGGCTTATTAAGCCATAGTTGGGGAAGCACTAGTCCTTTCCCTGTGTGGTCAGGTCAATCATATAATAAATAGCAGTGCAATGAGGCAGAGTCTTGAGTCCAGCCTTATCCTGACAGTTCAGTGTTTACAACTGGGGAAGCACTAGCCTTGTCTCTGCTATGGTCAGGTTCTTGTGTTCAAGCCTTGTGATTCCAGTCACACACCACATAATGATGTTTTTGTCAACTACAGACCACATATATGACAGTGGTCCCATAAGATTATAATAGCATATCTGTACTATACCTTTTCCATGGTTAGATACACAAATATTTACTGTCCTTTCTCAATTGCCTCCAATATTTGGTATAATAACCTGCTGTATGAGTTTGTAACCTAGGAGCAATGGGCTATACCATGTAACCTAGGTGTGTAGCAGGCTGTAGCATCTAGGTATGTGTAAGTACACTCTGTGATGTTTGCGTAATAATGAAATCACCTAGTGATGCATTTCTCAGAATGTATCTGTCATTAAGTGATGCATGACTGTCCAGCTGGATAATGTGGCAAGACAGCAGTGGGATTTGCCACATCATCTTTTTATGGCTTGACAAACACCTGCTCTTTGCTGGCATCACTGGGGGGCTGGGGTCCAAGCTTGTTGATGAGAACTGACTGCTTTCAGCACAGGGCCATAGCTGGATTCCACGGAGATTTGCAGAAAGCCAGCTCCCTCTCTGAGAGGCCAGTTGCAGTAATCAATTTGGACAACTCTTACCTTACAAGTAGAAGAGGTTTGGTCAGCAACTTAAGGAAAAACAATATACAGGAAATGAGAATTTTCCGTTTGTTTGTGCTTCTTGCTCCACCCACGTATGACAGAAAACCTTTGTAATGTGACTAACGTTTTGCCAGTGGAATATGAGTAGAAGTGGTGTTTGATGCTTGTTGTTGTGGGTCTCAGGACTGGAGGAAACCAGAATATTTCACTGCAAAATATCCTTCTTTTCCATACTTTGAGATGGTTATTCAGCAAAACTACAGGCAGAAATAGCTCTGAAAAACTGCCTTGTTGAAGGGGAGGGGTGGGGGGAGATTTGATTCTATAGAGAAATTCCCTATTAGTGAGATAAACAATGAAGTGAACAGCAGAGGCAAACAGGTTTTCTCTGAGGCCTCCTCACCTGGGTCTAGGAAAGATGAATTCACAGGGAAAGGGCACTAAAAGTCTGGCTTTTTTTTTTTAGACGGAGTCTTGCCCCTGTCCCCCAGGCTGGAGTGCAATGGCATAATCTCGGCTCACTGCAACCTCTGCCTCCCGAGTTCAAGTGATTCTCCTGCCTCAGACTCCTGGGTAGCTGGGATTACAGGCGCCTGCCACCACACTCAGCTAATTTTTGTATTTTTAGTAGAGACAGGGTTTCACCATGTTGGCCAAGCTGGTCTCGAACTCCTGACCTCGTGATCTGCCTGCCTCAGCCTCCCAAAGTGCTAGGATTACAGAGCCACCTCGCCTGGCCAGGTTTGGCATTTTAAAGGTCTGACAGAGAAACCTTTCCCACAGGCTACTGTCTATTCTCTTTGAAGGCTGCTACCTGTGAGCCTTCATCTGCATAAGACGGCCTTTACTCACCATGCTTTTCCTTCTCCCACCCATATCCTGTCTTCCAGCGTCCACACCCCTATTTTTTTCTGGAGTGTAGAAACTTCAGTCATCTGCCTCTTCCTTTGAGTTTTGCACTTTGTATATTTGTGGTGTTAATGATGTTTCTTGATTTTTGTCCATGTAGCTCTTGTTATAGATTTTTATCATAATGTTGGCTGTGTTAGGCCTCAGGGGCAGGCCTCTGACCATCTGCTGCCCTTCCTACCTACCTCAGGGCAGGACTCTAATGTCCCCCTGCCTTTCTGATTGTGGGTCTTAAGACCCTCTAATGGAGGGTCCACCCTATACCCTGTGGGGAAGGAATACTGACGTTATGAAGCTTCCGTAAAAACCCAAGAGGATAGGGTTCAGTGAGCTTCCAGAGAGCTGAACACATGGAAATTTCTGGAAGGCAGCACCCTGGGGAGGGCATGGAAGCTCCATACCCTTCTCCCATACGTCACCCTATCAGTCAATTTGTCTGTATTCTTTGCAATATTCTTTATAATAAAAAGTGATAAACATAAGTAAGTGTTTTCCTGAGTTCTGTGAGGCGCTCAGGCAAATTAATCAAACCCAAAGAACCTCAACTGGAAGCCTTTCAGTCAGAAGTTCCGGAGGCCTGGACTTGCAATTGGTGTGGGAGAGAGAGGAGTTTTGGGGACTGAACCTTCAGTTTGTGGGATCTGACACTATCTCCAGCTAGGTGGTGTCAGGACTGAATTAGAGGATGCCCAGCTGGCGTCCGCTGCTTGGTGTGTGGAGAAAAAAACCACCACACATTTGGTCATGGAAGTCTTTGGACTGAAGATTGCTGTAACCACGTAAAACATGGTTAGAGAGATTTCCCTACACAGCATTGCTCCCTCGTCCATACGCGTGTCAATAAATTTGTATGCCTTTTTCCTATTAACCTGCCTTTTCTTGAGAGGTAGGAATTTATTAGGGTTGGAAAAAGAAATTAAGTTTTTTATCCCTTTCAGGACGTTGGGCTTCCTCGTTCCCCTTCCCACCAGATTATGGAACCAGGTTATGGTGGTGACTCAGCTTTGATCAAATAGATGACAAAGCCCTAGAGAGAAGACAAGATTAAAGGAACCAGGGCCCATGAATACCTGTGCAGAGGAGGATGTCCTGCTGTAAACCAAAAAGAAGATTCTAAACCCCTCAACCAACTGATTGGACCCCTCCTGTCAGCCAAGGGTATTCCAGAGTAAACCTGCGCACTAGTCCAGGCCATGATGGGAATGGATGGTCAGACACGCCGCATTATACCTTCCTCTTGCTGGAATCCAGGCACAGCTGAGCAGCATTAGCATTAAAACAGAGACACGGCCGGGCAAGGTGTCTCAAGCCTGTAATCTCAGCAGCTTGGGAGGCTGAGGAGGGTGTATCGCTTAAGTCCAGGTGTTCAAGACCAGCCTGGGCAACATGATGAAACCCCGTCTCTACAAAAAATACAAAAATTAGCCAGTTGTGGTGGCATATGCCTGCAGTCCCAGCTACTCAGGAGGCTGAGGTAGGAGAATCATTTAAACCTCGAAGGCGGAGGTTGCAGTGAGTTGAGATTGTGTCACTGAACTCCAGCCTGGGTGGCAGAGTGAGACAAAAACAAACAAAAACAAAAACCCAGACAGTTTATGAGTGACAAAACAGATTCTTTGTAGCAATAAAAAACAAACATGACAGATAGCAGGCCCGGAAAGAAGTCGAAGTCTTTTATCCCAAAATATATTTATTTGACATATTTTGAAATGGCCCTGCAAAGTTGTATTTTGTGGGGAAAACCTACATTCTATATAAATGTCTTCTTTTTCTAGGTCTTTTTCCTGACTGAGGAGAGAATTAACTGAGTCTGTGGCACCTTTTAAAGTCTGATAAGAAGCCATTTACAATCTATTCTCTCTGAAGCCTCCGGGAGGCTTCATCTACATAATAAGAACTTTGGTCTCTACAACTCCTTGTCTTAATCCAGACACTCCCTTCTATTGACTGTAGGTCTTTAGCTAAACTCAACCAATTGCCAGTCAGAAAGTCTTTGAATCCACCTAGGACCTGAAAGTACCTGCATTATCACCCTTAATGCCACCTGCCCACCCTGTTTCAAGTTGTTCGGCCTTTCTGGATCAAACGGATGTACATCTTACATGTATTGACTGATGTCTTATGGCTTCCTAAAATGTATAAAACCAAGCTGTGGACTGGGCACTGTGGCTCACGCCTGTAATCCCAGCACTTTGGGAGGCCGAGGTGGGCAGATCACTAGTTTAGGAGTTCAAGACCGGTCTGACCAACATGGGGAAACCCTGTCTCTACTTAAAATACAAAACTTAGCCAGACATGGTGGTTGGCACCTGTAATCCCAGCTACTCAGGAGGCTGAGGCAGGAGAATTGCTTGAACTTGGGAGGTGGAGGTTGCAGTGAGCAGAGACCGCACCATTGCACTCCAGGCTGAGTAACAGAGCGAGACTCTATCTCAAAAACAAAAACAACAACAACAAAAAAAACCCAAACACTAAGCTATAGCCCAGCTACCTTGGGCACATGCTTTCAGTATCTCATGGGGTTGTGTCATGGGCCAGGGTCACTCATATTTGGCTCATAATTCAGCTGGGACTATTACCTGACTGGGAAATAACCTTCATTGTTCTTCAACCTATTGTATCTTTGGATTTCTGGTACTGCAACTTAGCCTTCACGCCAACTATAAATGATTTGTGGTTGGGGAGGAAAAACCTTTTTCCCTCTATCCTCCCAAATGCTGTGCCAGAGGTCATGTTAAATTTGACTGAAAAAAGACAGATTAACAAGAGAAAAACAAACAGAAGTTTATTAACATAAATAAACCAAAAATAAAATTCTAAGGTCCCCTACCCCCAACCATCTGAATGGACTTTCTCCCAGGCCAGGCACTCTAAAATGTAACCGGGGGAGACTGGCTTAGGCCATGATGGGAAGTGGGCTGGGACATGCCTCATTATGCCCCTCTGGCACTACTATCAACACCAACACAGACCTTAAGTCTGATAAGAAACATTTACCATCTATTCTCTCTGAAGCCACTACCCGAAGGCTTCCTCCGCATGATAAAATTTTGGTCTCCACAACCTCTTCTCCAACCCAGACATTCCTTTCTATTGATAACCCTTTCGGCCAATTAGAAACATTTTAAATCTACCTGTCACCTGGAAGCCTCCCTCCCCGCTTTTGAGTTGTCCCACCTTTCTGGACTGAATCAATGTTATTTATTACATGTTTTTGATTGAAGTCTCATGTCTCCCCACAATGTATAAAACCAAGCTGCGTCCCAACCACCTGGGCACACGATCTCAGGATTTCCTGAGGGTTGTGTCACGAGCCATGGTCACTCATATTTGGCTCAGAACAAATCTCTTCAAATATTTTGCAGAGTTTGACTCTTTTCATCGACACAAGTGCAGCAAGCTTACATATGAAAATACTTAATGTTCAGGGAGTTAGAACTTGGGCTTATATAGTATCTTAATAGGAGAAGGACACATTTTTAGGGAAGTGATAAGACAAAGGAAAAGGACTGAGTTTTTAGGAGAGCAAATTGTGTGAAGGTAAATATACAGGAAAACTAATGAAAGGTAGGGGATACTTGGCTGGGTGCAGTGGCTCACACCTGTAATCCCAGAACTTTGTCAGGCCAAGGCAAGTGGATCACCTGAGGTTAGGAGTTCAAGACCAGCCTGGCCAACATGTTGAAAACCCATCTCTACTAAAAATGCAAAATTGGCAGGGTGCAGTGGCTCACGCCTGTAATCCCAGCACTTTGGAAAGCCGAGGCGGCAGATCACGAGGTCAGGAGATGAAGACGATCCTGGCTAACATGGTGAAACCCTGTCTCTAGTAAAAATACAAAAATATTAGCTGAGTGTAGTAGCATGCGCCTGAGAATCACTTGAACCTGGAAGGCAGAGGTTGCAGTGAGCCAAGATCGCATCACTGAACCTCAGCCTGGGTGACACAGGGATACTCCATCTCAAAAAAAAAAAAAAAAATTAGCCAGGTGTGGTGACAGGCACCTGTAATCCCAGCTACTCAGGAGGCTGAGGCAAGAGAATCACTTGAACCCAGGAAGTGGAGGTTGCAGTGAGCCAAGATCGTGCCACTGCACTAGCCTGGGCAAAAAAAGCAAAACTCCGTCTCAAAAAACAAAAAGGAAAGAAAGAAAGATAGGGGATACTTTGCAAGGTTTGTTTTATAGACTCTTCTGGTGTTATCTCTGTGAAGGTAAGAATCTGGAATTATCTGGGTGATTAACTTCTGTCCTTCCTGGTAGAGAGGGAAGAGAGACAAATTTACATATTGCTTTTAAGAACAAAGGGGCAGGAAGAAAGTTTATATCCTTATATCTGCTTCTTTTCAATTTTGAGTTTTCAGCTCAAAATAGTCCTTATGCTAAAGTGTCATATTTTGTGGTGGCATATTCTGCTACCCCTCATTAACCACAGTTAAACTAATGAGAAATCAGATAATGCAGGCTGGAAACTGGTGATATTTGTGTATATCATGGCAAAATAGTTGCTAAAACTTTTACTATACTTGGAGGACACACTAAGTGTTTTAAGGAAAAGGATTGGAAATAGCAATATGAGTGAGTTTGGGGTACTCTCTGAAAATCTTGGCAAAAAATTCAGTAAAGAGTCAAGCTCAAGCAGTAATTAGCCAGTTTGCAGAGATGAAAGAAAATGGAAAGAGCTGAGAGGTTTGGAGTCTCATAAATTTAGAAAAGCCAATTCCTTTTGGACTCAAGTTTTTCTCAAATACCTACTGAGATCGTTTTTGCAAAACAAAGGGAGCCAGGCCAGTGGCAAAGACCAGATTAAGAGGGTAGCTTTCCTACCTAAGCCTGTTGTTTCAGATGGTCTCCAGGTAACATTCATACAAATGAAGAAATGAGGCCAGGGTTGAGCTCAGATGTCAAGAAATAAAGCAGGTTGAATAAATATGGCTGGAAAAGAATGTTGGGTATGGATAGTGGCACATGAAACAGACTATAAAAAGTACAACAGGGCCAGTCACGGTGGCTCATGCCTGTAATCCCAGCACTTTGGGAGGCGCAGGGGGTGGATCATTTGCGGCCAGGACTTCAAGACTAGTCTGGCCAACATGGCAAAACTTCCTCGTGTTTACTAAAAATACAAAAAAATTTGCTGGGCAGGGTGGCACAAACCTGTAATCCCAGCTACTTGGGAGGCTGAGGCAGGAGAATTGCTTGAACCTGGGAAGCAGAGGTTGTGGTAAGCTGAGATCACACCACTGCACTCCAGCATGGGTGACAGAGTGAGACTCTGTTTCAAATAAACAAACAAACAAAAAAAACAAAAAATGAAAGAACAAGAACAACAACAACAACAAAAAAAACCAGAAGCCTAGTAAGATTTTAAGGGAATTGTATTGCAGAAGAAATAACAAGTTTTATCTTGTAAAAGCTTGTTACTGCTCAATTCCAAACCGGTTCCAAAGTACTACCGCCCAACCCACTTTACATTTGGCTTGGTAGTAACCGTTGAGAAAGTACCTTTTATCATGCAAATCTGGGTCTCCAGAGGACATATGAAATTTTTTTTTTTTTTTTTTTGAGACGGAGTTTCGCTCTTGTTACCCAGGCTGGAGTGCAATGGCGCGATCTCGGCTCGCCGCAACCTCCGCCTCCTGGGTTCAGGCAATTCTCCAGCCTCAGCCTCCTGTGTAGCTGAGATTACAGGCACGCGCCACCATGCCCAGCTAATTTTTTGCATTTTTAGTAGAGACGGGGTTTCACATGTTGACCAGGATGGTCTCGATCTCTTGACCTTGTGATCCACCTGCCTGGGCCTCCCAAAGTGCTGGGATTACAGGCATGAGCTACCACACCCGGCCAGGACATAAGAATTTTTTCCATATAGCAAATTGGGCTACCAGACTACTTCACTGCCACAGTAAATTCTTTGATTTTCTGTCCAGCAGGATTTAATAATTCCTGTGTACTAGAGACCTCTCTATTTCCTACCTTTCTCTTTTTGAATTATTAAACAAAATGATGGGAAGTCATTGTTCTGGACTGACTTCTTCCAGGAGGCTCCAACAAACCAAAATAAAATGAAACCATTCATGCTAAATGTTAGGTAATCAAACAGAAACTTTTACAAAGCACATAAATCCCAAAATGGACCAGGTTTTAAAAATTTTTTTTATTCTTTGGTCTTCTTAAAACAAGAGATTCCAGCATAATAAAGAGCCCCCCTCTGCTCTATCCCTTACAAAAAGTAGTCTGAAACAACCATTTTTTCCCTATTCTTCTTCGTCCTTGTTCCCAGTTTACAAAACCCACTGTTCTATTTCCCAGTGGGATTTGAGACCAAATACATTTATTTATAATGGTGACAGTGATGGCAATGCTTAAAGTTTTGACCAACCTCTCAAAATTGCCCAGAGCTACCTCCTTACATATTTTAAATCTGGCCTAAAGTTTCTCTATACATAGTGAACTATAATCCAACTTAATGCATGAACAGACGGTAATCTACTCTTATACCAGCCTCTGAGTTTTGGCAAGTCACAGGTGGTCAGCTGTTTAAACCGTGTTCAGATAAAGCAAATGCCAAGCTGTAACCAATCTGGCTCTTTCTGTACTTTGCCTTCTTTTTCCTGTCCTTAAGTATTATCTGACCATGTGGCATCCCCAGGGTTGTGCTGAACCTACTCCAAATTGTTCTTTGCTCAGTTAAACTCTGTTAAATTTAATTTGCCTTAAGTTTTCCTTTTAACAAAAGTGGGAGTTTTATCATGGTTATCCCAAAGTACTGGGATTACTGCTCCCGGCCTCCATCCACCCTTTCAATGGGAATCTTTCCTCGCCCACCACCACGCCTGGTTAATTTTTGTACTTTTAGTAGGGATGGGGTTTCACCATATTGGCCAGGCTGGCCTTGAACTCCTGACCTTGTGATCCATCTGCCTGGGCCTCCCAAAGTGTTGGGATTACAGGCGTGAGCCAGTGCGCCCGGCCTCCATCCACCCTTTCTCACTTTTTAGAGTGAGAACTAAGCTGTTGTTACAAAGAATCCAATGTCATATATTGGTTTAAAGAACAACTAAGTTTATAGTGTTCTCATATAATGGCCTCCAGGTGAGCAGTTCTGTTTGCAGACTCACTCAGGGACTTGGTTTCCTTCAGTTTTGCGGCTCCGTTATGCTTTAGGCCATTGTCACTCTCTGCAGAGTCAAAGTTGAATCAACTTTCAGACTAAGTTCCAGCAATGGGAAGGGGAAGCAGAGCCTGGAGGAGACCCTGACCAAAAATGGCTCACACTACTGTGGGCAGAACAGTTACACGGGCATTATTAACTGTAAGGAAGGCTGTTGAATAGGCCAGCCATGAACTAGTCATGCCTGTTTACTATGCTTTTATTTCGGGGATGTGGTTGAATAGGCCAGCCATGAACTAGTCATGCCTGTTTACTATGCTTTTATTTCCTTCATCTGCCACTCATACAAGGAAACTGTGTTTATTATATTCGTCTTTTGCTGATGAAAACGGGAGCGTGATGGCCAGCTTTCACTTTATCAAAAAATATTAGAAGAGCATACAGCTCTGAACAAAATGTTAGTTTTGTTTGTTTGTTTGTTTTTGGGTTTTCTTTGCCAATGTCCCTTTCCCGGGATTTCTGTGAGGGACTTCTCATTGGCATTCTTTATTAAGTTCTAGCCTCCTATAATCAACGATAGCCTCCTAATTTCCAAGTCCACTACCTCAGCAATCATATTCTGTGCTGCTTCATGGTGTTCGACACTCCTGACCACCCTTTTCTTTCAACAAATGCACTCCCCTCTGGTGTTACTTTGCCCTGGTAACTCTATCACAGTCTCTTTGCTAGGCTTTCCATCCACCCTTTCTTCTTTTTTTTTTTTGACAGAGTCTCGCTCTGTCGCCCAGGCTGGAGTGCAGTGGCAGAATCTTGGCTCACTGCAAACTCCTCCTCCCAGGTTCAAGTGATTCTCCTGCTTCAGCCTCCTGAGTAGTTGGGACTACAGGCGTCCACCACCATGCCTGGCTAATTTTGGTACTTTTAGTAGAGATGGAGTTTCACCACATTGGCCAGGCTGACCTTGAACTCCTGACCTTGTGATCCACCTGCCTCAGCCTCCCAAAGTGCTCGGATTACAGGCATGAGCCTCTGCAGCCAGCCTCCATCCATCCTTTCAATGGAAATCTTTCTGGGTCAGTTCTTGACTCTCTTTGATGCTTATTCCACACTCTCCCTGCTGGGTCACGTTCATTTCCCCTTCCTCAGATATCAATTTTATGAAGATGATGCCTGAATCGATTTCTCTGCCTTGGACTTCTCTCTCTTGCATTTCAAACTGCCTGGTGTATATTGCCATATAAGTGTTTTCCCAGGAGATCAAATATACATATTTTCATATCTGATAAGTATATACGTTATAGGCATCTATTAAATATTGGGCACTGTGCTAGGCCTTAGGAATACAATGAAGAATAAAATGGATAAGTGTTTGTTTGTTAGAGCTTATATTCTATGATGTAGAGAATAACTAGATGGATAGGTTTGCAGGGGGTGTTGGAGTGTTCGGGGTGAGGGTATAGCCTTCACACAGGCCCTGGAGCACAAAGTTCAAGGAACTAAAGATCAGGGTGACTCTAGCAGAAGGGAAAGGAGCATACTGTTTACGAAGCAGCCGGGCACGGTGGCTCACGCCTGTAATCCAGCTCTTTGGGAGGCTGAGGCAGGCAGATCACATGGTCAGGAGTTCAAGGCCAGCCTGAACAACATGGTGAAACCCCATCTCTACTAAAAATACAAAAATTAGCCTGGCGTGGTGCGTGCCTGTAATCCCAGCTACTCAGGTGGCTGAGGCAAGAGAATCGCTTGAACCCGGGAGGCAGAGGTTGCGGTGAGCTGAGATGGTGCAACTGCACTCCAGCCTGGGAGACAGAATGAGAGTCTGTCTTAAAAAAAAAAAAAAAAAAAAAGGCAGGTGCAGGCGCAGGCACAGGATAGACTGTGCAGGACTTGTAAACCATGTTAAGATTTGCATTGGAAAGATCACACTAGCTCTGGTGAACAGGCTATGAGGGATATTTTGTAGGTACAGTAGACAGGATTTGGTGAGAAATTTAATAGGGAGAGGAGAAAGGGAGGTATAGTGGTTAATTGCTAGGTTTTTGGACTTGAATAATTGCCTGGATGGTGGTACCATTCGCTGAGACAGGGAGTGTTGGAAGAGGACCAGATTTGAGGGAAGATAGGTGTTAAACAGGCACTTGGATATATTGACTTATACCTTTAGTAGAGATGTAAATTTCTGGGCCAGAGATGTAAATTAATAATTTTTTTTTTTTTTTTTTGAGACAGAGTTTTGCTCTTGCCCAAGCTGGAGAGCAGTGGTGCGATCTCAGCTCACTGCAACCTCTGCCTCCTGGGTTTAAGCAATTCTCCTGCCTCAGCATCCCAAGAAGCTGGGATTACAAGTGCCCCCCCACCACGCACACCTAATTTTTTGTATTTTTAATAGAGACGAGGTTTCACCATGTTGGCCAGGCTGGCCAGGCTGGTCTCAAACTCCTGAACTCAGGTGATCCACCTGCCTTAGCCTCCCAAAGTGCTGGGATTACAGGCGTGAGCCACCGTGCCCGGCCATTAATTTATAATTTTATATGGTAATTAAACCGAGGATATGAATGAGATTTCCTAGGAAAAGAGAAGGAGAGAGGCCAAGAGAGGAACTCTAGAAATTTAATGGTTTAGTAGAAAGTATGACTGAGAAGGAGCAGCCAGAGAAGAAGGAGAAAAACCCGGAGCAGGGAACAGTGGGAATGCCCCACAGTGTTGAATGCACTGAAGATATCAAGCAAGGAGTCCAAAATACTGAAAGGAAGTAGTGAAGTAAGAGTTATTTATATGAAATGATGGGCAAAAACCAGATAAGAAACACCTGAAAAATGAATGAGAGAGGATAAAAGGGAAATGGTGGGAATACACAGTTCTGTGAAGGAAGAAGAGGTAGGCCAGGAGCTAGGAGGGAGATGTGAGGTCCATAGGGCTTTGCTTATTCATTTTTTCTTTGAATATGTTTAAATGTGAATGGGAAGGAACCAGTCAGGAGGGAAAGGTTGAATTCACGTTTGCAGCAAGTTTTCTGAGAGGGCAGTGATTTGAATCCCTCACTCTCCACCCTCCCACTTCAGAGATGAGGTTTTGCCATGTTGGCCAGGCTGGTCTTGAACTCCTGACCTCAAGTGATCTGCCTGCCTCGGCCTTCCAAAGTGCTGGGATTACAGGCAAGAGCCACCACACTCAGCTCCATTAGACTCTTAAATCCTCAAGATCAGAGGCCATGTTTTATTTCAGATCCTCTGTAGTGCTTTGCCCATGGAAGATATTCAATACATTTTGTGGAGTTTGTCTCTGTCTTTTCTTGGAATTAGTCATCTGTAGAGACTTTTCTATATGTTCTTCTTTTTCTCTTGAATTTCTATCAGATGTCACATGATTGTGTTCTTTTTTTTTTTTTTTTTAGCCATCTGGGGCCCAACCACCACAAACAACAACAACAAATACAGTATGTAGATGGAAAATACATTCGAGTTAGTAAAACTGTGAACGAGGTTGGCATTTTGCTTGCATTCATGTGAACTCTTTCCAGTCAGGGGATCAAAGGTATTCAATTAATTAATTAATTAATTATATAGAGATGGGGGCCTCACCATGTTACCCAGGCTGGTCTCAAACTCTTAGGGTCAAGCGATCCTCTTGCCTTGACTTCCCAAAGTGCTGGAATTACCGGTGTGAGCCACTGCTCCTGGTTGGGTTTTATATTTTTAAAATGTTAAAGGCAGTATTTTTGACTGTCTTCAAGGTAAGAGTGGTACATATCATTGGAATATGAACCTTTGGAATATGTACCACAACGTAATCCCAGTGATTGTTTCCTTTTATCGTTCTGGTAGGGCGGGAAAGAGGACAGAAGGGTCTTGCGATCTCATGAAGTCAGCCTAAGCATCTGGTTCCCTGAGATTTTGCTCAACATGCTTTGTTGAAGCTGCTTAAACCTGTCTATAGCAGCAGTAAGGGGTAAAAAACGGATAGGATGGAATTAAAATTTGTTTTTTTCATTTTCAGTCTGGCTAATCACAAAACAATTGAATTACGATCTCAATACAGTGGTTAAAAGCGATTGATTTAATTTGGCAACAGCTAGTGGATTGTGCTGCTAATTAAGCAAGTGTATCGTACGCCTGGGAAGGTATCTTCCGGAAGCAGGTATTTCTCACTGCGTACCTAATATCCCTGACAGTTATAGCCACAGTCCCTTTCCCCCCCTTGTGGTTTCGTTTGCAGCTCCTTTAAATGCCAAACATTTGTGCTAAAAATAGCTGTTCCATTTTCTTGTGACTCCACCCAGGTCAGCCTGCCTGCCTCCCTTGCTTCCCAGGTGGGCATATCCGCATGAAGGTTTTGTTAGCTAGTCTTTGTGTTATTTTTTCTCCCCTCCAACTACAGATGACCCACATTGCACTTCCGTGAGAGGGCTGCAGTGTAGTCGCTACGCAGAGTTCCTAAATAGCCTTTCGTAGAATGGATGCCAACAGCTGCATTCAGCTGCAGTGGTAGGGACTCTAAGGGACCACGCACCAGCGTAAACATTTCAAGTGGAAAAATGTCACTGCTGAGGGAAGTAGTCTCTTTTAATCTTTTAAAAACATTTCAAGACCTCACTAGACAGATCAGTGTGCAGCATCAAGTGACAGGGAAGCGGAAACAATGAGAAGTCACCAAAGAAACTGGAAGAAGCTTGGAGGGAATGTCTGATCCTGACTCTAAGATGCACATTTTTATATCATATTTCGATATTTCAGATCTTGAGTTATATCTTACAATGGCTAGGTGCAATTAATAATTTCCCCTGCTTATCCTTCCAGCACCCCACAAAATAAAGCCATTATTTAAATGAAGTTGTGAAGCTTGCAATGAGTGATGTCTGGATCTGAGGAAACAACACATTCATCAAGGTAAACCCACTAAGGTCTAGAGTTTACCCCTGAGCCATGTGAGCTAAGAATCCTAATTTGTGAGCACACAGAAGGACTTTTTGTTTTTACGCCTTTATTGAGATATAGTTGATATACAAAAACTGCACATATTTAATGTATACAACTTGTAGAGCTGGGCATGTGAGTGCAGCTGTGATGCCATCACCACAGTCAAGGAAATAAATATCCATCTCTTCCAAAAGTTTCCTTGTGTCCTTTTGCTTTGTGTGTGTGTGTGTTTGTGTGTGTGTGTGTGTGTGCGTGCACGTGCTAAGAACCCTTAGTATGAGATCTGCTCTGTTGGAATATTTTTAAGTATACAATACCATATTGTGCACTATTGGCTCCATGTTGTACTGCAGATCTTTAGGACTTACTCATCCTGTATAACAATAGCTTTATACCCACTGAACAACTCCGTTTCTCCCTTTCCCTATCTCCTGGCCACCACTACTTTATTTTCTGCTTCTATCTATTGGACTATTTCAGGTACCCCAAATAAGCGGAATCATGCAGTTTTCAGAAGTACATTTTCTTTCTTTTTTTTTTTTTTTGAGACAGAGTTTCACTTTTGTTGCCCAGGCTGGAGTGCAGTGACACAATCTCGGCTCACCACAACCTCGGCTCACCACAACCTCCACCTCCCGGGTTCAAGCATTTCTCTGCCTCAGCCTCCTGAGTAGCTGGGATTACTGGCATGGGCCACCACACCCGGCTAATTTTTGTATTTTTAGTAGAGACGGGGGTTTCACCATTTTTGTCAGGCTGTTTCTTGAACTCCTGACCTCATGACCTCCTCAAACTCCCAAAGTGCTGGGATTACAGGCGTGAACCACTGTGCCTGGCCCCGAAGTACATGTTCTAAGGAAAAGTCTAATACTTGGAAACCATATTTTAATCAGAAGACAGCTTGGAAGGTCTCCAGTAGGTTGGGGAGTCCATTTCCACAATCGAGTTGGCCTTGTCAACAACTCCATAATATTCATTGGTCTTTGTGATTTTCCTTTTTGTAGTCTTCCCTTGCAGGTACCTCCACTATCTGATAAATCAATTTTTTTCTTCTATTTATTTTTTTCATAGAAATCCAGGCAGGTAGTATTAAAACATTTTTTTAAAAGGAAAGTTTTAAAATCTCTGGGCAGATTTATTCTACCCTTAGGTGTTAATCCTCTTGAAGCACTCTCTCTTAAAAAGGAATTTGAAAGCTATAACACACACACATGTGCGTGCACGCACACACACACATTTTTTTATTCTAGCTACACTTAGAATTACAGGCTTGACAGACACTCTGTTTCTTTCTTTCTTTCTTTCTTTTTTTTTGAGATGGAGTTTTGGTCTTGTTGCCTAGGCTGGAGTGCAATGGTGCGATCTCAGCTCACTGCAACCTCCACCT
The DNA here is from genome assembly GCF_030222135.1 of Aotus nancymaae. NCBI lineage: Eukaryota > Metazoa > Chordata > Mammalia > Primates > Aotidae > Aotus > Aotus nancymaae. The sequence goes on along the minus strand of NW_026988447.1, from coordinate 7,926,695 downwards.
CCTGGGTTCGAGCTATTCTCCTGCCTCAGCCTTCCGAGTAGCTGAAGTTACAGGCACCCACCATCATGCCTGGCTAATTTTTGTATTTTTAGTAGAGATGGGGTTTCACTACATTGGCCTGGCTGTTCTCGAAGTCCTGACCTCAGGTGATCCACCTGCCTCAGCCTCCCAAAGTGCTGGGATTACAGACACTGTGTTTCTTTACGGATCCATTATGTTACATCATTGATTCTCAACCTTAGATGTACATTCAAATGACCTGACTCTCCCTTCACTTTTTTTTTAGGGGAAGAATTATGCTTGTACGTTATATCACAGGAACTATACATATATAAACTTCTTTTCAAAGATAGAGATGGGGTCTCACTGTGTTACCCAGTCTGTTCTTGAACTCCTGGCCTCAAGTAATCCTCCTGCCTCAGCCTCCGAAAGTTCTGGGAGTGCAGGCATAAGCCACTGTGCCCAGGCTGTATATAATCATTTATGCCTAGTTTCTTTCACCCAATATAATGTTTGTAAGATTCATCAATGTCATTGCATGTGGTTGTATATTGTCAAATCCGAGTGCTGTATAGGGATCCGTTGTGTAACTATATCACATTTTACTTATCCTTTCTTAATAGGATAATGAAAATTTGGGGGATTTCCAGTTTTAGGTTATTTTGAATGCTGTTATGAACATTCTAGTACATGTCTTTTGGAAAACACATATGTATACATTTTTATTATATACATAAGAGTCACATTGATGGGTTGTAAGATATGCCTATATTATTAGGCCTGGTGCGGTGGCTCATGCCTGTAATCCCAGCACTTGGGGATTTATAATTGCATTATAACATTTGTAATATGTTATTAATAGTACATTCCCATCATCATAAATATTGGATACCACTGGACCAGTCCATGCGACACCTCATTTTATGTATTAGGGAATTATATTGCTTAATAGAGAATCTGAACTATGTTCACTGTTAAACAACTGGTTACTACTATGACTGGGACCGCTTCATTTTCTAATGCCATTGCTCTTCCAGTGCAAGGCAAATTCTGGTGTTGCATATTCTAATTATTTGTGCATGTCTGTCTCCCTCACTGAATTGTAAGTTCATGAACAACTCGGACTATGTTTATCTTTTCATTCTTCATAGCACCTGTAAAATTCCTTGCTCATAGCAGACTGCCAATAAATATGTTGAAAAAAAGATATAACCATTTAGATCACTTATCTGACACCTATATAATATGCTTCACTGAGCTGTTTCTGTTTTGTACCTTAAGCACTGACATTTCATTATTTCAGAATCTTTTTCTTTATACATTAAAAGGCTGAATCAATTTTAGAGCCTTGAAGCCAAGGAGGTTTGAAGATCCTTGAAAGTACAGTACCTTTTCTGGTATGTTAAAATATCAATAACAACAGGGATTTTCTTCATCTGTGGTTGGACATATTATTCACCAGTGTCAGAAAATAGAGTCTCCTCAGTCAGGAAGAGTTTCTGGTTATTTCAAGGACTATAGATTACTATGTACTTACAGGCCTCACTTTACCTACAGTATTTGACTCAAATTCAAATGAAAAAATTTACTCTTCAGTAAATTTATTTCTGATGATTTTTTACAAAAAAGGGAAAAAACAATAAATTCAAAGACCCAGAACTCTGCCATAAATTAATAAGGTAGTTCTGGTTCTAGTAATTTTTGGTTTGGGCTCATCCCAAAGAAAGTGAAAATATAATTATCAATAAAATCTCAGAAATTTGTGGTTGGAACATAGGAGAAGCTACCTACAATTATTAAAATTCAAGAAAGAACCCATTTTATTAGTATAGCAGTCTGCTCCAGAATCGTCCTCTATCATTCATCAAGAAACATTGCTATTGGCTTGAAGATCTACTGAGGCCGTAGGTTTTGTTTCATATGAAAGGCGCTTCCTTTACAGTGTGCTGAGGCAGTGTCTGCTGGCTTAAAATGTAATGTCTTGTGCTCTTGCATTCTTGTTTTGTTCTTGCAAGTCTTTGCAAAATGCTAAACTCACAAATGATTGTGGTGTTCAACGGCATGTTTTCTAGCGGTATATTGAGAGAGTTTAATGTAATCAGGTCTTTCTGCACCTCTTCTCAGGCCTGCTCCCCTGTTCCACCGGAGAAGCAGGCAGGGGAAATTAGCAAACAGTGTATACTGAGGAGGAACTTTTAAAATGTGGAGTGATAACATGCTTTGGCTGTGTCCGCACCCACATTTCACCCTGAATTGTAATAATCCCCACCTGTCAAGGGCAGGGCCAGGTGGAGATCATTGAATCACGTGGCAGTTTCCCCCATAGTGTTCTTGTGGTAGTGAATAAGTCTCGCGAGGGTTGAGGGTTTTATAAACGAGAGTTTCCCTGTGCAAGCTCTCTTGCCTGCGGCCATGTAAGACATACCTTGAACTGTAATGATCCCCACCTGTGGAGGGCAGGGCCAGGTGGAGATACTTGAATTTTGGCGCGGTTTCCCACATACTGTTCTTGTGGCAACAAATAAGTCTCGCGAGAGCTGAGGGTTTATAAACGGGAGTTCCCCTGCAGAAATTCTCTTGCTTGCCTCAGTGTAAGACGTAACTTGGCTCCTCCTGTGCGCTCCGCCATGATCCTGAGGCCTTCCCCTGCAGTGAGGAACTGTGAGTCAATTAAACCTCTTTCCTTTACAAATTACCTAGTCATGGATATGTTTTTATTAGCATGAGAACAGACTAACACAAGTGACAACATAAAACCAGTGACCTCGAAACCATTGCTGGAAAGGGACTTAACAATATTTACAAGGCTCTCTTTCTACTCCAGGTTTCTGTGGGAAGTGTTTTTTCATTTTTATATTCCTAGCACTTCTCAAAGTGTTAAGTGACGAATAGATGCTTATTCTGTAATTGCTGAATGAATCATGAATGTGACATTTGAGGTTTATTATACAGTAATAGCCCCTTGTCTATTACTTCTTTTCAAGTAAACTTTTTTGTTTTGTAATTTTTACAATCTCCTTAGGGATAAAATCAGAAAATAAATTTATATTTGTTTCACATAGTTAGTTGGAATTTACTCAGTGGAAGCAATTTACCCAGTGAATGAAATTTAGAACAAGTCTCATGACTTCTCTGCTTACATGGAAGTGATAAAAGGTTCTGTGGTCAGCAATTAAAATGCCCAGTGCCACAAATAGTCAAAACTCCAATTCTGATTTACATGTAACAAGTTCTTCCTGCTAGGGAAAGGGGATGTGGTCAGGAGGGGGGAGAGAGGAAGGTCTAGATTCTGATCTGGTGTTGGTTTCCTCTGGCTTTGGCCCTCATTAAAGCTGATTCTTTTTCTCATGGTTTCTTTCTTGGGACCTTCAGAGGCCCTCCCCAACTGCATCCCTTGGGAATCTCACCAGCAATTTCAGTGACCCAGACTAATGGCTCTTTGTGGCAGCCAGTCACTTCCTGGTAAATACTTTAGCTTTCTTTGCCCAGTGTCTTCTTGGAGGGCATGCCATGCGTTGCTGCCTCTCCTTCACTCGAGCAATTTCTGTATTTTCCAAGTCAGATATTGAATCACCTAGTATTCTAAATGACACCAATCTACTTTTAAATCCCTCTATACCATAGCTGGAAGTGGGCATTCTTAGAGTAACCAGCCAGCCTGGTTTGCCTGGGATTATTCTGTTTTTTATTTTAGTTTATTTTAATTTTTAACGCCCCTCTCAGCTCATACCTGATGCCTGGGATTTTTCTGGTTACAGCACTGAAACTCCTGCTTCCCTGGAACCTTCTCCCTGGGATGCAAAAAGTACTTTTTTTCCCGCAGCAGATGTAGAAGGTTGGGAGAAAGCATAAAACTCCTATGGCAGCCCCGAAATAGGGATGAAAAACAACATTGTTTTCAGTGTCAAGTAGATGTGGTATAAATTATCCATCTTCCATAATCGCTGTCATAAAGGACCACTCAATAGTACCTAGGATGACCGGTGCTTCAACAGGGTCACCATGACACAGCTATGCTAGACAAAACAACACAAAATCATGCACACATAATTAATATATAATAAATAGTTACATACTGGTATATTATTACTTTAAGAAAAATATGAAATTATTTTACGTTTCATATTTATGGTATTTTGGAAATTATGTGTGTATACATGTGTATGCATGTGTGCACATGTGTTTACATGTGTGTATACATGTGTATGCATATGTATTATGTTTCTCCTATGTTGAAAACAGTGACATATTTAAACAATATATTGAACCTTTTTTGGATAAATTATTGCTTACCAACATCTCTTTCTCTCTCAAAAAACAGAACTCTAACTTCCCATCTCCCACCCTGATTTGAGTTAGTAGTAAAACAGATGATGAAAATTAGCTAATCCAGCAGGAGGCCTTGCTCTTTGCCTTGGAATGTGCTACATTGGAACCTCAGGCTCAGTTTTCTGCATTTGGCAAATACCTTTTGATTTATGTTTTCAAATTTCTGCTGAACTCTTTTTTACTCCTTGCTGCCCTATGGATAGTCCCTTCTCTGAAAACCAACTTGGTGATGCCTTATAAATTCTCTGTTCTTGTATGATAGGAACAAATACACTTGCACCTCACCTTGGGGAATAGGACTGATCAGGGTTGTGGATGCTTCTTTTCAGCAGAGAAATGCTTAGGAGCTTGTGCTTCAAGTGATAAAACCAAACCAAACAAAAAACAACACAATAAACAAGTTCCAGGATAGTTTGTCTACTTCAACAGAGCTAATGAAATTTGAATTATTCACTGTGACTGGTAGTTGAAAAACTGCCCAATTCCTTGTCCATTTTAATGTATAAACTTCCTTACAGTTTTAAAATATTTAGAAGAAAGCACAGTGGATTCATTAGTAGAGGCTTTAGCGTTAGTTAACAATTTGTAGACTGCATTCCCTTGGGGATGTCTTGCCTCCCTTCATAAGTGAGGTTGAACATTTTATTAGCTTTCTATTTTGGTATAACAAATTACCACAAATTTAGTGGGTTTTCTTTTTCTTTTTCTTTTTTTTTGACGGAGTTTCATTCTTGTTGCCCAGGCTGGAGTGCAATGGTGTGATCTCGGCTCACTGCAACCTTTGCCTTCCGGGTTCAAGCGATTCTGCTGCCTCAGCCTCCCAAGTAGATGGGATTATAGGCTTGCAGTACCATGCCCAGCTAATTTTGTATTTTTATTAGAGATGGGGTTTCTCCACGTTGGTCAAGCTGGTCTCAAATTCCCGACCTCAAGTGATCCACCTGCCCTGGCCTTTACATTTAACAAGTTCTTCCCGCTAGGGAAAGGGGATGTGGTCAGGAGACGGGGAGAGAGGAAGGTCTAGATTCTGATCTAGTGTTGGTTTCCTCTGGCTTTGGCCCACATTAAAGCTGATTCTTTTTCTAATTCCAAAGTGCTACGATTACAGGTGTGAGCCACCGCTCCCAGCCAAATTTGGTGGTTTTAACAGCACACACACGTGTTATTTCAGTTTCTGTGAATCACAAGTCCAGGCACAAGTTAACTGAGTCCTCTGTAGAGTCTCACCAGGATAATGGAGATGGCTGTTGGGCTATGTTCTCATCTAGAGGTTGGACTGGGAAAGATCTGCTTCCAGGTTTACTCAGGGTGGTCTCAAGATTCAGTTCCTTGAAGTTGTAGGACTGAGGTCACCATTTTCTTGCTGGCTGTCAGCTGGGGTTCCTCTCAACTCATAGAAGGTGCTGCCATTCCTTGCCATGTGGTATACACATGGCAGCCTACTTATTTAAAGGCAGTAGGAGACTCACTTCAATCTGATAAAACAGAATCCTGCATAACATAATATAGTCAATGGAGTTGATTATATTATCCTACTCTACCATCTTTGCCTTATATTTTAATCTAATTAAGAGACTGGCTATTCCATCACATTCACAGTTCTCACATTCATGGGGAGGGAACAATTAAGGTTGAATAGACTAGAAGGCAGGGATCTGGGGAATTCTTCGAAGTCTGTGTATCACAAGGATTTTTTATGTTTAAAAGCCACTCGTATTTTCTTTCTGTAAACTGTCTTTTTTTTTTTTTTTTTGGAGACAGGATTTCCCTTTGTCACCAGGTTGGATAAACTGTCTTTTGATATTCTTTGGCTACTTTTTTCATGTATTCTGAAAAATAGCATCATTGCACAAATGAGTACAGGATGAGTGAAGTAAAAGAGTGAATCCATTGGGCAAGCTTTGCCCCAAACAGAAAGTCAAGGTGGGTGGTAAAAGATTTACTTACCTGAGAACCTGCTTTGGAGGAGCACTGTTATATGAAAACTGAGTTAATCCTCTTTCTGAAACCTGCCTGAGGTTGGTGCTTTGACTTCCAGTTCCTGCTTCTCCTAATCAAGATTTTTTTTTTTTAATTAAATTTTAAGTTCTGGGATACATGTGCAGAACGTGCAGGTTTGTTATATAGGTGTACATGTGCTATGGTGATTTGCTGCACCCATGAACCCATCGTCTACATTAGGTATTTCTCCTAATGCTATCCCTCCTTTTGCCCCCCACCCCCTGACAGGCCCATGTGTGTGATGTTCCCCTCCCTGTGCCCATATGTTCTCAGTGTTAACCAAGATCTTAATGGGATGAGGGTTAAGCAGATCCATTTCTTCCCTTCTTTTTTGTTTTCGAGATGGAGTCTTACTCTGTGGCCCAGGCTGGAGTGCAGTGGTAAAATCTCGGCTCACTGCAACCTCTGCCTCCCAGGTTCCAGTGAGCCCGAGGAGTGATTCTCCTGTCTTAGCCTCCCAGGTAGCTGGATTATATGTGCTCGCCACCACACCCAGCTCATTTTTTTGTGCTTTTAGTAGAGACGGGGTTTCACCAAATTGGCCAGGCTGGTCTTGAACTCCTGATTTCAGGTGATCTGCCTACCTTGGCCTCCCAAAGTGCTGGGATTACAAGCGTGAGCCACCGCACTTGGCCAAACAGATCCATTTCAACACCAAGGAGCTTAACATCGAAATCTTATTGCTCATCTGGAACAAACCTTAGATCTTAATTCTTATAGGACTGAGTTCTGTAACATTGTGATTACTTTAGGCCCCCCTTGATAATCCAAGACAATCTTCCTATTTTTAGGTCAACTAGGTAGCAACCTTTTTTTTTTTTTTTTGAGATGGAGTCTTGCTCTATCGCCAGGCTGGAGTGCAGTGGCGCAATCTTGGCTCACTATAACCTCTGCCTCCTGGATTCAAGCGATTCTTCTGCCTCAGCCTCCCGAGTAGCTGGGACCACAGGCACGTGCCACCATGCCCGACTATTTTTTGTATTTTTAGTAGAGACAGGGTTTCACCGAGTTGGCCAGGATGGTCTCGATCTCTCGACCTTGTGATCCGCCCGCCTCGGCCTCCCAAAGTTTTGGGATTACAGGCGTGAGCCACTGCGCCTGGCCTAAAATGCCATTTAAGACTTTTTTTTTTTTGAGACAGAGTTTTGCCCTGTTGCCAGGAGCCAGGCTGGAGTACAGTGGCACAATCTCGGCTCACTGCAATCTCCGCCTCCTGGGTTCAAGCAATTCTCCTGCTTCAGCCTCCTAGTAGCTGGGACTACAGGCGCATGCCACCATGCCCAGCTAATTTTTGTAATTTTTAATAGAGACAGGTTTCACCATGTTGGCCAGGATGGTCTCTATCTCTTGACCTCGTGATCCACCCACCTCAGCCTCCCAAAGTGCTGGGATTACAGGCGTGAGCCACCACGCCCAGCCCGGTAGCAACCTTAATTCTATCTGCTGCCTTAATTCTCCTTTGCCGTGTAATACAGCATACTCACATGTTCCCTGGATTAAGACGTATATATCTTTTGTGGGAGACATTATTCTGCCTACCACAGGGTGCTATAATTAGCTTAGTCTGGTATACATGGTCACTGCTATGGTTGGTGGGAGTAGGGTTATGACTGCAGCCCCACTAGCGCTCCTATAGTTTAATAAGATGAACAGTTCCCTAAAAGAAGTCAAACTTCTTTGACTTTTTATGTTCTGAGCAGAGGAAATATTTTTCTCTCATAGCTCCATCTACATGCTAATTCTTACTAATTCTTTGATAAACATTTGCATATTCAAGTGGTGACTGGTGATACATATGTTACACCTCATTACATTGCAATTTCAAAAAAATGACATATATTTATTGCACTGTTAATTTTGATAGCAGCTGTCTTTGTTGGTTATGCTTCTCAACTGGTCAACACATCATGGATTGTTTGATAAATGAATTATGTTGACAAGGCCTACTTCTGGATTTTGCTAATGAAGGAGTTTGGACATAATTTCTTTATGCAGTTTTGTGTATCTCATGCTGCTTATCACTACTTTTTAAGAAATTTTAAAATTGTTATTTCAAGTCAGAGTGTTGATGATGCTTCTACTGTTCTTACAGTGTGTATTAGTTTGTTAGGGCTATATGTTAAAGGGTCCCCAAGAAACAGAATGCATATATTATAAGGAATAGGCTCATGTGATTGTAGGAGCTGACAAGCCTCAAGATCTGCAGGGTGACTAGGTGATATGGTTTGGATATTTGTTCCCTCCAAAGCTCATGTTGAAATGTGATCCCTAGTGTTGGAGGTGGGGCTGATGGGAGGTGTCTGGGTCATGGGGGCGGAGTCCCTCATGAATAGCTTGGTGTCCTCCCCACAATACTGAGTGAGTTCCTGCTTCGTTAGTTCACGTGAGAGCTAGTTGTTTGGAAGTGTGTGGCATCCCTCTTGCTATGTGACACTCCGTTCACTTCCACCTTCTGCCATGAGTAAAAGCTCTGGAGGCCTCACCAGAAGCCAAGCAGATGCTAGTGCCATGCTTGTACAGCCTGCAGACATGTGAGCCTAATAAACCTATTTTCTTTATAAAATATTCATTCTCCTGTATTCCTTTACAGCAACACAAAACAGACTAACACAGTGGGCAAGCTGGAGATCCAGGAAGAGCCAATGGTCAGTTCAGGTTTGAAGGCAGGAAATAGCCAATGCCCTAGTTGGAAGGCAGCCAGACAGAAAGAGTTCTCTCTTATTCAAGGGAGAGTCAACCTTTTGTTCTATTCAGGCCTTTAACTGATCTGAGGAGGCTCACTCACATTAAGGAAAGCAATCTGCTTTATTCAGTCTAGGGATATAAATGTTAATCGCATCTAATAACATCCTCACAGAAACACCCAGAATAATGTTTGACCACATTGGGCCACAGGTGGGCACTCTGTGACCCAGTCAAATTGACACGTAAAAGTAACCATCACAGGTTGCTATAACAAAGTACCAAAGACTGTTGTTTAAGTGGATTAAACAATGTAATTGTATTTTCTCACAACTCTGGAGGCTAGAAGTCCAAGATGAAGGTGTTGGTAGAGTTGGTTTATTCTGAGGCCTCTCCCCTTGGCTTGTAGATGGTTGTCTTCTCCCTTTGCCTTCACATCGTCTTTCCTCTGTGTGTGCTTGTGTCCTAATCTCTCTTCTTATAAGGACGCCAGTCATATTGGACTAGGGCTTACCCATATGAACTCATGAGTTACCTTTTTAAACACCCATCCCCATATATAGTCACATTCTGAGGAACTGGGACTTAGGACTTTGCTATGTGAGTGGTGAAGGAGTGAGGAGATGCAATTCATCCCATAACACAGGAGAAGTGCCATATTTGTTTTCGTTTTAGTTTTTTTTTGAGTCGGATTCCCACTTTGTTGTCCAGGCTGGAGTGTGAGGGTGTGATCTCAGCTCACTGCAACCTCCCCTCTTGGGATCAAAGGATTCTCCTTCCTCAGCCTCCTGAGTAGCTGGGATTACAGGCACCCACCACCATGCCCTGCTAATTGTACTTTTAGTAGAGACAGAGTTTTGCCATGTTGGCCAGGCTGGTCTCAAACTCCTGACCTCAAGTGATCCACCCACCTCCAGCTCCCAAAGTGCTGGGATTACAGGCTTGAGCCACTCCACCTGGTGAGAAGTGTTGTATTTGTTAATAAAGGTGTGTAAGATCTGAAAGTAGAAACAGTGAGAATTTAGGATCTAGATTGTACTGGGTAGGCACAGGAAAAGAGCTAGACAGATAGGCAAATGTGTAGCTCGATTGGTCAAGCACAGTATCATAGAATCTATAATAAATGTTAGTCCAGGGACCCAGCTATCATCATCAAGTCCCAAAGAGAATATAGGCACTTCCTAGGGATATAACACAATGTCCTTCAAGAATATAGATGTGTGACTGGAGTGCAGTGTCATGATCTCGGCTCACTGCAACCTCTACCTCCCAAGTTCAAGGGATTCTCCTTCCTCAGCCTCCCGAGTAGCTGGGATTACAGGCGTCTACCACTACACCAGGCTAATTTTTGTATTTTTAGTAGAGATGGGGTTTCGCCATGTTGGCTAGGCTGGTCTTGAACTCCTGACCTCAGGTGATCCACCCACCTTGGCCTCCTAAAGTGTTAGGATTACAGGCATGAGCCACCGTGCCCGGCCTCCAGATCAAGTCTTGACCAAAATTATTGGCATATTTCTTTTCTTTCACCCGCAAAATACTTTGTTAATGAATGAAGTGGGAGAAATTGGTTATCCATGGAAACATCAGAAACAAAACCAAACAAAAACAAAACAAATCAGCCTGTTTTAGGGGCAAATGTTGGCAGTGACCACATAGGTGCACTCTGGGTAGAGAACATCTTGACCCAATGACTTGACTTGTCAGTTCTTTTGGCAGATAATATGCCTTTTGTTGAGATGGATGCATCATATTTGAGAGCCTGATAGTTTAACATTTAGATCTGTTGACTAACTCACATGTAAACCAGTGAGACTTGATAACCTGAGCAGTTTGGCTATAGGAACAAAATATGTTGGCTAGATAATATGAAGTGCTAAACCCCTAACTGAATATATTTCTTGCTGAAAGTCTATAAATTGACACACTGGCTTATACATGAGGATTTTGAGAGTTTTGTTACTGTGAGGTGGTGTCTTTGAACTTGGCCAATCATGAGACTTGGGAAAGTCGAACTTGTAGGTCTTTGTAAGGGTGAACTCTATTTTTGTTAACGTACTGAAGTACTGTCACTCTTTGTGTCAGAAGCCTGGGGATGTTTTTGGCGTTACTCCAGTCTCATCATGCTATTTGTAGTTGAATTTCTACAATAATAATAGGATATCCTAATGTTTGTATAGACTTTTATAACTGGGAACCATCAGCAGGTGAGGAGCTCAGACGCTGGGACCGTGTGTGTGTGTTTGTGTGTTTGCGTGGTTAGGATGCAAGAGGGGAGAATTTGGATGAGAATATTAGGCAGAAGGGAATAAAGAAAGGCAGTATTAGCTAATTTTTATATGCTATTTACTATGTGCCAGGTATTTTCTTAAGCACTTTTACGTTTATTACCTCGTTTAATTTTTATAAAACTCTGTGGGGTAAGTACGATTGACTTCCTTATTTTAAATATAAAACCGAGACACTTAAGAGTTTAAGTAAACTACCCAAGGTAGAATAGGATTTGAACTCAAGATGTCTGGTTCTACAGTTTGTGCTTTTGACTATTAAACAACCATCAGCACAGGACCATGTAAGAATTCCAGTGACTAGGAAAAGATCTCAGAGCTGGCATCTGGAATTACTTATTCCTGAGTGCTAGAGGCAGTGACTTTATACCCCTCCTCCCTTGGGACACCACAGCTAACATCTTTAGCATTTATTGAGTGCCACTCTATACTAGATATTAAGCTAGGCATTTAATACTATCACTTAATAGTTTAGGGTTAGTTCTAGAAGGTGCATAATGAAACCAAATGCCAGATGGTGATGATGATGATAATAAAAAGTTATGATACTCTAAAGTATAGTGACAACATTGATAATAATGAAAATGGCAGCTAATATTTGTTAAGGGCCTTCATTGTGCCAGGCGTTGTGCTAAGCACCTTTTATACACTATGTCATTTATAACTTCTCCAAAGCCTGAGGTGAGGACGATTATTTGGTAGAATTGTTGCATTTGCCAGTTTTTTCATTTAAGCCACAGAGGGGTGAAATTATTTGCTTACAAATGGCTCTGGTTGAGGGCAGAAGAGAACTAATAGGAGGGAGAATGATTTTGAAAATTGTGGAGATTAAATGTGTAAATATTTAGACAAGTGGTTTATATCATAAACAGCTATACAAATGAAAGATTGCTTTTACTATCTGCCCTGATTTTGCTGTATACCAAAAGCACTCAGAGACCAGGCGGCAAGGAACACAGTCTGCCCCATCCCATTGGAGGATGCTGGCAGCAAAAGCCTCCACCATCTGGGTTGGCAGTGCCAGGCTCTTACCTCACCCAGGTGCCTGTGCAGATAAGATGGTGGGAGGGAAGGCAGAACCTCGAAATCCATAATCCCCAAATCCTCAAGGGAGACCAAAATATGCTGTTGCTTTCTGGAAGCAATAACATTTCTTTTCCCGCTCAGAGAAATGAAAATTATCTCAGTTTGAATTAAACTTTTCAGTTCAGTCCTATCCATTGGCCAAGTTAGTTTTTGGCCAGTCTTACTATCTTCCATGGGTCCTGCTTGATGCTGCCTCTTCTGGAAGTGAGAATGGTGACTCATCCCTACCATGCCAATTTCCCAAGGGATAAAAAGGAGACTTCCACAAATATTTCTCTTGAGTAGATGGTGAAGATTCTGTAAGGAGATCATAAAACTAGGGAAACCCCCTTCTGACCATGTCACTTTCCTTTTCAAAACATCTCTGTAATTCTTCAGTGCTTGCAAAATCAATCCCCAAATCTAAGAGCCATCATTCAAGGCCCATTAAAACCAAACTAACCATTCTTGTCTAATCACTTCTGCCTCCTAGAGGTGCATGTGCAAGTGGGAAATGGTGGTGAAATTAACATCCTGGTGGTGAACCTCTGACTAATGGGAAACCAGACAGCCTTTCCAATCCTACTGAGTAAAATGCATTTTATGTGACGACATCTTGTGTGCAGTTCCACAGATCCAGCAATGAGTTACACTTAGCTGTGACCAGATAAAAAATGCATTCCTGTACTCCCTCCTTCCTTGCTTCCCTTCTCTTGTCACTCACTTCTGCTCCCTAATCAAGTAATAACATTGTGTGCAAGGTCTCTTCTGCCTCAAGCTTTGCTTTTTGAAGAAACCAGTAAAAACAGTTAAGAACGTAGATTTTGGATATCCTTATTTTCACGTGTCAAAAATCTTATAGTCATAATATTATTTGTCTAAGAGCATATAAGATTATTGAATAAGAGAAGAGCTCAGACTCCACACTGTGTGGTTTTGAATCCTGGCGTCACCACTTAAAGACTGAGTGACTGGGTTGGGCGCGGTAGCTCATGCTTGTAATCCCAGCACTTTGGGAGGCGAAGGTGGGTGAGTCATGAGGTCAAGAGATCAAGACATGCCTGACCAACATGGTGAAACCGTGTGTCTACTAAAAATATAAAAATTAGTTGAGGCTGGGCGCAGTGGCTCACACCTGTAATCCCAGCACTTTGGGAGGCCAGGGTGGGCAGATCATGAGGTCAAGAGATTGAGACCATTCTGGCTAACGTGGTGAAACCCCATCTTTACTAAAAAATACAAAAATTAGCTGGGTGTAGTGGTGCGTGCCTGTAGTCCCAGCTACTCAGGAGGCTGAGGCAGGAGAATTGCTTCAACCTGGGAGGTGGAGATTGCAGTGAGCTGAAATAGTGCCTCTGTACTCCAGCCTGGCGACAGAGCCAGACTCTGTCTCAAAAAAAAAAAAAAAAAAAAAAAGTTGGGCGTGGTGGTGTGTGCCTGTAATCCCAGCTACTCAGGAGGCTGAGGCAGGAGAATTGCTTGAACCTGGGAGGTGGAGGTTCAAGAGCCGAGATCATGCCACTGCACTCCAGCCTGGGTGACAGATCAAGACTCCATTAAAAAAAAAAAAAGTGTGCAACCTTGCTGTGGCAGATATTATGGAACAACTTGTTCAAACCTCGTTTCACTCTCCTTCAGGTGAATATTGAAAGGTTAAAATCTGTATTCTCCACACTCTAATGCAGCTAGCATTCTGGATGTGAGTGCAGGCACTTGTGTGATATTTGAAAGGCAGAACTGAATCAGAAACCATTCTCTTCTTCCTTCTTGGCTTCTCTTACTGGTGAGCAAGGCTGCAACAATTCCTGTAGAGTCACCCTCCATTCTCCTGGGTGTTGACAGACAGTTGCAATGATAAAATGATCTAAATATTTCCTCTCCTGATCCTTGGCCAGAATAAAATGAACAAGAAGATGCACTCAACTGGCAAAAGACTATCAGTTAAATAATTAGTAAATCTGAAAGTGGGACTTTCAGAACAGTAGCTTTCAAGGAACAACACTAAATTGGCCCTAAGACTGCAGTGATTGCAAAAGTAGATATGAGCAGCAACTTCTTTTGAAATAATGTTTCTCTTGAGTGGAGGACTTACTTGGAGTTTCATCTTTACTCACTCTTACCATGTGATGATGGACAAAACACTTGGACTCTCTGAGGGTTCAGTTCCCTATCTATAATATGTAAATGATGGGCCGGGCGCGGTGGCTCACGCCTGTAATCCCAGCACTTTGGGAGGCCGAGGCGGGTGGATCACGAGGTCAAGAGATCGAGACCATCCTGGTCAACATGGTGAAACCCCGTCTCTACTAAAAATACAAAAAATTAGCTGAGCTTGGTGGCGCGTGCCTGTAATCCCAGCTACTCAGGAGGCTGAGGCAGGAGAATTGCCTGAACCCAGGAGGCGGAGTTTGCGGTGAGCCGAGATCGCGCCATTGCACTCCAGCCTGGGTAACAAGAGCGAAACTCCGTCTCAAAAAAAAAAAAAAAAAAAATATGTAAATGATGATCCCACCCCTGTGCGAGGGTCATGGGTGTGAAAGTGCCTGTAGAGGGTGTCTACCTCTGTGTATTTGGCTATGTGTATGTCTGTACATCTGTATATATCTGTATATCGAGTGTATAGGCTCAGAATCTCCTATAGAAATGCATAGAGCACCCTCTAGTGTTCAACAGGAGAAAGTGCCCTGCCCACAACACACAGCAGGACCTAAACTGCCTTCCATAAAGCAATGGTACCCACGTGTCCTGGGGCCAGCTTTCTAAGACTGCCCTTGAGAGGCAGAGGTGGATGGTCCAGAGTGGGTGCCCCTGTATGTACAGACATACAGATGTGTATGCGTGTGTGTGTGTGTGTGTGTGTAAATGCATCTGTGTAGGTCTATGTGAATTTATCTGAATATATGTTTTATATTTCTAGTTAAATTTGTATGTCTGCCTTTTTATGGGCATATCACTATGCACGTGGGTGTGCGTTCATGTGCACATGTGCTAGTTTGTATATAAGTATTTTGTGAAGGTGTGTTACGTACATAATTTTGGATGGATGTCTGTCTGTGTAACTGAAAACATGTATGTACATGGGTAAGTTTTTGCCTGCATTGCTCTTATTTGTGTGATTTCAGTTACATTCAAGTTTATAGGCTCCGAACCTCCTATAGAAATGTACAGAGCACCCTCTAGTGTTCAACAGGTGAACGTGCCCTGCCCACAACACACAGCAGGGCCTAAATTGCCTTTCATAAAGCAATGGTCCCCGCATGTCCATGGCCGGCTTTCTAGGACTGTCCTTGAGAGGCAGAGGTAAATGGTCTGGAGAGGGATGCCCCTGTGGCAGAGAACTCTGCACAGAATGTGACTCACAGGAAGGTGCTTGATGATGTGAGGTCAAAATCAGCATTGCTGCCTGTGAGGACAGGATCACCAGGGAGCCCGTAGGACATAGGGGTAAGAGTTTATTATGCTTCATTTCCATTTGGCGAGTCAGTAAGAAGGTGGTTGGTACATAATCAGATTGCAGTGGCAAGGAAACCTACCTCTGTTCTGTACATTTGAGGATCTGCCCTCGAGAAGCTGATCCCAGGATACACTATATTCCTTTTTTTTTTTTTTTAATTGCATTTTAGGTTTTGGGGTACATGTGAAGAACATGCGAGATTGTTGCATAGGTACACACTTGGCAGTGTGATTTGCTGCCTTCCTCCCCATCACCTATATCTAGCGTTTCTCCCTGTGCTATCTTTCCCCAACTCCCCACCCCCTGCTGTCCCTCCCCTATTTCCCCCACCAACAGACCCCAGTGTGTGATGCTCCCCTCCCTGTGTCCATGTGTTCTTATTGTTCAACACTCACCTATGAGTGAGAACATGTGGTGTTTGATTTTCTGTTCTTGTGTCAGTTTGCTGAGAATGATGGTTTCCAGGTTCATCCTTGTCCCTACAAAGGACACGAACTCATCGTTTTTGATGGCTGCATAATATTCCATGGTGTATGTGTGCCACATTTTCCCTGTCTAGTCTATCATCGATGGACATTTGGGTTGGTTCCAGGTCTTTGCTATTGTAAACAGTGCTGCAATGAATATTCGTGTGCATGTGTCCTTATAGTAGAATGATTTATAATCCTTTGGATATATAGCCAGTAATGGGATTGCTGGGTCAAATGGAATTTCTATTTCTAGGTCCTTGAGGAATTGCCACACTGTCTTCCACAATGGTTGAACTAATTTACGGTCCCACCAACAGTGTAAAAGTGTTCCTATTTCTCTACATCCTCTCCAGCATCTATTGTCTTCAGATTTTTTAATGATTGCCATTCTAACTGGCATGAGATGGTATCTCAATGTAATTTTGATTTGCATTTCTCTAATGACCAGTGATGATGAGCATTTTCTCATATGTTTGTTGGCCTCATGTATGTCTTCTTTTGAAAAGTGTCTGTTCATATCCTTCGCCCACTTTTGAATGGGCTTGTTTGTTTTTTTTCTTGTAAATCTGTTTTAGTTCTTTGTAGATTCTGGATATCAGCCCTTTGTCAGATGGGTAGATTGCAAAAATTTTTTTCCATTCTGTTGGTTGCCAATTCACTCTAATGACTGTTTCTTTTGCTGTGCAGAAGCTGTGGAGTTAGATTAGGTCCCATTTGTCTATTTTGACTTTTGTTGCCAATGCTTTTGGTGTTTTGGTCATGAAGTCCTTGCCTATGCCTATGTCCTGAATGGTTTTGCCTAGGTTTTCTTCTAGGGTTTTTATGGTGTTAGGTCTAATGTTTAAGTCTTTAATCCATCTGTAGTTAATTTTAGTGTAAGGTGTCAGGAAGGGGTCCAGTTTCTGCTTTCTGCACATGGCTAGCCAGTTTTCCCAACACCATTTATTAAACAGGGACTCCTTTCCCCATTGCTTGTTTTTGTCAGGTTTGTCAAAGATCTGATGGCTGTAGATGTGTGGTGTTGCCTCTGAGGCCTCTGTTCTGTTCATTGGTCTATATCTCTGTTTTGGTGCCAGTACCATGCTGTTTTGATTACTGTAGCCTTGTAGTATAGTTTGAAGTTCAGTAGTGTGATGCTTCCTGCTTTGTTCTTTTTGCTTAGAATTGACTTGGCTATGCGGGCTCTCTTTTGGTTCCATATGAAGTTTAAGGTGGTTTTTTCCAGTTCTGTGAGGAAGGTCATTGGTAGCTTGATGTGGATAGCGTTGAATCTGTAAATTACTTTGGGCAGTATGGCCATTTTCATGATATTGATTCTTCCTAACCATGAACATGGAATGTTTCTCCATCTGTTTGTGTCCTCTCTTATTTCGTTGAGCAGTGGTTTGTACTTCTCCTTGAAGAGATCCTTTACGTTCCTTGTTAGTTGTCAGAATACACTATATTCTTATATGGCTCTGGATAGAGGATGTTGGGGCTGACAGCATCTGAAGTACATAGGTGCTGCTTATGGAACGTTTATGCCAGGCACCGGACTAACTGCCTTATGTACTACCTCATTTGATTCCCTAAACAGCTACACAAAGTGAATACTATTAATAAGTCTGTTTCAAAGATGAGAAAACTGAGGTCTAGCAAAGCTAAATAATTTGTCCAAGGACACACAGTTAAGAGGCAGTAAAACCAGATTTTGAATCCAAATCATCTAAAGTCAAAGGGCTGTCCTCAGTCATTACAGGGCATTCCATGGTCCAAACCACCATTTTATAAAAGACAACATGAAAACCAGAAGCAGGGCATTTGCTGCCAGTTTGATATAACTGGAAGGAAAATGCTGACGCCTTAAGAAAGTATGTGAAATTTTGGCAAGGGTGCCAAGACGATTCAACAAAAGGACAATCTTTTCAATAAATGATGCTGGAAAAATATCCACGTACCTAAGAATAAAGTCTGATCCTTAGTTATACCATACACAAAATTAATTCAAAATGAATCAAAGACCTAAACATAATACTTAAAATTATAAAACTCTCAGAAGAAAATATGGGGGAAATTTTTGTTTTATGACATTGGATTTGGCAATGACTTTGTGAATATGATACTAAAAACACAGATATCAAAAGAAAAAATAGATAAATTAGACTCGATCAAAATTAAAAACTTTTAGGAATCAATGGACACACTCAACAGAGCTGGGACTACAGGTGCGTGGCACTATGCCTGGCTAATTTTTGCATTTTTTTTTTTTTTTTTAAGACGGAGTTTCGCTCTTGTTACCCAGGCTGGAGTGCAATGGTGCGATCTCGGCTCACCGCAACCTCCACCTCCTGGGTTCAGGCAATTCTCCTGCCTCAGCCTCCCGAGTAGCTGGGATTACAGGTGCATTTTTAATAAAGACAGGGTTTCACTACATTGGCCAGGCTGGTCTTGAACTCCTGACCTCAGGTGATCCACCTGCCTTGGCCTCCCAAAGTGCTGGGATTACAGGCATGAGCCACCATGCCCAGCCCACAATTACTTTTTAAAAATAAGTTTAGTGTAGCCTAAGTGTACAGTGTTTATGATAAAGTCTACAGTAGTGTACAGTAATGTCCTGCGTCTTCACATTCACTCACCACTCACTCACTCTCCCAGAGAAACTTCCAGTCCTACACATGCCATTCATGGTACTGGACTATACAGGTAACCATTTTGAAAATCTTTTGTTTTTCATGATGGGGTCTTGCTATGTTGCCCAAGCTGGAGTGTAGTAACTACAGGCATAACTGCAGTCTGAAATGACTGGCCTCAAGTGATCCTCCCCCATCAGTCTTCCAAATAGCTGAGACGAGCCAGGCATGGTGGCTCACGCCTGTTATCCCAGCACTTTGGGAGGCCAAGGTGGGCAGATCACTTAAGGTCAGGAGTTCGAGACCAGCCTGGCCAACATGGTGAAACCCTATCTTTATAAAAAAAGAAAATAGCTGATACTACAGGCACACATCACTGTGTCTGGCTCATTTTAAAAATCTTTTATATTGTATTTTTTTTATCATGCCTTTTAGTTTTTAAGTTTAGGGGTACATGTGCAGGATGTGGTTTGTTACAGAGGTAAATGTGTGCCGTGGTGGTTTCTGGCACAGATCATTTCATCACCTAGGTATTAAGCCCAGCATCCATTAGCTGTTCTTTCTGATGCTCTCCCTCCTCCCACCCCCTGACAGGCCCCAGTGTGTGTTGCTCCCCCGTCATGTGTCGATGTGTTCTCATGATTTAGCTCCCACTTACAAGTGAGAACATGAGGTATTTGATTTTCTGTTCCTGCAGGAGTTGGCTGAGGATAATGGTCTCCAGCTCCATCCATGCCCCTGCAAAGGACATGATCTCATTTCTTTCTATGGCTGCATAGTATTCCATGGTTTATATTATCATACCTTTTCTATATTTGGATATATTTAGATATACAATGCTTACCATTGGTTCTAATTGCCTACAGTATTTAACACAGTAACATGCTGTATGTGTTTATAACCTAGGAGCAACAGGCTATATCATGTAGCCTAGGTGGGTAGTAGGCTATACCATCTAGGTTTGCTAAGTACCCTCTGTTAGGTTCATACAATGACAAAATTGTCTAACAACTCATTTCTCATAATGTGTCCCTGTCATTAAGTGATGCATGACTGTATATATATGTAACAATACTATTCAGGCATAGAAAACAATATTTTGTCACTTACGGAAACATACATGAACCTGGAGGTCATGATGTTAAGTGAAATATGTCAGGCACAGACAGAGAAATACTGCACGGTCTCACTCACGTAAAATCTAAAGAAGTTGATCTCCTAAATGTAGAAAGTGTAATAGTGCTTACCAGAGGCTTAGTAGTGGTGGTGGTATGTGGGAGCATGAGGGGAGGGAAGATAGGGAGAGACTGGTCAACAGGCACCAAATCACAATGAGATACAATGAATAATCTGTGGTGTTCTATTGCTTGGTAGGATGGCTATGGTTAACACTACTGTATTTATTAAATTAAAAAAGAAACGAATTCCCTTCTAGGAGCTTCTGGTTCTATGAAGCAGCAGCCCATCTGCTGAGGTTGTGGGAGACAGAAGTTTGAAGAAAGTAGAGAAAATTGGTAATGGTTTTCAGGAGGATGTGCAGGAGTGTTGGCTAAGGACATATGATGTAAGTGCCACATAGTGGACACTGAATAAAAATACATGAAGTATGAGTGCATAAGAATGATAGTTGACCATTAATGGTATATGATGAGTTTATGGCAGTACCAATATTCTTATGTGAATGATCTTACTTGAGGATAGCTTGGAAAAGGCAGAGAATTTGGATTTTGGTAGGTCAGAGTGATGGAGAATGGCTATTTGGGAGGCTGTTTAAGTGATGGATCATACAATCTATAATGGTAAGGGAAAAACTAATGATGAAGTTGCTGACAGAGAAAGTAGTAGAATTGCTGTATAGAAGGTACCGACAAGGGGAGTTAGCATGTGGATGTAA
This sequence comes from Aotus nancymaae, assembly GCF_030222135.1. NCBI lineage: Eukaryota > Metazoa > Chordata > Mammalia > Primates > Aotidae > Aotus > Aotus nancymaae. The sequence goes on along the minus strand of NW_026988447.1, from coordinate 7,905,906 downwards.
GCTGGAAGGGCTGGAGGCTGAGTTTGGAGGGTGAGAAATTCGACTTGTATTATTTCCGAAGGATGAGCTGTTCCTGGTGAATAAGGCCTAGGTTGTGGCCCTTACTCTACTGGAACGGAGGCAAAGGACTCGGAGATGAAACAGTCTAAATCTGGGAATTGAGGAGCCAGTTTATTTGACGGTCCATCACAGGGATGTATAGATCTCTCAGATATCTCTCTCCTCTTAGATATCCCTGACCTCCACACACTCCTGCGTCTTCCTCAACCTTCCAGGGGCTCTACCTCAACCTTCCAGGGTCTCTACAACTATCTGAACTCAGAATTGACAAGCAAGTGTCAGGAGCTGAAGGGGCAATCCTGAATAGCTAATAAACATGTAACATTCTTTTAAAAAAAAACTTTTAGTTTCAAAGGTACATGTGCTGGTTTGTTATAATTTGTGTGATATGGCATTATTCTTTACTAGTAGTGATGAAAATGAGAATGAAAACCAAAATGAAAAACCATTTCATACCCGTCATACTGGCAAAAATTAAAAACATCTGAGAGCCAGGTGCAGTGGCATGAATCTATAATCCCAGCTTTTTGGAGGGCTGAGGCAGGAGGATGGCTTGAGCCCAGTAGTTGGAGACTAGCCTGGGCAACGTAGTGAAGATCCTGTTTTAAAAGAAAAAAAATCTGAGAATATCAAATATATTGAGCTCATGAAATAGTATCTCTTCTGTGCTGCTGTGGGAATTTATGTTAGTATCATCAATCACTCCTAAGTATATATCCTTACATGTTTCTCTAAACATCTAATAGGATAGTTAGGATTTTTTTTTGTAGCATTATTTGCACTAGGAATAAAATGGTAATATTCTAAATATTCCAAGTGTAACTGCTGCCATCTTTCTGTTGGGGTTTAAAAAAATCTTTTTCTTATTAAATTTAGAAGCACTTTATTCTGGATACAAATAATTAGAGATGTAATATAATTATATTCCATATAGTATGGAATTAAAGGAATGCTATAAATTCATTGAAAAGGAATTAACTAAAACTACCTGTGTCAACTTAAATAAATTTCACAAAAAGTACAAAACAAGGTATGTAGAATACATTCAGTATGATACCATATGAAGTTTAAAAACATGCAGAACTGGCCAGGCAGGCATGGTGGCTCATGCCTGTAATCCCAGCATTTTGGGAGGCTGAGGTGGGTGGATCACTTGAGGTCAGGAGTTCGAGACCAGCCTGGCCAACATGGCAAAACCCCATCTCTACTAAAAATACAAAAATTGGCCAAGCGCGGTGGCAGATGCCTGTAATCCCGGCTACTCAGGGGCTGAGACAGGAGAATCACTTGAACACAGGAGGTGGAAGTTGCAGTGAGCCAAGATCACACCACTGCACTCCAACCTGGGTAAAAGAGCAAGACTCCGTCTCAACAACAGCAGCAGCAACAACGACAGCACCCATGCAAAACAATAACATATTTTAAAGGCATTTATACCTTTATAGTAAAAGGTCTGGAAAAAGGCTGGAGATGAAGAATACTGAAGCTGGCGTTTATCTGTGAGGTGGAGGAAGGCTGTTGGGTTGGAAACGACACCAGGAGGTTTATGCTGTGCTGTTGGTCATGTCTTATTTCTTAAGCTAGGTGAGGATGGATACATCAGTGTTTCCTTTTGTTCTTTCGACTTTATTTGTATATATTAAATGTTGATTTATAAATAATATATTTGTATCTCAAGCATATATAAATAAGGTAAACATTATTTCTCTTTCCAATTGCTACTTTAGTAATTATGTCTTTTTAAAAAAAATTTATTTATTTAACTTTAGGTGCATACTACTATGTCTGGCATTTCTCCCCATGTTATCCCTCCCCACCCTCCCTTCCCTCCCCACCTCCCCATCTCTCCCCTACCCCCCGCAACTGCCCCCAGTGTGTGATGCTCCTCTCCCTGAGTCCATGTGTTCTCATTGTTCAACACCCACCTATGTGTGAGAACATGCAGTGTTTGGGTTTCTGTTCTTGTGTCAGTTTGCTAAGAATGATGGTTTCCAGGTTCATCCAAGTCCCTACAAAGGACATGAACTCATCGTTTTTTATGGCTACATAGCATTCCATGGTGTATATGTACCACATTTTCTTTGTCCAGTCTATCATTGATGGGCATTTGGGTTAGTTCCAAGTCTTTTCTATTGTACACAGGGCTGCAATGAACATACGTGTGCATGTGTCTTTATAGTAGAATGATTTATAGTTCTTTGGGTATGTGCCCAGTAATGGGATTGTTGGGTCAAATGGAATTTCTATTTCTAGATCCTTGAGAAATTGCCACACTGTCTTCCACAGTGTTTGAACTAATTTACACACCTACCAACTATGTAAGAGCGTTCCTATTTCTCCACATCCTCTCCAGTATCTGTTGTCTCCAGATATTTTAATGATTGCCATTCTAACTGGTGTGAGATGATATCTCAATGTGGTTTTGATTTGCAGTTCTCTAACGACCAGTGATGATGAGCATTTTTTCATACGTTTGTTGGCCTCATATATGTCTTCTTTTGAAAAGTGTCTGTTCATATCCTTCGCCCACTTTTGAATGGGTTTTTTTGTTTTTTTCTTGTATATCTGTTTTAGTTCTTTGTAGATTCTGGATATTAGCCCTTTGTCAGATGGGTAGATTGCAAAAATTTTTCCCCATTCTGTTGGTTGCTGATTTGCTGTAATGATGGTTTCTTTTGCAGTACAGAAGCTCTGAATTTTAATTAGATCTCATTTGTCTATCTTGGCTTTTATTGCCATTGCTTTTGGTGTTTTAGTCATGAAGTCCTTGCCTATGCCTATGTCCTGGATGGTTTTGCCTAAGTTTTCTTCTAGTGTTTTTATGGTGTTAGGTTTTATGTTTAAATCTTTAATTCATCTGGAGTTAATTTTAGTGTAAGGTGACAGGTAGGGGTCCAGTTTCTGCTTTCTGCACATTGCTAGCTAGTTTTCCCAACACCATTTATTAAACATGGAGTCCTTTCCCCATTGCCTGTTTTTGCCAGGTTTGTCAAAGATCAGATGGTTGTAGATATGTGGTGTTTCTTCTGGGGCCTCTGTTCTGTTCCATTGGTCTATGTCTCTGTTTTGGTACCAGTATCATGCTGTTTTGATTACTGTAGCCTTGTAGCATAGTTTGAAGTCCAGCAGTGTGATCCCTCCTGCTTTGTTTTTTTTGCTTAGGATTGTCTTGGCTATGCGGGCTGTCTTGTGATTACATATGAAGTTTGAAGTGGTTTTTTCCAGTTCTGTGAAGAAGGTGATTGGTAGCTTGATGAGGATATTGTTGAATCTATAGATTACTTTGAGCAGTATGGCCATTTTCACAATATTCTTCCTAACCATGAGCATGGAATGTTTTTCCATCTGTTTGTGACCTCTCATATTTCATTGAGAAGTGGTTTGTAGTTTTCCTTGAAGAGGTCCTTTACATGTTTTGTTAGTTGTATTCCTAGGTATTTTATTCTCTTTATTGCAATTGTGAATAGTAGTTCACTCTTGATTTGGCTATTTGTCTGTTATTGGTGTATAGGAATGCTTGTGGTTTCTGCAATTGATTTTGTATCTGAGACTTGGCCAAAGTTGCTTATCAGTTTGAGAAGATTTTTGGCTGAGACAATGGGGTCTTCTAGATATACAATCATGTCTACAAATAGAGACAGTTTGACTTCCTCCTTTCCTAATTGAATACCCTTTATTTCTTTTTCTTGCCTGATTGCTCTGGCTAGAACTTCCAATACTGTATTGAATAGGAATGGTGAGAGAGGGCATCCTTGTCTAGTGCCTGATTTCAAAGGGAATTCTTCCAGCTTTTGCCTGTTCAGTATGATATTGGCTGTAGGTTTGTCATATATAGCTTTTATCATTTTATGATACGTTCCATCAATACCTAGTTGATTGAGAGTTTTAGCATGAAGGACTGTTGAATTTTGTTGAAGGCCTTCTCTGCATCTATTGAGATAATCATGTGGTTTTTGTCTTTGGTTCCGTTTATGTGATGGATTATTTATGGATTTGTGTATGTTGAACCAGCCTTGCATCCCTGGGATGAAGCCTACTTGGTCGTGATGGATAAGCTTCTTGATATGCTGTTGCAATCTGTTTCCCAGTATTTTATTGAAGATTTTTGCGTCGATGTTCATCATGGATCTTGGCCTGAAGTTTTCTTTTTTAGTTGAGTCTCTGCCTGATTTTGGTATTAGGATGATGTTGGTCTCATAAAATGAGTTAGGGAGGATTCCCTCCTTTTGTATTGTTTGATACAGTTACAGAAGGAATCGAACCAGCTCCTCTTTTTATGTCTGGTAGAATTCAGCTTTGAAGCTGTCTGGACCCGGACTTTTTTTGGTTGGTAGGCTATTGATTGCTGCCTCTACTTCAGCCCTTGTTATTGGTCTATTCAGGGTTTCAACTTCCTCCTGGTTTAGTCTTGGTGGAGTACAAGTGTCTAGGAATTTATCCATTTCTTCCTGGTTTACTGGTTTATGTGCATAGAGCTGTTTGTAGTAAACTCTGATGGTAGTTTTTATTTCTTTGGGATCAGTGGTGATATCCCCTTTATTGTTTTTTATTGCATCTATTTGATTCTTCTCCCTTTTCTTTTTTATTAATCTGGCTAGCGGTCTATTTTGTTGATCTTTTCAACAAAACAGCTCCTGGATTTATTGACTTTTTGAAGGTTTTTTTTGTGTCTCTATCTCCTTCAGTTCAGCTCTGATCTTAGTTATTGTCTTCTGCTAGCTTTTCAGTTTTTTTGATCTTCCTCCTCTAGCTCTTTCAATTTTGATGATAGGGTGTCAATTTTAGATCATTCCTTGTTTCTCATATGGGCATTTATTGCTATAAATTTCCCTCTCAACACTGCTTAAAGGTGTCCCAGAGATTCTGGTAAGTTGTGTCTTCATTCTGGTTGGTTTTAAAGAACATCTTTATTTCTGCCTTCATTTCATTGTTTACCCAGTCGACACTCAGAAGCAAGTTGTTCAGTTTCCAAGTGGTTGTGTGGGTTTGAGTCTGTTTCCTAATCCTGAGTTCCAGTCTGATTGTGCTGTGGTCTAATAGACTGTTTGTTATGATTTCCGTTCTTTTGCATTTGCTGAGGAGTGATTTGCTTCCAATGATGTGGTCAATTTTAGATTAAGTGCAATGTGGTGCTGAGAAAAATGTATATTCTGTGGATTTGGGGTGGAGTGTTCTGTATATGTCTATTAGATCTGCTTGGTTGAGCTCTGCATTCAAATCCTGGATATCCTTGTTAATTTTCTGTCTTATTGATCTGTCTAATATTGACAGTGGAGTGTTGAAGTCTCCCACTATTATTATGTGGGAGTCTAAATCTCGTTTGAGGTTGTTAAGAACTTGCTTTATGTATCTGGGTGCTCCTGTATTGGGTGTGTTTATATTTAGGATAGTTAGCTCTTCTTGTTGGATTGATCCTTTTACCATTATGTAGTGTCCTTCTTTGTCTCTTTTGATCTTTGCTGGTTTGAAGTCCATTTTATTAGAGACTAGGATTGCAACCCCTGCTTTTTTTTGTTCTCCATTTGCTTGGTAAATCTTCTTCCATCCCTTTATTTTGAGTCTATGTGTGTCTTTGTATGTGAGATGGGTTTCCTGAATACAGCACACTGATGGGTTTTGACTTTTTATCCAGTTTGCCAGTCTGTGTCTTTTGATTGGGGCATTTAGGCCATTTACATTCAATTTTACTATTGTTATGTGTGAATTTGATCCTGCCATTTTGTTACTGGCTGGTTTTCTTTCCCATTAGTTGACTCATTTTCTTCATTGCATTTTTGGTCTTTGCCAACTGGTTTGCTTTTGCAGTGACTGGTACTTGTTCCTTTCTGTGCTTAGTGTTTCTTTCAGGAGCTCTTATAGGGCAGGTCTAGTGGTGACAAAATCTCTCAGTAATTGCTTGTCCATAAAGGATTTTATTTCTCCTTTACTTACGAAGCTTAGTTTGGCTGGATATGAGATTCTGGATTGAAAGTTCTTTTCTTTAAGGATGTTGAATATTGGCCCCCACTCTCTTCTGGCTTGTAGGGTTTCTGCCACGAGATCTGCTGTGAGTCTGATTGGCTTCCCTCTGTGGGTGACCTGACCTTTCTCTCTGGCTGCCCTTAGCATTTTTTCCTTCATTTCAACCCTGCTGAATCTGACGACTATGTGCCTTGGGGTTGCTCTTCCTGAGGAATATCTTTGTGGAGTTCTGTGTATTTCTTGAATTTGAAATTTGGACTGCCTTGCTAGGCTTGGGAAGTTCTCCTGGATAATATCCTGGAGCATGTTTTCCAGCTTGAATTCATTCTCCCCATCATATTCAGGTATACCGATCAAGCATTGTAGGTTAGGTCTTTTCACATAATCCCATATTTCTTGGAGGCTTTGTTCATTTTTTTCACTCTTTTTTCTCTTGTCTTGCCTTCTCTTTTTATTTCATTGAGTTGATCTTCAATCTCTGATATCCTTTCTTCTGTTTGATCGATTTGGCTATTAAAACTTGTGTTTGCTTCACGTAGTTCTCGGGCTGTGGTTTTCGACCCCGTCAAGTTGTTTATGTTCTTCTCTAAGCTGGTTATTCTAGTTAGCATTTCGTCTAACCTTTTTTCAAGGTTTTTGGTTTCTTTGCATTGAGTTAGAACGTGTTCCTTTAGCTCAGAAAAGTTTGTTATTATCCACCTTCTGAAGCCTGTTTCTGTCAATTTGTCTCACTCCTTCTCAGTCATGTTGTTTTCCCGTGTTGTTGAGGAGTTGTGATCCCTTGAAGGAGAAGAGGTGTTCTGGTCTTTGGTGGTTTCATCTTTTTTGCACTGGCTTTTTCCCATCTTTGTGGGTTTACCTGGCTGTGTTGTCAGGGAGCTGCTTAATGAGGTCACTTGTCTGCCTGTGGAGGTGCTACTGGGTTTCTAGGGACTCCTTCAGGTCACTAGGGAAGCTTCCTGTGTCTTTTTTGTTTATACTGGGAGATTAGGCCCGCCTCTTCCGCTGACCTGCAGGCGCTGCTGGGTTGTCAAGAACACTGTCCTGTGTGGCGATTCCTCAAGGACCTAGAAATAGAAATTCCATTTGACCCAGCAATCCCATTACTGGGTATATATCCAAAGGATTACAAATAATTCTACTGTAAGGACACATGCACACGAATGTTCACTGCAGCATTGCTTACAATAGCAAAGACCTAGAACCAACCCAAATGCCCATTGATGAGAGACTGGACAGGGAAAATGTGGCACATATACCATGGAATATTATGCAGCCATAAAAAGTGATAAGTTCGTGTCCTTTGTAGGCACGTGGATGAACCTGGAAACCATCATTCTCAGCAAACTGACACAAGAACAGAAAATCAAACACTGCATGTTCTCACTCATAGGTGAGTGTTGAACAATGAGAACACATGGACACAGGGAGGGGAGCATCGCACACTGGGGTCAGTGGGGGGGAAATAGGGGAGGGACAGCGGGGGGTGGGGAATTGGGGAGAGAGAGCATGGGGAGAAATGCCAGATATAGGTGATGGGGTGGAAGGCAGCAAATCACACTGCCATGTGTGTACCTATGCAACAATCTTGCATGTTCTTCACATGTACCCCAAAACCTAAAATAATAATAAATAAAAAAAGAACACTGTCCCGTTGCTACGTAGGCTTCCTGTGTTTTTTGTTAAAACATGTAGCCCAGTCCCACCCCTCTAATGGTGGGTTGTGCCCATCCTCCACTGGGCTGGAACTTTCAGGGTTCAGCTCAGACTATGGCACTAGCTGCGCAACCTGCTAGAGTTGGAGCTTCAGCTCCCTGGGGTTTGTGGGGGAGGGTAGGGACCCGCCCAGCAGCACCCGGCCATCTCCCCCTTTCAGCTTCCTCTCTCTCCAGTCATGGGGTAGGGGCCGGCCCAGCTGCTCCCGCTTACAGCTCCCTCTCTCTCTGGACGCAGGGAGGGGACGATAGCTCAGTCTGCAGGTTCTCCCGGCCACCTTTTGGGCTTATTCCTCTGTTTAGGTCTGTGCGCCAATCCGGGACACCGTCCTGGATTATTATTCAACTCCGCTCTTGTAATTCCCGGCGCTTGACTGGCAAAGATTCCCTGTTCTGTGTATTGCTGAGGCTTTGGGGGAAGCGCTGTATCTGGACCAGAGTGCCAGAGGGGGAGCCTCCCACTCGCTGGCCAGATGCACTTTCTGGGTGAAGCAGCACCACTCCCCACCTTCGTCTGCCCTGAGTGGGTTTTGCTCACCATCGGACCAGACCCGTTGAAATGCACCTGGTACCTCGGTTCGAGCTAGGAGATCTCTGGATTTCTGCGTCTCTCTCGCTGGGTGTTGTGCGCTGGAGTTCTATCTATTCAGCCATCTTCAGTAATTTTGTCTTTTTAAAAATTTTTTTCCCTGGCTTTTCTCATTTCTTATGGCTCACCCTCTCCCTCTGATGGTAGCTCCTGGAACCACAGATTATTTCCTTCCCATGTTTTTAATTGAAGTGACGAACAGAAATGCTGCAGACTTTTAGCTTTTTCCTTCTGCGTTTGTCATGTAAACTTTTCATTCAATGACCAGTTTTCAAAGTAAAGTGATAAATATATCATAAAAACCATGTAAAGGGTTCCATCTTCCTTATAAATGAAACAATTTAAAAGTGGCTTTGCTTGGTTACTGGAACAACCAGGGAGACTATGGAGTGGGGGCAGTTTAGTTTTATTTTGGAAAATGGATATTTAAGAGGAGGGTACTTTGGAGAAATATTTGAAAAAGGAGGTAAAAATTAGCCAGGCGTGGTGTGCATTTATATGCTTATTTGCATTAAAATGTATTTGACAGTAATCAATTTACTTTACTTGAGTCTTTAACCTATTTTTTTCTGATGATATTTAAGCCTGTTCTTCTGTCTCATTTTTCCTGTCATCGTAGGCAATAAATGCCCATCAATATTTGCATATTGTTCTTTTACATGATGAAATTGTTTTTTAGTTTCTTATTTCTTTCTTCTTTGAGCTAAGTCCCTATTAAGTATGTTGATCATAACTTCTATTTCCAGTGCTTATTTATTATTACATATTATTTATTGCACTTACCTTAACTGTTTTCCAGATGTGTTATCTTTTTTTTTTGAGACGAAGTCTGGCACTGTCGCCCAGGCTGGAGTGCAATGGCATGGTCTTGGCTCACTGTAACCTCCACCTTCCAGGTTCAAGCTATTCTCCTGCCTCAGCCTCCTGAGTAGCTGGGACTACAGGTGCATGCCACTACACCAGGCTAATTTTTTAATTTTTAGTAGAGATGGGGTTGGTCAGGCTGGTCTTGAACTCCTCACCTCGTGATCTGCCCACCTCAGCTTCCCAAAGTGCTGGGATTACAGGTGTCAGCCACCGCGCCTGGCCGTTAGCTTTTTTTTTTAATGAAGCAAAGCAAATACACAGGTATTTATTATTTCACTAAGATATTCTTAATTTATTTTTCTTTTCCCAAGTACCACAGTATAACTCTTGTTACATTTTAAAACTTAAACTCTAATATTCTGAATACAATTTGTGGTATAAATATTTAAAAATGTATACTGAGCAAAGTTTATCCCAGAAGAAACCAATCTGTTCCAGATGTCTGATTGCTGGTTTCCCTTGCTCATTACCAATAATCTTGCTCTTTGCCTCTGTGAGTCTTTTTCTGTCACTTCAGAATCTGTTGAGAGTTTTTATTCACTCTAGAGCCCTTGAGAGGAAAACACTGGGTTGATAGCAGAACACTTTTTCCTTCAATTGTGGTGACTTTTTCTCTCCTTCTGAAAATGAGTAATATATATATCTTGGGAATACATATATTGGGAATTCTGACATTTGAAATGCGATGTGAAAAGTTGTTTATAAAAACAAGTCAAGTTTGAGAAAACAGGAAAAATTGAGAAGGAAATGCTCAGTAAGTTAGCTGGAATAAGAAGTTTGTGGAAATAAGAATGAATGTCAGAGAGGGTTGTGGAAGAGGGAGGCATTATGTCATATTCAAGCAACTGATATAAAAATGTTTTGGGTAATTTTTTCTTTTGGCAGTTTTTCCTTTTTAATCATTTCCAAAATGACATTTAAGAAAATAAATAAAGAAAAAGCAATATTCCAAGGTCCAGGTACATTCCTTGTTAGTATTGGAGGGAAGAAGTAAAACAAGAGGTGATGAGGGCCATCAGATCTAGAAGGAGAAGAGCATGGGATGTTAACATCTGCAGCCACATGTGTTGGTGATATTGATGAACCAGTTCTCTCTGCTGACCTTTCTGCAGGAATTGGGGCAACTGGACATGTCAGCTTTCCCATTCAACCATGATGTGCTGCTACCCTTTGCCTTATAAGTGCTCTTTTAGTCTTCACTATATTCTTACAGAAAAGCAAAGGAAACGATCCCTCCCCTTACCTCAGGTATTTTCCTTATTTCTGACCTACCTGACTTCTCATCCTTCAGCTCTGATCTTTTTTTTTTTTCATTTTTTATTTTTTATTTTGTTTTTGAGATGGAGTCTCGCTCTGTCGCCAGGCTGGAGTACAATGGCGTGATCTTGGCTCACTGCAACCTCCACCTCCTGGGTTCAAGTGATTCTCCTGCCTCAGCCTCCTGAGTAGCTGGTTCTACAGAAGCACATCAGCATGCCTGGCTAATTTTTTGTATTTTAGTAGAGACAGGATTTCACCATGTTGCTCAGGCTGCTCACGAACTCTCCTGAGCTCAGGCAATCTACCCATGTCGGCCTCCCCAAGTGCCGAGATTACAGGCATGAGCCACCACTCAGCCTGCTCTCATATTAAACATCTTTCTCACAAAAGACTCATCAATTCTTGCACTCCAATCTAGATTAGGCCCATAGGCTAGAATCGCTCATCATCTTCGGTGTTTTTCCTGATAATGCTACTGGCTGTTCGAATCTGCATGTTTATTGATTGTAAGCTCCACAAAAGTCCATGTCAGTGTGGCTTCCTGCTGTATTCCTCACCTAGTACTAAATCTGGTGCATTGCAGTGCTCAATATTATGATGAATAAATGAAGAGTGGCTGGATCCATGAGTGTCAAACAGGTCATGAGTGTTACATATTTCACCACTCCAAGTACCTCATTTAAAACTCTCATCTGAAACCATTCTGCAATTATATCATTACACTTTCTGAAAGAGAAACATACTGCCTCTCCTCACTTAATGATTTATGCTTCATGGTTGGTGTATATCAAAGGGTTTCCTAGGAATCTAAAATAGGACATCAGGATAGCAGGCATTATGCTGAGAGTGATATCAACACAGTAATTCTTACAATAGATATTTGCTGACAGGCTCATCTTTTTAAACCATCCCTTTCATTCCATTGTTTCCCTCCTGAAGAACATGCAATGGTTTCCTCATAGGCAACCATATTAAATCACACGATTGTAAAGTGGGAGACTGGGTAAACTTCTCAACTGCCTTACCTTCTTTAACAAATAAAGGGTTCCAGACCCAAAGAGGTCCAGTCATTATAAACTTCTTAAAGCAGAGCTGTGGCCATGTCATTTCCTTACTGGAGGCTTTAGCCATGCATGCTCAGTTCTTTATGATTTGCCCTTATAACTTTTTTCTCTCTCTAATTTTTATTCCCTTTAGAACACTCTTTGCTCTGGCCTACTGATATGGTTTTGATGTTTGTCACCTCCAAATCTTGTGTTGAAATGTGATTCCCAGTGTTGGCTGTGAGGATGGTGGGAGGTGTATGGATCACAGGAGTGGATCCCTCGTGAATGGCTTAGTGCCACCGCCTTGGTGATGAGTGAGTTCTTGCTCTGAGTTCACACGAGGTTCGGTTATTTTGAAAGTGTGTGGCACCTCCCTTTCTGTTCTCTTGCCCCTGCTCTTGCTATGTGACTTGGCCTGTTCCCATTTTTGCCTTCCACTATGATTGGAAGCTTCTCAAGGCCTTCACCAGAAGCATAGGACAGTTACGAAACCTCTCCAGTTCTGTAAAGTAATGCCTCCTTACAACAACCTCACTGAGTTTCACCTATGAATATTAAATGTGAAAATGTCTTTGAAATCTGTGTGAGGAGTAAGTTCAGTACAATTATCAGTTTTTATTATTAGGATGGAGTTCATACCCTAAAATATTTGTGTCATTCTCAGGCTAGTCCATGGTAGCATTAATGGTTGTAGTGTAATTAAGGCTGGCTTTGGAACGGGAGGTAGAAGGAGAGAAGTGAGTAAAGTTTGAATCCCCGCTTCCCTACTTTATTTATTTTTTTTGAGACAGAGTTTCACTCTTGTTGCCCAGGTTGGAGTGCAATGGCGTGATCTTCGCTCACTGTAACCTCCGCCTCCTGGGTTCAAGCGATTCTCCTGCCTCAGTCTCCCGAGTAGCTGGGACTACAGGCATGCACCACCATGCCCAGCTCATTTTGTATTTTTAGTAGAGATGGGGTTTCTGCATGTTGGTCAGGCTGGTCTCAAACTCCTGATCTCAGGTGATCTGCCACCCTTGGCCTCCCAAAGTGCTGGGATTACAGGTGGAGCCACTGTGCCTGGTCTTCCCTTACTTTATAATATTAGGTTGGTGCAATATTAACTGCTGTTACTTTTTTTTTTTTGAGACGAAATCTCCCTGTTTCACCCAGCTGTAGTGCAATGGCATGATCTTGGCTCACTGCAACCTCTGCCTCTTGGGTTCAGATGATTCTCCTGCCTCAGCCTCCTGAGTAGCTGGGATTACAGGTGCGTGCCACCATGCCTGGCTCATTTATTTTTATTTTTAGTAGAGCTGGGGTTTTACCATGTTGGTCAGGCTGGTCTTGATCTCCTGACTTTAGGATCTGCCTGCCTCAGCCTCCCAAAGTGCTGGGATTACAGGTGTGAGCCACTGCGCCTGGCCTGTTTTCACTTTTTTTTTTTTTTTTTTTTTGAAATAGAGTCTTGCTGTGTTGTCTAGGCTAGAATGCAACGGCACAATCTGGGCTCATTGCAACCTCTACTTCCCAGGTTCAAGTGATTCTCTGCCTCAGCCTTCCGAGTAGCTGGGATTACAGATACCCATCACCATGCCTGGCCAATTTTTCTATTTTTAGTAGAGACAGGGTTTCACCATCTTGGCCAGGCTGGTCTTGAACTCCAGACCTCATGATCCACCCACCTCGGCCTCCCAAATGCTGGGATTACAGGTGTAAGCCACTATGCCCAGCCCTGCCATTACTTTTAATGGCAAAGCCACAATTACTTTTGCACCAACCTAATAGAAATGTGCCTTTATTTTTTAATCTTATCACTATTGGAACAAATCTCTTGTGTGCTATTAAATTTATCAAGTAACTCACCTTATAAAATATATTTGTTTTTGCAAATTTATCACATAGGAGTGCTTTCTCCATAAGCAGCTGTTTGCTGTGTAATGATACTTGATTTTTATCCTGAAGCAGTAATTCTCAATCTTCACTGACTATTAGAGTCACTTGGGGAGCTTTAAAAAATCCCAGTGCCCAGACTGTACCACAGGCCAGTTTAATTAGAATCTCTAGTAATTCCAGTGAACGTCTAATATGAAGCATCAATACACTAAAAGACTTATCTTGGTCATTACATTTTTGGTGTCTGTCTCCACTAAGTAGTCTTTTTTGGGGGATAGCTATTTACTTTAAATAAGTATTTTGGTCTTTTTGCTTCATGTGTAATTGAAAATGACATGTCAGGGGCATACCTAACATTTTGTCCTAAGAATCATACTGTCCAAGGCTTTTACAAGACTGATCTGTGAGTATAGTATTTTCTTCTTCAGAAATGCCCTACTTTGAAGATGACACTTTGATTCAAAGTGTTTGCCCTGACTCTTCTTGACATTTTTTTCTTTCAGTTTGGCATTGCACTTCTCCTTCCTTTAACTGCAAGATCAGTCCTTTTTGGAAATTGGCTGCCTGGGTGAGATTAGTTTTCTTTACTTTTCAAGAATATTGTTTTTACTTTGTTTCCTTTGAACAGTGTTCAGAGGCCTCCACTCCTCTTGGACAAACTCCAAACCTATATTTTTGTGTAGCACTGGCTCCCATAGCCGGGCCTCCTGCCCATAACTAGGCCTCCTGCCCATAACTCTCCTCTTGAGAGCAAAGTCCTGAGAACAGCATCTTTTCTCTGAAGCATGTGAGTCATAGTCTTCACTGGGATCAATACCTCCTCTCTGTCTTCTGGAAATTGTTACTTCATTCAAGTTCCCAAATTGCAGTAGTCATTACAATTAGGTATTTATCCAGTACCAGAATCTCCAGAATGTTTTTTTTAGAGTTACTATGTCTATCATGGATGCCACTGAGAGTCTCCATGAGGCTAAGCCCCATTTTGAATTGAAATGAATCTAGTGGATGTTGATATCTTTTTCCTTTCTAGATAGTTTTTGATTTCCTCATTGCATTCATATTACATGTATAAGCCGTCCTAGGATTTTCGGGCAGTAATTGACATGAGTTATATACTTTTATTCTCCAGCATCTCTTTCCCTTTCTACCGGCACTCCAAGAAATTATGTTTGTCTCATGGGACTTGATAAGGTGGGTTTATTATCAGGTGTCTGTCCTCCTATCACAAAGGGGCAGGAATATGACCCAAGCTAGGGAAAATTAGATGCTCCTGACCTTAATCTTGGACAGAAGATAAAATAGTGTAAAACCAATTGGAATGTATTTATCCCAATGCTGCTGTCTGCCCAGGCTATGATCAAAGTATATTGTGCTTGCTTCTTCAATTCTGGGGACACCATGGTTCCTACCAAACTTGAGCCTAGTTCTCAGTCTTGTTAATTCTTCTTCTCTCTTTTTTTTTTTTGAGACAGAGTTTCCCTCAGTCACCCAGGCTGGAGTGCAGTGGCACTATCTCAGCTCACTGCAACCTCTTTCTCCAGGGTTCACGCAATTCTCCTGCCTCAGCCTCCCAAGTAGGTGAGATTATAAGCACCCACGACCATGCCCAGCTAATTTAAAAAATACTTTTAGTAGAGATGGGATTTCGTCATGTTGGCCAGGCTGGTCTTGAACTCCTGACCTCAGGTGATTGACCCGCCTTGGCCTCCCAGAGTGTTGGAATTACAGGCGTGATCCACTGTGCCTGATTAATCTTCGTGTTAATTCTGAAAGTTGCCAGATAACTTTCTGACTACTTTTTTTTTGCTTTCAACTACCCAGAATTAATTTTTGTTGGTTTCAACCCAAGATGAGAGCTAGAAGAGATGCAGATTCTGATGCAGACCCCTATGGGCCTCGGGAACATGATTTTTCCTCATTCTCCCTACTGAGAATCATCCCTCAACAGCCAAAATAAGCAAGGTAGACTGGGTAACCTCATTCATATTATTGCCTTGTACTATCCATCACAGATTAACAAGGAGCAACAAAGCTACTCATCTGTAACCTAAGTACTGAAGGAGTTAAATATATCATTAGGTAGATAAGCTAGCAAGGAGAATAAGAGCATGTGTATATGTTGAGAGACTGGCTTTGGGTCTTGGCCTTGCATTTACTAGGTTAGTGATGTTGAGTACTTCTTTTATTTTCTCTTTTCTTTTCTTTTCTTCTCTCTCTCTTTCTTTCTTTCCTTAATTTTCCTTTTCTTTTCTTTCTTCTTTCTTTTTTGTGATGAAGTTTTGCTTTTGTTGCCCAGATTGGGGTGAAATGGCGCAATCTCGGTTCACTGCAACCTCTGCCTCCCAGGTTTGAGCCATTCTCCTGCCTCAGCCTCCTGAGTAGCTGGGATGACAGGTATGTGCCACCGTGCCCAGCAATTTTTTTTGTATTTTTAGGAGAGACAAAGTTTTTCCATGTTGGTCAGGCTGGTCTTGAACTCCTGACCTCAGGTAATCTGCCCACCTTGGCCTCCCAAAGTGCTGAGATTACAGGTGTGAGCCACTGCCTGTAAAATAAATGGACTACTTTTTTTTTTTTTGAGATGGAGTCTTACTCTGTTGCCCAGGCTGGAGCGCAGTGGTGCGATCTCAGCTCACTGCAACCTCCGTCTCCTGGGCTCAAGTGATCTCCTGCTTCAGCCTCCCAAGTAGCTGGGACTACAGGCACTCACCACCACGCCGGCTAAGTTTTGTATTTTTAGTAGAGATGGGGCTTCACCATACTGGTCAGGATGGTCTTGAACTCCTGACCTGTGATCTACCTGCCTTGGCTTCCCAAAGTGTTGGGATTACAGGAGTGAGCCACCACACCGGCCAAGTACTCCATTTCTTTGTACAAGAGGACAACAAAACTCTTTTCATGGAATTGTTATTTAAATTAAATGACAGGATTGTAAGATGCTTGAGACTGGCCTAGCATGTAGTAAATGCTGTGTAATAATAGCTATTATTATTATTAGAACTCTAGAAATAATAGTAATGTCCATCTTTTTCATAGAAAAATTACTCTGTTTTATTATCTATGATGGTAGGAAGGAAGAAAAAGAGGAATTAATTAGGCTAAAGGGTTGTTCCTCCAATAGAGCATGTGGGAAGCCTCATAATTCCCAACCTTGATTTTGATCATGTGTTAGAAGTTGGGAGAATGAATTCAACAGTGACTTTTTCCTGGCAAACAGTGATGCTTTTAT
This sequence comes from Aotus nancymaae, assembly GCF_030222135.1. Lineage (NCBI taxonomy): Eukaryota > Metazoa > Chordata > Mammalia > Primates > Aotidae > Aotus > Aotus nancymaae. The sequence continues at coordinate 7,889,304 of NW_026988447.1, read as the reverse complement.
GGATTTGCTATGATAATCTGGTGAATCTTGGTGTAGACTTAAGAGTCCTAGTGCTTCTGGAAAACTGGCTTGTGGTGCTTGAGAGATTCATAGTGAGGCTGTTACCTGACTGGGTGGATTTCTCCATAGGTGGTCTCCACTGTCTTCTGTCATTCTGATATATTCCTATAAAAAAAAAAAATCCCTGGGACTTCATTGCTTACAATGACCCATGATTATATCCTCTTGGTCAAAAGGTCACCTAGTCACTTTAGTCAGCCTGTAGAGTCACTGATGCTTGTTATATTCCTTCCCATACTACCTGAGGTATGTGATTCAAGCAAATGACCATACTTATTAACAATAATAATTGCAATAGCAAGTACCAGAGTAGCTTCTAACATTTATTCAGTGCTTACCATGTGTCAGGCCCTGAGCAATATTGTTTTCAATCCTTATGGATTCTTATAAAATGGGTATTATTAATGTCTTTATTCCTCAGATGAGAAAACTGTGGAGCAGAGAAATGAACTTTCTAAGGTAATAGAATGTGTCTGAGCACAGCTGGGATTTGGACCATAGCCTCCTGGACTCAGAAACCTGTGCCCTTAGCCAATCTGAAGGTTTCCTGGAAGGAGTGGGGGCATAGTCTTTCTAATCATGTCAGGAAGTTGGGGTCTAGGTTTACCACATTTCAGGAAACGTTGTGAAGCTGTAATTTCTGACCTTTAATAATAAAAGTGTTGCAAGGATTTGGAAATGCCCTTATGTTCTTTGGGAGGTGCTTGTTTATTTTTATGATGAAAATTTTTGCTTTCCTTTTTCATCTGCTCCATAGCCTCTCTGCCAAACATAGTACCAATTATTGATCTTTTTAGATTTAGAAATAGATTGTTTGAAGCTGGGCTTTGTGTCAAGTGTTCCCCAATAAAATTATAATTTACCTCAAAAACCTTATCTCACTGGTATGTGACTATTTTCCTTAAGGTGGGAGATACTGACACAGTAGAACACTGGTGGTCAGAGCATCTCAGACCAAGTGAGTGCTTGTTTACAAACCAGGGGAAACCTTAGGAAATCTTCTCTAGGTTTAGTTTTCTCATTGGTAAACTTATTTCTAAGATCTCACATTCAAATGCTTGTGTCAACAATTTCCAAGTCCAAGTGGGCGACAAATCATAGGATCTAGAGCAACGTAATAGATAAGAGCCTAAGATGTAGGGTCCATCTGAGGGAATGTATTCTCTTCCCTGGTCCACAGGGGGCGTAGTTTCAAAGGCAAGAACTTCCCAGCGCCCTACTTCCACCCATGTCTCCATCAGGGAGACTAGAGGTCTTTGTTTAACTTTTGCATGCATGGGAAAAAATCAAAGATCAATCACTCCAGTGGAAGTTTAAAGGAACTCCTTTCATAGGGCAGAAAATTTGAACAGGGCGAGTATATCACCCAGGTTAAAAGTCTCCTTCCCTCTCATCCAGATGGACTCCATTTCTGGATCCCCTTCCACAACCTTGTGGGAGCTGCTCTCTATTTCCTTCTCCTTTTTCTCTCTCTGCCTAAATAAATCACTTTCTGCAAAACTCTTTGGGGTTTGATATTTACTTAATCACTTACTGTACCCAGTGGGGTCCTCCCTCCCATTCTTGAGTGAGTGAGGGACCAAGAGCCTGGAAGAACATCCTAGTGGGGGAACAGAGCCTCCCTTGCACCCTGGAACCGGGTCTCACATCTGCCAGGGTTTGAACATTGGCTCTACCTATTACTGACCTCTAACTTTTAGTCAGCTACTGTTGTTATGTGGATTCTCCAGAAGCAGACACTGAGTAGTATGGTGTGCAGGATATTTCAGGATAAATACAAGTAAAAGGAAGAAGAAGGAAGCAAGATTGTGAAGAAAGTGAAACTGAACTGTGATGCAGGCCTGACAAAACCTTGGCCAATCCTATGGAGAACTCTGGAGTTTATGTACCTGTCAGAGCTGTCGCATAGTTTAGGCCTTTAAACCCTTTTGTGATTCGTTACTTTATCAAGTAATAAGGCTTGACACCAAGAATAAGCTTCCCTGGAAAGACTATACCCTTGAGGAAGGTCGTTCTCGGCAGCCAAGGAAAGAACTGGAAGAACAAGTCATATCTTGAAGAATCTGGTGGTACATTTCCATTACAGCTGCATGACCCTTGCCTGTCTCAGTTTCTTTGTTAACCAAGATGTCATAACAATAGAGTTTATATCTCAGGGTATTGTGATAACTAAACAGATTATTGTATAGAAAATGCCTTGAACAGAAGAGAGGGACAAAGATGTCAAGAGAAAGTTCTATTGCTGATGATGGTGATTATAATGCTGTAGAATTCTTAAGCTGTCAAGGGAATTAGAGGTCATGTCATTGAATGGTTCTCAAATTTCAGGATGTATCAGAATCACTTGGAGGGCTTGTTAAAACACAGGTTGCTAGTCTGTTTCCCTAGAGTTTTTGACTCAGCAGGTTTTGGATGGAGCTCGAAAATATTTATTTCTAGTTCATAGATTCTTTCTTCTGCTTGATCAAGTCTTCTATTGATGCTTTCTGTTGCATTTTTCATTTCATTTGCTGCATTTTTCAACTCTGGGATTTCTCTTTGGTTTTGATTTTTATTATTTCAATCTCTTCGTTAAATTTCTCTGATAAATTTCTAAGTTGTTTCTCTGTTTCCTTATAGTTCATTGAGCTTCCTTAAATACAGCTATTTTAATTTTCTTGTCTGAACAAATGATGCACCTTCATTCCTTTAGGGTCAGTCATTGTTACCTTAACTTTTCCCTTTGGCGAGGTTGTATTTTCCTGCTTATTTTTGATTCTTGTTGGCATGTGCTGATGTCTGTGCATTCAATAATTAGGTATTTACTCCATTCTTCACAGTCTAGCTTGTGCTTGCCAATTCGTGCAGTTTGTGCCTGCCCTCCTTTAGTAGGCGTGTCCAGAAGTTCTAAGCAGACTGATTTGTGTTCCCTAAGCTCCTTACTGCTACAGCTATTTCAGCCCTAGAGGGCACCAGAAGCCCAGGTTTGCTGTGAGTCTCACAAGGGCTTCAAGGTTGGAGTGGTGTCCCAGCCCAGAGGACTTGGGGAAGACCCAAGTAGGGTACCTGGGCTGTGTGGGAAAGCTGTCCAGAGACTCAAGCCTGGAAATCTGTCCTGACTGTCCCGAAGGCCCAGGCAGGTGCACTCCCAGCAATTCCCTGAACAGGTAGGACAATCTTCAGACTGTAAGAGGGGCTCAAGCTGAGACTTGGCTCCTTCAGAATCTGCTGTGGGATGGAAGCTGGTGAGCCTGCCTCAGTGGCTCAGACAGGCTCACATCTGCCAACAGTTCCCTGCATAGGTGGGATAGTCCCTTGACCGCAGTAAGAGGGGCCAAAACTCTTAAGAGGACCCCCTTCAGGATCTGCTGTAAGATGGAGGCTGAGAAGCCTGTTAGGGAGTCTCATTCAGGTGAGTAACTCCCAAGCTTTGAATTATGGGCAAGTCTCCATCTAGGTTCTTGTTTGAGCTTTGTGCCTGTCACTTTGTGTAGTTTGTGCCTGTCCTAATCTGGGACTACAGCTTAGAGGGGCTGGAAGCTGAGCTATAGGGCAACTTTCAGGTCCATTGCCAAGACCAATGTCATTGAGTAGGTAAGCTTCTCTGCCAAGATACTAGCATGTGATTGTTCCTAGACTCCTTGGCAGATGGTTTTGGTTGCAAGCTCAAAGCCAGGTGGGGCTACAGCCAAGCCCACTGGGTAATACTAATTTCTGTGCTTAAACCTGTGAGCACCACCACCAAGTCTGCCACCTGAGTGTGGGTTTGCATTCTCAAAACACCCTCCTAGTTCTTGGGCTTTAGTGGGGTTCCACAACCTCCTGTCTGAACCCCAAGCCTCCCACAAATAACCTTTTGTCTGTGGATGGATGCAGAATTCTTATCGTGGAGGGATACAAGCAAGTGACCTCCTATTCTGTCATCTTACTGACTTCACTCTCTAATTTACCTTTCCTTCCTTCCTTCCTTTTCTTTATTTTCTTTCTTCTTTTTGAGACAGTCTTACTCTATCACTGACGCTGGAGTGCAGTGGCATGATCTGAACCCATGCAACCTCTGCTTCCTGGGTTCAAGTGATTCTCCTGCCTCAGCCTTCCAAGTAGCTGGGACTACAGGTGCCCCTGGCTAATTTTTTTGTAATTTTAGTAGAGATGGGGTTTCGCCATGTTGGCCAGACTGGTCTCAAACTCCTGAGCTCAAGTGATCCACCCGCCTTGGCCTTCCAAAGTGCTGACCTGTAATTTGCATTTCTAATTGGTTCCCAGATGATGCTGATGTTGCTGGTTTTGGTATTATACTTTGAGAACCACTGATGTAAGCATTTCCTTTTCTGATAGAGGAATTGAATATGGGTAATCATTGGCTACTGTCCTATAGTTAGGTTGTAGCAGAAGTAGACTCAGATCCAGAATCGATATTCTCAGTCTGTCGCTCTTTCCACTGTTGTAGCACCTACATTTGTCACTTCAGCACTGAAATGACTTCTTCAGAGCTGATACTAACCACAGAGGATAAAAATATTTTGTTTGTACCAAGATTTTTCAAATGTGACTAATAGTATATGTAACACCTGAATCAGTACTTTTGCTTCATGAATTCCTTCAGGTAGTTACTTTTATGGAATAATTCCTGGTGGTACATTTCCTTTTTCCAGCACTCCTGGGGATATCTGAAATAAAAGGCAAGGGTTTTTGCCATAAAGTTTAATTAAGAAGGCTAATTAGGAGAAAATACCATATAACATATATCAAACTTTATCCTCCAGGGCAGGTGTGAATTTCATCTCCCCTCATCAACCTCCATACCTACCCAACACACTGAACACTTTTCCCAGGAATCAATAGCTCTCTCTCTCTTCTCCCCTAGGCTCACTCTTGCATGTGGCAAGTGCTGAGTCTTAGAAAAACCAGAACTGCACTTGCTAAATTGCTATCTCTTTTTTCTGCTGACAAAAGACAAACCTCTTATTTGTTCAGGCTGCAGTCGTGACTGTCTTTGTTTCATTTCTTTCTTTTTTTTTTGAGACAGACTTTTGCTCTGTTGCCCAGGGAGAAAGGCAGCGGTGCGATCTCGGCTCACTGCAACCTCCACCTCCCAGGTTCAAGTGATTCTCTTTCCTCAGCCTCCCTAGTAGCTGGGATTACATGCATGCACCACCACAGCAGCTCATTTTTATATTTTTTGTAGAGACAGGGTTTCTTCATGTTGGCCAGGCTGGTCTCGAACTCCTGACCTCAGGTGATCTGCCCACCTTGGCCTCCCAAAGTGCTGGGATTACAGATGTGAGCCACCACACCCTGCCAGTCTTGGCTGTCTTCTGAGGCACCATGTGGGTCTTGCAATCTTAAACCCCTTTGTCATGATTCTGCGTCATGGAACTCTGGGCTGATTCTGCCCAAATGGGAGGAACTTGACAATTTTCTGTGGATGTCATCCTATTACAGATTTTACTTCTTCATGAGTGTTTAAGGTTTTTTAAAAAAAATTTCTTTGGAGTCACTTTGACTCCTTTAGAGTTACTTTTCCTCAACCTCTCTCAAGGACCTTGTGCTATAGCAGATTCCTCTCCCATAGCTTTATTACATATGACGGATCTTTCCAGGGAGCATGATAAAAGGCATGAACATATGTCTTATGATTGTTTAGCACCTTATTTGAAATCAGAGAAGATTGTAATTGAGGAGTCAGAGGGCATACTTTTAAAATTTGCTGAATGGCTCAGACTGGTGAAGGGGGCTGGGAGTGAAGAGAGAAATCTTATGGAGCCCCTAGAGCCATAATTGATTCTCAGCCACTTCAGCTTCAACTGGCTTCTCATTTTCTTTTTTCCTGTTTCATGATGTTTGTAAAGAGAAAAGAGTTGACAATATACTGGCTGCACAATCTGTGGGACCCAGTACAAAATGCAAATGCAGAGCCTTTATTGAAAATAAGCAGAATTTAAGACAGCATCAGCAGAACATTAGACCAAGTTGTGGGGGCAATTCTGAACACAGGGTCTTGTGAGACCATCAATGAAGCAAGTGGGTAAAAAACATAGCCTGGGACCATGTGTACCATTGACTTTGGACCAAAGACTTAGGATGAACTTCTTTTTACTAATTTGTATGTGACTGTCAACCAGATCTTTTTGCTGCTTCGTCTCACTTGCCTTACTTGGTAAACTAGGAGAATTTGCTGCTGTTTTGGTTACTGCCCTTAAAATGCAGCCTAAAGATTTTTTTTTTTTTTTTTTTTTTTTTTCTGACAAGGTCTTGCTCTGTCACATATGGTGGAGCGCAGTGGTGTGATCAAGGCTACTGCAGCCTCAACCTCCTGGGCTCAGTCTAAAGGATCTTTAGGGAAGAATATCCATCTGCAGAATCATAACTAGTCTCCAATTTTAACACTGTTGGCTAGAAACAGTTCCTCAGGAACTAACAATGCAAAAGATAGAACAGTCTTAAGACAAAGATCTGCTCACTCTTATCTAAGTAAAGGATTGTAATGGGATTTTAAGTTTACTTTTGAGCTGAGTTCACCAGGGAGCAAATCAAGACCAGGATTGAATAACTGATTGTTATAAATGCAGCCTGTGATCTAGATATGCCTCTGAACTGTGTCCTGGGGGCAGTGTACAATGTGCTGTATAAATCCACACAGTTGGAGCAGGATTCTTAAAATTCTAAAGCAATTCGTGCATAGGCTTAATGTTCTTCCTCTAACAAAGCATCTAAGAAATGCCACAAGTCAAGGGAAGAGGGAGGAACCGTCAAAGTGACATGAATGGTGAATGGTGAGTATCGTCTTGTTCTCAGAGTGTCCAGGAGAGAGGCTGCACCCGGTCTTTTTCAGATGGTTTCCTGAAGCTGAATAGTAAAAACACAAATACAAAACTGCTGAAACATAGGCTGACTCGATTGTTAACAGCTCCAGAAATTTCAGGAGGTGCAGGTCAAAAGCAATGTCTTACTGTGTTTGACAAATGGTAGAATTAATTCCAAAGGGTGCCTGTGATAGTACAACTTGATTCTGTTATCACACTCACAAGTGATGTTCATTGTAACTTATTTTTAAAAGCAGTCCACATAAAGTATGAATGTTCTTTGTAATTTCAAAATAATTTCAGAAACAATCTTTCTATTTTAAGTTCTGGGGTACATGTGCAGGATGTGCAGGTTTGTTACATAGGTAAACATGCGCCATGGTGGTTTGCTGCACAGATCATTGCATCCCCTAGATATTAAGCCCAGCATGCATTCGCTTTTCTTCCTGATGTTCTTCCTGCATTAGCTAATTTTCCCAATGCTCTCCCTCCCTGCCTCCACAGGCCCCAGTGTGTGTTGTTCACCCTCTGTGTCCATGTGTTCTCATTGTTTTAACTCCCACTTATAAGTGAGAACATGTGGTGGTTGGTTTTCTGTTCTTGTTTTAATTTTCTGAGGATAATGGCTTCTAGCTCCATCCATGTCCCTGCAAAGGACATGATCTTGTTCCTTTTTATGGCTGCATAGTATTCCATGATGTGTGTGTACTGCACTACACTTTCTTTATCCAGCGCATCAGTTGGTGGGAATGTAAATTGGTTCAATTATTGTGGAGACAGTTTGGCAATTCCTGAAACATCTAGAACTAGAAATACCATTTGACACAGCAATCTTACTGCTGGAAACATACCAAAAGGAATACAAATCATTCTGTTATAGAGAGACATGCATGTGTATGTTCACTGCAGCACTATTCACAGTAGCAAAGACATGAAATCAACCCAAATGTCGATCAATGACAGACTGAATAAAGAAACCATCTTATAGAAAGAAAATAAGATATGTGGAGCTAGGTCTACCTTTTTGTGAGTTATTGAAACAGAACTTTGATTTTGTTTTTGTCATTGCACAAATTGGAAGGATAAAAATAATGGCATAATATTAAGTTTGGTTGGGAGAAGAAAGACCAGGGGCCCATCTGAAATATTCTTTTGATTCCACTGCATTGTTCAATATTCCAGAATGAGAAATGTGGAAAGGAAGACCAAAGACATTCATCAAGGAGCTGGGTGGAGGGGCTCAGAATTGAGGATTCTCAACAAGCAAAGGCAGCTCTCAGAAACTAAGCTGCTTCCCAGTAAAAAATGCCTCCACTCTTGGGGTTTCTTTCCTTAGTGGAGCCTCATCAGTATTATTGGTTACAAGAAAGAAAATGAACTTTTCCAGTGTTTTAACTGAATAACAATATGTAGCGAGTGGCTCCAGATACTCCAATAGCTAATATATGTAGCAGTCCCCCTCTCATGAAGATGGTGAGGCTGAAGCCACTCTGGCCAATTTGGTGGTTTCTTTGCAGTTTCAATTCATAGGTTATGTTTTAATCTCTGCAGTTTAGAGACAGTCCCTATTATTTCAGCAAATGAAGTCTGCAGTCATAGGTAGCTAGTTAAAAACCTTGCTGAGACAGCAGAGGGAATATTCTAGGAAGAAGAGGGATGTAAAATGCTGGAATATTTCTTAAAAATGGTGTGAGACATTATTATTACTACCCATTTGAGTCTTGAAAATGTGCTATGGATTGTGCTAGATCATAGGAGTTATTTTATTCTAGTACATCTACAGTGTTATTCTCTAGATATAAATTCAGATCTACATGAAATTTGCCTTAAAGAGTGAAGTAGGGATCAAGCAGTATTTCATAGTAGTTACTTTTTGTGCTAGCAGCAGCTGCTTTGTTCAGTCCTGCAGGGTTAAATTGTTAGCGCCTTCGAATTACAACTTCTGTTATTAATGCCTGGGTCCACTAGATCTCCTGGTTTAGTTGTTTTGACTGCAGTAATTGTCAGTGAATCAAGGAACATTTCTCTTGTTCCTGAAACCCACTACTTTTAAAGGTTTTTATTTTCTTATAAATTTTATCCTCTTTCTTTCTATGATTTTCTTTTCTTTTCTTTCTTTCTTTTTTTTTTTTTGAGATGGAGTCTGGCTGTGTCACCCAGGCTGGAGTGCAGTGGCATGACCTTGGCTCGCTGCAACCTCCTGGGTTCAAGTGATTTTCCTGCTTCAGCCTCCTGAGTATCTGGGATTACATGCACACACCACAATGCCCAGCTAATTTTTGTATTTTTAGTAGAGATGGATTTTTACCATGTCAGCCAAGCTGATCTCAAACTCTTGACCTCAAGTGATCTGCTCACCTCAGCCTCCCAAATTGCTGAGATTACAGGAGTGAGCCACTGCACCCAGCATCACTGTCATTTTTCACAGAATTCAAAAAATTATAAAATTCATATGGAACCAGAAAAGAGCCCAAATAGCCAAATCAATCCTAAGCAAAAAGAATAAAGCCAGAGGCATCACATTATAAAACTGCCAACTGTATAACAAGGCAACAGTAACCAAAACATCATGATACTGGTTCAAAAATAGACACATAGACAAATGGGACAGAATACAATCCCTAAAATAAAGCTACACACCTAAAACCAACTAGTCTTCTACAAGTTGACAGAAATAAACTATGGTGAAAGAATACCCTATTCAATAAATGTAGGGAAAACCGGCTAGCCATATGCAGAAGAATGAAACTGGACCCTCACCTTTAACCACATACAAGAATTAACTTAACATGATTAAAGACTTAAGTGTAAGATCTCAAACTATAAAAATCCTAGAAGTAAACCTGGGAAAATACTATTCTAGACACTGGCCTAGGCAAAGAATTTATGAGTAAACCCTCAAAAGCAAATGCAATAAAAACAAAAATTGACAGTTGGGACCAAATTAAACTACAAAGCTTCTTCACATCAAAAGGAACTATTAACAGAGTAAATAGACAACCAAGAGAATGGAAAAAATATTTGCAGACTGTGTATCCAACAGCTGACTAATACCCAGAATCTATAAGGAGCTTAAATCAACAAGAAAAACACAAATGACCCCATTAAAAAGTAGGCAAAGGACATGAATAAACACTTCTCAAAAGAAGACACGCAGGTGGCCAAAAACATATGTAAAATGTTCAACATCACTAATCATCAGAAATACAAATCAAAACCACAATGAGATACCATTCTTATACTAGGCAGAATGGCTATTATTGTAAAGGTAGGAAATAGCAGATGTTGACAAGGTTGCTGAGAAGAACAAATGCTCATACACTATTGGTGGGAATGAAAATTAGTTCAGCCACTGTGGAAAGCAGTTTGAAAATAGTTCAAAGAGCTAAATATGGAATTATTATTTGAGGAGCAATCCTATTACTGGGTATATTCCCAAAGGAAAATGCATCATTTTACCAAAAAGATACCTGTATGTGTATGTTTACTGCAGCACTGTTCACAATAGCAAAGACATGGAATCACCCCAGGTGCCCATCAGTGGTGGATTTGATAAAGAACATGTGGTACTTGCATACCATGGAATACTACATAGCCATAAAGAAGAATGGAATCATGTCCTTTGCAACAACATGGATGCAGCTAGAGGCTGTTATCCAAGTGAATTCATACAGAAACAGAAAACCAAATACTACTGCATGTTCTTATTTATAAAGGGAGCTAAACATTGGGTACATATGGACACAAAGATGGGAACAATAAACACTGGGGATTTCAAAATTGGGGAGGCAGCGGGGGACAGACTGAAAAACTACCTATCAGGTACAGTGTTCACTCTTTGGTCGATGGGATCATTTGACGCCCTAACCTCTACATCATGAGATATACTCATATAACAAACCTGTACATGTACCCCATGAATCTAAAATTAAAAAAAGGAATTATGTTTAAAATGCATATTTAGAACCCCAACATATAAAATACATAAAAGTGGTACTTTGTAGTTTAAGTGTATTTTATCATTTTAATTGTGAAACAGTTTTCTGTTATAAATGGGATCAGTGGAAATAATAAAGCTCTTCTGATAAGCTGAAAAATTTCAACCCAAAAAAGAAATAAGATAATGTTTCTTGTATTCTGTTTGTTACAACTTCTGTTGATAAATTTTGAATCTGAGTATTCCTGTATGTGATGTCATTTTCTTTTGACTTCTTTCAAGAATTTCCTTTAACTCCAGTTATCAGTGGTTTGACTATAATGGGCCTAGGTATGGTTTTCTTTGCACACATCCTGCTTGGCTATTACTGATCTTTCTGAATATAAAAATTGATGTTTTTAAAAACTAATTTAAGAAGTCTTGGGCCACTGGTGCTTTAATAGTTATATGCCTCACCCTGACTTATCACTCTTTCTTGAATTGTGTTCATGTCTGTTGGACATTTAATATTGCCCTCAGGTCCTTGAACTGTTCACTTTAAAAAATCTTTTTTCTCATGTTCTATATATCTATATTGATTTGTCTTCAAGTTACTGATTCTTTTCTCCATCATTTTCACTCTGTTTTTAGGCCAATAAAATAAACTTTTATTTTATTTTATTTTTTTGAGATTGGGTTTTACTTTGTTGTCTAGGCTGGAGTGCAGTAGTACGAATGTAGCTCACTGTAGCCTGTACCTCCTGGGCTCAAGGGATCCTCATGCTTCAGCCTCCATAGTAGCTGGGACTACAGGTGTATGCCACCATGGCTGGATAATTTTTTTTTTAATTGTATTTGGGCTCTGGGGTACATCTGCATGTCTTACATCCTGCAGGATTGTTGCATAGGTACATACATGCCATAGTGGTTTGCTGTCTCCATCCCCTCTCCCGGTGCCTGTGTCAGGCATTTCTCCTGGTGTTATCCCTTCCCATCCTCCCCACTCCCCCCACAACCCCGCTGTCCCTCCCCTCCCCTCTTCTCTATCACCCCCCACCTAGCCATGTGAATGTTGTTTCCTTCCCTGTGCCCAAGTGTTCTCATTGTTCATCACACGCCTATGAGTGAAAACATGCAGTGTTTGGTTTTCTGTTCTTGTGTCAGTTTGCTGAGAATGATGGTTTCTAGGTTCATCCATGTCTCTACAAAGGACACAAACTCATCGTTTTTTATGGCTGCATAGTATTCCATGGTGTATATGTGCCACATTTTTTTTTGTCCAGTCTATCACCGTTGGGCATTTGAGTTGGTTCCAGGTCTTTGCTATTGTAAACAGCGCCACAATGAACATACGTGTGCATGAGTCTTTATGATAGAACGATTTATAATCCTTTGGGTATATACCCAGTAATGGGATTGCTGGGTCAGGTGGATTTTCTATTTCTAGATCCTTGAGGAATCGCTATACCGTTTTCCATAATAGTTGAACTAATTTACACTCCCACCAACAGTGTAAGAGTGCTCCTTTTTCTCCAAATCCTCTCTAGCATCTGTTGTCTCCAGATTTTTTAATGATCGCCATTCTAACTGGCATGAGATGGTATCTCAATGTGGTTTTGATTTGCATTTCTCTAATGACCAATGATGATGAGCATTTTTTCATACTTTTGTTGGCCGCATATTTGTCTTCTTTTGAAAAGTGTCTGTTCATATCCTTCACCCACTTTTGAATGGGTTTGTTTGTTTTTTTCTTGTAAATCTGCTTTAGTTCTTTGTAGATTCTGGATATTAGCCCTTTGTCAGATGGGTAGATTGCAAAAATTTTTTCCCATTCTGTTGGTTGCCGGTTCACTCTAATGATTGTTTCTTTTGCTGTGCAGAAGCTTTTAAGTTGATTAGGTCCCATTTGTCTATTTTGGCTTTTGTTGCCATTGCTTTTGGTGTTTTAGTCATGAAGTCCTTGCCTGTGCCTATGTCCTGAATGGTTTTACCTAGGTTTTCTTCTAGGGTTTTTATGGTGTTAGTTCTTATGTTTAAATCTTTAGTCCATCTGGAGTTAATTTTTGTATAAGGTATAAGGAAGAGGTCCAGTTTCAGCTTCCTGCATATGGCTAGCCAGTTTTCCCAACACCATTTATTAAACAGGGAATCCTTTCCCCATTGCTTGTTTTTGTGCAGTTTATCAAAGATCAGATGGTCGTAGATGTGTGGCGTTCCTTCCAAGGCCTCTGTTCTGTTCCATTGGTCTGTATCTCTGTTTTGGTACCAGTACCATGCTGTTTTAATTACTGTAGCTTTGTAGTATAGTTTAAAGTCAGACAGTGTAATGCCTCCAGCTTTGTTCTTTTTGCTTAGGATGGTCTTGGCTATGCAGGCTCTCTTTTGGTTCCATATGAAGTTTAAAGTGGTTTTCTCTAGTTCTGTGAAGAAGGTCAATGATAGCTTGATGGGGATAGCATTGAATCTATAAATTACTTTGGGCAGTATGGCCGTTTTCACAATATTGATTCTTCCTAACCATGAGCATGGAATGTTTTTCCATCTGTTTGTGTCCTCTCTTGTTTCCATGATCAGTGGTTTGTAGTTCTCCTTCAAGAGATCTTTTACCTCCTTTGTTAGTTGTATTCCTAGGTACTTTATTCTCTTTGTAGCAATTGTAAATGGGAGTTTGCTCATGATTTGGCTCTCTTTGTCTGTTATTGGTGTATAGGAATGCTTGTGACTTCTGCACATTGATTTTATATCCTGAAACTTTCCCAAAGTTGCTTATCAGCTTAAGGAGGTTTTGGGCTGAGACGATGGGATCTTCTAAATATACGATCATGTCGTCTGCAAATAGGGACAGTTTGATTTCTTCTTTTCCTAACTGAATGCTCTTTATTCATTTTTCTTGCCTAATTGCTCTGGCTAGAACTTCCAATGCTATATTGAATAGGAGCTGTGAGAGAGGGCATCCTTGTCTAGTGCCAGTTTTTAAAGGGAATGCTTTTAATTTTTGCCCATTCAGTATGATATTGGCTGTGGGTTTGTCAAAAATAGCTTTTATTGTCTTGAGATACATTCCATCGATACCTAGTTTATTGAGAGTTTTTAGCATAAAGGGCTGTTGAATTTCATTGAAGGCCTTCTCCGCATCTATTGAGATAATCATGTGGTTTTTGTCTTTGGTTCGGTTTATGTGGTGAATTACGTTTATAGACTTGCGTATGTTGAACCGGCCTTGCATCCCCGGGATAAAGCCTACTTGATCGTGGATAAGCTTTTTGATGTGCTGTTAGATTTGCTTTGCCAGTATTTTATTGAAGGTTTTTGCATCAGTGTTCATCATAGATATTGGCCTGTAGTTTTCTTTTTTAGTTGTGTCTCTGCCAGATTTAAGTATCAGGATGATGTTGGTCTCATAGAAAGAGTTAGGGAGGATTCCCTCTTTTTGTAGTGTTTGAAATAGTTTCAACAGGAATGGTACCAGCTCCTCTTTGTATATCTGGTGGAATTTAGCTGTGAACCCATCTGGACCTGGACTTTTTTTGGTTGGTAGGCTATTAATTGCTGCCAGGACTTCAGACCCTGTTATTGCTCTATTCAGGGTGTCAACTTCTTGGCTTAGTTTTGGGAGTATGCAAGTGTCTAGGAATTTATCCATTTCTTCCAGATTTACTGGTTTATGTGCATAGAGTTGTTTATAGTAATCTCTGATGGTAGTTTGTATTTCTGAGGAATCGGTGGTGATCTCCCCTTTATTGCTTTTTATTGCATCTATTCGATTCTTCTCTCTTCTTTTTTATTAGCCTAGCTAACAATCTATTTTGTTGATCTTTTCAAAAAACCAGCTCTTGGATTTATTGATTTTTTTAAAGGTTTTTTTGTGTCTCTATCTCCTTCAGTTCTGCTCTGATCTTATTTATTTTTTGTCTTCTGCTTGCTATTGAGTTTTTTTTTTTATCTTGCTCCTCTAGTTCTTTCAATTTTGATGATAGAGTGTCGATTTTAGATCTTTCTTTGTTTCTCATGTTGGCATATCTTGCTATAAATTTCCCTCTAGACACTGATTTAAATGTGTTCCATAGGATCTGGTATATTGTGTCTTCATTCTCATTGGTTTCAAAGAACATTTTTATTTTGCCTTCATTTCATTGTTTATCCATTCATCATTCAGGAGCAAGTTGTTCAGTTTCCATGTGATTGTGTGGTTTTGAGTGGTTTTTCTTAATCGTGAGTTCTAATTTGATTGTACTGTGGTCTGAGAGACTGTTATGATTTCCATTCTTTTGCATTTGCTGAGGAGTGATTTACTTCCTATAATGTGGTCAGTTTTGGAGTAAGTGCAGTGTGGTGCTGTGAAGAATGTGTATTCTGTGGATTTGGGGTGGAGTGTCCTGCAACGTCTGTTAGGTCCGCTTGGTCCAAATCTGCATTCAAGTCCTGGATATCCTTGTTGACTTTCTGTCTTGTTGATCTGTCCAGTATTATCAGTGGAGTGTTAAAGTCTCCCACTATTGTGCAGGAGTCTAAGTCTCTTTGTAGGTCTTTAAGAACTTGCTTTATGTATCTGGGTGCTCCTGCATTGGGTGCATATATATTTAGGATAGTTAGCTCTTCTTGTTTCATGGATCCTTTTACCATTATGTAATGCCCTTCTTTGTCTCTTTTGATCTTTGTTGGTTTAAAGTCCATTTTATCAGAGACTAGGATTGCTACCCCTGCTTTTTTTTGCTCTCTATTTGCTTGGTAAATCTTCTTCCATCCCTTTATTTTGAGTCTATGTGAGTCTTTGCATGTGAGATGGGTCTCCTTAATACAATACACTGATGGATCTTGACTTTTTATGCAATTTGCCAGTCTGTGTCTTTTGATTGGGGCGTTTAGGCTATTTACATTCAATGTTAATATTATTATGTTTGGATTCGATTCTGCCATTTTGTTACTGGCTGGTTTTTTTGCCTGTTAGTTTTCGTGGCTTTTTCATTGCGTCATTGTTATTTACCATTTGGTACGTTTTTGCAGTGGCTGATACTGGTTTTTCCTTTCCCTGTTTAGTTCTTCCTTCAGTGGCTCTTGTGAGGCAGGTCTTGTAGTGATGAAATCTCTCAGCAATTGCTTGTCCGTAAAGGATTTTATTTCTCCTTCACTTATAAAGCTTAGTTTGGCTGGATATGAAATTCTGGGTTGAAAGTTCTTTTCTTTAAGGATGTTGAATATTGGCCCCCACTCCCTTCTAGCTTGCAGGGTTTCTGCGAGAGTTCTGCTGTGAGTCTGATGGTCTTTCCTTTGTGGGTGACTCAACCTTTCTTTCTGGCTGCCCTTAGCACTTTTTCCTTCATTCCAACCCTGGTGAATCTGACAACTGTGTGCCTTGGTGTTGCTCTTCTTGAAGAATATCTTTGTGGTGTTCTCTGTATTTCCTGGATTTGAATGTTGGCCTGCCTTGTTAGGTTGGGAAAATTCTCTTGGATAATATCTTCGAGAATGTTTTCCAACTTGGATTCATTCTTCCTATCACATTCAGGTATGCTGATCAAGCGTAGATTAGGTCTTTTCATGTAATCCCATAGTTCTTAGAGGCTTTGTTCATTTTTTTCACTCTTTTTTCTCTAATCTTGCCTTCTCATTTATTTCATTGATTTGATCTTCTATCTCTGATATCCTTTCTTCTGCTTTATTGATTTGGTTGTTGAAACTTGTGTATGCCTCGTGAAGTTCTCGTGCTGTGTTTTTCAGCTCCATCAATTCATTTATGTTCTTCTCTAAGCTGGTTATTCTAGTTAACATTTCATCTAACCTTTTTTCAAGGTTCTTAGTTTGTTTGTGTTGGGTTAGAACATGGTCTTTAACTCAGAAGTTTGTTATTACCCACCTTCTGAAGCCTGCTTCTGTCAATTCGTCAGCTTCATTCTTTTTTGGTTCCCTTGATGGTGAGGAGTTGTGATCCCTGGGATGAGAAGGAGTGTTCTGTTCTTTGATGGTTTCATCCTTTTTGCGCTGTTTTTTTCCCATCTTCGTGGATTTATCTCCCTTTAATCTTTGAAGTTGGTGATTTCAGGAGTCGTCTATGAGTGGTGGTATTTTTTCTGTTGAGGTTGGAGCTGTCTCTTTTTTGGCCTGTAGAGGGCGTTGCTGGGCTCTCTCGGATTCAGTCAGGTTGCTGGGTGGGTGGTCCTTCCCTGGAGTTTGTTTGCAGGTGAGATAGGCCCCGCCTTCCCAATGGCATCTCTCCTTCCCCAGCTGGATCTTCCTGGTTGGGGTCAAGCTGGTGTATTTGCTGCCAAGCTCTCTAGCGACGGCTTCAGTTTGAGTTCTGTGGAGGTGGGGCCTGTCAGGCCTTATGGTCTATTTCCCTGCTTTCAACTCTGCCTCCCTCTGTGGGACTGCCCGTCCTGCTGGCCTTAGTCCAAATTCCTGCCCAGGTCCCTGCGACACACACCTGGCGTAGCTGCTGCTCAGATTTGCGTTGACTACTCACAGCACCCCACCATCTGGCAGGGCTCTCATGGAATGTGGGTTGCAGGAGGAATGGAGTAAGCACAGAATCCGATTTAGAGCACTGAGGGGGTTAAGTCCCCAGACCCTCTGAGCCAGCTACACGTTTCAGGTGGGGACGTGCCCCCTGCCCCATCTCGATTTGCCCCCCTGGGCATCTCTTGCCCTGTGGCTCCTTCCCTGGGCCTGTTTTCAGAGCCCTATCTGTCCCACATAAATGAACCTGGCACCTTGTTTGGAATCGTGAAGTTCTGTAGCCCTTTGCGTCTCATTCATTGGGAGCTGCATTCCGGTGCTGGCTTCTCTAGGCCATCTTGGTGCCCCTCTCAGATAATGTTTAAAAAACTTTTGTAGAGATGAGTTCTCACTATCTTGTACAGGTTGGTCTCAAACTCCTAGACTCAAGAGATCCTCCCTTCTTGGCCTCCCAAAGTCCTGGGATTATAGGCATGAGCCACCTTTCCTGGCCCCTTTAAGTTATTTATTTATTTTTTGAGACAGTCTCGCTTTGTCACCCAGGCTGGAGTGCAGTGGCGCTATCTTCGCTCACCACAACCTCTGTCTCTCAGGCTCAAGCAATTCTCTTGCCTCAGCCTCCAGAGTAGCTGGGACTACACCACCGTGCCCAGCTAATTTTGTATTTTGAATAGAGACAGGGTTTCACCATTTTGGATAGGCTGGTCTTAAACTTCTGACCTCAAGTGATCCACCTGCCTTGGCCTCCCAGAGTGCTGTAATACAGGTATGAGCCACTGTGTCCCACCCCAATAAACTTTTAATTTCAGAAATTGTGTGTTTTCATTTTAGAATTTCCATTTGGCCTTTTTTATTTTTTATATTTCTCCGTTGAAATTTTCTATCAATTTGAGCATGTATTCCTTTGCTTCCTTGAACATAATTATAACAGCTGTTTTAAAATTCTTGCCTGCTAACTACAATGTTCAGATAATCTTACCAATGATGTTGGTTGCTTGTATTTTCTTCTAAGAATGGGTTACATATTTCTTCTTGCATGTTGATTAATTCTAGATTTTCTTCTAGGCATTGAGAAAATTATTTTGTAGAAACTCTCAAGTCTGCTATATTTCTGTTAGAGTTTTATAAGACAATTTACTTGCTTGGACTCAAACTCTCTTTTTAGTAGTAGTACAAATCATATTTCAGTTGTTTTAGCTTAGTTGCACTGCTGTGAATCTGTTTCCTGCCTGCATTTATTGGGCAGCTGAGCTTTTGCAGAGATTCTGTATATAACATGGTGCTCTTGCTCTCTCATGCTCTTTGTAAGATGTGAACCCCTCACTTTGTAGTACCAACAATTGCTATGAATTCTGTATTGTTTTTTGTCTGGCCAGAAATATGTCAGGAATATGTGACTTTTCATGTCAAAGTTTTAGTCACTTCACCTGGCATCACCTTTATGCTGGTCTCGTTAAAAGTCATAAAAATTGTAAACATGTCCTGTCTGGTTTTTTCTTCCAATTTTTTTTTTTTGTCTTCCCTCCAGAATTTGACTGCTTATTTACACTCTCCAGTGCCTTCAGGTGATTGCTTTATTTTGCTCACAGTTAATAGCTGATATCTGCAGGAAGATCAGGCTTCACAGGGGCTTACTTAGCTATATTGGATATGAGTACTAGTTTTATTTTGCTAAAAGCATGGTAATCATGATCCTTTCAGAGTTAAGGGTATTTAAAATCTTAATCCAGCAATGGGTACATTGCAGGTATACAATAAATGTTTGTTGAATGAGTAAATGAATTCAGCAATGTTGTTTGACCTAATTAGATGAGTTGACTGACTTTTGCTAAACTGGTAACCCAGTTTACAGACATGCAGAGAGGAAATGGTGATTTCTATGTTTACCTGCATAGTTTTTGCTTGGTGGACTCTTGCCTCACTAAGCCGACATTTCCTATCAATGCCTGACATGGTTTCTCAGCAGCACAAATCAATAAACTAGAAAAGAAATATACCTTGCATTTTGGAACAGTAAGATAAACACTCTTTGTTTGTCATTGTTCCAAAGAAACAGACTTCAATTATGAAGCAGGTCACTTGGGTAAATAAGATTGTGTGAGCTTCTAGTAAAATAATGGAAAAAATGCTTTGTAGAAAAAAACCCACTCTCATTTAAGTGTTGTAATGGACATGAAATATGAACAATAAACAGTCTATAATTATGAGAAACTAATTTGATTGCTTTTTCCAAAAATAATTCAATTACTGAAGTAGTAGTCAAAAGAAATAGAACAGATGTTTGATCCAATGTCTCATAAAATATTTTACTTAGCTACATACAAATGAATTAAAATTGATTTTATGGATGCCAATTCAGGAGCAGCAATGCTATATAATAGAACCTCAAATTACTCAGGAGATTTATTTTGGAACAATACTGTGTAATTTGGAGTGGAGAAAGTTTATGGAAAATTGGAGAAAGGAATTAGTGGCAAAGAATTGAAAACCATATGTTGCTTATGGGGATATTTGAAATTTAGGAATTTAATGTTTTAAAAGTATTTATTCGATAGAGTATTTACTCAGTATGGTATATTACTTAATGAACTGGGTAAAGACAGAGACTAAAGAGGTACATATGGAAGTTGTAGTGGTTGAAAAATATGTCCAAAAATTCTCTGATAGTTTTCCTTATCAAAAGATAGAGTCTGCTAGGCTGGAGTGCAGTGGTGTGATTTTGGCTCACTGCAGTCTCTGCATCCTGGGTTCAAGCGATTCTCCCTGAGTAGTTGGGACTACAGGTACACACCACCATGCCCAGCTATTTATTTTTTATTTTTTTATTTTTTTTTACAAAGACAACCTACATTCATGATGCCTAACAAAACTACCAGCCATGAAAGAAACATGAAACTTGTAACTTCCAATCTTTCTTGAAGCAGTGGAGTCCCCTGGTGATATCTGAGGGATGTGGTGGCCTCTTAGAGGAGGTTTAGGGTTTCTAAGGATGATTCTTTTGACTAAAATATTGCAGTTGTCATTGAGCCTTCTCATTATTTCAAATATTATATTGTTCCAGGTAGTCAATTATCTGCATGACTATTTTTATTTTGGACCTGCTTTTTTTTTTTTTTTTTTTTTTGAAGAAAGAAAGAAAGAAAAAAAAGAATGAAGAAGAGGAAGAAAAAGGAAGAGAAAGAGAGAGAGAGAATGGGAGTATTGCTTTCTTGCCCAGGCTAGAATGCAGTTTAGTAACGGGTATTGAAAACCTCTTTTTTACCAATAATTATACTTAATGATGTGTAGATAGGAAGGAATAAGGGAAGAAAATAACAAGCAGCCAACCAATATTTCATTTAAACCTATGAAATGCTATGCGATTACTGAGGAGTGATTTACTTCCAATTATGTAGTCACTTTTGGAATAGGTGTGAGGTGGTAATGTCTGTTTTGTGTATTTGAAGTGGAGAGTTCTATAAATGTTTATTAAGTTTACTTGTTCCGGGTCTGAGTTCAAGTCCTGGATGTCCTTGCTAATTTTCTGTCTAGTTGATCTATAGAATCGTTAGCTCTTCTTGTTACATTGATCCTTTTGCCATTATGTAATGTCCTTCTTTGCCTCTTTTGCTCTTTGTTGCTTTAAAGTCTACTTTATCAGAGGCGAGAATTGCATCTCCTGCTTTTTGTTTGTTTATTTTTACTCTGTGTTTGGTTGGTAAATCTTCCTCCTCTTTGTTTTGAGTCTTTGTGTATTGTTGCATGTGAGATGGGTCTGGATGCAGCATACCGATGGGTTTTGGCTTTTTATCCAATTAGAATATATATAAGTTTAATACTGGCATTTGATGCTAGCTGGCTGTTTTGCCCATTAGTTGGTGTAGATTTTTCATTGTGTTAATGCTCTTTGCTTTTTGATATATTTTTGGAAAGGCTGATATTGGTTGTTCCTTTATATGTATAGTGCTTCTTTCATAAGCTCTTGTAAAGCAGGACTGGTGGTGGTGAAGTCTCTAAGTACTTGTTTGTTCGCAAAAGATTTAATTTTTCCTTCGCTTATAAAGCTTAGTTTGGCTGGATATGAAATTCTGGGTTGAAAGTTCTTTTCTTTAAGGATGTTAAATATTGGTCCCCACTCTTTTCTGGCTTGTAGGGTTTCTGCTGAGAGATCTGCTGTAAGTCTGATAGGTTTCCCTTTATGGGTAACCTGACCTTTGTCTCTGGCTGCCCTTAGTATTTTCTCCTTCATCTCAACCCTAATAAATCTGGCGATTATGTGCCTTGGGGTTGGTCTTCTTGAAGAATATCTTTGTGGTGTTCTCTGTATTACCTGGAGTTGGATATTACCCTGCCTTGCTAGGTTGGGAAAGTTTTCCTGAATGATATCCTGAAGAGTATTTTCCAACTTGGATTCATTCTCTTCATCACATTCAGGTACACCTATCAAACGTAAATTAGGTCTTTTCACATAGTCCCATATTTCCTGGAGACTTTGCTCATTCCTTTTTATCCTTTTTCCTCCAATCTTGTCTTCTCGTTTCATTTCACTGAGCTGGCCCTCGACTTCTGATATCCTTTCTTCTGCTTGATCAATTCTACTGTTTAAACTTGTGCATACTTTGCGAAGTTCTCATGTTGTGTTTTTCAGCTCTATCAATTCACTTATATTCCTCTCTAAATTGTCCATTCTCGTTAACATTTTGTCAAACCGTTTTTCAAGGTTCTTAGTTTCTTTGCATTGGGTTAGAACAAGTTCTTTTAATTCACAGAAGTTTCTTATCACCCATGTTTTGAAACCTGCTTCTGTTATTGGAACACACTCGTAATCTATTAAGCCTTGTTCCATTACTGATGAGGAACTGCGATCCCCTGTAGAGGGAGAGGCATTCTGATTTTGAGTATCCTCTGCCTTTTTATGCTGGTTTCTTCCCTTCATTATATATTTATCCCTCTGTAGTCTTTGTAATTACCGACTTTCTAACTAGGTCTCTGAGTGGACGTCCAACTTGTTGATTCCCAGCGCCGAAATCTGAGCAATCCACTGCGCTGGCCAAAACAGCGGTGTTAAGATTGATGGTGCTTTTCTGCCTGGGAATCTCCGGACTCTGCACCAAGAACTGCTGTGCTAAAGTGCCAGCAAAACCGCTGCGCCGGCCACAAGAGTCACCCTGGCGACCCGTGGGGCTCCTCCGCTGGGAATCTCTTGGTCCATGAGCAACAAATATTCGTCTGAAAGTGTGGCGTCCTCTCGTTCTCTGCACTTTCACTGGGAGCTATGAGCCCGAGCTGCTAGTGATCAGCCATCTTGGATCTCTCTTTTTATTTATTTTTTTATAGAGACAAGGTTTCACCATGTTCGCCAGGCTGGTCTCGAACTCCTGACCTCAGGTGATCTGCATGCCTCAGCCTCCCAAAGTGCTGGGATTACAGGCATGAGACACCGTGCCCAGCATCAAAAGATAACATGTAATCTTTTCGCCGCCTTCCTTGAATGCAAATGGATTTCGTGAGTCACTTCTAAACAAGAAAATGTAGCAGCAATCACAATTGAGCCATTTGTGAAGCCAGGTCATAAGAGACATGCTGCCTCTGCCTGCTCTTCCTTGGATTCCCCCCCGAGGGAAGCTGGCTGCCATGGCATCAGGACACTGAAGAAACCTTACAGGGAGGTTGGTGGGTGAGGAACTGAAGCCTCCTGTGACAGCTGGCCTCAGCTGACTAGCCAAGTGAGTGGGCCTGCATCATGTCTAGCTTCAGTCAAGTCACATCTTCAGAGGACTTTGAATGATTGTGGTCCTGGCTGATAACCTGACTAAAACCTCAGGAGAGACTTTGGGCCAGAACCACCTAGCTCAGACACTCTCGAATTCCTGACCCACAAAAACTGTGAGATAATCAAGGTTTATTATTGTTTTAAACAACCATGTTTTGAGGATGTGTGTGTGTGTGTGTGTGTGTGTGTGTGTGTGTGTGTTTGAGTGTTTGAGACAGGATCTTGCTCTGTTGCCCAGGCTGGAGTGCAACGGCCCAATCTCGGCTCACTGCAGCCTACACCTCCTGAGTTCAGGTGATCCTCCCACCTCAGCCTCCTGAGTAGCTGGGACTACAGACATACACCACCATGCCTGATTTTTAAATTTTTTTTTGTAGTGTCTATTTGTAGTGATGTGGGTCTCCTTATGTTGCCAAGGCTGGTCTTGAACTCCTGGGTGCAAGCTATCCTCTTGCCTCAGCCTCCCAGAGGCTGGGATTACAGGCGTGAGCCACCACGCCAAGCCCGAGGTAACTTGTTATTCAGTAACAGGATGTCACAAAATTCTAGTTATGCTGAATTTGAATTTTTACTTAGAAATGGCATGGGAGCTTACCTAATAGTAGTTATGTTTAATTAGGGTTTCTGGTGACCTGTTTTTAGGGTTGGAGACCAGCTTTCTCAAATGAAGGTAGAGATTCTCCTGGTAGCACTCTGGGACAGAGATTTGTGTGAGTGTGTGAGTGCGAATGGAGTTGGGGGCAGTGCTGGTAAACTTGGGAGAACTGAAGTGAGGCAGAAATAATGTATGATTTTGAAGGTTTTTATCTAAAATATTCCTATCAATTTGACATTTTCTGACTTAAGTGAGTTGTCATTAAAAAGCAAAGACATTTGGGAGGGTAAAATTCATCAGTAATTTGCACCTCACTGTAGACTATTTGAACAGGTAATTACATTGCCCAACTTGTGGCTAAAATATGGTGGAATGGGACTCTTGGGGAAGACAGACTCAGAGCACAGGCAAGGTGGGATGCGTGCCCGGGAAGGGTCTTTGTGTTGATTTGGGAGCCATAAAGCAAATTGAACATGAAGGAACTGAGGCACTTTATTCCAAAAGACACATAAAAAGTGAATAGGAGAAGAGAACAGATGAAAAAAATGCAACCATTGACATACAGAGGGAGAAATAAAAGAAAAATGTTTGAAGCTAAAGATCATTATCTCCTATTCTGATATTTGTCCTGGGGCCCTGTCATGGTTATATTTAGAATGCTACTGAGATTCTTCTTGGTGCCCTTTTTGGCATATTCTCAGAAGTGGCAACTCTGATGCTTGCCTCACCAGGTGTGTATGAAGAAGAGTTCACTTCAGCTGTTGGTACCTGGGGCACAGTATGTAAAGTGTGTCCACATGTTGGAGTTGTCACTCATGCGGTGAAAGTCCTGGTGGAACCTTGTGTCCTTCTGTGCCTCCTCATCATAGCAGTGCAGTCATATTCTGTTTGGCATGGTAATTATTACTCCATGTTCTTTCTTCCTCCTAGATTGTAGGGAAACTAGTGGTTAGAGCCCTGTCTCATCAGTTTGGTGTTTCTTGGTGAATGTATTAGTATCATCTTGATATAAATATTTGTAGAACTGTGTTGACTATGGAAAACCAAATTTAGTATTTTGTTGTAGCATTGCACCAATATGGCTTTCTTGAAAGAGCCAGATTTTAGAACTACCCAGTAGTTTGCCTAAGGTATACATTTATTAAAAGTATTTTTAATAAATACTTTTATTTATTTGCCTAAGGTATACATTTATTTGCCTAAGGTATACGTTTGCCTAAGGTATACATTTATTTGCCTAAGGTATACATTTATTAAAAGTGAATCCTTAATGGGAGTGCTTGCTTGAAGTGTACGTGAGGTGAGGATGAAGTATTGACTTTGTGGGGCCTAGTTAGGTAAATGAGATAATATTGGAAGAAGAAACAGGAGGGAATAGCCCTTACCATGACACTGCCCCTGGAAAGTGGAATTATAATAGGTATAAAAGAGAGGAGAGTGAGAGAGAAAGGATATGTGAGAGACAGCGAGGAGGAAGGTGGAGAAAAAGATAGAGATAATGAGTGGAAAGTGATAGAAGATGAAATATGGAAATGAAGGACAGGGTAGAGATGTTATCAGAAAAGTCAGAATCCCAATTAATGGACTTGCCATTGATTTTATTTAATAGTGTGTTCCTTTGGGTCTTTTGGTTACAGGCAGTTGAAATGTAAACTAGATTAAAAAAATAAAACTTATTTTAAGGATATACATGTATTGAACAAAGATAGAAAAGCAAGGAACCAGGTCACTCTAGTGGCCATCACAGGCCAGACCAGTCAGGTTCCCCAATCGAAAACCTGAAGGGAGCCAGTCTGACTGGCTTTGCTAGTCACGACCCTCTGATTGGACAGAGTTTTGTGGGCTGGTCCACTGGCCCTTGCTTATGCCAATCTGCCATTTGGTGCAAAGAAGAGCCTGGGGCATCTTCTTTGAGTAAGCAAGGAAGCAGTGTACATGTGAACAGTGCTATGGCTGAAGTATCCAATTTAAATATGAATGATAAGCTAGGTGGTGGCTCATGCCTGTACTCATAGCTACTTGGGAGGCTGAGGCAGGAGGATTGCTTGAGCCTAGGAGTTTGAGACCAGCCTGGGTAACATGTGATACCTTGTTTTTTAAAAAAAAAATACTAAAAAAGGAAAAAATATGAACAGTAATTTAAAAGCAAAGCAAAGAAAACCCTGAATCATATTTATAGACAGCCCACAGTCTTTTATGAAGATCCAAACCCGTACTATGATAACAAGGAAGGCATTTAATGTACTTGACAAAAATTTTTTACTCCTATTGCTTCTCTGTAAGACTCTGTATTAGTCAGTTTGGGCTTCCCTAATGAAATACCACAGACTAGGGGGCATATGAACAAAAAGAGCAAGATGCTGGCCGATTTGGTGTCTAGTGAGGCCCTCTTCCTGATTCAGCATAGATGGCGCCTTCTCACTGTAACCCCATGTGGGGGTGGGGTGAGGGAGCTCTCTGAGGTCTCTTTTATGAGGGCGGAGTCTAACTGCCACCAAAAGCCCCACCTCCTATTACAGTGTCCCTTACCCAAATGCTTGGGACCAGAAATGTTTCTGATTTTGGAATATTTGCATTATGCATGTTTACCAGTTGAGTATCCCAAATTTGAAAATCAGAAATCTGAAATGCTCCAATGAGCATTTCCTTTGGGTATCATGTTAGCACTCAAATATGTTAGATTTTGGAGCATTTCAGATTTCAGATTTTCAGATTTGGGTTGCTTGGCCTGTTCCATCACATTGAGGGTTAGAATTTCAACCTATGAATGTTGGGGGAGGCATGCAAACCTTCCATCTATAGCACCTCTATGTTATTTTATAGATTCACCTTTAATTCATTTCAGATTTTTCTCAGTACTTTAAATCTTACACCATATGTGCTGGTGATTTTTCAACTTTTAAATGGGCTCTCTTCTCTTGAGAATAAATGGGAAATAGATTCTTGGAAATAAAATATCAGTCTTTTCTGACTTCTTGGGTGGGTGGGTAGAAACAGACAATTCCATGCCTGACATCTGCTTCCTTTTATACCCTTCACGGTGTTTGCCTTGTATCTCTCAAAACGACTTCAAAATCACTTCAAACCACTTCAGACTTTTCAGGGCCAGTAAATGCTCTCACAGCATAAATACTTGTTCCCGTCAAAGCAGTTGGACTGTGTCTTAGGGGAAGGCAATATTAATGTCTTTTTCTTTACACCTTACAAGCAAAAATTCATTAAGGCAAGAGGCAAGTCATAGAAACATATTTCTCTGGTGTGCTTTTGTTGTCATGTTATTAGAAATAAATATCTCTGATGCTGTAGTTGCTGGTATAATGAAAATCTAAGTAGATGATGGTGTTTATATCGCAGGTGCTAAGGGCGTCTCGGACTGGCACCGGCGCTGTGAACTCATTCAGTTTTCTTGTGTTCTTAGCAGCTGATAATAGGATCATTCTTCTCAGGGTCCCAGTGGCCACAGAGTGCTGTTTGTGGGAAGCCATTGTGTGACAGGTTTGAGAAGATCTAGACAAGGGCAGGCCCTGAAAGATAGAGGACTACAATTTAGTTTGTTGCCTGCCTTGCCTCAGGTGCCTGGCACGATGTCTCAATCCCAGAAGCTCTTGAAAAGCAAAAGGCAGCCACAGGCAAACAGGGGAAACAACCAATCCATTAAACGCAAAGGTATTTACTCTGCATCCCAGTCTCAGAAATGCTCATATCCCACTAGGGGGACAGAAGGGAGCCTATGGAAACATATTGTGAGTGGAGCAGACAGAGTGTCGTGATTTTCAAAAATCTGCTGCAACCTTCTGGTTCAGTTTTTGTTTCCCTGAGGGCAAGGGAGTGAGATTTTATATTTTTCCTTATTTAGAAATTCACATCCAGATAAAGCATCCTTTGACTCTATGAGCGACTATCTGAAGAGAATGTGTAGGTTTCCAGTGTGAGAATGAGTTTGGAAACCAAGATATGTTGATTGATGATGGAGAGTATGCTTAGCTGGTATTGAGGCAGTTTATCCAGCTGCTAAAACAGGCTTGTTTTTTTTTGATGACCATGTGAAGGATTGTTTGACATCATGAAAGAGAGTGCATGGTGATTAAGAGCACCGACTTTGGAGCCAGGCTGTCTGGGCTTCAATCCCTGCTCTGCCACCTACAAGGTATGTGATCCTGGGCAAGTTACTTAATCTCTTTGTGTCTCAGTTTCCTCATCTTGACAAAAGTCAAGGGTTGTAAATGGCTCAGACTGACTCTGGTGTCTGGTAAGCGCTGTATAAGCACTTGTTACACACAGACTTTTGCATATACGCAAATACTTGATGCTGTTCTGGCTAGTCACCAGCCAACTTCTGTAGCTATGCAATCAGCCTTTCATCTATAAAGTGAAGAGGGTGGACTAAACTCCATTCTCATTGTACTATCTATGATTTTAGGTCATGGTGTTTGAAATTGGTGGTAAAATTATAAAGAATATTATGGAAATGACAATCAGAGACCATAACGAACTGTCTTTAGGAATAGGTGTTGATGATTCAAATCTATTTCCATTCTCCCAGTATTTGAAAGTATGGGATGGTATATGGGTAATCTCGGACTCAGGCGTTTATACCTACATAGGCATCTGCCAGATAAAAAGGAACAGACAAGTGCTCATCAACCATGAGATATTTTTCTATCACAAATGAAAACTTTATGATCCAGACTGTAAAGCCTGGCTAACGTTAAGATTAGGAAATAGCTATACTTTAATCAGAAGAAAGAAAAAGCTAAAGATTTAAAAATAGGGCGGCTTAGCAACTCTCCAGGCTAAGCTGAGTGTATAGTTGAGATACAGGTTGTTAAGCAAACTTTCACTTATACCCTCAGGGAAGAAGCTGTGGAATAAGGCAACTGAGCAGGGATTTTTCAAAAAGAGTAAGATAAATTTCACAATATTTGGAGAATTTACTTCTCATAAAATTGAAAAAAAATTTAAATCTTAAGTTGGATAGAAAAAGAAAGCCCAAAGGATCACACTATTTCTTTGAAAAAAAAAAAAAAAATAGTATACCTTATATAACTTACATAAATTCTGAGTAACTTTAGGGCTCTTAAAATATCTTTTCATTTTCTTTTTCTTTTTTTCTTCAGTTGTTGTAAGAGGTGGGTTTTAAGTATGACCTTAGCTTCGTTAGTTGCTTTGAGCCCTTTACAAAGAAAAGAACATTGCTGAAAAGAACCATGAATAAACAAGAAGTGAGTGTAGATTTGCAAATATTTTCTAAAGGTCTATGGTTCACTGAAGTATTGGAAAATGGGAAAAGGGAGCAGATGAAAGAAAAAGCATCAACAAAAAGTGAAAACTTTAAGAGAAAATACACAGAGAAGCAGAAAAATTTAATTAAATTAAAGTTTACTGAAAGGGTCAAGATGTTGTAAGAACTGCATCAAGTAGAAAGACCTTTGAGAGAAGAAGAGGCATACCAATAAATAAAAAGGAGAGTTGTGATAAGACTTTAAATGGATAAGGCTGTGAACTTACTGTTCTCTGAACAGGCTGACTTTCAAAGCCTAGGCAAGGTCTTTACTATTAGAAAGTCATGAGGACCTTCTTAAAAAGCCTTGAATATTGTATTCAGTTTGAGGCATTTCCCTGCCAGGAAAATGAAGGCAAACAGAGATGGGAATTCAGAGTTTAAAAAGCGCACACACACAACAAAAGTATTTCAGGGTCTATGGAGAATTGAGTTTTCAAGAGAAAGTATGAATAAAAAGAATAAATAATAGCATGGCTTGCAAAGTCTAAAGAGAGGAAGGTTGTCACCTTCCTGGTGTATGCACCTAAAATTTGGTAGTGTGAAATTACGAGGTAACAGATAGCCTCATTTAAACCCCGTGAACTTACTTAGCCATCGGTGTGACTTTACCTTTCACTTTAGGTTACAGACATTTATCAGTATTTTTACATGGGACATTTATAAACACATATACACATACATATACACATCCATATAGCCAGTAAGTGTCCAGTCTTCCTTCCCTTTCCCTGCATTTTCTTTTAAAGTTGATGACCTCTGAGTCTACTGTACATTTGTAGTTTCCTTATGCATTTCTCTAAAGGGGGAGACGTAAAGATCACACATTCGATTGGCTGAACTTGAGGTTGCCCATCTCAGCTCCAGCGAAAGTGAGCTGTTGTTATTATTCATAGGGGTGTCCAATACAATTGTTTTAAAGGCTCACTTTTGCTTACAGGGGATTGTTGAGTGGGGTAGAGTGGGGAGTGAGATGTTGCTAGTCGTTACAATACTAAAGGAACTCTATATATGCTACCATTTTACTTTAGCTGTGAGAAAGATGAAAAGGTCAGTAAAAAAACTTGGGATCCACTGAAATTATTTAACACATATGAACAGGTAGGAGGCTTAAAATATACAGATGAGATATTGTTGCTGCAGAAATATAACTGTTTTCTCCCTTTTCTATGTAGTACCTGGTCATTCTCTTCCCTATTCGAAGTCCAAGCCTTTTACATCGTAGGTGCACCAAATAAAAAGGTATTCAATAGACAAATGCTAGTGGTTTTACAGATAGAGTGGTCTAGGGAGGATAGGGTGTTGAGTTTGGAAATGGGAGGATGTTTTTAACCTTATTTAAAATCCTTTCTGGCTATGTAAGCTATAGATCACTGTGTGTTATGCTTGGGTAGCTATGTATGTTCCATCAATGAGAGCACTGGGCCGAGGAGTTAAGCAAATGTTGTTTTGTGCTGCCAGCTGGGCTTCAAAATATGGCAGTCCCTGCGTTTGTTGCCGACTAGTATTTTTCAAGAAAATATAAAAATTGTCATCTTCTCTGTCAGCATGAGACCGCTGAATCATTAAGATGCACCAGCACAGACTGTAACAAAGATGTTTTCCTTTGCTATGGATTTAACCATTTTATGGGGAGGTGTTTTAAAAAAACTCTGCATTTAATGCAATAAAGATGATATGTAATGCACAAGAGGCATTAATAAAAGTTTTCACAACTAAGTCAAAGTGAGATGAATGGTGGAAAGTGGCAGTCACAGTTTGACAACTGGAATTAAATGCCGAAGTGCACGACAGTTAGAAAAGGCAGTGACAGCTCCTACTGACCAGCAGGGGTCACCCAATAACCAGAAACAGATATGAAGCCTGCTGGTTCTCAGTGCTGAAAAGCAGGAGAAACACTCCCGTGTGAGGTCTCAGGCTGCCTGCCTTACGGAGACACACACAGAACGCACTCAAATCCTAACTCAAAACCAAAACACAGTGATATTCTTTGCTGGGTAAAGGGAGAAAACCTTAGGGAAACTCTGGAGCTCTGCTACATGTAGGGGAGTGAAGAATAATGGACTTAGTTGGGAGTGGAGGTTGCACCCGGATGACAAAGAGGGTGAAAGATACCTAAGGAGGAGAAACTCCCTGTTGAATTCAGATGCTATTGATCTAACTTCAGAGACCCAGAACAGAGAGGCCAGCCTCTGGTCAGGCTTTCTTTGCTGTGTTCAAGTACAGAACATTAAAACCTGGTCTGGCCTGTTATGTTTCAAAGATTTTTGTAAGATGCATTTTTAAAACATTAGAAAAGTTCAGATCATCAGCTTTCCTCCACAATGATTCTTTCATTCTTCTTACAGCTACTCTGTGCTTCCTTTTCAGTGTCTGGCATAAAGAAACGTGTGCCCTATCGATTCTTTGTCTTTGGATTCCTGAATCATGCCCTGAAAGGACCTCCAGAGGGACGTATCAGTAATAAAAGCAGCAGCTAACATTTTTGAGAGAGGATGGTGTCATGCTCTGCCCTAAGCTATCACTGAACACGTGTATGTTTGATAACTTTCAAAAGGGCTTTATGATGTTGACACCATTTTAAGGATGGTAAAATGGAAGTTCTCAGAGAGGAGGCTTGCCTGATGCAAATACCTAATACACCTGCTGTTTGATTGTAAATCTCAGGTCAAAAAGGACTAAGAAACATTAAAATTTAACCATTTTGACTACCTGCCTGATGCTTGAATACTTTCTATGGCATCTCCATCAGCTGGCCATACGTGGCTGTAGTTGTACATTGCTGAGATGGGGACTCAGAAGTCTCTTTTGCGTTTGGACAGCTCTGGCTGTAAGAGGGCTCTGGCTTTTAGTCAGGTGGAAGAAACCATCTAATAGCTAGTCTTTTCCACTGACGGATGCATGTTCTCCTCCTACTGAGTCAACGTAAGAAGACTGATTTCCCTTCAGGGTAGTCCTTCATACATCTCTCAGGTTTTCTCTTTGTTAAATACACTAAGATCTCTCAGAGATCTTTATTATATTGTTTAAGTATGATATTTTTTTTTTGAGACAGAGTTTCGCTTTTGTTATCCAGGCTGGAGTGCAATGGCACAATCTCGGCTCACCGCAACCTCTGCCTCCTGGGTTCAAGCAATTCTCCTGCCTCAGCCTCCCGAGTAGCTGGGACTACAGGCGTGTGCCACTGTGCCCAGCTAATTTTTGTATTTTTAGTAAGAGACGGGGTTTCACCATGTTGACCAGGATGGTCTTGATCTCTTGACCTTGTGATCCGCCTGCCTCTGCCTCCCAAAGTGCTGGGATTACAGGAATATGATACCATTTTCAATCCTTCCAACATCTGAATGAATCACATTGATTCATGTTCTTCCTAACATGTGGTTCCCAGAGAGGCTAGTGTGCCAAAGGGTCTGTCATCTCTTTTTTTTTTTTTTTTTCAAGATATTATGCTTTGATTCATGCCTGTTTTCTAAGAAACCCTCAAATTTGTTATTTTTTTTGAGACAGAGTCTTGCTGTGTTGTCCAGGCTGGAGTGCAGTGGTGCGATCTCAGCTCACTGCAACCTCTGCCTCCTGGGTTCAGGTGATCTTCCTGTCTCAGCCTCCCATAGCTGGGACTACAGGAGCCTGCCACCACATCTAGCTATTTTTTGTATTTTTAGTAGAGACAGGGTTTCACCATATTGGCCAGGCTGGTCTCGAACTCCTGACCTTGTGATCTGCCTGCCTTGGGCTCCCAAAGTGCTGGGATTATAGGCGTGAGCCACCACGCCCAGCCTGTTTTTTTTCTACTTGTGTATTTTCTCATTTCCCAGAAATGATTTTTTTTTGCTGGGTTCTTAGAATCAGATAAAAAATGTACAACTATATAATGAAAATTAATTTGGTGACAGCTAAGAAAAGGCAGAGACATTTTTATAAACAGTAGTTTCAGTGGTAGATAATGGCAGCATTCAACCTCTCAAAACATTGATTGACTTTCCTTATAACATCATGTGCCAATGGTGCTTTACAAATCATGGTGACCACATTTGGCTGGGTTGAAATGATAATCATTTTTATGTTCATCCCGAGTTTAGGATTTTAGCACTAAATTCCTAGCCAGTTATTGCTGTATTTTTATGAAAGCTCATGTTTAAATAACTTTAGATGTATAGATTGTAGAAATAATATGCTACAACCATTGCTTTCTTATGAACAGTTAACAAGTATAATTTTAAAAACTACTCAGCTCTCCCAGGAGAGTGTTTTGAACAAGTTGGAAAACAGAATTAAACAGCATATCATGCAAAGCAGGTGGCTGAGTTAATGTTTCTATTTTCTTTCTGTGGCACTCTTAGCATATTATATGCAAACAATCTGAGTTAAGGTTGCATAAGATGTCAATTCAGAGTTATTCAAGTTATTTTATAGACATTAAAAAGCATCTTGCATTATTCTCAAATTTTGTTAAGTGGACAAAATCTACACCCAGATGACATAAATTTTTAATGTGGTTAAACTCCATTTGAATATATGCCAAGATAGAGGCAATGATTAGCTTATTTTGAAAATTACCACTTAATCTTTCGTATTACTGGATAGCCTCTAACAAAGAGAGAGCCTTTCTAACCTCTTAAATAGTCATAAAATTGAAGATCTCAGCTTGACCTTTAGACCTTCTGCTGACCCAAGGCAAATTAGACCTTCTTCGGGACTTGACTGAAAGATACTGAACAAATACTTAGAGGAGTGATAATAGAGTTTAAGCTGCAGAATAGAAGAAAATAGAGAACATGAGTTAAGGAAGATTTTTCTGCTCATAAAGGGAAAGGAGCCATGAGAATGTAAAAGAGAAAGATTAGGAGGGATGGAAATTGGCATTAGGTGGTGCCTGTATATCTCAAAAGGGATTTGGTGCTGTAGCTCTTTGGGTCTCAAATGAGACTGGCTATGAAAAGGGTAACACCTCAGATAAATTGAAAGGACATCCAGACAAAATAGAGACCTGTACCCACTTGAAATCCAAGGAAGAGGCACTCTTACTGCTATAGTTTTAACGTGTCCCTCCAAAGGCATGTGCTAGGAACTGAATCCCAAATGCAAAAGTATTGGGAGGTAGGGCCTAATAGGAAGTGTTGAGGTCATGAGGGCCCCACCTTCATGAATAAATTAATGCAGATTATAAAAGAACTTGAGGCAGCAGTTTAGTCGCTTGTTTTATGTTGTTGTCCTTTCTTTGCCCTTTTGCTATGGGATGATGCAGCAAGAAGGCCCTCACAAGATGCCAGCCCTTCTATCTTGGACTTCTCAGTCTCCAGAACCACGATCCAATAAACTTCTGTTCATTATAAATTACACAGTTTGTAGTATCCTGTTATAACAGCACAAAACCAATTAAGATAAAAAACTGGTACCAAAAAGTGGAGCTGTTGCTATGATAAATGCCTGAAAATGTGAAAATGTGGAAGCTGTTTTGAAATTGGGTTTTGGAATAGCTGGAAGAGTTGGAGAAGTAGGCTAGAAAAAGCCTTTGTTTCCATACCTGGTGTGTTAAGGGTGATTGAGGGCTTGGAAGAAGAAAAGAACTGTAGGAAAAGTGTGAAACTTCTTAAAGATTACTTAAGTGGTCATGATCAGAATGCTGGTAGAAACATGGAGAGTAAAAGCCATTATAATGAGGTCTCTGATGGAAATGCATAATTTTTTATTTGAAAGTGGAGAAATGACCATTTTTACAAGTGGCAAGTAAATTGGCTGAAATGTGTCTGTGTTAGGCTGTTTTTTCCTCCCCCCATTGCTATAAAGAAATACTTGAAAATGTAGAAGTGGCTTTGAATCAGAATCAGATAATGGGCAGAGCTTGGAAGAGTTTGGAGCCCTCAGAAGAAGATAAGAAGAAAAGGGAAAGTTTGGAACTTCTTAGAGACTTGTTGGGTGGTTGTGACCAAAATGCTGGTAGAAATATGAACAGTGAAGGCCAGACTTATGAGGTCTCACGTGGAAATGAGAAACTAATTGGGAACTATAGCAAAGTTCGCCCTTGTTATGCTTTTGCCAAGAGCTTGACTGCGTTGTGTCTATGTTCTAGGGATGTTTGAAAGTTTGAATTTAAGAGTGATGACTTAGGGTATATGGTGGAAGAAATTTCTAAGCAGCAAAACATTTAAGATGTTGTGGCTTAGATGCTCCTTAGAGCCTACAATCAGATGTAGGAGCAAATAAATGACTTAAAGTGTAAAAGGGAAGCAGAAACATTTTGGAAAATTTGCAGCCTAGCCATGTGGCAGAGAAAGAAAAATCATCTTCAGGAGAGGAACACCAGCAGGCTGTGGGGCAACTACTTGCTAGAGAGATTAGCCTGACTCAAAGGGAACCAAGTGATAATATCCAAGACAATGGGAAAAAGTCTTTAAAGGCATTTCATATTTTGAGGCAGCCCCTCCTATCAAAGGACAAGAGGTCTAGGAGGAAAGAGTAGTTTCATGGGTCAGGCCCAGGATGCTGATGCCCTGTTCAGCCTTGAGACACTGATCCCCACATCCTGGCTGCTCAGGCTCCAGTCTTAGCTCAAAGAGCTCCAGATCCTGCTTGAGCCACCACTTTGGAGAGTGCAAGCTGTAGTAAGTCTTGATGGCTTCCATATGGTGTTAAGTGTGTGGGTGCATAGAATGCAAGAGTGAAGAAGGCTGGCAGCTTCCACCTAGATTTTCAAAGCCTGAGTGTCCAGACAGAAGCCTGTCATGGTGCAAAGCTCTCACACCAAACCTCTGCTAGGGCACTGCTAAGGGAAAAAGGGCCAGCCATTATTCATCAAGACAATTGGAGAATGACCTCTAAAACATTTCAGTATGTTCAAGCCTGACTTTTCCATCATAGGCCCAGAGCTCTCGGAAAGCAGAATGGTGCTGGGGATTCATGGTTCCTCTACAGGCTCTTTCCAGACCTGCCTCAGGACCCTGCTCCTTGGATTCCAGTGCAGTGGCCTTCAGCTGCCCAAGCTATGGCTCAAGCAACTCCAGGTACAGCTTGGGCTGCTGCTCTGGAGAGTGCAAGTGATAAGCCTTGGTGGCATCCACTTGGTGCTAATTCTGCAGACATAAAGAATGCAAGAGTTGTGGGGCATGCCTTCCTCAACTTAGATTTCAAAGGGTTTTGTGCAAATGAAGGGTCTAGGCATAGACTTGTCACAGGGGTAGAGCCACAGTAGCAGATCCCCACTAGGATAATACCTAGTGGAGCTGTAGGAGTGAAGCTACTGCAGAAAATCCCAAGCAGAGCAATGCCTAGTAGAGCTATGGGGTTGGGCCACCCAAAGACTCCAGAACTGTAGTTACCAGTGTGCAACACCAGCCCTGGGGAACTGCAGGGACATAACTCCAACCTATGAGAGTTGCCGTATGTGCTGAGACCAGCAAAGCCATAGGGATGGGGCTGCCTGAGGCCTTGGAGACCCACTCCCCACCCCTGGAAGGCAGGGCATGGAGTTAGGGAAGATTACTCTGGAGCCTTAAGATTGAATGTTTTTTTGTCAAGTTGGGTTTTACACTTACTTGGGACCAGTCACACCTTTCTTCTTGCTGATTTCTCTCTTTTGTAGTGGGAACATTCTATCCTTTGCCTGCCCTATCGTTGTATTTTGGAAGATAACTTGTTTGATTTCATTGGCTCATAGCTGGAGAGGAGTTTGCCTGAGAATGAACAGTACCTTGAGTCTCACCCATATCTGATTTAGATGAGACCCCGGACTTTGGGCTTTTAAGTTGATGGTGGAACAATTTAAGACTTTTGAGGCTATTGGGATGAATGAATGTCTTTTTTATGTGAGAAGGATATAAATGTGGGGGACCAGGGTGGTTCCTAGTGGGAGTTGTTTAGGCCATGAGGGCTCAATGAATAGATTACTGCTGATTGTAAAAGGTCTGAGGCTATTAGTTTGATTTCTTGGTCTCTCTTTTCTCTTTGCCTTTCCACGATGGGATGATACAGCAGGAAGGCCCTTGCCAGATGCCAGTCTCTCAATTTTTGGACTTCCCAGCCTCCAGAATTATAAGCCAATAAGTTTCTCTTCATTATAAATTACCCAGTCTGTATGTGCTGCAATAAGTCCTCACTTAGGGTCATTGATAGGCTCCTAGAAATTGTGAGTTTAAGATAAATGATGTATAACAAGACTAATTTATAACTCATCATTGTTATAATAAAGCAATTTTGAACAAGGT
Source organism: Aotus nancymaae (assembly GCF_030222135.1). NCBI lineage: Eukaryota > Metazoa > Chordata > Mammalia > Primates > Aotidae > Aotus > Aotus nancymaae. The sequence goes on along the minus strand of NW_026988447.1, from coordinate 7,852,261 downwards.
GATGTTATTTGAGGACCTGTTGTACATAGCCTCACTTAAAGTTGCAATTTCCAAGAACCTATAATGATGTTAAATGAGGACTTAACTATATTCTGTTATAGCAGCAAAAACATGTTAAGACACTTACCAAATGCCTTATATCAGCATGAAAAGTTTTAGAAGTGAAAAAATGAAGATGTACTGAGCTTGAGCAGTGATGGAATGCAGTACTCACAGAATTGTGTACTTGCTAGGATGGTAAAAGGAAGGCCATTCTTGTTATTGGTAAACCTGAGTGGTGGTGGGCAGATATGTGGGGCAGAGAAGGAATAAGTCCAAAGCCCAGGCCAATGAGATATTATCAAACACTGTCTAATCAGAGACTCTCATCTGGAGTAGATCAGAAGTCACAAATTCAAATACAAGGGCCGTGTATGTAACATGGATGAGCAATTGGCTTCTCTTTTTCTTTTTGGAACACTGAGACTATTATGTGAAGAAGCCTGGGCAAGCTACTGGAGGATGAGAAATTGCATGGGAGCAGAGGCAAATCCTCCAGCTGAGACTTCTTAGACAAAACAGCCTGCTCACACAAGGTATAAGAGTGAGGCCATCATGATCCAGGCACAGTGGTCCATGCCTTTAGTCCCAGCTACTTTGGAGGCTGAGGCAGGAGGGTCACTTGTGTTTAGAAGTTTGAGTCCAGCCTGGACAACAACTTGTCTCTTAAAAAAAAAAAAGTGAGAAGACTGATCCTATCTTAGAGCATCTAGCCTCAGCCGAAGCATCAGCTAACCACAGAAATTATCTGTGCTGACTCAGACTAAAACTGTCCAGCTAACCCCGAGAATGGCAAGAAATAATAAAGGATTGTTACTTTTTAAAAGACAAATCCCCCCAACCTTTTTTTTTTTTTTTAACTATTTTTAGATGTTGTAATTGGAAAAATCTATTTATACATTGTTTTAATAACACTACCCTGACATTAATTTTTAATGTAGTTAAATGCCATTTAAATTAGTGTCAAGATGAAAACAATGATTAATTGATTCTGAGAAATTACCACTTTAATCTTTCCCTATTATTGGACAGCTTCAAACCTTGTGCTATAAGATCAACAAGAGATTTAATCATATACCTTAATAGACTGATGAAGTATTTGCTGAAATTTGAAGAAAATGCTGAGTAACCTGTTGGTACACACCTGTGCTCTCCCCTGGAGTCCAGAATTCCACAGTTTTAGAGGCTTAATTACCAAAAGTTAAGGCATCTTAGATTTTTCCCACTGTTAAAGGCCAGAAGAAGCCTCAGAGCTTGTTAATCAGAAGGCCAAATTTGGCCAGCAGATGTGTTTTATTTGGCCTATCCAGTGCTGGCTCAAAAATTTAAAAAGTTTGAATGAGTTATGGTTCCAGTTTTTTGAAATTGGACAATTACACTGAAAACCCTATTTCCAAATTCTCTTTAAATATTTGAAAGATCTGGCAACATTGAGCCTGCATGACAGCAGTTTAATATTGAAGCTGAGTACCCTTTAGATGGGGCAGGAGTTCTCTAAGTCTCTCAGAAAGCCTCCCCTCAACTATCTTACACCTTAGTTTCCTTCACTCATCCATGGTATACACTCAGCCGCTGTTAAGTATGTGAATTCTGACCTCCAATCTGTGCCAGTTAACTTAATTTTTGCAGGTAAGCAAACAGAGGCTCAGATAAAAGTGACTAAAAAAAAAGAAACAAAAACGTGACTCAGAAAAGTCTAAAGCTTTATCAGCTGTGGAACTGGTGCTAGATCTCCTTCCCATCTGGCAAAGGGCTGAGGAAAGTGTTAGCTTTTGATGGTGTATGAGTGAAACAGAAGAGACTGGGATTTTTCAGGACAGGAAGGCTGGAGAGCAGCTTGTGGAAGCCAGGAATCAGTGTCACGGCCCTACATGGCTGGAGGGTGGAAAGCCCCAGAAGGGAGAGAAGAAACTGAAAGAGGATGGAGTAGGCAAGGAAAACAACATCCCTTGGGTCACTATTTGGTTCCTCATCTGCCATATTGGGCTGAAAGTCTTTCTGAGAAAACATTGTACTACTGATAGTGTTGACAGCCTGTGAAATGTATTAAATTCTTTCAAAAACCACAAAATAGATGATGAGATTCCAGCTATATTGATGGGTAAGTCTTAGAGTCTTTATTTAAAAATATACTTCTTAGATTCTTCCCCTCCATCTAGTCATTAGTCAAGACCTATCTTGTAATTATTTCTAGAATTGCTAGCCTTCTCTAGTCTTATTCTCACTGTCACTGAGTTGGGATCACCCTCATTTTGCCAGCCTCTGATCTGATCTCCATATTTGTGGTGGGCTCTCATCAGGCCTGTCCTGCTCAATCCTTCCAATCCTTCCCATGCTTTGTAAAGCAGGAGATGAATGATTGAACATGCCCACAGATTGGTCATTACTTCAGAGCTGCAAATAGATTACACCTGTTTGATGCCTGATTGTAATGTAATTATAATCTATCAGGATGTGCTGGTGGCTTTTTAAGGAATGATACTGGGAACCCAAAGTATCCAAGTAACAGAGGTTGCTAATGGCGGTTTTTGCCAGCACAGAAGTTAACTATGCTAAAGTGTAACGTTGTTGTGATTGAGGAATATGAAGTTTGGTAAACTCCTACTTGGTATATCCCAAAGTCTGGCAGGACCTTACTGTGCATAGGTAGACAACAACCATTGCCACCAACGAGGGGCATTTCCAATGAAGAAATGGGATACTCACTGAACATCCCACAATCTAATGTCCTCAGATGACCTTTGTTGAAGATAGATCCTTTGAGCTTAGAACAAAGAGTAATTTATAGGTGTCAGAGTCCTCAGTTTCAGTAATTCTCAAACTTAGTCCTTGTGTGGGTGCCAGTTCACTGCTTTCACCTTGCTTCCATCCAGCTCCTTTTCCACAAGGCTAACAGAATAATGTTTTAACCACCAAAATCTAATGATGTTAGCCAGGCCCGGTGGTAGGTACCTGTAGTCCCAGCTGTTTGGGAGGCTGAGGTAGGAGGATTGTTTGAGTCCCAGAGGTTGAAGCTGCAGTGAGCTGAGATTGTACCACTGCACTCTAGCCTGGGCAACAGAGGAAGACCCTGTATCAGAAAACAAACAAACAAACAAACAAACAAAATTTAACTGTGGCATGTCTCTGTTTTAAAAATGGAGATCTTTGATCTCAGCATAAATTTTAGTCCCCTTATTTCCTTGTTACTGATCAAACATCTCTCCCAGTTCTCCTTCATACATTAAAATTCAGCTACATAAAATTTTTTTTTTCTGCAGTGAGACTTGATCTCGCCAGCCTCTTGATTTTTGCTAATTTTGTTTCTTCCTGGATGAAATATATATTTCCCAACCATGTCTATTTGGCTAATTTCTGTCCAGCCCTCAGGTCTTTTCTGATAGGCTGTTTCCCTGAGTCTCGGTTAGTTGCTCTTCCTGAGTGTCTCCATAATACCCTGTACTTCACTTTTCATGTGGTTCCATATGGTTATTGTGCTTTATGATAAAATCTTACTTTCTGTATCTTCTACTTGACTCTAGGCTCTGTGAGGACAGGGATTGTGTCCAGCTTATTCACAGCTTTATCTTTCAGCAGGGGGTTAATAAATAGTAATACATTAATAAATATTGGCTGATGAATGAATAAATTAGGCAGTAAGAAGCAAAAGTATTTAAGAAATCAGTCAAGCAAACAAAAACAATAAAATCTTTACTTATGTTCTTTATCTCATAGGCAGCTATGTGCTTACATCTTTAAAGACATTTATGTGGCCATGGGGAGATAAAATAATTGGCTGGTGAATTTGTCATGACCAGTCTAATTCATATAAATTTCTTCTACTTATTTTCTACAACCTTTAAAATTCCATAGTTTAAAAACTCAGTGATTAAAAGACTTTCATAGACACTGTCTTCCAATGGCTGTATTTTTATATACATTAGCCACTTACCCTTTGCCAGCTTGGGGATTCTTTGGGCCTGCATGTGATTATATTAACCCAAATGATAATAATTTTTTTTGGCATAAATAAAGTCGAGCAGTTAGCAAGAGGCCAAAGGCCCTAGCAGCCGTTTTAGTACAATTTGGATGGATGCAGATGAAATTACAGAGTCACATTTTATTTGTTGGATGCTGTCCCAATTATGAGCTTAGTCACATCAGAGAGTTCAGAGAGATCAGAAAATGAGGTAGGGAGAAGATACTGCAATTCTAAGTAATTATTCCAGAGTAGTATGGGCTTTCTTTTGCTCTGATCAGCAAAGAGACTAGCTCTAGACCTCTGATCATATGAGCCCATGTGGATTAAAAAAATTTTCCAATGTTTCCAAAACATTAATTATATTCTCTTTACTGAGTTTTACACTTATGCAGCTGGTAGATGGGGGGAGGTAGGGAGTAGGGAGAAATGGGGGAGGGGGAACGGCTGAATCAGATGCCATAATTATTTCAGGGCTGGAAACAGAATTGAAATGACCCAGATGGTTACCCTAATGAAGTTGATCCAAAATGTATGCCAAGAGGAGTCAGAACATGCCTTTCTCTCTTTGTCTGTCTCTCTCTCTGTGTGTGTTTGGGTGTGCAAGTGCAAGTGTGCATGCATGATTTATTTTTGGCTGAAGTGGGCTTGGGGTTACAGGAATGCAAGTGTGGCAGGCCAAGATGGATGGGCATAGGAAAGAAGTCACAAGGCAATGCCTCTTCCTGCTATGGCCTCAGGCAGGCCTGACTCCCTCGCAATTGCACCAGTATGGAAAATTCCCTTTCCTTGGGCTTTTAACATAGACCATATTTCCTGCGAGTGTATGGTGCCTTTTGGATGAGGTGCTTGAGGCAGATCAAGCAGGGCTAGGGACATCTAGGCTGCTGACTTGTGCCAGGGCATTTGTTCAAAACTGTGTCTCTAGCAAAAGACACATATTGTGCTGCATGCTGGGGCAACTGTGACAATCACCTTGCTTATGGACTTTGTTTTACTAACATGAACCAACGTAGCTGCTGCAATGCCACTAGACAAAGAACAAGGACAGGGCTCAAGACTGATACTGTATCTACTCAGGTTTTAAAACAATAGAAATATTTTTTTTCTTTTCATTAGAGGACTTGATATATGCAAATCTTCAGTACCATGCCTGGTACATAGTATATACTAATTATAAGTTAGATATCATTTATTATTCATTTAACATTTTAGCTGTGGATCTAACTGTGCTTATGATTCAAATATATTTATTTAGTAAACATAAAGACCTATGAACTTTGTGTTGGATATGAAGGGAGACTGATTTGAGAACTGATTATAGCAACTATGTCATGTTGGATAATTGGCAATAAGCCTGAATTTTCTTATCTGTAAAACAAAATTAGGATGGTACAGAGTATTCCTACAATTCTTCCCTTGGTGTGGGAAAAAGTTTCTTGCCTACTATGTGTTATAACTGTGTGTGGTATTTTATACATATCACCTCATTTAATCTCACAATGAATTTTGCTTTATTAAGAGACAAATTCACAGAACCCAAGACATTTATTAAAAATAGCAATTACTTTCATGTATTGAGCACCTATATTTGTCAAGCTCTCTACATACCATTCATTGTTATTTCCTCATGGCCATGCTGCAAGGCATATTATCATCCAGGTCTAGAAATGAGGCAACTGTGGCTTGGAGAGATTAAGCAATTCATCAAGATCCCACAACCAGTTAGTACTGGTGCAAAGATTTGAACTCATATCTCTTCAACTCCTAAATCCATGGTCTTCCTATTAAAAGAGGTTTGCCTTGTGAGATTGCTTTTCCCCTAAAGCCATATTGGTTCTACTCCTACTTGAATGAGTCCAAGATGCACTTGTTTGATAATAAATTCTGTTGACATTATTCAAGAGCTTAGAGAATAAAAAGTGTCCCAGGGGAAAGTATGCTTCAAAAAACACAGCTTGCCATATGTGCAGAGGAGGAGAAATTAAGTGAGAAGAAACCAAATTGATGAGAGCTTCTAAAGACACAGGGATATAAACCGTCTCTAAATTGGAAATGGGATATGTGATGTAGTATTGGCCATAGAGCGTTCAAGTGTGTTTGTGTGCTAGGAGAAGGAGGGAGATTAAGTAGCACAGGCTCTTGATGGATAAGAGAAAAAAGCAGAGCCTGCTGCTCATGTGGGCTTTCTCTTTATGCGCAGTGGGTAGCACTGAGGGTGGGCAGTGGGAACGGAGAGAGTGGCCATTCCACATACCTCCTGCTGATAGGTGGACACTGCCAAGTGCATTCCCTCCCTGGCCTTGTATTTGGAAAGAGATCACCTTGGGAAATATACTGGAAGCAGGAGGGTGGCAGGATTTTTACTTTTGGTTTGGGTTTGGACTCCCTGACTTCCATTCAGCTGCCGGGCTCCTGCTGATGAATTGCTTGTAATGAACGTCTATGTCTCCTGGGCTAGACAGCACAAGGGAACTCTGCTTTAGCCTCTTATTGTGTAACCCCAAGCAAGTTGTTCTACTGCACTGAATTCTGAAGATAACGGTGATCACCTACCTCCTAGGGATCCTATGAGGAATGGCCAGTAATCATGAATATAGGTGCTACATAAACGCTAAGTAAATGACATTAATCCTCTCATGGACAGTGGTGTGCTTATCCAGGCTGCTAAATCTCTCTTCAGTGACACAAACCCAGGGCCTCAGGATAGGATGTTCTTGCAGAAACACAATTTAAGCCACAAACCAGATCATGTTAGGGGGTATAACTCCAAGAAGGGCAGACAAATTGAAAGAGATAAGGCTGAAAATCTATCACTAACTCACTCTCTTGGGCTCTGGAGTCTAGCACATATTACATGATGCCTCAGCGCCTTTCTGTTTGAAAGTCACTTCCTCAGATTGCAAATCTTCCCTTGCCTTTGTTTTTCTAAACAGAACTTGATTCTTAACTTTAGAATATAAGTTTTGCATATTACCAAAAGAAAATTGTGCTGGAAGTACAGAATAAAATAGTAGATGCTTTTGCCCAATCTTTCTCTGTGTTTGGCTGAAACAGAATTGTTCAACTGTTGGCAGTGATCTGTGACGCTGCCGGCTACCCTGGGCTCCTAAATGGTTTTGAAAGCTGCTGAAAATTGTAATAGTCAGCAGAAGGGAAACAGCCATGTTTGCTGCAGGGGACTTTGGGGTTCAAGTTGCTGGCTCTTCCTCACACAAGTCATACTTCACTATGGTTTTGGTCAACAAGGTTTGCACGTCTGAATTTTTAGTGAAAATGACTCTCTACTGGGATTCTGTTACATCAGTCTTCAATACACAAATAGTAATCTGGTTATAATCAAAATGTTCCTTCCTTTCTCCCTGCCTGCCTGCCTTCCTTTGACATGTATAATCTTTTAAGATAGAGTTAACCATTGTATTTACCTCTAAGGTGCATAGTTAACTGTTTCAAAATTAGGATAGGGATATATATATATATATATATATACACACACATACATACACATACACATATATATATCTATTTTTTTTTGCTTTGAAAAGGTGGGTCTTGTTGGTCTGATCTCCGAAGCCGAGTGTTGCTGCTTGTGAAAACTGTCTTGTGCTGGTTTCCACCACACCACACTCTCCTGGTCTTTTGGCAACTTCCTGACTATTTCTTGTCAATTTCTTTTTTGAGGCTTCTCTGCTGGACCTCCAAATTTTGGATTGATCCATCTGTGCCTGGTCGTTGGTCTTCTAATCTTTTTGAATGTGCTTCCATTAAATATAGGAAGATCATTAAATATTGATAACTCTATATTTATATCTTGACCACTGACCTCTGCTTTGATTTTTTCAGATTTATATATGCAATTATCTACCTGATTCTCTACTTGGATATTAAATAAAAACTTTTTTTTTTTTAAAGAAAGAGGGATAGGAAGGAAGGAATAGAAGGAAGAAAGGAGGAATGTAGAAAGAAAAGAAGGAGGGTGAGGGAGGACGGGAAGGAAGAAAGGAAGGAAGTGAAAGGAAAGAGAAAAACCAACTTGTTTGCAGCAGCAACATGCCAGCCCCTAGTGTTTCTTTCTTTTTTTTTTCTTTTTCTTTTTAAAGAAAGAAAGAGAAAGAGAAATGAGGAGAGAGAACAGCAGTCTTGCTCTGTTGCCCAGGCTGGAATGCAATCTAAAAATAGGTATTAAAAACCTCTTTTATGCTGATAATTGTGCTTAACAGTGGAGACAGGAAGGAATAAGGGAAGAAAATAACAAACTGCCAACCAATATTTCATTTAAATCTGTGAAATGCTATGCAAATGCTGAAGAATGATTTATTTCCAATTATGTGGTCGCTTTCAAAATAGGTGTAATGTGATACTGAGAAAAATGTATGTTCTGTGGACCTGGGGTGAAGAATTCTATAAATATTCACTGAGTTTACTTGTTCCAGATCTGAGTTCAAATCATAGGTGTCCCTGTTAATTTTCTATCTCGTTGATCCATCGAATATTAACGATGTGGCGTCAAAGTCTCCCGCTATTATTGTGCGGGAGTCCAAGTCTCCTTATAAGTCATTAAGAACTTGTCTTATGTATCTGGGTGTTCCTGTATTGGGTGCATATATATTTATGATCATTGACTCCTGTTGTTGCATTGATCCTTTTACCATTATGAAATGTCCTTCTTTGTTTCTTTTAGTCTTTGTTACTATTAAAGTCTATTTTATCAGAGATCAAAGTTACAATTCCTGTTTTTATTTATTTTATTTTATTTTTGCTCTTCATTAGATTGGTAAGTCTTCCACCAACCCTTTGTTTTGAGTCTTTGTGTGTCCTTGCTTATGAGATGAATCTGGATACAATGTACCGATGGGTTTTGACTTTTTATTCAATTTGCCTGTCTGTGTCTTTGATTGGGGCATGTAATCCATTTAAATTTAGGATTAATATTGATATTTGTGAGTTTAATATTGTTGTTTAATGCTAGCTGGCTATTTTGGCCATTAGTTGATATAGATTCTTCATTATGGAGATACTCTTTACCTTTTGATAAGTTTTTAGGATGACTGATACTGGTTGTTCCTTTCTGTGTATAGTGCTTCTTTCAGAAGCTCTTGTAAAGCAGGCCTGGTGGTGATGAAATCTCTGAGTGCTTGCTTGTTTGTGAAAAATTCTATTTTTCCTTCATTTATGAAGCTTAATTTGGCTAGATACGAGATTCTGGGTTGAAAATTCTTTTCTTTGAGGATATTGAATATTGATCCCCACTTTCTTCTGGTTTGTAGGGTTTCTGCTGAGAGATCTGCTGTGAGTCTGATAGGCTTCCCTTTATGGGTAACCTGACCTTTCTCTCTAGCTGCCCTTAGAATTTTCTCCTTTATTTTAACCCTGGTGAATCTAACGATTATGTGTCTTGGGGTTGCTCTACTTGAGGAATATCTTTGTGGTGTTCTCTGTATTACCTGGAGTTGAGTATTGTCCTGCCTTACTAGGTTAGGAAAGTTTTCCTGAATAATATCCTGAAGAATATTTTCCAGCTTGGATTCATCCTCTTCATGACATTCAGGTACACCTATCAAAGGTAAATTAGGTCTTTTCATATAGTCCCATATTTCTTGGAGACTTTGCTCATTCCTTTTTACTCTTTCTTCTCTATTCTTATCTTCTCATTTCATTTCATTAAGTTGGTCTTCGACCTCTGATATCCTTTCTTCTGCTTGATCAATTCGACTGTTAAAACCTGTGCATACTTTGCAGAGTTCTCGTATTGTATTCTTCAGTTCCATTAATTCACTTATATTCCTCTCTAAATTGTCTATTCTCGTTAGGATTTCGTCAAACCTTTTTTCAAGATTCTTAGTTTCTTTACATTGGGCTAGAACATGTTCTTTTAACTCACAGAAGTTTATTATCCACCTGAAACCTAATTCTGTTATTGGAACACACTTTTTCTTCATCAGGCCTTGTTTGCTTATTGATGAGGAACTGTGATCTCCTGTAGAGGGAGAGGCACTCTGATCTCAGGTATTCCCAGCCCCCTTAGGCTGGTTTCTTCCCATCATCGTAAATCAATCCACCTGTCGTCCTTGCAATTACCGACCCTTAAATTAGGTCTCTGAGTGGACGTCAGACTTGTTGATTCCCAGCGCTGGAATCTGAGCAACCCACTGCACCTGCTAAAACAGTAGCGTTAAGATTCCTGGTGCTTTTCTGCGCGGGAATCGCCAGTCTGGCTTCCTTCTTGAGTTCCTTTTTCAATCAGCTGAATAGGCAACTCTGCCTTCCCGGAGCTCCAAATGTCGACCAAAAGGGGACCCAGTCCCGTTTACTCTGCACCAAGAACAGCTGTGCCGAGGCGCCGGCAAAACTGCAGCGCGGGCCACAAGAGTCGCACTGGTGACCCGTGGGGCTCTGCCGCCGGGAATCTCCTGGTCCGTGAGCAACAAAAATTCGTCTGAAAGTGTGGCATCCTCTCATTCTCTGTGCTTTCACTGGGAGCTACAATCCTGAGCTGCTAGTAATCGGCCATCTTGGAGCTCTCTCCCTTAAATAAAAATTTTCAAATTAACATGTCCCAAACTGAACTTTTTATTTCTCCTTCCCCAAAGCCCTTTCTTTCCCAGTTTCTCTTATCTTCCTCTTTCTTTTTAATTATTTACTTTTTTTTCTCCTTATTCTGAGGCAAGATATTTACTTTTTTTTTGGAGACAGAGTCTCCCTCTGTTGCCCAGGCTGGAGAGTAGTGGTACAATCTTGGTTCACTGCAACCTCTGCCTCCTGGGCTCAAGCATTTCTCCTGCCTTAGCCTCCTGAGTAGCTGGAACTACAGATGCATGCCTCTATGCCTGGCTAATTTTTGTATTATTACTAGAGACCGGGAATTTCTTTCTTTCTTTTTTTTTTTTAAATAGTCCATATTTATTTTTATTTTTAAAATTGTACTTTATGTTCTGGGGCACATATGCAGAATGTGCAGGTTTGTTACATAGGTATACACGTGCCATAATGGTTTACTGCATCCATCACCCTGTCATCTACATTAGGTATTTATCCTAATGCTGTCCCTCCCCTATACCCCCACCCCCTGCTATGCCGCCCCTAGCCCCCTACCACCCAATAGGCCCCAGTGTGTGATGGTCCCTTCCCTGTGTCCATGTGTTCTCATTGTTCAACACTCACTTATGAGTGAGAACATGCAGTGTTTGGTTTTCTGTTCTTTTGTCAGTTTGCTGAGAATGTGGTTTCCAGCTTTATCCATGTTGCTGCAAAAGATACAAACTCATCTTTCTTATGGCTGCATAGTATTCCACGGTGTATATATTTTTAAAATAGAATTTTTCTGTATTGCCCAGGCTAGAGTGCAGGGGCTAGTCACAGGTGCAATCATCACGCACTATAGCTCTGAAATCCTGGCCCCCAGCAGTCCTGCAACCTCAGCTCCCAGAGTAGCTAGGACTACAGGTGTATACCACCACACCTGGCTCTCCTGTTTTCCTGACAACAATACCATCCATGTGGTTGTTCCTACCAACACAAGGATAATCCTGGATTGTTCTCTTTCCTTTTATCTTCATTGTTCGACTCATTGACAAGTCCTCCAAAATACATTCTGAATCTCAACACTTTTCACCATCTAAACTGCCACCAGCATGGTTCAAACCATGAATATGTCTCATATGGACTATACTGCAATAGCCTTCTAAATGATACTCCTGCACCAGTCTTGCCTCCTGCAGTTTATTCTCTGCATAGCACTAAATGGAATTTATGATGTTTAATATTTATTTATGTTTCCTAGATGATGAAACTTGCAAGGAAGTGAGTGAAATATTTCAGAACACAGAGGAATAATGAAGGAAGAAAGACCTAAAATCAATTCTCCGTAGTTCTGCAATTAGTTAACTTTTGTAGGGTTTCAATCCCATTTGTTACGTGACCATTTAAATTGGGGCTTAATATAAAATGTAATAATGGCTATTAATTATAGAGCACTTACTATGTGCTGGGCATGATTCCAAGGACTTCACTTAATTTGGACTCTTTAATCTTACAACAACCCAATGAGATATATAGTATTGTTACTGCTTATTAAATTTGAAGAAACTGAGGTACATAGCTGTTAAGTGACTTGTCTGAAGTTCTATAGCCAGTGGGCAGCAGAGGCAGGACTCAAGTCCAGGGATTGGTCCCTGGAGTTTGCTGTGTTATACTGATCCTTTATTGAAGCCACAAGTTTGTTCTAACACGATCCATTAGTTCGTTTGGGGGCATTTATTTTTCTTTTTGTACATTGGTTATTTTATCTGTTGAATGAATTTATTATGAGAACAAAAATTATCCATTACTTTACCAGTAGTGTCTTAGGTACAGCTAAGAGGAGAATTGTCATAGCTTTAAGATTTCTTCTATATACATGGTAGTTTGGGCCCATGGTTTTGAGTTTTAGGTGTTATTTACTCCAGGGGCAGGCTAAAAATGAACTCCCAAATTGCCTCAAATATTTTCTGTTAGGTAACATTTCCACCAAAAGTTTCTGCTGTGAAAGCTTCTATGTGAAACAGCAAATCCTCTCAGGTCCCAAAGGGGCTGCTTGCAGTTTAAAAAATAGTCGGCCTCTCTCTCTTGCACCTGTGCTGTGCTTAGTAGATTTATTCAGTCAGAGAAAACTTCAAAAAGGATTGGCAATTTGAACTGAGCCTTGATGAACTGAAAGAATTTTGCATATTGAAAAGTGAAGGTTGCACTCATGCCAGCTCTGCACCGTGGACTGCATAGAAACAACAAGCCTGTTTGCCACTTAATTGAACAATTGTGATGCTAATCTGGCCCTTTGTGTCTCAAAGGTAACACACTATACGCTTCACCTGGGTAACAGGTAATGTAACATCGCCCAGAAACAGAATTTTGCTTCCTTTCACTCGTGGCTGCCTCCCTGTCCCCTCCATCTTTGTGAATAATTCTTTGTTGGTAGAGAACTCATTATCATTATTGATTAAACTTTGCCATCTCAGTTTGATGTCGGCGAATACCTTGCTCATTTTAATCTGTCTCAGTGCCGAGTTTTATGCTTACCATGTTTTAATTTGTCCCAGGATTGTGTTTGCCTGATGCTGATATAAAGATTGAGGACTCTCTTGGGGCATTTTGTGACTGACACAAGAAAGTGTTTGAAAATATATGAATAGCTCTTTAGGATAAGCCTTGCGACTCACAAACAGAGCTTGGTGGCAACCTCTGTGTGGCGGTTGCCTTGAAACTAGACTCATAAACTAAAGCTGGGAATAAATATCCGTAGTAAAACCATTAATCTGTTTACATGTTTTAACTCGGGTAATTTTCCGCCCCTTATTTCAATCCTGAATATTTTTCTCTCCCTGTGACACTCTCTTGTTCAGTTGATCTCTACAAATATTGTCTTTATTAGATTTTTTGGTGAGCACAAAGTTATATGGTATAAATATGGCACTGTTTCTATAATATTTTGTTTTAAAATAATTTCACACTTACAGAGAACTTACAACAATAGAACAACAAGCTCCTGGGTGCTTTTCACCTTGCTTCTCCAATCCTTATCCTTTTGCTGCATTTGCTTTACCTGATGCTAATTGAAATGACCATTTTTCTTTCTCTGAATTCTTGCTAATTCACTACCTGTTTAGAGTATAGAAATCAAAACAGGAAAGATCTGTTTGGATGTTTATGAGGGGAGGATGGAGGAAACGGTGGGATGATGATTACAGGGAGAGGAGGAAGAGGGGAGGTGCCTATTAAAGGAAACACAGGAAGCTTTGTCGTAGCACTGTCACAGGCATACTTTATTTCTCCAACGGGGACTCCAGAAACAGTGCTCCAGTGACATAAGTTTTTTCTAAGGTGCTCTGAAGTTGTTACTTTCTGAATAAGCTTGAATATCCATTTTCTCTTATAGGTTGGTGATAAATAACAGTATTTCTATGTAAGTGGCTAATAGTGACGTGGAAAATAAAGTCAAGTGCCAAAGTTGTCCCTTTGGGGCATTACATGGAAATGTACAGTGCTTTTCCTGATGTTGCCCATTGAAGGCCCCTCTGAGCAGGTTTCTGAGGTCTCCCCATCAACCCACAGGTCACGCAGCCAGGGAGATTGCCAGCGAAGTGGCAGGTTGCCCGACCTCTCAGCAGTGTGTACAGATCCTGAAGGGTGCAGCCTGGGCCGTCCTGAGTGGCCTGGGAGGGAAGTAAGTAATGTGATTTGAATTGGCAAAAAACCATGATTTTCACTTTTAAAGCGATCTTTTATTCTTGAGCTGAAGCCAGTTGAAATGCCCTGAGCCTGGGCCTTTTTATTCAGACAAGAACAATGAGATTAATTTTCAGCAGAAAATGAGGGAACAGGAGAGAGAGATGGCAGCTGAGGTAATCGGCTGTAAAGGACAAAGTTTGAAATTAAATATTATGGCTTAAATAGTCCTGTAATTCAAGCCTCCCTTCTCTCCCTTTTCCAATCTTACATAAGAGAAATAAAACAAAAAACTCCTTACTGCAAAATGGAAGACAATCTTTTTCTAATAGAAGAAAATTCTCTCTGCAACATGAATTTGAACTATAGCGATTTGATTTCTATGGAGATAAAGAGGCAGAGAAGTTGCTGCTGTTTGGAAGAGAATGTAAATGTGATGTTAAGGAGCAAGGAAGAAAACTTCACACATGCTGGCTTACTAGAATTTGCTGTATTTTTTCCTGCTTTCGTTGAGCAGCAGAAGGGATACAGGAAGCTTTTTATTTAATTTTTAGGGCAATTAGGGAGAGGAAATCCAGGCTGAGTGACTTTAGACTGCTCATTACCTTCTGGCGGGCAGAAGGAGAGTGCATATTTTAAATGTTAAGATCAGATTATTTATAAGTTTCACTTTGAGATTCAAGGGCATGGAAGGAGCGATAACTCGATTAACAGAGAAAACAGCCTTATGTACACAGCTGGTTTAATCTTTGTAATAGGTCAGAGACTGCACAGCAGCCTTTCTCAGTCTCTTCCTGGAAATGACAGACTCTAGGGAACCACTAAGTTTTAAAAAAGGAAAACTTTTAGAAAATTTCCCCACCCCCACCCCAAATCTTTTAGGGAATGTTGTGATGGGGGGTAGGTATTCTTTGGTCTTGCTTTGCTGCGCTGTAATGACAATTTTAATTCCACACCTTTCCTGGGATGAATTACTGACTCCCCTAGAAGTAAGTGAAAGCCTCTGAATTTGGTCATTTCACTGTTCTATGTAACAAGGTGTCTCGGGTTGTTTTGTAAAATGAATGCATCTAGCTATAAGAGAATTCATGGTCATTTCATTTTCTGGCAATAACAGCTGACTACCTCCTTGATCAGAGGACACAGGCTAATCTGAATGTTTTAAAACATTTTTGCTGACTCTCTCTCTGAGAGCTTGTATGGTTTTCTTTGTGGGGTTGTCTGAAGGTCTCTATTCTTCAAAGTTCTTTTAGGTAAAAGTAATAAAAATGAACACTACCTAGTTGAAGCCATGAAGGGACTTTGAAGTATCCCCTGGATGCTGAAAAGAGCAGCTCAGCCTCACCCAGAGGAGGACGGGAGCCAGAGTCCTCAGGAGCTTGGCAGTGGGAGTGGGCTACCCTTCTCTCCGAGTGCTGGACTTAATGTGACTTTGTCTCTGATTTCAGGCCCTGGTGTTTAATTCCTGATACCAATTCCTGGGAGAGAAAATGGGGTTCCTTTGGCTTTGATTAGGTGTTCTCTTGAGGACCTATGAGTGGTGGGTGGGGTCTGGGGAGAATCACATGGCTGCCCACTGTTCCCCGGTGTGCAGAAATTCCTAGCAGGGCGGAAGCCTGGTGAGAGGGGAACCCCTTGAGAGTTGTCTATTGTACTCAGCTAGACTTTGTGTGCAGGAGAAACAATTTGCTATTTTAAATCCCAGCAGCCTGTAGCCACTTCTGAATCCTAAGGAAGTCTGAGAATTCCTCTTTGGAATAGATGAGTTTTTTGACTGCGAATGAAAGCTAAACCTCAGGAAAAGACTTGGAAAATGTAGGAATGAGAAAAAAAAATTGAAACTGACTTTATCAATAAAACAAGAATTTAGAGGTTGCCCAGGACTGGCCAGGGGAAAAGCAGCTCAGCTATTGCGATAAAGCCAAGAACTTACATGGCGTGTGCAGTGAGCTGAGGAAGTGGGCATAGTGAGGGATATTTGCAGTCAGAGCATCTTTAAAAGACATTAAAACATTTTAAAATTATACTTTAAGTTCTGGAGTACATGTGCAGAATGTGCAGGCTTGTTACATAGGTATACATGTGCCATGGTGGTTTGCTGTATCCATCGCCCCATCATTTACATTTGGTATTTTCCCTAATGCTATACCTCCTCTATTCCCCTGCCCCCGTCTATCCCTCCCCTATTCCCCCACCCCCTGCTGTCCCTCCCCTATCCCTCCACCCGCTGCTATCCCTCCCCCAGTCCCCCCACCCCTTGCTATCCCTCCCCCAGTCCCCCCACCCCCTGCTATCCCTCCCCTATCCCCCACCCCCTGCTATCCCTCCCCTATCCCCCACCCCCTGCTATCCCTCCCCTATCCCCCCACCCCCTGCTATCCGTCCCCGAGTCCCCCACCCCCGACAGGCCCCAATGTGTGATGTTCCCCTCCCTGTGTCCATGTGTTCTCACTGTTCAACACCCCCTTATGAGTAAGAACATGCGGTGTTTGGTTTTCTTCTCTTGTGTCAGTTTGTTGAGAATGATGGTTTCCAGCTTTATCCATGTCCCTGCAAAGGACATGAACTCATCTTTTTTTATGGCTGCATAGTATTCCATGGTGTATATGTGCCACATTTTCTTTATCCAGTATATCATTGATGGGCATTTGGGTTGGTTCCAAGTCTTTGCTATTGTGAACAGTGCCACAATAAACATATGTGTGGATGTATCTTTATAATAGAATGATTTATTATCCTTTGGGTATAGGAAACCACTCAGACTGTGCCCTCTCCTGCTTACTTTCTTGGAGGAAGAGAAAATTAATCCTTAATGCCAAATGGCACCTACAGCAAAGCAACACCCAGAGCTGTCCTGGCACTCAGGAGAGAGCCCTGTGCCTCCTCCTCACTCCTCCTCCTGGTTTCAAGTGCTCTTCAGAGGTCCCCAACCTTTTTGGGACCAGGGACTGTTTTCGTGGAAGACAGTTTTTCCACAGGTCGAGTTCAGGGGCTGGTTTTAGGATGAAACTGTTCCACCTCAGATCATGAGGCATTAGATTCTCATAAGGAACATGCAACCTAGATCCCTGGCATGCACAGTTCACAATACAGTTTACACTCTTATGAGAATCTAATGCTGCAGCTGATCCGGAAGGAGGTAGGGCTCAGGCGGTAATGCTGGCTCACCTGCCACTCACGTCCTGCTGGGTGACCTGGTTCCTAACAGGAACTGCTCAGCTGCCCAGGGACTGGGGACTGCTGGTCTACACTTTCAGAGAAACTTCTCTAGGAATGAAATATAGAAATGATTCCTGAAAGTAGAGTCTTAGTGTGGGCATCTTATATCCAGTTTTTAATTTAGTTTGCTGGACACTGCAACATAGTTCTGTCCCTTCCCAAAATAGAGCAGAGGTCTGACCTATGCCCAGTCTTCAGCTTGTTGGTACTTCATGTGGGGAAGGAATTGGTGGTTAGAATCATGTCAAGTATACAATGAAAGGATCCCTCAACCCAGCTTATGGAGTTCAAAAGAACTTGAAGCCAGAACCAAGTAAGAGAATATAATATTTGTAAATAGAAGTGCTCTTCTCCTTCTTTCTAAAGAATTTCAAGTGCAATTTCAAGTGCAATTGGGAGGGACAGAAAATTTCCTCTGGGAGTAGGGAAGGAAATGGTGTAGGAGTTTAGACTATACTTGTTTGAATTTTAAAAGAGAGGCAACTCCAGCTGAGTTTTGGGATAGAATAAGGACCATATATATGTTGAAATAATACAAATGTGGTTTTAGATTGTCCTTTAAAGGTTTCACCATGAACCCAAACTCATTATAGCTGCAATGGCATGCACTTTATATGTATCATCAGAATGGGGCTGGGAGCTGGTAAAGCTTAAAAATGCGGACTTCTACCAGGAAAATGGTTCATTGTGAAAAAATCTCAGCTCTTAGATTTCTAGAATTGCTGTTTTTACACTGCCACTGTCTTGGCAGCAGGAGGGACAGAGGTGGGATTCTCACTGGTCCTTGGGCTGCCATCCTTGTGTCTGACATAAACTCAGAGAAGTGCAATAGCCCTGTAGAAAATTCAAGTTAATAAGTGGTTCTGAAAAAAAAAATGCAGTTCGTCAGCTTTCAATTTTTCATTCCCAGGAAGACACTGATGAAATTCTAGGTGCCATTTCTGAAGTGCCAAGAGGACCAGGGTAGTTCCTTCAGGGTAATGAGCTCTTTTTATTGATGTCTTCATTTATTCACTCATTCTTTTATCAGGGGTATATTTAATACATAAAATGCTTTAGAAAGATGCTGGGTACTGAGTGCATGAAAAGGCAGACATTTAAATAAGGTATTAAAATATTGAGGTAAATGCCATTAGAAGGCTGTATAAAGTACTCAAGGGAACACCAAGAACAGTTAAATAAAATGGTTATGCCTAAAATTGGGGACAGGGTAAGATGGGAGTGAAGATAATTTTTCCTATATTACACCCCGTCTTTCTTTCTTATAACTCAGAAAATGCGTCTGTGTCTTACTGCTTCCAGGCCCTTCAATCATTCCATTTAAGATACTTTTTGTTACAGGAATTTCATTGTAGATAGTGGTTTATTGTTGTGTAATTATTTTTTAGTATTAGGCTTTAGTGAACTGGCCTCAGGGCCCTGATCGCTAGCCATAGTGTTGCCTCTATAGAGTGTTGAGTTTCAAATGAAACTTTGAAATAGAATTTGCTTTAAGTTGGAATTGTCTGTAGGAAAACATTTTAAGTATGAATTCCTAGACATTAGGATAAATTTCAAGAACAGGCCTATAGAAAGAAGTATAACTAGTTATAAAAATAATACTGTTTCTACCACTAACTCTAAAAGCTCACAATACCAGATTCAGGCTATCTTACTACTGCTTTAATTCTGTATATGTACCTTATGCTAGAGAAATTCAACATTGTTGAGTAATTCATTAAACACTGGCTTTCAAAATCTGCTCCTTTTCTCTCTGAACTGGCAAACTTTTGTTTGGGGGTGATCACGAGTGTGTTGTTTTCTGGATGCACCTCTCAAATGCAAACAGTAAATTCTACATTGTGGTTTTAGGCTAGTTTTGTAGCAAGAAGGTGGTCTGACTCAAGCTACTTGTGGTGGATGCTATGGTGTGCCACATGCATCGCCCTATGTTGCACTGAGAGTCACGTTCCCCTAGCTGCTGGGAGTGTTGGCTGCCCACGATTCAAACTGAGGCCATCCACAGGAATTGCCCTCAGCAGAAGGGAGCTGCAGCATTCAAGATTGCATCTCCTCCCTCTATCTTTTAGCTGTTTGATATGGAGGCAAAAATGTCTGGCTACGTTGCCTCTATTTGGGACAACTCTGAAGGGATGGATACCTGTAGCAGAGAATTGTGTGTTATTCCATAATAGCTCCTGGCATTCTACTGGGCCTTGGTAGAGATGGAGTTTCTGAACCTGTGTCAGCACCACCTGTTATGGACTGGGTTTGGTCAGATCCTCCAAGTCATTGCTGGACAAGATCAACAACAATTTGTCAAAAGATGGAAGCAGTACATTTTAATTATGTCATGAGTTGGTCCAGAAGGCACAAGTCAACCTAGAACCCCCATGTCAGTGTCACCACTCTTGCACCAGCATTACTTCCTCAGCTCCCTCTTATGGCCCTGTGGAGGATCTTTTATGACCAGTTAATTGAGGAAGAAAAAGGCCTAACTCAGTTTATGGATAAACTAGTTTAGTACATGGATGCAAACTGAGAGTAGATTGCTGCTTCATGACCACACCACTCAGGTGAGGCTCTCCAAATAGCAATAAAAGTAAATATCCACAGTGGTCAACACTTGTGTCACACCTCCAGTAAAGATATATCTAGATTCCTGAGTAATGGTGAATGGCTTGTGATTTAATTGGAAAATCAGGAACAAGGAGATCTCAGCATGTGGAAGTAGGCACAAAGTATAAAGATTGTTGTGTCTCTGTTAATGCTCACTAGAGAACATCCACTACGGAAGAGACAGTAACAATCAAGTAGACAGAATGGCCTGCCAGTCAATGTCAGCCAGCCTCTGTTATTCCTTATTCCACAGAAGGCATAATAGAATAGCCTTTGTTACAGGGTGAAGGCTATGCTTGGGCCCCAAGGCCTGGGCTGCCACTCACAGAGGTTGTTCTAGCTACTGTTGGTGCTCAATGTCTGATATGTCAGCCACAGAAATAAACACTTAGCCCCGAGTATAGCACACTCTGTCTCCGTCTCTTTGTCTGTCTCTCTCTCTCTGTCTCTCTCTCTTATTTTTTGAGATGGAGTTTTACTCCTGTTGCCCAGGCTGGAGTACAATGGTGTGATCTCACCTCACTGCAACCTCTTGGGTTCAAGTAATTTTCATGCCTCAGCCTCCTGAGTAGCTGGGATTACAGGCGACCACCACCATGCCCAGCTAATTTTTGTATTTTTATTTTTTTAGTAGAGATAGGGTTTCACCATGTTGGCCAGGCTGCTCTCAAACTGACCTCAGGTGGATCCGCCTGCCTCAGCCTCCCAAAGTGCTGGGATGATCCATGTTGCCCGGCTGTGCTCTCTGTTTATGAGAACAATAAACCATTTGGTGGCAGGTCAATTACACTGAACTCTTTCCAACATGGAAGAGACAACTGTTCATCTTAACTGGAGATGATGAGATGACACATGTTCTTCTTCTTCTTCTTTTTTTTTTTTTGAGATGACACATGTTCTAAATATGGACTTGCTTTTCTTGTTTGAAGGCCTCACTGCCTGAAGGCTTATATAATGTTTGATCTACCAACATGGTGCTCTGTATCATATCGCTTGAGACCTAAGGACCCACTTTATGGTAAAGGAGGAAGGCAGTAGACACATGACCACAGGACACTATTTTCCTTTAACATACCATGCCATATAGAATATCCTGCCCAATAGAGTGATGGAATAAACTTTGAAGGTTCATCTGAGGTGCCAGCTTGAAGATGTTACCCTTTGAGGGTAAGGCACTGTTCTCCAGTATACATGATATGCCATAAGACAGCAAGTGATTTGTGAAGTAGAAATGGCCCTGTTTATAATAACTTTCAGTGATCCACTTGGATTGTTTGTACTTCCTGTTCTTGCAATTTTAGGTGCTGAACATTTCCATCAGGAAATACAGAAAGAACTCCTTTAAACTTTCAGCTATGGATACCACCTAATCACTTTGGATTTCTTGTGTTTAGAGACTAGTAGACAAGGAGAGGAGTCATAATATTGGCAAGAAAGTTAACTTTGGTCACTAAGATGAGGTAGAGTGGCAGCTGCATGATAGCAGCAGAGGAGAACATATTTAACATTCAGATGGTCAATTGTGGCATCTCTTGATACTTCCCTAGTTAGTTTTAATGATAAATGTCCAAGGACAGCAACCACCTACTGAAAGGTGCCTGGTGTGTAAGGGCTCAGATTCCTCAGGGATGAGGGGCTGGGTTACTGCCAGAGGTAGGCTATTTTGACTACATAGTTGTGAGAGGCATAGTAGATGAGGAAGAAGAGGAATACCAGTTATGGTCTCAATACTAGCTGCAATGTTTGTTGTAATTGGTTCTTTTGTAAGTTTCTCCAGAAGACCAACTAAAATTTTGAAGGAGTTCTTCCTGTGTAGGCTGGTAGATGGGGGAAAGGGGTGGTGAACTTACTATATGATGCAAGCAGATCTAAATTGTACAAAGGGTGGGCTTTAGCGGATGCTATGGTGAACTTCCCAGCTGTACCTTTCAGGACAAAGGCACTCATTCCCTAGCTGCGAGGACTATATTGGCTGCTGATGGTTCATAGCTGTGCCTCTCTCTGGGAATTTTCCTTGCTAGTAGAAGGTCTCTAATCCAAGCTACTTGCCCTGTCTGGGAGAACTTTTGCCTAATGCCTGGCCTATGTTGTGGGCATAACGACCTAGCTAGGCTCTGTTGCAGGCCAACCCTGAAGGGCTATCCCAGCTGCAGAACTCTTCATAGGACACCAGAGGCTTCCGATATAACTATATTAAAATTTGACTTCTTGCTTGGCCCAACCCTGCTTTCTCACATCTTTAAAGGTGGCGTTTCCTATCATACTTTCCAATAAATTTCTTATAAACAAATCTCTGCTACATAACACATTTCCCTGGGAAGTTGACCCTGGCCTAAGATGATTTAAAGAGTACACACTAAGGGAATGCTGAACTCTCCAGAGTCAGGAAGTCAGGGAATCATGGAAGAGCTCGGTCATGTGGAGCCTACTTCTCAGAAGAGTTTGATCTTCATTTCAGGGATTTTCCACTAACATGAATTAGCTGTGTTATTTGAGCCTGCTCCTCTCTGCCTTCCTTCCAAGTCTTCACATGCTCCCAGATTAAATGGTGCAGAGATGGAATCTGATTGGTTCAGCTGATAACCATCCTTCTGTTTAGAAGGATCCCTCCACTTTTTTCCATTGTTATAGATACCAGCTAACGGATGGCTGATTTCAGGATACGCAGTTGTTGTTGGTCCTGTCAGTGAGGCCTGGGTGGAGTCATCCTCAGACAGAAACTGTTTGCCTGAGGCCCCTTAGTAGAGCCCAGATGTGGAAAACTCTGTGAAGAGCAAAGAACAGGAAAGCATTCTCTTCATGAAAACAACAGACCTTTTTTTCCTCCCTCAGGACATTTAAATTCCTACTGCCGTGCTTTCTTGATTATCAGATTTTTGGACTAAAAAATTTGTTTGGATATCAGATCGAGTATTTATTGTATGATTTATTTAAGCGTGCTTTTATAAAATAAGTATAAATATACCCAATTAGTGGGAGTGTTGTGATAAGTAAATAAATAATGGAAGTTATGTGCTGAGCCCCCAACCAATCACGGGTGGTGGGTGACTGTAGTTTTCATTTTCATTACTTGCCATCCTTCAGTCTGGGAAACTTTTTTTCATTTTAATTATATTTCAGTAGTAAACCTCTGACACTTCTTTCCAGGAGAAAGATTTGCTTTGGAAACTCTCAGCCAGTTATTTCCATCTCTATGCTCTTAGGTCTGTAGTCAATGTTTTTCAATTTCTAGGGGTTAAATGAGGACACCAAAATATTGTTAGTGTAGAATATAGTTCCAAGCCTTTTGGTTCTATTTGGTTAAGTGCTTTATGATCCATTTTATTTGTTAGTCCCAACACAGCCTTGTGAGGTACATGTTTATTCTTAGTTTTACTCCATAGATGGTTTTTAATTAGCCTAAGTGAGTTCATGCAACCTTAAGAAGGTCAGCGGTGGTGCATAAATTCAATTCCTTCAAATCCTAGAATTTTACCTTTTCCTTTGGGCCTTGCTGTTTTTCCTGATTTCTGTGTTTTTGACATGGTTATAGATGTAAGCTATAGTTCAAAGGCAAAAAGCAAAGAAATCGATAAGGCTTTTTAATGAAAGAAGTTAAATCAAGCAAGACCCTATCAGCTCAGCATTAAATTAAATAGCTTTTTTAAAGTTTTAGTTTATGAATGTCAATTTCTGAAATTTTCACACTTTCTCTATTTTTCCTTTGCAAATTCATTAAATGTCAGACTACTAAAATAATTTACATTTTAAGTATTTGACTTCTTATGATTTGACTTCTCACCAAAAAGTTATGAAGTCTTTTCCTTGGCAAGTCCTTTGCTGCTGCTTTCAGAACAATGTGAAAATTTGCACTGTTCTCACCTTCTATCAAAGGAAATGAGAGAATTACAGAGGTATTGCATTTGGAAATGCTAATATTATATAATGCTGTGCAATTTTGAGATCTTAAAATGAAGCTTTGGCTCTTCAGAAGCCCAAAAAAAAGAGCTTTTGTGGAAGAGGATTTTGCGAGTATGAGGCAAACTTTTGAAAGTCAAGGAGTTTAATGAAAAGGCAGCAGTCTTTGTCCTACCCCTTCCTACTCCTTAGTCCTGAGATACAGATGCAACTCTTTTCAGTTGTTTTAACTGCATATTTCTAAATAATAAGTAAATAATATTATTTATTATTTTTAAACATCATCTAATGAAATGGATTATATTGATTTCTTAGAGATGCAGATTATTATCTTCTATGCTGTAGCAAATTATTCCAAAACTTAAAGGTTTGATACAACAACCATTTATTTTCTCATAGTTTCTCCAGGTCAGAAATGTGAGTGTAACTTAGCTGAGTACCTCTAGCTCAAGATCTGCCATGAAATTGCAGTCAGGCATTGGCTGGGGCTGTGATTTCATCTGAAGGCTCATCTAGGAGAAGAACCACTTTCATGCTTACACTTGGAAAAGTCAGGTTCCTTACAGGCTGTTGGGCTATGGGTTTATGTCCTTGCTGGGTTTTGGCTGTGGAGGCCTCCCTCCATTCCTTACCGTGCAAGTCTCTCCATAAGGCAGTTTACAACAGCTGGTTTTTCTCAGAATGAGCAGCAGTGAGAGCAAGAGAGAGCAGAAAATTTGAAGCCCCAGTCTTCAATCTCCCTCCTTCCCTCTCTCCCTCCCTCCCTCCCTTCCTCCCTCTCTTCCTTGCTTCTTCATTTCCTTTCCCTTTCCTTTTCCTTTTGACAGTGTTTGACTTTTGTTGCTGAGGCTGGAGTGCAGTGGTGTGATCTCGGCTCATTGCAACCTCCGCCTCCCAGGTTCAAACAATTCTTCTGCCTCAGTCTCCTGAGTAGCTAGGATTACAGGCATGCACCACCAAACCTAGCTATTTTTTTTTATTATTATTACTGTAGAGATGGGGTTTCACCATATTGGCTAGGCTGGTATCAAACTCCAGACCTCAGGTGATTTGCCTGCCTCAGCCTCCCAAAGTGCTGGGATTACAGGTGTGAGCCAGTGCACCTGGCCATCCTCAGTTTTTTTCTAACCTAATATTATTCCATACCTTCTGCCATATTCTGTCACAGTCAGTAAGTCCAGCCCACACTCAAGTCAAGGGGATTAAACAAGGGCTTGAATTCCAGAAAGCAGACATTATTGGGAGCAATCTTAGAAGCTGCCTTCTCTAGTTCATCCTCTGGATCCCAGTAACTCATGTCCATCCCACATGCAAATACATTCATTCTCAGCCAGTATCTCCCCAAAGTTTCATCTCATAGCATCAGCTCAAATTCCAGAGTTTTATTAAGTCAGGTCCAAGTGTGGATGGGATTCATCAGGTATTGTTCCTTAAGTACAAACTATATCCTTTCAATTTGTAGTCCTGTGA
The DNA here is from genome assembly GCF_030222135.1 of Aotus nancymaae. NCBI lineage: Eukaryota > Metazoa > Chordata > Mammalia > Primates > Aotidae > Aotus > Aotus nancymaae. The sequence goes on along the minus strand of NW_026988447.1, from coordinate 7,826,880 downwards.
AATGAAAGAGGAAAATTTCCTCTAGTTTCCACACTTCTTGTAAAATGATGGAACTGACATAGGCTGTTACATACATTTCTTTTGAAAAAAAGGGAAAATTGGAAACATAAGACAGTCATTGCTTGATGGGAATTATGAACTCCAGCAAAACAAATGTTTAGAGATTGATTAGATCTCAAAGCCTGAAATCGTATTCATAGCATTTGGTCCTGCTCTCTGGGCTCTTAGTGTTACCTATTTGTCATCCTTTCTTTTTCATAAAAGATATCATGTGTTTACATTTGAGTAGTTTTCTCTTCTTATCTGGGATTTTGACTTTGTTCTAAATTCTATCTGTTTTGTCAATTCTTCCCTTATCTTCTAATTCTTTGTGTCACCAGTTTCCTATTCAAAATCTAAGCTAATGAGTCTGTTTGGTAAAGCCCAGGCTTCATTGATCTACTCACAAGGGAAGATGGGAAGTACTTAACTCTGGTTTCCTGAGTGGGATTCTGAGTTTTCTAAGACCCAAAAGATTGAGAATTTCCCCACACAGGGGAGGGATTTAGATACTGGTCAATCAAAAGAATGACAAATGTCCTTATAGTTATCTTTTGAGCTTAAAAATGCATTTGCTTATATGTATATATCTTTGACATGTACTATCTTTATACTCATACCTTATAATTATTTTTATTTTATTTATTTTTATTCAACTTAAGTTCTGGGGTGCATGTGCAGGATGTGTGGGTTTGTTCCATAGGTAAACATGTGTCATGGTGGTTTGCTGCATAGATCAACCTGTCACCTGGATACTAAGCCCAGCATCCATTAGCTGTTCTTCCTGATGCTCTCCCTCCCCCTGCCATCCCTGACAGCCCCCAGTGTGTGTTGTTACCCCAATGTGTCCATGTGTTCTTATCATTCAGCTCCCACTTATAAGTGAGAACATGTGGTGTTGGGTTGTCTGGTCCTGCATTAGTTTGCTGAGAATAATGGCTTCTAGCTTCATCAGTGATCCTGCAAAGGACATGATCTCATTCCTTTTTATGACTGCATAGTATCCCATGGCGTGTATGTACCACATTTTCTTTATCCAGTCTATCATTGATGGGCATTTGGGTTGGTTCCATGTCTTTGCTATTGTGAATAGTGCTGCAATCACGTGCATATATTTTTATAACAGAATGATTTATATTCCTTTTTATAAGGAATTCCTTTTTATAAACAAAGTGATTTATATACTTGGTAATGATATTGCTGGGTCAAATGGTATTTCTGCTTCTAGATCTTTGAGGAATTACCACACTCTCTTCCACAATGGTTGAACTAATTTACACCCTCACCAACCATGTAAAAGCATTCCGTTTTCTGTATAACCTTGCCAGCATCTGTGATTTCTTAACTTTTTAATAATAGCCATTCTGACGGGTGTGAGATGGTGTATTAGTTAGGGTTCTCTCGAGGGACAGGACTAATAGGATAGAATATATGGTATATATGCAAGAGAGTTTATTAAGGATTATTGATTCACACTATCACAAGGTAAAGTCCCACAATAGGCTGTCTACAAGCTGAAGAGCAAGAAAGCCAATCTGAGTCCCATAGCCTCAAAAGTAGGGAAGCCAACAGTGCAGGCTCAGTCTCTGGTATGAGTCCAAGAGTCCAAAAGCTGAAGAAATTGGAGTCCAGCGTTTGAGGGCAGAAAGCATCCGTCATGGGAGAAAGATGAAGGCTGGAAGACTCAGCCAATGTGGTCCTTCCACGTTCCTCTGCCTGTTTTATCCTAGCCACTCTGGCACCTGATTAGATGATGTCTACCCAGACTGAGGGTGGGTCCGCCTCTCCCAGTCCACTGACTCAAATGTTAATCTCTTTTGGAAACACCCTCACAGGCACACCAAGGAACAATACTTTCCATCCTTTGATCAGTCAAGTTGACATTCAATATTAACTGTCAGAAATGGTATCTCATTGTGATTTTTATTTGCATTTCTCTAAAGATGTTTAGCCTTTTTTCATATGTCTGTTGGCTGCATGAATGTCTTCTTTTGAGAAGTGTCTGTTCATATTCTTTGCTCACTTTTCAATCTTTTTTTTTCTTTTAAATTTAAGGTTCTTATAGAGTCTGGATATTAGTCCTTTGTCAGATGGGTAGATTGCAAAAATTTTCTCCCATTCTGTAGATTGTCTGTTCACTTTGATGATAGTTTCTTGTGCTTTGTAGAAGCTCTTTAGTTTAATTAGATCACATTTGTCAATTTTTGCCTTTGTTGCAGTTGCTTTGGTGTTTCTGTCATTTATTTTAAACTCATAGAGGTGAAACTCAGAACAAAGTACCGTAGTCAAGCAAAAAAAAAAAAATTAGCTGAAAATGTATGTACTCATGAATTAAATAAAACCTAATATTTGTGTTTAGTGTCTTTCTCCAAGAAGCTATAACTAGTCAGAGTGCAGGGGAAGATTTTGGGATTTGGTCAGTATGTTCTTCACTTGGGGATCCATTTTGAGACACCATTTACAGCTCAACACCCAACATTGCTATCTCATGCATGACATATGATTGATCTTTGGGAAGAGAAGTCTGGTCTTACATTTTAGGTTAAGGGCAATTGTATGTATTGTCTAATGCTCATCAAGCATAAAATTATAGGTGGACTTAATTTCTCAATGCTCTATTACTGGGAGATTGAAAATTCAACTTTCTAAGGAGTTTCTACTAAAACAAAAACTTCTGGATGTTTATGAGTCAGAAAAGACCAATGTGACATGTTTCATTCATTGTTATATTTCCAAATTTTGATGGGAAAATACAGATTCCAAATTGCTTTAATTATAAAAGACCTTTGATTTATACATTTTGTAACTTTTATTATGCTTTTTGGAATATGCTTCCTTGATTTTCCTGGTATCTTGGACAAATGAAACATGCTTTCTTGAATATCAGGGCAGAAAATACTTTCTCTGAAACATCACAGGAGGCTTTTTTCTTCCATTTTAAACATTGTGATAAAATACATATAACATAAAAATTACCATATTAAGCATTTTAAGTGTTAATTTTAGTGGTATTAAGTACATTTACATTGTACTCAATGTCATTACGTACAACCATCACAGCATCCATCTTCAGAACTTTTTCATCTTGCAAAATTGAAACTTTATACTCACTAAACAATAACCTGCAATTTCCTCTTCTCACAGCCTCTGGCAACAAACATTCTACTTTTCATCTCTATGATTTTGGACTATTTAAGTGCCTCCAATAAGTGGAATCATAAATATTATGTTTTTTTGGCTGGCTTATTTCACTTACTATAATGTCCTCAAGGTTCATCCATGTTGTCACATATGTCAGAATTTCCTTCCTTTTAAAGGCTGAACAATATTCCATTGTATGTAGATACTACATTCTGCTTATCCATTCATCTGCTGATGGACAGTTGGGTTGCTTTCACATTTTAGCTATTGTGAGTAATGCTGCTATGAACATGGGTATACAAATAGCTCCTTGAGAGACAGGCAGCTTTTGCTTCATTACTTTAGGTTGATTGGTTGGCAGTAGCTGCTACTGGAACACCACTTGTAATTTACAAAATAACCAAGAACGCTGATTATATCAGCTAGGGTGTCAGTGCAAAGCAAAATTCAACTCAAGTGATACATGATATTTTGATGAAGAGAATACAGAGGTGTGTGTTTTAGGGTATGGTGGGGGTCAAGGAAACTAACAAGGAGTGTTGAGATACCAAGACATTAGCAATAGCAGGAAGCAGTTAGCATCTTTAGTTGTCAATGGGCAAGGAGAGCAAATAGTGTTAACAGAACCCACTAAGAGCTGGAGCTACAGAGAAGGAACCATGGACTGTAGCTGAATCCATGAAAAGATGCAGCTACTGCCACAAAAGTGACCCAGAGTGGGCAGGCATGGGAACAAAATACCTCAACCTCTTTTTCCTCCTGCCCTCCAGTCTTTTGCTAATAAATCCTGTTGGTTGAGTCTAATCAAAAGCCAGCTAGCAAGAGCTAGCTGTCCAGGGTGACATATTGGTCAGTCCTATATTGGTCAGTCCCATCGGAAGGAGGAACAGGGCCGAAAGGAACAAAAGAATGAATGAGGAAGGGTTCTTCCTTAGATAAATATTTTCAAATTTTAGAATTTGTATGTAGGGATAGCTGGTGTATTCTCTTACAATTGAAAAAGTTTTATTCAATCTTTTTTTCTCTCTGCTGAGATGCAAGGAAATGAGGCACACATTATTTATGAGCTTACTTTGTTTTTCATGGCACTGTGCCTTTAGAGACTGAATCACTGAATCAGAAAGTAGAATGACCAGAAATGGATCATTTCATACTGTGTACTAAAAGACACAAACATTTAAAATTTGATTATATCAAGCCCACTCCCAAGAAAGAATAAGAGGCTATAGTCACGGCTTCTGTGCCTGGCCAGCATTCATGCATGGGTGAGGAGAAATGCTGACTGAAGAGAAGAAAGTCAGCTGAAAGCAAAGAGAATCTGTCAAAGTGATGAAAAATGAACTGTATGGGATTTTAGACACACTGCATGACCAGATGGGTAAATTAGGAATTGTTTGAAAAAGCTTCTGTAAAGGAGATGTGACTGAATAAAATTGTTTTATGATGTGCAAAATGCAAAACGTGGTGTATATGTGTGTGTGTCTAAGGAAGGGTGAAAAGCAAATGGGGATTAGTAATACTAAAGGCAATAGAGACGCAGAGAGTGTGTAAGAATACTAACAGTTTCCCATTATTTAGGAGGATTGTGACAAGCTTAAAAAAACCAATGTTGAGAGAATTTCTATATTCATAAAACTTTTTACCACTTTTTTTTTTTTACTATTTTCTTCATGTAGAACCTCCATCAATATCTCATCAATTCCCCAGTTTTCCAGGAAGGCAATGGCAGAGTATAGGCAATTACAGGGCTGGATTTGCACATAAGAGAGTCAGAGATAGACTCAGATTCTGACCCAAATTTATATTTCAACAAAACTTCCTGCCTCTGAGTTCATTGCTGAATAAGTAGATTTTGCTGCCTTTCATTGTACTTATACTACATCTGCCCTTTTGATGTAAACACACATGTCTATCACATCTTTCCAATGCAATTTGCAATGAGTGACCCCATTTCAAAGTAATGTTTGTTTAGCAAAGACAGTTTGCCTTGGCAAAGTTTTCTAAATAATTCATAGGTGATTTCTAGTAACTGAGAAAGAAATATTGGTCTCAATACATAAAAAGTGAGTAGCCAATGTCTATCTTAAACTAGACAAAAAGGGTATTCATTAAGGGTTATAATCTGTAACCAAAATTTGGAAATAAATTAGTGCAATTCTCATTATGCTATTAGCTGTCACATAAGGTGACAAATAATTTAAAAAGGCTTTCCTGAGAGGATGTGGAGAAATAGGAACACTTTTACACTGTTGGTGGGAGTGTATATTAGTTCAACCATTGTGGAAGACAGTGTGGCGATTCCTCAAGGACCTAGAAATAGAAATTCCATTTGACCCAGCAATCCCATTACTGGGTATATATCCAAAGGATTATAAATCATTCTACTATAAGGACACATGCACACGAATGTTCACTGCAGCACAGTTTACAATAGCAAAGACCTGGAACCAACCCAAATGCCCATTGATGATAGACTGGACAGGGAAAATGTGGCACATATACACCATGGAATATTACGCAGCCATCAAAAACGATGAGTTTGTGTCCTTTGCAGGGACATGGATGAACCTGGAAACCATCATTCTCAGCAAACTGACACAAGAACAGAAAATCAAACACCGCATGTTCTCACTCATAGGCAGGTGTTGAACAATGAGAACACATGGACACAGAGAAGGGAGCATCACACACTGGGGTCTGTTGGGGGGAAATAGGGGAGGGACAGTTGGGGTGGGGAGTTGGGGAGAGATAGCATGGGGAGAAATGCCAGATATATGTGATGGGGAGGAAGGCAGCAAATCACACTGCCATGTGTGTACCTATGCAACAATCTTGCATGTTCTTCACGTGTACCCCAAAACCTAAAATGCAATAAAAAAAAAAATAAGGCTTTCCTAATGGGAATTCTTTTACAACTTGGAACTCTAAGCCTACTGGTGATGGGGTATTTAGATTTTGGGACCATCTGTAATTACATGTTCAATGAACATTTTAGCAATATATGAATCTTTCAACTAATATGCTATCAAATTACTCATGCTTATTTACAAATTTAAAATAAAAATAAAAGTGAAGGCCAGGCACAGTAGCTCATGCCTGCAATCCCAGCCCTTTGAGGGGGCTAAGGCAGGTGGATCACCTGAGGTCAGGAGTTCCGGACCAGCCTGACCAACATGGTGAAACCTCATCTTTACTAAAAATACAAAAATTAGCCAGGTGTGGTGGCATGTGCCTGTAATCCTAGCTACTCAGGAAGCTGGCTAGAATGATAGACTGGGCAAGGAAAATGTGAGACTCTTTTAAACCTGGGAGGCGGAGGTTGCACTGAGCCACGATCGTGCCACTGCACTCCAGCCTGGGCAACAGAGCAAGACTCCATCTCAAAAAAAAAAAAAAAAAAAAAAAAAAAGTGAAAGAGAAAGATGCAAGAAATGCTGGGAATCAGGAGGTGCTCATTGACCTCAGCTACTAGCAAACTGTGTGACTCTTTAGAACTATTCTGATTCAAAAATTGTGTCATGTAATTCTGTGACAAAAATTAAACAAAATTTTAGCCCCCAACATTTGTCTTAATGAAATTGGTTATTTGATGTTCCTAAGTAAACTAGTAACTAACTTAGAACTCTTTATTTAACATGACTTTGAAAAATGGATTGTAGAAAAAAGTCAATCCCCAAACAAATCAAATTTTATGTGAATATTATGCATTTTATGGGTGTCTCCTAATGTGAATACATTTAGTCCTTTCAGCCACTTGAAGTTCTCAAAAACTTCATGCTGTCTTTGCTTTTAGACCTTTACTTATACTTTTTGCTCTCCCTATTTCCTGCCTTCACCTGGATAAAATCATACTCATCCTGAATCCCTTCCAAAACTGGATTGACCATGAAAGAACCCTCATAATGTGTAGTCAGCATATCTTTGTCAGGATAGGCTAGTTTTCTGTTAATAATGAATAATCACAAATTCTTAGTAGATTTAACATAACGAACCTTTAATTTCCACCTATTCTACATATACAGTGCTGGTTTGCTAGAGGTTTCTGCTCATTGTAATTATTCAGGAACCCTGGCAATGGTAGCCTTACTTGAGATACACTTCCATGATCACCTCAGTGGTGGATTGTGTCCTGACTCCTTAAGTCTTCGTTGTAAATTACACATCACTGCTATTCATGTATCATTGGCCAACGAAACTCATGTGGCCAATCTCCCTAACTTTAATATTTGTTGAGCAGCACTGGTGACTCCAAAACAGCACAGTGGTAAAGAGCTGCACTTTAGCATTCAATAAGTCGGGCTTAAATTCTGTCTCTGACCCTTGCTGGATATAACTTCCAGCAAGTTATTGAATCTTTCTTTTGTCTTAGGTTTTAAGCTGTAAAATGGTTCTTATAATAGTACATCCTTATTGTGTTTTGAAAATTAAACGTGTTCATACAGGCTAAACACTGTATTAACAAAATATACAGTGCTTGACGTTACATTGAATCAATATTAGCTATCATTTTACCCCATGTTTAGTTTTTACTGCCTTAGAATTTCTGTTTCTAGGACTGTCCCCTCTACAGGAGTGTAAGTTTGTGTTAGTGGAACTTTCCTTGTTGAGTGTTGTAACTTTAGTGTTCACAGAAAAGGAACACAACAGGTATCCTTTGAGTTTTAGGTGTTTGTAAGCTAATTCAGGTCATTATGGTATTACGTATGGGATTTCTGCCTCAGTGAAGCACAAAGTGCACGTGGTCATGTGAAAAAATTAACTTAGCCTTCTCACACACTCAGCCAACTGCAGTGTGCCTTATCCAGCAAGATAATTTGGTTTAGTTAGTAAACGAAATTTGATTTAGTTGTTTACTAAAATAAGTAAATGACTACTTTCTACTTGATTATAATTTGTTTTTAGAACTTTTATTTCTAGGACAATTGAGGGGAATCGTAAAAGAAGAATGGTCTCTTAACACTAATTAAAGACTTCATTAAAAGTAAAATAGTTCCATAGTTCCAAAAATGGAAAATATTTTCTTCCTCCAAATGGTTTCAATAAACATTCATAAACAATATATGAATCAGAGTAGAGTTTAAATGACATGTGGGTAACAGGAGCATATCAAAATTCAATACAATTACACTCACAATTTGATTCCACAAGGCAAGAAAAATAGGTTACTTAAAAACTGTCAGAATTGCAGTACAGGGTCATTGACAGCTGTGAAGAAAAGTTGAATAACACCAAGCTGAAAAGGTCAACATTTCTTGTTGATATTGGTTGGTGGGATGGGAAGGGGCTTTGGGATTGTCAAGGGGCACCCTCCAGGGACATATATTGTGGATCGTAAGCTTTAGAGGTCAGACTTTCTGAGATAAGGAGCAGAACTTGTTTCCTCACAATAGTTCTGAACTCAGAGGTCATTCATATACTCTTCTGAATCACTTTTCCCTTAAAGGCTCAAAGAGAGAATATAGGTTAATAAAACTGGGTAATGGTAAGGTTTGCAGGAGACATGGGAATCATTATTCTGTTCCTTTTAACTGAGTTTAATATCTTGTTTGGAGAGAAAGTGAAAATACAGGGAAACTAGTAAAGGAACTTATGGCCAAAAAATAAATAAATAAACTCATCTGGGTTCAATTTTTTTTTTTGTCATTACAAACTCCATCACTGTGACTCACCTGTAAAGGCCATCCTTTTTCTAAGTCTTGTGATTTCTGAAGGTGAATCTATATTACAAATAAAGTAGTTGGCTATTGTCAAGTAATTTTAGTGTTTGATGAAAAAATTAAATAATTATAATATTAAGATGAAAGCCAGTTAATATGCAAATGTATCTTTTTGGCCAGTAATTCTGACGTGTGCCATTCCACATTGCTTTGCATTCCAGGAGTTTAGAATACTTTGTGGGATGCATCACTATCCCTAGTAGTTAAGTATTCATCACACACTACTTTTTCTTAATTTAACAGATGTAGATATTTACACTGTAAGGCTACATAATGATAAGCATTAGGATAAATAAAAATTTATATTTTCCATTAAAAATAGACCTAGAGATTGTAAGATTGATGATTTAAATCAATTTTTTTAAAAATATTTCATCCAGATGTTAACATTGTGCCAACTTGGGTTAGAAAATAATTTCCACATTTTAGGCCAGTGGCAGATCCAAGGCTACTCGGATCCTCTAAGACTAAGCTGAATATGGTGGTGGTAGTAAGATTAACCACCAGTGTGAGTTACCAGATCTCATGCCAGTTGTGCATCCACCTTTCTTGACATTCTTGAGCCACACGGGTTGGTTGTAGGCTGGGGTGAATTGGAACTGCTGAATCCTTAAGTGGTCCAATTTTGTTACAGTAATAAATGATATTAGCTAACCATTATTAATCACTTGCTATGTTCTTGGCACTTTTCTAATAATTTTACATGTATTAGCTCATTGACCTTTCACACTCCAGTCATTATTATGAGGCACTTTTATCTCTGTTTTGCAGATGAGTTAGCAGAAGTAGAGAGGTTTTTCTTAAACTTGCCCAAATCTCTATGCTGGTAAGTGATGGAGCCAGATTAAAATTCAAGTGATCTTGTTCCAGAGTCATTGGTCCTTAAGTTTTAAACCACATTGTCAGACTTAGCTTCTTGATTCTCAAACATGTGGATGTACTACTGCAAAATATCCTCTGAGTTCTTAAATTATGTTTGTTTACAACATTTATTAATGTAGTAACTAAACATATATATTTAAATAAGAAGGCTCATTAACTTGAAAAATAGTACTATAGCAGGAATGTAATACAGTTTTATTTATTTTATTATTTTACTTATTTAATTTATTTATTATTTTTTAGACACATGGTCACACTCTGTCACCCAGGTTAGAGTACAGTGACATGATCATAGCTCACTGCAGCCTTGGACTCCTGGGCTCAAGTGAGCCTCCTGCCTCAGCCTCCTGAGTAGGTGGGACTACTGCAGACATGCACCACTATGCCTGGCTAACTTTAAAATTTTTAAATGTTTAGTAGAGACAAGCTCTTGCTATTTTGTCTCAGTCTGAAGCACTCCTCCTGCCCTGACCTCGCAAGTTACTGGGATTACAGGCGAGAGCCATCACACCTGGCTACAATTTTAATCTATTGGAAAAAATATCTGCTATGTCAGCCTACTCTTTCCCAGCCCACATTAAGTCTGTTTCTTGTAAATGTTTTTTGATGTATTACATATTTTTATTTGGTGTTTTGTGAAAAGTTTGTTAAAGCAATTATGAAAAATTTTTAATTCTTAGCATTTAAATAATGACCAAGTTGAAATTCATTTGTATTTATGTACATTAAGTAACTTGTTATTTCTATAATTTCTTCTTAGAGACTAGATAGAAATATCCTATCAGTTGCTTTTCACTTACTTTTCTGTAAAATGAGAATGGTTGAAGGTCAGGAGTAAGAAAGTAGGATTTAACTTTATCAGTGGCTCACGCCGGTAATCCCAGCACTTTGGGAGGCCAGGGTGGGTCAATCACCTGAGGTCAGGAGTTTGAGACCAGCCTGGCCAACATGGCAAAACCCTGTCTTTACTAAGAATATAAAAATTGTCTGGGCATGGTGGCGGGTGCCTGTAATCCCAGCTACTCAGGAGGTTGAGGCAGGAGAATTGCTTGAACCCAGGAGACAGAGGTTGCAGTGAGCCGAGATTGCACCATTGCACTCCAGCCTGGGCAACAAGAGTAAAACTCCATCTGAAAACCAACCAACCAACCAACCAACCAACCAACCAATGACCTTGTATCACATTTGCAATATGAAAAATTCAGAATAACTTGTAAGATTTTTTGTTAGCAAATAAAATATTCAGCAACAGATAAGAAAAATAAACATACACATTAATTGGAAGAATTATGTGTCTAACTTATTTGCTAGTTGTGAGTTAATATAATACATGATGTTAGATTCTCTGTATTTCTAAAATGGAAGAGGATTATTGCAGACCTGAGTGAAACAAATGAGAACCTGGGTAAAGAGGCTAAACAATTATTATTCATTAAAAATATACATTATTTCAGTATTCACTTTGTATGGCCAAATGTCTAATTGCACATTTGCCTTTTCCATTTGTAATATTTCAGGATTCCAGTCAGGTGGCATGCTAGATGATGTTTATCATAATTATACTGCATCTTACCAACTGAACAGGAAACTATTGAAATATTGCACATAAGTCTTCCAATGTAATAAAATTGCATATCAGGACATACATAGAAAGGTAAAGAAGATGTGAGCATAGCAATATTGCTAACAGTGACAATATAATTTCTTGAAATATTAACAGTGTTGTTCCTTTTCTTTCTACCCTTAGACTCTGTACAAGAGTAGAGTAAATGTTCATAGTTACTGCCATTCACTTTGCACAACCCCGGGGACCTTTGAATGATTCAACATAGCCAAGTGGCCATACCATTTTAAAGGACATAAACATTCTTATTAAGCTGTTGAGAATTTTGACCTTTCTTAAATGTCAGAAAAGGGATAGTCTACAAATAAATTGTAATCAATGGGAAGCATCATACAGCAAGTCAAGTCTTTTGTCCACCTCAGACTCCACGGGAGGTGGTGGATTTAATGAAATGCTGTTTCCTATTATGTGAGAGTATTTGATAATTTAATACTGACTCTCTTGGCACAGAAAGCGCTGTGAGATCTGACACTGGTGATCATAGAACTGTGTTCACCTGAACCAGTTCCCACATTTTACAAGTGAGAAAATGGAGACTCAGAGAAATAAAATGATTTGCCCAAACAGCCAGTTAGTAGCAGAGTAAGGAACAGAATCCAGGTCTTCTGACTCACAACTTTGTATTCTTTCTACTTTATTATAGAGAATTGGATTTTTTCTCTTTTGTACTTTTCTGCCCTTTTGTGCAGTTCATTATATGCTGCTCTTCCAAGCAAAGGAACTGAATTTTTCATTATAGTTTTAATAAGGTGCCACAAAACTGAAATTCACATTTGAATTCCAATTTCCTTTCTTAAACCATAAAGTGTGCTGAATAGTAAAGAAAAACCTAAGGCTTATAATCTTATATACAGCTAATTATCAGCCCTGCCAACATTTTGACTAATTTTGTTTTCTTCTGGTTCACATACTTCTAGTTGAGGCCTTGAAAATCTCTCTGGATTCCTTTAAGATTAGCAAAACATTTGTCAGGAACATCAGCTCACAAATTTTCTTTTTTTTTGTGATGGGAAGATTAAACATTTATGCTTTTAGAAATTTTATAATATATGATACATTATTATTAACTGTGATCACCATGCAGTTCAATAGATCACTAAAACTTATTTCTCCATTCGAACCAAAGCATTGTACCCTTTGATTAACATCTTCTGTTTGCCAATCCTTTTCTTCTTCCCAGCCTCTGGTAACCACCTTTCTAATCTGTTTCTATGAGGTCAACTTTTCAGTTTCTATATGTGACTGGGATCATAGTATTTGACTTTTTGTGTCTGGTTTATATCACTTAGCATAATGTTCTCCAGTTCCATCTATGTTGTTGCTGTGAGTGACACAGAATCTCCGTTTTTTTTTTTTTTTTTGGAGACTGAGTCTTACTCGGTTGCTCAGGCTGGAGTGCAGCAGTGTGATCTCAGCTCACTGCAACCTCTGCCTACTGGATTCAAGGGATTTTCCTGCCTCAGCCTCCTGAGTAGCTGGGATTACAGGCGCACACCACCACGCCCAGCTAATTTTGAGTATTTAGTAGAGACGGGTTTCACCATGTTAGCAAGGCTGATCTTGAACTCCTGACCTCTGATGATCTGCCCGTCTCGGCCTCCCAAAGTGCTGGGATTACAGATGTAAGCCACCATGCCCAGCCCAATCTCCTTATTTTTTAAAGACTAAAGAGTATTCCATTGTGTATATATGTACCACATTTTCTTTATTCATCTGTTGATGAACAATTAGGTTGCTTCCATATTTTGGCTATTGTGAATGGTGCTAAAATAAACATGGGTGTGCTGATATCTCTTTGACGTATTGATTTCAGTCCCTTTGGATATATACCCAGAAGAGTGTATATAGTTTTAGTTTTTTGAGGAACCTCTACACTATTTCCAAAATGGCTATACTAATTTACATTTCTGCCAATACTATTGAATTATAAGGATTCCCTTTTATCCATAACCTTGCCAACACTTGCTATTGTTCTTCTTTGATAATAGGAATTCTAACAGATGTGAGATTATATCTCATTGTGGCTTTAATTGACATTTCTCTGATGTTTAGAAATGTTGGGCATTTTTTCATATATATCTGTTGGCCATTAGTATTTAAGAATGTCTATTTAGATCCTTTGCCCATTTTTAAATTGGGTTATTTGTTTTATTGCTATTGAGTTGAGTTGCTATATATTTTGAATATTAGCCCCTTATCAGATGTATGGTTTTCCAATATTTTCCCCCAACTCATGCATTGCCTCTTTATTCTGTTGTTTCCTTTGCTGTGCAGAAGGAAACAATATTTCCTTCTATGTTTTTTTTCCAGGAAACTTTACAGCTTCAGATCTTACATTTAAGTCTTTTGTTCATTTTGAGTTGATTTTTGTATATCGCATCAGATAAGGGTTCAATTTTACTCTTCTCTATGTGGATATTCAGTGTTCCCAGCACTATTTATTGGAGGGTTTTTCCTTTCTGTTGCGTGATCTTTGATACATTTGCCAAAATTTCACTGACCATAAATACATAGATTTGTTTTCGGGCTGTCTGTTCTGTTTCATTCTTCTCAAATTTGTTTTGTGGACTAACATATAATCTATCCTGGAGAATGTTTTGTGTCCATTTGAGAAGAATGTGTATTTTGCTGTTGTTGGATGAAATGCTCTGTAAATATCTATTAGGTTCATTTAATCTAAAGTGTTGTTCAAGTACAGTATTTCCTTATTGATTATCTGTTTGGATACTCTGTCCATTGATGAAGTGGGGTATTGAAGTCTCCTGTTATTGATTGCAGTCTTTCTCTCCCTTTATATCTATTAATATTTGCTTTATATATTTAGGTGTTCCAATGTTAAGTGCATATATATTTACAATTCTTATGTCTGCTTGATGTATTGACCCCTTCATCATTATATAATGATCTTTTAAAATCTCTCTTTTTAGCTTTCAACTGAAAGTCTATCTTTCTAAGTACAGCTCTTCTCATTCTCTATTGGTTTCCATTTGCGTAGCGTCTTTGTTCTTCCCTTTTTAGTCTATGTGTGTGCTTAGAGGTGAACTGAGTCTCTCATAGGTAGCATATAATTAGGATATAGTTAGATTTTGTTCCATTTAGCCACTTGACGTCTTTGGGTTGAAAAATTTAATCCATCTAGTAATTGTTGATAGCTTAGATCTTACTATTGCCATTTTGTTAATTGTCTTCTGGTCAATTTGTAGATCCTTAGTTCATCTCTTCCTCTCTTGCTGTCTTCCATTGTGGTTTGATGATTGTCTGTGTTGGTATGCCTTTCAATCTTTTGCCTTTCAACCACAATTTTTGCTTTGTGGTTACCATCATGTAATTTTAAGTTGATAATGACTTTTGGTCACTCATGCAAACTCTATACTTTTACTTGCCTTCAATTTGTTTCTGTTGACACATTGTAAAAAATCTTTTGTAGGTTTTGTCTCTTAAGTTATTGTAGTTATAGTTGTTTTTAAGTTTTTTCTTTTAACCTTCCTACTGGAGGTATAATTGATTTTTATAGTACCACTACAGTAAATGAGTGTTCTCAGTTTAACTGTATTCTTACTTTTACCAGTGAGTTTTATATTTTTACATATTTTTATGTTACTACTTAGCTTGATGAGCTCCTTTTAGCATTTGTCATAAGACCAGTCTAGTGGTGATAAATTCCCTCACCTTTAGTTTGTCTAAGAAAGTTTTGCTCTTCTTTTTTTTTAAGGACAGGATTGAGGGGTATGGTATTCTTGGTTTCAATTTTTTCTTTCAATTTTTTAAATATATCACCCTATTCCTTCTGTCCTGGAGGGTTTCTGCTGGAACATTCACTGATGATTTATAGGAGTCCCCTTGTGTGCAACAAGTTGCTTTTCCCTTGCAGCTTTCCAATATTCTCCCTTTGTATTTAACTTTTGACAATTTGATTATATCACATCTCAGTATGCATATGTTTGTATTCATCTTAGTAGATGGCTGTTGAGCTTCCTGGATCTGGATTTTTATTTCTTTCCCAGACCTGGGAAGTTTTCTGCCATTATTTCTTAGAATATATTTTTTCGTCCCTTTCTCTCTTCTTTGGTATACCAATAATGCGTATGTTATTTTACTTGATAATGTCCCATAGGTCCTTTAGGTTATTGCCACTCTTCTTTTATTCTTTCCTGTTGTTACTCCTCTGATTGGATGGATGATTTTCAGTGACCTTACTTCAAGTTTACTAATTCCTTCTTCTACTTCGTCTACTGTGCTATTGACTCTCTCTATTGAGTTCTTCAGGTTAATTATTATATTCTTCAGCTTGATGTTTGGTACTTTAAAATAGTTTTATCTCTTTGTTGATGTGCTTAATTTGTTTATGAATTGCTTTCTGTACCTCAGTATCTTTATAAATGTCCTTTTGAATTATCTGTCAGGTAAATAACATATCTTCATTTCTTTAGAACTGGCTTCTGGAGATACATTTTGCTCTTTTATTTGGAACATATGTCTCTGTTTTCTTGTTTTGCTTGACTCTCTATGATGGTTTCTGTGCATTGGATAAAAGAACTACCTTTACTGTTCTTCTTAGACTGGTTTTATGTAGGAGGCATTGCTCTTCAATCAGCCTAGTCAGGGATTCTGGATGCCTCTAAACTCTTTATACTTGTCCAGCCTGCTGTCTTTGTTCTTGGTGGCTTTTAGGAAATTAAAGAGTGTCAAGCTGTGCTATTGTCTTGAGAGGGATGGAATAGAAACCAGTCCTTTGGGATGTAGATGGAGACATTTGGGATGTTAGATATGTCTTCTTGTTCCCTCTTTCTTTGCAGAGATGCTGGGTGCTAGTATTTATCTTCCACTTGTTCTGCTCTACACAAAAGAGAAGTTCTGATGTACATACCTGTGCTCTTGATCAGACTACTCATTTTGGACATGGGGAGATAGCTATTAAATATTTGCAAGTTTGAAAGCCACCTTTTTGTTCTCTGTGGCCTAAGAGACTCAGGGGTCAGAACTCTGTCAACTGCTACAGCTAGATGATTTAGGAGCTAGTCCTTTGGGTGAAAGCTGTAAAAGTTGGGGCAAGCAGAAACTACTTCCAAGGAGGGTCTGTAGATCTAAATTTCTGACTAGAACAAGCCAGGGAAGAGGGTGCAGGAAGTCCCATTCTCTTGTTTGAGCAAGCAGAAGTCTCATAATCTCCCAGCAGGGGAATCTTCCAGTCTGGAGTTAACTCTGAAGTAAGTCAGGGAGAAAGGCACAAACTTTTTCTTTCAGGCATGGGGTAGTCCCCATGTCTCTCTCTAATGAGAGATTCAGGAATTTATCTCTGGAGTTAAGCCAGGAAAGAAGGTGCAAGGCCAGTGGAAGCAGGGAAGGGAATGTGCTTTCTCTTTCATACTTGCTGGAAGACGCCTCCAGCCTCTTTCCAGAGAGACAATGTAGGGTTGGACTTATTGCTGGAGCAACATAAGAAGGTGTAGGGAGCTCATATGTTTATTGTAGCACTATTCTTAATAGCAAAGTCATGGAATCAACCTAAGTGTCCATCAGTGGTTGACTGGAGAAAGAAAATGTAGTACATATACACCATTGAATACTATGCAGCTATAAAAAATGACATCATGTCCTTTGCAGCAATATGGATACAGTTGGAGGCCATTATCCTAAGTGAAATAACTCAGAAACATAAAATACCTCATGTTCTCATTTAATAAATAGGAGCTAAATAGTGAGTACACATAAACATAAAGATGGAAATAACAGACACAGAACTCCAAAAGAGGGGAGGATGGGAAGGAATGAGGGTTGAAAAAATTACTTATTGGATACAATATTCACTATTTGAGTGACAGTTCACTAAAAGCCCAAACCTCATCATTATACAATACATCCATGTGTAAACCTGCACATGTACCCTCTGAATCTAAAATAAAATAAAAAGAGAAGATGTAGGGAGTGCTCTGTTTCCCTTTAAGGAACGGAGATATTCCCCATCCTACTTATACTGATAGATTGCAGATATTTATTTTAGGAGAAATCCAGGGAAGAAAGCATGGGGAATACCTTCAAGTAAGCAGAAGTTTCACCACTCTTTGCAGGACGAGGCTTCTGATCTGGAGTTATCTCCATATCAAGCCAAGGAAAAAGGCAGAGAGTTCTCCCTTTCTTTTGAAAGAACAAAGAGGTCCCCAGGCCTCCTCTAATAAGAGACTGCAAAAATCTATCTGTGGAGCAAGCCAGAGAAGAAGGTGTAGGGATACCCACTCTTTTGTTCAAGCAAGAGGAATTTTTACATCTTCCATACAGGATGAGGCTTCTGGTCTGCTGTTATCACTGAAGCAAGTCAAGAAAGAAGGCACAGGGAATGTCCTTTTTCTATTTTAGGGACAGAGAAGATCCCCAGCCTTTCTCTAATGAGAGATTGCAAGAATTTCTCTCATAAGCAAGCCAGGGGAGAGGGGGTGTGTGTGTGTTTGTGTGTGTCTTTTCCCTCTCACAAAAAACCCAAGGAATTTATTTTTCACCACAAAACTTCCAAAGTATTACTACTTTCTAAGTGCTAATTATCCTGTGCTTAACTTGCTGGTTTCTCACACATAAAAGACTGGGTAGAGTTGTCTGGCAGCTGCTGATATGGTTGGCATTCACTGGGATTAGGTGAAAAATCCATTGCCTAAAAGATAACATTTTAAAAAAGGATATCCTAAACCAAATAAGGAACAACATGAAATCAGATTTATTCTTCCTTAAAATTAGCTGGAGTCCCTGTAAGTTGCACTTTTATCTCAAAAAACATAATGTTATGCGTGAAACTAATTTTAACATATATATGGTATTTTGGAGTTCTGAGAAAGTGATTTTATCTGATTTGAATTTATTACACTGAGTGAAATACTGCTGTTTGGACAGTGTGCCAGTTTTCACATTTTCAATATAAATTTTGCCCTGAAATGGCAGCTCCTGTGCCTTCCTACTGGCTGCCATCCTCTCACCTCTTACTGTCAACTGTGTAAACCACTTTTTCCCAGCATCCCCTGCTTGGTGCAATCCTCTTACCAACTGAGGCACAGCTCTGTTTCTTTCTTTTATTTATGATCAGCCACCTTTCTCAGGTTACTTAGAGAACCATTATATTATTACTGAAATAAACTGTTACAACGGAAAGAGTCCTGGACGCTCAGCCTAGCTCTTTTATGTGATAAATAAGGACCAAAGTGTTTAAGTGACATGCCCGAGTACAGATTTCTTAGTGCCATTGGTGGGAACAGAACACTCGTCTCCCAGCATTAACTTTCTTTTAGCTCTGCTTTTCCTACTTGTCACTTTTTGGATAGGCTATAAAAATTCTGGTAGATTTTGTCTGATAAAACCCTTGATAGATCTAATTGATGATTACAAAGCACTAAAACTTTATATCCTCAAATAACTCCCAAAGTAACCAGAGTTTGCAAACTTTAAACCTTTTTTTGAATTTCTATTGCATCTTTTTGTTTTGACAGATTTGGTGGCCCACACGATACCTCAGTCATGTTTCACTGAGGGCCAGCTTGAATCTGACCTGCATACATTACTGAGGGTATCTGGGGGTCTGGCGAAGGAAACTGCCAGGAGGACATTTAAACAAAAGCATCTGGAGAATTTTGGAAATAAAAAGCGTATCTACTACTGAGTAAAGAGGGAGTAAAACACAGAAGCTGGCCCGATAACAATATCTCAATAGGGAAAGACTAGGCAGTGATGAGAACAGCCTGGGCAGTCTCACTGATACTTATGCTCTGGCCATGAGACATGAGCCAGTAACAAAATACAAGGGAGACAGGGGTTAAACAAAAGCAATCAAATAAGAAAAAGCTATTTTAAGTAAAATCTCTATAAGACATTTGGTGAGTAAAACAGCATGTTTTTTGTACTTGAGACTGGAACACAAAAGCACAGGAATGTCAGTCTTTTAGTTTCAGCATGAAATTCAGCATTGTTGAAATCTATGGTGACCTTTGGATAACTCAGTGCTCTGATATCAGTGTGATTTATTACTGGGCATTCTTCTTGGATCAGCCCCCAAACTCTCAACCAAGTTTTTACTTGAGCAAGATTAGAGATAGCTTGGAGACTATATGAATATAGCTTGCGGTCTATATGAATAAGAGACTGAAGAACTTTTGGGCACAGGTCTTTTCTGTAAGTTCGGTGAAGAAATAATTGTACTTTGACATCTGTCTCAGTGACTATACCAAAAAAGGAGGTTGAAGATCTTTTTCTTCACCACTGACCGCCACTTAAGTTTTGTCTTTGTAAAGCCCATGTTCTAGGTGGTAGTTGTGCCCAGCATGACCTACTGACAAATAGCAGCTATGCCCGGCAGACAGATTAGAAATTGAAGGGCAGACTAGCAAAGAAAGAGATGTTGTCTAAAAACTATTCACAGTGGAGGCAGCATCAGGCCCAGTGGGAGTGGGGCATCAAGCAGATGTAGCATTGTTACACAGGAGTGCTCATCAGATTCTCTCCAAGCACTTGTGAAACCCTCTTAGGGCCTTGCAAGGATACTTGGGGAAAGAACTCAGAGATTGTTGATGTTCTATGTGAGCAGGTGGTGGAAGGCCTGTGGAAATGAGTTATATTTGCTCTCTGTTTCTTAAGTCCTTTAAAAACCTTTTGAATTCAGAGAGTACATGTGCAAGTTTGTTACCTGGGTTTATTGCATAATGCTTTATTTCTCAGATCTTTTAATCCTACTTGAATCACCGGTATTACTGGTTGGAAGCAAATCGGTTTACTTTAATATAAAATTTATAAATGAAAGAACACTTTTAGGAATATTAACATTCTTGCAAATGATTTCAGTATATTATGATCATTTTCTTAATTCCCCTAGAATGACAAACCTTGGGTAACTGCTCCATATTTTGCATTAAGTATTATAGACTTTATTTATTTTGGCTCTTGAAACTTTGCACAGCTAGAATTTTTTTTTAAATCAGTTTTCAAGTGTTTAGTTGTCTCTTTGCTCTAGTGACAAACAGCATAAGAGTAATGAGAGAAATAGGACTTCTTAGCAGCCTTTTCAGTGTTGGTATCTAAGTTTCCGTAAGATCCTGTGTCCTTGGTCAAACCGAGTCTCCAGATGGCACTGTTGTCAGAAAGATCTAGAAAAATAGATGACCCAAATATATTTTTATATCTGTATTTCAGTTTGTAAATCACTAGTCTTGTTTCTGAAATGGTTTTCAGGTCAAAGCAGTTTTAAGATCCTTCTTCAGCAGTTACTTGTCTTTCTCATCCCATTCTTCCCATTTTCTGTGTATTAGGTACTTTTCCAGGCTGGAATTTATAGTTATCAGTGCAATACCAAGCACAGAGTTTGTTGAGAATCCACTTTTATTCCCTGGTAAATTGCTTTTAGCAATAACAATAGTACTTACTATTTTGTTTTTATAGAATTTCTAATCAACATAATTCACCATTACATCAACACAACAACATACATTGTGGACCTACAATACTGTGTCCTTTTAAAAAATATTGTGTAAAAACACTTAACATGAGATTTACCCTCTTAGCAAAATTTTAAGTGTACAATACAGTATTATTAACTATACACACTATCTTTCACAGTGGACCTTTAGGATTTAATGTAGTGTACACTTTGGTATTTAAAGATATTTCTGAACTCTTCTACGGGATCCTCCTTATTATAACATATTTATTTTTGTAATAACTTCTGCATACATCAAATATAAAGCTTGTAAGCAGAAGTGTGCATGTCTCTAAAAGTTAACCAAACATGGTGTGCCTTTCTTTCCATGCAAATGTTTGCATACCTCTGTCCTTGGAATTACTTCTTTGGGTCAGAGTGAGTTTTTGTGCACTTAAGGACAAGAAGGCAAATGTTTTCAGCTTCACATTATTTTCCAGGGTTTATTCATTACTGTTTCTTACAAGTAGCCTCTCCTTTAGCATGACAAATAAAAAGCCAAATAGCATATTCTTTGTTAAATAAGTGATTCAGACAGTTGCATTCATAAATGACCTTAGGGATACTACAAGGTCCTCCTTCCAAACTACCTGCCCTGGGTCTAAACTCATCCTGCTTTATCTTGGCATCCTCTTTTTAACAATAACTTTTGTGTTAAAGCGTTGGTGCAGGGTCTCCTGGAGGCTCGTGTTGAAATGTGCATGCTGCCTTGGAGGGACAGGAGGACTGTTTCATTAGCATAGGCTGGCAAACTGCCACCTACTATTTTAACATCTAGTAATTGATCTCCTTTTTATGTGCAAGACAGTGTAGTCAAATGAGGAGAAAGGTGGTTCCCGGAGGACTTGAAGGATTGTTAATATTTTATGGCTATGAAGGCAGAAAAAAAGTTGAAGCATGAGGAAAATGGACGATTTGAGGATGAAGAGAGACCTAGGATGAGTTGCTGCCACTGGGATCACTTATAAAGCAGTGGGAATAATTTGGAAGTGGAGGGTATGTTTAAATAATGTTGAAATGAAAGCAATGGTATTTTTCTAGAGATTTAAAAAATTCATCCAACAAATAATTATTGAATGACTACAATGTATCTGGCATCAAGGACTTAAAGATACAGAAGTAAACAAAACTTATCAAGTCTCTGCCCTAAAGGAACTTATAGGCTAGTGGGACAAATGGTAAACCAATAAAGTAAATATCTAATGGCAGTTAGTGATAAAGGTTATAGAGAAAAAGAAAGTGAGGTGAGGGAAAGAGGGAGGGCTGGGTGAAAAACGTGGGGGTGCTCACTAAGGGGGGTGTTGCTCTTTTGTCTAGGGAGGGCAGGAAAACATGATGGAAGTCAGAAATTGAATTGAGCTCTGCAGCTACAGGAGGGAGTGTGTAGAGCATGCCCAGAGAGGAACAGCAAGTTCAGAGGCTCAGAGGCAGGTGGCGCTTGGTGTATTTAAGGAACAGTCAGGAGGGCAGTGTGGCTTAGGGAAAGTGAGAGGAGAGGAGAGTGTGGGAGAGAAAGACATTGAGGACTGAGAGAAAGGGGATGGGAAGCAGGTGGTATAGCACTTTGAAACCATTGTTTGTACTTTGGATTTTACTCCAGGAGCTGATAATCAACTGGGTGATTTTCAGCTGAGGAATTGACATTATCAGACACATTTTACAAGGAGACACTGACTACTGTGTTGAGATTAAACTGTATGTATCAAGGGCAGAAACATGGAGATAGAACGTATTACAAAAATCCAGGAGAGAAATGATGGTAACTTTCATCTGAATTGTGTTGGTGAAGGAAGCAATTAGAGGTCAAATTCTGGATTTCCATTTGAAGGTAGAACTGACAAGATTTGCTGTTCTTTATCTTGGACAATACATGTTAGTGCTCTTTTTTCCTTAAGGGTGAGCTCTTTGTGAAGCAGAATATTTCCCTGACCGCTTCGTGGGTGGTAACTGCAGTGCTAAGGTGCTGGAACTAGCTGGCTGCTTTGGCACTGGCAGGGGTGAATTCCACTCACTTGGACCTGCTGCGCTTCACCCGCTCATGGGACGGGGATCTTGCAGGTGAGTGGGTGTGGGAGCTGGGGCTAGCACTTTTGGGTGCTGGCAGGAGCAGAACTCTATGTAGGTCCTACGGCAGCATCAGGGGATGCCCTTGATCCCTGAAGCCCCAGAAGGAGTGTTACAGTGCTCTTTTAGCTTTGCTGTCCGCATATGGCTTAAGTGTTAACAGCTCAGTAGAAGGTGAGTGTGGCAGCCTTTTGTGCCCACAGTCATGGTACTGACTTCTTGTCCTGCGTTCGGGAGGAATGAGGCCGCATGAACAAACTGAAGATGGTAAATGTGGAGAATTTTATTGGTGAGAAAAGTGGCTCTCAGCAGGAGGGGGAGTTGAAAAAGGGTTGGAGTAGGAAGATAATTTTCTCCTGAGGTCTGGCTGTGCCTGGTTGTACTCCTCTTTGAAGCTACATTGTCAAGCCATCTCTCTGAAGTCAAGCCACTTCTCTCCAGCACATACAGCTGCTTCTCTTCTCTCTGCTGGCTGAACCTGGGGTTTTTATGGGCACAGGATGGGGGGGTGGGGTGGGCCATGGGTGGTTTTGAAAAAGACAACATTTGAGTGGGCAGACAGGAATGAAAGTTTTCACTTTGGGTTGTGGTTCCAGGCTTGAGGGTGGGGCCCTTGCTGGGGACCCACCCTCTTCTGCCCAGAATTTCCCTGCCTCCTGTCTCTGTCATATGCATAGAGAGAAGTCTTGAGCTTCTCTAGCCAATACTTGGGAATCTAAAGCTGTAACACTTAAAGTTATGTGACTCTATGTGTAAAATACTATGTGTAAAATACTCAGTAACTGAAATTGCCTTAAATGATTACAGTCTACCCTGTGGAGTTCAGGGTATCTTGAGAGGATATGAACAGTTCTAAAGAGCCACCTGTTAATTACAAGAGCCAGGCTTGTTTCAAGAGTCAATGTTCGAGATAGTACAAGCTAACATTTTCTTCTAGTTCCGGTGTGGTTTAGAAGTTCAGATTCTTTTTACAAATCTTTTGCAGGATCCTTTAAACTACGAGAGGTTTCTAGTTGAAGCTATAATAATTTGCAAATAAAGTTGGATTTTGAGATAAACTTTAAAGAAAGTGAGAATTGCCTTTGATCTACCTTCACATTCAGGGAATTGTTGTCTCTCTAGATGCTTTTTTCAAGCGTATACTCTATTATATGCACATTCATCTTGGCCCTACATAGCTGCAGTTCCTAGCTCAACTACTTCCACACAATTTATTGTATTTAATAGAGTATCACAAAGACCAAAATCTTATTTGACCTGTGAAAAACTACCAGAAGCAAATGTTTGTGATTGATGGTGACATAGTAGTTTATTATTTTTTGGCAGATAACCCTGGTGCCCAGAAATCACACCTTTTGTGAAACCATTCATTGCAAGTGGATGCATGGTTCTGTTGAGCACAGTCGCTATGTCTAAATGACCACATATGTGTGTGTGTGTGTGTGTGTGTGTGTGTATATATATATATATATATATATCTCAACAAACATTTACTGAGTGTTTACTGTGTTCCAGGCCTATGCTGGGATTGGGCCACAGCTATAATGAGACAGTCAAGAAAAAGATTAATATGAAGTGGTTAATTAAGGAGTATTCCTGGGAATACTCATATGGGAGAGGGAAGAGAGGGAAGGTTGGATGTGAAGCAGAAGGACCAGCAAGTAGATAGCATCAATCAAAGTCCCACAGAGGATAACTTTGGACAAATTCCATAGGGGAGCTCTGGAAACTCCAGAGAGCTTCCAATAGGGGGTCACACCTTGAAATTGTTCTGACCTTGGAGCAATAGACCTGTTCCTGGAAGAATGTGAATTCCAAGGCACTTCCAGCTCTCTCATTTAGGTGGGCAGAATGGGTTTCAGAATCCTAAAAAGGCACAAGTGCTTGATATTGGGAATAAAAGCACACCTGGAAGCCTGTGAGCATGAACATGGTAAGGCGATGAAAACAGATATGAGTAGAGTACAGACAGTATTCTCTTCAGACTACTCAATATACCACTC
Source organism: Aotus nancymaae (assembly GCF_030222135.1). NCBI lineage: Eukaryota > Metazoa > Chordata > Mammalia > Primates > Aotidae > Aotus > Aotus nancymaae. The sequence goes on along the minus strand of NW_026988447.1, from coordinate 7,801,965 downwards.
AGAGCCATTCACACCATCAATTGTACTCCACATGGGCTGGGAAGGCAAACTCACACATAGAATATGTTCCTTTCAGAATGAATTGCTGCTTTTCTCAGTGTGGAAGGAGTATGATACGAAAAACCCGGCACCAAGTGGCTGATTAGTCTTTGTGAGAGATGATACAATATTGAAAGCTCAGCTTCTGTCTCTGCTGCCGACTGGTTGGATATTCAACAGTATCAGTAGATATATCAGCCTTGTTGAAAGAGAGCTCATGCTGTTGGGTGCATGAATAGCCTCCATCTCTGCTGCAATGGCAAGTGGGTCTGCTGTGCTAGTACTGGGGTGGTCAAGGACAGAGCTTGCCTCACATCTGCAGAATAAGATGTCCTATCCACAGGTTGTCCATCACATGTCTGCAGGGATGCTGTCTATCAGACATTAACATGCAGTGCAAATGTTCACAGACTTTGTGTCCATTCTCACACATCTATCTACATGCTTCTTCCCTACCTTCCTTAATTTATCTGTCTTAGTCTGTTTCTGTGTCTCCTCAAAGAAATACCTGAGGTTGGGTAATTTATAAATAAAAGAGATTTATTTGGCTCATTTATTTGGTTCTGGAGGCTGTGCAAGAAACATGGCATGGGCATCTGCATCTGGTAAGGACCTCAGGCTTCCTTCACTTCCGGTGCAAGGCAAATGGGAATTGGTGCCATTGTGTCATGTGGCAAGGAAGGGAGCAAGATAGGAGAGGGAGGTTTCAGGATTTTTTTAAAACAATTAGTTCTCATGGGAATGAATAGAGTGAGAACTCGCTCATTACTGTGAGGACAACACCAGATCATTTACGACAGAGCCACCCTCATGATCCAAACACCTTGCACTAGGGATCAAGTTTTTTTTTTTTTTTTTTTGAGACTGAGTTTTACTCTTGTTGTCCAGGCTGGAGTGCAGTGGCATGATCTTGACTCACTGCAACCTCTGCCTCCCGGGTTCAAGCAATTCTCCTGCCTTAGACTCCTGAATAGCTAGGATTACAGGTGTGCACCACCATGCCTGGCTGATTTTTTTGTTTTTAGTAGAGATGTGGTTTCACCATGTTGGCCAGGCTGGTCTTGAATGCCTGACCTCGTGATCCACCTGCCTCGGCCTCCCAAAGTGCTGGGATTACAGGTATGAGCCACTGCACCTGGCTGGGATTAAATTTTAACACAGTACTTGGTGGGTACAAACAAACCCTGTCCAAACCATAGCACTTCCCTAATATTTTTCACTAATTTTCCAGTCTTGCTGCTTCCAGGTCTCTGACCAATTAGCTAATAAGCTTTCTGACACTACACAGGCATTCACATAGATCCTTACCAGTCTGGTCCCTGAGTAATACAATTAATTGTGGCAGATGACTACACCTAAGTTGTAGTTCTAATTGCATTAGTTATACTAGTTATGGTGTTTTCTCCAAGACAAATGAATTTTTTCAGCAGTCATGAATAAGAAGGATCAGAAGCTTTCATTCAATTGGATGGATAGAAGTACATGCAGAAATCTGTTGTCTAACAATACAATCCAGAGGATATAATGAAGATTACTGCCTCTGCATACTCTAAATCTTTGAGTGAATTGCTTATTTCTACCATTCCACCTGGACTATGGTGGCATTTCTGATTTATTGTTCAACACAGTTTCAATGTCTTGCACTTGACTTATTCTGCTATGAATGTCATAGGTCAAAGTATCAGTGTAAGGGTTCTGTCAGCTGCTATATATACTTAGCCTGTTTATGTATACAAATAACATGGAAGTATGATTGGCTAGATCTGTAGGGCTATGGACACACTGTGAAATAGACTCAAGGCAGGACTCCATTTATTATCTGGTCTCCTTAGGCCTCCACTGTTTTAAGGGTACCATGGTGATGTTTTGGAAACTCCTGGTATCAATGTTAGCTTGAACTTTTGAACTAAAAGTATAGGAAAACATTGCAGCACAGTTTACAATAGCAAAGACCTGGAACCAACCCAAATGCCCATCGATGATAGACTGGACAGGGAAAATGTGGCACATATACACCATGGAATATTATGCAACCATCAAAAACGATGAGTTCGCGTCCTTTGTAGGGACATGGATGAACCTGGAAACCATCATTCTCAGCAAATTGACACAAGAACACAAAATCAAACACTGCATGTTCTCACTCATAAGCGGGTGTTGAACAATGAGAACACATGGACACAGGGAGGGGAGCACTACACACTGGGGTCTGTTGGGGGCAAATAGGGGAGGGACAGTGGGGGGTGGGGAGTTGGGGAGAGATAGCATGGGGAGAAATGTCACATATAGGTGAAGGGGAGGAAGGCAGCAAATCACACTGCCACATATGCACCTATGCAACAATCTTGCATGTTCTTCACATGTACCCCAAAACCTAAAATGCAATAAAAAAAAAAAATAAATAAAAATAAAAATAAAAATAAAAAATAGCAGGAAAAAAAAAAGTATGGGAAAAACGTGAGTTTTTTTCCCCCTGTTTCTCAGTACTGTTATTTGGGTAAATGTCAATAGATTTACTTGAGGAAGAGCAGCAGAGTTAATACTGTATATCCTCTGTGACACTATAGGATCCTTTCTCAGATAGATTTGGCTTTTTCTTTAAACAGTGATCCCTATACCTGAGACCTGGCTCAAGCTTGGAAATTAGGGAATGGAAAATGATTTATCTATTAGTCCAGCTGACATCAGTCTTCTGTTCATCTGCTTTTCATTTAAAAAATGTAGTTATCAACATCAGGCAATGCCCTTGTTGTCTGCCTATGTGCCTTGTTTTAGAAACACCATGGTTTATTAGATATCACCATAGATAATTGCAACTTTGATGCCTGCAAATAACTCTGTCTACCTTATCCTGGTGATTAAATGCTGCCATCTGGCCTCTCCTATTTCAAATCCTTCCCCGCTGATACAAGAAAGTCAGTTCCATTACAGCATCTCCTACTATAAATCCCAGCCTACTAGAAACAGTAACATATGAGCTTCTTGATGATGCTAGTGTCCTCCTCACTAGTGCATTCCTTAACAATTAGTGAAAGGAGTATCTTCCAGGACTATGCAGGGTCTATGACATGCTCATTTGGTGGATTCTTAGGTCTTATGTAACTGTCTTGTTCACCACTCTGAGCCTGCTAATTGCTTTTTCAATACTCTGCCCAGGTATTTTAACCTCAATTAATATGAGTCATTGTTTTTTCCAAGTTTCTAGGGATAAACCAAGCAAAATTTATTGGAATTGGCTGTGGATTTCCCTGGTAGGGTGTTGGGTTACCATAATCACCGTATATCTCAAATACTAGATATTAAACAATCTAGGACATCTTTTTCCTCTTGTGTTCCATCACAGTTCACCAGGCATGAAAGTTTAAGCAATGGTCCTGGGGTTTTATCACTTTACTTACCATCAGCAATGATGTTCCTGTTGCCATCTAGCCAGTAAGTCATCCAAACACTGAATCCTATACTGAGAATCAGCTTTCAGCATCACTTTCTGGTGCTAACTGTCTTATGTTGAGTTCTCCAGTAGCAAATTCTGAGTTAAGGGTTTCTGTAGAAGTGATTAATGAGGAAGAATTCTCCAGAAAACTGGTAAGGGTGTGGAAAGTGAGGCAAGAAATAAAAGAAGCCAAGCAAGGGTGAGGTACTAGTCAAAGTCCTATGATGAAGAACTTTGACTCATTTCAGCAAGGAAGATCAAGAGATAGTATAGCCATACCTCATAGCTGTCATGACAATGGGCAGTAAGTTGGAGTGTTTATACATCTGAAATGGAGTCACTGATGACAACAGTTGTCACTGCTGGGAAATAATTTCCAAGGCCGTTCCTTGTGTGCTGAGGAAAAGAGTTCTGGGATCCTGAGGTTAGTCCTCTGAAAAAGACACATGGTTACTGACATAGATGCAAAAATCTTCAATGAAATACTGGCAAGCCGATTGCAATAGCACATCAAAAAGCTTATCCATCACGATCAAGTGGACTTCATCCTGGGGATGCAAGGCTGGTTCAACATAAGAATCTATAAACGTAATCCATCACATAAACAGAACCAAAGACAAAACCACATCATTATCTCAATAGATGCAGAGAAGGCCTTTGACAAAATTCAACAACCCTTCATGCTAAAAACTCTCAATAAACTAGGTATGGACGGAACATATCACAAAATAATAAAAGCTATTTATGACAAAACAACAGCCAATATCGTACTGAATGGGCAAAAACTGGAAGCATTCCCTTGAAATCAGGCACTAGACAAGGATGCCCTTTTTCACCACTCCTATTCAATATAGTATTGGAAGTTCTAGCCAGAGCAATTAGGCAAGAAAAAGAAAGGGTATTCGATTAGGAATGGAGGAAGTCAAATTGTCTCTATTTGCAGATGACATGATTGTATATTTAGAAGACCCCATTGGCTCAGGTCAAAATCTCCTTAAGTTGATAAGCAACTTCAGCAAAGTCTCAGGATACAAAGTCAGTGTGCAGAAATCAGAAGCATTCCTGTACACCAATAACAGACAGAGTCAAGTCAAGAGCAAACTACCATTGACAATTGCTACAAAGAGAATAAAATACCTAGGAATACAACTAACAAAGGATGTAAAGGACCTCTTCAAGGAGAACTACAAACCACTGCTCAAGGAAATAAGAGAAGACACAAACAGATGGAAAAACATTTCATGCTCATGGTTAGGAAGAATCAATGTTGTGAAAATGGCCATACTACTGGCCATACTACTGGCCATTAGTTTATAAAAGTAATTTATAAATTCAACGCTATCCCCATCAAACTACCAATGACCTTCTTCACAGAACTGGAAAAAAACACTTTAAACTTCATATGGAACCAAAAGAGAGCCCACATAGCCAAGACCATCCTAAGCAAAAAGAACAAAGCTAAAGACATCATGCTGCCAGACTTCAAACTCTACTACAAGGCTACAGTAATCAAAACAGCAGGGTACTAGTACCAAAACAGAGACATTGACCAATGGAACAGAACAGAGGCCTTGGAAGCAACACCACACATCTACAATCATCTGATCTTTGACAAACCTGACAAAAACAAGTAATGGGGCCTGTTTAATAAATGGTGTAGGGAAAATTGGCTAGCAATGTGTAGAAAGCAGAATCTGGACCCCTTCCGGACACCTTACACTAAAATTAACTCCAGATGGATTAAGGCTTTAAATGTAAGACCTAACACCATAAAAGCTCTAGAAGAAAACCTAGGCAAAACCATTTAGGACATAGGCACAGGCAAGGAGTTCATGACTAAAACACCAAAAGCAATGGTAATAAAAGCCAAAATAGACAAATGGGATCTAATTAAACTCCAGAGCTTCTGTACAGCAAAAGAAACAATCATTAGAGTGAACCGGCAACCAAGAGAATGGGAAAATTTTTTGCAATCTACACATCAGACAAAGGGCTAATATCCAGAATCTACAAAGAACTAAAACAGATTTACAAGAAAAAAACAAACCCATTCAAAAATGGGCGAGGGATATGAACAGACACTTTTTCAAAAGAAGACATATATGAAGCCAACAAACATATGAAAAACTGCTCATCATCACTGGTTATTAGAGAAATGCAAATCAAAACCACATTGAGATATTGTCTCATGCCAGTTAGAATGGTGATCATGAAAAAATCTGGAGACAACAGATGCTGGAGAGGATGTGGAGAAATAGGAACACTCTTACACTGTTGGTGGGAGTGTAAATTAGTTCAACCATTGCGGAAGACAGTGTGGCGATTCCTCAAGGACCTAGAAATAGAAATTCCATTTGACCCAGCAATCCCATTACTGGGTATATATCCAAAGGATTATAAATCATTCTATCATAAAGACACATGAACACATATGTTCATCGCAGCACTGTTTACAAGAGCAAAGACCTGGAACCAACCCAAATGCCCATCAATGATAGACTAGGCAAAGAAAATGTGGCACATATACACTATGGAATACTACACAGCCATAAGAAACAATGAGTTCGTGTTCTTTGTAGAGACATTGATGAATCTGGAAACCATCATTCTCAGCAAACTGACCCAAGAACAGAAAATCAAACGCTGCATGTTCTCACTCATAGTTGGGAGTTGAACAATGAGAACATGTGGACATAGGGGAGCATCGCACACTGGGGTCTATGGAGAGGCTAGGGGAGGGACAGTGGGGGGAGGGTGGGGATAAATAAAGTGGGGGAAAATGCCAGATATGGGTGATGGGTGATGGGGGGATAGAGACAGCAAACCACCTTGCATGTATGTACCTATGCAACAATCCTGCATGATCTGCACATGTACCCCAGAACCTAAAGTACAACAAAAAAAAATTTACTTAAAAATAATTAGATTTACAGCACAGTTGCAAAGATAAGACAGAGAATTTCCTCTGTACTCTGTACCCAACTTCCTCTAATGCTAATGTCTTACATAACTTCAGTGTAATCATAAAAACTAAGAAATAAAAAAAAAAGGAAAATGAAAACATGCTGGTAGACATAGCTAGTATGAGTGAAAATGTAAGAGATATACAAGAGAGCACCAAAGATGTCTTTCTAGATAGATGATAATGGCAGACAACCAATAATCACCAGAGGTAATGATATCTTTTGATATTGTTGGATAGCATTACCCTACTGCCTCCTAGAGATTAGTCTCCAGAGAAGATTTTTAGATTAGTCTCCAGAGAAGATTTTTAGTTGTCCTAAAATTAGCAGATGATCTGTCTCAGTTTTTTCTTTTGTGACAAGATATCAAACAACTCACTACTACTTAAACTCGTTTCTTCTTTTTTGTCCTCCTCCTCCTTTTTATTTAATGTATCCATTAAAGAAATTTTGGAAATGACCAATCACTGATCATATTGTGGACATTTTGGTGTTTTTCCTCTTAGTCCATTTTGTGTTGCTATAACTGAATACCATAGACTGGCAAGTTTATAAAGAAAAGAAATTATTTCTTACAGTTCTAGAGGCTCTGAAGTCCAAGGTTGAGGGGCCCACATCTGGTGAGGGTCTCCTGCTGTGTCATCCCAAGGAAGAAAGTGGAAGGGCAAGAAAATGTGAAAGAGCAAGAGAGTAAGGAAGGGCCAAACTCACTTTTATAACGAGCCCACTCTGTGATAACTAACATACTCTTGAGATAATGATATTCATCCATTCATGAAGGCAGAGCCCTTAACCACCTCTTGAAGGTCCAACCTCTCAACACTGTTGCATTGAGGATTAAGTTTCTAACATATGAACTTTGGGGGGAACATTAAAACCATAGCAGCCTCCTAATTTTTTTTTTTTTTTTTTGCAGATAAATTTTAAATAACTGTATTTTTAAAAGTATTTTCACATGGTTAACTTTCTTCAAAAGAAACTTTACTACTATGAATCAATAATTCAATAGAAATATAATGAGCCCTTCATATATACTTGACAGTGTCCTAGCCACTGAGGTTACAGTAATGAACAAGGCAAAAACACTTGACCTCTGCTTGTGGAAGAAAAGATAATAAACTTATTTATAATGGAGATAAATGCTACAGAGAAAAATAGATATGCAGGGTGAGGAGAAAAGTAATACTTTGTGCCTATGTCTGTGTGTGTTGTTTTCAGGGAGTGGCCTGGGAAGGTATCATGATCAGGAGGTAGTGAGAAGAGATCTGAGGGGAATGTACCATGCAGAGGCAATGGCAGACACTTTGAGATAGGAATATGTTTGATGGTTCAAAGAACAGCTAGAAATTGGTGTAGGAATTGAAATTCTTGGCTCAAATGGAGTGAGCCAGGAGAAGAGTTGAAATTACAGCAGTTGTGACCAAAGTGGAGTGTGGGTAGCTGCATAACCAGTGTCTTGGGAACCATTTTAAAGACTTTGGTTTTTATTCTGAGATGAAGGTCACAGGAAAATTTGACGAAGGGGAGAGTCATGATCTGACTCACATTTTAAAAGACTCACTCTTACTGCTTCATGAAAAAGAGACGCTAGGGAGCAGAGGGAGAAATACAGAGACTAGTCAGGAGGCTGTTGCAATAGTCACAACAAGACTAGGATAATATCAGTGGAGTAGTGAAAACAGGTCAGAGTCTGGAAAGAAAATATGCACATATTTGCCAGAAATGCTAATATGATTTACTAATAAATGATAAGGATTAGATAAGGAGTTTGCAATTTGACTGGGAGGAATATTTTATATTTTTATTCATCTCTAATTCATATTCCCTCTAATGTATCATTTTAACTTCAGGAAAAAATTTTATAGGTAAGTAATTCAGTTACCACAAGGAATGCTAAAACTACAATTTCCATGGGTAACTGATAGCTTACAGTGACAGATTACCATGCAACATAGTTTTAGTCAGAGTGAGGGCTACACAAAAAAATAAGACTTATCCCTGGCTCTGATGAGCTATTGGCTCTTTAACAATAAAAACAGCTAAGGCTAAGATATGTGGTGTATGCCATAATATATTTGAAGAGATTTCCATAAACATTTATGGAAATCTCTCTCTGTCTCTCTCTCTCTCTCAAAGTCATTTCCCCAGACTCTAAGTACAATACCAATTCAGAAATAAAGAAAAATCAATCTGGGTTAACATCCAGTCACTGAAAGACTTACCAAGGAAGTACTTTAGCTTACAAGGAAAGGTAGCATATGAGCAGGGAGATGTGTCAACAAAAGAAGTTAGAAGTAGAAATGAGTAGAGCTTATAATGACACAGAGATTGGCCTGATGTGAATGAATGAACAATAATAAAATACGTATGAGTGCATTTTCTTGAGATAAACATTTGTGTAAATAACACGAGTTTTACAGATTTTCCCTCCAGGACTTTCTGAATAACTCAGTGATTCCTAATAATATTTTGGTTTGCAGACATTTTGAAAATTTAACAAGTGGTAGAAAATGCACATTTGGGCAAAATTTTACATGTAGTTTAAGGAGTTCATGAATATTCTGAAGCTAAGGGGTCCATGGAACCCAGATTTTGAACTAAGAGTGTTTCTTTTTTTTTTTTTTTTTGAGACGGAGTTTCGCTCTTGTTACCCAGGCTGTAGTGCAATGACGTGATCTCGGCTCACCACAACCTCCGCCTCCTGGGTTCAGGCAATTCTCCTGCCTCAGCCTCTTGAGTAGCTGGGATTACAGGCACACGCCACCATGCCCAGCTAATTTTTTGTATTTTTAGTAGAGACGGGGTTTCACCATGTTGACCATGATGGTCTCGATCTCCTGACCTCTTGATCCACCCGCCTCGGCCTCCCAAAGTGCTGGGATGTTAAGAGTGTTTCTGAAGCACTTTGGTTTTGCCATCAAGCAACAGCTATGCTTTAAGATCTCTTTTCTTCTGAAACATTTCAACCGACTTTACCAGAAACATTACCAAAATTAGAACATCACAGATCTAGCTGCAAGTCACAAAATAGATCAATGCTGTGACTGAGAATAACATATAGATCTCTGATTTTTTCATTTTTTTGTGTAGTAAAGAGAGGAAAGGATGCTTTGTTATTTCTAAACACTTGACTGAATTTCCTATATAGACTTAATGCGAATTTGGGAGGTGTTGAGTGCATTGTTATCCATGCATAAATGCAGTTGCCTAGTGAAATATGCTTACCTTAGAGTGGAGATGAGCAAGGGAATTTGAGGTGAGATGAGGAAAGCTCCATCAACTAACAATTTCAAGGAATAAGAAATGAAATTCAGCGTTTCTGCACCATAGAATTCTGCAGATAATCACTAGAGGCATCAGGGTATGGACTGTGAGGGCAAGTTGTGGTTGTTTTTTCTCTAGTAAATTACATATTACCTATGAGCTATTTATTTATTTACCTCTTCCAGGATGATTAAAACACACCCTTTGTAGAGCTCTCTGGGCACAGGCACAACATAATAATGGCTTGGTATGCTATATGCTCTGGAAACCCTGCAAGCAAGCAGAGTCAGGTGGAATTGACACAGCTGAACTGGTAGCTGTCAGTGAAATGTGGGTTGACTTCTAAGGGTGTGTCACTGTAGCAAAGCACTTTGTGAGCAGAGAGAGATGAACAGCAGTTATCTCTTTCAGAATAGCAATCTTGAGGACAGTCATTTTCTCCCTTTGATTTCTGGGTTGAAAACTAACACTGTGCACTTTAGGGAGATGCCTTGAGTTTTATGTAGCACATTATATTTTTGCATGGCACCCTGTGTAGGTATACACGTGGCAACCAGGTGTCATTGGTCTGAGCCAACACAAAGCAGACTGCATTGATTTGCCCAACATCTTAAAATCAAGAGAAAACAGTATCATGGCTATGTCTACACAATTTACACTGTCATATGCATAAAATGGTTAAAAACCATGGTCTTGGCAATTAGGCAACTGTGTATTCTGTTCTGGGCTTTGCCACCCACTAGTTACTTACTAGCATTGGCTTCTTGAGTATTGACTTCTTTATCTCAAAAATGGAAATCATTAGAATATTCTATTCCTAAGGTTGTTTTGAGGATGAAGCAGATAATTTATATCTGAATCTCTTAGCAGAATCCCTAATATGTAGTAAGCTCTCAATATGTATGACTTTTCTTGTCAGTCTGATCTTGAACTTAACCTTACTCCTCCGGTTACTGCAAATACTGTCCCCCCAGGTTTTCTACATTTCTAGATACCGCCAAGACCGCACAGGACTCTTCTCTATTCTCTGGGCAGCTCTTGCAGCAGTGGCAATTTTATTTCTGCTGCTGTGACTTGTATACAGGTGAGAGAAGAAAACCCGTTGTACTCACCACCAGGGCTTCATGGAGGCAAGTGAATTTCTAGTCTAGTCTCTCAAGTTGCAGCTTGGATCAGTTTTCCCCATGAAAATGGCATCACTAACATTTTGGCACAAACTTTGTCTCTGTATGACTACATTTAGAAAATCACACTCATATTGTCTATACTGGCTACGAACCTGCTTTTTCTAATTTAAAAATTGGTTGTGAGCTTTTTCCAAAGTCATGAAGTATTCTTTCAATGTGATTTAAAATGAGTTGTCCTGTTATATTTTTCTAAAAGTGGAGACATCTTTATTTTAAAGTAATATGGGGCAAACCGTCCTTCATCTCACTCCTAAAAAATAATTGCTGTTAGGAATTTTATTTGATATCTTTCAAGACACTTCTGTAAGTATAAACCTATAATGAATGCATTTTACATAAATGTAGCTTTGCCACACATCCTATTCCATAATCTACTTTTTTAACTCAACAAAATATTGTGGTATCTCTAAAAGCTAAATGGCATTTTGTTATATGGATGCATCATTATTTATGCACTCAATTTCTTATTATTAGAGATTCTTATTATTTTCAATATTATGCAACATTCAGCAAACACATTTACAAATCATATTTGTTTACTCACACTCTTATTTCTTTAAGATAAATGATGAGAAATATCCCTCCAGAAATGTTGAATATTTTACATTCCCTTTTAAAATGTATGACATGTTCCATTTCCGCATACCTTTACCAGAATTGGACTGGTGTTTTTGTTTTTTTTTTGTTTTAATTTCTTGTTAAACTTAATATATCTTTGTAAGATGTCCTAAATCCTTATGGGAATTTAACAGTGTATAAATTAGAGCCAAATATTTGACAAAATAATGCAACTGATTATGTTGATATTCTTTTAACATAATTTAAAATGAGTTGTCCTGTTATATTTTTCTAAAAGTGGAGACATCTTTATTTTAAGGTAATATTCTTTACAGTCTCCTCTTTCTACAACAGCCATGGGAAAACACTTTCTAAACTCCAGACCACTGACAAAAATATCAAAGTTGTACACCTTGCTGAAACAATGGCTGGATTTTTCGGTAAATATTTATTCTTGTAATAGGCAAAAAGTTTCATACCAGCCAACTTATCAACCTAGCTTCCACAAAAGCATTGTGACTCATTTTAACATTTTAAGCTAAGTGAGAAATTGTCTCCATGGGTTAACTTTCAAGGACTTTACTGAAGACACTTGAAAAATTCAAGGGCTTAGTTATTTCTTCCAGACATGCTATGTAAGATGCATTTATTTTGTCTGCCACTATACTTATCTAGAGACCTCATTATCTGGGAATGTGCCATGACTCTGTGGCTTGAAGTCCTGAGGGAAATATTTTCACCCACCATCATATCAGCCTCTCAGTTTTGAAAGTAGAATGTGAATCAAAAATTTATACTCTAGTCTTCAATTTGTAAAAAGATAGTGCATAGATAAAATGAAAAAAGCAAGTGTATGAAAAAGCTCTTGCCCTTATCTCCAGCATGCTAAGTGATATGTGAGGTTTTAGCCACTGCTGTAAGGAGTTAACATGTTCAAATTACAGAAAAGTCTGCTCAGTAAAAAGAGTATTTTAATAATTCTGGCCATCAGATGAGTACAGGAAGTATATGAAAATGCTCTAAAAGTGCCTGTAAAAGATGTCATTTGATGACATATAAGTGTCAGCACTCAATTAAAGGGTTACCCCATCATTACAGAATATAAGCCAACTGTGACACATGACAGATGCCTGGGGATATGGTAGTTAGAAGTCCTTTCATCTGTCTTTCCTTCCATCTGTCTGTCCATCCATCTCTCTGTCCTTCTGTCCTCCCTCCCTCCCTCCCTCCCTCAGTTTGAGTAACTTCATGTTTGTTAGTTAGTATATCAAAACATTGTTTTTATCTTTTTATATTTTAAAAAAGCTGTAAAAAAGTTTTCTTTTCAGAACTGAGATTTGCTGAGTCTTTAGTATAATGGCCAAGTTTAAAAGGAGAAAAGAACCCATTTTGACAAACAATTATATCAGCATGTTTATATTGTGATTCCAAAGGATAACATTCATGGCACAGAATGGCATTTGTCACATCATGCTTTCCACTGGGTTGTCTTCTTTGGGCAGGAACATTTTTTTTTTTTTATTCCTGTGTTTATCTTTCAAGAGCACCTTGCATAGACTAAAGCATCAAAAAATTATTTTAAGAAATATGTCTAATGGTTGAGCGATTTATGGTTTAAATACAATGTAGCAACTAGAAGGCTGTTCTTAGAGAAAAGAGAGGGAGGGTGGTTAATAGGGTTGATAGGCATAAGAAGAATGAATAGGGAAATTAAAAAATGTTGAGGAGTTGCTGGCAAGATGGCCAAATAGTAACAGCTCTGGTCTGCATCTCCCAGCGAGATCAACATAGAAAGTGGGTGATTTCTTTTCCAACTGAGGTACCTGGTTCATCTCATTGGGACTGGTTGGACAGTGGGTGCAGCCCACAGAGGGTGAGCTGAAGCAGGGTGGGGCATCACCTCACCCAGGAAGTGCAAGGGTTTGGGGAGCTCCCTCTTTTAGCCAAGGGAAGCTGTGAGGGACTAAGCCATGAAGGGACTAAGCCCTGAGGAATGGTGCATTATGGCCCAGATACTGTGCTATCCCATGGTCTTTGCAACCCACAGACCAGGAGATTCCATCTGGTACCTACGCCACCAGGGCCCTAGGTTTCAAGCACAAAACTGGGCTGCTGTTTGGGGAGACATCAAGCTATTTTTTTTTTCATACCCCAGTGATGCCTGGAATGCTGGCGAGACAGAAGTGTTCACTCTCCTGGAAACGGGGCTGAAGCCAGGATGCCAAGTGTTCTGGCTTGGTGGGTCCCACCTCCACAGAGCCCAACAAGCTAAGATCCACTGGACTGAAATTCTTGCTGCCAGCACAGCAGTCTGAGGTTGACCTGGGATGCTCGAGCTTGATGGGGGGATGGGTGTCTGCCATTGCTGAGGCTTAGTAGGCGGTTTTAGCCTCACAGTGTAAACAAAGCTGCCCAGAAGATTGAACTGGGTGGAGCCCATAGCAGCTCACCATGCCTCTATGGCCAGACTGCCTCTCTGGCCAGACTGCCTCTCTAGGTTCCTCCTCTCTGGGCACGGCATCGCTGAAAGAAAAAAAAAAAAAAAAAAAAAGGCAGCAGCCCTAGTCAAGGACTTATAGATAAAACCCCCATCTCCCTGGGACAGAGCACCTGGGGAAAGGGGAGGCTGTGGGTGCAGCTTCAGCAGACTTACACATCCCTGCCTGATGGCTCTGAAGAGAGCAGCTGATCTCCCAGTAGAGCATTCAGGCTCTGCTAAGGATCAGACTGCCTCCTCAAGTGGGTCCCTGACCTCCTTGTCTCCTGACTGGGAGACACCTCCCAGTAGGGGCCAACAAACACCTCAGTTCTGGCTGGCATCTGGCAGGTGCTCCTCTGGGATGAAGCTTCCAGAGGAAGGGACAGGCAGCAAACTTTGCTGTTCTGCAGCCTCTGCTGGTGGTACCCAAGCAAACAGGATCTGGAGTGGACCTTCAGCAAACTGTAGCACACCTGTAACAGAGGGGCCTCACTTTTAGAAGGAAAATTAACACACAGAAAGGAATAGCATCAATATCAACCGAAAGGACGTCCACTCAGAGACCCAATCTGAAGGCTACCAACATCATAGAAAAAAGGTAGATAAAGCCACAAAGATGGGGAGAAACCAGCGCAAAAAGGCTGAAAATGCCAAAAACCAGGATGCCTCTTCTCCTCCAATGGATCACAACTCCTTGCCAGCAAGGAAACAAAACTGGATGGAGAATGAGTTTGATGAATTGGTAGAAGTAGGCTTCAGAAGGTGGGTAATAACAAACTCCTCTGAGCTAAAGAAGCATGTTCTAACCCAATGCAAGAAAGCTAAGAACCTTGAAAAAAGATTAGAGGAATTGCTAACTAGAATAACCAGTTTAGAGAAGAACATAAATGACCTGATGGAGCTGAAAAACATAGCACGGGAACTTTGTGAAGCATGCACAGGAATGAATAGTAGAATTGATCAAGTGGAAGAAAGGATATCAGAGATTGAAGGTCAACTTAATGAAATAAAGCGAGAAGAGAAGACTAGAGACAAAGGAGTGAAAAGGAATGAACAAAGCCTCCAAGAAATATGGAACTATGTGAAAAGACCTAATCTACATCGGATTGGTGTACCTAAAAGTGACGGGGAGAATGGAACCAAGTTGGAAAACAGTCTTCTGGATACTATCCAGGAGAACATACCCAACCTAGCAAAACAGGCCAACATTCAAATTCAGGAAATAGAACACCACAAAGATACTCCTCAAGAAGAGCAACCCGAAGACACATAATCATTATATTCACCAAGGTTGAAATGAAAGAAAATATGTGAAGAGCAGCCGGAGAGAAAGGTTGGGTTACCCACAAAGGGAGGCCAATCAGACTAACAGTGGATCTCTCTGCAGAAACCCTACAAGTCAGAAGAGAGTTGGGGTCAATATTTAGCATTCTTAAAGAAAAGAATTTTCAACCCAGAATTTCATATCCAGCCAAACTAAGCTTCATAAGTGAAGGAGAAATAAACTCTTTTACAGACAAGCAATTGCTGAGAGATTTTGTCACCACCAGGCCTGCCTTACAAGAGCTCCTGAAAGAAACAGTAAACATGGAAAGGAACACCTGGTACGAGCCACTGCAAAAACACCAAATTGTAAAGACAGTGAAGACACTATGAAGGAACTGCATTAACTAATAGGCAAAATAACCAGGAAGCATCATAGTGACAAGATCAAATTCACACATAACAATATTAACCTTAAATGTAAATGGGCTAAATGCCCAAATTAAAAGACAGTCTGGCAAATTGGATAAAGAGTCAAGATCCATTGATGTGCTGTATTCAGGAGACCCATCTCATGTGCAAAGACACACATAGGCTCAAAATAAAGGGTTGGAGGAATATTTACCAAGCAAATGGGAAGCAAAAAATAGCAGAGGTTGCAATCCTAATCTCTGATAAAAAACAGACTTTAAACCGACAAAGATCAAAAGAGACAAAGAAGGGCATTACATAATGGTAAAAGGATCAATGTAACAAGAAGAGCTAACTATCCTAAATATGTATGCACCAAATACAGAAGCACCCAGATTCATAAAGCAAGTTCTTAATGACCTACAAAGAGACTTAGACTCCCACACAA
Source organism: Aotus nancymaae (assembly GCF_030222135.1). Taxonomy (NCBI): domain Eukaryota; kingdom Metazoa; phylum Chordata; class Mammalia; order Primates; family Aotidae; genus Aotus; species Aotus nancymaae. The sequence continues at coordinate 7,785,920 of NW_026988447.1, read as the reverse complement.
TAATAGTGGTAGACTTTAACACTCCACTGTCAATATTAGATAGATTGATGAGACAGAAAATTAACAGGGATATTCAGGACTTGGACTCAGATCTGAACCAAGTGGACCTAATAGACATCTACAGAACTCTCCATCCCAAATCCACAGAATTTACATTCTTCTCAGCACCACATCATACTTACTCTAAAATTGACAACATAATTGGAAGTAAATCACTCCTCAGCAAATGCAAAAGAAATTGTAACAGCCAGTCTCTCAGACCATAGTGCAATCAAATTAGAACTCAGGATTAAGAAACTCACTTAAAACTGCACAACTACCTGGAAACTGAGCAACCTGCTCCTGAATGACTACTGGATAAATAATGAAATGAAGGCAGAAATAAAGATGTTCTTCGAAATCAATGAGAATGAAGACACAATGTACCAGAATCTCTGAGACTCATTTAAAGTAGTGTTTAGAGGGAAATTTATAACACTAAATGCCCACAAGAGAAAGCCAGAAAGATCTAAAATAGACACCCTAACATCACAATTAAAAGAACTAGAAATCTAGCAGAAGACAGGAAATAACTAAGATCAGAGCAGAACTGATGGAGACAGAGACAGGAAAAGCCCTTCAGAATAATCATTGAATTCAGGATTTGTTTTTTCTTTTTTTTTTTGAAAAGATCAACAAAATAGATAGACCACTAGCCAGACTAATGAAGAAAAGAGAGAAGAATCAAATAGGTGCAATAAAAAATGTTAAAGGGAATATCACCACTGATCCCACAGAAATACAAACTACTATCAGAGAAAACTATAAACACCTCTATGCAAATAAACTAGAAAATCTAGAAGAAATGGATAAGTTCCTGGACATATACACTCTCCCAAGTCTAAACCAGGAAGAAGTCAAATCCCTGAATAGACCAATAACAAGGTCTGAAATTGCAGTAACAATAGTCTTCCAATCAAAAAATGTCCAGGACAATACAGATTCATAGCTGAATTCTACCAGAGGTACAAAGAGGAGTTGGTACCATTTTTTTTCTGAAACTATTCCAAACAATAGAAAAAGAGGGTGTTCTCCCTAACTCATTTTATGAGGCCAGAATCATTCTGATACCAAAACCTAGCAGAGAGACAACAACAAAAAAAGAAAATCTCAGGCCAGTATCCCTGATGAACATTGATTAAAAAATCCCCAATAAATACTGGCAAACCGAATCCAGCAGGACATCAAAAAGTTTATCCATCATGATCAAGTCAGCTTCATCCCTGGGATGCAAGGCTGGTTCAGCATATGCAAATCAATAAATGTAATCCATCACATATACAGAAGCAATGACAAAAACCACATGATTATCTCAATAGATGCAGAAAGGCCTTCAACAAAATTCAACAGCCCTTCATGCTAAAAACTCAATAACCTAAGTATTGATGGAACATATCTCAAAATAATAAAAGAGCTATTCACAACAAACTCACAGCAAACATTATACTGAATGGGCAAAAGCTGTAAACATTCCCTTTGAAAACCAACACAAAACAAGAATGCCCTCTCTCACCACTATTCAACATAGTATTCTAAGTTCTGGCTAGGGCAGTCAGGCAAGAGAAATAAATAAATGGTATTCAAGTAGGAGAACAGGAAGTCAAATTGTCTCTGTTTGCAGATGACATGATTGGATATTTACAAAACCCCATCATCTTAGCCTGAAATCTCCTTAAGCTGATAAGCAACTTCAGCAAAGCCTCAGGATACAAAATCAATGTGCAAAAATCACAAACATTCCTATAGACCAATAACAGAGAGCCAAATCATGAGTGAACTTCAATTCACATTTGCTACAAAGATAATAAAATACCTAGGAATACAATGTATAAGGGACGTGAAGGATCTTTCCAAGGAGAGCTCAAGGAAATACAAGAGGACACAAACAAATGGAAAAACATACAAGGCTTATTGATAGGAAGAATCAATATGGTGAAAATGGCCCAAAGTAATTTATAGTTTCAATACTGTTCCCATCAAGCTACCATTGACTTTCTTCACAAATTTAGAAAAAACTACTTTAAATTTCATGTGGAACCAAAAGAGTCTGCATAGCCAAGACAATCCTAAGCGAACAACAAACAAACAAAAAACAAAGCTGGAGGCATCGCATTGTCTGGCTTTAAACTATACTATAAGGCTACAGTAATCAAAACAGGATGGCACTGGTACCAAAACAGAGATATAGATCCATGGAACAGAACAGAGGCCTCAGAAGTAATGCAACACCTCTGTGACCATTTGATCTTTCACAAACATGATAAAAACAAGCAATAGGAAAAGGATTCCCCATTTAATAAATGGTGTTGGGAAAACTGGCTAGCCATATGCAGAAAACTGAAACTGGATCCCTTCCTTACACCTTAAACAAAAATTAACTCAAGATGGACAAGATAGATTAAAGACTTAAATGTAAGACCTAAAAACAAAAACCCTAGAGGAAAACCTAGGCAATCCCATTCAGGACATAGGCATGGGCAAAGACTTTATGACTAAAACACCAAAAGCAATTGCAATAAAAGCCAAAATTGACAGTTGGAATCTAATTAAACTAAAGTGCTTCTGCACAGCAAAAGAAACTATTACCAAAGTGAGCAGGCAACCTGTAGAATGGGAGAAAATTTTTGAAATCTACCCATCTGACAACGGGCTAATATCTACAAAGAACTTAACTTTACAAGAAAAAAACAACCCCATCAAAAAATGGGCAAAGGGTATGAACAGACACTTTTCAAAAGAAGACATTTATGCAGCCAACCAACATGAAAAAAAGCTCATTATCACCACCACAATGAGATACCATCTCAGGCCAGTAAGAATGGCAATCATTAAAAAGTCGGGAGACAACAGATGCTGGAGAAGATATGGAGAAATAGGAATGCTTTTACACTGTTGGTGGGAGTGTAAATTAGTCCAACTATTGTGAAAGACAATGTGGTGATTCCTCAAGGATCTAGAACTAGAAATACCATTTTACCCAGCAATTGCATTACTGGGTGTGTACCCAAAGGATTATAAATTGTTCTGTAAAGACACATGCACACATATGTTTATTGTGGCACTGTTCACAACAGCAAAGACTTGGAACCAACCCAAATGCTCATAAATGATAGACTAGATAAAGAAAATGTGGCACATACACACCATGGAATACATGCAGCCATAAAATAAAGGATGAACTCATGTCCTTTGCAGGGACATGGATGAAACTGGAAACCATCATTCCCAGCAAACTAACAGAAGAACAGAAAACCAAATACTGCATGTTCTTACTCATAAGTAGAAGTTGAACAATGAGAACACATGGAAGGGGAACATCACAGATGGGTCTGTCGGGGTGAGGGACTAGGGGAGGGATAATGTTAGAAGTGTCTAATATAGATGATGCGTTCATGGGTGCAGCAAATCACTATGGCATGTGTATACCTATATAACAAACCTGCATGTTCTGCACATGTACCCCAGAAATTAAAGTATAATAATAAATTTTAAAAAATAGTGCATTTAAGAGTGAACTGAAAGAGGCTGCAGTAAAAAAGTTTAAACTTGATAGTTCTTAGAAGCTTGTTTAGGACTTTCAGTGTGATACTGGGGACAAAAAAAGAAGGTTTGGTAAGAGTAAGGATCAATGATGATCCTTAGAAGACTTATGTCTTTTTAAAAGTAATAGTAGAGATAGTTAATCTCTCATTCATTCCCTTACTTTCAGGGACATTCCAGTATCCAAAGATCTCTCTTGGTTTTCCTGATTCTCCTGGGAGACAGAGCCAGGTATAGGTATGTAGATATATGAGGAGATTTACTAGGGTAATTGGCTCATGTGATTATGGAGGCTGAGAAGTCCCATAACAGTCTGCTTGTAAGCTGGAGACCCTTGGATACCAGTAATATGGCCCAGTCCAAATCCAAAAGCCTCAGAATAAAGGAAACTGATAGTGTAATTCTCAATTGGAGCCTGAAAGCCTGAGAGTCAGGGCCTCTGTTTAAGTCTTAGGGTCCAAAGGCTCGAGATTCTGAAGTTCTAACATCTAAGACAAAGGAGAGGAAGGGTGTTCTAGCTGCAGGAGAGAAGGAAGAGCACATTTGCTTTTCCTCTGCCTTTTTGTTCTATTTGTGCCTGCAGTTAATTGGCTGATGCCCACACACATAGAGGGTGGATTTTTTTTTTTTTTTACTCAGTCCACTAATTCACATGCCAATCTCTTCTGGAAACACCGTCACAGATATACCAAGAAATAATGATTTACTGTTTCTCAACGTATTTCTTAATCCAGTCAAATTCACACCTAAAATTAACCATCACAATTCCACTCCTTGTTAACTTGTATCCACATGTATCTCCTTAAATCATACTTAATCTCCAAATAAAGACAATAACAAGTTAATAGTTCCACCAAATGGGATACGAGTATCCTGAATACAACAAAAAAATGCAATAATCCCTTCCCCAGACAAGGAGGTAATGTTCTTGGGTGATGTTAAGTCTTCTTCTGATATCCCATTACTTAAATACTATGATATAAAATGAATAATTCTCAAGTACCATTATAAAGTCAACAAATCTTATGTTACATAAGGGAGTAAGACAGGAATGAAAGCAAAGAATTTGCTTAATGTAAGTGTGTGTATATATATATATACACACACACACACACATACACACACACACACACATATACACCTATTAACAAAAGAAAATACTCATGACAATTACAGTCCTCATTTCTTTAACTGGTCACATGGTCATAGTTGGTATTTATAAGCCAAACTCTAAAATATTTGAAGAGATTTATTCTGAGCCAAATATGAGGACCATGATGACCCATGTTATAGCCTCATGAGGCCCTGAGAATTTGTGCCCAAGGTGGTTGGGTTACAGCTTGATTTTACACATTTTAGGGAGACAGAAGTTACAGGTAAAACATAATAAATACAAGATTTACTTTGGTGGCCTGGAATGGTGGGACATCTTGAAGGGGGTTGGGCTTCCAGGTTATAGGTGGATTCAAAGATTTCCTGATTGGCAATTGGTTGAAAGAGTTCAGTTTTGCCTAATGACTTGAAGTCAGCAAAAAGAAATGCTTGGAGTTACGATAAGGTGGGTTGTGAAAGCCAAGGTTCTTGTTATGAAGGTGAAACCTCCAGGTAGCAGTCTTCAGAGATCATAGATGACAAATATCTCTAATAAGGCCTTAAAAGGTGCCAGACTCTTAGTTAAATCTCTCCTGGATCAGGAAAAAACCTGGAAAGGAGAGAGGATTCTGCACAGAATGTAGATTTTCCCCACAAGAGACAGCTTTGGAGGATCATTTCAAAATATGTCAAAGAAATACATTTTTGGGTAAAATACCTTGGTTTCTTGTAGGGCCTGCTACTTATCAGGTGATGCTATACTGGAGTCAGGTTGAAATTTGGTGTCTTATTGCTCCAGATAGTCTGTTTTGTCAGTCTTAAGATTGCTGTTTTTATGTTAATGCTGGCTAATTGTGCATGAGTTTCAAAGAGAGGAGGGCAGAATGAGGCATGTCTGAATCCCTCTTCCCATCATGCTCTGAACTAGTTTCATTCAGTTTCTTTGAAATCCCTTTGGCTGAGAGGAGAGATCCATCCAGTCAGTTGGCAGCTGAGTTTTATTTTTGGTTTATAATAACTACCTTCTTCTACTACCCATTCTGTATTTCTTTTCTGCCTTTAGAAAGCAACTCAGCTTGTAGTGATTCTTTACCTGGTGGGGTGTCTCAAACCTTCATTCCTGAAGGGTGTGGACAATTAGTAGTCCTACCTGGATTAAGTAGTTGTAATTTCCCTTTGACCCTAATCACAGGGCATGATAATATTAAGAGTGCCCTAAGGGATCTCCTGCATTCCAGAGATTCCATTTTTTTTTTTAACCTTCGTTGTTGAGTAGTACAATTTCCCTCCAGTAGCCTGGCTCAATCACCCTGACCAACACTGTAACTCCTTTCTTAGCCTGTTGACTTAGGGAATAAGAGCCCAGAGTGACTGAGTGGCAGTCTTAACTTTCTGTTCAATTGAATTATTTTTGTGTCTCTCTGGAACTAAGACCCCTAGGCAAGTAGTGCATAAAGGGGTGGGAACAGGAAGCAATCATTTTGCTACTGGGTCCCCAGAGGAAATGGTGAATGGTGCCACTCCCATTTCTACTCATTGATTCCTGGACCCATGAATCCTGGCTATGAGAAAAACAACAATATATTTTGTATGCTAATTCATAGCATTTGCAGCCTACTGGAGAATTTTGCTGCAGTCCTGCAAAGTACTGTCATCTAGCTGGCATTGTAACTGTGTCTTTAAAAGGCCATTTCACCATTATGTCAAGCCAACTGCTTCCAGATAATAAGAAAAGATGAAAAGACCAGTGAATTCCATGAGCATGAGCCCATTGCTAAACTTCTTTGGCTGTAAAGTGAGTTCCTTGGTCAGAAATAATGCTGTGTGGAGTACCATGATGGCAGTTAACAATTATGTAAGTCCATGGATGGTAGTTTTGGTGGAAGCATTACCTGCAGGGAGACAAATTCATACATGGAGTAAATATTTATCCTGGTGAGGACAAAATCCTGCCCATTCCATGATGGCGGTGGGGACAGTGTAGTTAACCTGGTGCTAGGTAGCTGGCTAATTACCTTGTGGAATGGTACCCTGCTGGGGGCTCAGAGTTGGTCTCTGCTGCTTGCAGATTGGGCACTCAACTATGGTTGTAACCAAGTCAGCCTTGGTAAGTGGAGGTCCATGTTTCTGAGCCCACGTCTGACCTCCATCTCTGCTACCATGGCTCCTTTTTCATGAACTGATTGGGCGATGACTAGGATGGCTGGAGAAAAGGCTGACTGATACCCACAGAAAGGGTTATCCTATTCACTTGATTATTAAAGTATTCCTTTTATGAAGTCACCCTTTGGTGAGCATTCACATGGAACATAAATATCTTCATAGCTTTTGCACTTCACAGAGGTCTATCCACATACCTTTTATCCAAATTTCTTTGCTGCCAATTTTCCAATCTTTTTTTTGTAAAGATTGTAACTGCCCAACAGATTCACCTTGCCAGATGCCTAGATAGAGCCGATCTATCCAGACGGGAGTTGCAATAGAGAAAGCAATTCATGCTGAGCTGGCTGTGCAGACCAGAGTTTTATAATTATTCAAATTAGCCTCCCTAAGCATCTGAGGATCAGTTTTTAAGGATAATTTGGTGGGGTGCCAGTGAGTCAGGAGTGCTGATTGGTTGGGTCGGAGATGAAATCCTAGTGAGTCAAAGCTGTCCTCTTGTGCTGAGTCAGTTCCCAAGTGTGGGCCACAAGATCAGATGAGCCAGTATATTGATCTGGGTGGTGCCAGCTGATCCATCCAGTGCAGAGTCTGCAAAATATCTCAAGCACTAATCTTAGGTTTTACAATAGTAATGTTATCCCCAGGAGCAATTTGGGGAGGTTTAGAATCTTGCAGCCCCCAGCTGCATGACTCCTAAGCAATAATATCTAATCCTTTAGCTAATTTGTTAGTCCTGCAAAGGCAATCTAGTCCCCAGGTGGGAAGGGATTTTGTTTTGGGAAAGGGCTGTTAATTGTCTTTGTTTCACAGCTAACTTATAAACAAAGTTTCTCCCAAAGTTAATTCAGCCTACACTCAGGAATGAATGAAGATAGCTTAGAGGTTAGAAGCAATATGGAGTTGGTTTGGTCTCCACATTTCACCATCTCAGTTATAATTTTGTAATGGCAGTTTCATGATCCTGACCTTCTGACCAAACCTTTGGTCACAATCCATGAAACAGTATGTAAGCTCATGCCTGGCCATTTGTTCTTCCAACAAAAGTGCACCAACAGCTACACTGCTTGAAGTTCTGCCTACTGAAAAGATTCACTTCACCATCCTTCAGAGATGTCCCAGAAAGAGGTTGCAGTGCTGTAGCTGTCCTCTTTAAGATGATATCTGTGTCTCATACAGAACCATCTGTAAACCAGGGCCTAGTCTTCTCTTCCTGTCAGCTGATCATAGAATACTCCCCATGAGGTGCAGCCTGAGAGACAGAAGGTAGTGTAGCAGGAGGAGGAACCATGAGCATCTGGGCCACTTTCTCATATAACTTACTTGTGCCTTCATGAGCTGCTTGAGCCTGATCATGTGTATAACACTTCCATCTGATGATGCATTGCTGCTGTACATGGCCAAACATATGAATTAATGGATCAGAAAACATCTGTTCATTATAGGCCGCTCAGGCCACATGGTAACTTGGTGACCCATGGTTAAGAGTTCAGTTTCTACTAAGGCACTGTAGCATGCCAAGAGATGTCTCTCAAAAGGAAAGTAGTTACCTGAAGATGTTGGCAGGGCCTTGCTCCAAAGTACTAAGGGCCTCCACTGCCATTAACCTGCAGGGGCCTGCCAAAGTCTCCAATCAGAGTTCTTGTTTGCCACTGACACCTCAAGTACCATTGGGAATGTTGGATACAATGGCCCAAGTGGTAGAGGAGCTTGCATAGCAGCCTGGACCTGTTACAGACTTCTCCTGTTCTGAGCATAATTCACAACTAGCTACTTTTCAGGTCATTTGGTGGATGGGGCAGAGTAACACACCCAAATGTGGCATGTGCCAAATCCAAATAGGCCCAGTAGGTGTTGTGCCTCTTTCTTGGTTGTAGGAGACGATGGATGCAACAACTTATTCTTCACTTTCAAAGGGTTATCTTGACATGTCCGATACCTCTGGACCCCTAGAAATTTCACCGAGGTAAACGTTCTCTAAATATTAGTCAAGTTTATTTCCCACACATGGACACACAAATGTCTTACCTATAAGTCCAGAGTAGTTGCTACTGCATTCTCACTAATTAGAACAATATCATCAGCAGGATGAACAAATTAGTATGTCATCAATGTAATTGACCAGTGTGATATCTTATGGAAAGGAAAGGCAATTGAGATCCCTGTGAACGAGATTATGACATCAAGCTGAAGAGCTGATATTACCCATGAGGTTGGAAAATGATGGTGTATTGCTGGCCTTACCAACTGAAAGCAACCTGCTTCTGGACAAGTTTGGAAAAAAGGCATTTGCCAGATCAATAGCTTCATATTAGGTGCTAGGATATGTGTTAATTTGCTCTAGGAATGAAATCACATCTGGTACAGCAGCTGCACTTGGAGTCACCACTTAGTTAAGCTTCCTCTAATGTGTGATTTCCCAAGATTCATCTTTCTCTGCACAGGCCAAATAGGAGAGTTGAATGGGGATGTGGTGGTGTATTCGGGTTCCCTAGACAGGCAGAACTAATAGGATATATATATATATATGCATGCATGCAGGGCCTTGGTCCAAAATAGTAAGGGCCTTCACTGCAGTTTACCTGTAGGGTCCTGCCAGAGTCTTCAGTCAGAATTATATATAGATTGTGCCCACTAGATTACGGGTGGGTCTGCCTTCCCCAGTCCACTGACTGAATGTTAATCTCCTTTGGCAGCACCCTCACAGACACACCCAGGAACAATACTTTGCATCCTTCAATCATGTTGACACTCAGTATTAATCATCACAGGTGGGAATCACTACCCTTCATCTTTCCAGTCTTTGACGGTGGCGGTAATCTCTGCCATCTCTCTAGGGATGTGGTATTGTTTTTTATTTACTATTTTCCTAGGTAGAAGAAACTCTAATGGGTTCCATTCATCCTTTACCACCATAGTCACTCTCACTCCATAAATCAGGTAACCACATGGCAATTCTGCCAGCTGCTAAGTACAACCAACTCTCTGTGGGTTCCACTTCCATGGATTCAACCAACTACCCATCAAAAATATTTTTTAAAAAGGATGGTTGTGTATATACTGAACACACATAGACTTCCACTCTTGTGATTATTCCCTAAATAATGTAGTATTATAACTACTTAATAGGATTTACATTGTATTAGTTATTATAAGTAATATAGAGATGATTTAAAGTATACAAGAGGATGTGCATAGGTTATATGCAAATATGACACCATTTTATGTTAGGGACTTACTGTTCTCAGGGTGTTCTGGAACCAATCTCTCATAGATACAAAGGGATGACCACATGTCCATTTTAATTATGCATTCTGGAACTGGAGAAATAACCATAGAATGGATCTGGGGGCACACTGGGTCAGACCTGCACTAAAACTCCATTTGTCACCTGACCTCTATAAGCCCCTACTCTTAACTGGAGGACCACAGTGACATTTCGGGTCTCTTATAATCAATGTCAGTTCATAGTCAGTGTCCACTAGTCTTTGAAAGTTCTGATTATTCCTTTTTCCCAATGCATAGTTACCCTGGTATAAGGCCATAGGTCCACTTGGAGAAGGATGGTAGAAATATTAACAGTATAAATTTTCAGTAGTGTACCAAGGTACTTCCTGAAGGGTATCTGGCTTCCCCTTGATTCAAGAGGTCTGTGTCTGAAAACTGGCTCAAATTTGGAAATTGATTGAAGGGTCATGATCCTCTGTTTTTATGACTCAAGTTAAATTTTTGTTCGCTTGACCTGAAAGTTCTCTGCTTATACAGATCCAGTAAGAATTTAGCAGGCTTTCTATGTATTTCACTTTTAGGAATATAATAATTAACTAGTTAATGCCATATATTTACATAAGTCAGACTAGTCTGATTATTGCTTTGCCTCTGCTGTCCATTATAGTGACGATTAATATGTCTACTTTGCCTTTGATGGTTGAGTGCTGCTACTTGGTCTCTGCCACCTTAGGATCCAATTATTTCCATTTCATTTGAGGTTTCCAGTTGAGTTATTGTTGTTCCTCCTGTGAGGTTCGGCTATGAAAAAAGCAATCATGGAGCTCTTTAGGAATGCTGGAGCTCCCCTCCAAAATCTACTTATTAAAGTATTGGTGAAAGGTGTGTCTTCTGTACTCTTCTAGTGTGAGTGAGTAGGTTTTAAGTGATAAATAGATGCTAGCATTCAAGTCTCCCTAAGCCTTTGAGTCCCTTCATCTATGGTAAACCAAGGGAGATCAGGCATTAACAACTCGCTCATGCTGGGCCATCTTTTGATCAACGTTTTAGCTAAGCAACCAAACAAAGTATTAGTACCTTTCCTAATTCGCTAAGCTGCAAAATTGAGGGCAGAATCCCTGTTTAGTGGGCCATGTCAATAAATTTGGCCTGATCCAACTTTATGTTCCTTCCACTATTATCCCACATTTTAAATAACCGTTATCATACTGAGTATCTGTTTGTACACATTAGAAAACACAAGGGGTTCTTTTGGAGTGAAGTGTGCCTCCTCTAGGGTCACACTTTATACCTCATCCTTGAGGGCCTGCTGGAATTTGCATTTAGTTGTAGGTCTAAAAGCACAGTATAGTGGTGGGGGTGGGTTTTGATGAGAATCAGCATTGTATTTCTTGACACCTCAGGGAAGGCCATTACTGTTTCCTTCAGTAATGCAGGGCTAATTTCCTGAGACAAAGGCAGAAAGGCTAATATACTTGTGGGTGGGGAAGATACTGTCATTGGGGATGCGGATGCCATATTCACTGGCAAACAAGGCTTGTCAGATTTTCAAAGCTTAATATCCACAGCCTTATCAGGGTCTTCTCAGACATCCTTATCCCAACTTACAGGATCTCATTATTTCCCAACCAATGCACTTACTGTTCTAACAGTAGACTCTGTGAGGCTGTGAGTTCAACTTTTATTATAATTCAGCCAATTGCATAAGGAGGTCTTGTGTTTAGTTTTCAGCATTTTTTAGCCCTGTGGCTACTGGAGAAAAGATTCTTCCTCAGGGTATACATAGAAGCTCTTGGGGTATTTATGAACAGCTGGAGCCAGGAACTCTAATCCCTGAGCTATTCCTTTTCTTTCATCACTTTGTCCAGCAAGATCAGGAGCAACCAACCAAAGTCAGTATATTCCCTACTTTTCCACAAATATTTAAATGTATCTTATGCAGAGTCTCCAAGTTCCTTGCCTCTTATAAATGGTTGATTAGAAATATAAAGTGCAGTATTTTGCTTATCTCTATAAACAGTTTATGCCTTGGATTATAAGAGCTTTCTTTATTATTGGAAATAGAATCTTTAACATTTTTAGGTATAATTAGATTTGAGAGCCAATTCCAGAAACCCCAAAACCATTTAAGAAAAGACATCCTTAAAATTCTGTTCCTCTGGGACCACTCCTAGTACCAAAATATGAATTAGGGTTCTCCAGAGATAGAACAAATAGGATATATTTATACGTATTTGGAGAAATAAGGAAAATTTGTCAGAATAATTGGCCCATGTGAGTATGGAGACTGAGAAGTCCCATGACAGGCCATCTGTAAGTTGGAGACTGATATGGTTAGACTTTGTGTCCCCACCCAAATCTCATCTTGAATTGTAGTTCCCATAATCTGGACATATCATGGGAGAGAGCTGGTGGGAGATAATCAAATCATGGGGGTGGATTTTCCTTATGCTGTTCTTGTGACAATGAATAAGTCTCATGAGATATAATGGTTTTATAAAGGGCAGTACCCCTGCACACGCTCTCTTGCCTGCCACCATGTAGGATGCCTTTGCTCCTCTTTCGCCTTCTGCCATGATTGTGAGGCCTCCCAGCAGTGTGGAACTGTGAGTCCATTAAACCTCTCTTTCTTTATAAATTACCTAGTCCTGGGTATTTCTTCATAGCAGTATAAAAATGAGCTAATACAGAGACCCTAAGATAGTGGTAGCATGACCAAGTTGAACTCAAAAAGCCTCAGGATGATAGAAGCTGATGGTGTAACTTTGAGACCAAAGCTGAAGGCCTGAGAAACTGGGGACCTCTGGTTTAAGTCTCAGAATCCAAAGGCTGGAAAGGGCCTTGGAAAGGGCCTGTTGATGTCCAAGGGCAAAATAAGGGTGTCCCAGTTCCAGGAGCAAGGACAAGAGAAAAACATTGTCTTTCCTCTGCCTTTTTGTTTTATTTGGGGCCACAGACAATTGGATGGTGCCTGTACTCAGTGAGGAAGCATCTTCTCCATTCAGTCCACTGACACACATGCCTATCTTCTCTGGAGATACCCTTACAGACACACCCAGAAATAATGCTTTACCAGTTCTCTAGGTGTCCTTTATTCTAGTCAAGTTGATACCTAAAATTAACTATCACATTTGGTGTGGAGATCTTCATGTTGTGCACAAAAATGAGCAGTATGCAACCAGGCTATTCATGTAGAAGTGTCCATTAATTTAACACTTTTTTTTAACATTGAAAACACACCTCTATTCATTATCTTAGTTTGTTGGAGTTGCCATAACAAACTTTTATAGACTGGGTGCCTTACCAACAACAGAATTGCAACAAATTACATAAGGGAGAGGACACAAACATTCCATCTATAGCACTACTAAATTAAACAAACACAAATTTACCAAGTCTAACTCAAGAACATCCATTGAATCTGGCAAATAAGCACTAAGTAGTTTATACAAGAGTTGTTTTCTGACCTACATCACCCAAACTCTCTGCTTTACTTAAGGAGGTGACGACTAATTCAATTCTGTCTGACAGAGCACTGTAAGCTGTGGGGCTTTTTGAACAGCTGTGGAAAATGGCTAAGACACTGATTCTTAAAATCTCTTTGGGAGATTAAATAGGGATTTCATGCAGTATTTCAAGCATTTGTAAGCAATTTCTGTTTGGATGCTTTTCAACCTTCCTTTCTCCCTTATAACAATTCAGCTAAAGAATATCATTGCTACAGGGAGAAAATAAAGTTTCTGGGACAGAATCTTAAATCTGAACTAAAAATGTGTTTCAAAACTGTTTCTTAATTTGAAGGCAACAACTCGCACCTGCATCTTTTCCCTTTCCACCTCACTGTCATTCAGAGACATCTTGCCTGAAGAAGTACTTTATCACTTCTTTACTTTGGAATTCTAGTGTTTGGAATATTCAGGAATAGGATGTGCAGAGTGGGAATAATGGCTGACAGTGTCTTCCATGAGAAGGACAAAGTTAAAACTCTTTACTTAAAATTATAGGATTATAGTTTGAGATATATATTTACATCAGTTGTCAATCAGAATTGCTTTTTCTTTCTAATTTGTATTGATTCGGAGATAGCTCAGATAGGCTACAGATCAGCAATTTTTGACCATACTTGAAAATATGTTTTTATTCAATATTACACTGCTTTTCTTGCAAATTATTGAGTAAATGTATTATGCAGACATTTTAATGCTGCCCCTCCTTAAAAATATCTCTATAGCTATAGCAATGTAGGTCAAGCCTAACTATAATAATTTGCCCATTTCTACCTTGGAGTAATATGGATCAGGTACTCTTTGAATTATAGAGACTCTATCTAATAATTGTAATATTGAGTTTATTCCATGTACTAGGCCTTTTGTTGAGTTCACGTTCATACAAACAAATTGAGAGGAAACTGTGGTTTTAATCACTTTACGGAGGTGAAATTGAAGTTAGAGAAGTTCAAAGTATGTGAGGTCACAGGCTTGGCAGGCCAAGATTCACACAGTTATCACTCTGTCTAAACTTCCTAGTTTGTCAACATGATTACAATTTCTTGATACAGTTTCAGAATAAGATATCTTTATGTTCATAGAAGGACAAATTGCTTATCATGGCAATCAAGTGTTAGTAAATTTTAGTCGGAACGTGTTATTTCAGCTTTCCCAAGGCAAGCCTGAATTCTAGCCTCAGGAGTTTAGGTCACAGAGTAGAAAGCAGTGCAGTAAAAATACAGTACAGTGTAGTGTCTTAACGTTTGGCTGAAAGTAAGTCATTAAATATGTATATATAGGAATTATGTGTATCTATAGGCACTGTTTTTTTGATATTGGTAATTTGTTGCTCCATGAAATGATTTGTTGTTTTTTCATGAATAGCCAAACAGTTTAATTTTCCATATTTATTACCTAGCCACACAGCTTTACTCATCATGTTTTGAACATACTGTGCACATTCCTGACTGTTGCTTTTGTGAAGGCTGTTTTCTTCATGTTTATGTCCTTGCCTCCTCTTAGCTTCCCTGAAAGTTTTCCAAATTTCAGAGCTCATCTCATGTCTCAGATCCTATTTTGTACCCACCCTACTGTCCTCGGTTCTCTGACACCTAATGGAATTTCTATACCACTTACTTGGTATTTATATTATATTGTTATATATACACACATATCATTTTTATTTTGAAATGACTTTAAACATTCAGAAAAGTTATGGGAGTAGTATGAACTCTTGTATATTTCTTACCCAGAATTACCAACCGTTAATGTCATCAACCACAAAGAAGCAACAGACCAGCCTATAATGCAGTAAGACAGAGAATTTATTGGGGTCTTGGAATTTGCAATTTGGAAGACAGAGATTAGGCTAGAGCTAAATTGTGTTTTAAAGAGAGGAAAGAGAGAGTTTTTAAGAAAAAATCAAAAGCAAACTAAGGGTGATTACAGACGTTGTCTTGAAAGGATTACCATTGGTGACGGTGGCTGGCTTAGTACATGAGTCCAAAGTTCATTGATTATTGCAATTTTGGAGCTACAGTGCTGACAAAATTCAGCTGCTTTCCAGGATGTTGTGATCATTGTAGTTTGGCCCAGTTCAAAGGTTGAAGGCAAGTTTTGTTGTTGTTGTTGCTTTTTTTGTAAGTTGGCAGGACATTCATGCAGTCCTTCTTAGAATGTCTTCCTGCCTCCATTTTAGAGCTCAGAACCAGAATGACACCATTTTGTGTATTATATTTCATATTTCTCCCTTTTGATCAAGATCTATTATAAAGAAGGCTTACTGATCAATTATTGGTTGGTCAGCAACAAATTTGTTGTTTCCCTTGGAGCTAGAAGCACCTGTTTCTAGACTGTCGTGTTCCAAGAAGGAGGTTTGCTGAAAGCCATTGTGGATCCAGGCTTTAGATACTGGCGAAATTTGAGTAACAGTTGAGCCATTCTAATAAGGTATTAGAATTCAATCCATGGTGACTGGTGTTATAGAGGCACACATTTTATCAACCATGTCTAAACATTGTGAGATCATCATGTGAAAATCTTGAGTAGCTTGGCAGCATCGAGAAATATAGACATTATAAGTCTTAAAAAAGGATGAAAATAAGAATTAACAGAAAGATAGTAAGTAGTAATAGCTGTATTCTGGTCTGAGGATGTTGCCAACAGCTTTATGAAGCCAAATAAAAAGATCAGAAAAATTCAGATTAAACTATGAGGAAATCCCTGTGAAGGCATTCCTTTAAAAGATTTGGCTAATTTTAGTATTTTAGAAGTTTGTAATTCAACCTGATGGGATGTGTTTATCCAAGTGTAGCAAGAGTTATTTGCAAGTGCACAGACTGATCCTTAAGCAGCCAGTAAATAGTCTAAACCAATACAGTTATCAAGGACCACATGAGCAAGAGAGTGTATAAAGAGGTTTTTTTTTCCCCCCTTATTGTCCTAGCAATGGATTGCACAGTTTGGATCACAGTACAGAAGTGGTTTTACATTATGTATTCATGCCAGGAGGTCCTTATGCCTAGGAAAGATCCAAAAATTGTCAGTCGACATGCACCCTTACTGGGATTAAGATCACCAGGAAGGGCACAGTTATGTGAAGGCCTGCAGCTGTTGTCTTCATATTTGGAGGGATTTCCATTGGAGTAATCATCAATTATTGAGAGGACTCTTTCAATTTTATGAGAATTTGGAGTTAATTCAGCAGTTATTGCTTTAGCACTACTATAAGTGAGGTAAAATAGCCCAGAAGGCAAATGCTGCCCATCCTCCACCTATCCACACATTTGTAAGCCCATGGGAAGCCACTATGTTCACAAAAAGATAACCAGGAAAGCACAAAACTTCCAGATCCATTTTGTGGGTTATTGGATTTGTTGGTGGGCAGAGAGGGTAACATGAGATCAAACAGAGTGTCAAAGGAGGCAGCGTCTAGCTATCAGGGACAGAGGTGTTAATGGAGCAGATGATCAAAGGGGTATGGGTCCCCAACCTTGTTTAATAGCTTTATAAAAAAGATACCTTATAAATGAGGGAGGACTGATTTAATTGGTTGTGATTAAGGTAGTCATAAGCTGTGAGCATAAAAAACCATAAAGGGAATAGTACCATTTTGGTACATCACATTTTTGTGAATGGGTAGAGTTAGGAAGAAGCAAGGAGTGGTAGGAAAGAGTTGAACACAATAGGTAGGGCAAGTTAAGGTTGGATTCATACTGAACAGCAAAATTTGTTACAGAGTAAAAATTGGTCACAGGTGTGACCACAGGGTTATTATCTGAGAGGTTTCTAGTAGGGGAAAAGTGGTTAAGTCCAACATTGAATACTGAACCATGGCATTATTTTTTAAGGGTGTGGCATAGCAAATAATGAGGGAAAAGTGGAGCAGGAGGTAATTAGACCTCATTATAGGTAAGGGTTGGGAAAATGCCATGTGTCTTCAGGGATATCTTCAAAAGTTTAGTTAATCTGGTACATAGCCTTGGAGTAACTTGAATATTTGGGTAATATTTTACTTATAATAAATATTAGGAGTAATGTCATCATAGAGAACTTAATTGAAACCATCAAAAATTTTCAAGTAGTTAAATTTTGGAATGAAGAATTTAAGCAAAATTCCTAATAAGGTAATGAACAAGATTAAGAGTTTAAAGATTTGGGCTGTGTGATTTATATGAAAATAAACAAGTATGATGACAATTGTTAGGTTGGTTATGATATATAAGCCTGGTCCATGTTCTTGGGATAGCTGTTAACCTATGATGTCTTCTGCTTCTTATTCCAAGATTGAACAGAGTAGTTCCTGTTTAAGTTGCAGATTTCCATCACATTGTGAGGTTCTCTTAGGAGACATATCTTTTTTAAAAATAGGAAACAGGTATCCACATGTCAATACTTTTAAGCTTAGCGGTGCAAGGATTGGTTAATGGTGTCTGGTAAGGCCCTTTCCACTGGATTATAAGGCATCCCTAGGTGGGTGTCATTTTCTTTTAACTTTTATTTTAAATTCAGAGGTACATGTGCAGGATGTGCAAGTGTTATATTGTTAAATGTGTGCCATGGTGGTTTGCTGAACAGATTATCCCATTTCCTAGGAATTAAGCCCAGCATCTGTTAGCTATTATTCCTTATGCCCTCCCTCCCCCTACTTCCCACAGGCTTCAGTGTGTGTTGTTTTCCTCCATGTGTCCATTTGTTCTCATTATTCAACTCCCAGTTATAAGTGAGAATGTGTGGTGTTTGGTTTTCTGTTCCTGCATTAGTTTGCTGAGGATAATGGCTTCAATCTCCATCCATGTCCCTGCAAAGGAATAATCTCATTCCTTTTTATGGCTGCACAGTATTCCAGTGGCATATATATCCTACATTTTCTTTATTCAGTCTATCACTAATGGGCATTTTGGTTGATTCTATGTCTTTACTATTGTGAATAGTGCTGCAGTGAACATACACATCCATGTATCTTTATGTTGGAATGATTTATATTCCTTTGGGTACAAACCCAGTAATGGGATTGCTGGGCCAAATGGTATTTCTAGCTCTAGGTCTTTGAGGAATTGTCACACTGTCTTCCACAATGATTAAACTAATTTATACTCCCGCAAACAGTGTAAAAGTGTTTGTTTTTCTTTGCAACCTTGCCAGCATCTGTTGTTTTTTGACTTTTTAATAATAGCCATTCTGACTGGTTTGAGATGGCATCTCATTGTGGTTTTGATTTGCATTTCTCTAGTGATGAGTGATGTAGAGCTTTTTTTTCATATGTTTGTTGGCCACGTGAATGTATTTTGAGAATTGTCTGTTCATGTTGTTTGCCCACTTTTTAATGGGGTTGTTTCCTTTTTGTAAATTTGTGTAAGTTCCTTGTAGACTCTGTATATTAGACCTTTGTGAGGTGGATAGATTGTAGAATTTTTCTCCCATTCTGTAGGTTGCCTCTTCACTCTGATGACAGTTTTTTTTTTTTTTTTTTTCTGTACAGTAGCTCTTTAGTTTAATTAGATCCCATTTGTCAATTTTTTGCTTTTGTTGCCATTGCTTTTTGGGTTTTTGTCATGAAATCTTTGCCTGTGCCTATGTCCTGAATTATATTGCTTAGATTTTCTTCCTGGATTTCTATAGTTTTGGGTTTTACACTTAAGTCTTTAGTTCTTCTTGAGTTAATTTTTGTGTATGGTTTAAGTAAGAGGTCCAGTTTTAATTTTTTGCATATAGTTAGCTAGTTCTCCCAGCACCATTTATTAAATAGGGACTCTTTTCCCAATTGCTTGTTTTTGGTCATGTTTGTTGAAGATCAGATTGTTGTAGGTGTGCAGTCTTATTTTGGAGTTCTCTATTCAGTTCCATTGATCTGTGTGTCTGTTCTTGGACCAGTTCCATGCTGTGTTAGTTGCTGTAGCCTTTTAATATAGTTTGAAGTCGGATAGCACAATGCCTCCAGCTTTGTTCTTTTTGCTTAGGATCGTCTTGGCTATTCAGGCCTTTCTTGCATTCCATATGAATTTTAAAATAGTTTTGTCTAATTCTGTTGAAGAATTCCAATGGTAGTTTAAGGGAATAGCATTGAATCTATAAATTACTTTGGGCAACATGGCCATTTTCATGATACTGATTCTTCCTATCAATAAGCATGGAACGTTCTTCCATTTGTTTGTGTCCTCTTTGATTTCTTTGAGCAGTGGTTTGTAGTTTTCCTTGAAGAGGTCCTGCACTTCCCTTGTTAGGTGTACGCCTAGGTATCTTATTCTTTTTGTAGCAATTGTGAATGGGAGTTCATTCATGATTTGACTATTGGCCTGCCTGTTGTTGGCATACAGGAATGCTAGTAATTTTTGTACATTGATTTTGTATCCTGAGGCGTTGCTGAAGTTGTTTATCAGCTTAAGAAGCTTTTGGGCTAAGATGATGGGGTTTTTGAGATATAGGATCATGTCATCTGTGAACAAAGATAATCTGATGTTCTCTCTTCCTTTTGGGTCCTATTTCTTTCTTTCTCTTGCCTGATTACCCTGGAGAGAACTTCCAATACTGTGTTGAATAGGAGTGGTGAGAGAAGGCATCCTTGTCATGTGCTGGCTTTCAAGGGGAATGATTCTAGCTATTGCCCATTCAGTATGATATTGGCTGTGAGTTTTTCATATGTAGTTCTTATTTTGAGGTATGTTCCTTCAATACCTGGTTTATTGAGAGAGAGTTTTTAAGATGAAGGGATGTTAAATTTTATTGAAGTCCTTTTCTGCATCTAATGAGATAATCATGTGTCTTTAGTTCTGTTTATGTGATGAATTGCATTTATTAATTTGCATATGCTGAATCAACATTGCATCCCAGGGATGAAGCTTGCTTGATTGTGGTGGATAAGCTTTTTGATGTGCTGCTGGATTCGGTTTACCAGTATTTTATTGAAGATTTTTTCATTGATGTTCATCAGGAATATTGGCCTGAAGTTTTCTTTTTCTGTTGTATACTCTGCCAGGCTTTGATATCAGGATGATGTTGGCCTCATAGAATGAGTTAGGGAGGAGTCCCTGCTTTTCAAAAGTTTTCAAGTTTTTCAAGCTTTTCAATAGAAATGGCACCAGCTCTTTTTTGTACCACGGTATAATCCAACTGTGAATCCATCTGGTCCTGAGCTTTGTTTTGGTTGATAGGCTATTTATTACTGCCTCAATTTCACAACTCATTATTGATCTATTTGGGGATTCAATTTCTTCCTGGTTCTGTCTTGAGAGGGTGTATGTGTCCAGGGATTTATCAGTTTCATCTAGATTTTCTAGTTTATGTGCATAGAAGTGTTTATAGTATCCTCTGATGGTTGTTTGTATTTCTGTGGGGTCAGTGGCAATATTCCCCTTATTATTTCTGATTGTATCTGTTTGATTCTTCACTCTTATTTTTTAGTAGTCTAGCTAGTGGTCTATCTCTTTTATTAATTTTTTTTTCTTTTTTTATTGCATTTTAGGTTTTGGGGTACATGTGAAGAACATGTAAGATTGTTGCATAGGTACACACATGGCAGTGTGGTTTGCTGCCTTCCTCCCCATCACCTATATCTGACATTTCTCCCTATACTCTCTCTCCCCAACTCCCCACCCCCCACTGTCCCTCCCCTGTTTCTCCCCCACAGACCCCAGTGTGTGATGCTCCCCTCCCTGTGTCTGTGTGTTCTCATTGTTTAACACCCACCTATGAGTGAGAACATGCGGTGTTTGATTTTCTGTTCATGTGTCAGTTTGCTGAGAATGATGGTTTCCAGGTTCATCCATGTCCCTACAAAGGACGCGAACTCATTGTTTTTGATGGCTGCATAGTATTCCATGGTGTATGTGTACCACGTTTTCCCTGTCCAGTCTATCATCGATGGGCATTTGGGTTGATTCCAGGTCTTTGCTATTGTAAACAATGCTGCAGTGAACATTCATGTGCATGTGTCCTTATAATAGAACGATTTATAATCCTTTGGATATATACCCAGTAATGGGATTGCTGGGTCAAATGGAATTTCTATTTCTAGGTCCTTGATGAAGTGCCACACTGTCTTCCACAATGGTTCAACTAATTTACACTCCCACTAACAGTGTAAAAGTGTTCCTATTTCTCCACATCCTCTCCAGCATCTGTTGTCTCCAGATTTTTTAATGATCGCCATTCTAACTGGCATGTGATGGTATCTCAATGTGGTTTTGATTTGCATTTCTCTCATGACCAATGATTATGAGCATTTTTTCATACGTTTATTGGCCTCATGTATGTCTTCTTTTGAAAAGTGTCTCTTCATATCCTTTGCCCACTTTTGAATGGGCTTGTTTTTTTTTTTCTTGTAAATCTGTTTTAGTTCTTTGTAGATTCTGGATATTGGCCCTTTGTCAGATGGGTAGATTGCAAAAATTTTTTCCCATTCTCTTGGTTGCTGATTCATTCTAATGACTGTTTCTTTTGCTGTGCAGAAGCCGTGGAGTTTTGATTAGGTCCCATTTGTCTATTTTGGCTTTTGTTGCCAGTGCTTTTGGTGTTTTAGTCATGTATTAATTTTTTTAAAAAGTTCCTGGATTCATTGATTTTGAAAGGTTTTTTTTTTGTGTGTCTCTGTCTGCTTCAGTTCAACTCTGATCTTGGTTATTTCTTATCTTCTACTAGCTTTGGGGTTTGTTCTTGATTCTCTAGTTCTTGTAGTTGTGATATTGTGTTGCTGACTTGATATCTTTCTAGCTTTTTAATGTGGGCATTTTAGTGCTATAAATTTTCCTCTTAACACTGCTTCGGCTGCATCCTAGAGATTCTGGTACATTGCATCTTTGTTCTCATTAGTTTCAAATAACTTCTTGATTTCTGCCTTAGTTTCATTATTTATCCAAAAGCTATTCAGGAGCAGGTCATTCAGTTTCCATGTAGTTTTGTGGTTTTGAGTGAGTTTCTTGAGTTCTAATTTGATTGCGTGATCAGATTGTGATCTGAGAGGCTGTTTGTTATTTCAGTTCTTTTGATTTTGCTGAGGAGTATTTTGCTTCTGATAATATGATCAATTTTAGAGTAAGTGCCATGTGGCAGTGAGAAGAATGTATATTCTGTTGTTTTGAGGTGAAGAGTTCTGTAGATGTCATCAGGTTTAATTGATCCAGACCTGAGTTCATGTCTTGAATACCTTTGATAAGTTTTTTAAATCAATGATCTGTCTAATGTTGTCAGTGGGGTGTTAAAGTCTCCCACTATTATTGTGTGGGAGTTGAAGTCTCCTTGTAATTCTCCAATAACTTGATTTATATATTTGGGTGCTCCTGTATTGGGTGCATATATGTTTAGTATAGTTAGCCCTTCTTGTTGAATTGAACCCATTGCCATTATGTAATGCCCTTCTTTGTCTTTTTTGATCTTTGTTGGTTTAAAGTCTGTTTTCTTAGAAACTTAGATTGTTACCCATTTTTTTTTTCCATTTGCTTGGTAAATTTTCTCTTTATTTTGAACCTATTTGTGTCTTTGCATGTGAGATGAGTCTGTTGAAGATAGTATACCTATGGGTCTTGGCTTTTTATCCAGCTTGTCATTCTGTCTTTTAATTGGGGCATTTAGCCCTTTATATTTAAAGTTAGTATTGTTATGTTTAAATTTGATTATGTAATCATAATGTTAGCTGGCTATCTTGCAGACATGTATATGTGGTTGCTTCATAGTGTCCGTGGTCTGTGTACTTCAGTGTGTTTTTGTAGTGGCTGGTTATGCTTTTTCCTTTACAAATTTACTGTTTCCTTCAGCAGCTCTTGCAAGGTAGGCCTAGTGGTGATGAATTCCCTCAGCATTTGCTTGTTTGAAAAGGATCCTACTTCTCCTTTGCTTATGAAGCCTTAGTTTGACTGGATATAAAATTCTGGGTTGAAAATTGTTTTCTTTAAAAATGTTGAATATTGGCCACTAATCTCTTCTGACTTGTAAAGTTTCCACTGAGGGATCTGCTGTTTGTCTGATGGGCTTCCCTTTTTAGGTGACCCGGCCTTTCTCTCTGGCTGCCCTTATCATTTTTTCTTTCATTTTGACCTGGGAGAATCTGATGATTATGTGTCTTGGGTTGACCTTATAGTGGAGTATTTTACTGAGGTTGATCTTCTAGTGGAGTATTTTACTGGGGTTCTCTACATTTCCTGAATATGACTGTTGGCTTGTCTTGCTAGGTTGGGGAAGTTCTCCTGGATGATATGTCATTTTCAATATCCAAAATTTCCAGGCTGTAGATTGCATTGATTTTGGCCTTTATTTCCTGGAAGTGTACTGTGGAAAGAATGCTTTACCATTTTTGTTGTTGTCGTTAATAGCTGGATCATTTCCTTACACTAGGTCACCATGTCACCTTGATTAGCTTTGATTCATAAAGTATTTTGTTTAAGTGCATGGGTCTTTCAGTAACTATCTTAATTGGAAATAACCTATGTTTTCTACAGGGGTAGAGCTAAGATTAAGCAGCATTAAGGGCAGAGCTTTTAACTAGGGCCGATTGAGATATTAAATTCATTTTGCCAATTGGGTCTTAATTGTTCTGTTTGTTAGTATGTTCCACTAACCCAGGGAACTGTGAGTAGTAGGCACAGTAGTAGTAGGAAATGTTGTAGAATAGGTCAAAGCTTACATATTGACTATATAATCTGCCTGGTAAAAATGACTGTTTTGGTTACTGTGCAGTTCCAAGGGTATGCCCCATGTGGAGATTATTTTTTCTAATAGGATTTTACTTACTTCTGAGGCTGTTGCTTCAACCCAGTGGGCAAATGTAAAAATCATAACTAAGACAAATTTATATCCTTAGAATGTTGGTAGCTGGATAAAGTCCATCTGCCATATCTCAAAAGATACTGAAGGCGAAGGAAAATATCTTATAGAACTATGAATTAGGTTTTCCAGGGTTGTGTTTGAGACAGAGTTGATACATGTGATACATTTGAGAAGTTTTTTGTGGAGGGATTTCTATAATATTATTTTCCCCATATCATCATTTTGTCATTTCTCCAGTGGTTTCTGTGATGAATTTAGTGTAAAACTTGATCTTGGAGGCCATCTGTTAAGATAAGTCTCTTTATCAGTCCCATATCATAGGCTAGTTTTAGAATCATAGAAACAACTTCAAGTTTTCCATTTGTTTTTTCAATTCAAAGGCTGTGTGTTAAGCATGGAGGATGAAGTTTTCGATTGTATCAAATTGGCCATTAGAGGTTTTAAGGAGGCATTGAGCAATGGGCAGTTGGTTCTTGGAAGCTGTGGCTTTTCCAGTTGTGTCAGCCATGTAATTTTCTTTCTCTTCTTTACTATCAGCTTTCACATTTCCTGGGATTTTAATTATTGGTAAAGACAAATTTTTGAATAGCTTTGAATAATTCTGAGTTACACTCACTGTTTCTTTTAATTTTTGGTCAAAAGTTAGAAAACCTCTTTGTTTCCAGAGCATATAAAAACCATGTGCTGCCCCAAAGCATAGTGGCTATCAGTAGAGATATTTGCAGTGTTATTGTTAGCATACATGTTGGCAGACAGTAAAAAGTTCTGCCTATTGGGCAGAAATGGCTTCGGGGAAGGGATGATTTTCAGTGATTTCAGACAGTGAGACAACAGTATAGACATCATGATGTTTCCCTGAGTTATTTCAAAGGTAAGATCCATCAGTAAATCAGACAAGTTTTACACTCGGAATGGGGGTTTCCTGTAGGTCCTTTCTGGGGGTTAGTAAGGTATCAGTTAGGGTTATATAGTCATGTGGTGTTTTGCTAGAAGACAGTGGATGTGAGGTGGCAGGACTTAAAGAGTTGCAGGGAGCATTAGTTACATTAGAAGTTGATAATAATAGGTTCTCATAAGAAGTGAGACTGCTAGAAGAGAGATGCTGGGTATGATAAGAGTTCAATAAGGCCTCAATAGAGTGAGGGACATAAACCATTAATGGAAAGCCCATAATTAATTCCTAATTGCCTTTAATAAAATTGCAGTGAAAGATGGCCTGCATACAGGGTGGGAGTTATTGAGACACAGGGGGTCTAACTGTTGGCTGTAATATCTGAGGGGTCTCTGATGGTCACCATGCTTTTGTATAAGAACTTCTAAGACATTTCCATTTTGTTCATGAACAAAAAGGGAAAAGAGAAGGTTATAGTTAGGATGTCCGAATACAAGGGGCTAAAGAAGACTCTCCTTATTATTCTCAAAAGAGGAGGTGGCATCTTCTGGCCATTGTAGAGGTTTGGGATGGGTTGGGCTTAAAAAAAATAGAGAGCCTGAACCATGGCAGAGAAACTTGGAATCCATTGTCTGTAGTATCCTGCTAATCCCAGGATCTGACAGAATTGTCTTTCTTTTTTGGTGGGGCCAGGAAAATCCAAAATTGTTTTTATTCTTTGGGGAATCAAGCAAGAAATGCTGTCTTGAAATTAGACATCCTAAATATTTTACCTATGTGGAAGACAGTTATAGCTTCTCTTCTGAAACTGTGTGGCTTTTGGTGGATAATTTCTTTAGTAGGTAAAGACTGTCCTGTATGGAGCCTTTAGGATGGAGGAACAAAATAATAAGTCATAGACAAATTAGATGAGAACAGAATGCAAATAAAATTCCAAGTTTTCTACGTTTTCTTTTAAGACTTAAGAGAAATACTTAAGACTTTCAGTATACCATTGGAACATTACTGTAATGGTATATTGTTGTCCATCTCACATGAAGGCAAAAAGATTGGCCATCTGGATCAACTAGAATGCTAAAGAAAACACTGCAGACATCCATCACAGTGAAAACCTATCTGGTGATTTTGCTGAGGTATGTGGGTTTGGTACAACATGATGATGGGGTATAACAATGTTATGATAGCTCTTTAGTCTTGGGCAAATGTCTCTCCCCAGTTATTAGATTTTTATAACACTAGGATGGAGTATTAAATAGGTTAGTACATGGAATGATTATCCCCTGTTTGAAGTAAGCCTGAATAATTAATTTGATTTCCTGAATAGCTTCCTGGCATAAAGGGTATTTAATATTTGAAAGTATTTTTGTTTCATTGATTTGTATTTTAATTGGTGGTGCTTAAGGAGCATGGCTAATGTCAGTGGCATATTTACACCATAAGTTTTCAGGGATAGAGGTTAGTGGGTCTTGCAATATTTCATTGGAAAGCATGTTCTCCTTGTTTTGAAGAACTGAAAATATAGGTAAAGAGAATTCAGTAGGTTCTTGGAGGGCTCCCTCTTCAGTAGTTTTTTTTTCTATGTTAATTGTATTTCCTTTTTTTGTAGGGGAGAAAGAAATGTAAGTTTTGTGTGCCTCCAGAAAATCTCAGCCAATAAGGACTAAGAAATTGATGAGAGTCCTAGAGTTTTGCAAGTTAAAAGTCTGGGGGGAGAGATTGGTAAACTGCCATTGGTTTATCTGAAACCCCAATCATTTGTATTTTTGTTGTTACCCTCAAGAAAGGAAACAGAAAGTGTGGTTGACTTTATTACTGAAAATGTGGCCCCCATGTCAATAAGTCTCTCTTTGCTCCATTTTAAGTGATTATTCTAATTTCACTTAAAGTGTAGGCTAAAAGAAAAGGGCAGTTTCCCTTTGTTGCTCAGAGAATGCCTTGCATTTTGTCCTAGAAGAGAAAGAAAAAGGTTATTTCTCAGGTTTCCTCTGAAATGTCATTTTTCTCTGTGATTTTATTTTAAATCTTTGTAGACTGTGACATTTGTTTTTTCAGTGACCTGGTTTCTTGTAATGACAAGGACTTTATGGTTTTTTTGTGGGGGTGGATAAGAATGTTTAGATTTATAAGTTTTTTTTTTTTGGATTTGTTTAATTCTAGTTGCTGCATTTGTTAGTTCATAACTTTTGCAGTGTGAATCTGAAAATCTATGACTCTAGCAGCTTTTTGTTTGGCTGATTTATTTTTGATTTTGGAAACTTGTTCAGCCAAATTAAGTAGGTCGGGGGTTTCTGTAGTGGCCCAATTTAATTGCTTATGTTTCATTACGGTGCTAAGTTCTTCCTCTAACCCATTAACAAAAGTAGAATAAAACAGGGAGGAAGTATGTTAGTAAATTTTATCTAAACCCGAATATCATAAATAGACTGTCTAATCTGTCATAGTATTTATAGATTAGTTACTCAGGTTCTTGAGTACACTGTTGAATCTTTCCCCAGACTTTAGTTTTTGGAAATACTTCAGCATCTAAGTATCTAGTTCATTGGCTAGTTTTTGAGTATTTGGGAAATCTCCAGGTTTTCTTTTATTTAGGTGTTCTAAAGGATGGTGTCAGCCTACGTAACCGTTATGTTTGAACATGGCTTTCGCCTACTAACATGTGGATAAATTCATAAAGATTAGAGTAACTTGGTTGTTAGGCATATTAAGGAGGTCAACTTTTTGAAAAATCTGACAGGATCAACTAAGGGATCAGGGAAATCTTTGGTGATAGCCCTCAGTTCAGGGAGTATAAGCAACAGAACTTCCAGAGCCTCCTGCATTTGGTTCAACTTTAAAAGAGGCTTGGGTGACAGGAGATTCAACAAAAGGTTTGTATTAGTCAAGATTTTCTAGAGAGACAGAAGTAATAGGATAGATGTATATATAAAGGGGAATTTAATTAAGGAGTATTAACTCACATCATCACAATGTCCCACACTAGGCTGTCTGAAAGCTGAGGAGCAAGGAAGCCAGTCCCAGTCCCAAAGTTGAAAAACTTGGAGTCCAATGTTCAAGGGCAGGAAGGATCCAGCATGGGAGAAAAATGTAAGATGGGAGGCTAAGCCAGTCTAGTCTTTTCACATTCTTCTTCCTGCTTTTTATTCTGGCCCCACTGGCAGCTGACTAGGTTGTGCCCACCCAGGTTAAGGATGGGTCTGCCTTTCCCAATCCACTGACTCAAAGTTAATATCTTCTGGCAAAACCTTCATAGACACCCTCAGGAACAATGCTTTGCATCCTTCAATCCAATCAAGTTGACACTCAATATTAACCATCATAGGATTCATCAAAAAAAGGAAGTTCAATTAGGGAAGGGTAGACAGGCAGTAAGCAAGAGGGTGCATAGGATGGCAGTGGGATGAGAAGAGTGCAGCTAGAAAGGGGGAAGCAGCACAGGACAAGAACAAAGAGATAGAGATACACTTGTTTTTTGACTTACCTTTAGAAGCTTGTGAGTTCTTTTGTAATTTAGAAAGTCTTTGAGCTAATTTGGCATTATTATCTCTTAGGGATACTAGCTTTGATTCCCGGAGTCTTGAATGCCTCAAGATACTAGCAGACATCCCATTCAGGCTATTTAATATTTATTTTCTTTTTCTTTGACATGGAGTCTTGCTCTGTCACCCAGGCTGGAATGCAGTGCTGCAGTCTTGGCTCACTGCAACCTCTGCCTCCTGTGTTCAAGTGATTCTGTGCCTCAGCCCCCCGAGTAACTGGGGTTACAAGTGCACTACCATGCTTGGCTCATTTTTATATTTTTAATAGAAACAGAGTTTCATCATTTTGACCAGGCTGGTCTTACTCTCCTGACCTCAAGTGATCTGCCTGCCCCAGCCTCTCAAATTTCTGGAATTACAGGTGTGAGCCACTGTGCCGAGACAGGCCATTTAATCTTTTCTTCTAGCCTTTATAATTGTCCACAGAGGAAAACAGGTTTTGGCAGATCACATGATCCTCAGGTTGGCCATTATGATTCCAAATCACTTTTAGTGATGTTCCATTGAGAAAGACTGTAACTTTTGTACTTAAAAGCAGCAGGGATTTCAGAAGGGAGGGACTTGGCACCTATACCCTTAGAAGTCCCCATGAGTACTCACTGAAAAGGAAAAAAATCCCTTTGTTGACAGTTGGCAAAAAGGACATCTGATAAAAGCCTAAACCTCAACCAAGGCAGGAGATTTGGAGAGATAAGAGGACTTACTAACAATGTCAGGGCCACTGGGGAGGTGATGGAACATAAGCTGTGATATTCTTTATTTATCTGTCTCAATTTTCAGTATAGTGGCTTGCCCTAAGGCCTTAATTCTTTGATGGATCTAAGAAGAATCGTTGATTTTTTATTTGTTAGCTTTTTTTCTTGTTGTGAGGATGGGAGTAATGATGTCCAGGATCTTTACATGTCAGACCAAACTTCTATCTAATATATATTGAAATTTCATTAGTTGTCTCAGTTATGTTCTTTTTGGGTTTTATTAATATATAACAGTTGTACATATTTATGGGGGTACATATGATATTTTGATACATGCATACAATATGTAATGATCACCCTATTGTTCTACTGAAAATTAAAACTTATTTCTTCTACCTAACTGTATTTTTGTACCCATTGACCTTTTCATCTCTTTTTTTTGCTTACC
Source organism: Aotus nancymaae (assembly GCF_030222135.1). NCBI lineage: Eukaryota > Metazoa > Chordata > Mammalia > Primates > Aotidae > Aotus > Aotus nancymaae. Next base: position 7,756,047 of record NW_026988447.1, on the reverse strand, counting down.
CTTTCCAGCCTCTGATACATACAGTTCCACTCACTATCTCCATTAGATCATAATTTTAAAATTTATTTTTATTTCTAAGCTACCACATATGGATAAGAACATGCAGTATTTATGGTTTTTTTGCATTGCTTATTTCACTTAAAACAATTTCCTCCAGTCCTATGTTGCTACTAATAATAGGATTTTATTTTTATAGCTGAATAATATTCCATTATATACATACCACATTTTATTTATTCATTCATCTGTTAATGGTCACTTAGGCTGATTCTGTATCTTGGGTATTGTGAATAGTGCTGAGATAAACATGGGAGTGCAGATATCTCTTCAATGTACTGATTTGCATTCTTTTAGATCTATAACCCAGGAATTAGATTGTTGGATCATATAGTAGTTTTATTTTTATGTTTTTGAGAAACCTTCATACTATTTTTCATAGTTGCTATGATAATTTACATTTCCACCAACAGCATATGAGTGTTCCTTTTCTTGTCATCCTTGTTTTCTGTCTTTTTGTTAAAGGATAAGATAATATCTTATTGTGGTTTTGATTTTCATTTCCCTGATGATTAGTGACATTCATCATTTTTCATATACCTGTTGGCCATTTGTATATCTTCTTTAGAGAAATATCTCTTCAGATTTATTTTTTTGAGACTTGGTCTCACTCTGTCACCCAGGCTGGAATGCAGTGGCACAATGGCATGATCTTCGTTCACTGAAACCTCTGCCTTCTGGATTCAAGTGATTCTCCCACCTCAGTCTCTTGAGTAGCTGGGATTACAGGCTTTCACTGACACATCTGGATAATTTTTGAATTTTTAGTAGGGATGGGGTTTCACCATGTTGGCCAGGCTGGTCTTGAACTCCTTGGCTCAAGTGATCAGCCCACCTCAGCCTCCCAAAGCACTAGGATTACAGGCATGAGCCACTTTACCTGGCCTCTTCAGATCTTTTGCCCCTTCCATTTTTTAGGGACAGTGTCTCGCTCTGTCAGTGGTATGATCATTGCTCACTGCAGCCTAAAACTCTTGGGCTCAAACAATCCTCCTGCCTCAGCCTCTTGAGTAGTTAGGGCTATAGGTATGGCCACCATGCTCAGCAATTTTTAATTTGTGTGTGTGTGTGTGTGTGTGTGTGTGTGTGTGTGTGTGTGTGTGTGTTGAGGCAGGGTCTTGCTAAGTTATGCATGCTGGTCTTGAACTCCTGACCTCAAGTGATGTATCTGCTCTGGCCTCCCAAAGTGCTGGGTTTACAGGCAGGAACCACTGCACCTGGTCTGCTTGTTTTTTTATTGAATTGTTTTTTGCTACTGAGTTGTTTGAGTTTCTTATATATTCTAGCAATTAATCCCTTATCAGATGAATGGTTTGCAAATATTTTCTCCCATTTGGTGGGTTTTCTCTTAGTTTGTCAGTATTGCTGTGCAGAAGTATTTTAGTTTGATGTGATTCCATTTTTCTATTTGTGCTTTTGTTGTCTGTGCTTTTGAGGTCTTAAAAAAAAAAAAATCTTTGCCCAGGTCAGTATCCTGAAATATTTCTCCAATGTTTCATTCTAGTAGCTATAATTGCATGTCTTACATTTAAGTCTTTAATCCATTTTGATTTGACTTTTGTATATGGTGAGAGATAGGAATATAGTTTTATTCTTCTGCATATGGATATGCAATTTTTCCTGCACAATTTATTGAAAAGGCTATCCTTTCTCTAATGTTTTATATATTTTTCGTGCCTTTGTTGAAAGTGAGTTGGCTTTTAATTTGTGAATTTACTTTTGGATTTTCTATTGTGTTTCATTGGTCTATGTGTCTGTTTTTTATGTCAGTGCCATGCTGTTTTGTTTACTATAGCTTTCTAGTATATTTTGAAGTTAGGTAGTGTAATATCTCCAGCTTTGTAAGGATTTCTTTGGCTATTAGGGGCCTTTTGTGGTTTCATATGAATTTGAGGAATTTTTTTCTATTTCTGTGAAGAATTTCATTGATATTTTGATAGGGATTGTATTGAATCTGTTGATCAATTTGGGTAGAATGCACATTTTAGCAATATTAATTATTTTAATCCACAAACATAGAGTATCTTTCAATTATTTTGTGTCATTTTCAATTTCTTATACTGTTTTATAGTTATTATCGAAGTCTTTCACTTCTTTGTTTAAATTTATTCCTAATTATTTAATTTAATTTTTGTTAGCAATTGTAACTAGCATTGCTTTTTTGATTTCTTTTTCAGTTTGATTGCTGTTGTCATAGAGAAATACTACTGATTTCTGTATGCTGATGTTGTATTTTGCACCTTTATTAAATTCATTTATCAGTTCTAACAGTTTTTTTTAACATAGTCTTTAGATTTTTTAAAATATAAGATCATGTTATCTCCAAAAAAGAACTTTGTGACAGTTTTTCTTTCTAATTTGGATAATTTTTATTTCTTTTTCTTCTCTAATTGCTTTAGCTAAAATTTCCAGTACTATGTTGAATAGAATTGGTGAAAGCAAACAATCTTGTCTTGTTCCAGATCTTAGAAGATAGGCTTTCAATTTTTCCCCAGTCAGTATGATATTAGTGTGGGTTCTCATATGTGGCCCCAATTATGTTATTTATAACATTTTTTTCTGGATTCAGAATTCAATAGAATATCATGCGTTGCATTTTTAGTTTTTATGTTTCTTTAGTTTCCTTTAATCTGAAGTAGTTTATCAGTATTTGTTGCTGTTGTTTGCTTTGTTTTGTTTTTGTCTTTCATTGCACTGATATTTTAAAGAATTCTTGTTTTGTAGAATGTGTGAGTTTGTTTCTTTTTGAGACGGAGTTTTGCTCTGCTACCCAGGCTGGAGGGCAATGGCTTAGTCTTGGCTCACTGAAACCTCTGCCTCCCAGGTTCAAGAGATTTGCCTGTCTCAGCTTCCTGAGTAGCTGAGATTACAGGTACCTGCCAGCCTGTCTAATTTTTTTTTTTTGTATTTGTAGTAGAGATGGCGTTTCACCATGTTGGCCAGGCTTATTAAAAATTCCTGTCCTCAGGTGATCTACCCACCTCAGCCTCCCAAAGTGCTGGGATTACAGGCATGAGCCACCATGCCCAGTGGAGTTTGTCATTTCTTAATGACAAAATTCAGAGTATTTTTTTGTAGAAATATTACTTAAATGATTTCGCATCCTTCTCTCTCTATCATAACAGGAGGTACATTATGTCAATCTATCTCGCAGTTGGTGATAATAACTTTGATTAATTAGTAAGATGATGCCCACCAGATTTCTCAATGTAATGTTGTTTATTTTTCTGTGTGGAAAAACTTGGTGTGTTTTTAAATATTCTTTTTTCTCATTAAACATTGACTTAATGGCTTTTTAGCATCCATTTATGATCCTTGCTTGTAGTGATTGAAAATGGTGTATTTTATGTCTATTACTCATTTTATACTTATTGGTTGATATTCTACAGTAAGGAAGAGCTTTCCTGCTATCTTTGTTTACCTATTTATTAGTATGAAATCAAAGATTCTTAGGGCTATTACTCTTACTGTTTATTTTGATATCTAAAATTTTCCACACTTAGTGGGAACTACTTCAAACTGTTTTTTTTTTAACCCTTTTGATAGATCATCATAATGTTTTGAGTGTTTTCTTTCTGATTCACCAAAATAACCCAGGCTTGTCTCGAGCTTTCTTACCATATTTTTCCAAGAAGCTCTGGTTCCTTTTAGTGTGGAAAAATGCTTAGAAAGTAAGACCAGGACATGCTTTTTAATTTTAGTTATGTTCCTGTGTAAAAACATGTATATATTTGTCCTGATTTTACAATTGTATTTTAAGCTTTTTGATGGATTTTGCCCAATGTCTGATTATATATATTTCACAGGACTTAGTATAGCAACTGTCTTTCACATATTAGGATTTGAGAATGGAAAGTGGCCTTAGATATTCCTTGCCCACTGTTACATCTTATGCATGAGAAAAGTAAGGCCCAGAACAATTAAATAGCTTGACTAAGACTGCTGGATCATGACTGATTTGATTTTAGAATATTACTGTTTTAGTTTTCAGTTAATTCTCTTTCTATCATGTAACAGACATGCTCTGTAAGAAAAGTCTGCAGTTGTCAAAAGTAAATTTCCCACATTTGGTAGATTAAAATTTTTTTTTTTTTTTTTCTTGCTACTACTCCCAAAGAGAGATGGTTTCTTTCTCCAGAAACTTGGCCTCTAATGGTGAAAGTCTTGGCCTTCAAGACTATTGTCTCTCCTATTTTATTCTATGAAATTAAAGAGTATATTTTGGGATTTAAAACTAAAAATTTAATTCTTCCTGTCTAAGCCAGCTCTCTTCTGAGAAAAAGAACAAAAAGATAAGAAAGTCTAAAGAAAAGCAGTCTCAGTTAATATTTCAAACATTATCTAGTTACTTGGAAAGAAATACAAGATATAAGGTAAAGTCTGGTTTCAAATCTAAACAACAACAACATCAAAACCCGATAAAAGTTATGGAAGAATTAGTTTTAACAGATCATGAAGACACACTGTTATTTCTCAATAATAGAGGAGGGTGATCCAGGAGAATGTTACTAATTCAAGCAGGTTTTTAACAACTATTTTTCTATTTATTTTGGAAGAATGTGGCTTCTCTAACTTGTATTTATGTTGGGTTTTAAATAGCTGTAATGTAATTTGTTGTTTCCCTTCTTTATTCACAAAATATTGATCTTTCCAAGAGTATTGTTAATACCTAGGCTTTTCAGTAGCATGACCTTGGAATTGGGCTAGAGATTAAAGTGTTTGATTACAGGTCTGTTTCAATCAGTAGATTATACTTCTTTAGGGCAGAATACTTTTGCATCCTGTTCATCCCCAAATCCAGTCTCTAGCTCAGTGCCTGCTGTAAAAATTGAATACAAATGGTTTATGAGTGAATACTAAGCCTTTAAGTGGTTTGGTCTTATAGAATGATGTAGGACTGTGTGTGTGTGTGTGTGTGTGTGTGTGTGTGTGTGTGTGAGAGAGAGAGAGAGAGAGGGAGAGAGAGATACACATATGTATGTAAAGAATTAGAGTCTGCCTCTTTCAGGTTGACAGTCTCACTAGAAAGACCTTAGCTTTCCACTCAGATCTTATTGTAATCTGAAGACAAAAGGAAAATTTATGAGCTCTAGGAGATAAAGAGATTTTTTTCCTTTCAGTTATACAGAGTTGAGTTTCAGCAGGTTTGCCTATGTAAGGAGTCAAAAAGGAAGCCATCTTACCAAGATATTATTGGCTTTAAATAGTTCAACATCTATTTTCTTACTATGCATGGTGTTTTAACAACTTCTATTAATAGTGCACTTAAAATTTCATTTTAATTCAACATTTTCAAAAGACAATTTGGTTCGCAGTTATAAGTTTTTTACCTATTCTTTTTTTTAAAAAAAACTGTGTGTACATGCAGGTGGTTATATTACCATCTAAAGATAATCACTTATACTATACAGATCACTTCCGTGAAGGCATCCCTGAACACTTCAAGTTATATTCATGATGGCTGTTCAAAGTGACACAAGGCTGCACTTCTTTGAAGTATCGTTTTACACTCAGCCGCCTTCATGTAGTGCAATCCAAAATAATTACTATCAATGTCCAACTTCTACCTTTTAAGGCCCAGAGGGTAGCTGAGAATTCATGAGGGACATAAATTAAGTGTGCAACCTTGTTCAAGGCCTCTCTTTTCTCTTCTTTCTAAAGTGCTAGTATAAAAACTTCACTAAACAACTATTATTTATATATAAAAGAAGGCTATGGCATCTTATCTCAGACTTGCCCCTTATAAAGTATCCTGAGATTGAAATGTGTTTGAAGACAACATCTGGAGTTTTCGTAGTGATTCAGAATTATCTAACACTATTTTCTGCCTCTCTCACACACAGTTTGGGTACATTTGCTTATATGATTTAATGTAAAAAAAGTTATGTTTTTGAAAGTACATGGCCATGAAATATAATATATGTGCCTTCATTGTATGGATATGTAAAGTAGATTGCTTGGTGTTGGGGATTCTTATATGGATTGCTAATTTTTCAGTTTGCTACATGAAAAAGAAGCTATACTAACATCTGCTACTAGTATTTGAAACGGCTTTTTAAAGTATAAACATTTTTTTGAAGAAAATTTAAGTTAATCTTGACACTCTGACATTGTACATCCTTAAAATATACATGGGATGTACTAATTAGAAATATTAAAACTGTAACTTTTGAATCTCTTGACTGCAAACTTCTCAATTATTAAATACTTGTAAATAGCAACCTTTGGAACACATTAAACTGCAATTTATTTTGAATACGTGGAAAGCAATATTCTCTAAAGGAGAGTTTTGGAGGTAATTATCAATATATTCTAAAAACAGTATTTATTTAGACTTTTAAAATTTAGATTTATTATAAGAACATAACTTTGAGGATTATTCTTATATTATGAGGAAAGAAGGAAGTGTGGGGTATGGTTGAAAGAAAGAAAATAAGCAACTGCATGCAATATATCAGAATGCAACAACATCTTTACCTTTTTGGTGGAACATATGAACTCTTTTTGACTATTTTAGAAATACTGATATACAAAAATCATACTTGCATTTACACATGGGCAACATACACTTTGAGAAGCTGATTAAAATCATTTTTCACCAATAATTGACTTAGGAGAGAATACCATTAACCTAAATTTGAACCAGAGAAACAAAAACTAAAATTAAATGATAATTCAAATTATCAGTAATTGTGGAACAACCCTCTTCTTCTTTTGAAATAGGAAGAGTCTTTTTAATTTTAAATAGTGAACTTTTTTCTTGTCCTTGACAGAGACTGTGGCAGCCAGCCATGGGACTACACTCGGATGCCCCTGCTGGTAGTTCCCACTGCTCTCCAAATTCTGTCCCAGCCCCAGGGATGAGCTCCTGTAGGGTGGGAAGAAGGAGTGGAGCTGAGGCTGAGGCTGGATGAAAGAGGTGTACTCCTTCCTCCTTCCCTGGAAGAAAGGGAGGATGAAAGGATGGAGATTGTTAGCAACTGTGTATGGAGGAACAAACTCAACTTTTTTTAAGAGATGAAAAAATATTGGCCTGTAAGCATATTGAGATACATTGCTAATACTGTTCCTTTTTTTCTGGGCATCTTTACATGTATTATTGTATTAATCCATTCTTGCACTGCTATAAGCAAATACCTGAAACTGGGCAATTTATAAGGAAGTAGTGTTTAATTGGCTCATGGTTCTACAGGCCTTACAGCATAGCTGAGGAGGCCTCAGGAAATTTTCAGTCATGGAAGCAGGGGAAGCAGGCACATTTTGCTTGGCCAGAGTCAGAGGAAGAGAGCACAGAAGGAGGTGCTACACACTTTTAAACAACCAGATCTCATGAGAACTCACTATCAGAAAAACAGGAGGGAGATCCATCTCATGATCAAATCACCTCCCCCCAGGCTCCTCCTCCCACATTGAGGATTACAATTTGACAAGAGATTTGGGTGGGAATACAGATCTAAACCATATCATTCTACCCATGGCCCCTCCCAAATCTTATATCCTTCCTACGTTGCAAAATACAATCATGCCTTCTCAACAGTCCCGCAAGTATTGACACATTTCAGCATTAACTCAAAAGTCCACTTTCCAAAGTTTCATCTAAGACAAGCCAAGTCCTTTCTGCCTATCAGCCTGTAAAATTAAAAACAAGTTAGTTCCTTCCAAGATATAATGAGGGTACAGGCATTTGGTAAACACACTTATTCCAGAAGGGATAAATCATCCTAAAGAGAGGGGCTACAGGCCCTGTGCAAGTCTGAAACCTAACAGGGCAGTCATTACATCTTAAAGTTCCAAAATAATACCCTTTGACTCCATGTCTCACATCTAGGCCATGCTGCTACAAGGGCTGGGCCCCCAAGGCATTTCCCCTCCACACTGCCCTAGTAGAGGTTCTCCATGAGGGCTCCACTCCTTCGGGCAGACTTCTGTCTGGACATCCAGGCATTTCCATACCTCCTCTGAAATCTAGGTGGAGGCTCCCAAACCTCAACTCTTGCCCTCTGCATACTCATAGGCTTAACAGTGCATGGAAGGTGCCAAGGCTTAGGGTTTACATCCTCTAGAGCAGCTGCCTGAGGCATATCTGGGACTATTTTAGCTGCAGCTGGAGCTGGAGTGGTTGGGATGCAGGGAGTTGTGTCCCAAGGTTGTGTAGGGAAATGGGACCCTGGACCTGGCCCATGAAACCATTTTTCCCTCCCAGTCCCCTGGGTCTGAGATGGGAGGGGCTGCTATGGAAGTCTCTGAAATGCCTTTGAGGCATTCCTAATAAGTTCTTTATCTCCATCTGAGACCTCCTCAGCCTGGACTTTATTGTCCATGTCAATATCAGCATTTTGGTCACAACAATTTAACAAGTCCCCAGGAAGTTCCAAACTTTCCCTCATCTTCCTTCCTTTTTCTGAGCCCTTCAAACTGTTCCAACCTCTGTGCATTACTCAGTTCCAAAGCTGTTTCCACATTTCAGATATCTTTATAGCAATGCCCCACTCTTGGTACAAATTTTTTGTATTAGTCTCTTCTCACACTGCTATAAAGAAATACCTGAAACTGAGTAATTTATAAAGACAACAGGTTTAATTGGCTCATGATTCCACAGGCTGACCAGGAATTATGGCTGAGTAGGCCTCAGGGAACTTTCATTCAGAGTGTAAGGGGAAGCAGGTACATTTACTTGGCTAGAATAGGAGGAAGAGAGTGAAGGGGAGGTGTTAGACACTTTTAAACAACTAGATCTCATGAGGACTTACTATCATGAGAAGAGCAGAAGGGAAATCTGTCCCCATGATCCAGTTACCTCCCAGCACACCCCTTCTCCAACACTTGGGATTGCAATTTGACATGGGATTTGGGTGAGGATGCAAATCCAAACCATATCAGTAATATATATATATATATACACATACTTTAGTTTATAGGAATCATATCATTTATGCAGTTTTGTATCTCAAGTATGAATGATTAAAACATCTTTAAAAATACTATTTTTTTGGATGCATAATATTCCATGTTATGAGTCGCAAATTCATTTCAAAGAAAGTAAAGCTATAAATTTTCTATTTTAATTATTTTTCTGTACAAACTCTATTGTAAGCACACTCGTGCTTACCCTATCATTCCAGGAAAATATATATATTTTTCTTTTTTCTCTTCTTTTAATGTAGCAATTTTTATCCTTGTATTACTGATAGAAGCAAACATTTAGCTTGAAAATTGTAAAACCATTATTATCTTTCCAGTAATTAGTTCTATTTCTGTGGCTGTGGTTTGTACAGTACTGCTTTTTATATCTTGAAGTACAAATAAAACTGTTTTTAAACTGAAAAAAAAAATCCATGTTGTATTTTATAATGTACCTACTTTCCTGATGCTGAGTATTTAGTGTATTTCAGACCTTTGTTATTTCAAAATCATGCTGATTTGAACAACTTTATCAATAAATCTTGGTCTGTATCTCACTTGATTTCAGTAGGATAGATTCCTAGTAATGGATTTACTGGTCTAAGAAAGTCAACATTATAAAGCTCTTACTGCATATTACAAAAACCTTCCTAGAAAGCTTTTATCATTCTACTTTCAGCTGGCTGTATAGGGGTCTGCCAATTTCACCAAACTAAACAATTGAATATTATTATTTAAAAAGCACTGTTAATTTGAAAGGCAATGATAGCTATTTTAATTTGCCACATTTGGTTGCCTATGAAGTTGAATATCTCAGTATATCAATTGATAGTCATAATTCAAAGGACATTTAAACCATACATAGCTAAAGTATATGGGATGGTTTAAAGTCATCAAAAATTTATCTGGATGTTAGTTCTTACCCATATAGTAGTTTTCCCTTATTTTCAGGGAGTATGTCCCAAGACACCCAGTGGATGCCTGAAACTGCAGATAGTAGCAAACCCTGTGTATACTCTGCTTTTTTCCTATGTATACAAACCTATGATAAAGTTTAATTTATAAATTATGCACAGTGAGAGATTAATACTAATAACAAATAATAAAATAGGACAATTATAACAACATGCTGTAATAAAAGTTATGAGATATTTTCCCACTCTGAAAATACTCATCCTTCCTGTCATGATGTGAGATTATGAAATGCTTGTGTGATGAGATGAAGTGAGGTGAATGATACAGGCATTGCGACATAGCATTAAGCTACTATTGACCTTCCTGTGTCAGAAAGAGGATTATCTATTTCGAGTGATCCTTGGATCATCGAGCCATGATGATGTTGATGGCTGGATATCAGGAGCAGATGATGGATGTTGCTGATTAGTAGACAGGTCATGTATAAAATATGGATATGCTAAACAAAGGGAATCGTCTTTGCCCAGCAAAGATGGACAAAGGCAGGCTGGAGCAGATGCTGTGAGATTTCATCATGCTACTCAAAACAGCACATGGTTTAAAACTTATGAACTGTTTATTTCTGGAAGTTTTCATTTGATGTTTTTGGAATGAGATTGGCTGTGGGTAACTGAAACCACATAAAGTGAAACTGTGGCTAAGGGAGAGGTTACTCTACAAGCTTAACGACCTTTTGTAAGGCATTTCTACTCTTTCTATAGTTTGCACGTCTGTCAAGCAGAAACAAGAATTGCTTTTCTAGTTGTTTTGTAAGAATGTAGGAATGATCAACTTAAATAATGAATGTGTTATACTACAGTGGCTCACTGCACACATCTGAGTTTGAAATCTGACTCTAACACTTAATATCTTTGTAATACACTTAGTCTCAGTTTTCTCATACTTAAAATGGGGTCAATAATAGAGCCTATCTAGAAAGGTGGTTCTAAGAGTTAAGTGAGGTAGTACATGTAGTGTTTAGTAGAGGGCTTTGCGCGTATCAACACTCTATAAATGCATCATTAGTAGTGTTATGTGAAAATAATATAAAACATTTCATAACTGTAAGATTTTATTAATTTATAATTCAGATAATATATCAATTATCCAATTTGCTTAGGGGCTGTGTTTTTTTCCTGGCATTGGTTTATGTGGAGATATTTGCAAAGTTTCTAATGATAAAATGTTTTGAAAATAGTCATGAATTCTGTAGGGGATGAAAAGATTTTCCTCAGCTCTCTGAGGGTTCTTGGCTAAATCTGAAAAGAAATTTGACAAAGACAGATTAATTGGAGAAGAGTATGCTCTGTGGCTCAAGCTGGAGTGTTGGAGTCCGGTGGCACAATCATGGCTTACTGCAGCCTCGAACTGCTGGGTTCAGGTGATCCTCCCACCTCAGCCTCCTGAGTAGTTAGGACTACAGGTGCAAGTCATCATGTCCAGCAATTTTAAATAAGTTTTATATGACACGAAGATTTTATCAAAAAAATAGAGATCCAGAGAATCAGGTTTAATTTTTATTTTGGCTCATTGATCTTTAAGGCATTCTGAATATAACTTTAAGAAATTTTATAAATTAATTTGGTAATACCATCCAGAGGAAGAGAAACAACCCACATATATAACATGCATGCATATAGACGTGCATAATCATGTAAACAAATGCAGAAAAAGCCAAGTAGCTTTCATTTTAAAGTTTTAGCCATGTGTCTAAATGGCTACAACAATACAGAACTCACTTGTTTATAAAAGAATAGCTAGATCCAAATTGTGTTTCTGGTTAATGGCATTAGTTAAGGTTACCTGCCTAGAAGACTAAAGCTTTTTACTAATATTTGTAGAAAAGACTTTTAAGATTTTTTATTTCCCCAATTTGCTTCCAAATAGCTCATTTCCCCCAGCCTGGGGTCCAAGAGAAGACAAGGTAGATTATTTACATTTCAGAGGCGTGGAGTAAGAGTTTTTTCCAAGAAGGAGTTTTGGGTCATATTTGCTGATAATCAGAGCTCTAGTATAATGACCCTTTTAAAAAATTTACCTCTTTTTCTTAAGTGTAGGATAGGTCTGTTTTCCATGTTCTGATCTTTTACAATATCTGCAAGCATCTTGAGATAAATAGGTGAGATTTGGATATTGTTAAAGAGGATTGGTGGACTTTAAATTGCTTCTGCAGTTTCCATTTCTGTTTGCGTAAAGACTCAGTTTGTTAGACCAGGACAGTTAGTTTTAATTCCTCGAAGCACTGAGTCACAGCCTAAATGATATTAAGGGGCTGACTCACTTATCTGCTGCATTACCTTCCATTTCTTCCTTTATATCAAGGAACAGATTACCAACTAAGAGGGAAATAAAGGAGTCTTATGTTTTAGATTTAGAACTGTGTGTCTTTGTTTTAATAAATTCTTCCTCAAAAGCTTCAGACTTTTTTTTCCCTCTCTGAGTATATAGTTCTATCTTAGCTTAGAAGGCTTTAAAAATGGTCCTCAGGCTCATAATATCAGCCTTCAGTTTGGCCAACTTCTTTTTTTTTTTTTTTTTTTTGAGATGGAGTCTCACACTGTTGCCTAGGCTGGAGTGCAATGGCGTGATCTTGGCTCCTTGCAACCTCTGCCACCTGGGTTCAAGCAATTCTTCTGCCTCAGCCTTCTGAGTAGGTGCGATTACAGGCGCCTGCCACCACACCCAGCTAATTTTTTGTATTTTTAGTAGAGACGGGGTTTCACTATGTTGGCCAGGCTGGTCTCAAACTCCTAACCTCATGATCTGCCCACCTCAGCCTCCCAAAGTTCTGGGATTAGAGGCGTGAGCTGCCACACCTGCAATCTGGCCAACTTTTGACTGTTAAAACTAATGTTATCAGGTTTCAGCCAGGAAAAAAAAAAACCACAACATTCCTGGTAGCATTGAACTCCTCTCTTTCTCTCTCTTAGACCAAAGGTATCTATCAAATGACTAAACACCAAAATGAATCAACCTTTTATGACTTAACAATGGATGCAAGAGTTGTCCTCAAAAGAGGATACAAAAAGATGCAGCTCTCTCAAGATCCAAAACCACTCCTAAGACAGACAAAAGAAATACAGATAATGTGCCCCCTGAGAGCTGGCAACAGTTGCTATATTAGAAATGTGAACTCATATTTCTGTCTTGCTATGTATTTGGGTCCCCACAGCCTTTCTGTTGGGCACCTGTACATGCAGGCCCCATTACCTACATACCCCAACAAGTGCAAAGTCAAGTCAAGCAGTCAAGACACAGGGTGAGACAATTGGAAAGCAATCGCTGTCCTTGGGAGGGAAAAGATCAATAACTAATGGGTACCCCAATTTCACCAAATTTTTAACTAGAGTCACAGTGTAAAAGAACTAACTTTTAAAAGTGTTGTTTGCTGCTGATCTGGATTTAGAAAGAAAAAGACTCTTACCACTTTTGCTCTACCAGGCCCCGAAGGCAGAGATTCAACACTGATGTGTACGAAATCTTACCTTCTGCCAGCTTTTGTTGGATGGAGGTCAAGGATCTCTTAACTGCAGCTTTTGGACTGAGCAAGGTGTCCCCAGTTGATATGGCCCTCATTGGGTACCTTCAGTCTCTCGGGGCTCCTGGCTGGGTTTGAAAGAAAAACTGACAGATTAACAGGAGAAACAATACAGATTTATTTGCCGTGTTTTGTGTAACATGATAGCTTCACAGGGAAGCAAAGACCCAAAGAAATAAACTGTGTGTATTTTTATGCTAGGTTTGATGAAGAGTAGGCAGTTTAGGAGACATATGTTTGGAAAGGAGTATAATCTAATGGTAGTACACTGGGGGAAACTTAGCAAGGCCTGTTTGCTCAGATTCTTCTCTGTGTCTCTGTGTCTTCAGAGAGAAGGATGTTCCTTTCCTCTGTGTATAGGGTGGGCACCTCCCACATGAGGGTCTTATCCCTGGCTTCAGGAAAAGGTCAGAAAATCCTTCGTTGGTATTATGATCTGCTTTAGGGGAAAAGTGAGAGGTTAGAGAGAGGTTCCTGGTTCTAGTATTTTCTCAAATGCTAATGTATCATGTTTTGGGGCAGTTTACTAAACCCCATTAATATAAAAACCACAGGATCCAAAAATATGTTTGCTTGCAATGCATGTTACCATCTGGTATAATATGTTATACTGAGCATTTGTGATGGCATTTTCCTCATCTTTTCTAAAAATATGCAGTTAAAGAGTGAGTTCAAAATCATGAACAATGTTAACTAGGCACAAAAACTGGACTCAAATTAATTAGAGTTGCAAGTAATTATTCACAGAAATTAGTCCATTGAATAATATTAGGAGAAATTTGCATTTTATTTATGGTTGGGTAGTGGTTCTTTCAAAGGAAAATCTGAAACAGTGACTCTGATTGATCTCTGGTCCTAAAGTTCTAAAGGCAGGAACACAAATGGTTGCTATTAACAGCTCTGGGGAGGAAGGAAGAAAGAACTAACGTTGAGTTTCCAATATTGCTCTGTCTGCACTGATATTCTGGAAAGCAAGGAGAAAATGGAGGGGACAGTACAAATCTGCATTTGTTTTTCCCCCAACAGAATGCCTCTCCTGCTATTTTCATTTGGCCCCAAGGTTTTAGAGAGATCAATACAGATACTTTTTAGGGAAGGAAATAAGACAGGAACATGCGCCCTAGTGGAACTGCTTAGAATATTGAATAGTTTTTGACATAGCTTGATGCAGAGGCAAGGTAATACTCTCCAAGGAGAGAATTGCTACTATAGTTTGAAGCTCATGGGAGATAAAAGAAAAACTAAATGAAAGCTAGAAGGAAAATGAGTGGAAGTTTTTACTCCTCCCTGCCTCTCAAGTTCAAAAGTAGGATGGTGAGTTGAGAATGCACGAGCCCAGAAAGAGCACTTTACTCTGATGCAAACTGTTTTCCACCCCATCATCACTACAGCAGAGGGCAGTGAAAATGCCTCCGCCTCTATTTAAAATGGAAATTCATTCTTTAGGGTAATATTTGCTTTCTTTCCTGTTTCATTTGATGATTGCACTGCTGACATGGATTCATGATGGTTACTAAAATATTCACTGCAAATAGCTGGTGTGAAACAGTCTCATACACTGCTATTCTTTTACTCCTCTGGATTCACCTTTCTTTGGCAACCACAGCATTGTAAACACCCCTCAGCATTAAATAAAAAACAGCGGTGTGCAGGTTGAAATGATTACTTGAGCTTTTTCTCTGGACCAACAAGTGACTTGATTTAGCAGTTTCTGCATTCCCCCACTGTTTAACAATCATGCACAGCTGAAAGCTTTGCTTTTACCTTCTTTCCTATGTTTAGTGAGGTCCAGGGAAAAATACTCATGCCTCTTCTTTTTTTTTTTTTTTTTTTTTTACTTTAAAGATCAAGACTTGAATCAGAATCAAATTTGGAAGGTCAATGTTCAGAGGTTACTGCTTTAACCTATAAAGTGTCAAGAAAACCTGGACAATTGCATAGAGGCAAAAATTAAGTCAAGATTGGCTAAAAAACTTGCATGCATTACTGCAACATTGTGGCTGAGAATTTAAACTCATAAAATATCAGGAAAGTCAAAATTATGATCCTCCCAGCTATCATTATTCGTTTGTTGCACACATGATAGTATTTTATGTACTGTATTTACTATTATATTTATGTCCTTATATAGAACATGCCAAGTTACAGTTACTAGGGGAAGCATAACTTTCCAGTTCTAACTTTCCTGAATTTTAATTCTTCAGCACAATTAGCACTGGATTTCCTTCATTTTCTCCTCCTTTGATTTCTTAAAGAAAAGAAAATGTTTATCATCATTAGATAATTACTCTGTGGATATATTATGTAGTTTTATTAGCAATGATGAAGTCTTCTCTATAGTTTATTGCCATATTCTTTTCAGAAGTAAAAATATGTCTTTGGATTTGCTTTTTTTTGTTAAATATTTCTTCTGTTTATTGGCAGTGTGTATTTTATTTGTGCTAATGAGGTGACTGTGTATCTACCTATTTTAACCATTCACTGATATTGGGACTTATTATGTATTTGTGGGTCAGACTGCAAGGAACATAGCACATTTCCTTTGTTGGGGAGAAGACCTTTCTGCAGCTTACAGATGGGGTCTGCAAAATTCAGCAATCCTTTGTGGAAGAGGCAGACAGTAGCTTGGTGACTCTCCAAAGGGTCCTGGCACCATATTCCAGCACTGTTCATAGCTTTGTATACATTGCTTTATGATTATTTCAGCAGATACTGTAAGATTTGAAAAATGAGAATAGTAAATACACACCTGTGCAATTTCAAGACTCAAAAATATAAGAAAAAATAACTAATTTTCACTGGATTGGACATTGTTCTAGTTTCACAAAAGAAAGTGCTGCAGATTCAGTGATACAGATCGTCTGAGTAATCTACCTTTACCAAACTGGACAATAGGTATGTGTTTAGAGACAAAAATTGTCTTCAGAGTCTTTTGCAGGCCCTCTTTATTTAGCATGAGGTAATATATAGTGGAAGGAATTTTGGAATCAGTTGGATCTGTATTCAAATTTTGATTCTTTGAGAGGTTACTTTGGATAAGTGACTTAACCTCTCTGAATCCTGATCACCTAACTTATCAAAATGGTAATAATTGTACCTTCTCATAGATTGTATAAAAATTGAGTAGTATATATAATTCAGCTATCACATAGCAGGTTCCCATAAATGTATAGCAGCGTGATTAGATGCAAGACTGTCTGGGTTTGAATTCAGGCTGTGCCCTTCACTAGCTGTGTGATCACGGGCTAGTTGGTCAATCTCTGGGGCTAACCATAGTCCTTATATCATGGACTTCTTGTGAAGACTATGTGATGATTATGTCAATTTAGGTAAATTGCTTAGAACAGTGCCTGGCATATATTAAGCACTATATTGATCTTAGTTAATAAAGTCATTGCTCCCTTCTCGATACACAAACAGTTATCTGGGAAATTTCTTTCTTATTAGACTTTCCACAAATTACCCAAATTACCTAATTTGCTTTCCAGCATTTGGAATTTTCTCCCATGACAAATAATCTTGTCTCCAATATCTGGTAAAACTGATAGGTATTTGGGTCTAGTTAGAGTTATAAACAAAGGCAAAGCTTTGCCCAGCTTTATTATGACACTAATTGCCATCATGGCATGTTATAAAACCGTTTTTTCTTTATATACCTTTCAGAAATCTTAATTATTCAAATTTTGATTTATCTTATTTAAATAATGACTTTGTGCAAATTGCCATCAAAATAAATGACCCAAATTTAATTTAAATTGTTGATCTTTAATTATGTTGTTACCTTCCTTAGAAACAATATATATATTTATTCTTGATCACATAAATTATATCTTATAAATAGCTCTTCTTTCTTGGCTTTTGGCATTTTTTTCAACCCGTATTTAGTCTTTTAAGTATATGTGTCCTGCCTGTGTATACTTTATCTTTGATCCTGTGTGTTTCAGTGTTACTTTCTTCAAATAAAATGTATCATCTTACATTACACTCCAGGAATTTATTCCCAGTTCAATTTATGCTACCCAAAAACCTAAACTTCAGCCAGTTTTAAAAATCCAGAATTAAAAAAAAATCATTAGATGTCATTTCTTTACTTTTCAGATTTACCTCTCTTAATACTTACCTTTAAGTCTCAAGCATGCAAATTACTTGTTTCTTCATATTCATGAATCACTTTGATTTCTTTGGCAAAAATTTACTCTTTAAGAAACCGTTTATTCACTTTTATTATTCCTTTATTTAATAAATATTTACTGAACACCTATATTATGCCAGGGACTAGGGGTATTTAGAACATATGCTAGGCTTGGATATAGTGGCATTCGTAACCTTTCCATGATGCTTTTATAAATTCCATATCAGTGCTGTACAGGAGAAGCATAACACAAGCCACATATGTAATTTAAATTTTTCTTGTAGCCATATTTAAAAAGTGAAAAGGAAACAGGTGAAATTAATTTTAATAATACATTTTATTTAACCTCATATATCCAAAGTTTTATCATTTCAACATAAGAATTATGTAAAAACTGATGAGATATTTTCCATTCTTTTTTTATGTGTACTAAGTCTT
The DNA here is from genome assembly GCF_030222135.1 of Aotus nancymaae. Taxonomy (NCBI): domain Eukaryota; kingdom Metazoa; phylum Chordata; class Mammalia; order Primates; family Aotidae; genus Aotus; species Aotus nancymaae. Next base: position 7,738,027 of record NW_026988447.1, on the reverse strand, counting down.
TAAAATCTGATGTGTATTTTGCATCTGTAGCACATCCAAATTCTGACTAGGCATTTTTCTATTGTTCAATAGACACATAGAGCTGTTGGCTACCAAATTGAACAGCATAGGATCCTTTAAGGCAGGAAGTGATTGTCAACCACAGCAACGTAATGTGGGATGAAATAGCATGAAAGCAATATAAGAGGCACATTTTCCTCAGCCCTCAGTAAAATGTGCTTGTATATTTTCTCCTAAGTGCCGACATTCCCAGATAGAAATTAGCATTGAAAATAAATTGTTTAAATAAATGATTTTTCATGAGAATGTTATAATTAATAAATTAGGAAAGCCATTTATAGTTGATACAGTCTTGGGGATTGAAACATTGTTACTTCTGAGGATTTTATTTTTAAATTCTGGATTAAAAAAATGGCTAGAGTTTAGGTTTTTGGGTAGCATAAATTGAATTGGGAATAAATTTCTGGAGTGTAACGTGAGATGACACTTTTTTTTCTTTGAAGAAAGTAATGTTGAAACGCACAGGATCAAAGATAAAGTATACACAGGCAGGGCACATTGGCAATGAAGGATATTTCATCTTCAAGACCGATTTTCAACGAATCCAAGGGAGCTCTGAAATTCACCTATAAAAGCATGACAGTAATGGCTTGAGCAGGGCTACCCATCAGCCCTGGAGGTGTTTCAGTACATGGGTTAGAATATTATCTTATATTTCAAGGTGAATCCTGGTTTCCACGGAAATCTACAAGTGTGTATTACAAGTCAGGCATTTAGAATCCTTAGAAAGGGGCCAAAAAAAAAAAAAAAGGAAAATGGAATGTGCAAATGAAAAACGTGTGACACCCCGCCCCGCCGCCAAGGGAGGCCAAGATAATATGCATTGAAACAAAACACACAAACATTTTTGTTAGTTTATTTTCTGCTTGGAGTAGTTACCCACTATTTCTTTTGCTGCTACTTTTATGCAGAGAATATGGATTAAAAACACACAACTTTAATTTAGTGAAATTTAACTTACTTAGCTTGTCCCCTCTTTGATACAAATTTTTTCTTCGAATGGAAAGAATGAATGTTCTTTCACTTTCCTGTATCTGCTTATGTCATTGTGTATTTACTGTAATTACAGTCTTGGTGACAGTTGACTGTTGTGCCTCTCAGCCTGTTTCGGGAGGAGTAGAATGAAATGAGTAGTAAGCTTGTGAGTTCCTTCTTGGGACATCAGCTGCCCCATTTTCATCATTGACTGCTGTAGCAGTTCCACATTTTGGTATAAGGGAAGAACTTGGCCCTAAATAGTGTGAGAGGATATCTATACAGGTTTATGATACTCTTTTATTGTTGAGTGGAGGAGAGCTATACAAAAATTTTCCTGAGCAAAAGTGTGCTATAAATCCATGGTGGAAAAGGTAGGGGTCTGAGGGAGAAAAGCTCCTATACCATCATTTTCACTGTGGCCATTACCCACAAGAAATGTGAAATAAAAAGGAGAGAAATCTGAGTGAAAATTAACTTTAAGTCATAGAAACTGACAAGCGGCTTCTGTGATTTAGAGTAGAGTCATGTCAAGTTCCAGTGTTGAAATAAGAAACATAGAGGACAGGCATTTTTATGTTGTCTGTAATTGGACAAGTGAAGAAAATGATTTGTCGAAGGTGATGCTAATGACATCAAACCAATGTCAAACTGTGTGCTAGGAGAAAAAAAAAAAAAGAATGGAGAAGGAACATATTGTGCCCAGCTTGAGTTTATGAGAAAAGGGATTTTGTGCCAGAGAATTTTTTTGTGACCACAAAAATGTAAATGTGGAGAATTATCTCTCTGGCTTACTTTTTAAAATTTTTATCAGCATCACCTCTCTTGTGCAGGCTAAGTGTGTTATGTTTTGCAGAACACACTCTCAGCTTGTCTTGCATTGTTGCAGGTGGTATTTAAAAATTACCTATTTCCAATTATGATAACATACCTTGCAGTCCTGTTGGACTGAAGATAACTTTATGTTTCAAAATAGCCCAGCAGTTTTAGTGATAATTTTTTAGTAATCATTAGGGTTACATTTTATTTCCCAGCCTCCCAGACAGACTTCATCTCTGGACCATACTCAGTATGAAAATAATCATTCTTCTGCTTCACTTACTTTTGCTGCCTCTTTCTGCCCATCCCATTTTCCCCATAGCTTAACCTTGTAGAAGGGTCTTTTGCTTTTTCTTTCTGTTAGGACTGAACATTTTTCTCCAGCAAAGAATGAAGGAGCTTTTGTATATTTAAAAGAATCTCATGGAAATCAAACATAAACAAAATAGAAAAAAACTAAGAATATTTAATTTCATATCGAACCTCTAACCTGACGTTAAAAAATTCTCATTATGTCCCTAATTTCCTAAGAGGCCCCATCTAAAATATTCTGTCCCACTGTCAGACCATATGTTAGGCAAGGTCTCCCTATTTGAGAAATGCAATAATTATATCCTCAGAAGGTCTACAGCTTGATACTGAGCAGGCCTGCACTAATTCTATATAAACTGGGCAAGGGTTGCAAGTCCTTGCCTGTATTTTCTAGAGAAATTGTCCAACAATGTTTTATTCTTCGAGAAGGTAAGAAGCATGGAGTGGGGTAAGAGCTGAGAAAGCATTTAGAATTCTACAGAAAGGACAATTGCCATCAGCAACTCTAACAGTTGTTCTCAGAAGGGCATTCCTCATATTTTGATTCAAGAAATAATTTGGATTATCTCTGTTCCACTGTGCTAGAAGTTACAGGAAATTTTAATAAGTGAAATTCATAGAAAAGTCTGTCTGTCTTATTTTAGCCAATACCTTTATCTACTTGCTTCCTTTTTATTTATTAAAACTATGTTTCATATAGGCAGCAAATTATATGGTTCAAAATTCGGAAGTACAAAGGCTATTTATGATGGATTTCCCCTCCTGCCTGTGTCCCGCAGCTGCGTAATTCTTCTCAGTGCAGTTAACTAATGCTATCAGTTTCTTGTGTATCCTTTATTTCCTCTTGAGCATCTTAGCACCATAGACTAGGTGGCTTATAAACAACAGAAATGTATTTCTCACAGTTCTGGAGGCTAGAAGTTCAAGATCAGTGTGCCAGCATGGTTGGTTCTGGCTGCAGACTGCCATCTTCTCATTGTGTTCTTACAGGGCGGAAGGAAAGCAAGCAAGCATGCTCTCTGGCCTCTGCTTATGAGAGCACTAGGCTGTTCCTAAGGGTCTCCTTTATGATCTGTTGATAATTACTTCTCAAAAGCCCCATCTCCAAATACCATCACATTGGGGTTTAAATTTCAACGTATGCCTTGAGGGGAGACACATGCAGTCCCTAACATTGGATAACTGTGTTATCAAATATATATTTTCTCTGTTTTTTAACACAGATATTTTCATATTATTGTTACACACATTGCTTCATACTAGTCTTTCTATTTTTAACCCAAAAGTATACATTAAAGGTTAATTCATTTTAATATAGAAAAACTTTTTAATTCTTTTAAAAATGACTGCATAGTATATTATTCTCTTATATGCATAGTCCTTAATTTATGTACTCAATCCACTGTATGTGAATATTTAGGTTGTTTATTCACTTTTGCTCTTATAAAAGTATTTTAATGCATATTTTTTTCTTTATTGTATAAGTACACCTATATGGTATAGTCCTAGAAGTGGAAATTCTGGGTAGGTGTGTGTGTGTGTGTGTGTGTGTGTGTGTATGTAATTTGCTGGATACTGGAAATTATCTTCCATACAATGTTTGACATGTTATACCCATCAGCACTGCATGAGAGTGACTGTTGCTGAAAAGTATCACCTATTTTTATTTATTAAAATTTATTTAAAATATCACCTATTTTATTTATTATATTTATTAAATCTTTGGATCTTTACCAGTCTAGTAATGAACATGAGTATCTTGGTATCCTTGTCTTTGTATTATTATGAGTGAACGTGGACATTGTTTCATTCATTTAAGTGACATATTTATTTCTCTAATGTGAACTATGTGCTTTTTTTTTTTTGCCAATTTCATAATGTGTTATTAGACTTTTGAAACTGATTTGTAGATATTCTTTATGTATGAAGTGGGAGATAAACTCTTTATAACATGCCTGTGTTTTTCTTCCAGTTTGTTATATATTTTGACTTTGCTTGGTGAATTTTGCCAGGAAGAAATGTTTGATGTGTGTGCTGTTACATTTATCTATTTTTTAAATGTTATGACTTTTGAGTTTTTTAATCATAGAAAGGCCTTTCTCTTTGGAGATCAGGATAAATTCTCCAAAGATGTCTTCTAGTAGTTAAAGATTTTCTCCTTTTAGAAACATGTGTACAAACAAAACCCTAATTACCCTAAAGGTGGCCAAGGTAAAAGTATCAAAAGGATGAGGCTCATTTAGCTTGGAAACAATTAAAAACCAACACTCATGCATGACTCTAAGAGGTTTCTCCTTGAATCTGCTTTCAGAGGTTGTCTGCTATGGACTGGGTCTTGTCTCACCCCTACTTTCCTCATCCACTGCTCTTGAAGTGGAAGGCATCTGAAGTTGACAAAGATGTGATACAAGATAATTGAGGATAATGTCTCCCTCCTGCCCATGAATATAACTAAAATGAGAACTTAACATTAGTTTGTGCAGTGCTGTAGAAAGCAATTGGAGGCACATACACTGTGGAATAGATCTGATATCATTAATTTTAAGGTTAAATGCTTTCTCAGTGAGCTACCTGTGCAAGTAAATTAAACATTTAATGTTAGCTGCGCAGGTTACTTCATTTATGAAGGTTAAATAGCTGAATTTCAATGTAATTTTTTAGCCTTGCAATGGTGGAGATCTTGAAGAGTTTCTGATATATGGACCCTTCTAAATTGCTAAAGGAAATTATCAGTGCATATTAATGACTTATTTTCTCACCTTTTCAAAGTGGTAATAAAATAACTGCAGGTGGCAAGTAGCATAAATTAACTATTTGATAAGTTAAAAAAATAAAAATTAATTCTTCTTTGTAACTATGAGAATAACATAGCTGGTTAAAGAAATTCTAAATGCTGGTTGCCTAAAAAATATAAAAAAGATTAATTTTTTTCCTTAAAATATAAAGTTTTTTCATACCTGAGAATATTCTTAGTTTAATCAGCATCAAATATTTATATTATTTAGGATTGTATATCCATTATTAAATGTAGAATACACTACAAGCCTGTAGGCTTGCTATTTTAATTATAGCAGTCTTACACCTTTCTAACACTTTCACACTCAATGAAATGTAGAGATCCCTTTCTGGCAAAGATTTTCTGGCTCAATCAGAAAAATAAAATGTCATTACAGTCTGCCAGAGCAGCCCACCTGTATGGTCTGTCTCAGTGAAATGCCAGTGGATTAATGAGAATGCTTGTATAGTAAGGGTAATTTAGGTGACACTTATCTAACAAGGGATTTCTCTTTACCATAGGGCACTTGTTGAACTCTTCCAGATGGAAAGGAACAAAGATATGCATTATCCTTAGTTACTGCCTTTTTTTTTTTTTGAGATGGAGCTTACTCTCATCACAAAATCTCGGCTCACTACAACCTCTACCCCTTGGATTCAAGCAATTGTCCTTCCTCAGCCTCCCGAAGTAGCTGGGATTACAGGTCTGTGCCACCACGCCCGGCTAATTTTTGTATTTTTACTAGAGACGGGGTTTTGCCATGTTGGCCATGCTGGTCTCGAACTCCTGACCTCAGGCGATTTGCCCACCTCGGCCTCCCAAAGTGCTAGGATTACAGGTGTGAGCCACCATGCCTAGCCATTACTGAGTGTTTTTTAAAGTCAATATTGACTATTCTGGGAGTAAGGAAATGGAAAATAACGTCCACAGCTCCAGAGAGATGGGACTATTTTCCAGGGATTAGCAGGTGAAAAAGGGTATAGCATCATTCTAGCCTCCAGATAGAGAAACTAGGAGAGCCAGGAGACCTATGAAGAGGACTTAGTTCTGGAGAGTGGGGGCAATAGGGGATTTGACTAAGGTGGTGATATTGGGGAGAGACAAGAGGTCAAAGTAAAGAGGTGTCTTTTAGGCATCAGGGTTATGAGGGTTATGAGGCTGTGGTCACACTGTTTTCTCGAGTAGAGGCATAGGAACTAGAAGTTGACATTTATGGCTTTTTCAACGTACTAACATAATCTCAGTGTCTAATAATTGGTAAATAATGACTTCAAACTCCCAGTGAACATTGTATTTAGGACAGAAAATCTAAGTACAGTATTTATTAACCATAGGAATTTGCTTTCCAGTGTGAAGTGCCGGCACTGTGATTTTCACCCATAGCCATGGGGTCTACATTTGGGAGTTACTAATAGGTGTAATGGATTTCTTTTTCTTTTCTTTTTTTTTTTTAATTGCATTTTAGGTTTTGGGGTACATGTGAAAAACATGCAAGGTTGTTACATAGGTGCATACGTGGCAGTATGATTTGCTGCCTCCCTCCCCTTCACCTATATCTGGCATTTCTCCCCATGCTATCCCTCCCCAACTCCCCACTCCCCTGCTCTCCCCCCTTCCCCCCAACAGACCCCCGTGTATAGTGCTCCCCTCCCTGTGTCCATGTGTTCTCCTTGTTCAACACCCGCCTATGAGTGAGAACATGTGGTGTTTGATTTTGTGTTCTTGTGTCAGTTTGCTGAGAATGATGGTTTCCAGGTTCATCCGTGTCCCTACGAAGGATGTGAACTCCTCGTTTTTAATGGCTGCATAATATTCCATGGTGTATATGTGCCACATTTTTCCTGTCCAGTCTATCATCGATGGGCATTTGGGCTGGTTCCAGGTCTTTGCTATTGTAAACTGTGCTGCAATGAACATTCGTGTGCATGTGTCCTTATAGTAGAACGATTTATAATCCTTTGGATATATGCCCAGTAATGGGATTGCTGGGTCAAATGGAATTTCTATCTCTAGGTCCTTGAGGAATCGCCACACTGTTTTCCACAGTGGTTGAACTAATTTACACTCCCACCAACAGTGTAAAAGTGTTCCTATTTCTCCACATCCTCTCCAGCATCTGTTTTCTCCAGATTTTTTAATGATCGCCATTCTAACTGGCGTGAGATGGTATCTCAATGTAGTTTTGATTTGCATTTCTCTAACGACCAGTGATGATGAGCATTTTTTCATATGTTTGTTGGCCTCATGTATGTCTTCTTTTGTAAAGTATCTGTTCATGTCCTTCGCCCATTTTTGAATGGGCTTGTTTGTTTTTTTCTTGTAAATCTTTTTTAGCTCGTTGTATATTCTGGATATCAGCCCTTTGTCAGACGGGTAGGCTGCAAAAATTTTTTCCCATTCTGTTGGTTGCTGATTCACTCTATTGACTGTTTCTTTTTCCGTGCAGAAGCTGTGGAGTTTGATTAGGTCCCATTTGTCTATTTTGGCTTTTGTTGCCAATGCTTTTGGTGTTTTGGTCATGAAGTCCTTGCCTACGCCTATGTCCTGAATGGTTTTGCCTAGGTTTACTTCTAGTGATTTTATGGTGTTAGGTCTTATGTTTAAGTCTTTAATCCATCTGGAGTCAATTTTAGTGTAAGGTGTCAGGAAGGGGTCGAGTTTCTGCTTTCTGCATATGGCTAGCCAGTTTTCCCAACACCACTTATTGAACAGGGAATCCTTTCCCCATTGCTTGTTTTTGTCAGGTTTGTCAAAGATCGGGTGGTTGTAGATATGTTGTGTCGCCTCCGACACCTCTGTTCTGTTCCATTGGTCTATATCTCTGTTTTGGTACCAGTACCATGCTGTTTTGATTACTGTAGCCTTGTAGTAGAGTTTGATGTCCGGTAGTGTGATGCCTCCCGCTTTGTTCTTTTTGCTTAGAATTGACTTGGCTATGTGGGCTCTCTTTTGGTTCCATATGAAGTTTAAGGTGGTTTTTTTCCAGTTATGTGAGGAAGGTCATTGGTAGCTTGATGGGGATAGCGTTGAATCTGTAAATTACTTTGGGCAGTATGGCCATTTTCATATTAATTCTTCCAAACCATGAACATGGAATGTTTCTCCATCTGTTTGTGTCCTCTCTTATTTCGTTGAGCAGTGATTTGTAGTTCTCCTTGAAGAGGTCCTTTACGTTCCTTGTTAGTTGTATTCCTAGGTATTTTATTCTCTTTGTAGCAATTGTGAATGGCAGTTCATTCTTGATTTGGCTCTCTTTAAGTCTGTTATTGGTGTATAGGAATACTTGTGATTTTTGCACATTGATTTTGTATCCTGAGACTTTGCTGAAGTTGCTTATCAGTTTCAGGAGATTTTGGGCTGAGGTGATAGGGTCTTCTAGATATACAATCATGTCGTCTGCAAATAGAGACAATTTGACTTCCTCCTTTCCTAGTCAAATACCCTTTATTTCTTTTTCTTGCCTGATTGCTCTGGCTAGAACTTCCAGTACTATATTGAATAGGAGTGGTGAGAGAGGGCATCCTTGTCTAGTGCCAGATTTCAAAGGGAATGCTTCCAGTTTTTGCCCATTCAGTATGATATTGGCTGTCGGTTTGTCATAAATAGCTTTTATTATTTTGAGATACGTTCCGTCGATACCTAGTTTATTGAGAGTTTTTAGCATAAAGGGCTGTTGAATTTTGTCGAAGGCCTTCTCTGCATCAATTGAGATAATCATGTGGTTTTTGTTTTTGGTTCTGTTTATGTGGTGAATTACATTTATAGACTTGCGTATATTGAACCAGCCTTGCATCCCCGGGATGAATCCTACTTGATCATGGTGGATAAGCTTTTTGATGTGCTGTTGTAATCGGCTTGCCAGTATTTTATTGAAGATTTTTGCATCTATGTTCATCATGGATATTGGCCTGTAGTTTTCTTTTCTTGTTGAGTCTCTGCCGGGTTTTGGTATTAGGATGATGTTGGTCTCATAAAATGATTTGGGAAGGATTCCCTCTTTTTGGATTATTTGGAATAGTTTCAGTAGGAATGGTACCAGTTCCTCTTTGTATGTCTGGTAGAATTCGGCTGTGAAACCATCTGGGCCTGGGCTTTTTTTGGGTAGTAGGCTCTTAATTGCTGCCTTGACTTCAGACCTTGTTATTGGTCTATTCAGGGTTTCGACTTCTTCCTGGTTTAGGCATGGGAGGAGGCTACTGTCCAGGAATTTATCCATTTCCTCCAGGTTTTCTAGTTTATGTGCATAGAGTTGTTTGTAATAATCTCTGATGATGGTTTGAATTTCTGTGGCATCTGTGGTGATATCCCCTTTATCATTTTTTATTGCATCTATTTGGTTATTCTCTCTTTTCTTTTTTATTAGTCTGGCTAGTGGTCTGTCTATTTTGTTGATCTTTTCAAAAAACCAGCTCCTGGATTTATTGATTTTTTGTAGGGTTTTTCGTGTCTCTATCTCCTTCAATTCTGCTTTGATCTTAGTTATTTCTTGTCTTCTGCTAGGTTTTGAGTTTTTTTGATCTTGCTCCTCTAGCTCTTTCAATTTTGATGATAGGGTGTCAATTTTAGTTCTCTCCTTTCTTCTCATGTGGGCACTTATTGCTGTATATTTTCCTCTAGAGACTGCTTTAAATGTGTCCCAGAGATTCTGGTATGTGGTGTCTTCGTTCTCGTTGCTTTCGAAGAACATCTTTATTTCTGCCTTCATTTCAGTGTTTATCCAGTCAACATTCAGGAGAAAGTTGTTCAATTTCCATGAGGCTGTGCGATTCTGGGTTGGCTTCTGAATTCTGAGTTCTAACTTGATTGCACTGTGGTCTGAGAGACTGTTTGTTATGGTTTCTGTTCTTTTGCATTTGCTGAGGAGTGATTTACTTCCAATTATGTGGTCAATTTTAGAGTAGGTGTGATGTGGTGCTGAGAAGAATGTATATTCTGTGGATTTGGGCTGGAGAGTTCTGCAAATGTCTATTAGGTTTGCTTGTTCCAGGTCTGAGTTCAAGTCCTGGATATCCTTATTAATTTTCTGTCTCATTGATCTGTCTAATATTGACAATGGTGTGTTGAAGTCTCCCACTATTATTGTGTGGGAGTCTAAGTCTCTTTGCAAGTCTTTAAGAACTTGCCTTATGTATCTGGGTGCTCCTGTATTAGGTGCATATATATTTAGGATTGTTAGCTCTTCTTGTTGCATTGATCCTTTTACCATTATGTAATGTCCTTCTTTGTCTCTTTTAATCTTTGTTGCTTTAAAGTCTATTTTATCAGAGATGAGAATTGCAACTCCTGCTTTTTTTTGCTCTCCATTTGCTTGGTAAATCTTCCTCCATCCCTTTATTTTGAGCCTTTGTGTATCCTTGCATGTGAGGTGGGTTTCCTGGATACAGCACACTGATGGGTTTTGGCTTTTTATCCAATTTGCCAGTCTGTGTCTTTTGATTGGGGCATTTAGTCCATTTACATTTAGGGTTAATATTGTTATGTGTGAGTTTGATCCTGTCATTTTGATGCTAGCTGGTTGTTTTGCCCATTGGTTGATGCAGATTCTTCATTGTGTTGCTGCTCTTTACCATTTCGTGCGTTTTTGGAGTGGCTGGTGCTGGTTGTTTTTTTCTATGTGTAGTGTCTCCTTCAGGAGCTCTTGTAAAGCTGGTCTGGTGGTGATGAAATCTGTGAGTACTTGCTTGTTCACAAAGGATTTTATTTTTCCTTCACTTATGAAGCTTAGTTTGGCTGGATATGAAATTCTGGGTTGAAAGTTCTTTTCTTTAAGGATGTTGAATATCGGCCCCCACTCTCTTCTGGCCTGTAGGGTTTCTGCTGAGAGATCTGCTGTGAGTCTGATGGGTTTCCCTTTGTGGGTAACCCGACCTTTCTCTCTGGCTGCCCTTAGTATTTTCTCCTTCATTTCAACCCTGGTGAATCTGACGATTATGTGCCTTGGGGTTGCTCTTCTAGAGGAATATCTTTGTGGTGGTCTCTGTATTTCTTGGACTTGAGTATTGGCCTGCCTTGCTAGGTTGGGGAAGTTTTCCTGGATAATATCCTGGAGAGTATTTTCCAGCTTGGATGCATTCTCTTCGTCACATTCAGGTACACCTATCAAACGTAAATTAGGTCTTTTCACGTAGTCCCATATTTCTTGTTGACTCTGTTCATTCCTTTTTACCTTGCTTTCTCTAATCTTCCCTTCTTGTTTTATTTCATTGAGTTGATCTTCGACCTCTGATATCCTTTCTTCTGCTTGGTCAATTCTGCTGTTGAAACTTGTGCATGCTTCGCGAAGTTCTCGTGTTGTGTTTTTCAGCTCTGTCAATTCACTTATATTCCTCTCTAAGTTGTCCATTCTCGTTAGCATTACATCAAGTCTTTTTTCAAGGTTCTTAGTTTCTTTGCATTGGGTTCGAACATGTTCTTTTAGCTCACAGAAGTTTCTTATTATCCATTTTCTGAAAGCTGATTCTGTCATTTCATCACACTCATTCTCCGTCCAGTCTTCTTCCCGTGCTGGTGAGGAGTTATGCTGCCTTGTAGGAGGAGAGGTGTTCTGGTTTTGGGTGTTTTCATCCTTTTTGCGCTGGTTTCTTCCCATCTTTGTGGATTTATCCGCCTATTGACTTTGTAGTTGCTGTCTTTCTGATTTTGGTAATTTTAAGTCTGCAGCAGCTGAACTCATAAACCCCCTTTTCTTCCCCCCAGGTGTTCTGGCCCAGGTGGTTAGGGCTCTATGCTTTTCAGCTGTGTTGCTACCGTTTTCCCTGCCCACAAGGTGGCAGTCTAGTCACACTCAGCCTGCAGAGGCTTTGCTGAGCTGCTGTGGGCTCCGCCCAGCTTCTGTGTGAGCTTCCCTGGGGTCCTGTTTATATGGGTGTAGTTAGAACTGCTTCCGCTATGCTGGCCCGCCCCTGTAGTGACGGAGTCTCTGTAGTGGCGGGTTGTCTTGGTTACAGCAAATTGCCCCTGGAACTGCAGGGTGTTTCCCGATGGAGGACGCCCCTCCCCCACAGAGCTGGACCGTCTGGGGTTCAGCCGTGTTTCCAGTGGGGCCCTCTTTGCCTGGGAATCTCTTGGCTTGCCTCCTTGCCTCAGCTCCCCTTGCTGGCCCAGAGGGGACACAGTCTCGTTCACTTTGCTCAAGGAGCCACTGTTCCCTGCCCCCGGTGCAGGCCGAGCGGCTGTTCTGGTCCAACCAGCGGCACTGGGAACCCGTGGAGCTTCTCCGCCTGTGAATCTCCTGGTCTGTGGTCAGTTAAATTCCGCTGCCCTGTGTGCCGCTGCGTCAGCCGAAGCAGCGGCTCTGAGATTTGTGGCGTGTCCTTGCCTAGGGGTCTCCTGGCTTGACTCCCTGCTTCAGCTCCCCTTGCTGGCTCAGAGGGTATAATAGATTTCAAAGCCCAAGTTCCACTTGGAGATGTGTAGAAAAGGTTTGGACAGATGTAGAAGGTAGGGCAGGAGTAACTGGGCAGTATTTCCCTCTCAGGAAATATCACAGAATCAATGTTCAGCTTACTCTTAATATTGTATAGATTGTATCATGCTCTGCAAAACTGAAAGTTACCTGTAGAAAAAACCTGGTATTATCTATAAAACAGATGTAGTCCCATTCCCTGCATCCCTTATGCATAGCTTTCAGCCACAGATCTTGAATTTCCTGATACTTCAATGAGTATCTTTCTTTTATTGCCTAGCTCCATACAAGTGAGTAAAACATTGAATTCCTTTACTTTGACCCCCTCAGAGGAAAAGTCCCTTAAAATACAAAGTTGTAATTCTTACAAGGTTCAACTCAGTTGTCTTTAAAAATAATAGCCAAGAGCAGGAATTTATTGTTAGAAAAGAAGTAATGAAACTGAGTAAAGTCTCTATACTTACTGCATTGAAACAACGGAATCTATCTTTCATGGCTCTCTATTTTTAATTGTTAATCAACTATTAACATTTTCTAGTTATTTTATGTCACACATGTACTTTACTGCCACATGTAAAATAAGCATATAAATAACATCTAATGTGAGCAAAAACCTTTTTATTAGATTAGCTGATGACAGAAACAAGTTTTCTCAAAAGGGCAAAGAAGTTATATGAGTTTTATGTGATTTAATCAGCTAAATTTCTATGCGTGATTTTAAGATGTATTATCATTATTCCAACAGAACTTGATTCCTAATTCTCCTCTTACATCTTGAAGACTAAATAGCAATACGTCTATTTCAATGTGGAGAGAGAAAACTATTCTTGGCATTCCCAGTTACCTTCCTTAGGAAATTTAAGGCTCATCAATGGCAAAATCAGTACTAGACATTTTTCTAGTAGGGGTAAAGGGAAAACATTTAAAAGTAGAATAAAGATGTATTAGTTGGTCACTTGCCACTGGTTTAATATCTGGTACACCTGAACTTTCAGGACTTATGCTGAATCTGCTAAGTCTGAATGCCACTTTTTGCTGGAATTCAGTCCTAGGCAGAGTGATGTGCATATGAAGGTGAACAGATTCTTTTGATGACCTAAGCAAAGAAAACTCATTTTCAGAGAACGAATCTCTACCTTCCAGGCCATTGGTATAGACCACGACACCCATCTTGATATTATGTTTTTACTGTGAAATTAAATAATTCAAACGTAAAGCTGCAGTAACTTTAAATTAGTCTGAACCTGGATAGGAATGTTACTATGTGGTCTGCACCATGTGGCAAGCAGCTGCAATTTTTGCCTTTTTCTTCTTTTTTATGTATGGAGTCTTTCTCTGTTTCCCAGGCTAGAGTGCAGTGGCGTGATCTCGGCTTACTGCAGTCTCTGCCTCCTGGGTTCCAGCAATTCTCCTGCCTCAGCCTCCTTGGATAACTGGGATTACAGGTGCATGCCACCACGCCCGTCTAATTTTTGTGTTTTCAGTAGAGACAGGGTTTCACCATGTTAGCCAGGATGGTCTCGAATTCCTGACCTCAAGTGATCTGTTTGCCTTGGCCTCCTAAAGTGCTGGGATTACAGGTGGGAGCCACCACGTCTGGCCTCTGCCTTTTTTCCCTGTAAATAATTAGGAAGACCAAGAAATGCCAGAGGTAAGACCCTCTTTCGCCATCCCCCCGCTAGACCTCTACCCCTCCTCACAGAGTAATAAACTAAACTTCTTTGGAATTTAGTAGTCTGTAACCAATGTAATCACCGTAAAGGATGCACTGGTTTTGTTTGGAAAATGTGATCCTACAATATTTCTCTGTCTCTGCCCATATAAATGGAAAGGTAACTTCTCAACTTTGAAACACTTACCCATTTGTTCAAAGTCTGTGTTTCGCAGGTGGCTATTCTCAAGCTTTGTGCTTGAACAGACTCTGTACTTAATCATATTTTCTAAATCTCATTATTTAAGGTTGACATTACTTTCATTGGCAAAAGCAACATAGGTCAGTAGTGCACAGCAGACCAAAGTGGTCCCTTCAGATTTACTTTTAGAAAAACAATTAACCTATTAAAAAAAAGGAGAAGTAGGGTGGTTCGGTGTGTGTGTGTGTGTGTGTGTGTGTGTGGGGTAAAGATATGTGTGTGTGTGTGTATACATATATATTTATTTATATATACATATTTATAAATATGAAGAGTGGATAGTTGTGCAGACATATGATTGGACAAAAATCTAAACAGGGCTTGCTAATGATTGGACAATATAAATATCAATATATGTATGTGTGTGTGTATATATATATCCTATGTATATAGGATGTCCCTCTCTCTCTCTCTATATATATATATATATACACACACACACACACACACACACACACACACACACACACACAGTGAGACTTATGCTTTTGGTTTCTGATTCTTTTTCAAGCTTTTAATCTAGTTCTTCATAAAGCTTGATTACACTAAGTCTTCTCATATAAAGTTTCTTCTTTGCGATTGAGCTAATTTGAGTGGATTTCTGTTTCTCCCAACCAAAGAAAACTTGACTAAGACAAAGGGAATGATGGCAGAGTGGTTAGCATCACTTTTCATGACATCTCTCACTTCTTATCAAGTCAAGGCAAGCATAAAAGGGAAAGAGAATAGGACTGTTCGTTGGATCATTTCAAGCTGCTATGAAGCAATTTTAACATTCCTGGTTAAAATCTGTCCATATAGACCCTCCTCATGAAGATAGCCTTATAAAAAAAGGAGGTTCCAGCAAATCCCTGAGAAGAATGCTTCACTCTAATGGGGTTCAGGACATGCTACCCTAGACTATGGCACCTTGGCATTTGTGAAAACAGCGGAAGTGGGAAGGCCACTCTCGCCTTCCTCTCAGTCTTTTCCCTTGAAGCAGACCATAAAATAATTCTCTAAACTTCTAAAAAAGTAAGTCATAAACCTTCATTCTACAGAGACTTTCCTTATACCAAGAGGAAAGGAATATCCTTATTTTCTTTTTTTTTTTTTTTTTTTTGAGACAGAGTTTCGTTCTTGATACCCAGGCTGGAGCACAATGGCGCGATCTCGGCTCACCGCAATCTCCGCCTCCTGGGTTCAGGCAATTCTCCTGCCTCAGCCTCCTGAGTAGCTGGGATTACAGGCACGCGCCACCGTGCCCAGCTAATTTTTTGTATTAGTAGAGACGGGGTTTCACCATGTTGACCAGGATGGTCTCGATCTCTTGACCTCGTGATCCACCCGCCTCGGCCTCCCAAAGTGCTGGGATTACAGGCTTGAGCCACCGCGCCCGGCCTGAATATCCTTATTTTCAAAAACACAGAGACACCAACAAAAATCTAAACAGGCTTTGCTAATGTCCTCTAGACCTCCCTGTTTATTACCATTAGATTATACTCCCTTTGTCCTATCATATGTCTGCACAACTGTCCACTCTTCATCAAACATAGCATAGAAACACAGATTTCCCTGTTTTTTTGCTTTTCCTTTTCTTACGAAGGCTCTTATGTCAGGTAAAACTTATATTAAATAAATTAGTATAATCTTACCTGTCTGTTGATATAGGAGTTTCAGCCATGAATCCAGTGATGAGTGAGAAAAGACTTTTTTTTTTTTAAGTCCCCTACAGTGCTTTGATCTGGGACACCAAAATAGGATGACCTTTTACAACTAAGATAGACCCTAAGGTTAGTAAAACAAAGTTCTCCTTTTGTTGAGGGCTCAGGGCCTGGCTACCATGGCAAATTTCTAAATTCCTACTTTAAGAAAAACCACACATTTGTGAAACTCCCTGTTGGGGTTCACTCGGGGTGGCTGGCAAAATATTAGGGAAAGTTAGAAGATTATAGTGTTGAACTTTTTGGAAGGCTCAAATGTTTTATTGGGACAGGCTGAAAGCAGCTGGTTCATTACATTAGCACAGGAAGAAGATAGAGATGATAAAAGGCTTTCCTGGTTAAGTCTGTTTACCCCACATCCCTTTGTCTCTACTCTGTTTACTCTTGTAAACTTTGTTCTGGGTGGTCCTCTCAGGGAGGTCAAATGGGAATTACCCATTAATGATGTTTACTGTGGGCCCTGGCACCAAAGGCTTTCATCATTGGTAAAACCACTCTTTTAACCATGTTAATTATCCACAAGCTTGTTGACTTTGAACCTCTATTTTGAAATCTTTACTGAATAAATATGAGAATGTACAAGGATCTTGGTCAGTTGGCTGTAATTACCCTCTGAAAGCAGCCGACGACCATCCTTAGCCCACTTGAATCACTGTAATGGGTGTGAGAGTGCATTCATTCATCTGTTGTTGAGTCTGGGTCTGCAGGAAAGACCTCTGCAGGTGGTGATCGACATCTCAGGTGGTGACCCTGATGTGACTGTGATCACAACTCTCTAACAACAGGAGCTATCAGGTTGAATTACAACCTAGACCACTACAACTGTGGCTGGACAGAGGACCAACATTGCAAACATTCTTTTCTGATAAGATACTGCAGACCCTGAGCACTAGTGGTCTTTGTGTCCTGTAGTTCACCTTTTGACATAAAGAGTCAAATTCTACCTCATTTTAATGCTAAAATCCCACCTCAAAGTGAACATTGGATCTAAGTTATGTACATGTTTACCCTAGCCATATACACTTGGCTCCCATCATAAATATGTATAGTTTTCTACTGAAATCTGCTGAATATGTGTGATACTGGCACTTTGAGGCAGAAAACCCAACTTGTTTTCCCTTTCTTTGAAGAAAAAACACCTTTGGTCCATGGTGGAGACTTTCTCTTCCTGGCTTGCAAACCAGTGTTGCCAATAAAGTTTTCCTTTATACCGTCTAGCCATCCTGGTGGCCTGAATTCCATTTTCATTTAGTATTGTGTGAGAAGTTGAGACACATGTAGTCTTGAATAACTGTTGAGTTAGCTAGGTGGAGAATGAATAGAGTAGGGGTTAATGGTAAAGGTTAGAAACATTATTGCAATCTGATAGTTGTGGAGTTAGAAACATTATCACAATCTGATAGTTGTGGAGTTAGAAACATTATCACAATCCGATAGATTTGGATAGAAAGGTTAGAAACATTATCACAGTCTGATAGATTTGGCATTACTTGGTGACCTCCAGATTAATTTTTGAATGAAATTAGAATATATAAAAATGCCAAGTGAACATTTACCACATTGTGTCACTAAATGTTTTCTGTGGCTTTATTTTTCTGAGTAACCAAAACCAGGATCTGGCTAGACTATGACATGTATCAGAAAATTCTGTAAGTGACGTAGTTATTTTCTCATTTAGGTTGTGGTGTAAGAATCCAAAACATGGCTTGGATGATATTTTGTGCCTATTATTTCCCCAAATGATGCTAAAGTGAATTCATTAATTTTTAATCTGAAAACACTTTAATTAATTCAGAATGTGAAAGGTTACTTGGAAAATAAGGTATGATACAAAGGGGATGGCAGGCACCCTGGTGTGCAGCAGATTGGCTCTGATCTTTTGCAATCCAAGCGAGACGTTGTTGCTCTGTTATGGATGAAAAGACTCATTATCTCAAAGATAATTGCCCAGATGCCATACCAGTGAGGTCACACTAAACAGGGCTGTGGTTTTTGAACCAAATATTTGAGCTAATTAACAGTTAAAGGTGTAGGGAGCTATTTTTAAAGTACTATAGAGAACAACTAATAAATACTTCTTTCAAGTAAAATATTTAACCACTTATGGAGACTAGGTGGAGCTACTGAGTGAAATTGCAAAATTTAGAAAGGTAACATTTGTTTCTTTCGTCTATTATATAGTTACATACTTTCTGTATTGCTCAGGTTTTGACATCTCTCCAAATATGTAAAAAAATTCTGTTAACTTTTAAAAAAAGTCATGCTGCATAAGAGGATAAGTAGTAAAATATTTTAATACCTTTATATTCGATTTGACATTTTAAAGCTAAGCCTTTAGATTTCAAGGTTTGTGAATAGAGTTGGAATGTTGAAGCCCTAGACATTGCAATTTTCTGGAAAATATACTTATGGAAAACCACAGTACAGTGTGTAAAAGTAGAGCAGGAGAATATCATAACCAGTGAGAATCTGACCTCTTATTTCTGTCTCCTACTCTCCAAAGTAAATGCTAAGCTTGCTTGTTTTTTTGAATTGCAACATCACGTAATGACTCTGCAGATGGTGCTGTCTGAGTAGAAATGGAATTTTATGGTTAGCCACAAGGTCTTTCTCTATTAGAAAAACTATTAACACTTTAAATCAAAACCAGAAGTGGATGGTATGATTTGTGACAAAGATTGAGGCTGACTCTTTCAGTGATTTTAAGTATACTTTTGTACTGTTTCATCTTTGTACAGATTTCTGGAGTGGCCAATTAGGAATAGCAATAGCCAGAGTGAAGAAAAATAAGTGTGAAATTTTGAGCATTGGTAGATACACACAGGGAGGTAAAATTTAAATAAGGCATGGTGTGAGGTATTGAATAAACTGGAGCACAGAATGGTGGCATCATAGAATCAACACAGGGAAGAATGGTTTCCACATAGGTGTGAGAAATAGCTTCTTCAGGCTGCAGCCGATTTGAGGCTTTATCAAGTTTTCCTTTCTGAGTTGGTTAGAACTTCAGTAGTTGGAATTCTAGAGTATTTTTGTTATTTAAATACATGGGTTGTGATTTAAAAAAATACAGTGTGAATTTAATTATTGTTATTATTGTAAGAGTTGAAGAGGAAAGAAACACAAAAAGTGGCTCAAGAGTCAAAGACAGTTTTATTTTGGAGAATAAACCTGAGTGGGGTTTCTGGCAGATTTCAGTCAGGAGCACTCTCTTACAGATTAAGAGTATTGATTGATTTTAAAGTGAGAGGGTTTATCACAGGCTTGGAATGTTTCTGTGTGGGAGATAAGTTTATTGCACGATTGGAATGTCTCTGATTGGAAGGGAGGTTATCTTGAGACTGACATCTGTCTAGTCAGAGGGGAGGTTATGTTGGGGCTGGCATTTTCTCTGGTTGGGGAGGGGTTTTGAATGATTTATGGTCATGCTGACTGTAGCCATTAGGCTGATGTCCTTTGGATTTAGGAGGTTTTTGATCAAGGGGAACTTTAGAATGGCAGTGCTTGTCTAAGACGGCAATGCTCCTGCTCTGTCACTTACCAGCCACACTTGCATTGGTTTTTGAAGAGTTTGAGTAAGCTGACTGTTGTCTTTGCCTGGCCCCCTTCTTTTTTGGATGACAGACTACACCTGCACAATACAGTGTATCTATAATAGTGCTGCATTCTCCTGGCCACAGTGTTTGATTCAGGGATGTGCCAAACTGAGATGATTTTACTTTATTTTGGATGGAAGTGGTATGGAATTATCAATTTTCTCCCTTTTATGAGATTGCAAATTTTGCCTGCAGAGCTGCCTACAGCAATGCCATACTTCACAAAAGCCTGAGAGACAGAGAGTGAAGCTGATGCCCAGGGTGCAGGCAAGCCTGAGAGAGTCTTGATACTTTTAAAATCTCTCCCTCTAGTCCCTTAGGTCCTCAGGGCTGCCCTGGTTTCCTGTGCCCTTCTCATTCTGTTGCTACTACAGGAGTTTGTAATACACCTCCCCCTTTTTTTTAATAGGTTAGTCTTGACCTTCTGTCTGTGGCAATATACTAAGGCATAGCACCCAGTGTCTTATGCACTGAAGAGATAGAATCTATGTGAAAGGGAACCTTTCAGCTTGTTGCCATTTATCTGCACTGGAAAACATCCTTACTTTCTTTACCTGAGGCAGAGGAGGAAGCATCCCTTCTCTTTTTTAAAAAAAATATTATTATTTTTTTAAATTTAAACAGCTGTGGACATGGAGCCTTCCCCTGTCCTAAGACCTTTGCATACTTTTCCCTTCTGCTTGGGAGCTTGTCCTCCGCTCACCTTTCCTTCATTCTTTAGGATTAATGTTAGCTCCTCAGAGAAGTCTCATCACAGAAAATAACTGCTTCCTTCCCAACTCATCCTCTTACTACATATAATTTCCTTTTTCATAGCACTTACCTCAAATATTATTTTTTCATTTGTTAGCTTACCTTTTGTCTGTCCCCCCCCACTACAGTGTAAACTCCATGACAGCAGGAATCATGCATTTGTTTGTCAGTTATTCTGGCACCTAGCTCTTTTATAAACCACAGGCTCCTTGGTTCCCCATGTAATGGCAATTAACATGAAGCCAAGCAGATTTTCCAGACTAGGCTTTTATTTCAGGGCTTGTGGTTCAGTGCAAGGGAGTTAGTGGAGACAAGGCAGAAGGATCTTCCAGCAGGCTCTCTGAAAAAGCCAGAAGGGATTTCTTTTTATGAGGCAAAGCGTGGAATTGACCCTAAGGAGAAGGTATACAGGCTGGGCTGGGTAAAGCATGTGAGGGGTAGGGTATTCAAGTCAGCATACCTGTTTATCTTCAGTAACTGGCCTTCTGGTGGTCTGATCAGTGGCAACAAAGCTGTAAATCAACTGTTCAGCATTTCTTCCCCAGTTGGGACAATCTGAAGCCTTAGTTCTATGTTTAGATCTCCTAAGACCAGTTCTGGAATTATTTAATAAAAGGCATGGCTAAACGTTATGAGAGCACAAAAGAATGGCTATTATCTTTTTGTGACTAAAGCCTCAGGGTTGGCAGGTATGGTCAGTGAAGCAGTGGTGTGGGTTTTGTGAAAAGAAGAAAAAAGAAAAATGTGAGGGAGGAGCCTCATCCCACTCCGATTTCAGCTCTATTTATAATGCATTGAATAAATTAAGGAATAAAAAATTCTTTTATACTCTTACTAAAATAAGTACCTAATCAGGGTTCAGCTTTACCTAACAATTAGAATCTTAAATCTATATCTTAAAATAGGCAAATCAGAGGAAAAATTACTCATTTCACTGATACATTTGGTTGACTACCAAATTCCCATTTTCTCATCTTCTGGCAAACAGACCCATAACATTTTTTGCTTGTGGGAGGGGAAAGGGTCACCTTCAGTACCAGGCAATATTCTGATCAATAAAAGGCAATGTTGGCTGATACATCTCCTCTCCAACAATTTGTTTAGGAATGGGCACAATTGGGGAGCGGCTGCTAGTGTACTCTGCAAAAGTGCTTTCCGCTCTCAACAAAAGGGAAGCCCCAAGGAAGGCTGTCTTCTGGTCTTTGTTGACTGAAGATATGATGTCTAGAGTCTCTAAAGTCATTTGGGGTCATGAAAAGAGTCAAACTCAGTAAAATATTTGAAGATATTTATTCTGAGCCAAATATGAGTGACCACAGCCACAGGCCTCAGAAGGTCCTAAAAACATGTGCCCAAGGTGGTCAGGGTACAGCTTGGTTTTACACATTTTAGGGAGACATGAAACTTCAATCAAATACCTTTAAGAAATACATTGTCCAGAAAGGAAGGACAACTTGAAGCAGGTGGCAGCGGTGGGGAGAGAGGGGAAGAGGGAGTCTTCTAATTTCTAGGTAGATTATAAAGGAAATGTGTAGGTTGTGATAAGAGGTTATAGAGAGCAAAGTTTATCATACAGTTGAAGTCTCTGGGTGGTAGGCTTCAGAGAGAATAGATTGTAAATGTTTCCTATCAGGCTTAAGGTCTATGTTGATGTTAATGCTGCAGAGGTATAAAAAGCATGTCAGACTCTCACTTCCCATCATGGCATGAACCAGCCTCTCAGGTTCAAACTTAAGAGTGCCCTGGGCTGGGCATGGTGGTTCACGCCTGTAATCTCAGCACTTTAAGGTGGGTGGATCACCTGAGGTCAGGAGCTCAAGACCAGCCTGGCAACATGGTGAAATCCCATCTCTACTAAAAATACAAAAAAATTAGCCAGGCGTGGTGTCGGGTGCCTGTAATCCCAGCTACTTGGAAGGCTGAGGCAGGAGAATCGCTTGAACCAAGGAGGTGGAGGCTGCAGTGAGATTACACCATTGTACTTCAGCCTAGGCAATGACAGCAAAACTCTCTGGGGAAAAACAAAACAAAACAAACAAGAAAAACGAGTGCCCTGGCTGAGGAGGTTCATTCTTTTGGTTGGGGGGGTGTTTAGAATTTTATTTTTGGTTTACAGAGATGGGTAGCCACCACAGCAAGAGTAGCAGAGGGGAAGTACAAAATGAATCACAGAATCATCTAGCCTCAAAAACACTCTTCTTCCAATTTCTTAAGTGAAATAATAAAAATGTATGTATTTTTAAGATTAATTTTAATAGGTCTTTTGTTACTTGTAATCCAAACTGTTACTCTTAAGAATAATTTCTTGATAAGGGGCATAATAAAGGAGTGATATATATGCATAGTGATAGAATTATAAATTTCTATTTTGTTAGAGAAAGAGTAGTAATAAAGCCTTCATCAATAACCAGATATTAATGAGACGTTTAATTACTTTTGATTGGATGGAGAAAAGTATCTCTAGATTCTGGTAGGGCATTGAGACGTTCTGATCACTATTATAGAGAAGATGTATTAGGAAGGAGTCCAGTGAGGCAATACCATTTAAGATAATGCTTCCCTCATTGCATTTAGTAATGCAAAATGATTGCCTATTTCAGGAACACTGGAGAATTGAAATGACTGCTGTGATAGTTCTAAAACTAAAATATACTCAAGTAAGAAATGTTTTTTTTAAACAATGTTGTCTAATTATACTTAGAAAATAAAGAGGTTCTTAGTATTTATGAATCAATAAGTGTTCTTTCTGTTTTCCAACTGTGTTTTCTCTGTCAGAGGTCTGTTAAATAGAACAAGAAACCTATTTACTCTTGAATTTAGAATCTTTTTTGTTTTTAGTTAAGAAAGATTTCATGTTATGAAGAAAACCTTGCAAACAATAGCAAAATCCAAACAATAGAAAAACTAGGTACAGAAAAAGTAAGTTTCTCCCAGCTTAGAACACAGGGCCAGTCCCCACTGGCAGTGAGTAATGTTTATTTTTCCATCTCAAATCTTTTATGAATCACTTGAATGGGTGATGGAGCAGATTAAATCATATGTTGAACAAATATTTATTGAGCACTTCCTATGTGTCAGGCATTATGCTTGGTGCTGGGCATGTAGTCATGAAAAATGTCACCAATCAATCTACCCTCAACGAGTTTGGGAAAATAAGTAGGGAAAGAGTGATAGTAATTAAATAAGCATTTTCCTAACGGCGAACTGTGTTAGGATAGGGAAAGACAGGTACTGGTAAGAATCATGGAGGTGAGATCCAAGATGGCTGATCACTAGCAGCTCGGGCTCGTAGTTCCCAGTGAAAGCGCAGAGAACGAGAGGACGCCACACTTTCAGACGAATATTTGTTGCTCACGGACCAGGAGATTCCCAGCAGAGAAGCCCCACGGGTCGCCAGGGCGACTCTTGTGGCCAGCGCGGCAGTTTTGCTGGCACCTTAGCGTGCCAGTTCTTGGTGCAGAATCCGGAGATTCCCGGGCAGAAAAGCACCATCCATCTTAACACCGCTGTTTTGGCCGGTGCAGTGGATTGCTCAGATCTCGGCGCTGGGAATCAACAAGTTGGACGTCCGCTCAGAGACCTAATTAGAAAGTTGGTATTAAAAAGACGACAGACGGATAAATATATAATGAAGGGAAGAAACCAGCATAAAAAGGCAGAGAATACTCAAAATCAGAATGCCTCTCCCTCTACAGGGGATCGCAATTCCTCATCAGTAATGGAACAAGGCTTAATAGATTATGAGTGTGTTCCAATA
The DNA here is from genome assembly GCF_030222135.1 of Aotus nancymaae. Lineage (NCBI taxonomy): Eukaryota > Metazoa > Chordata > Mammalia > Primates > Aotidae > Aotus > Aotus nancymaae. Next base: position 7,713,961 of record NW_026988447.1, on the reverse strand, counting down.
ACAGAAGCAGGTTTCAAAACATGGGTGATAAGAAACTTCTGTGAATTAAAAGAACTTGTTCTAACCCAATGCAAAGAAACTAAGAACCTTGAAAAACGGTTTGACAAAATGTTAACGAGAATGGACAATTTAGAGAGGAATATAAGTGAATTGATGGAGCTGAAAAACACAACACGAGAACTTCTCGAAGCATGCGAAAGTTTAAACAGTCGAATTGATCAAGCAGAAGAAAGGATATCAGAAGTCGAGGGCCAGTTCAGTGAAATGAAACGAGAAGACAAGATTGGAAAAAAAAGGATGAAAAGGAATGATCAAAGTCTCCAGGAAATATGGGACTATGTGAAAAGACCTAATTTACGTTTGATAGGTGTACCTGAATGTGACGAAGAGAAGGAATCCAAGTTGGAAAATACTCTTCAGGATATCAGTCAGGAAAACTTTCCCAACCTGGCAAGGCAGGGTAATATTCAACTCCAGGTAATACAGAGAACACCACAAAGATATTCTTCAAGAAGGCCAACCCCAAGGCACATAATTGCCAGATTTATTAGGGCTGAAATGAAGGAGAAAATACTAAGGGCAGCCAGAGAGAAAGGTCAGGTTACCCATAAAGGGAAACCTATCAGACTTACAGCAGATCTCTCAGCAGAAACCCTACAAGCCAGAAAAGAGTGGGGACCAATATTTAACATCCTTAAAGAAAAGAACTTTCAACCCAGAATTTCCTATCCAGCCAAACTAAGCTTTATAATCGAAGGCAAAATTAAATCTTTTGTGAACAAACAAGTACTTAGAGACTTCACCACCACCAGGCCTGCTTTACAAGAGCTTCTGAAAGAAGCACTATACATATAAAGGAACAACCAATATCAGCCTTTCCAAAAATATATCAAAAAGAAAAGAGCATTAACACAATGAAAAATCTACACTAACCAATGGGCAAAACAGCCAGCTAGCATCAAATGCCAGTATTAAACTTATATATATTCTAATTGGATAAAAAGCCAAAACCCATCGGTATGCTGCATCCAGACCCATCTCACATGCAACAATACACAAAGACTTAAAACAAAGAGAAGGAGGAAGATTTACCAACCAAACACAGAGTAAAAATAAACAAACAAAAAGCAGGAGATGCAATTCTCGCCTCTGATAAAGTAGACTTTAAAGCAACAAAGAGCAAAAGAGGCAAAGAAGGACATTATATAATGGCAAAAGGATCAATGTAACAAGAAGAGCTAATGATTTTATAGATCAACGAGACAGAAAATTAACAAGGACATTCAGGACTTGAACTCAGACCCGGAACAAGTAAATTTAATAAACATTTACAGAACTCTCCACTTCAAATACACAAAACAGACATTACCACCTCACACCTATTCCAAAAGTGACTACATAATTGGAAGTAAATCACTCCTCAGTAATCGCATAGCATTTCATAGGTTTAAATGAAATATTGGTTGGCTGCTTGTTGTTATTTTCTTCCCTTATTCCTTCCTGTCTACATCAAGTATAATTATTGGTATAAAAGAGGTTTTCAATACCCATTACTAAACTGCATTGTAGCCTGGGCAAGAAAGCAATACTCCCATTCTCTCTCTCTCTTTCTCTTCCTTTTTCTTCCTCTTCTTCATTTCTTTTCTTTCTTTCTTTCTTAAAAAAAAAAAAAAAGAATCGTGGAGGTAATTAGGTTTACCTATCTTGACACAAAAGACACGCCTGAGGAAATGATGTGTATACGAAGACCTAGGGAAAGCAGGCAATGTCTTTAACACATTGTTTCATATATTTTAGGGTATAAGAGGCAGAAAGAATGTTATACAGTAGTCATATGCAATGTATGTAGTTCTTGTGTTTTAGTACTTATTTCTGTCTGCTATATCTGAGCACATTAACATTATTAAGCTTTGAAGTAAATTACTATTTTTTTTTAAGGATTAAGCTTTCAGAAGTAAAAATTCTTAATTTGGGGTTAAAAATAAATTGCTCTAAAGAAGCTAAAATCCAAGTAGACAAATATGTGTATGACTTCTTAAATATAGGAAATAACACAAAAGAAGGCCAAATGAACTTTAACTACAATATGAAGGATTTAGTTTAAACATCACTGAGAACTTTCATAAAGAAGTTCTTAAATCACATAATTTATTTAACTGATGTTAATTCTTTGCTTGAACAAACTGTAGTCAACCTCCTAAAACTTCTCCTAGGCTCATCTAGGAGATGATTTCTTTTACAAAGAAATATTTCTTTGTAAAATCCAGTCTTAGCAAAGAACACTGTTAAGTCAGTTTAGCAAGAATCCCCCCTTGATATCTGATTACCCCCAATATCTGATTAGGTTCCTCATCCTCCACTGTCCCCTAGGTGATGTCTGATTACCTTGAACTACCAAGAATCCTGTTAGATAGTAAAGCTGCCTCGTTGCCTGGGGTGACACCAGAAATTCTTTGTCTCACAGCCAAGAAAATCAGAGACGTGAACACATCAAGGATGAGGTTGGAGCAGGAGTTTAATAGGTGAAAAAAAGAGAACAGCTCTCTGCTGCAGAGTGGGGTCCTGAAAAGGGTTGCTGTTCTGCAGTGAAATGCAGGGGTTTTTATAAACGAGTTAGTGGGGAGGGAGTATCTTATCTACATAGGGTGTGAGAAACCAGTTAAGACCAGGTGTGTCATTTGCATAGAGCATGATCTCTAGCAGCCCCCAACTCAACCTTTTATTATACAAGCAGGTTCTTAGCCTAAGCTACTCCATGTTGCTTTTTTCTACTGTGCATGTGCTAAAAAGGGGAGTGGAACTCCCATGGTGGACATGCCTGGGCCAAGGTAGTCATTTCTTTTTTTTTTTTTTTGAGACAGAGTCTTGCTCTGTTGCCAGACTGGAGTGCAGTAGTGTGATCTCAGCTCACTGCAACCTCTGCCTCTTGGGTTCAAGCGATCCTTCTGCCTCAGCCTCCTGAGTAGCTGGGACTACAGGTGCATGCCACCACACCCAGCTAATATATATTTTTTTTTTTTAGAAAAGATGGGGTTTCACCATGTTGGCCAGGATGATCTTTATCTCTTGACCTCGTGATCTGCCCACCTCAGCCTCCCAATGTGTTGGGATTACAGGCATGAGCCCCCGAGCCCGGCCCAAGGTAGTCCTTTCTATCAGTGCAGCTGCAGGCATCCTCCATGCAAGCTTCCAGCTTCCTTATCTGAATATGTCCAAAAAATGAAAGGAATGTGCTTACTAAGGCCCACTGTGCTTATTGGGATCCACTGTATGCATGTGAAGCTTGCTGATTACCCGGGAAACTCCTCCGCTGTGCCAGAGATTGCTTCCTTATCTGTGTTTTGCAGCCTGATCTTCCAGGCTGGTCCTTGTTAGGAGAGAAGTGATTTCTTCAGCTGTTTTTTTATTAGAAGGGAAGTTTCCCGAGGACTCTGCCTTAACAATCTGCCTTGCTGGTTTTTTTCCTCCTCTCTCAATAGGTTTAGCGAGAATCCCCCTTACCCCTGATACTTCCCCTTGGTAATTTTTCATCCACTGATCCTTACCCTGTTCCTTGGCTATAAATTCCCACTTTCCCATGATGTTTTCAGAGTTCAGTTTAGTCTCTTCAGTTGCAAAATCCTGTTGCAGCTGTCCCTATACCTACCGTGATGGTCCTGAATAAAGTCTGTGATACTTGGCTTTATCAAGTGTCCTTGAATAATTATTTCTTTAATATAGGTTAGAGGAATTTAGGGTTTGTTGCTGATTACTCACTATTCTTTGAAAAATCCTAAATCTCACCCACTGTTAAATTAACACCTCTGGTGAAAGGCTGGTTTGATGGGATTTTAGAGAGTAAGGTCCAGGCTTTTTGTCATGAAGTCCAAGGACAATCACAGAAGTGCTGCATGTTTAGCTCAAGAACAGGATATTTATGAGAGTGCATAAGTACTTTGTTTTGATGGTGAGGTGTATTGGGTTATAAATTTTAGAAAATAACTCAGGTAAAGAACATCTGTTTATTGACAGATAACTTCTCACTTCCACTGCCACTGTCTGTTCAGGCACTCGCCATTTCTTGCATATATTGCTACAGTAAATGAGTAACTAGTTTTTCTTCCTATAATCTTGTGCCCTTCCAATATATATGCCACTCTGCTGCCCAAGAGATCTTTTAAAAGGGCAAACCTGACCATGTCACTCGACTCTCCTGTTTAAAAACCCTTTTGCAATATCCCATTGCCTTAAGGATTGCAATTAATCAGCTTCACAAAGTACATCATCATTTGACTCTTTCCTTTTTAAAGTTTCTATCTTGTTAGTGCTTTATCCTTAACTTTTTACTTAGGTAGATGAATTACTAGCAGTTTCATGAAAAGCATATGAGTTCATGGGATTGTCTTTTTGTTTTTCTCTCTGCTGACACAGCCTCTATATTGTCTAGTACCCCATTAAAAGATAATTGCAGTGTAACCTCCTCAGGCTGAGGTAGGTTACATGTTTCTATTCTATTCAGTTATCCGTAACACCTTGTTTACAGGTCTAGTAGAGTACCAGCCTTATTGAAATTCTTGAATCTCTTTTCACTCTCTCTCCTAAAACATCATAAATTATTTTAGGTTAAGGGTCTGTCTTGCTTGTCTTTATATATAAAGAGCTTAACATAATTTCTGGAAAATGGAAGGCAAATAATACATGTGGCTTATCAAAAATAAGTTTAATTTTTGGCACTGCTCACCTGGTTAATATACTGAGAAAATATGCTTTCTAGCATTTATTTACTTCTCTTTGAAAGTGATTTTCTTTACTTTGTTACCAAAGGTATGGGTCTGTTCTTAAGGATTATGGTGCAAGCATTTGCAAGAATACAAATGGTTCAGTTCACTGGTTCAGAAAAGGGTCACTGGAGTCAGTATGTTTGCATTTGAATCTTGGGTCTTTAATTTATTAGCTGTGTGATTTTGAAGAGATTACTACACTTCTCTAATGCTTTAGCTTTTCCATCTGTGAAATAACAGTGCCTCCCACACAGAGTTGTTGGAGGATTAATTGGGTTAATCCTTGTTAAGCGTTTAGAGTAACTGAAAGGAAGCAAGCATTTCATGAATGTTAGATATTCTTATTTTAAGGTTTTCTACTTTTATTTTCTCAGGGGATCTGCTGGCATTCTTTGGAACTAGGCAAAAGCATAAAACATGGTGCTAAGTACCAAGAGTAGGGAGATTGAAATTGATGAAGGCATGGCCCTTTCTCATCAAATTTCAAAATAAAAAATAGAAGTTCCCATAAAAGAGGGACAAATTACTCCAAGAATTTAGAAGAACGGGAGATTATTTTCACCTGGGCTAGGGTTCTCAACCTCTGCACTACTGACATATTGAGACAGATTACTCTTTGTTGGGTAGGATTATCTTGTGCATTGTAGGGTATTTAGCAACATTTCTGGCCTCTACCCACTAGATGCCAGGAGCATGTCCCCAGGTATGAAAACCAAAAATGTTTCCAGGCATTGCCAAATATTCCCTGGGAGGTAGAGCTGGGTGGGGGATAAATTTGCTCCCGGTTGAGAACTACTGAGCTAGGGAAGTTTGAGAAAATGTGGCCTAGATATGCAGGGAGTTGTGGAGTAAAATTATTTTCAAATGAATCACAGAGTTCAGAAGGGGCTTTGAAAATTCATCTTGGGCCAGGGCGGTGGCTCATGCCTGTAATCCCAGCACTTTGGGAGGCCAAGGTGGTGGCTAACCTGAGGTCAGGAGTTTGAGGCTATCCTGGCCAATGTGGTGAAACCCTGTCTCCACTAAAAATACATAAATTAGCTGGATGTAGTGGAAGGCTCCTGTAATCCCAGCTACTCTCGAGGCTGAGGCAAGAGAATCGCTTGAACCTCGGAGGCGGAGGTTGCAGTGAGCCTAGATGGTGCCATTGTACTCCAGCCTGAGCAAAAACAGCGAAACTTCGTCTCGAAAAAGAGAGAGAGAGAAAAACGAAAAGTGATGCTTGGGAAATCTTTAAAAATTGGATTGATTTTTTTTCTGTCTAAAATAAATTAGGTGTTGAGTTGGAGGGAAGAAGGGATTATCTGGATTTATTATTAGCATTTGCTACTCCCAGAAGGTGATGGATCATTTAGTGTATTCTCAGTGCATCAAAAGGCTAAAGACTAAAGGTAGGTGCAAAGATGCAAAGCATGGCTTCTGACCCAAAGGAGCTTGTGCATTGTAAACTCTTTAAAGGCAGTGGCTATATTTTATGAGGTAAGTTTACAAGACACATTAAAAAGTGCTGGAGAGTTAGGTATGTCTGTATTTAAACAATAATTTAATACAATAAGAAAGGCGCTTTCACAAGATTACTAACACAAAATTTTCTAGGAGTTTTAGGAGGAAGAAAGCTTTTCAGACTCAGTAATAGAGGAAGGCTTTACCCAGAGTGATATATAAAACAGAGCTTTGAAACTGAGCCACGTGCGGTGGCTTACGCCTGTCATTTCAGCCCTTTGGGAGGCTAAGGTGGGTGGATAACCTGAGGTCAGGAGTTGGAGAATAGCCTGACGAACATGGTGAAAACTCATTTCTACTAAAAAGACAAAAATTAGCCAGGAATGGTGGTGGGCGCCTGTAGGCAGGATAATTGCTTGAACCCAGGAGTCGGAGGTTGCAGTGAGCCAGGATGGCACCACTGCACTCCAGCCTGGGTGACAGAGTAAGACTCTGTCTCAAAAAAAAAAAAAAAAAAAAAAATACAGGTTTTCCATCTTGTCCTCATTGGAGCAAAAATTTCTATAGCACACACAATTCTAATTTTGAATGTTTTATGTCCAGCATTTTTGAATTTGGAATTATTATGAAATTGATTCTTATGCTCCCAAATGAATCACTTGTTGAGTAATCTGTAGGCATACATATATATGAGTATGTTGACTGAAACCGAATGAGAGGGAAAAACAAAATCACTGCTTATTCAGAGACCAACTCGTATTGGGGTCTCTAAACTGAAAATTGCAATGATTCCACTGATAACTTAGACTTCAAATTTCATATTTTGGGATTCAATTTCCAATGAGTAAAATGGTGTCATATTTACAGTAATATTTATACCTTGATGGTCTCTGCTTCAATTTCTTGAAGAAAAAGTAATCAGTCTTTCTTAGTCCCTGCCTACCTAAATGCTGAGAGTAAATTCTCATCTGTGTTTTTAAATGATCACTAGATCTATCAACTGAGATTCTAGGTATTATTATTTTTCTGCTGGGAGGTCAGATTACCAGAAAAAGGGAAGTTTTTTGTATTTATTCCGAACCAGAGACTGCAGTACTAGATTCCACTTGCTCTGCTGCTTGCTGGTCTCAATGTTGTTATTCTTCTTCACTGACTACTGCCACCTGGCAGCCTGTAGGTCACTGCCTGTGCTGTGGCTTGTTTTGTGGGGTTGCCAGTCTCTACAATAGTTCATACCAGCTCATGTAGCCACATACTTCCCCTAGGCAACTGACTCTTATGCACTGTGGAGTTCATACCAGCTCATGTAGCCACATACTTCCCCTAGGCAACTGACTCTTATGCACTGTGGAGTTCATACCAGCTCATGTAGCCACATACTTCCCCTAGGCAACTGACTCTTATGCACTGTGGAGTTCATACCAGCTCATGTAGCCACATACTTCCCCTAGGCAACTGACTCTTACGCACTGTGGAGTTCATACCAGCTCATGTAGCCACATACTTCCCCTAGGCAACTGACTCTTACGCACTGTGGACTACAGCAGACACTGCTGCTTCCTGCCTCTGGACAATTAACTCCTGCCATTATTCTTCCTCTGGCAAGTAGAGAACACCTACTGCCTTTCATGACCAGCTCTTAGAGAAAGTGTTCCCCTGATATAGCTTTAAGGCCCCCAAGAGGTGGTGTACCAAAAGGGTGGTCCAGCATATTGAACTCAAATCCTATTGTTTGTTCTTGATTATTATTTTTCCTTAAAAAACAAACATCATTTTCCCATTCAGAGCTCATTTTACCTTGATAATCCTCAGTCTGTCAAACACATTAGACTATATCTAAATTCTGAATCAACAGCACATCAAAAAGCTTATCCAACACGATCAAGTTGGCTTCATCCCTCGGATGTAAGGCTGGTTCAACGTATGCAAATCTATAAATCTAATCCATCACATAAACAGAACCAAAGACAAAAACCACATGATTATGTCAATAGATGCGGAGAAGGCCTTTGACAAAATTCAACAGCCCTTCATGCTAAAAACTCTCAACAAACTAGGTATCAGTGGAATGTATCTCAAAATAATAAAAGCTATTTATGGCAAACACACAGCCAATATCATACTGAATAGGCAAACATTGGAAGCATTCCCTTTGAAAACTGGCACAAGTGTGCTCTCTCTTACCACTCCTATTGAACATAGTATTGGAAGTTCTGGCCAGAGCAAGCAGGCAAGAAAAAGAAATAAAGGGTATTCAATTAGGAAAAGAGGAAGTCAAATTGTCTCTATTTGCAGACGACATGATTATATATTTAGAAGACCCCATCGTCTCAGCCCAAAATCTCCTTAAGCTGATAAGCAACTTCAGCAAATTCTCAGGATACAAAATCAATGGGCAAAAATCACAAACATTCCTATACACCAATAACAGACAGACAGAGGCAAATCATGAGTGAACTTTCATTCACAAGTGCTACAAAAAGAATAAAATACCTAGGAAAACAACTAATAAGGGATATGAAGGACCTCTTCAAGGAGAACTACAAACCACTGCTCAAGGAAATAAGAGAGGACACAAACAGATGGAGAAACATTACATGCTCATGGTTAGGATGAATCAATATCGTGAAAATGGCCATACAGCCCAAAGTAATTTATGGATTCAGTACTATCCCCATCAAGCTACCATTGACTTTCTTTACAGAACTGGAAAAAAACAACTTAAATTTTATATGGAACCAAGAAAGAACCTGCATAGCCAAGTCAATTCTAAGGAAAAAAAAATACTGGTACCAAAACAGAGATAAAGACCAATGGAAAAGAACAGACGCCTCGGAAGTAACGCCACACATTTACAACCGTCTGATCTTTGACAAACCTGACAAAAGCAATGGGGAATGGATTCCCTATTTAATAAATGGGGTTGGGAAAACTGGCTAGCCACATGTAGAAAGCTGAAACTGGACCCCTTCCTTACACCTTATACAAAAATTAACTCAAGATGGATTAAAGATTTAAACATAAGACCTAACACCCTAAAAACCCTAGGAGAAAACCTAGGCAGTACCATTCAGGACATAGGCACAGGCAAGGACTTCATGACTAAAACACAAAAGCAATGACAACAAAAGCCAAAATAGACACATGGGATCTAATTAAACTTAAGAGCTTCTGCGCAGCAAAAGAAATAATCATTAGAATGAACTGGCAACTAATAGAATGAGGAAAAAATTTTTTCAATCTACTCATCTGACAAAGGTCTAATATCCAGAATCTACAAAGAACTAAAATAGATTTACAAGGAAAAAAAAAAACCCATCAGAAAGTGGGCAAAAGATATGAACAGACACCTTTACAAAGAAGACATTTATTATAACCTCCTACTTCTCTTTTCTTCTAACAAACATATGAAAAAAAATCTCATCATCACTGGTCACTAAAGAAATGCAAATCAAAACCACATTGAGATACCATCTCATGCCAGTTAGAATGGTGATCATTAAAAAATCTGGAGACAACAGATGCTGGAGAGGATGTTTAGAAATAGGAATGCTTTTACACTGTTGTGGGGAGTGTAAATTAGTTCAACCATTGTGGAAGACAGTGTGGTGATTCACCAAGTACCTAGAAATAGAAATACTATTTGACCCAGCAATCCCGTTACTGGGTATATACCCAAAGTGTTGGGGTTGAAGGGTTCAGGGGTGCCCTCAGCTCCCCTGAGAGGACGTTTCTCCAAGGTTCTTAGTCTCCTGCTCTCTCAAGAATGAGAGAGGGGACCAGGTGTGCTTGTAAAGTAAAATACTGGACCCCAAGCAGTGTTGCAGAAAAGTGATTTTATTTTAGGTGGAGAAAGATAAAAAAGGAGAAGAGAGAGAACTTCCACATGAGAGAGTTTGTGGAAGGGGATCCAAACATGGAGTCCAAAGGGATGTAGAAGAAGGGGACTTGGGCCGGGCGGGGTGGCTCACGCCTGTAATCCCAGCACTTTGGGAGGCCCAGGCAGGTGGATCACGAGGTCAAGAGATCGAGACTATCCTGGTCAACATGGTGAAACCCCGTCTCTACTAAAAATACAAAAAATTAGCTGGGCATGGTGGTGCGTGCCTGTAATCCCAGCTACTCAGGAGGCTGAGGCAGGAGAATTGCCTGAACCCAGGAGGCGGAGGTTGCGGTGAGCCGAGATCACGCCATTGCACTCCAGCCTGGGTAACAAGAGCGAAACTCCATCCCCCCCCCCAAAAAAAAAAAAAAAAGAAGAAGGGGACTTTTAACCTAGGAGGAACCCCCACCTTCTCCTACACCTCTGGTCAGTGAAAGGAGTTCCTTACAACTTTCGCTGGAGTGATTGACTTTTTAATTCTTCCTGTGCCTGTGAAAATTAAAACAGAGACCATTAAATCTCCCGGATAGAGAGAGATGGGAGGGGGGCATGGCACTGGGAAGTTCTTGCCCTTAAAACTATGCCCCCTTGTAGACCCAGAAAGAGAACACATTCCCTCAAAAGGATTATAAATTGTTCTATTTTAAAGATACATGCACACGTATGTTAATTGTGGCACTGTTTACAATAGCAAAGACTTGAAACCAACCCAAATGCCCATCAATGATAGATTGGATAAAGAAAATGTGGCACATATACACCATGGAATACTGTGCAGCCATAAAAAAGGATGAGTTCATGTCCTTTGCAGGGACATGGATGAAGCTGGAAGTCATCATTCTCAGCAAACTGACACAAGAACAGAAAATCAAACACGGCATGTTCTCACGCATGAGTGGGTGTTGAACAATGAGAACAGATGGACACAGGGAGGGGAACATCACACACTGGGGTCTGTTGAGTGGGGGAGCTAGGGTAGGGACAGCAGGGGTGGGGGGATTGGGGAGGGATAACATTAGGAGAAATACCTAATATAGGTGAAGGGGGGATGGAGGCAGCAAACCACCATGGCATGTGTATACCTATGTAACAATCCTGCATGATCTGCACATGTATCCCAGAACTTAAAGTATAATAATAAAAAAAATAAAATGAAAAAAATATATATCTAAACTCCTACTCATTTAATTCCTACTTTCTATCCTTTACCTCTCACCATATCTAATTAAGGGTGTGATTAAGATCAGTTTTCAATGTAAGTATATTTAAAAGCTTTTTTTCCATTTTTACAACCCAGAAATATTTTCTCAATGACTTTTTGAAATGTAGTCATCATTGAAGATAGTGCCCCTATCTCCCAGTTTCTTGGGAGGGTAGGTGCCTTGTTCTAATTTGCATAACTACCTCTTGTTATAAAGATATGAGAAGCTTATTCTTATTTGGATAAAGCCAATCAGTAACCCAGATGGCCCACGATTTCCTTCCACATCCTCCAGTACTTTTCTACTAGATCACCCCAGTACTTAAAAACCCTCTCACCCTTTGCTTCAGCAGAGTTGAGTTCAGGCCTCTGTTTCCCATTGCAGTAGCCTCCAATAAAAGTCTTCTTTACTTCTTTAATTATTTTATCCCGTGCAATTTTTGCTTCGATGATGATGATAGTTTTCATAGGTTTGAAGATGTGGAGATTAGCAGAATGGGGGTAGCAATGGAAATAGGAGAAAGTGAAGGGATATTCTTTCAGTGAGGGAACTTGTTGAGTTTGAACATTTGGGATTTAAGATGGTGATTGACATTCAAGTGATAAAATGGCTCTGGGGCTTTGATAATACTTGGACTTGAGAGTCATTCAACATATTGGTGATGTTTAAAGCTCCGATAAAGTGTGATTTCTCTAGAGAATCAGGAAGATGAGAAGATCAGATGAGAGATGATGGGGCGGGCTAAGATAGAAACTTGTTAAGGGTTGAAGAAAAGGACTAAGCACTGTCAGGAAAGAAGATAGAAGGGTCCCAAGTAAACAACAGAAATGAAAATGAAACAGAAAGTTTGGGTTTTGCTAGTATTAAATTCCTAAAAGAACATTATGTAGAAGAGTGACAGGAAATTTTAAAGGAGGAATGTGCAGCTAAGAACATGGTCAGAAATATACTAATCATTTGAGAATTTGGGTAAAAAGAAAAGAGAAGTAGGAGGTTGTAATAAAATCCTTTTTCCCGGAAGAGATAATACTAAAATATTTATTGAAGTTAGACTAAAAAAAAAACAAAAAAGATCGGTATTGAAAATACTAGTGTTAGTTTGGGCAGGTAGAAATGTTAACTTTAAAACGAAGGATTTGAGCATATGTGTATGTGAGTCTGTGTGTTTGAGGGGTCACGTTGTTAGTATTTTCCTTATGTAAAAATTAATTTTGGTCTTTGAAAAGAAATCTTGTAGAGTTTAGTCACTTTTTTTTAAGCAGTAAATTGAGAAACTGAAGTAAATTTTTATAGCATATCTTTTTTAAAGAAAGAATTAATTGCCCATGCTAGAAGGCAAGACTTCTTTGAAGTCAGTAGGTACAAAGGTATTTCAAGGATAAATGCCTGTTAGAGAAAACTAATAGAGGAAATTTTGTATTAGAAAGAAAATGAATCATGTAGGTTGGAAAATGGGAGAAAGATGGTAAATAACATTTTCCCTGAATTTTTGATTTGTAAAAGAATAGTAGGATTAAAGATAATGTAATTCTGTACTATTTGAATGCTGTTTTTTTCTCAGACTAAATAAGCATATTAGTTTATACTTACATAATGCCTACCAAGTGTTAGGCACATTTAAATTCACTAAATACTTCCACCAAATCTCTCCAGAAAGTACTATTCCTATCCCTAGTTTCCTAATGAGGACATTGACAGGTTAAGTAACTTTCCGAGAGTTGCTCACTCACCTAAGAAATAGGGTCAGGACTAGAATCCAGGTAATCTAAGAGCAAAGTCTGTGTACACTATACTGCCTCTTATAGACAGAAAATAGACATTGCAAATTCCTAAAAGAAATTCAACTCTTCAAAACTTATCTATGAACAAAATTTATCTGTGCATTGGAGAGAAACTGAGTTCAAATTAAATGTTAAAAATTATTTAAAAACAATATTCTGCTAATGTTTTATACATTTCTTTTGCCCTCTGCTTTTCTTATAAGACTGTAGATAAACATTATTTTCTTAGCAGCTGATACACGAATACCTTCATTGAATAAAATTTACTTTATGGACAAAATATTATATATCCTCTACTTTTCCTCATTTTCCTGATGAGAAGCTCCAGAAACAATTTATCTGGTTGATAGGAATGTGTAACCTTTCAGGAATGTGGCAAAACTGAGCATAATACTTAACTATAATATTGGATTTATGATTAATGACAGGGGTGTATATGTAGGGCTCTCAGGACTGATAGTTTATGTTAGATGACTTGGTAAGAATTATAAACTAACATTGATTGGGGTCGTCTCTGGCTGTATATCTTCCTCAAACCGTACTTTATGGCTCAAAATAAAGAAATTTAGAGAGACCTTAATATTTGATTATAAGGTAAATTCTTTTTCTAAATGTGATTTGGCAAAATTTTTTTTGGCTATCTTTTACATTGATAAAATGCTTAGGGCATGTAGGGAAACTAACAGCTATGCTTAAAAAAAAAAAGATCTTAAACTTTCCTGTTAGAGGCAGGGGTATTATCGCTTGACAGATGACTGCAGTATGTACCTTTTAGAGCAGAACAAAATGTTTCAAAATGTAATCGCAGATTTTAGTGCATTTACATTCACCATATTGAGGCTCAATTTAGATACGGAGCCCAGGAATCTACATTTTAAACAAGGTCTTTCCTACTTTAAGTATTGTATATGCACGCTACAGTTCGAGTAATTGTATTTCATATAATAGAGGATATGTGTGGCAGAAAGGAGTGGAGAGAACAGCCAGAGAAGAGGGAGGGCAAGATAATTCGACCAAGCGATTAAGATAGGGAGGTGGGATTGGGAAAGAGACTTACTATAAGGAATTGTCTCACTTGATTATGAAGGCTGAGAAGTCTGGGAGCTGAAGGTGGTGAACTGGGGACCCAGAAAAGCTGATGGTGTAGTTCTAGTCAGAATCTGAAGGACTGAAAACCATGAAGGCTGATAGTGGAGTTCCAGTCTGAGACCACGTCCAAGGACAGGAAAAGACCAATGTCTCAGCTTGAAGAATCTTTCTTACTGAGGCTTTTATTTTATTCATGCTTTCATTTGGTGAGACAAGACTCATCCACAATGAGGAGGGCAATTTGCTGTAATTATCTTACAGGTCAAATGTTAGTCTCATCAACAAACACCCTCACAGACATACACAGAATAATGTCTAACCAAATACCTGGGCACCCTGTGGCCCCATCAAGTTGACACATGAAATTAACCTTCATAAATATGATGCCCTTTTTACCTTCTGAATCTTCCATCCTTCAGTGAAATAACAGAATTGTATGTATTTGCTGTCAAAGGATTTCATAAGTTAATGAAACTGTGTTTTGGTCAGGTTGGAGGAATTCTAAAATCTCCACCTCATGTAATGGAGGATGTCACCTGGCCTTGGGATTATATGCTATATGTAGGTTTTGAAGAATTAATTATTTGATGTAGTCTACCAATATTTACACACTCTACAAGACACAAGACACTCTATTCGGTATGTGTTATGGTTTGAATGTGTCCCCTAAAAATTCATATGTTGGAAACTTAATCCCCAATGCAACAGTTCTGAGAGGTGGAATGTAATAAGACACAAATGGATTAATGTAGATATCCTGGCAGTAGGTCAGTTATTACAAAAGTGAGCCTGGCCCCTCATTCTTTCTGTCTCGCATGCACTCTATTTTCATTTGTTTGGCCTTCCATTATGGGATGATGCAGCATGAAGACCCTCACCTGAGGTGGGCAACATGCTCTTGGACTTCTCAGCCTCTGGAATGGTGAGCTAAATATATTCCTGTTGATTATCTATTACCCAGTCTCAGGCATTCTGTTATAACAACAGAAAATCAAGTAAGACAGTGTGCTTAAATATATGAAAACAGTAATAAGTCTGTAATCTCATTGGAAAGAGACATCTTTTACTAGAAAAGTACTGTGTCCAGAGTTGAAAGTCAAGATAAAACTTGGGAAAGATGAGAGGCCAAAGAGGTGAAAAGAGAAAGAAGGAAGTTATCAATGACAAAGTTATAAATATTTATGAGTGATCAATCTGAACAAAGGTCATATCATTTATTAGATGACATTGAAAGGTTATTTTTTACTTCAGTGATTTTGTTGTGTTTTCCTATAAAAGAAGGGTATATATAAAATGAAAAATGTTCCTGATAAAGTATGCACAATAATGATATTTCAATGATATAGATCACTCTTGACAACATTGCAAAGGGATATTTGTGTTTCAGCTTCTCTGCTGGTCCCCATTTGCCTCATAACAGACTCTCTCTTCTACTTTGATAGGTCTAGTGTCCCAATTCTTGCCCCTTTTACCCTGATTTCTCAGTTTTAAGAAGTTGCAGCGTGATGGGTCATGAATTTATACTTTACTACATGTAAATTTCAATGACTTCTTTAATTTATATTTGAAATCTTTGACCAGATGCCAGTGACCAGGGTTGGAGAGACTTGGGAGGACAAAGAGAGGTTGAGGGGTGTCTTTTGTCCCTCTTTCTCTTCCCTTTTATGCCAGTCAGCTACTTTCCAAAGAGGATGTTGGTTTTACCTTGGGAAATGCAAAAGGAAGCTTATACCAGACAGAGTTAAACAGAGAAAAAGAACTATTTTTTAAGACTATTGAAGTAGGTGTCAAGACTATTGCAATGCAGGAGAGATTGAATTAAACTCTGAATACAAGGACACCTAGGGATTTATAGCAAATGGACAGAGTGAGGCAGTCATTAAATGGAAATTACTAATGGAGCTTAGTTATTAAGGGTAGGGAATAAGAAACTTTATTGGATATCAAGGGTTAGAGATATTTTTGCTAAACTGGCTTAGAAGGATTCTTGTGAAAACTAGGATAATTGGATTCTTTGTTAAAACTATGCTTAGAAAACCAAGGATAAGTTCTAGTCAAGAAAAGGGCTCACAGGCCTGGCCCAGTGGCTCACACCTGTAATCCCAGCACTTTGGGAGTCCAAGGTGGGTGGATCACTTAAGGTCAGGAGTTCTAGACCAGCCTGGGCAACATAGCAAAGCCTGTCTCTACTGAACATACAGAAATTAGCTGGGAATGATGGTGTGTGCCTGTACCCAGCTACTCAGGTGGCCGAGGCAGGAGAATCACTTGAACCTGGGAGGCAGAAGTTGTAGTAAGCTGAGATTGCACCACTGCCCTCCAGACTGGGTGACAGAGTGAGACTGTCTCGGGGGGAGTAGGGTTGGGGAAGAAAAGAAAATAAAAGAAAAGAAAAAGACTCAGAGTGAGGAGCCTACTTAAAGCTTGGTTAAGGACAGATTCTTTGTCAACAATGAGAGGTTTGCTATGAGTGCAGCTGAAAGGTGAATGATATCATTTCTAACTTTGTCAGCCCAAAACTTCAGTGTTTGAAATCCTCCCATTCCTTCTCTTTAATGGCAGTAGTCACAATAACTATCACTTTCACAGTTCCAGGTATGCCACTTACTACTTTTCATGTGCCAGCACATTTTATCTCCACAACAGCCCTGTTAGATAGATGAGTCCTTTATCCCTTTGTCATATGAGAAAATCAAAGCATAGTGAGATGAGGTAGGTTATCCAAGGTCACACACCGAGTAGTGGCATCAGACACCAGAGGCCATGTTCTTCAGCAGTATGCTATACTCTCCTGTTGTGATGGGCTCCCTTGAGCAAAAGTGGATGCCTTTAGTAGTTCTCTCCTTCCCTCTCTTCCTTGTGAAGAATACTCCAAGATTTCAGAATCTATTCTCTCACCTGTATCTGGATCTCCACCATTCTCTTTCTTCTGCAACATGGTAACTCTGCTTCAGCTGCTGGACAGGCTCTCCACACAGCCTCATGGACCAATTTGAACTCTTCACTTAGTTGTAAATACCTTGCAAGTGTCCAAAAAGAGAGCATGGGGTATAGAAAGCATCTTTTTGAAGTAGGAAAACATGGAGGTATGATAATTGCATCTTTGGCTTTTGAGCAACTACCTATTAATGTCTGTTCCAATGTATATATGCATCTTACACTTTATGGAAATAGGAAAATAGGTCAGCATTGAGGGAGATTAAGAATACTAATCAGTAACTTAAAAAGAGAAAAAGGTCATTAAAATTTGAAATATCATAAGAAAGTAATTCCAAATTCCAAACTGGTTACTATGTAGACTCTCATTTTCACTTAAAGAATCATAATCTTTAAAAAGGAGGGACCCTGCAGTCTGCTTTATAAATAACTATTTGGGTGATTCTCATGCTCATTGAAACAAGAAAGTCATTGCCCTGGGAAGTGTGAAGGCATTTAAAAAATTTAATGATGACATACTTTAATTTGCCAGTGATTTAATAAAAATGTCTTGAACTGCTAAAAAATAAATTGGATAAACTAAGGAACAAAAACATGTACTCTCAGTTTTAGCTTTACTTGAAAGAGTCTTAGAGAAATAAAATTAAATACCATTTGTGTCATTTGGAAGTGTTCCTTTCTATCCTTTTCTTTCTCTGTTCTTTTATTCCTGAAGAATAGCCATAAAATGGCTTACATGTTCCCACCTGGAAATCTGGATTACAACTTGGAGATGAACCATTTTGCTGAAATCACTATTTGCAGAGATATATAGCTCCTTAGCCAGCTGAAAACGTTCTTGTCTTGATTGTAGGCAGGTGTGTCGCTGCTGGACCGTGAGGGTTGCCATGGTCACGGGAAAAGCCTTCAGATAGCTCAGTTGCTTGAGAGTTGGCCTACCACCATCAATGTAATGCCTGATTTTCCAAAGCCAAGAAACGGCACATTCCTTAGGGAAGTTGGAGTGCTTGCCATGGTGAGGGACATTCACTTTTTCATTGATTCAAGTTTGATTTGACAAAATAATCCTGGAACATTCAATTTTACCCTTGTGTTTTGTAGTCAAAGCAACTAACATGGATCAAGAATGCTTATAGTGTTTGTGGTTTTTGAATATGTTAGTCATTCTCACTTGTTTCTTCAGAGGATGTGTTACCTGGTGATTAGGATTGGGTTCTGGAGTCATATGGCCAAGATTTCAACACAGGCCGTAGTATTGTTTAGCTTGTCTGATTCTGAACAGGCTATTTCACCTCTTGGTGCCTAACTTTCACATCTGTAAAGTAGGGAATGATTATAATACCTCCCTCTTGGAGAGTTTTTTTTAAGGATTAAATGAGATAATGTAGGTGAAGCATTAGGAACTCTGCCTGGCACACATGTAGTATTCAGTAAATGTTAGCTAATAATTTCTAAAATGAGCAACAAATTGATTATGCACATTCAAATAGAAGGGTTTAAAAATTTTTAATTTGTAAGTTTTAGAAATTTTAAAATATATTAGAACATTTGTGTATATGTACATGTATTGAAGGCTGGGAGGGGGACACAATGTAAACCTAGGCATTGGTTGTTTACCTTGTGGGATTAAGGATAAGGAAATACAGCTAGGGAATATAAAATTTCTAAGTTGGTAAGTTATAATTCCAGAGTTGGAGTCACCCTCTGTTATAGTCTACTGCAAGAAGGTGGTAAGATGAGGCTTCCCTGTGGGAAGGCACAATTTTGGTGCCATATTTATGCCCCTATAAAAAGTTTAGTTCCTTTGACCCATATTGGCATTAGGATGATGCAGAGAAAGGACCATGAAGGGCAGACACGGCACAGCTTATTAAGATGCACATGTCAACCTGTGGTACAAGAGAAGAATAAGAGCGTCTCCAAAATTTTGTGGTAGGACTTTGGGGTTAAGGGCAGGAGCATTCGCTAATAATTCTTTTTGTCTCAAGAGAGACTAGACCTACTAAGCTAAGGGCTTGTTCCTTATCCTTCAAATTGTGTTTCAGCTGAATAGCAATGATTAAGGTGTGTTAGTAGGCTTAAAGTGATACACTAAATGCTCTTTCCAATGAGTCAAGCATAAACCTGGGGGAACAGATATATAAGGTTATTTTTCTTTCAGATTAAAAAATATTGCTTCTGTTATCCCGTGTTCTCTTCTTGCCATCTGATCTGCGTAATCCTCTGTGAGTCATCTATTTCATCTCCTGCTCACTTTAGGATGGTGTTGGAAGAATAGGAAGGGCTTATATTGGCCCATGTTAGGTAGTTATACTTCACTGTCACTAAGCTTCTTAAACTTACCAAAGCACAAGCTTAAACCTGTGTATAAGACACAGCTATACAATATCAGGAGTTCTCTGCATCGAATTATACAAAGTGATTTAAAATATTTGGATATTTAAAAACTTAATTTCCCATTGCTCTCATATACTTCATGTCCTAAAAGTCGTGATGTCAAAATGTCAATCAAGATGAATCGGCGATAAAAAAAAGATTGTGAAATTCTTGTACTTAGTTCTGTGTTGTTCTTCTGTTTCTGTACTCTTTATTTGATCTTTATCCATACTTCATACTGTCTGATTCTTCTGATCTGTCTCGTTGTCCTTGAATTTATTCCCCTATTCTCCTATTTCCAAGCAGACAGCACCTGCCCACTTTACCAATTCTGGGCTTCCTCTTCCTTTTGGTTATTTCTAAGATACAGTTGTTGTATTAGTCCATTTTCACATTGCTATAAAGAAATACCTGAGACTGGGTAATGTATAATGGAAAGAGGTTTAATTGGGGCATAGTTCCACATGCTGTACAGGAAGCATAGTGGCTTCTGCTTCTGGGGAGACCTCAGGAAACTTAATCATGGCAGAAGGTGAAGGGAAAGCTGGCATGTCCTACTGGAGATAGAATGAGAGAGCGTGGTGGGAGGTGACACACACTTGTAAACAACCAGATCTTGTGAGAAGTTTATTGTGAAATGGACACCAAAGAGAAAAATCTACCCCCATGATCCAATCATGTCCCACCAGGCTCCATCTTGAACACTGGGGATTACAGTTCGACATCAGATTTGGGCAAGCACACAAATCCAAACCATATCAATCAGTTGTCTCGTGTTCTCTCTCTCTCTCTTTCTTTCTCTCTCTTGCTGTGTGTGTGTGTGTGTGTGTTTGTAAGCTGGGAGTCTGTTACTTCTTAAATACCCAGCCTTGCCTTATTCAGGGAATACTGGAATATGATCATCTACTTTACTTTCTCTTTTAATTTTTTTTTTTTTCCAAGCTTTTCTGACTTTATGATGGGGGAAAAAGTATGTTGTAATCTATTTCAGCTTTCTTAAAGAGGCAAGAACATTAACTGAGGACATATAAAGGCACAAAGCACCACATAGTTATATGCTAAGTAAAAATGATCAGGTCTGAGGATTAAGAAAAATATAACTTCAAGTATTCTCTAATTTTATAGATGACCAAAGCAGTTGCCAATAGCATATTATTTGTATCAAATGTTCAAAGATCAATGGTAATATGTAAACATTAAGAAAAAAAATTAGAGCTGTCTGGCTGTCTTATTTTTTTGGGACAGGGTCTTGTTCTGTCTCTCAGGCTAGAGGGCAGTGATGTGATCACAGCTTACTGCAGCCTTGATCCCCTCAGCTCAGGTGATCATTCCACCTCAGCCTCCTGAGTATCTGGGACTACAGGTATTCACCATCATGTCCAGCTAATTTTAATTTGTTTTGTAGAGATAGGATCTCGCTATGTCGTCCAGGCTGGTTTTGAACTCCTAAGCTCAAGCAATCCTCTTGCCCTGGCCTCCCAAAGTGCTGAGATTACAGGCATGTGTCACCAACCTAGACCATTTTATCTTTAAATGTGATTGTTAATCATTATGATCTAAAATCTTCACGAGTAAAATGTGTCTTGCAGATTAAAATGGGTAGGGAGAAGTCTTTTTTTTTAAATTGACACAGTAATTGTATATATTAATGAATACACTGTCATCCTTTGATACATGTATGCAAAGCAGCATGCTGTATCATAAATATGTACAATTACTGTTTACATATTAGATATGCATCACCTTAAACATTTACCTTTTTTGTTGTTAGAACATTCAATATCTTATTTTCTAGATATTTAAAATATACAATGCATTATTGTTAGCTGCAGTCACTCTACTGTGCAACAGAACACCAGAACTTATTCCTCCTATCTAACAATTTTATTCTATCCATTGACCAACCTCTTTCCACCTACCCTTTCTTGCTAATTTTTTCAGACTCTGTTAACTAATATTCTACTCAGAAATTCTTTAAGATCAACTTTAAAAAATCTCATATATGAATATGATCATGTAATATTGATTTTCTATCCCTGGCTCATTTCATTTAAAATAATTGTCTTCGGACATATCTATGTTGTTGGAAGTTACATGGTTTTGTCCTTTTTTGTATTTTTAGTAGAGATAGGGTTTCACCATGTTGCCCAGGCTGGTCTCAGACTCTTGGGCTGAAGTGATTCGCCCACCTTGGCCTCCCAAAGTATTGGGATTACAGGCATGAGCCACTGAGCCTGGCCAATATTGTTTAGATACTTATTTCTGCATAACAAATTACCCCAGACCTAGCATCTTAAAATAATATGTATTACTTCACAGTTCCTGTGAGTTAGGCATCTCAAAACACATTAGTTGGATGGTTCTGGCTTAGGGTCTCTCTTGAATTTTCAGTCAGGTATTGGCCAGGGCTGCAGTCATCTGAAAGCTTGACTGGGGACAGAAAAAGTGAGGATCTGTTTTCAAGTTTGCTCACTTGGTTGTTGTCGGGCTTCAGTTATTTGCCAGTTGTTGGCTGGAAACCTGTTCCTCATCACACAGAGCTCTTCACAAGCTGCCTGAGTCTTCTTACAACATGGAAGCTGAATTTTTCAAGAGTGAGTGATCTAATATATATATATTTCACATTAGTTGAAAACCTCAACCTTTTAATTAGAAATGATAGAAATGATATGGAACTTCTGCCATGTTCTGTTTGTTAGATGTGAGTCACTTCGTCCAGGCTACACTCAAGAGGAAAGGAATAGTGTTCCATCTCTTGAAGGCAGAAATACTAAAAACTTTGTGCACATATTTTTAAAATCACTATAAGATGTTTATAAGTAGAACCTATAATTTACAATAATCACATGAACTTGGATTTGTTTTTCAGTTTTTCAGGTACAATTTAACTAATTTGTGCTCTAAAAAACTAAGACTAAATAATGTTATCTTTTCAAAAGGAAAATTATACTGAAATGCAGAAATATTCTGGATAAATTTTGTAATGATAATAAATAGTTGAATTTTAGTAATATTTTAGGGATGGAAATAAGTCTAAAGGTATGCTGATAAACTGTATTTAAAATGTTTTGAGATACTTTATACAAATTCAGAAAATCTTATAGAATGAAAAAATCTAATAAGTGTAATCTTTTGCCTTCAGAGACTTAATATAAGCTCATTGTTGTAAGTTTTGAATGAAATTACTGTCAAGTTCAGTATGATGTGGAGGAGATGAATTATGTATGTGATACCTTGCATTTCATTTTAAGTTGTGGCCTATAGACTGTCATTCTCGTACATTTTACAAATAATATGCCTTGTGTAGACATTTCTGAAAACATCATGTGGAGATATCTTTAGAAAGGTAATAGCATGGCAATGAATTAAAATCATCATGTGTTACTTTATATGTTTCAAGTTACAGTGCAATATGTATCTTAGCTGTAACTTGTAGCGTTTTCTCACACCTAATGTTTCCTTTAAAAGGCAGAAAATATTTTAAAATATATTCTTTTCCATTTGCCTTAATCTAATTTTCCTTCATTTCAATATGGGAATGTAATGAAAAAATATCTACATGAACAATAGCTTTGGACAGTTCTTCAGCTTTAAGTTTGAAGGTGTTTTTATTTTGAAAAATCTACATTTTTTGTCAAAAATGTTCACTGGAAACTAATTCAAATGGCACACAAATAGAATAGTTTATATTATTAAATCTCTTTTCCATCCTGGGCTCATATGTGCCTCAGTTCTCATGGCTAGAAAGAAAAGCTCTTACAGATTTGTATGTACTTTATGAGGATAGCCTATGCATCTATGTGTATGTGTACAGGCATGCTTGTTTTCAGTGATTTCCTTTTTTTATACCAGTTTTTCTCTAATTTTAGCATGCTTCACAATTACCTGAAAAGATTTTTAAAACACAAATTGCCAGGCTCCCAACTGCAGAGTTTCCAGTTTAGTAAGTGGGGTTGAGAATTGAGAATTTACCTTTTTAACAAGTCCCCGGGGGAAGCTGAGGGTGCTGGCTGAGGATCACACTTTCATGATCACTGCATTATACAAATGGCAGTAACTTGCTTTGTTCTTTATCTACTAAAGATTTGTTCCTGTCCGTTTATTTGAAACTGCATCATACTTTTTTTTTGAGATTTGAGTTCAGTGGATCGATCATAATGTTGTTAATGTGCCTCTATTGATGGATGCTTAGGTTGTTTCTAATATTTGAAGCTTTAATGGAAGCAGGTAAATTGTCCAATATTTAATTTTCCAAAATGGACACTTTGCCTAATATACAGCTCACAAATCAATTCACAAGAAGTGAATTCAAGGAATGTTCAATTTGTAGAATATCTAATTTGATGAATCTACTAATTGTAGCTCTCTTGGATGTTTTGATGGCTTTAACAGAAATGGTGCAACAGCTGTATACAAATGCTTAATTTTGGTTACTGGTGATAAAATATATTTTTCTTTAAATAATTAAAGTAAGGTTGATATGTTACTGATTAAATTGTTCAGAGAATCATAAAATTGTTTATGGAGTAGTGAATAAGCAATCAGTATAAATTAAAAAATTCCTTTAATTCATACTATTTTTCTAACCACAATTCTGCTCTTTTGTACGTAGTTATAATATTTAAACTGCTAGTGATTTGATTTATATGTGTGTGTGTGTTTTTTTTTTTTTTTTTTTGAGACAGAGTTTTGCTCTTGTTGCCCAGGCTGGAGTACAATGGCAGGATCTCAGCTCACTGCAACCTCCACCTCCTGGGTTCAAGCGATTCTTCTGCCTCAGCCTCCTGAGTAGCTGGGATTACAGGCATGTGCCACCATGCCTGGCTAATTTTGTATTTTTAGTAGAGATGGGGTTTCTCCATGTTGGTGAGGTTGGTCTTGAACTCCTGACCTCAGGTGATCTGTCTGCCTGGGCTTCCCAAAGTGCTAGAATTAAAGGCATGAACCACTGTGCCTGGCCCCTATATGTCCATCAATCAATCAATCAATCAATCAATCAATTTATTTTAGCTTTTAAAATGTGAACATATTGATTATTGCTTTGCAAATACCTCAAATGATAGAGCAGCTTTAATTTTACATGACTAAGACCACAGAGAAACACTGAACCTCCCCCAGTTTTTTGGGTAGTGAGCACTACCCCTGGTATAGGGAGAATGCAGTAGAAAAAGAGCCCCTTTGTGGGGCAGGTGCACAGGGAAGACTAAATGTTGAGAAGATAGCATAAATATTAAACAAGTGAAACTAAACGAAAACCCACTAGAAATACTGGTCCATCCCCAATCCCAAACTATGCTAAAGGAAGTTGAAGCTAGAAGTACAGTGGAGGTTCTAACAGCAATAGTAAAACTTAAACTAGCTCAACTCCTATCTATTCTCACTCACCTCTGCAACTTTCACACTATTATCGTAACAGAAGTAACATGCACATTTCCAGGCATAAATACTATGCTATTTACCTCACAAATACTTTGCTATTTACCTCAGTTGCTACTAGTCTGAACAATATGCATGACATTCAGTGAAAATTATAAGATGTAAAACAACACCCAGGGTATGGTATATCTTTATATAAATTACACAGATGGCTGCAATAAATGAGCATTCTGTTGTTGTTGGGTGGAGTGTTTTATAAATGTCAATTAGATGTTGTTGATTGATTGTGTTATTTTTATATTCTTGATGATTTTCTGTCTACATGGTTGTGATGGTTAATTTTAGGCATAAGATTGATTGGATTAGGAAATACTTAGAGAACTGGCAAAGCATTATTTCTGGGTGTGTCTGTGACGGTGTTTCCAGAGGAGATTGGTATGTGAGTCAGTAAACTAAGGGAGGAAGCACTGCCCTCGATGTGGGAAGGCACCGTCCAGTTGGCTAGAGACCCAAATAGAACAAACACAGAGAAAAAGTGATTTTTTTTCTCTCTCTCCAGGAGTTGGGACACCCTTCTGCCCTGGGACATCAAAACTTCCTGTTATTGGGAGTTTGGACTCTGGTACTTAGAAAATTTTTCCTCCTCCTCCAACCCCTCGCTCCCAGGTTCTCAGGCCTTTGGCCTTGGACTGAGAGTTAAACCATCAGCTTCCCTGGTTCTAAGGCTTTAGGACATGGAATGAGCCATGCTATTGGCATCCCAGGGTCTCCAGCTTGCAGATGGCCTACCATGGGGCTTCTCAGCCTCCATAATCATATGGGCCAATTCCTCTAATAAATTTCATGCCACATATCTATGTATATTTATATCTTACTCTGTCTTGCTGGAAAACCCTAATACAGTGTTCTGTCAATTGTTGAGGGGGAGTGTTGAAGTCTCTTAACTGTAATTGTAGATTTGTGTTTTTCTTCTTTTAGCTCTAACAGTTTTTGCTTCACATATATTTTTTAAAAATTCTTTTATTCAAAAAAATGTATATATTTATGGTATACAACATAGTATTTTGAAATATGTATACATTTTGGAATGGTTGAATCAAGCTAATTAACATGTATTAGCTCACTTTATTGTTGTGAGAACATTTAAATCTCTTCTAGCAATTTCTGAGTATACAGTATATCAACTATACTCATCATGTTATACACTAGATCTCCTGAACTTATTCCTGCTGTCAATGAAACTTTGTATCATTTGACCAATATCTCCCTGTCCTACCGCAGCTCTCCAATACCTAGTAACTACCATCTACTCTCTGCTATGAGTTTTCCATTTTTAGGTTCCATATATAAGTGAGATTATGTGGTATTCGTCATTCTGTGCCTGGCTTTTTTCAAAACATTATGTTTCCTAGATTCATTAAATGGCAAGATTTCCTTCTTATTAAAGCCTAAATTATGTTCCATTGTATATTTGTGTTATATGTTTTTCATCCATTCATTCACTGATGGATATTTAGTTTAATTCTGTGTCTTGGCTATTTTCAATAATCTGTAACGAGCGAGGGAATGCAGATATCTGTTTGACACAATAATTAATATTTCCAGCTAGGTGCGGTGGCTCTTGCCTGTAATCCAATCCTGATCAACATGGAGAAACCCCGTCTCTACTAAAAATACAAAAAATTAGCTAGGCGTGGTGGTGTATACCTGTAATCCTAGCTACTTTGGAAGGCTGAGGCAGGAGAATCACTTGAACCTGGGAGGCAGAGGTTGTGGTGATCCCAGATCATGCCATTACACTTCAGTCTGGGCAAGAAGAGCAAAACTTCATCTCAAAAAAAAAAATTTCCTTGGGATATATACTTAGTCGTGGGACTGTTGGATAATATGGTAGTTCTGTTATTTTTTGAGGAAACACCACACTATTTTCCATAATTACTATACTAATTCACATATATTTCGTTTCTGTTATTTGGTACATACACATTTAGGATTGCTATGTCTTAATGGAGAATTGACTCCTACATCATATATGATGTCCCTTTGTCCCTGCATTTTTTCTCTTTGAAGTTGATTTTAGATATTAATATTGTCACCCACACTTTTTTGACTTAAATATTTGCATGGTGTATACTTTTCCATTCCTTTCTTTTTTTTTCTTTTTTTTTTTTTTATTGCATTTTAGGTTTTGGGGTACATGTGAAAAACATGCAAGGTTGTTGCATAGGTGCATACGTGGCAGTATGATTTGCTGCCTTCCTCCCCTTCACCTATATCTGGCATTTCTCCCCATGCTATCCCTCCCCAACTGCCCACCCCCCCGCTGTCCCCTCCAACAGACCCCCGTGTATAGTGCTCCCCTCCCTGTGTCCATGTGTTCTCCTTGTTCAACACCCGCCTATGAGTGAGAACATGTGGTGTTTGATTTTGTGTTCTTGTGTCAGTTTGCTGAGAATGATGGTTTCCAGGTTCATCCATGTCCCAACAAAGGACGTGAACTCGTTTTTAATGGCTGCATAATATTCCATGGTGTATATGTGCCACATTTTTCCTGTCCAGTCTATCATCGATGGGCATTTGGGTTGGCCAGGTCTTTGATTCTGTAAACTGTGCTGCAATGAACATTCGTGTGCATGTGTCCTTATAGTAGAACGATTTATAATCCTTTGGATATATGCCCAGTAATGGGATTGCTGGGTCAAATGGAATTTCTATTTCTAGGTCCTTGAGGAATCGCCACACTGTTTTCCACAGTGGTTGAACTAATTTACACTCCCACCAACAGTATAAAAGTGTTCCTATTTCTCCACATCCTCTCCAGCATCTGTTTTCTCCAGATTTTTTAATGATCGCCATTCTAACTGGCGTGAGATGGTATCTCAATGTAGTTTTGATTTGCATTTCTCTAATGACCAGTGATGATGAGCATTTTTTCATATGTTTGTTGGCCTCATGTATGTCTTCTTTTGTAAAGTATCTGTTCATATCCTTTGCCCATTTTTGAATGGGCTTGTTTGTTTTTTTCTTGTAAATCTTTTTTAGCTCGTTGTATATTCTGGATATCAGCCCTTTGTCAGACGGGTAGGCTGCAAAAATTTTTTCCCATTCTGTTGGTTGCCGATTCACTCTATTGACTGTTTCTTTTTCCGTGCAGAAGCTGTGGAGTTTGATTACGTCCCATTTGTCTATTTTGGCTTTTGTTGCCAATGCTTTTGGTGTTTTGGTCATAAAGTCCTTGCCTACGCCTATGTCCTGAATGGTTTTGCCTAGGTTTCCTTCTAGTGTTTTTATGGTGTTACGTCTTATGTTTAAGTCTTTAATCCATCTGGAGTCAATTTTAGTGTAAGGTGTCAGGAAGGGGTCGAGTTTCTGCTTTCTGCATATGGCTAGCCAGTTTTCCCAACACCACTTATTGAACAGGGAATCCTTTCCCCATTGCTTGTTTTTTTCAGGTTTGTCAAAGATCAGGTGGTTGTAGGTATGTTGTGTCGCCTCCGATGCCTCTGTTCTGTTCCATTGGTCTATATCTCTGTTTTGATACCAGTACCATGCTGTTTTGATTACTGTAGCCTTGTAGTAGAGTTTGATGTCCGGTAGTGTGATGCCTCCCGCTTTGTTCTTTTTGCTTAGAATTGACTTGGCTATGCGGGCTCTCTTTTGGTTCCATATGAAGTTTAAGGTGGTTTTTTCCAGTTCTGTGAGGAAGGTCATTGGTAGCTTGATGGGGATAGCGTTGAATCTGTAAATTACTTTGGGCAGTATGGCCATTTTCACGATATTAATTCTTCCAAACCATGAACATGGAATGTTTCTCCATCTGTTTGTGTCCTCTCTTATTTCGTTGAGCAGTGATTTGTAGTTCTCCTTGAAGAGGTCCTTTACGTTCCTTGTTAGTTGTATTCCTAGGTATTTTATTCTCTTTGTAGCAATTGTGAATGGCAGTTCGTTCTTGATTTGGCTCTCTTTAAGTCTGTTATTGGTGTATAGGAATGCTTGTGATTTTTGCACATTGATTTTGTATCCTGAGACTTTGCTGCAGTTGCTTATCAGTTTCAGGAGATTTTGGGCTGAGGTGATAGGGTCTTCTAGATATACAATCATGTCGCCTGCAAATAGAGACAATTTGATTTCCTCCTTTCCTAATTGAATACCCTTTATTTCTTTTTCTTGCCTGATTGCTCTGGCTAGAACTTCCAGTACTATATTGAATAGGAGTGGTGAGAGAGGGCATCCTTGTCTAGTGCCAGATTTCAAAGGGAATGCTTCCAGTTTTTGCCCATTCAGTATGATATTGGCTGTCGGTTTGTCATAAATAGCTTTTATTATTTTGAGATACGTTCCATCGATACCTAGTTTATTGAGAGTTTTTAGCATAAAGGGCTGTTGAATTTTGTCGAAGGCCTTCTCTGCCTCAATTGAGATAATCATGTGGTTTTTGTCTTTGGTTCTGTTTATGTGGTGAATTACATTTATAGACTTGCGTATATTGAACCAGCCTTGCATCCCCGGGATAAATCCTACTTGATCATGGTGGATAAGCTTTTTGATGTGCTGTTGCAATCGGCTTGCCAGTATTTTATTGAAGATTTTTGCATCTATGTTCATCATGGATATTGGCCTGTAGTTTTCTTTTTTTGTTGAGTCCCTGCCGGGTTTTGGTATTAGGATGATGTTGGTCTCATAAAATGATTTGGGAAGGATTCCCTCTTTTTGGATTATTTGGAATAGTTTCAGTAGGAATGGTACCAGTTCCTCTTTGTATGTCTGGTAGAATTCGGCTGTGAACCCATCTGGGCCTGGGCTTTTTTTGGGTGGTAGGCTCTTAATTGCTGCCTCGACTTCAGACTTTGTTATTGGTCTATTCAGGGTTTCGACTTCTTCCTGGTTTAGGCATGGGAGGAGGCTACTGTCCAGGAATTTATCCATTTCTTCCAGGTTTTCTAATTTATGTGCATAGAGTTGTTTGTAATAATCTCTGATGATGGTTTGAATTTCTGTGGCATCTGTGGTGATATCCCCTTTGTCATTTTTTATTGCATCTATTTGGTTATTCTCTCTTTTCTTTTTTATTAGTCTGGCTAGTAGTCTGTCTATTTTGTTGATCTTTTCCAAAAACCAGCTCCTGGATTTATTGATTTTTTGTAGGGTTTTTCGTGTCTCTATCTCCTTCAATTCTGCTTTGATCTTAGTTATTTCTTGTCTTCTGCTAGGTTTTGAGTTTTTTTGATCTTGCTCCTCTAGCTCTTTCAATTTTGATGATAGGGTGTCAATTTTAGTTCTCTCATTTCTTCTCATGTGGGCACTTATTGCTATATATTTTCCTCTAGAGACTGCTTTAAATGTGTCCCAGAGATTCTGGTATGTGGTGTCTTCATTCTCGCTGGTTTCGAAGAACATCTTTATTTCTGCCTTCATTTCAGTGTTTATCCAGTCAACATTCAGGAGAAAGTTGTTCAATTTCCATGAGGCTGTGCGGTTCTGGGTTGACTTCTGAATTCTGAGTTCTAACTTGATTGCACTGTGGTCTGAGAGACTGTTTGTTATGGTTTCCGTTCTTTTGCGTTTGCTGAGGAGTGATTTACTTCCAATTATGTGGTCAATTTTAGAGTAGGTGTGATGTGGTGCTGAGAAGAATGTATATTCTGTGGATTTGGGCTGGAGAGTTCTGTAAATGTCTATTAGGTTTGCTTGTTCCAGGTCTGAGTTCAAGTCCTGGATATCCTTATTAATTTTCTGTCTCGTTGGTCTGTCTAATATTGACAATGGTGTGTTGAAGTCTCCCACTATTATTGTGTGGGAGTCTAAGTCTCTTTGCAAGTCTTTAAGAACTTGCCTTATGTATCTGGGTGCTCCTGTATTAGGTGCATATATATTTAGGATCGTTAGCTCTTCTTGTTGCATTGATCCTTTTACCATTATGTAATGTCCTTCTTTGTCTCTTTTGATCTTTGTTGCTTTAAAGTCTATTTTATCAGAGATGAGAATTGCAACTCCTGCTTTTTTTTGCTCTCCGTTTGCTTGGTAAATCTTCCTCCATCCCTTTATTGTGAGTCTTTGTGTATCCTTGCACGTGAGGTGGGTTTCCTGGATACAGCACACTGATGGGATTTGGCTTTTTATCCAATTTGCCAGTCTGTGTCTTTTGATTGGGGCATTTAGTCCATTTACATTTAGGGTTAATATTGTTATGTGTGAATTTGCTCCTGTCATTTTAATGCTAGCTGGCTGTTTTGCCCATTGGTTGATGCAGATTCTTCATTGTATTGCTGCTCTTTACCATTTCGTGCGTTTTTGGAGTGGCTGGTGCTGGTTGTTTTTTTCTATGTGTAGTGTCTCCTTCAGGAGCTCTTGTAAAGCTGGTCTGGTGGTGATGAAATCTGTGAGTACTTGCTTGTTCACAAAGGATTTTATTTTTCCTTCACTTATGAAGCTTAGTTTGGCTGGATATGAAATTCTGGGTTGAAAGTTCTTTTCTTTAAGGATGTTGAATATCGGCCCCCACTCTCTTCTGGCCTGTAGGGTTTCTGCTGAGAGATCTGCTGTGAGTCTGATGGGTTTCCCTTTTTGGGTAACCCGACCTTTCTCTCTGGCTGCCCTTAGTATTTTCTCCTTCATTTCAACCCTGGTGAATCTGATGTTTATGTGCCTTGGGGTTGCTCTTCTAAAGGAATATCTTTGTGGTGTTCTCTGTATTTCCTGGACTTGAGTATTGGCCTGCCTTGCTAGGTTGGGGAAGTTTTCCTGGATAATATCCTGAAGAGTATTTTCCAGCTTGGATGCATTCTCTTCGTCACATTCAGGTACACCTATCAAACGTAGATTAGGTCTTTTCACGTAGTCCCATATTTCTTGTTGACTCTGTTCATTCCTTTTTACCTTGTTTTCTCTAATCTTCCCTTCTCGTTTTATTTCATTGAGTTGATCTTCGACCTCTGATATCCTTTCTTCTGCTTGGTCAGTTCGGCTGTTGAAACTTGTGCATGCTTCATGAAGTTCTCGTGTTGTGTTTTTCAGCTCCATCAATTCACTCATATTCCTCTCTAAGTTGTCCATTCTCGTTAGCATTTCATCAAGTCTTTTCTCAAGGTTCTTAGTTTCTTTGCATTGGGTTAGAACATGTTCTTTTAGCTCATGGAAGTTTCTTATTATCCACTTTCTGAAAGCTAATTCTGTCATTTCATCACACTCATTCTCCATCCAGTCTTGTTCCCTTGCTGGTGAGGAGTTATGCTCCCTTGTAGGAGGAGAGGTGTTCTGTTTTTGGGTGTTTTCATCCTTTTTGCGCTGGTTTCTTCCCATCTTTGTGGATTTATCCACCTATCGACTTTGTAGTTGCTGTCTTTCTGATTTTGGTAATTTTAAGTCTGCAGCAGCTGAACTCATAAACCCTCTTTTCTTCCCCCCAGGTGTTCTGGCCCAGGGAGTTAGGGCTTTATGCTTTTCAGCTGTGTTGCTACCATTTTCCCTGGTGGCAGTCTAGTCACACTGCCTGCAGAGGCTTCGCTGAGCTGCTGTGGGCTCCGCCCAGCTTCCTTGTGAACTTCCGTGCAGTCCTGTTTATATGGGTGTAGTTAGAACTGCTTCCGCTATGCTGGCCCGCCCCTGTAGTGACGGAGTCTCTGTAGTGGCGGGTTGTCTTGGTTATGGCAAATTGCCTCGGGAACTGCAGGGTGTTTCCCGATGGAGGACGCCCCTCCCCCACAGTGCTGGACCATCCCGGGTTCAGCCGTGTTTCCAGTGGCACCCTCTTTGCCCGGGAATCTCTTGGCTTGACTCCTTGCCTCAGCTCCCCTTGCTGGCCTAGAGGAGACACAATCTCATTCACTTTGCTCAAGGAGCCACTGCTCCCTGCCCCCGGTGGAGGCCAAGCGGCTGCTGCAGTCCAACCAGCGGCACTGGGAACCCGTGGAGCTTCTCCGCCTGTGAATCTCCTGGTCTGTGGGCAGTTAAAATCCACTGCCCTGTGTGCCATTGCATCAGCCGAAGCAGCGGCTCTGAGATTCATGGCGCGCCCTTGCCCAGGAGTCTCCTGGCTTGATTCCCTGCTTCAGCTCCCCTTGCTGGCTCAGAGGGAACTCTGTCTCTCTCGCTCTGCATAAGAAGCCGCTGCCCCCCGCCCCAGGGCGTAGGCTGAGAGGGCACGCTGCTCAAAGCAGCGGCGCTGGTGACCCGTGGGACTTCTCCTCCTGTGAATCTCCTGGTCTGTAGGCAGTAAAAATCCGTCTGGAAATGCGGCGTCCACTCACCCTCTGCGCCTTCTCTCGGAGCTGCAATCCCGACTTCCTCCTAAGCGGCCATCTTGTCTGGAATCCTCCCATTCCTTTATTTTTAATCTACCTATATCATTTTATTTAGTGTGAGTTTTAAAAATCCTTTCATTAAAATAATCCACGTATTTATATATTTAAAAATATTTTAATGTTTATTTTAGGTTCAGGAGTATATGTGCAGGTTTGTTGTATAGGTAAAGTTGTGACTTGGGGGTTTGGTGTACAGATCACTTTGTCACACAGGTACCTGACAGTTTTTTTTTCCTGAACCTCTTTCTCTCCTTACTCTCCACCCTCAAGTAAGCCCCAGCATCTGTCATTCCTCTCTTTTCTGTCCATGTGTTCTCATTATTTAGCTCCCACTTTTAAGTGAGAATGTACAGCATTTGTTTTTCCATTCATGCATTTGTTTGCTAAGGGTAATGGCATCCAGCTTCTTCCATGTTCCTGCAGAGGACATGGTCTCAGTCTTTCATATGGCTATATAGTATTCCATGGTGTATACGTTCCACATTTTCTTTATCCAGTGTACTATTGATGGGCATTTAGGTTGATACCATGTCTTTCTTACTGTGAATAGTGCCACAGTGAGCAGTCATGTGTACGTGTCTTTATGGTAGAATGATTTATATTCCTTTGTGTATATACCCAGTAGTGGGATTGCTGTGTTGAATGGTAGCTCTGTTTTAAGTTCTTTGAGGAATTGCCACACTGCTTTCCACAATAGTTGAACTAGTTTGAAGTGAGATTTTTGTATTCAGCATTTGGCTAGGTTATATTTAAAACCCACTCTGCTAATATATTTTAATTTGTGTATTTAGACTGGGTATACATTCTTCTCCTTCCTGCCACCATGTGAAGAAGGACATGTTTGCTTCCCCTTCTGTCATAATTGTGAGTTTCCCAAGGTATCCTTGCCATGCTGAACTGTGAGTCAATTAAAACTCTTTCTTTTATAAATTATCCAGTCTTCAGTATGTCTTTATTAGCAGCCTGAGAACATATTAATACAGGCTTAAATATACCATTTTTAATTTTTTTTTCTATTTTCTACTCTTCATTTTTTCCCCCTCTATTTTATTTTCCATGCCTTCTGGTGGGTGACTTGAACGGTTTTGAAGTTCATTTCAGTTTATACTGTTTTTATATAGCTTCTTTTTAGTGGTTGTTTTAGAAATTACATTATAAATACAAAGCTTGTCATAGTATCCTGGTGTTAATATTTTACTAGTTTGAGTAAAGTGTAAAAAATTTATCATCCTTAACATCCCTTTACCCTCCACATTCAAAACAGAATTATGTTAAATATTTTTTCTACATATTTAGAACAACATTAGAAGTATTAGAAGTTTTTCCTTAACTGTTAAACATGTCAGAATACTCAAGAGGAGAAAAAAAGTCCATTGTCTTTATTAATAATTTAGCTTACAGAATTCCTTTTTATTTCCTGATATCCCAAAGTTGTTTCTTTTATTATTTTATTTTTTCTTAGAGAACTTCATTTAGCCATTCTCTTAGGCTAGGTCTGCTGGCAATAAATCATCTTAGTTTTCTTTCTTCTGAAAATGCTTTGATTTCTCTTTCATAGATAAAGGATATTTTTGCAGGTATAAGATTCTGAGTTGACAGTTATTTTCTTTTGGCACTTGGAAAATATTGTGCTACTTCCTTCTGGCCTCTCTGGTTTCTCATGTAAATCCACCAACATTCCGATTGTTTTTACCATAAAATTAAATTGTCATTTATCCTTGTATTAGTTTGTTTTCACATTGCTATAAAGAACTATATGGGATTGGGTAATGTATAAAGGAAAGAGGTTTAATTGATAAACAGTTCCTCATGGCTTGGAAGACCTCAGGAAACTTAAAATCATGGCAGAAAGGAAAAGGGAAGCAAGGCTCATCTTATATGGCAGCAGGAGAGAGGGACAGTGAGGTGGGGGAACTGTCAAACACTTTTAAACTGTCAGATCTTGAGAGAACTAAATTACTATTATAAGTACAGCATGGGGAAACTTCCTTCATCATCCAGTCACCTCCCACCAAGTCCCTCCTTTGACATGTGGGAATTACAATTTGAGATGACATTTGGGTGGGGACACAAAACCAAACCATGTCATTCCACCCCGACCCTTCCCAAATATTATGTCTATCTCTTATTTCAAAACGCAGTTATGCCTTCCCAACCATCTTCCAAAATCTTAACTCATTTTCCAGCATTAACTCAAAAGTTCATGTTTAAAATTTCATCTGAGACAAGGCAAGTTTCTTTTGCCTAAGAAGGATTTGTAAAATCAAAAACAAAGTAGTTACTTTTAATATACAATGGGGGTACAGGCATTGAGTAAATGCTCCCAGTCCAAAAAGGAAAAATTGACCAAAGCAAAGGGGCTAAAGGCTCCATGCAAGTCTGAAACCCAGAAGGGCAGTCATTAAATGTTAAAACTCTGAAAGAAACACCTCTGGTTCCATGTCTCACATCCATGGCACACTGATGCGAAAGGTAGGCTCCCAAGGCCTTGGGCAACTTCACTCCTGTGACTCTGCAGGTACAGCCTCTGTGGCTGCTTTCATGGACTGGCCTTGAGTGCCTGTGGCTTTCCCAGGTGCATGGTGCAAGCTGCCAATGGATCTACCATTCTGTGTTCTGGAAGACAGTGGCGTTCTTCTCACAGCTGCACTAGATAGTACCCCAGTGGGGACTCTGTGTTGGAACTCTAACCCCACATTTCCCCTTTGCACTGCCTTAGCGGAGGTTCTCCACGAGGGCTCTACCCCTGCAGCAGACTTCTGCCTGGACATACAGGCATTTCTATACATCCTCTGAAATCTAGGTGGAAGTTCCCCATCCTTAACTCTTGGTTACTGTGCACCTGCAAGCCCAGCACCACATGGAAGGCACCAGTGCTTGGGACTTGCAACCTCTGAAACAATGGCCCAATACCTTGGCCCCTCTTAGCTGCTGGAGCGGCTAAGACACAGGATGCCACTTTCTGAGACTGCACAGTGCAGCAGGGCCCTCAGCCCACCCCACAAAACCATTTTTCCCTCCTAGGCCTTCAGGCCTGTGATGGGAGGGGCTGCTGTGAAAATCTGACTTGCCTTGGACATTTTGACCATTGTCTTAGCTGTTAACAGTGTACTCCTCATTGTTTATGCAAATTTCTATAGCCAGATTGAATTTTTTTTTAACGAGAAAATGGGCTTTTATTTTCTACTGCATGTTCAGGCTGCAAATTTTCCAAAATTTTACTCTGCTTCCCATTTAAACATAAGTTCCAATTTCAGATTATTTCTTTGTGAGTACATATGACTGTAAGCTTTCAGAAAAAGTCTAATCACATCTTGAATGCTTTGCTGCTTAGAAATTTCTTCTACCAGATATCCTAAATCATCTCTCAAGTTCAACATTCCACAGATGTCCAAGTCAGGAGCACACTGCTGCCAATCTCTTTGCTAAAACATAGCAAGAGTGATTCTTTGCTCCAGTTCCCAATAAGTCCCTCATCTTCATCTGAGACCACCTCAGCCTGGACTTCGTTGTCCATATCACTATCAGCATTTTGGTCAAAACCATTCAACAAGTCTCCAGGAAGTTTCAAACTTTCCCATATCTTCCTATCTTCTTCCGAACCCTCCAAACTATTCCAACCTCTGCCCTGTTGCCCAGTTCCAATGTAGCTTCCACATTTTCAGGTTATCTTTATAACTGTGCTCCACTACTGGTACAGATTTTTTGTATTAATCTGTTTTCACACTGCTATAAAGAACTACCTGAGACTGGGTAATTTATAAAGGAAAGAGGTTTAATTGACTCACAGTTTCACATGTCTAGGAGGGCCTCAAGAAACTTACAATCATGGCAGAAGGTGAAGAGGAAGCAAGACATGTTTTACATGGCAGCAGGAAGGAGGGAAAGTGAGGTGGTGGTGGGGGCAACTGCCAAACATCAAATCTCATGAGATATCACTGTCACTTTTAAAACATCAAATCTCATGAGATATCATTATCATGAAAACAGCATGAGAGAAACCACTCCCATAATCCAATCACTTCTCACCAGGTCCCTCCCTTGACACATGGAGATTATAAATCAAGATGATATTTGGATGGGGTTACAGAGCTAAACCATATCACTCTCTAAATGTCTTGAAGAGTTTTTTCCTTGTTGCTTAGTTTTCAAAAGTTCAATTTTGATGTGTTTTGGGATTAATTTCTTTGGGATTATCTTGTATGGAGTTTTTAGATTCTTGAATCTGTAGTTTTATGATGTTTTGGGGTTAAATTTGGAAAGTTTCCAGCCAGTTTTATTTTAGTACATTTAGAGTCCTACCCTCTTTTCTCTCTCCTTCTCAGGCCCTGGTGATACCTGAGTCAGGTTTTTTTGTTATATTCTCTAAAGTCCCTGAGACTCTGTTCTTTTCTTGTTTCTAGTTTATTGTATCTGTATGTTTAGATTGTGTTATGTATGTTTTTTTATTTTTCAGTTCACTTATTTACCCCCCTTTGCTTCCATTTTTGTGTTGATTTCATCTACTGAGCATTTTATATATATATATTTTTTGCTGAAGTTTTCTGTTTTCTTCATTTATTTCAAGCTTTTTTGAGGTAATTGTTTGTTGAAACATTTTTATCATGGCAACTTTAA
The DNA here is from genome assembly GCF_030222135.1 of Aotus nancymaae. Classification (NCBI taxonomy): domain Eukaryota; kingdom Metazoa; phylum Chordata; class Mammalia; order Primates; family Aotidae; genus Aotus; species Aotus nancymaae. The sequence goes on along the minus strand of NW_026988447.1, from coordinate 7,676,197 downwards.
AATCTTTGTCAGGTAATTCTAACGAATCTATCACTTGGGAATGACGCTTATTAATTCCTTTTTAAAATTCAGTTTGAGATCTTCTTGGTTCTTGGCATGACAAGTATTTTTTAACTGATATCTGGACAGTTTTATATTATGCTATGAGATCCTGTGTGTTATTTAAAACTGTTTTATTTGGATTTATGTGACAACACCTCAGCAGGGGAAGATCTCCCTTGTTACTGCTGGATAGAAGAAGTAATATAGGGTCCTCACAACAGTGTGCTCTCTTGACAAATGCTGTGGGAAAGCTGTTCATTACTGCTTGGTGGGATTGGTAGCTTGAGAGTTCCAGTTCCCCATGTGTCTCTACTGACACTGCAAGGTGTAGGCTTGTTACTGGCTGGAAGAGATGAAAGGCATGGGTTCCTACTTGGCCAACTCTGAAATAATTCTGGCAGGTAGGAGCTTGGGGTGCTATATTAGAGGAGGTCAAGGTTTCTTAGTGGCCTTTGTTATGATGGTTGGGTGGAGTCATTTTTTTTTCCTGGATTGAATATAGCAGAAGAGTTATTTTCTAAAAGTTTCCTGCCTTGCTAGTAAACCCCTTTCTTGTTCTATTGACTAGAGAGCCTTTTGTTAGGGTTTTATATGCATCTGTTAACATTTCAATGTGCTAGCTTCTTCAGCTGCAAGTCTGGAATATATGAGGCAAAATGAACAAACAAAGAAACAAAAATCCCAACAAATCAAGTAATACATCGCTATGTCATTCCTTGGGCCTTGTGGTCCCTAGATAGTCTTCCTTCTTTTTTCTACCCTTCAGATTCTACCTACGTTTGATATATCATATCCAGAATTCTCAGTTGTACTTGGAAGAATAAGGAAAAGTATGTCTACCCATGTTCCCGGAAGTGGATGTCCCTTTGTTGGTGTTGTTGTTTTAGCTAATGCTTTGTCTTTACTAGTTTCTCACTTTCTAAATTGGCATAATAGCTTTACTGATAGACTTTCAAGTATAAAATATATTCCATTTGGATGGAATTATGTAAGAGAAATGGAATAGAAATATGAGTTCAAGAAGATAAAAGATACCAAATTTCTGACTGTTGAAGATTGTTTAAATACATTTTTTAAACGTTTTATTTTTAATGGCTACATAATAGTTGTGTATATTTATGGAGTACATGTGATATTTTGATACAAAATTACAAGGTGTAATAATCAAGTGACGGTAATTGGAATATCCATCATTTCAAGGATTTCTTGTTTCTTTGTGCTAAGAAAATTACAATTTCAGTCTTCATTATTTTGAAACACACAATAATTGATAACTACAGTTGCCCTATTGTGCTACTGAACACTATGTCTTACTTCTGTCTAATTGTATTTTTGTACCCATTAACCTTCTCCGTATTACCCTTCCCAGCCTCTGGTAACCATCATTCAACTTTTTGTCATCATGAGTTCATTTTTTTTAGCTCCAGCATATGAGTAAGAACATGCATTATTTGTCTTTCTGCACTTGGTTTATTTCACTTAACATAATGACCTCTGGTTCCCTTTATGTTGGTGCAAATGACAAGATTTCATTCTTTTTATGGCTGAATAATAATTCATTGTATATATGTAAGATATTTTCTTTCTTTTTTTTTTTTGAAACGGAATTTCGCTCATTACCCAGGCTGGAGTGCAATGGCGCGATCTCGGCTCACTGCAACCTCCGCCTCCTGGGTTCAAGCAATTCTGCCTCAGCCTCCTGAGTAGCTGGGATTACAGGCACGCACCACCGTGCCCAGCTAATTTTTTGTATTTTTAGCAGAGACGGGGTTTCACCATGTTGAGCAGGATGGTCTCGATCTCTTGACCTCGTGATCCACCCGCCTCGGCCTCCCAAAGTGCTGGGATTACAGGCGTGAGCCACCGCACCCGGCCCAAAGTATTTTCTTTATCCATACATCCATTCATGGCCTCTGAGGTTGCTTCCATATCTTGACTATTGTGAATAGCACTGCAATAGAAAGGGAAATGCAGATATCTCTTCAATATATTGACTTTTTTTCTTTTGGATATATTCCTAGCAGTGGGATTGTTGGATCATATGGTGATTCTATCTTTAGGTTTTTGAGAAACCTACATACTGTTTTCCATTGTTGTACATTCCCAACAGTATACAACTGTTCTGCTTTCTTGGTATTCTTGCCAGCATCTGTTATTTTCTGTCTTTTTGATAATAGCCACTTTAATGTGGGTGAGATGATATTGATGTTTCAGCTCTAGAATTTCTACTTTATTTTTAAAATTATTTCAATCTCTTTCTTAAATTTCCTTCCCAGAATTCTGAATTCCTTCTCTGTGTTACCTTGAAGTTCGTTGAGCTTCCTCAAAACAGCTGTCTTGAATTCCCTGTTTGAATGGTTACATATCTCTGTCACCCCAATGTTGATCACTGGTATCTTATTCAGTTTGTTTGGTGAGGCCATGTTTTCCTGAATGTTTCTGATATTTGTGGACATTCACTGATGTCTGGCATTGAAGATTTAGGTACTTATTTCAGTCATCTCAGTCTGGGCTGGTTTGTACTCATCCTTCTTGAGAGAGATCTCCAAGAAGGAGAGGATTGAGTGTTGTTAGCTAAACCTGTGGTCACTGAAGCCATTTTAGCACAGGGAAGAGCTCTAAGCCCAGGAATATTATGACATTTGTAGACTCCTAGATGCATAGCCTTGGTTAACTGGGGAAGATAATGGGGAATTTGCTGGGATATCTGTTACCAGGCAAAGTCTCTCATCCTCCTTCCTCTCTTTTTTAGTCAGGAGGCATCTCTCTGTCTCTACTGGGCTGCCTCAAGTCAGAGAAGGGGCATGTGGTTACTTCTGGGGCCATCACAGCTGGTATACTAGATCACACCTGAAGCCTATAGCCTTCCAGACCAGGTCAGTACTGGGACTCACTAAGGCCCACAGTCACTACTGCTTTGTTGGTATTAGTCAGAGGGTACTGAATATTGCCAGGACTAGGTCCATCCCACCAGGGCAGCAGATTCCCTTCTGACTCAGAGTGGGCCTAGAAATGTTCAGAAGCAAAGGCTTGGAACTGGGGGCTTTGGGAATATGCCTGGTGCTTTATTTTACTGTGGTTGGGCTGGTACCCAAGTTTCAAGACAAAGTCCTCTGTATTATTCCCTCTCCTCCTTCTAATTGGAAGAATTTTCTCCCGTGCTTTACTGCCTAAAGGTGGGGTTGGGAATGGGTAATACAGGCACACACATAGTCACTGGAGGTGATGTCATACAGGTGTACATCCCTGGTCTACTGCCTCTGAGACCAGGGCAGAACCAAGATTGCCTAAAGACTGTAGTCTTTGTTACCTGATGGCCACTCAAATTTATTCAGGGACCCACGCCACTTTAGTGAGCCAGTGGTAAAGCTGACTGGGACTCAGGCTCCACAGGTTGAGCAAAGATTCCCCTTGGGCCCAGGGCTGGCCTCCATGCTCCCTCTGTTGGCAGTAGCCAACTTCTGTTCTGTATTATGTTCCACTATGACAATGCAGCATTGAATTAGAATGCAAAGTCCCACACTCACTCTTCTCTCCATCCCCAGAAAACAGGGATTCTCTCTCCACACTGAGCCGCCTGGGGTTGGGGGAAAAGTGGTGTAGGCAATGCAAGATTGTTCTTCCTACCTTCTTCAATGCCTCTTTCCTTTTTATGATATTAAAACCAGTTACTGCGATTGTTCACCTGATTTTTTGGTTCATATAAAGGTACTTTCTTGCATGGATAGTTGTTTAATTTGGTTTTCCTGTGGGGGTTTATCATTAGAGAGTTCTATTTGACCATATTCTCTGCTCTTTAGACACCTTTGAAAAGAGAGATTTAACAGTTTTATTTTAAAATGTTACATATACATGAAACTGGGAATTACATCCTTTGGAACTACAAAAACTGATTAACAATGGCAATCCATTTAAAAATGGGCAACATGTTATAAAGTTTCAAAAGAATATTTAGGAAATATGCCAAGAAAAATGTTTGAATCCATGGCTCTGGGGTATATGCTTGAGTTTGAGATCACTTGACTCCGTATATGAATAGCTTGAGAGAATGTGAAATCATTTTCTGAAATGTTTTCATCTGTTTACACTCCCATCAGCCGTGCATGACAGTTCCCAGAGTTCCATGTCCCTGCCAGCACTGATGTTATCAGATTTTAAATTTTTGCTACTATGGTCAGAGTAAAATGTTGACTAATTATCATTTAAATTTGCATTTTTCTAATTGTTGATGCAATTAAGCACCTTTCAATGATCTATTTTCACATTCATTTCTCCTTCATTTATGTAGCTGGCATTGCCAATACTTACATTTCTCCCCTGCCCTCAAATTTTCTATTGGTTAATTATAATTTTCATATTGACCTAGAGGCATTCTTTGTAACTTCACTAATGTTTTTGTCAGTTACTGTGTTGATACGACTTTTCATAGCTTATGGGTTATATATTCACTCTCATTATGGGGTTTTTGATGAATGTAATAATTACAATTTTAATGAAGCACTATCAATCTTTCTTTTTTTTAAGTTTGCTTTTATGTCTTACTTGGAAAATTTCTTACCCTCCAGTCATAGAAATATTTGATTTTTCTTTTGAATGTTTTTGTAAACTTGATGCTTACATTTAAATCTCTAATTCACCTGAAATTAATTTTAGCGTAAGAGATGATACAGGATTTTGTTTACATTTTTTTCCTATTGTTTGAATACAACTTATTGAACACTTTTCTCTTTATCTCATATAGTGACAATGCCACTTCTGTCACAAGTTGTTTTCAAATGTTCATGGAACTGAACTTAGATTCAGTCTGTTTCTCTCTCTCCCTCTTTGAGTGACTATCATACAGTTTTAATTACTTTGGCTTTAAAAGAAACATTGATTTAATAAATAAATTTTACAGTTTCTCTGATCTTATTCCTGCCAAGAATTCTTAAATAATTATGCTTGAAGTCATTTTATTTATTCCTATTGCCGGCTATTATTCTCATTTAATTGTTACTAATTTTTTTTTTTTTTTTTTTTTTTTTTTTTAAAGAGAAAGAGAGAGAGAGAATGGGGAGGAGGAAAAAGGAAGAGAAAGAGAGAGAGAGAATGGGGAGGAGGAAAAAGGAAAAGAAAGAGGGAGAGAGAATGGGAGTATTGCTTTCTTGCCCAGGCTAGAATGCAATTTAGTAATGGGTATTGAAAACCTCTTGTATACTGATAATTTTACTTAATGATGTAGTCAGGAAGGAATAAGGGAAGAAGATAACAAACAAACAGCCAACCAATATTTCATATAACCTATGAAATGCTATGCGATTACTGAGGAGTGATTTACTTCCAATTATATAGTCACTTTTGGAATAGGTGTGAGGTGGTAATGTATGTTTTGTGTATTTGAAGTGGAGAGTTCTATAAATGTTTATTAAGTTTACTTGTTCCGGGTCTGAGTTCAAGTCCTGAATATCCTTGTTAATTTTCTATCTCGTTGATCTATAGAATCGTTAGCTATTCTTGTTACATTGATCCTTTTACCATTATATAATGTCCTTCTTTGCCTCTTTTGCTCTTTGTTGCTTTAAAGTCTACTTTATCAGAGGCGAGAATTGCATCTCCTGCTTTTTGTTTATTTGTTTATTTTTACTCTCTGGTTGGTAAATCTTCCTCTTCTCTTTGAGTCTTTTTGTATTGTTGCATGTAAGATGGGTCTGGATGCAGCATACCGATGGGTTTTGGCTTTTTATCCAATTAAAATATATATAAGTTTAATACCGGCGTTTGATGCTAGCTGGCTGTTTTGCCCATTAGTTGATGTAAATTTTTCATTGTATTAATGTTCTTTGCTTTTTGATATATTTTTGGAAAGGCTGATATTGGTTGTTCCTTTATATGTATAGTGCTTCTTTCAGAAGCTCTTGTAAAGCAGGCCTGGTGGTGGTGAACTCTCTAAGTACTTGTTTGTTCGCAAAAGATTTAATTTTTCCTTCGCTCATAAAGTTTAGTTTGGCTGGATAGGAAATTCTGGGTTGAAAGTTCTTTTCTTTAAGGATGTTAAATATTGGTCCCCACTCTTTTCTGGCTTGTAGGGTTTCTGCTGAGAGATCTGCTGTGAGTCTGATAGATCTCCCTTTGTGGGTAACCTGACCTTTCTCTCTGGCTGCCCTTAGTATTTTCTCCTTCATTTCAACCCTAATAAATCTGGCGATTATGTGCCTTGGGGTTGGTCTTCTTGAAGAATATCTTTGTGGTGTTCTCTGTATTACCTGGAGTTGAATATTACCTTGCCTTGCTAGGTTGGGAAAGTTTTCCTGACTGATATCCTGAAGAGTATTTTCCAAGTTGGATTCATTCTCTTCATCACATTCAGGTACACCTATCAAACGTAGATTAGGTCTTTTCACATAGTCCCATATTTCCTGGAGACTTTGCTCATTCCTTTTTATCCTTTTTTCTCCAATCTTGTCTTCTCGTTTCATTTCACTGAGCTGGTCCTCGACTTCTGATATCCTTTCTTCTGCTTGATCAATTTGACTGTTTAAGCTTGTGCATGCTTTGCGAAGTTCTTGTGTTGTGCTTTTCAGCTCCATCAATTCACTTATATTCCTCTCTAAATTGTCCATTCTCGTTAGCATTTCATCAAACCTTTTTTTAAGGTTCTTAGTTTCTTTGCATTGGGTTAGAACAAGTTCTTTTAATTCACAGAAGTTTCTCATCACCCACATTTTGAAACCTGCTTCTGTTATTGGAACACACTCGTTCTCCATTAAGCCTTGTTCCGTTACTGATGAGGAATTGCGATCCCCTGTAGAGGGAGAGGCATTCTGATTTTGAGTATTCTCTGCCTTTGTAGGCTGGTTTCTTCCCTTCATTATATATTTATCCCTCTGTCGTCTTTGTAATTACCGACTTTCTAACTAGGTCTCTGAGCGGACGTCCAACTTTTTGATTCCCAGCGCCGAAATCTGAGCAATCCACTGCACCGGCCAAGACAGCGGTGTTAATTGTTACTAATTTTTTAATGACTGAAGTGGTTTCAGGGCCAGATATTGAAAAATAAATAGTATAGGGAAGGGGCCAACTGGTTGTCTGGGCTAGCAGGAAATCTTCCTGGCTCTCAGTAGACTTTTATAGGATAAATATATGTTTATGTGCACCTTTGTGTGTGTATGTGCGCATTTATAGTTTAGACTTACCTCATTTTTAGAGGATAAAGATGGGGGCTGTCCTTGTACTTTTCTATTTGTGATTTCTTCTCTGCATTGCTATGGTAATTACAAAGAACGTCTGTATAGTTCTTCAGTTAATCTTTGTCTCCTCTGCAACTTTGTATTTTCAAACAAGGTAGTAGAAAGCTCTTGCAACTGGGCCCATACACTCTGTTATACATGTTCCAAACCAGAGGTTGTTGGTTTTGATCTTTCTGTCTCTACCTGAAATCTTTACTGGCAAGCAACTTTGCATTTTTTTCCCTTTACTTTGGTCCCATTTGTACTTCATTTAGTAGTCCTTCCTTATGTATTTTGAAGTTGGTATCAAGCGTATTTATTAGTATTAATGAGGACAAAATTTCCATTATATTTTCTAGGTCTTGTAGGGAAGTTTAAATTTTCCCTCTGAAGGTTCAATAATTGAGTCTACTAAAATAAGCTGACAAAAAAAAAAAAAAAGGTGAACAGGAGAAAAGGCATACAAATTCAATACCATGCAAATACACAGAAGTGGTACAAAGTATGAAACTCAAGGAAGGACCAGATGATTGAAATTTAAATACCCTCTTCATAGGTGAAAGGAGAGTGGGAGATTTTGGCAATTTTGGAGGAAAAGTCAATAATTTTTAGGGGAAAGGAATGGGCCTGAAGAACAGATAATAATCTGAGACAAAGTTCCCCTGAACTCTAGGGAAGGTGGCAACAAGTTAAGGGAAGATTGAAGGGTGTAACTGCATTAGGAACAAAAGTTGTCTTAGAGAGTCCCTTAGGTAATAGACCTCAGAAGAACAGATGAAAAGTCTCTCTGGGCAGGTGTGGTGTTAACTTTTGGTTTCTTCTTTGGTGATCGATCTTCCCTGGTTAATGAGATTTCAGATAGGAGACTGAAGAAAATTGTATTTCTTTTAAAAGACCTACTCTCAGTCACATAAGGGAACTTTAGAGATAGCCATCTCTTCATCTCAAAGGAGAAACAAGGTAAAGGGCAAAGAAATCTTGATTTGGAGGAAGCTTCTAAGGCCTTCCAACTTCCTTTAATTCCAAGTACACAGCATGCCAAAGCAACATACTTTGGGTTATTGTTTTCTGGGCCTGAACACTCTCCTTGCTTTCAGTTGATTTTAGAAAAAAAAATCATGAAAAGGTTTTTACATATCCAACCTAAAAATATGTAAAATTTCTATAGTTTTATGTTTGATCAGCATGATATTCTGGAGATAGTTTACTTCAATTGGAAAAAAAATTTTAATAAATATCACATAGACCTTGAAAAAGTTATAATAGATTATATAATGCAATCAAGAGTACATCATGAAGAAGTATGTTTGCAGATTTCAATTTTACTATATAATGTGTTTTGGCAAAGTGATAGTAGATTATATTTTTGAAATTCACAAATATGTTCCATGATAAATTTGTGTTTACTCTTTGTCTTTTGTTCCTGGCATACAACTCTTAAAACCCTTTGAATATCCAGGGCAAGAGTCTCTTTTGTATGCTAATTAGATGACTGCTAGATGGGGACCACTAGATTGCCTTAGGATGGGTGGTGGTTGCCAGAAAGACTAACTCATGTTTAGAGGGTTAGAAGTTGCAACCCATCCTCTGATCTCCAGGGAAGGTGTGGCTGGAGAGTGAGTCTGATCATCAATGGTCAGTGATTTAATCAATCATGCGTATATAATGGAGCCACCATAAAAACCCCTAAACAATGTGGTTTGGAGAGCTTTTGGGTTGGTGAACACGGGGAGGTGATGGGAGGGTGGTACGCCTGAGAAAACTTGGAAGTTCCTTGTACCTGGCCACCTCCCCATACCTTGCCCTATGCATTTCTTCCATTTGGTTGTTCTCGAGTTGTATTCTTCATAGTAAACTGGTAGTAATTACTAAGTAACAACGTGGTGGAACAGGAGACACTTTCATGTGGATACAATACAGGGCTTATGTGGGACTAGAACTAAGCCTCTCAATTATACCAAGCTATCCATGATAGACGAGGGATTTGATGAGAAACCCACTGCTTTCTTGGAAAGGTTAAGAGAGGCCTTGGTAAAAGACACCTCTCTATCTCCTCATTCAGTCAAGGGACAACTAATCCTAAAGGATAAATTTAGTACTCAGGCAGCCCCTTGTATCAGTCGAAAGCTGCAGAAACAGGCCCTGGGACCAGACAGTAATTTAGGGAATTCCCTGAAAGTGGCCACCTTAGTCTTTTACAACAGGTCACTGGAATAGAGTCTTGAATTCAATATACTTATGTAAAGGCCCGGGAAGCTGATGGAATTACCTCCATAAACCTAGAAGAGCACCCAAAGTACCAACGTGAAGAGATTGGGGACCTCAAGCTAAAAATCACCAAAAATAACTGTTAATAATTAACCTTCCATGAATATCCTCTGTGTAGTCTTGCCTATACTTGCTTTTACTTTTATTCTGTTCTATACCATGGGTGGGGTAGAATGTTGTTTTCAGAATAATCAGTGCATTTCACTTCTTATTTCTGTAATCTTTGGCACTAGACTTTCTGCCTTTAAACTTCTCTTTGTATAATACACATATTTGATCCATGCACACTTAACCTTGTACAACATGTTTCTTCTAGCCTAGAAGCCATCAAACTCCAAACAGCCAGGCAACCAGAGCCTCAGCTGATGGCCTCCTTTTGCTGTGGAACCTTAGGTAGACCTCTAGGAGGAATGTGACTGCCATTCTCTCCAAAACAACTCCCCCTATTAGCAGGAGGGGGCTAAAATCAGTCATTGTCAGCTGGGTATGGTGGCTCATGTCTGTAATTCCAGCACTTTGGGAGGCCAAGGAGGGCAGATCACGAGGTCAGGAGTTGAAGACCAGCCTGACCAACATGGTGAAACCCTGTCTCTACTAAAAATGCAAAAAAAAAAAAAAAAAGCCAGGCTTGGTGGAATGTGCCTGTAATCCTGGCTACTTGGGAGACTGAGATAGGGAAATTACTTGAACCAGGGAGGTGGAGGTTGCAGTGAGCCAAGATCATGCCACTGCACCCCAGCCTGGGCAATGAAGTGAGGCGCTGTCTCAAAAAAACAAAAAACAAAATGAAAAACCCAGTCATTTACTGTATTCTAATGGCAGTTAGATGTGCCTCTTCAGAGGGGAGAAATGTTAGGGACAGGAGGCAGGGAAATTCTGGGTGGAAGAGGATGCGGTTCCTGAAGAAGGTCCCACCATCAAGCCTAAAAGCCTAATACTGCAGCCCAAAGTGAGAACTTTACATCCCCATTTTCCTGCTGGAATGTTGCATTTTCCAAAACCACCCATGGCCTGCCCTACCCGATCCTATGCCCAGAAAAACCCCAGGACTTGCCAGCAGAGAACGGAGAAGCAGCTGGACGTCAGAGACTATGATTGGACATCAGAGAGAAGCAGGACAGCTTGACAGCATAGCTTTGAAAAAAAGTCCAGCATTCCCAGAAGATACCTTCCTGCTCTGTCCCCACTTTCATCAGGAATAAAATCCCTCACATTTATCACCTTCAATTCATTCATGTGACCTCATTCCTCCTGGATGCTGAACAAGAACTCAGGTGTGGGTGCAAAAGGCTGTCACACTGACCCTCCACTGAGCTGTTAACATTTAAGCCTTCTGTGATGGCCAAGTTAAAAGAGCACTGACTGTAACACTCCCACGGGTTTCAGGGTCACAGGTACTTCCCCCTAGACATTGCCACAGGGCTCACATGGAGTTTTGCTCCTGCTGGCACCTAAAGCCACTTGCCCCAGCTTCTGCACCTGTTCACTTGCATGTTACACCCCCTGCAAGGGGTGAAGTGCAGTAGGTCTGAGTGAGTGGAATTCATCCCTGATAGTGCTGATGTGGCTGGCTGGTTCCAGTGCTCCTGCCACTTAGTTCCCACTCATGAAAGTGTCAGAGAAATATTCTGCTTCACTAGGACTTATAACAGTCAACTGAAGTGAAGGCAGTTTGTGGGACTGAGCCCTTAACTTATGAGGTGTTACGCTAACTCCAGGTAGACAGTGTTTTAACTGAGTTGATTGTGGGACATCAGCTGTTGGAGATTTGGAGAAATGGTGTTGAAAGAGACACCACACATTCAGCGTCAGAGATGTTGTGAGTAAAAGTAGATTCCTAATTTATTAAAATATGCATTTGAAGAAAATCTAATGGAAATGGTTATATTATTTTTGATAACATGAGATAGTTAGTATTCATTAAGCTTATATAATATATCTAATCCTGAACATATAACTTAATAGATATGAGAACTGACTTTCTAGTACTAAGAAAGAGAATTACTAACTGTGGCTAGCACATAATGCAAATCCAAAAAGAGCTATAGAGATCATTTTTTATTTTGAAATATCTAACTTGATAGTAATCGTGTATATGAAACAGTATATACAGGATAATTTATGAATGTGCTATCTCATTGCCAGTTTATTATTTTAAAGGCTCTTCATTTTAAGGTGATATAATTCTAGGTAAGAGAAGGTATTTGGGGGTAAGTTCTGCCCTCACTAGAGTTGTCTTACTCTTATTGGGTCTTGGGTTAAAAACTAGTCCTTAGTATCATTGTTAACTCTTCAGTATTGACAAATACTCCTAGAGCAAAATCCTCCATGAATATAGGATTCATATCTCTGAATTTCTCATTTATTTTGGTACAGTTATTCCTTATCTATTTTTAGTTCTTCAATTTTTTTTCTCCAAATTTTCTCCAGATTTTTGACTTGTCATTTATGAAGACTAGGAGGTTAATCTGAATTACCTTGCTTTCCAATACTGGATATGATAGTCCTGATATATTTTGTAAGCTTCAGAATTTAAATGGTTGTCCTAATGACACTGATGTCCTAATGGCTGTCCTAATGACACAAAGGAGATTGAGATTCCAATTATGTGTTATAAAACATTGCATGACATCATTATTCTTTGCTACAGTTGCAACAACCAAAAAAGCATTCAGAAGCATTTTTAAAGGTATCTTATCTTATGAATTAGTATTAAACTCTGATTTTTATGAATAAAGTTACATTTGTTTTATGAATATTTTGTTATTGGGTCATAAAATTTTTTAGCTACAATTAATGCAAAATTCTTTTAACTTTTTAAATAAGCTTTTCATTAATAAAGAGTGGTGTTCATTCCTGTTGCTGGTGCCTTAGAATAGCAAATGTACTGTATGGTATATATCTGGCTGTAGCATTTGTCCTTTCTTTACTGCACTGCATATTTACTGTGACTTCTAGATAAGTTACTGATTATTGGTATCAGAGATCTGTTGTCTTTCATGCTATTTGTGTAATGGGGCCTTGCAATTATTCCTAATAATGAGGTCTTCCAAAAATACTTCAGTCAGGAATGATTTCTTCCAAAATAATGTATCTTACAACATTATAAAGTAATATTTCTAAAAGTTATATTTTTTCCTTAAGGGCAATATCTAATTTTGATGTAACAAATGTTTGTTAAATAACTATTATTAAAGTGTTTGGTACTGGGGATTCAACAGTAAGTAATACAAATCTTGTCTTAGTTTTCATAAGGTTTAGAGTCTATTGTAATTTCACAGACCCTGATCAATTTTTATTAACTTTTATCAAGCCTAATTAATTAACAAAATTCTGGATTTCTTATAGAGTTATAACATAATATTTTTTACACTTAAAGTATCTGAGAGCCTAATCTCTTTATGAGAAGTTGTTGACTTTATCACTGAAGAATGGTATAACATAATTTGGTGTAAAGTTGCGTGCTTTAGGTTCTGAAACTCACGATATTATAGTAGCTATATTTTTGATTTTGATTATTTTAAGTTGAGGCTATTTTACCTTTGTGACGCTACCAGGAAACAGAATCTTTAATGGTTCTTATCTTAGGGAGCTGGGAAGGATACAGGGTGAAGGGTAAAATATGTTGGAGTCAGGAAAGGATTGAAATCCTTGCCCTACCACTTAGTAAATGACCTTGAATAAGTTATTTAACCTTTCTGAGCCTCAGTTTATTTTTTTATAAACTAAGTATTATAATAGCTACCTTGGTGGGTTTTGAGAGCACTCACAAGAGAGATGCATCTCAACTTAAAATGGGGTTATATCCTGACAAGCCCATCATAAGTTGAAAATATCATTAAGTCAAAAATGCATTTAATACTCCAATAAACCTATTATGAGAGTTGAAAAATTGTAAATCAAAGCATCATAAATCCAAATGCTCCTTGAGTTACAATGTGGTTATGTCCCAGTAAGCCATAGTAAAGTCAACAAAAAAACATTGTAAGTCAGAGATCGTCTGCATAACATATGTGATTATGTAGCCCATGGTAGCTGTTATGAATATTTTAACAGACATAGATGATAACAGCTACCACTTTCTTTCTTTCTCTATCCCCAAGTAGTGCCAAAACACAGGTTCCAGTCCAAACAAGGAAGAAAATTGCTTTTTCTTCCCTTTAATTCTAAAATCTTTTTTGGGGGGCTTTACATTAAGGCAACTGATAAAGACTTGGTTGCCTTATCCATCAAGTAAAAGCATTAACGTCATCTAATTGTAAAGTAAATGATAAGCCTGCTTCACTGTGGGATATGAAACTTATGAATATGAGGTCAAATTTCTCTTGCTGGGAAAAGAATAATAATAGCTCCTGGCTATTTAAGCTGAGAGAATATGTTTCCTGCGACATTTAATCTGATAATAAAAGGCTGTGGGTAACTCTTATGGGAATCAGGCAAATGATACGTATCAGGAAATGCTCTGTTCTGGCTGTAGAAGTTCAAGGTTGAGTAACTTCATACTAATGTAGCAAGAGCTAGTTTATCACAATTCAACTAAACAAATAAGTTTTTGAATACAAAATTAATTTGATGCAATTTGGGATTTTACATTCAAATATATAATAGATTGGAAAAAGATTGATATCTTATCATATTTTGTTTTGGGAAAACTGAGTTTGAACAAGTTGATCTTAATTGGAGTCTTGCATGTCATGCTGGCTTATCCAATTTCAGAAGAAATTACTGACCCAAATTCTTTGGAGGAAATTATTTTCCACACCATGAAGTCTTTTCAGACTATTGTTCAAATGAACTCCAACATGGTAAATCTTTTTCAAAATAACTGAACAGAGCACTGGAGAGCAAATTAATGTTTTTTTTTTTTTCCTAGACTTTCTAAGTGAAAATATATTTACGTAGTTATTGATTTAATTTTTCTGATTTAATTTAAAAAATAAATTGATTATACTTTTAAATGACAGTCTAGTAAAAGAGTTTAACTTAGATCTTGTGAGAGTTGCATGACGGATGTTAAAAAGCCATTAGGTATTTTTGACAAGTGTTTGCAGTGAAAATTGGTATGAAATTCTTACTGCCTTTTTCTACTCTTGGTATGATTCTGTTGAACACTCTGTTGAACACCTTCCTTATGACTTTAGACAAACTGTTGGAGTACAGTCTTGCCATCACATGCTTTCATATTCAACATCAGTAAACTTGATATAGATAATAAATTTTAAAATCTGGTAGCTTTAACTTTGAAATTAGGTTTCATAATTTACTAGTTGTATTATCTAAAGTTTTTTTTTTAAACTTCTCCAAATCAATAAAAAGAGTTTCATAATACTGCCTTAAAGCTACTTTGTTTTAAGGATTAAATGGTTTGTGCAAAGGTGTAGTGCATTGCTCTTCCATCAATCTGCCAGCTCATCTGGATTTAACTTTACATGGTACTCACACTAGCTACCTGTTGCATTTTATTTCTAAGCATTTCTAAATATTTTTCTGCAGTTTAGTCTTATACTTCTATTCAAATTGTTTCCTTATTATAAGAAACTTCACCACTTGAATAAAATTGCCATGAATCTCTTCTTTATGAATGATATGTGTGTGCAGCTATATTTTGGGAGGTGAGGAGAATAACCAAAGAAGCTACATGAGGAATATTGGAGTACAGTCTACTTTGGAACAGTACCTGTCTCATGTGGGAGCATCTTTTGGTTCTTTTCTTCATATTACTATTCTCTTATATGTAGGAAGAGAATAAATAATGTTGTGACTGATTAATATTTCTAACTTTTCTGATATCTGCGGCTGTCTTTCAATGAGTGAAAGGCAGTAGAGTGCTAAGAGCACAGGTAGGTGATTTTTTTTTCTATGCATACTATAGTAGACTAACATGGGATGCTTTTTGCAAAAGTATTTTCATTTTTGGTGATTTTCATGTTCAAAATTTACTACAGTGCTCACTTGAAAGCCTTCAGATTTCTAATAATTTCTGTATAGTTTATTGGCAAGTCTTGGATCAATTTAATAGTTAGACTTCTGGTTTCCAACTTGACATGTAAAGCTCTTGAAAGTCATTATTCCTGTCTTTACAACAAGAGAAAAGCTGAACAAACTCAAACTCAACAACTTTTCTTTTAATCTTCAGATAATTAAGGACACAAGGTAGACTGCTGCTCTGAAAATTGAGAGATATATAGGGCAATACAGAGAATTCCCTAAGAGCAGAAGCCCAGAGCAGTACCAGCAGCTGAAGAAGTCAGTGTCAGTAAGACTGTGTTAAAGTGTAGTTGACAAATTGCTCGAGTCTCAGTGTGGCTTAAAAATTAAGATCTCATAAGAGGTCCAGTGTTAGGGATGCCATCACACATTGTGTTTTACCTTCAGGAACCCTATCAGATTCTCAGTGTAAAGATCTGAGAAGAATCCTCTTGTGCTTCCAGCAGGAGGAGGAAAAACATAAGCATTTTGAAAAACAGCCAGAGATAAATGTTCTCCTTAATAAGGCCTGCACTCAAGAAAATCTGTCTTATCAGAGTCTACTTACTTGTGTTCTACCAAAGCGTAAGTGATCTGGGTGAAGAGAAATACCCAGCTCCAGTAGAGGTATAATAAGCTGAGAAAAAAAAAAAGTGAGAAATACCTAACTCCAGCTCCCTCTAGACTTCAACATTGGGGAATAGGAATATCCAACTCAGTCTCGCTAAAAGGCTGAGACCTAATCATATGGTATAGAATGCTTCCCCTCCCCCTAGATGTTACTACTGTGGCTTCTGTAAAATAACAGGTTACAGCTAAAAGAACTAAAAGCCATAGGCCATAATTAAGGAATATTAGTAAAACCGAAAGACAACAAGGGAGGCAAACACAAACACAAAAAGCAAAACAAGCAAAAAAAGAGTGGAAACTTTAGCCTCTGACTCCATAGCTCCGCAAACCAGTAAACATAGACTAACTCTTAGCCAGATAAACAAAACCTCGTACTAAAGGCTTATTAACCCCAGTTTAAAAAATTTGATACACCATTTCCAGTTGTCAATAAAATATTATAGGGCATGCTTCAAAACAAAAACACAGTATAAAGAGACAGAGCAAGCATTAGGACCAGACTCAGATGTGGCAGGGATATTGGAATTATTAGATCAGGACTTAAAATTACTATGATTAATCTGTTATAGACTGAATGCTTGTGTCACTCCAAAATTTACATTTTGAAGCTCTA
The DNA here is from genome assembly GCF_030222135.1 of Aotus nancymaae. NCBI lineage: Eukaryota > Metazoa > Chordata > Mammalia > Primates > Aotidae > Aotus > Aotus nancymaae. Next base: position 7,659,472 of record NW_026988447.1, on the reverse strand, counting down.
ATACCTCATACGATGGTATGTGGAGGTGGGGCCTTTGGAAGGTAATTAGGTTTAGTTGAAGTCATGAGGGTGAGATCTCCATGATGGGATTAGTGTCCCTACAAGAAAAGGAAGAGAATGGAGCTTGTTTTCTCTTTGCCACCTGACGATACAGTGAGAAGGTGGCATTCTGCAAATTAGTAAAAGAGATCTCTCTAGGAAATGGGTCTATACGTTGTCTGCTTCTCAGACTTCAAAATTGCAAGAAATAAATGTCTGTTTAAGGCACCAAGTTCATGGTGTTTAGTTATGGCAGCCTGAGCTAAGCCATACTGGGAGCTTTAATGAAACAGGTGACCAATAGGATAGAACAAATGAGATATGTTACCAGAGAGATGAAAACTCTTAAGAATTTTTTTTAAATGCTAAAATAACACAGTAACAGAAGAAAAGGATGCTTTCAATTGGTTCATTAATAGACAGGACATTGTCGAGAAAAGAGTAAATGACCTTGAAAATATGTCAATAGAAACTTCCAAAACTGAAATGTCAAGAGGAAAAATAATGAAACAATATTCAAAAACTATGTGACAATTAAAGGTATAGATATGCATAAAGAAAATGCCGGAAGGAGGAAAAAGTATAAGAAACAAAAGAAATATTTGAATTAATGGCTGACAATTTTCCAAAATTACTGCCAGTTGCCAAACTAAAGATCTAGGATGCCCAAAGAATGCCAAGTAGGTCAAATACCTACAAATCAATACTTCTGCATGTTATATTTTATGTGCAGAAAAGCAAAGATAAAGAAATCACAGGGAAAGAATAAGACTTACATCAAACTTCAGAGGAGCAAGAATAAGACTTACATCAAACTTCTCAGAAATCACACAGGTAGAAAGAGAACACAGTAACATGTTGAAGGTATTGGAAGAAAAAAGCCATCGATCTAAAATTCCATATTCAGTGAAATTATTTTTCAAAAGTGCAGGATAAATAAAGACCTACTCAGACAAACATTGAAGGGATTTGTTGACAGTAGACCTGCCTTGTAAGAAATGTTTAAACTTCTAGCTCACATTATACCCAATGATGAGAAACTAGATGTATTACCTTGAAGTTCGAAAGCAGGACAAAATGTCTCCTCTCAACACTTAAATTTATCATTGTACAGAAGTCCTAGCTAATGCAGTAAGACAATAAAATAATGTATACAGATTGGAAGAAATAAAACTGTCTTTGTTCACAGATGACATGATGAACTATATAAAAACTCAAAGAATTGATTATAAAAACACCTTCTAGAACTAATAAGTAATTACAGCAAGGTCACTGGATACAAGGTTAATATAGAAAGTCAATTGCTTTCCTATGCACAAGCAATAGGCAATTGTAATTTAAAATTAACACACAAAAAGAGAGAAATACTTAGATTTAAATCTAACAAAATATACAAGTTCAATATGGACAAGTATAAAAATTTGATTAAAAAAGTAAAGATCTCAACAAATTTGGAGATATTCTTTGTTCATGAATTGGAAGATTCAATATTGTTAAGATGTCAGTTCTTCCCAACTTAGTCTATAGATTCAATGCAGTCCCAATCAAAATGCCAGTAAATTAATTTGTGAATATCCGAAAACCAATTCTAAAGTTTACATGGACAGGCAAAAGACCAAGAATGACCAACACGATATTGAAGAAGAGAAAGTTGGAGAACCAACACTGCATAACTTACTACCAATAGTATAAGACTTACTTTAAAGCTAAAATAGTCAACACTATGTGATATTGGTAAAAAGAATAGACAAATCAATCAATGGAATAGAATAAAGTCTGGAAACAGACACACACAAATATAGTCAACAGATCTTTGATACTGGTGTAAATGTGATTCAATGAGAAAGGGTAGTGTTTTCAACAAATGGTATTGTAACAACTGGACGTCTACATGTTTAAGAAAATAAGTGTAGACACTGACCTTAACTTTCACAAAAACTAACTGAAAATGGATCATATACCTAAATGTGAGGTGTAAAACTACAAAACTCCTAGAAGCTAACATGGAAGAAAATCTTAATAGCCACTAGTTTGGCACTGAGTTTTTAGATACAACGTCATAAGCAGTATCTGTCAAAATATTGTTAAGGTAGATCTCATTAAAATAAAAAAAATCTCTGCAAAACACACTCTTATGGGAATGAAAAGACAAGCTTATACTGAGGGGAAGAATATTTGCAAAACACTTATCAGATAAAGAACTTGTATTCAAAATAAATAACTTTTCTAAAAACCAGTAACTCTTAAAACTCAACAATAAGAAAATAACCCAATTAAAAAGGAGAAAGAATCTGAACAGATGATGCACTGATGAAGGTATACATATGGAAAATAAACACATGAAGAAATTCTCAAAACTATATCCTTAGGAACGGGATGCTAAAGCAGCAATGAGGCATCACTATACGCGTTATTATAGTAATGGCTAACATTCAAGACATTGACAATACGCACCACAAGCTGATGAAGATGTGGAGCAAAAAGAACCCTCATTTTTTGCGGGTAAAGTTGAAAAATGGTAGAGCCATTTTGGAATACAGTGTGACAGTTTGTTTCAAGGCTAAATAGTAGTCCATGAGTTCTGCTCCTAGGTATTTACCCAAATGAGTTGAAAATGCATGTCTACATAAACATCTACATACAAATGTTGATAGAAGCTTTATTCATAATTCCAAACATTAGAAGCAACTAAGACATCTCTTAATAGATGAATAAACAGACTGTGGTACATCCATACAATGGAATATTATTCAGTGATAAAGAGAAATAAGCTATCAAGTAATGGAAAAACTTGGAGGAATCTTAAATGCATGTTAAGTAAAAGAAGGCAGTCTGGAAAGGCAACATATTGGATGATTTCAAATGCATGACATTCTGGAAAAGGCAAAAGTATACAGATGGTAAAAAGGTCAGTGGTGCCAGAGGTTCAGGCTGGGGTGGTGGGTGGTGGAGGGGGATGAATAGGTGGAACACAGGGCATTTTTAGGGTAGTGAAACTATTCTGCATGATGCTGTAATGGTGGATAAATGACATTATACATTTGGAAAAAGTCAAAAAACTGTACCACACAAAGAATGAACACTAATGTAAAATCATGGATGTAGTTAATAATAATATATTAATATTGGTCCATCAGTTGCAATAAATGCATCACACCAAGGCAAGATATTAATCATGTGGGAAATTGTGGACTGGAGAAGGCAGAAGGAATATGTTTCTTTTTTTTTCTGTAAACCTAAAACTTCTTTAAGAAATAAAACCTATAAGTTAAAAATATATCTGAATTAAATAAATATATATAAAAAACATGAACAATGTAAATAATGAAAATATATAGTTTACTATGCAAAATTGTTCAGATATTTGCCCTTTCTACTTTTTAAATTAAATTTTGAGACTTCTATTTTGATCTAAAAATATGCACAAATTTTTATAAGTTTAGATATCTATACACATACAAATTTGAATGTAGCATATATGTGTATGTCATAAAATGCTCCTGATTTTAACTGGTTAATTTTTACTTAATCATTTTTAGAAAACACTGTTTTGGATATTTACACCTGACCTAGTGTTCTTTGAAATTTTTCACCACTTATGATGAAGTTTAAATATCTTTCTTTGTAGTCAAGCTTGCCACAACATGTCTTTACGCTATAATCTAGTTAATACTTGTCCCGAAACTTGCATTTCAGCCAGTCTGGGAATCCATAAGCTCTGAACATGCCATGTATGGCCTCATTTCCACCCTTGTTTACTTACCTAAAATACTTGGTCTGCTCATATTCTTTTACTGACTTCTTTTCCAAAATTATATTGAACTTACTGTTTATGTTATTCATCTATTTCCCAGTACTGCAGATGGTGTGTTTTTGTGAAGGTCTTATGTCCCCAGTTAGATTATAAACTCTTTTATGGCAAAGGTTATATCATATAAATTTGAATCTTCAGTTCTTAACACATTCCTTACAATAAATATGGGTTGAAGAAGGTTTGACGACATTGAGTGTGTCAGATTTTTTTTTTTTTTTAGTGATTGGATAGAAGCCATCCCGGAGTTTAACTTGATAATATCTCTAACTGTGTATTTGTTGAATAGGTATTATCAATAAACTTTGTAAGCTCCCTTAAGCACATGAGGAGTAAATATTTACATTTTAGACAACTGATGTGCTAGTGGGAAATCCTATCTATTCAATAAAGCCAGGAATTTCATTAGGCAATCTATTAGTTTAGTTCTAGTCATGTTATTACTTGAAAGTAACAGAGCAGGCATTTCTTTAGCAACAGGCTGCCAATATTAAATATGTTACTAATTCAGAATGGTTTCTCTCAGGCCGTATTAATGAGTTTCGTTGAAAAATCAAAATGTATGTGATACTCACAGAACTGCTGTTACAAGCACATTTAATTTCTTTTTATCCATTTGGAGGTCATTGCCAGGCTTTAGACATTTTACAGGTTGAATTCTTTGTTTTGAAAATTAAAAAAAAAAAATGAGCTGCTTTGACATTCACAGCTATAATGAATGAAATGAGGCAAATAAATTGTGACTTGTCTTATTCAATGAAATATTTACACCCTTTGGAAGACTCGATTACAGTGCTGCTTTCTGCCTTACCCCCTTACTGCTTCAGAAAATGAAAAAGAAAGAAAAAAATGGAGAAAGGGGTTGTTAGAAGATTTTATAGCATAGAAAAGAAGCCAAAGGCTCTTCCGAGGGCACTTGTATGTCTGATGATGGTATCTTCTGCCCTGAAGGGATCCTGTTACCTTTACACACAGAGCTGGCTGTGGCAGATGCCCCTCTGTTTACAAAGGCTGTCTTCATTGAAGGAGGAAATTTGGAGGAGATGATTTCCCAGTTACACTGCTGCCAACAGAGAGTTTATAACAAAAGGGTAGTGCTGTCATGCATGGTTTGGGACATGACAATGGCAATTGTTCTTATGATGCTTATAAACTATTCTTGCTGGATCTGAATGGCCTAGCTGACTGGGGAAAGTTTTTCAGACTTGGACTCTGTCCACTTCCCTGCTGTGTGGGAAAGCAGTTGTTCATTTTCTTGTTCTCTTTCTGTTCTCTTCTGGCAGCCTATAAAATTGAAGTTATTAAGTCTCACAGTTTAGTTAATGCTTCCAGTCGAGTCTGGGGAAGAAACCAGGAAGCAGGAAACTGACTTTCTAAACAGATTTGATGAGGAGGAGGCAGTACCCTTAACAGATGGCAGTTTGACTCATGGAAAAGTCAATTGCTTCCTTTTATTTCCAGCAGGTATTGAGAAGAGCTGGATGAACAGTTCACAGGGCAATGTGGAAAAAATGTGACTGAGTATATAGAAAGAGAAAACAAAGGACTTTTGAGGCAAGGCAGATCAAAGAATGTTTGAGGATAGTTTAGCATTTGGAACACTTCAAAAGTGTGACATGAGCTATTCTTTTCACCTCCAGCCTCTAGTGCATATCCAATATTCTTGGGCAAGCTTTCATATGTAAAGTGAAAGTAAGAACTGGCTCTCCTATGAAATGTCCTGTTATTTCTTATCTTTCATTAAGCTGGGATCTGAGAGTACAGAAAAGGGAAAAACATAATGATGAACTTAGGCTGATCTTTTGTGGAGCTGAAACTCTTGTTAAACTTCTGACACTTATCCATAACAGTCGTGACTGTTTAAAACTACTATTTCAAATGATACTATTGCTTTTCCCTATTGAACTACTTTGCTGATAATTTCCCTCTGGTTTGGAATTTTTTGAACAAATGAATGAATGAATCAATGAATGATAACAAAATGAATGGAAATGTACGTATGTACATGAATAAGATGTCCTTGACAGTGCCTTAATGCTAGGAGCTTGCAATGCCACATTAAATAGCAAAGGAGGGAGATGAATGCTTGTTTCTACTTGGTGACCTTTGGAAGCTCGCTGGTGTGTAGTATGTTTTCATCACATTGAAAACATCTGACAATAGAAACGTGATACGCAGTTTCCTTCTGTAATTGAATGGCTGAGGTATATCATTCTGTTCCATGTCCTGACCTTGAATAGAATATACTTGGCATTTTTTAAAAAACCTAAAACAGATGGAAGGACTTCAGCTAAACTGAGTAAAACTGAGAAAGTTTGGCCTTCTGGTTAAACTTATTCACAGTAGGATGAAAAAAGATAACTTAAAATAAATAAAAAATACATTTGTCTCAATAAATGGCAGATGATTAAATAGAGCAGCAACTGTAATATAGTCAAATTCCTTCTAAAAGTATTAATTGGGGACAGGAAAAATACAGAATTAGTTGCATTAGGTTTAGAGATTTATGTTCATTCTGAGCCATTGACAAACTCATTCATAATGCATTTTTACTGAACAGCAGGCCAACTCAGTGTTTCTGATGGACTCATCCATAGTTTTGATGATAAAGGAGCATAGGTGAAGTGCATTTTTAGACATCATATATCTTGTTCTTCTTGAGGCACCAAAGGTTAAGTACATGGGTTCGTCCCATGGAGCAACATGCTGATTCCACTGTGGTGTTTAAGGTTAGGGGTTTTAAGGACTTTTGTATGTGTATGTGTGTTAGATGATGCAGTCTTATACTGTGATATAAACTTAGTTTTGAAAATCTTAGGTAATTCCTGATTAGATTTCACACCTGGAAAAAGTCAAGCATGAAAGCTTATTTCACAAGAGCTTTTCCAGATTATGATAGACCCAGATGCTATAATTTATCCATTTGAATATCTTATAAAATATTTATACAAATACTTTGTTAAAGTTTATTTACATTTTCTTTTTCTTTATTTTTTTTTTCAGAGAAAAGGTCTTGTTTTGTCATCCAGGCTGGAGGTCAGTGGCATGATTCCAGCTTATTTTTGCAGCTTTGAACTCCTGGGCTCAAGATGTTTTCCTGCCTCAGCCTCCTGAGTAGTTGGGAATACAAAGAACACAGATATTGATAGATCAATAAGCTATTAGTGCAGGCACCTGCCACCCATGCCTGGCTAAGTTTTTATTTTTTGTAGAGACAGAGTCTTACTGTGTAGCCCATGCTGGTCTTGAACTGTTGGCCTGAAGTGGTCCTTCTGTTTGACCTCCCAAAGTGTTGGGATTATAGGCATGAGCCACCATGATTGGCCTTTCCATTTATGTTTTCAAAAACCCAGTTCCTGTTAAACAGTTCCTTTTAACTGATGATAAAAGAGTTTTGAATTGTATAATGTAATATGTGTCTAGGTTTTGAGTTAAGCATGTCCTATCTTTGGTGAAAAACATGAACTCGTGGAACTTGAGTACCAAAGAGAAGAGAAATGTGTACAGGTCTTAGGTAATTAATGAAACTCTAAAATAGGGTGAAAATGACTTTTGCTTATAAATATGGATGTAACTTGCTTATCAGTCTATCAATATCTTTTTCTTTTTAAATGTCTAATGGAAGATTAATGTCTTTTACTGGGAAAATTACCAACAGTATCACATATCTGGATTGCTTATCAGATTTCCTTCTTTGAGTCTTCGTTTTTTCATCTATAAAGTGGGGTTAATAATAGTAAAACCTAAAGAAGATTCTGGGAAGATGGCAGAATAAGAAGCAGAAGAAATCTGTTTCCTCACTCAGACAGCAATTATACTGAGAGAATCTGTGTGATGTAACTATTTTGGAACTCTAGAGTTTATTGAAGGCTTGCAACATCCAGTAGATTTGGACAGTAAATTGTGGTTAACTTTAGTAAATTTTATCTTAGCTCATCAGTAGCTACCCCTACCCATCTTCCACCCCTCTACTGCGGACAGCTATGCATGTGTTCCTGGAGTAGTTTGTCTGCAACTTCCAGAAACCTAGGGTGGTTAATAAAGACCATGTCTTTCAAATATTGGGGATCTACAAGTTAATTCCTGATGTGGCTTCTCATCATGAAGGCTTCTACACAGAGGCAGCCATTGCTGTTGCACCTTCCTCCATTGTTGAAAGTTCCCTTCTATTTGACTGAAGTTACTTCCAGGGGACTTAAAAGACGAGTGCCTTTCTTCATTGTCCTTTATTTTTCTCCTTTCCCCTTTTTGGGAGCCAGATATTAGAGACTGGGACAATCAAAAGCAACTACATATATGGGGAAAGTTAGAAAGTAACCTCACAAGTCCAGGGAAAGAACAGGCTCAGAAAAGACTTCAAAAGGCATCAAGTTTATACCTCAGGCTTATTCACAATACATACAACAATGAAACAAAACACAAACAAAACAAAAAAGGATCAAGTCCTGAGGAAGGCAAGATTCTGATTTCCAGTTACCACATTATTAGATTCAAATGCTCAGTTTTTAACAAAAAAATTACAAGCATTTATAGAAACAGGAAATTATATTCCATTCAAATAAAAAAAAGAACTCTTGGAAATTATCCATGAGAAAGACCCAATGGCAAATATGCCAGGAAAAGACTTTAAAATAACTGTCCTAAAGATACTCAAAGAAGAAAAGAAAGACATGGAAAAAGTTAAGAAAATTATGTATAAACAAAATGAAAATATTAATAAAGAAAAAACTTGAATAAAATTCTGGAGCAGAAAAGTACAATAACAAATAAAAATTCACTATAAAGTTTCAAAGGTAGATTTGATCAGATAGAATAAAGACTCAGCAAATGTGATGATAGGACAATTGAAATTATCTAGTCTGAGAAACAGAAAAAAGATTGAAGAAGAGTAGACAAACCCTAAACAATATTGTATAATGTCAAGCAGCCCAATGGGGAAGTCCCAGAAAGATGAGAGAGAGAGAGAGACAGAGAGAGAAAGAACCAGAAAAAATATGTGAAGAAACAATGGCAGAAAATTATCCAAATTTGATGAAAGGCATAAATATAAACATCTAAGAATCTCAATAAACTCCCAGTAGGATGAACTCAAATAGAACCATAGTGAAATACATTATAACCCAACTGTTAAAAGCCAAGACAGTGAATCCTGAAAGCAGTGAGAAGGAGATGACTCATTGCAAACAAGAAATCCTCAATAAGATTATTGGCAAGTTTGTCATCAAAAACTTTGAATGGCAGATGGCAGTAGCTAAAGTGCTAAGAGAAAAAGTATCTGTTCATAAAATATCTTATATTTGGCAAAGTGTTCTTCTAAAATGAAGAAGTTAAGAAGTCAATAGATAAACAAAAGCTGAGAGAATTTATTACTATTAGACTTGATCTGTAAGAAATGTTAAAAGAAGTTTTGTAGGTTGAAATGAAAGGACCCTAGACAGCAACTTGAAGTATGTAAAGGATTGAAGATGGCAGTAAAGGTAAATACTTGAGTTATTGTAAAACCTAGTGTTAACACTATGCTTTGTAACTCCATATTTTGATTTCTACATAATTTAAGAGACTAATACATTAATAACAATGATTATTAGTTTATGTTTTGGACATACAATGTATAAGAATATAAATTTGTGACATCAACAACTAAAAGCAGTGAGATCAGAGCTATAAAAGAGGAGAGGTTTTGTATGTTATTGAAGTTAAAATGTTATACATTCAAATTAGAGTATTATAACTGTAGGTGTTAAATATAATCTTCATGGTATCCATATATGTACAAAGAAAAGGGAAGTGACTTAAAATACTTTACCTCAAAAAAGTCAGTGAAGCACAAAGTAATACAGAAAATAAGAGATAAAAGCTATAAGACATATAGTAAACAAAGCAAAATTAGAAATGTTTCTCCTTATCTATAATTATATCAAATGTAAATAAACTCTAATCAAAAGATGAAGGCTGGAGAAATGGATTTAAAAGAGAAAACATTATCCAACTACATAACAAGAGTTACTGTAGATCCAAAAGCAGAAATACATTAAAAATGAAAGGATGGAAAAATTTATTCCATACAAATTTTAACCAAAAGACACCAGAGGTGGCTATTTGAATATGAAAAATACAATTTAAATCAGAATATTTTAAAAGAGATAAAGACATTATATATGAATACAATTTTAATACATCCAGAAGATATAAAAATTATAAACATTTATAGATTTAATAACACACCATCAATATATATGAAGCAAAATTTGACAGAATTGAAGGCCAAAATAAACAGTTCTACAATAATAGCTTGAAACTTCAATAACCCTACCTCAGTAATGGATAGAACAACCAGATGGAAGAAAAGTAAGGAAATAGAGGACTTGAACAATATGATATATTAAGTAAATCTAACAGACATATAAAGTACAATCTACTCAACAGCAAAAAAATACCCATTCTTTTCAAGTACACATAGGCCATTTTCCAGGATATACAATATTTTGAGCCAAAGATTAAATCTCAATAGATTTAAAAATATAGATATTATGCAAGGTATCTCTTCTAACCACATCATCTAATCTAGATGAAAGAGACTAATTTCTGGAAATACAATACCAACCAAGAGAAAATCATGAGAAAAATAGAAAAATCTGTATAGACCTAAAGCTAGTAAAGAGATTTAATCAGCAATTTAAAATCTCCCAATAAATAATAAGTAAGCCCTGGGCTTGACGGCTTCACTAGTGAATGCTATCAAATGTTTAAAGAAGAACTAACACCAAATTTTCTCGAACTTTTCAAAAAATTTGAAGAGAAGGGAATTCTTCCTAAATCATTCTATAAGGCTAACGTTAACCTGCTGTGAATGTCAGATAGATACTACAGACCAATATTCATTGAAAACACGTTGTAAAATTTCTCATCAAAATACAAGGAAACTGAATTTTTCAGCATATAAGGATATAAACCCTGACAACCCTTCAGCATATAAGGATATAAACGCTGTGTTTTTTTTTGAATGCAAGGATGGTTCAACACATGAAAATAGATTAATGTAATACCATACATTAGCAACATGAAGAAAAATCCACATAATCATCTCTATTGATGCAGAAAAGTAATTGACAGAATTCAACAGTCTTTCATGATAAAAACATTAAACAAACTAGGAACAACAACAAAAAACTAACTCAACATAATAAAGGCCATGTGTAGAACCCCTCAGTGAACATCAAACTCAATAATGAAAGACATTGATGGTTAATATAAAGTGTCAACTTGATTGGATTGAGGATGCAAAGTATTGTTTCTCAGTATATCTGTGAAGGTGTTGCCAAAGGAGACTAACATTTGAGTCAGTGGACTGGGAGAAACAGATGCACTCTCAATCTGGATGGGTACCATCCAATTGGCTGCCAGCATGGCTAGAAAAAGCAGGTAGAAGTAGGTGGGATGTACTGACTTACTGAGTCTTCCAGTCTTCATATTTCTTTTTTCATGATTTTTAAAAATTATACTTTAAGTTCTGGGGTACATGTGCAGAATGTGTAGGTTTGTTACATAGGTGTACATGTGATATGGTGGTTTGCTGCATCCATTACCCCATCATCTACATTAGGTATTTCTCCTAATTCTGTCCCTCCTCTATCCCCCTACTCCCTGCTATCCCTCTCTTAGTTCCCTGGGACAGGTTCCAGTGCGTGTTGTTCCCCTCCCTGTGTCCATGTGTTCTCATTGTTCAATACCCACAATGTTTGGTTTTCTGTTCTTGTATCAGTTTGCTGAGAATGATGGTTTCCAGCTGAATCCATGTCCCTGTAAAGGACATGAACTTATCCTTTTTAATGGCTGCATAGTATTCCATGGTGTATATGTGCCACATTTTCTTTATCCAGTCTATCATTGATGCAGCCTTCATCTTTCTTTTGTGCTGGATGCTTCTTGTGCTCAAACATCAGACTCCAGTTCTTTGGTTTTGGACCCTTTGACTTACACCAGTGCTTTTCCAGGGATTCTTGGGACTTTGGCCATAGACTGCACTGTCAACTTCTCTACTTGTGAGGGTTTTGGGATTTGGACTGAGCCACTACTGGATTTCTTGCTCCTCAGCTTGCAGATGTCCTGTTGTGGGACTTCACCTTGTAATCATGGTGAGTCAATTTTCCTTAAACTCTCTTTCATATATATATATCTCTATTCTATTAGTTCTCTTCCTCTAGAGAAGCCTGACTAATATAAAGACAGAAAGCTTTTCCTTTCAGATTAGAAACAAGGCAGAAATACCCACTGATATGGTTTAGATATGTCCCCATCCAAATCTCAACCTGAATTGTAGTTTCCATAATCCTCATGTGTTGTGGGAGGGACCTACTAGGAGGTAATTAAATCATGGGGCCTGTTATCCCCATGATGTTATTCTTGTGATTGTGACTGAGTTCTCACAAGATCTGAGTTTTATAAGGGACTTTTCCCCCTTTTGCTCAACACTTCTTCCCGTCATCATGTGAAGAGGGACGTGTTTGCTTCCCCTTCTACGATGGTTGTAAGATTCTTTAGGTTTCCCTAGTCATGCAGAACTGTGAGTCAATTAAATCTCTTTTGTCTATAAATTATCCAGTTGCAGGTATGTCCTTATATCAGCATGAGAATGGATTAACACCATAAACTGGTACTGCAGAGACTGGGGTGTTGCTATAAGGAAACCCAAAAATGTGGAAGTGACTGTGGAACTCGGTAATAGGCAGAGGTTCCAACAGCTTGGAGGGCTTGGAAGAAAACAGGAAAATGTGGGAAAGTTTGGAACTTGCTAGAGACTTGGAGAGCTCAGAAGTCAGGAAGATATGGGAAAGTTTGGAACTTCTGAGAGACTTGTTGAATGGCTTTGACTAATATGCTGATAGTGAGATGGACAATAAGGTGCAGACTAAGGTGGTCTCTGATGGAGATGAGAAACTTTTTGGGAACTGGAATAAAGATAATTCTTGCTATGATTTAGCAAAGAGGTTGGTGGCATTTTGTCTCTGCCCTAGAGATCTGTGGAACATTGAACTTGAGAGAGATGATTTAGGGTATCTGGCAGAAGACATTTCTAAGCAGCAAAGTGTTTAAGATTTGACTTGGGTGCTGTTAAAAGAATTTACTTTTATATATTCACAAATATATTGTTCAAAATATGAACTTATGTTCAAAATGGAAGCAGAGACTAAAAGCAGAGAAGAAAATTTGCAGCCCAATGATGTGGTAGAAAAAAAAACACCCTTTTTTCTGAGAAGAGATACAAGCCAGCTGCAGAAATCTGCACAAGTAATGAGGAGCCAAATGTTAATCACCAAGACAATGAAGAAAATGTCTCCAGGGCATGTCAGAGGTCATCACAGCAGCTGTTCCCATTACCGGCCCAGAGGCATAGGAGGAAAAAATGATTTTGTGGGCCAAGCCCAGGGCCTTACTGCTTTGTGCAATGGTGCTGCACCCCAGCCATGGCTAAAAGGGGTCAAGGTATAGCTCGGGCTGTGGCTTCAGTGGGTGCAAGCCTCAAGCCTTAGCAGCTTCCACGTGGTGTTGAGCCTGTGGGTGCACAAAAGTCAAAAATGGAGATTTGGGAACCCCCATCTAGATTTCAGAGGATGTATGAAAATACCTGGATGTCCAGGGAGAAGTTTGCTGCAGGAGTTAGGCCCTCATGGAGAACCTCTGCTAAGGTAGTGCAGATGGAAAAAGTCAGGTTGGAGGCCCCACACAAAGTTCCCACTGAGGCACTGCCTAGTAGAGCTGTGAGAAGAGGCCACAGTCCTCCAGATCCCAGAATTGTAGACCCACTGACAGCTTTCACTGTGCTCCTGAAAAAGCCACAGACAATGCCAGCCCATGAAGGAAGATGGGAGGGTAGTTATAGCCTGCAAAGCCACAGTGCTGTGGGAGCTCACCTCTTGTATCAGTGTGACTTATATATCAGGCATGGAATCAAAAGAGAGCATTTTGGAGCTTTAAGATTTGAATGCCCCACTGGATTTCGGACTTGCATGGGGCTTTTAGCCCCTTCATTTTGGCCAATTATGCCAAGACCATTCAATAGGGAAAGCCTAGTCTTTTCAACAATGGTGCTGAGAAAGCTATAGATCTATATGCAAAAGAGTGAAGTTTGACCCTTACCTAATATCATATGCAAAAATTAATATAGTTTAAAGATCTAAATGCAAAACATAAAACTATAAAATAGTAGAAAAAATAAGGAAATACTTCATAAGACTGGACTTGGCAATATTTCTTGTATATGACACCAAATATTTCTTTTTCTTCTGGGCAACCAAAGAAAAAATAGAAATTAAATTTTCTGAAAATTAAAAAAATATTATTTATCAAAAGGCACTATTAACAGAGTGAAAAAGGTAACCTTCAAGGTGAGGATGTATTTAAAAATCACATATTTGGTGAGGGATTAATATCCAGACTATATAGAAAAATTCTAAAACTTAACAAAAGAACAAACCTCATTTAAAAATGAACAAAGATATTGAACAGACATTTCTCCACAGAAGATACATAAGTGGCCAATAAGCATGTAAAAAGATATTAAGAAAAAGTAAGTCAAAACTACAATAACATACCATGTCACACCCATTAGTTTGGCTACAATCAAACAAACAGAAAATTACAAGTGTTGATGAGGATTTGGAAAAATTGAGACTCTTGAGCACTGTTGGTAGAAATGTAAAATGGTAAAATTGGTATAGAAAAGAGTATGATGACTCCTCAAAATATTAAAAATTGTATTACCATGTGATATAGCAGTCCTGCTTCTGGGTATATATCCAGTAAATTTAAAAGTAGGGACTTGAATAGATATTTGTATACTTGTGTTTATATTGGCATAGCATCATTCACAATAGCTGTATGTGAGACCAACGAAAGTTTCCATTGACAGATGAATGGGTAAACAAATTGTGATATATACATATGGTGGAATATTATTCATGCTTTAAAAGGATGGAAATTCTGAAATGGATGAACATTGAAGATACTGTCTTAAGTGAAGTAAGCCAATTGCAAAAAGACAAATTCTACTTATATATGGTATTAAGTAAGAGTGATTAGAATCATAGAGATAGTAAGTAGAATAGTGATTTCCAAAGACTGATGGGATTGAGAAGTGGGATTAATACTCCATTTCTATGCCCATTTAAAAAAGGTATAGAATTTCGATTTTCCAAAATGAAAGGAGTTCTGGAGATAGATGGTAGTGATTGTTGTACGACACTATGAATATACTTAATACTACTGCATTGATTCCTTAAAAATGGCTAAGATGATAAATTTTATGTTGTGTGTATTTTACTGCAATAACAAATTTAAAAAATAACCCTGAAGGAGTATTGCGAGAATCAAATACTCCATCTAAAACACTTATTCCAGTATCTGAGTAAAAGCACATATACTTTGTTTTTATTCTATTTTAGCTTTAACATCCTCATGGCACCAAAGGACAGTTTTAATAATGGTGCTATTTTATTTTTATGCTGTAGAAAGCCGTATGTGCAATGATTTGTTCTTCAAAGTAAAGATATTCATTCAAAGGTATTGTTTCATATGATGACTGTTCTAGAGGATACAGAAGGATGCATAAAAGCAAGTGTTTCTAAATAAGAACAAGTAGGGAAATTTCCGTTTAGGAAATAATGTCTCAGCTGAATTCTGGTAGACCAGTAGGAAATAGATGAAGTTAGATGAATTAGTAGGAAAGGTGGTCTAAAGCAGATGAAACATGTGGACAAGCAAAGACTTATGGACTAGAGTTAAAGAGTGGAGTTAATCAGTAATTTCCAGAGATTGAAAGGAGGAAAGAATGTCTGGCAGAAGATTTTATACATGCATGCAGGAATTACAAAATTATAAAGAATTTATGTGCAAATATAAGACACAAAGAGGTCTTAATGCATTTTCAAAATGTGTGACCAGATAGTACAATCAGGTTTGTGATTTAGAGTGGCAGTTAGTTAGAGAAGGGTGGGGCAACCAGAATCAGGGAAATCTGGAGATACTTACTGTAGAGATTTATGTAAAATGTGTTGTTGTTTAGTAAAAAAAATTATGTTTCAGAAAAATTATTGGTCTGGGCAAAAGAAGAGATTATATTCATGTAGAAACAAGGAAAGGGTCTGAGAGGAAAGAGGAATAATAAATAAGACAACATAAATTTAGACTTGAAAAATTAGAGAGTTGATCAATATTTTACAATTAAAACATCACATTTAAAGCCAATAAAAAGAGAAATCGTTATTGGTACTTACTCACTTTAACATTGGATTTGATATTTTAGACAAAATGAGACAAGTATATTTATTATGATGGTTTTTAAGTGAGTATATATTATTGTACTGCATTATGTTCAGATTTTACTGAGATTCTCAGTGGAAGCTGGGGCAAGTTTGAGACTCCCCAGGGTGTTCAAGTAAGAGCTAGGTTGAGAGTCATAAGCACGTGAAACGTATTATGGCATATTCTCTCAGCAGTTATTTGTCTGAAAAAATTTTTAACTTTTTTTCATGTATGAAGCTAAGTGTCACTGGATACAAAGTTCTTGGCTGATAAAAATTTTGTTTAAGAAGGCTAAAGATAGGACCCCAATCCCTTCTAGCTTGTATGGTTTCTGCTGGTAAATCTGCTGTTTAAATAGATTTTCCTTTATAGGTTACCTGATGCTTCTGCCTCACACGTCTTAAGATTCTTTCCTTTGTCTTGACTTTAGATAACCTGATGACTACATGTCTAGGTGTTGATCTTTTGGTCATGAATTTCCCAGGTGTTCTTTGAGCTTCTTGTATTTGGATGTTTAGCTCTCTAGCAAGGACAGGGACATTTTCCTTGATTGTTTCCTCAAATAAGTTTTCCATACTTTTAGATTTATCTTCTTTCTCAGGAATACCAATTACTCTTAGATCTTAGTTGAGTTATTGTATTCTTTATTGCTACGTGTTTTTCTTATAGTTTGTATTTCTTTTTCAAAGTTCTCATTTTGTTCATCAATCATTTTACAAATTTTAATTTTCTACCCATTTTTAAAATCCATATTTTAGTTCCCCAAACTTCTCTTAAGAGTTAGTTTGAATTCTTTGTCAGTCATTTCTTATATATACATCTTTTGAGGGTCCATTATTGGAGCTTAATTTTTTTTTGGTGGTGTCCTACTTCTCTGATTTTTCCATATGTCTCTGCATTGGTGTCTGCACATTGAAGAAAGACCACGTCTTCCAGCCTTTGTAGGTATTCTTTGATAGTGATAGAGCATTAGAATTTTGTCTAGTCTGGGATTCTGGGCCTAGCCATTGTGACCTGGGACAGACAAATTTTGATGTTAGGTCCTTTAGCTGGGCTGGGCTGCTCCCTGTGCTGAGAGGTGAAATGGATATGTCAGAAGTGCTCCATGGTCCAGTAAGACAACTGGTTGAACTCTGTGATTAGTTGGAGTTGCTGGCTGGGCTCTGTAATCATCTCTGATCAGGCAGGGCTTAAGGTTGTCTTTCCTGACTGGGCAGTACCATTTTTTGGAATCTGTGGTTTGACAGGGTTGTGTACCAGGCTCTGAGGCTGAATGAGGTCTCTGGGTTCTCTACCCTGCCATTGGAGGTGAGCAGGGTCAGACACTATGCTCCACAGATAGGCATGGACTTGAGCTTGTCTCCTGGTTTAGGGTAGCCTTAGCAAAACACAATGGCTTCATCAGGTCACTCTCTGGCTGCTGGGGCTAAGCAGGGCCATATGTTCCCTCTGTGGATAATCTCTGATCTATTCTTGCCTCCTCATCTGAGGAAGGCTCAAGGAGAACACCAAGGCTTCTTTGGGTCACTGTTCAGCAATAGAACTGGCTGGGACTGGATGCTTCTCCATGGATTATCATCAATGTGCATTTGTCTCCCAGCCTGAGAATACTTAAGGAGAGCACTAGGTTTGTGTTGGGAAGCTGCCTAAGGACTCAAGCCTGGCGTAACATATGCAGCATACTTTAACATATTTATATTAAAATACAATGACATGTTTGATTTTCTTACAGACCGTTAGGTAGAGATTTTCTCATTTCCCAATCTCAGAGTGCATTACAATCCACTAGAACTCAGGGTATAATAGAGAAGGCACTCTGTCCTTTTTTATTGCTATATCTCTAAACTTAGAACAGTGCCTGGAGCATGTATGTTTTTAGTGACTATGGTGCAATGAATCAATGTATGAATGAATTAATTCCTGAGGCTAAACAGTCAATGAATACCCAAACTGGAAATTAAACCTAGGTCTGATTTTAGAGTCTGTAAACTTCAGTTATCAGTTATATCATGCTGCTCTCTTAAAAACAACAACAACAAAACTGTAGAAAAGGAAAGTATATATAAAAAACACATTATCATGAAGAGATAAAAATATTCCAAGCAGAAAAAGAATTTAGGTTATATCAGATTGATTGTGAAGCATATTCTCAGATAGCACTGTTAGTAGGTAAGCATACATTTAATGTAAAAGAAAATAATTTTACAGTGGATTGGACTGGATGATCCATAGATCTCTCCTATTCTTTGATGCTGTAATTGATGCATTCTTGGTTTCTTTTGCTAACTTGTTATAGCTCTGGTATTTATTGAATTCAAGTGAGTTTTGATATTTAGAACCTTTTTAACTGTTTGGAAAGCATGGCACTATACAAAAGTTTATACACAGTGTTGGACTGGAAAAAAAATTGAGGCCAACATTTGAATATCTAGTCATATTGAAAAAAAGTATCATAAACTAGTTATCCATTTGCCATTTGATATAACATAGATTATTAAAGCTACCTCACAGTAAGATGAAAATAGAGCCTTATTTATTTTTATTTTTTGGCTCTTGGTTTTCCTCAGGTTGAAAGAAAATAGAGCCTTATTAAGGTAGACTGGTTAACATATACTTATGCAAGATTTTTTGGTCCTCACAATAGTAGCCTTTACTAATGACGTTACTTGTACTAATTAACATCTCTATAAGTCTGGTTTAACTTAAATGAGGGACTGGGATAAATTTACTTCTCAACTCCACACTGAATTATTGACTACATGGTCAAAATAAGACAAGACAAAAATTCAAATAATAGCAACACAAACCTCCAGAAAATAAAAACAAGAAGCAGCATTTTTTGAAGCTTTTTTATATCTCTCAAAAAGTGTCTGATATACAGCAAATAATTATTAATGGAATAAAACATAATTAACACGCTGTTTTTGAGAAAGACCTGAAAACCACTTGAATACATGATTCTTTACAGTTTATGAAGAATAAATTGTATTGATTAGTATGTGTACATGAAGGTAATTGTCTTTAAAACATGTATAACATGGTAAATTTTATTACTACCAATTTGCATTTATGATATAATTGATTTGTTAACTTGCCAAATTTTTATTCAGTGAAATTTTTATTCTATTTAGAATAGAATAAATCTTATAGAAGATTTGAACATTATATGTTAAGAAATATTAGAAGCTAAATATATCTGCATGTGCTAATAAAAATTATATCTTACAAAGGTTATTAAAACATGATAATTTTAAAAATTGATATTAATTTAAATCAACAAACTGAATTCAGTCTGGTTTTGAACTAACACTTTTCTGTCATAAAATTTCTCATTCATTTCTTCTCTTAGAAATCATAATTCTAGTAATGTTACTTGTAAGTTTTTTATTTTTTTGTTTATGTAAATAGAAATTTTGACTTTAAATTATCTTGGATTTTAATATTCTTATAGACACTGCTACTTTAGGCTAAGATTTTCCTTGTCAAGCTGCAATTATTCTACAATTCAACAGGGATATTCTAGTGATAAGTCACGATCCAGTATCTAAATGTGTTTTAGTGCTTAAATAGGAGGCATCTGTTTGAATTATCTTCCACTAAAAGTCTGATTTCTCTTCAAGGATAAGTGCTAGAGATCACCGCTACTAAGTGAGGTATGGTATGTGTGCCATGTATCCAGAACAGCATCACTCTTCCTCTCATTTCTTACAATCACAATTTTTGCCATAGTAATTGATACTGAGTATCCTAAAGGATTCTGGCAGAGGACTAAGATAACCCTCAGTAGAACATCTGTAGATAGTGTTTGCTAATTAGATTTATTATTATTGACACATCAAACATTAGCCAAAGTAGTACTTATGCCAGTATCATAACATTCATATAAGATCTGTTTTATTATTAGGATTCAGTCTCTTTTGATTTAAATATATATTGAATTTATATAAATTAGTTTTATGACAGTTAATCTAAGAAACAAGGTTTCCAGAGAGTAAGAAAATACTGTTAAAATACATTAAGCAGTTTTTGGGGACCTGAATTGAGAAGTTCCATTTAGGAATATGCTCCAAAGTAGAGAATAATGGGGCAGGCTTACCCCTAAATAAGAGGGGTAAGTTTAAATGCAAATTTATTAATGCTTCTGTCTTTAGGTAATCTATGAAAATTAAAAGCTATATGAGGACTCTTCTTTTTTTCTTTTTTTTTTCAGATGAGGGAGATCTAAGGGAAGAGGGATTTTTTGTTCTTTAGATCCTCTCCTGGAAAGTCCAACTAATTCAATTTGAAGGCTGCTAGAGCACATATGCTGATTAGCATAAGAGATTTAGAAGTCCAGATGATTAACAATGGTTTTTTATTGAAAGACAGTCAGAGGAAAACTTCTTGGCAGTCTTTTACAGCGTAGAGGAACAATATATAGGAGAGTTGATAGCTACTAGAACTTTGGTTCAAAAGGCAGGCAGTTGGATTCCTTTGCTTGACATTGTTTTTTTAATTCTATTTTTTTGAGATGGAGTCTTGCTCTGTTGCCCAGGCTGGAGTGCAATGGTGTGATCTCAGCTCACTGCAACCTCTGCCTCCTGGGTTCGTACGATTCTCCTGCCTCAGCCTCCTGAGTAGCTGAGATTACAGGCACCTGCCACTATACCCAGCTAATATTTTTCTGTATTTTTAGAGATGGGGTTTCACCATGTTGGCCAGGCTGATCTTGAACTTCTGACCTTGTGATCCTCCTGCCTTGGCCTCCCAAAGTGTTGGAATTACCGGCATGAATCATCGTGCCCATCTACTGCTTGACATTGTTAAAACATGGCACTGCCACTTAATTTGCTTTTTTCTTAAATTATTATCCATTTAATTTTTATTTCTTAATCAATTAAAAATAACCATTCTCTTTTAAGCTTTTTAAAAAACCTATTTATAATTTCTGCTTTCCTTCTTTTAAACAAAGTTTACTCCTCCCCTCGTGGCCCCCTCCCCAATTATCAGAGTGCTATCCTCAGGGTTGAATATCAGAGAGAAAAAAGGAAAATAATGTTGACCCATTAATATTTCTATCTCTAGAGAATATGATTGGCTGTTCTCACGTGAGTATATTTCATGCCTTTTAAAAGAAAATCTGTGTTACAGATAGATATTTTTATTATATCTTTTCTTCATAACATTGTACCAAAAGTCTTCTTATGGTTTTTTCAACACACCAGACATTATTTGTCTATCTCTATTTTTATTTCTATAATATTCTAAACCATGGATGTACCTTTACTTTATGTTAGGCCTCTTAAGTTTGCTTTATGATTTTGGTATTTAATCATTGTTTTATTTTGTATGTAGTAATTTGGGTGCTCTTATTTTATTACAATTCTATATTATTTTCAAAAATGTTTAAAAATTGTTACAGCAAGATTTTAAACCATCTGGGTGGTTTATTCTGAGGCCTCAATTTTGAAAACTATAATTTTAGTTGAGCAAATATTGTAAATATGGCTCTCCTTTAATAACCTTATTAATAATATATTCTCTCGAAGATTACTCATTGAAACCTCTTCTTATGGAGTTAGACTTTGGCTATGTGTTTTCCATATATTTTTCCTCTCCTTAAGAATAGTGAGCCTATAGATTGTGCCATGGCAACAAATTAATTGGCTATAATATATCTTACTCAATTGTTGAAGAAAGATTTAGAATTATGACTGGTCCTCTAAAAATGTTCGCAGGTCAAAACTGATCCTTATGAAATTCATGAGACTAGGTATTGACTAGTCAACTGACAAGCTATTTGAAAAAGCTACTTGTTAGTTTTAATCAAACAAACTAGTCAGCCAGAAAAAAATATTTTCTCTCTTTAATCAGAAAAATGATTTATACTACAAAAATACTTCACTAATTCAAGTGAATCAATATGTGACAATGTGAAATATCAAGTTGCTTGTCTAAGCCTGTGCATGGCCCATACAAAAGGCAGAACCCTGCTTGCAGGTTTAACTTGATGATTGATGCACACTCCTGCAGGAACAGCAGTAAAGCCTTTGCTCACAGCAGCCAGTGGGAACTGATGATGTGCAGTGCAGCAACACAGTTTAAATTGGCCTATTTCACACTGATAGTGTCACTATGGGAACTATCCTCACAGACCCGCTAGAGACCTGGGGGCTTTTCTTCTAGTGACTAATATCCCTCATCCAATATTTTGCTAGATGGAATTCTAAATAGGGAACTTCTTTACAACAGGCTAAGCAGGTCCAATGACTAGGGCAGAAACTAAGAACACATAATATGACCCAAATATTTATGAAACAAACACTGATCTATCAAAGTGCTTTCAGAATTTCATTGCCATGTTAATCTGTGGTAATGTTACAGAGATAGGTTTTAAATATTTGAGTGTTATAACCGAGTGAGTTGAATGGAAAGCACCACACTCTGAGTTTGAATCATGAGTCCTTTACTGCCAGTGACCAAGAGTCAGCTCACACTCAGATCACTCAGCCCTAGTGAGGGGCTTGATTCTGTTTTTATACCTTGCTTAAGAAAGGGGAGGGGGAGCCTAGCTGAAGCGGAATTGTACAGAAGCAGAACAAGCAAGTTAGAGGAGAAATCTGGTTACCAGGAGGTAAATCGTTCTCATGATTGTTAGTTACTAAGAGGAGTTACCAAGGGCAGCTCCATACAATCATCGAGGTGGGTAGCAAGGGAGGACTTTCCATATAATCAATCACCAAGCGGGGGTATTCACAACAGCAGGTAAACTTGCCAAGCAGGATGTGGTTACAACAGTTACACGTAGTGAGAACAGCGTGACCCAAACCTCAACAGTTCAAGGCACTAAGTACAGCATGACCCAGTAATGCACCTGAGGCGACTGTGGCAGGGAGGGAGAAGCTAACATGTAGCTTGTCAGGCTCACACATAGGATGGAGTCAGTTAGTCTAGCACAAGTTAGGCTATCAAATGAACACACATAAGATAATTTGTTTCTATATTTTTAAATTTTGTTCTGCAGTGAGTTACCAATGGTAGACTGGGAGGCTTATGTCTTCCTTTTAGTGGCACGCAGATTACATAGAAATGTGCTATTCAAACTATAACCCATGGACCCGTGCTTCTCCACAAATGGCTTATTTCCAGTCATCAGAAATATAAGTAGAGAGACTTATAAGAATTAGTGGATAGAAACATTTTATAGCAATTTGATATTGTGAAAACACCCTACTATCCTTGTAGACTCATTTTTATGAGTGTGATATAGACCAACAGTATCAATCAATATAAAAATGAATTGGAAATAAAAGACAAAACTGGTTATTCACCACAAGATAGTTTGATAAGCAATTACATAGTGCATAGATTCTAGATATTTGACCTCAGTTTGACAGCCTTCTCTACTTGTATATTCTCTGTGCCTGATATTTTGATCGATTATTTCTGGAGACCTGAATGAAAAAGTTGTTAATGACACTATTCAAGGTTTACTCATAAATCATATATGTTGGAAAGATTTTCTTCCTCCTCTGTTAGTTCATCTTTTAATAATGATGGGTAACTCCCAGAAGAAGCACCTGACCACATCATTCAAATATTTAATACAAAGTCAAATGAAGAATCTTTTGGGTAGTTCATTGAAAAGTTTGCACATGACTGCCTGATGCTGATCTATATTCACCCCTAAGGTATACACTTCTCTGTTTTTTGCTAACTTATTTGTGTATAAATGTGTTTATTAGTTTGTGTTTGTGTGAGTTTTGGTGGCAATGAGTTTAGAGGGATTTGTTAATAGCATGAGCATCTCTCAAGACAAGCTATCTGACTATATTAGTTTCTTCATGGTGACATTGGAGGTTAGATTATGGTCTCAATTAAATCACAATAACAAAAACTATGGAGGCAAAGTATCATAATATTATGGTTAAATAAATATAGTAGATGCTTATAATCTGAGGGATGGGATGGAGTTGGCTTCTTTTGGAGGACTCTGTAAGCAAAGGGAGAAATATGCTTGCATTCACTTAGAGGCTCAGTTGTGTTCTAGTGAGAAGGGGTTTTTGGTGAGTCACCTGTCCTGGGAATTTGTTGCTGTTCAGTTCCATTATTCTACATACTTGGCACTGCTGGGTCCTTATTTTGGCCTGGAGAAAAAATTTTTGGTGTTAATGCTTCAGAAATTCAGTTATAATAAGTATGCAAAGGCAATGACAAGAAAGTTGTGTACCACTCACATTACAGGCATCCTCCAGCAACCAAGTTGAGAAAATTCATTCACATCTGCTCCTCTGGAGAAGCAAAGTTGACCAGACCAGAATTTTTGCATCCCTGAGCGGATCCTTTGTTTAACTCATGTTCTCTCAAGCACCATATACTTCTCTCCCTTATATCCAGGGAAAAATGTATCAAAAGCTAAAAACTCCATACTTCAGTGACAGCTTAAATAAATATCATTATTTAAGAATATCTAAATGTAATGACTTTATGCAAACATTCCATAAAGAACTCAAATCTCTCACTTGTGATAAAAAATTCATGCAAAATAGTATTATTTAAAGGAAACCCAAACACTGTATCCCAGTTTAATAACCTTACATAGAATATCATTTTCTGTGATCTAAATAACTAATAAATAATAACTAACCAGATCTAAATAACAAATAAATAATTAACTAGATTTTCCACTACTTATTTTTCCAATGTAATCAAGGTTCTATTTCAGAAGAGTCGTAAGATGGATCCCTTACAAAGCAGACTCAGAGATGGAGATTAGAGCACAGGAAATCCGTTAGGGTGTACTCTTTAAGGAAGTAGGACTGGGCAGAGGGACATTGATAATGGGACGTAGTTGCAACAGAAGCCTCACCTGAACCCAGAGGATGGGATTTCAGATTCCTCCCAGGTTAAGGCAAGGGGATGGGCCTTTGCAGTACTGTGTTGATAAGTTTTTGAATATGAACTGCTCTGAGAATGGAACATAACCATGGGGAAGAAGATACCTTGGGCAAGGCACTTCATAAAAAGGGCTGACAGCTAAAGGCTGTGTCCTGGCAGCACTTCCAGCACTCAGGAGAATAATTGCTTTTAGTCTTAATAGGGGATGTGGGCCATGGATCTCAGTGTTATGGGCTGAATTGTATCTACCCAAAATTCATATGTTGAAGTCCTATCCCCAGTTTTTCAGAATGTAACTGTATGTGTAGATAAGGTCTTTAAAGGGGGCAATCAGGTTAAAATGAGGTCCGTAGGGTGGGCCCTATCTAATATGACTGGTGTCCTTATAAAAAGAATAAATTTGGACATATCGAGAGACATTAGAAGAATGTGCATACAGAGAGATGACCATGTAAAGGCACAGTAAGAAAGCAGCCATTGGCCAGTCTCTGTGGCTCATGCCTATAATCCCAGCACTTTGGGAGGCTGAAGTGGATGGATTGCCTGAGCTCAGGAATTCAAGATAAGCCTGGGTAACATGGTGAAACCCCATCACTACTGAAATACAAAAAACTAGCTGGGCGTGGTGGTGTGTGCCTGTAGTCCCAGCTACTGGGGAGGCTGAGGCAGGAGAATTGGTTGAACCTGGGAGGCAGAGGTTGCAGTGAGCTGAGATCGTGGCAGTCTGTGTTCTTTTGTTGTGGTAACTCTAGCAGTGTGCACTGGATGCAGCCACCAAAGAAATATTCATGTTTTACAATAAACTTGGTTTTGTCATTATGCATTCTGAGGTTAATTCACACTCTTTTTGTGGCTTGTTCTAAGCATCACGAGAAACCTAACTAGCAGCATGCATTCTTATCTTTATAGTAGTTATGTTGGTTCTGTGGTGGCTTTCTATATCTAATTCACTCAAGTTGTGTCATTATCCAATCATTTATTCAACTCTTGTAGTATAAGATCAGCATTTAAGTTTGATTCAAAAATCTGAATTTATCACTTAAAAAAAGAGCTATGTTTGTTAGGCAGATTGTCTCCAAACAAAGAAGATTGTTTATCTTACATAGGGCTGTTGAAAGGCATGATATTCAGGTATTGGGTGAAGATTTATTGGCATAAATGGGTTAAGGCAGCTGGAGATGTTTAGTCACTGTGGCAGGGATGTTTTGACGGGTTGAATTTCAGAGGCATGTTTGCTGAAATGAGGCTATGGTTGCTTGGCTGGCTTTATAAAGAAGGGGGATGCCACTGATTGGCTGGTTTTTAGAAGCATATTCACCAAGGTGAGTAGTCACTGATTGAACAAAATCAATTCTAGTTCTGGTAGTTACGTTTTCCCATGACTATGAAACAATCAGTGTTTTTGCTAGGAATATGGAAATAGTGACTTGCAAATAGGCATCAATAAATATTTGCTGAATTAATTGAAAAGTGGCAGATACTAAATAGGCTATGAAATATATGAGTCTAGATTTTAGGGATGATTCTGGGCTTTCAGGAGTCACCACAAGAGAGTTGGGGTTTAAAGCCTGGTTCTGGACAAGATCACTTTGGTGTATGAGTAGAAGAAAGAAGTCTGAGAACTAATTTTTCAGGTTTTGCAGTTTGCCAACTTTGTATGCTTTGACGTTGTAGTTTACTACTTCAAGTAGTCTGAAAATAGAAAAAATAATAAAGGCATAAAATGAATCAGCATATAAGCTAATTGCTTTTGTCAAATTCTTGTGTTTGGATTGAGTTCTTCTTGACCACCCTCCATCCCAAATTGCTAAGCACAAAGAACTGAGAAACCTGATGGCTGGATTCAGTGACCTCTTTTGAGTCATAAGATAAAACTAAATCAATAAGAAAAATAAACAAGTTTGTTTTTACCTTCCTTTCCCCAGATTGGAGAATCCAATGTAAAGTTGTTTTAAAGAAAGTATTCTTTCTAGAGAACAGAGATTTTAAAAGAATGGTGTTTGCATATTATCCTTTCTTTTTGTGAAGATGAGGGGCAACTTTCAGCTCCTTCTGCTCTGAAGAAATACACGAAGATAATCTCTCTTCTTAGACTAGGGGTCTTGCAAAGGCGGATGCTCGCTGTGTAGGCCTTCCTCATTGATCCATTCGGAACTGTAGCATGTCACAGTTCAGAGAATGTGCCTAGAAATAGCCTGAGACCACACCAACTGGTAGAGCAAGGAAGATAAGTTTTCCCTGGAGTCCAGAGTGAGGCTTGGAAATAGAAGAGGCAGGGCATATTGTCATCCCAGCAGACTAAGAGAAAAAAAAAAAGATTAGTCTTGGTGGGATACCTGGAGATAAATAGCTAGACTGAAAGCAAGGAAGTGGCATTGCCTCAATTGTGTGACCCATCCTAGGATGCTGTGCAATTGAATGTCACACTAGAAAGTCAAGAATAAGCTGTCATCACTAGACACCCAACTAGATAAATATACTAGTGGCCACAGGAAGCAAAGAAGTAATCACAAAACAAGCACGTAATACCTCCATTACCAAGGTGCAGAAGGTCACAAGGAAGGTGGTTTACTCTCTTGTTGGTAGTGCCGGTAAATACATGAAGGTGAGCATCCCCCTAGTAGTTTAGGGTTAGATAGGAGAAAGGAGGAAGCACAAGATAAAGAGTTTGTTAGGCCTTGGGTTTTAGCACAAAGATAAGAGGAATTTACCTTGACAGAGAGGCAAAATTGACCAAGGTGAAGAATGTTATGATATAATGCTTAGAATGATTAGGCTTTGCTCTTTTCTTTTTGACATAAGAGCAGTGCTTGACGTATAGTAAGTGCTCAGTACATATTTGCACATTTGTAAATAACTCTTTAAGATATTCAGAGCCATCAGAATTGACCTGAGAATCAGAACAATATTCAACATGTTTTCCAGGCTTTTGAGGCCCACTCCAGAAACAACCAACTTGAAAAGCAAGCTATGATTAGCAAGACATGGATTCAGTTAAAAGAAGAAAGATTCTTAAGAACCAAAGGAGGCCTGATGGAAGCAAGGTCCTGAATTCATATTATTGCACTAGATTTAACAGAGATTAGGGTCAAGATCATAATCACTTCTGTTGGAAGCATGGGTCAGAGAAAATGGGCCATGATGCTGGAGAGCTCAATGCTCCCTGCTATAAGCCACCTGACTTTAGGGGAGTGGGACCTGATTGGAGAAAATGCTAAATATTATAGGTCACCAGCACCAGGGGAGCAAACAAATGCCTGTCTGATTTCATACGAATAGACACCCTATGTTGCAGCTGCTGAGCAGTGCCTTCAGCTGACCTACCCATTGAAGTCTGCTGTCTTGGCTGTCAGGTAAAGTCCATGAATTATCTAGTAGAGGTGATGCATTTGCTGTATCCACACTCCTCATGCTGTCTTCCTTTTTCCAATGACCAACCAACACTACAAAATAGAAAGTGAGACTACAAGATGCAGACTGGATATGGAAGGATGGTTTTCAGCATCAGCTCTTTTGTGGGCCTTGAGTGGGGATACCCATCTCCACTACATGTTTTTAATTTATTTTATATCTACATATGCTGTTTCTTATCTGCTACCACTTCCCATTTCCACTATCAAAATCTTGTCAATCATTCAAATTATCATAAAGTCATCTCTTCTGTGAAAACCCCATTCTCTGCTTTGCTTTCATCCCATTTCTTTTTTGAATTCCTATAGTGGTACTAGTTTAAGGGAATTTGTTGGCTCTATATCTTCAGCAGATGTACAGGAATAGAGAGAGATTTTTGGAATGATAGCAGTACTAATGCTGCCATAAGCTTCATTATGCATCCATTATTATTACTGCTTTCATTGTGGGTAGTATTAATTCTTCCATGCCAGTTCTTTTTGAGAGGAAGAAATTGAAGCTAACAAAAGAAACTTGGCTTATATTTTTTCAGCTTCACCATCAGAGAAAAATGGACTCTGTTTCCTTGATTCCAGGAAGGACTTGGTATACTGGCTTGGGTTGTTTGTGAGCCATGTGACTATGGGGTGAGGGTGGTGACTGGCAGTCTCAGCCATAAGATGGGAAAGAACACTTAAGGAACCTTGATGTTTTTCCTGAAAAAGATAGGTCTCCTATACACATCAAACCTAGGTAAATTGACTACAGGGGTAAATTGAGTAGTAATGTATAATATTTAATATCACCTTATTATAGTAACACTTCCATATCTGATTGTGTTATGTTACAAACATAAGGAGAGTACATTAGATTAGGAAAAAGGAGATATGAGAACTTGTGTAATTTAGCAATTTATCCTTGTATCTCAAGCCCCAGAACCAAACATAATAACTTATATATTTTAACAAGTTAATATACATATTACATATCTAAACTTTTAAATTATTTATGCATCACATAGTGAATAAAATGAGCCACCTAATTTCATCAGAAATTAACTACTTAATTCAGTCATGCATCACAAACAATGGAGATATGTTCTGAGAAATGCATCTTTAGGTGATTTCATCATTGTGTGAACATCACAGAAGATACTTACACAAACCTAGATGGTATGGCTTATAATATGATTTGGCTGTCTCTCCACCCAAATCTCATCTTGAATTGTAGCTCCCATAATTCTCATGTGTCATGGGAGGGACCTGGTGGAATGTAATTGAATCACGGGGGCAGGTCTTTCCTGTGCTGTTCTAATGATAGTGAATAAGTCTCACAAAATCTGATGGTTTTATAAAGGGGAGTTTTCCTACAGAAGCTCTCATGCCGGCTGCCATGTAATATGAGATTTTGCTCCTCATTTGCTTTCATCCATTATTGTGACGCCTCCCCAGCCATGTGGACTCACAAGTCCATTAAACCTCTTTCCTTTATAAATTACCCAGTCGTGAATATGTCTTTATTAGCAGCATAAGAACAGACTGATACAGCCTCCTATACACCTAGGCTAAATGGTATAGTTAGCCTATTGTTCCTGGGGTACAAATCTATACAGCATGTTACTGTACTGAATACTGTGGGCAATTATAACACAATGGGAAGTATTTATATACCTAAACATAGAAAAAGCACCATAAAAATATGGTATAAAAGATAAAAAATGGTACCCCTGTATAGGGTACTTACCATGAGTAGAACTTGTAGGAACAGATGCACTGCAAGTGGCTTCTGCACCCAGAGCAGGTGCTGGGAGTGGGGAGAGGCCAGGCAGCAGGAGCAGGCACTTTCAAGAGTGCTGGGGCAAGGGACTTCCTGGGCTCCCAAGTGTGGAGGGATGCTAGGATCTGGAGCCCCAGCTGGGTGGCTGCAGCTGTGCCTGAAAGCATGGGGCTCCTGCCCTACTGACTCGGTAGGGGGCAGGGCTCCTGTCTGTTCCTAGCCCCTGCTGGCTCCACAGGGTGCACAGCCCCAGTGGTGCCTCCCATGCTGCAGCCAGCGTCTTTGTAGCAGCTGCTCCAGATGGGTCACCGATGCCATCAGAAGTGTGGTATAGTAAACACATAAACCAGTAACATAATTGTTTATTATCATTATGAAATATTATGTACCATACATAATTGTATGTGCTAAACTTTTGTACAACTGGCAGCAGCACAGGTTTCTTTACACCCATATTACCACAAGCATATAAGTAATGCATTGACCTATGACCTTACAGTAGCTATAATGTCATAAGCAATGTGAATTTTTCAGCTCTGTTATAATCTGCTGGGGACACTGATGTCTATGCAGTCTATTGTTGACTAAAATGTCTTTACGTGATGCATGACTATGTATCCATGATGCAATCAATATATTAAATGCTTGTGGGTATTACTGATGTTATTCTTAAAAAATTATATGTGGGGCTTCCCTTGACATGCAACACAATTTTAGATGAACCTCTTCTGTAATCAATTAGTATGTGCACTAGGAATTCAATTACTCAACATGAGTTTACAAAAACTATTCAATATTTTTGTAATAACAGATCAGTTTAAGTTTATGACCAATAAGCCAAAGTTATAGAATGGCTCTTTCTGGTAATGTTTCAGGTTACGTCAAATGCTTCTGTAAAACAAGGAAGCAGATGTTTGAGTGACATATAAAACCAGTTATATGACTTTGTGACACCCTTCAGTATTATCGGTTACATTTCTTACTGTCATGTCTGGAGGAAGGACCAGTACTGACAGTCTTCTACTCAAAACTTGTAGGATTCACAATCGAATATAAATTTACAGTAATGGTCAACACTCATTGCCACATATAAAATTGTCATAATTTTAGCTCAATGCTTTGCTTGTTAAATATGGGTCACATTGATGGTAGCTCTTACTGCTAAATTTACTTTTAAAGTGGCTGTTAAGTGAACAAATGACTCATTAGTAAAGGACCAAATTATAATGTTATTAGGGGAGAAATAGGATGTGAGTATTTTCTAAATTCAAATCTTAAATTTGAAGATCAAAGGTAGTTCTTGTGTGTGTTTGGGTGAACAAAAGTTGTTTCAAGGTGGTCCAGGAAAATACCTTTTGTGATTTAGAAAGATGAATCTGATCTTTATATTTCACTTTTTCCCCATTGGATAGACAGTAATTTATGGTACCTAATCATGTAATATTCAGTAAAACAATTCCATATAATATCAAAAAAGAAATCAGGGAGGCAGATCCAAGATGGCAGAATGCGAACAGCTCTCGAGTGCAGTTCCCAGTGAGAATAACGCAGAGGCTGCCTCAGGTGATCCCCAGGCAAGCAGGGTCTGGAGTGGACCTCCAGCAGTCCTACACCAGAAGGGCCTGACTGTTAGAAGGAAAACTAAAAAAACAGAAAGAAATAGCTTCATCATCAATAAAAAGGATGTCCACTCAGAGAACCCATCCGAAAGTCACCAACTACAAAGACGACAGGTAGATAAATCTACAAAGATGGGAAGAAACCAGTGCAAAAAGGATGAAAACACCCAAAACCAGAAAGCCTCTCCTCCTCCAATGGATAACAATTCATCACCAGTAAAGGAACAAAGCTGGATGGAGAATGAGTCTGATGAATTGACAGAAACAGGCTTCAGAAGCTGGGTAATAGCAAACTTTTCTGAGCTAAAAGAACATGTTCTAACATAATTCAAAGAAACTAAGAACCTTCAAAAAAGGTTTGACGAAGTGCTAATGAGAATAAATAGCTTAGAGAAGAATATAAATGACTTAATGGAGCTGAAAAACATAACATGAGAACTTCGCAAAGCACACACAAGTTTCAATAGCCGAATCAACCAAGCAGAAGAAAGGATATCAGAGATTGAAGATCAACTCAATGAAATAAAATGAGAAGGCAAGATTCGAGAAAAGAGTGAAAAGAAATGGACAAAGCCTCCAAAAATGGGATTATGTGAAATATGGGATTATGTGAAAAGACCTAATCTACGTTTGATAGGTGTACCTGAATGTGAAGGAGAGAATGAATCTAAGCTGAAAAACACTCTTCAGGATACTATCCAGGAGAACTTCCCCAACTAGCAAGGCAGGCCAATATTCAAGTCCAGAAAATACAGAGAATGCCACAAAGATATTCCTCAAGCAGAGCAACCACAAGGCATATAATCATCAGATTCACCAGGTTTGAAATGAAGGAAAAAAAGCTAAGGGCAGCCAGAGAGAAAGGTCGGGTTACCCAAAAAGGGAAGCCCATCAGACTCACAGCAGATCTCTCAGCAGAAATCCTACAAGCCAGAAGAGAGTGGGGGCCAACATTCAACATCCTTAAAGAAAAGAACTTTCAACCCAGAATTTCATATCCAGCAAAACTAAGCTTCATAAGCAAAGGAGAAATAAAATCCTTTATGAACAAGAAATTGCCCTGAGATTTTGTCACCACCAGGCCTGCCTTACAAGAGCTCCTGAAAGAAGCACTAAACATAGAAAGGAACAACCAGTAGCAGCCACTCCAAAAATGTACCGAATGGCAAAAAGCATTGACACAATGAAGAAACTACATCAGCTAATGGGCAAAACATCCAGCTAGCATCAAAATGGCAGGATGAAATTCACACATAACAATATTAACCCTAAATGTAAATGGGCTAAATGCCCCAATCAAAAGATACAGACTGGCAAATTGGATAAAAAGTCAAAACCCATCTGTGTATGTATCAGGAAACCCATCTCACATGCAAAGGCACACATAGGGTCAAAATAAAGGAATGGAGGAAGATTTACGAAGCAAATGGAGAGTAAAAAAAAGCAGGAGTTGCAATCCTAGTCTCTGATAAAATAGACTTTAAACCAACAAAGATCAAAGGAGACAAAGAAGGGGATTACATAATGGTAAAAGGATCAATGCAACCAGAAGAGCTAAGGATACTAAATATGTACCGCACCCAATACAGGAGCACCCAGTACATAAAGCAAGTTCTTAATGACCTACAAAGAGACTTAGACTCCCACACAGTAATAGTGGAGACTTTAACACTCCACTGTCAATATTAGATCAACGAGACAGAAAATTAACAAGGATATCCAGGACTTGAACTCAAACCTGGACCAAGAAAACCTAATAGAGTTAGGCAGAACTCTCCATCCCAAATCCACAGAATATAAATTCTTCTCAGCACTACATCACACCTACTCTAAAATTGACCACATAATTGGAAGTAAATCATTCCTCAGCAAATGCAGAAGAATGGAAATCATAACAGTCTCTCAGACCACAGTGCAATCAAATTAGAACTCAGGATTAAGAAACTAACTCGGAATCACAGAACTTCATGGAAACTGAACAACTGGCTTTTGAATCTTGACTAGATAAGCAATGAAATAAAGGCAGATATAAAGATGTTCTTCAAAACCAGCGAGAATGAAGACACAATATACCAGAATCTCTGGGACACATTTAAAGCATGTCTAGAGGAAAATTTATAGCAATAAATGCCTACATGAGAAGCAAGGAAAGATTGAAAATTGAAACCCTATCATCAAAATTGAAAGAGTTAGAGGAGCAAGATCAAAACTCAAAAGCTAGCAGAAGACAAGAAATAACTAAGATCAGAGCAGAACTGAAGGAGATAGACACACAAAAAAACCCTTCAAAAAATCAATAAATCCAGGAGCTGGTTTTTTGAAAAGATCAACAAAATAGACCAGTAGCCAGATTAATAGAAAAGAGAGAAGAATCAAATAGATGCAATAAAAAATGATAAAGGGGATACCACCACAGATTCCACAGAAATAAAACTACCATCAGAGATTACTACAAACAACTTTATGCACACAAACCATTAAACCTGGAAGAGATGGATAAATTCCTTGACACTTGCACCCTCCCAGACCTAAACCAGGAAGAATCAAAACCCTGAGTAGACCAATAAGAAGGGCTGAAGTTGAGGCAGCAATTAATAGCCTACCAACAAAAAAAGCCCAGGTCCAGATGGGTTCACAGCCAAATTCTATCAGACACACAAAGAGAAGCTGGTACCACTTCTTCTGAAACTATTCCAAACAATCCAAAAAGAGGAAATCCTTCCCAAATCATTTTATGAGACCAACATTATCCTGATACCAAAACCGGGCAGAGACTCAAGAAAAAAAGAAAACTTCAGGCCAATATCCATGATGAAGATAGATGCAAAAATCTTCAATAAAATACTGGCAAACTGATTGTAACAGCCCATCAAAAAGCTTATCCATCACGATCAAGTAGGATTTATCCTGGGGATGCAAGGCTGGTTCAACATATGCAAGTCTATAAACATAATCCACCACATAAACAGAACCAAAGACAAAAACCACATGATTGTCTCAATAGATAACAGAGAAGGCCTTTGACAAAATTCACCAGCCCTTTATGCTAAGCATTCTCAAACTAGGTATCCACGTAATGTATGTCAAAATAATAAAAGCTATTTGTGACAAACCCACAGCCAATATCATACTGAATGGGCAAAAACTGGAAATGTTGCCTTTGAAATCTGGCACTAGAGAAGGATGCCTTCTCTCAATACTCCTATTCAATATAGTGTTGGAAGTTGTAGCCAGAGAAATCAGACAAGAAAAAGAAATAAAGGGTATTTAATTAGGAAAGGAGGAAGTCAAATTGTCTCCATTTGCAGATGACTTGATTGTATCTTTAGAACACACCATCATCTCAGTCCAAAATCTCCTGAAACTGATAAGCAACTTCTTAAAGTCTCAGGATACAAAACCAATATGCAGAAATCACAAGCATTCCTATACATCAATAATGAACTCAAAGAGAGTCAAATCAAGAATGAACTGCCACTCACAATTGCTACAAAGAAAATAAAATAGAATACAACTAACAAAGGATGTAAAGGACTTCTTCAAGGAGAACTACAAACCACTGCTCAACGAAATAAGAGATGACACAAACAGATGGGAAACAGATTCCGTGCTCATGGTTAGGAAGAATCAATATTGTGAAAATGGCCATACTGCCCAAAGCAATTTACAGATTCAGTACTGTCCCCATCAAGCTACCTATGACCCTCTTCACAGAGCTGGAAAAAAACACCTTAAATTTCATATGGAACCAAAAGAGAGCCCACATAGCAAAGACAATTCTAAGCAAAAAGAACAAAGCTGGAGGCATCACGCTACCTAACTTCAAACTATACTACAAGCCTACCGTAATCAAAACAGCATGGTACTGGTACCAAAACAGAGATATAGACCAATGGAACAGAACAGAGGCCTCAGAGGCAACGCCACACATCCTCAACCATCTAATCTTTGACAAACTTCACAGAAACAAGCAATGGGGAAAGGATTCACTGTTTAATAAATGGTGTTGGGAAAACTGGCTAGCCATTGTGCAGAAAGCAGAAATTGGACCCCTTCTTGACACTTTACACTAAAATTAACTCCAGATGGATTAAGGACTTAAACATAAGACCTAACATCATAAAAACCCTAGAAGAAAACCTAGGCAAGACCATTCAGGACATAGGCATAGGCAAGGACTTCATGACTAAAACGCCAAAAGCATTGGCAACAAAAGCCAAAATAGACAAATGGAATCTAATTATACTCCTGAGCTTCTATACAGCAAAAGAAACAATCATTAGAGTTAACTAGCAACCAACAGAATGGGAAAAATTTTTTGCAATCTACCCATCTGACAAAGGGCTAATATCCAGAATCTACAAAGAACTAAAACAGATTTACAACTGAAAAAACCCATTCAAAAGTGGGGGAAAGACATGAACAGACACTTTTCAAAAGGAGACATTTATGAGGCTAACAAACATATGGAAAAATGCTCATGATCACTGGTCATTAGAAAAATGCAAATCAAAACCACATTGATATACCATCTCACGCCAGTGAGAATGGCAATTATTAAAAAATCTGGAGACAACAGATGCTGGAGAGGATGTAGAGAAATAGGAGCACTTTTACACTGTTGGTGGGAGTGTAAATTAGTTCAACCATTGTGGAAGACAGTGTGGTGATTCCTCAAGGACCTAGAAATAGAAATTTCATTTGACTCAGCAATCCCATTACTGGGTATATATCCAAAGGATTATAAATCGTTCTGTTATAAAGACACATGCACACATATGTTCATTGTGGCACTGTTTACAATAGCAAAGACCTGGAACCAACCCAAATGCCCATCAATGGTAGATTGGACAAGGAAAATGTGGCACATATACACCAGGGAATACTATGCAGCCATAAAAAATGATGAGCTCGTTTTCTTTATAGGGAAATGGATGAATCTGGAAAACATCATTCTCAGCAAACTGACGCAAGAACAGATAAGCACTGCATATTCTCACTCATAGGTGAGTGTCGAACAGTGAGAGCACACGGACACAGGGAGGGGAGTATCACACCCTGGGGTCTGTTGCTGGGGGCTAGGGGAGGAACAGAGAAGGGGTAGGGAGGTTAGGGAGGGATAGCACTAGGAGAAGTACCATATTAGGTAACGGAGGGGGATGGAGGCAACAAACTGCGTTGCCATGTATGTACCTATGCAATGATCCTGCATGTTTTGCACATGTACCCCAGAACCTAAAGTACAATAAAATACATATAAAAACAAAGAAACAAACAAAGAAATCAGTAAGTTTTCCTACAAGTGTTTTTTTTTTACATCCTCTAACTCATGCATGTCATTTGGGTGACAGCTGTGCATTCAGAATTGAGAAAACAATAACAAAGCTTAATGAGATTTGTAAATTTTTATAATAAAAGACTGCTCAAGCAGCCAAACTCATTTTTGTAGTCATTTAAAACTCTATTGCAGAAGGGACTTGATTTTCAATAAGTAACATTTTTCTTTCTCTTAATCAGACAGGAAATTTAGCAGATTTTTCTCTATATAGATTGTTAAAAATTTCTTATATTTGAGTGCGGTAGCGTGAATCACAATTTCTCAGAGAAATCCATATCCTAATCCCTGGATTCTGTGACTACGTTACTTTTCATGGAAAAAAGAACTTCTCAAATGTGATTATGTTAAGGGTCTTCTTTGGGGATATTATCCTGGGTTATCTAGGTAGGCCCTATGTAGTTTATGAGGGTCTTTATAAGAGGGATGCAGGAATGTCAGGTAAGTAGTAGGAGTTGTTATAAAGGAAGCAACAGTTTGGAGTGATGTGAGGACAGGTCAACAAACCAAGGAATGCAGGTAGCTTCTGGAAAAGCCAAGGAAATTGATACAACCCCAGAGATTTCAGAAGGATCTAGCTCTGTGGACACCTGGATTAAAGCCACGTAAGACTCATTCTGCATTTCTGATCTCTGGAACTGGAAGCAGATGAATTGTGTTGTTTTAAGCCACTAAGTTTATGGTAATTTCTTAAAGCAGCAATAGGAAGCTAATATACTGAATCAATGATATGGTACATATATGGAAATTGTGGCACCATTTGGTGTGCATGAGTAA
Organism: Aotus nancymaae; assembly: GCF_030222135.1. NCBI lineage: Eukaryota > Metazoa > Chordata > Mammalia > Primates > Aotidae > Aotus > Aotus nancymaae. The sequence goes on along the minus strand of NW_026988447.1, from coordinate 7,621,548 downwards.
AAAACTGAGGGTAAGGCCAATTAATTTTATAATAATTATATGTTTATATTATCAATCACCTTGCAAGTAAGGCTTCTTTCCTGAGAACTGAAAAGATGCCAACTGGATTGTTAATTAACTAACTCATGCATTCAACAATTTGTTTTTGTGCTTGGTAAACAAAATAGATATGACTCATTCTTTTATACAAAATAATGGGGAAGATGATAGGCATTAAGAGAATAATTTTACATTAATTTGTTGTATTTTTATATAGTGTAAGATGTTATAAGTGTTCAAAATGGGAAATTGATTTAGCCAGCGATATCAGAAAATGCTTTCTTGAAGAAATGTTGTTTCGCTAAGACAAGCTGAGATATATATAAGAAGCTACATATATAAGATCAGTAGGAGGAAATAGAGCTTTTTGGCCATCTAAATTTTTTTTTTTTTGAGGAGACCTTGGCACACTGCCCGTAGGGTCACCCCTAGAGTAACCCTCTCTTGTTCACAAATCTTGTCGCAAATGAAGCAAACTCTGCATTGAAGTGACAGTATTTTTTGTTTTTTTAAGTTTCTTTTTATAATTTATAATTTTTTTTTATTTTTCATTATACTTTAAGTTCTGGGGTACATGTGCAAATTGTGTAGAATTGTTACATGGTAGATAACATTAAGAGCAATACCTAAAATTTTAAAATAACTTTAAGTGATTTGAGAAGGGATTAATGGCTTTTAAAAAATATCTGGGGCACCTGTAATCCCAGCACTTTGGGAGACCAAGGCAGGCAGATCACTTGAGGTCGGGAGTTTAAGACCAGCCTGGCCAACATGGTGAATTATAAATAGAAAAATTAGCTAGGCATGGTGGCACAAACCTGTAATCTCAGCTACTCAGGAGGCTGAGGCAGGAGACTCATTTGAACCTGAGAGGCAGAAGTTTCTTTGAGCCAGGATTGCGCCACTGCACTCCAGCCTGGGCAACAGAGTGAGACTCCATCTCAAAAAAAAAAAAAGAAAAATCTGGGACAGCATGAAAATGGATTAGAAGGAAAAAGAAGATATACAGGAATATCATTTATAAGTGATTTAATCAGTCTAAGAACATGATTAATATTATGTTTTGATTAGGACAGAATAAATGGGAATGGAAGATTCAAGGGAAATTTAAGAAATACAATTGACAGAAAGAGGCAGAAGGTGGAATATAAAGAACATGCAACACATATAGCCCTAAGTTAAGCAGTAAAGAAAAGCATTAATATCTCACTTATTTTGTCATATTTTGTCTGTTATGTGGAAATACAAATGCAAAGTTTTAAACATAGTCTAAGTAAAAAGAGCCAGTACCTGGAAAATTCAAGTTTCTTATTGCTGAAGTATAAGAAGGAGTTGTAGAATTGAGGATGGATCAGAAACCACTTTATGAGAGATTTTGTTTGCCATGACAAAGAGCTCGGACCTGATCCTACAGCATGGCACACCAATAGTGGTTTGTAAGCAGGAAAGATTTGTGCATTAAAAGAACTCTCAAGGCAATGAAAAAAAAATCTGAAGCATTCAAGAGATATCTAACAGGAGAGATCGTGGTTGGGGGATAAGACAAAAATGAAGAAAAAACCTACAGTTGCTTAGATAGGACTTCCAAATGCCCATCTGTACATTTTGGGTCCATTTTGTCCAACTTGAATCAGGAGTGTGGTACCATCAACTAAGGTGGATAATATAGGAAAATTGGATGGTATAGAAAGGAGATCATGAGTGAGAATAATAAGATAGCTATTATACAACACCCTTTTATTTAAATAGTTTCATAAAGAAAATATGTCATCAGCAATGTCTATTGGTAACAAATGTCAGAGTGAAGATGTAAGTATAGCTTTGAAAATGAAGTATGATTTTAATGTAGATTTCTACTATATAGTGTCTTTAATATAATGTTTTATCATGAATTCATAGATGTATTTTCCATAGAATTTCTATAATTTCTTAATGGTTATAAGAAGCTTGGATCCTATTTAAGATTTTATTTTATGAGTTACTCATTAATACCTGGAAGCAGTAGTGTGTTGGAACCCGAGCCGGGTCCGAGAGCTGTGTCAGATGGCTGGGCAGCCATGGCGTCCTATTTCGACGAACACGACTGCGAGCCGTTAGACCCCGAGCAGGAGACTCGAACTAACATGCTGCTGGAGCTCGCAAGGTCACTTTTCAATAGCATGGACTTTGAAGACTTGAGGTTGGTAGTAGATTGGGACCACCACCTGCCTCCACCAGCTGCCAAGACTGTGCTTGAGAACCTCCCCAGGACGGTCATCAGAGGCTCTCAGGCTGAGCTCAAGTGCCCCGTGTGTCTTTTGGAATTTGAGGAGGAGGAGACTGCCATTGAGATGCCTTGCCATCACCTTTTCCATTCCAGCTGCATTCTGCCCTGGCTAAGCAAGACAAATTCCTGTCCCTTGTGCTGCCATGAGCTGCCCACTGATGATGACACCTATGAGGAGCACAGACAAGATAAGGCTCGAAAACAGCAGCAGCAGCACCGACTGGAGAACCTCCATGGAGCCACGTACACGTGAGGAGGCTGGGGCTGAGCGCTGGCCCTCTGCGTCTTCCTTACAAACCTTGAATCCTCATTAAAGGTTTCTGTACTCAAAAAAAAAAAAATTGTGAAATATTCATAAAGTTTAATAATAACACAGTCAATAAATATTTAATTATGTAAACTTATAACTAAATTAATTGTACTAAAAACAAAGGCAACAAATATTCAAAACATCACTTCCTAATTATTTTACTACATTTTTAATAGCTGTGCTCTTGCAGGTATTAGCATTTATTGTATCTACATGGTGGAAATATTATATATTGATGTGTTACTGCACATCTCTTCCCAACTCCATTTTCAATGATACTAGTTTAATAGCTTGAAATCAGTCATGGTAAGAGTATTTACATTATGGAGATTAGCAAATGCTACAAATGAGGACTCATTGTTTTATTCATTGTGTAAAATTAAAAGAATGATAGAGAAAAGATAAATAGGGCATATTAAATTCAAAAACATGTATGTCCATTGCCATTACATTGCAAATAGCAAAAGAATGGGAGACATTCTGCCAATATTTGAAAATTATTATTTGATTTGACAAATGATTTACACACATTGCTGTTGAATATCAATGCTTCAACATATATCTTTGTTTTATTGTCATTATAAATATTAATGTAAATCTTTTCATAAAGACCAACCAACTTTGATGCCAGAACTGTACTCATTCGTCACTTGCCACCAAAGTTTGGCTACTGATACAAGAGTTTGGCAAAAATCAATGAAAATATTCTGTGAGAATCGGTTGCCTCTGTGTGTGTACCTATACCAATTGTATATATATTTTTTTGTTATTTGTAAGTTGTGTGATATACATCCTTATATATCCATATATAGTAAACTATATACCATAAATATATAATAAACTATATACATATATATACACCATATAAATGTACACACACACACACACACACACACACACACACATGCACAGAGACTTTTCTTCCTTTTTTCCCCCCAGAGAGCTTATGAAACATTTACCAGCAAACCATTGCCTGAAGTCTTTCTACAAAAGATCTTTAAAGTGCTATTATGCAGTTTTAACAATTCCAAGAGTCCTAATTCTCTTTTTCTATTGATTCTAAGCCTTATATTAATGGTTTGAGGTTCTCCAGGAAAGACATGATCTAGATTCATTGATCCTGGATACTATCTTAAAAGGAAAGGAAGTTTCCTACTAGATAGCCCTAATCTTAAACTCTTCCTAGATCTGCTGTGAAAAACAGAGAGAGAGGTATAAACAGAAATATTATAATCGCTAAGACTCATGTCCTCTGTTGCTGGGGTCCCTGGAAATTATGGGTAATGTAAAATATGGCAGAGACTGAAGGCATCTAGAAGACCCAGTGAGCAGCTGGCATGAGGTTTTCCTCAAGTCAGACTGAGAAGGCAATTCACCCTTGTTGGAGGCTCCAGAAATTCCATAGTTAATTAGGAAATTTTTGCTACTTTTTTCCTTTAAATTTCTTAGAAATTTAAGCTTTAATATTGATACTGGGGTGAATGGCTTACCTTCTTTAAGAAGAGCTTAGGAAAGCCTGCCTTTTAGAAAAAGAATACTAGGCTAGGTGGAGCTTGGATGTGATCCTGCATAATTCTGAGATTTCTCCTTTCTTCTCTTAGAAGACATCCTAATAAGAAGATAAAGTGATCGAACAAAGGAATTACTTGGCAGAGATATGAGAGAACTGGGTTCTTGACCCCACTTTGCCATGAACTTGGGTAAGTTACTAAGTCTCTGAGTATCATAGTTCCTTGTCTGTATAACTAGTAACTTTTACAGAGAGCATCTTTTCCAAAGTTGATACTTATTTCTAAGGATCTATCTTTTAAACAATTTATATTGCAGTTTTCTCAAAATTAAATAGTATTTTCTCGGTGGTAAAGTGAGTATCCTGAGAGTTGAAGAGATGAAGAATATAAACAGTTAGATGTCTCCCATAATAAATGAGTAGAAGTGCCCAAGAATCAAAACCCTGGGCTGCTCTAACCTGGAGAGATGTCTGGTGTCAACATGAAAACATGTACCTTTTAGGAAAAATCTCAGCTTGAAATATATTTTCTTGCCAAAATTCAGAGCAGCTATGTTGTTTAACACATAATTACACAGTAATTTCTTTTTATGTCATTTCAATTATTTCATTTTATTCTTGGACTGGCAGCCCAGTTGGAGTGGAGCACAGTTGTCCATGCATGATTATTAGTAACATCATTATCCTGCTATGTAATATGGTTTGTTTACTTATATCTGAGATCTGAAGTTTATTTATAAAATGTTTTATTATTAAAAGTGAATTTTTTCTTCTAATCATGAGTATAAAACTGTATAAGTTTTTTATAACACTAATCTCATAATTTTAGACAAATACAATAGTAACTACAATTTATTAAGCATATTTATATAGCAGAATCTGTACTAGGTATTTTATATATTTATCTCATTTAAGTTTTACAATAAGCTGGGTAGGTATTATTGGCAGTTTGCTGAAAAAGTATCTAAATTTCAGGACATAGGTAAGTCACTTAAGGTTGGACATTTATTATATGGTGGGGTAAGAGGCCCATAAATATTAAGTTCAGCGTAACTATTCAGTGCTTCAAATTCTCTGTATCATATGGATCTCTATCTTCATTTTAATGTCTGCATGGTATATAATTTTTAAAGAGGTATCATAATTTTATTTTAATATTTTTATTATAGAAAATTTATTAATTTTATCATTTCACCTTTTAAAATTTTTGTTAGTGTCAACAGTGTTGCCCTTAATATATTTGTATACTACTTATATTTAGTTCTTCAGATGAAAATATAAAAATTAATTCAACTTATCAATAAATGTACTCATTAAAAATTTGAAATATATCATTAAATTGCCCTGCAGAACATTTCTACTGGGAATATACGAGGGTGCCTCTTTTCTTACACCTATGTCAATACTGAATAACAGAAACTTTTCTTTCTTTAGGTTTCATCTTTAAGAAATGTTTAATACATTTTGTTCATTTTTCTAATAACATTTTTATCTGTAAAAATGACTTTATTAAATAAATGAATCTCTTGCCTATCATGTAGAATGTAAATACTTTTTACAGCTTCTCATTTGAATATCAAATTTGTTTATAATTTTTCTCTGAAGAAATTTTAAATATTTATGAATTTAAAAAATCAGTCTTTTACTTTACAGATTCTGACTCTGGGATCATGATTAAAAATATCTTTCCTATTCCAATAGTGTAAAATTGTTCAACTAAATTTTCTTTTAGAACTTTATATTGGTTTTCTTTGTTGCCATAACAAATTATTTAATAGCTTTAAACAATATCCAATTATAGCCTCGCTTGGTGGCTGAGGCCTGTAATCCCAGCACTTTAGGAGGCCTAGGTGGATGGATCGATCACCTGAAGTCAGGAGTTAGAGACTGACCTGGCCTGGCCAATGTGGCGAAACCTCATCTCTACTAAAATACAACAATTTGCCAGGGGTAAGCATGGTGGCGGGCAGTTGTCCCAGCTACTTGGGAGGCTGAGGCAGGAGAATGGCTTGAACCTGGGAGGCGGAGGTTGCAGTGAGCTGAGATCAGGCCATTGCACTCCAGCCTAAGTGACAAGAGCGAAATTCCATCTCAAAACAATCAATCAAAAAACCAAAATCCACTTATGATCTCACATACCCAGTCAGAGGTCTGGGTACAGTGTGGCTCAGCAGGGTCCTCTGCTTAGGATCCCACAAGGCTGAAATCAAGGTATGGAAGGCTACATTTCTTTTTGGAGTCCCAGGCGAGGAATCAACCTCCACGCTCATTCAGCGTGGGCTAAATTCAGTCTCATGCTTGTAGGACTAAAGCTCCTTTGCAAGAGGTTGGAAGGTCCTGGTTTGGCTTCTACTGGCCTGCAGTCATTCTCATGCTTTCCATTTGACATCCCTCAAGCAGCAGCAGTTCCAGTTCCTCTCATGCTTTATGTGATGTTGGTTTATATATAATACCTAATTTAGTATGTACAGCAACTTTATGGGCTTATTATCCTCATCTCATGGACGAGGAAACTGAAAGGTTAAATAACTTGTTCAGGGTCTTATAGTCAGTAAGGGAGGAGGTAAGACTTGACAACCCACATCTTTTCTCATTTTACTTCTTCATAAGATATAAACAAAAGCTACCAGGGCTGTCTACTGATTATATAATTAAGGGTATTAAGGCTTCCTTAGATAAGTATCATCTAATGTTTGTGAGGAGGCTACGTTTAAAAACATCATTTTAAAAATGGTTATGGAACTTTCCTTTTACCTATTCGTGTCTCTCTCTCTCTTTTTTTTTTGGTAGGTGAGAAGTTCTCATATTGTAAACAACTATTATTTTATTGCTATGTGTCCTCACCCTACCCCTTTTGTAAGGTAAGATGTTCATGATAATAAACATGAGTTTATGATCCTCATAATATACTAGAACAAACTGAGAGTTCAATCACTGTTCCATCCAACTGTAAAAAACTACATTTTTTTTTTAACCCTGGTGACAATAAAGTGCCTCAGAAGCGATTAGTTTTTGTGGAAGAAGAGCGTGGCAGAAATGTGATAGTCTGAGGCTGAGCTTTTGCTCTGCTTGGGGAGGTATGTGAAATCACAGGTGGCATAATTTACCTCCTTGGAGTGGGTGAACATAAGCATCTGTGATATGGTATTCTAAGAAGATACTAAATTCCCTTTTGATAGCTCTCTCTGTTTCTTTCAGTGCGAATACCTGATATATTTAAATGATACAAGAGTCTTTTAAATCCTTTTATAAAAGTTCATTGCATATTGATTTGATAATAAGGGTCACTAATATATGATGCCATTCCTGGAATCCTAAACGGATTAATTTTAGAAGTTAATGTAAAGAAAAATTTCTAAAATACTAGAATGCTTTTTGTCTATCAAATAATAAAACACACAGAATTGGTTCTATTGCCATTTCTGCTTTGTTTTCAGGGAAAGGTCAGGATTAAATGTGATGCTAAGTCATGGTTACTGCATTTGATTTGATGGTTATCATGTTTCTTTCTACCTGTGGTTAAGGGCTTGGAGTTTTATATGTATGCTTTTTAATAGCCTTATACTAAATAAATCTTGCTTTGGTAAGCCAACTCAAGTTTGACTTGACAATCAGAAAGCAAGATGTAAGTTAAATATTGTAAGATATCTTCTTCCTCCAATGTTGGGATTTCCTAGACTACCAAAGACCAGCATTTTCATATTTAGATTTCTAATAATTTATAATTACACAGAATGAAAAACTCTCAGGATGGGTGCCATAAAATTCAGTTAGCTAACAAGAATTTCAACAGGATGTGAAAGCAGCTCAGACTGTTCAGATTTCTTAGTGGAGCATAACTATCTGCATGCTTATAATAGAGAATGAATCTTCAGCAGAGTTTTAAAAAAACCTTTCTTCTCTACCATCTCACCCCTACCAAACAAACAGATTTAAAAAAGGACTAAAACACGAATAAGCGAGCAAGCAATATATGCAGCATCCAGAATCTCATCTTTCTCAATGTGTCCTTGCTATGGTTGACAGCAGAGATGCATAGGCCTTTGTCTACACTTCTTTAATTCCTGCAATGATTCCAGCCACATCTCCCTAATTACATGCCTAAGTCACTGAACCAGGTTGTTGTACTGGAGGGAGCATAGAAAGTCAACACCAAGACAAAAGTATACCAAATTGCAGGGTCTTTATTGCTGGCGGCCACGGAGGACTCACGTCTCTCCAACCTGTGGCCCTGAAAGGAGGGTGTCAAGACCTTTTATGCCCATAAACCACGGGGGTGGGGGTGAGGGGCGGGGGTGGGGGTGAGAGGCTTCAGACATTCTGAGGGCCAGTGGATTCGGAAAATCACCTCCTGGGCTGAGATGAGGGTGAGGGGCTCCGGACATTCCAAGGGCCAGGGGACTTTGGACATTCCGATTGTTACTTAAGTGGTTCACAGAAGTCAAGATAAGCTTTAGTTTACACATTGCCTGGGTAGGGTGGAAATTACAGATCTTAGTTACTTATTACAAGTCGCAGGGGCCAAGATGGCGGGGGTTTGGACTGCTTGCCTGTCACATCAGGGTTACAGAGAGCAGTTTCAACAGAAAGCCGAGGTATGGTTGAGGTATGCAGTTTTTTGGGGCTTTTACCATGTCACAAGGTCACTCTGGGGACTCAAAAATCCTCTCCACATAAGAACACTGAACTCCCTACCAGGCATTCATAATTCTGACTTAGCAGAACAGGAGAAGCTATCACCTAAATGATAAGTAAACTTTTATCTTGAAAGTAAATTCCATATATAAGAAATTTATAGCATACTCTAAACTATTCAAATACATGTATGTAGAAAGACTAGACATACACTAGCATAATAACTTTGTTTTTTATGGAATTTTAATAAGAAATGTGGCTCAAATATTTTATAATTGGTCCCTCAGATTCAAATGTATCATCTTGGTGTAGAATTGTGTATCTTTGCTCAGAGCAAACAGTAAACATTTATTCATGGATTTCTGAGTATCATAAAAGCCTTTGTCTTTCTTAGATCTTAAAAAAAAAACATGAGTTTCAAAGCATCTTTTAAAATAACTGAGATTGTGAGCTTTTACCTGGAGAATTTGACAGACTTGACACACGTTTTCCAGAAACAAGTCATACCTTCTTGGTGTTCAGTTTGGTTAGAGCTCCTATAGGCTGTCAGCGATCTTTGTGGAAAAGGAGGCTATGTTTGGAAACGAGTCAGATCTTAATTGTTTTCTCTGCCAAAAAAGCAGAATTTTTTGAAGTTTTGACAGCTGTGCCTTGTCATGGAGAAAAATCTTCTACAAGAAAACAAAGGAACCTTTATCTTTACCATACATTATGCTCTAATGGTGTGCATAATCTATCATTTTAAAAACAGTGTACATAGTTTTAAATAACTCTAGCAAGAAACGGCATATCAAAAAGCTTTTTCTTCTTATTTTGACTTTTTAAAAATCATGAAAATATTTTTGCTTAGGAGAAAAGAGACGATAATTATAGATGGATCAATTTCAAGTATGTTGGGGCAGAGTTACAAAGAGTACTTTTCTCAGTTTTTGCAGAAGCTTGTTTCTATAACTGACACAGCTGGAATTCAGGCATTTGTATCATTTCTATAGTTGTTTTAAATGAAAACTCTATTCTGTTATACAATTATAGCTTCAGATTAACATCCAGAATTCCTTGTACAGGTATTTATGACTCTTGACTTCAAAACCAAGAATTCTGTATTTTGACAAGATGACTTTCTGAGAAGACTGCCCACAACTCAAACTCTCTCTTTTCTTGATATAATTTTTGGGAAAATGAACAGGAGCCTTTTGGAAAATTAGTACAACAGGGACACATTCTTCTCCAGAAGCTCAGCTGTGCCAGTCATATTACATTATATCTTCTAAAAATAAATCTAACTTCAAATGTCAAGAAATGCAAACTCAGTTATTACCAGGTCTTCCTTTTCCTCCCATCCAAACCTTATTACAATTTACCAGAGTTCTTAGAGTTCCACAATGGAAGAGGGCCCTCTGTGCTTCAGGCTGTGAACCCAGAAAATCTGAGGCAGGTCTCAGTTAATTTAGAAAGTTTATTTTGCTAAGGGTGAGGATGCACCCATGACACAGCCTCAGGAAGTCCTTAGGACATTCACTCAAGGTGGTCAGGGCACAGTTTGGCTTCATACATTTTAGGGAGACATGAGACATCAGTCTATGTAAGAAGTACATTGGTTCTATCTGGAGAGGCAGGATATCTTGAACCAAAGGCAGGAAGACTCAAAGTGGGGAGGGAGCTTCAGGTCACATATAGTTGAGACACAAAGGGTTGCATTCTTTTGAGTTTCTGATTAGCTTTTCCAAAGGAGGCAATTAGATATTCATCTCTCTCAGTGAGCAGAGGGATAGCTTTGAATAAATAAGAGGTAGGTTTGCCCTAAGCAGTTACCAGCTTGTTTTCCTTGGTGAATTTGAGGGCCCAAGATATTTTCCTTTCAGAAGACTATATATGTCACTACCTGTTGTCCAAGTTGTCATGATTCCTTGAAAGTGAGAGGAATTCCTGGTGCACTAAGGAATGGGTAGGTATGTTTGTTAGGGCTGAACATCCCAGGGCCTCCTTCTAGCCATCACTGTAGTGCCTCAGTTATACACAGCAATTTCTTTCCCCTTGAGTACTTGTCCCCCAAGGACTCTGAGTGGGAATGAGATGATGGCTTTCTCCTTTCAGGGAACCCACAATTCTCTATCAATTTCCCAATTGTGGGAAAGCCTGCTTGCTCTCATTACTTCCTATCTTTCTCCTTTTTACTACCTCAAAGTATTTAGCATGATATCCTTATTGGGCTTACCTTTTGAAACAAAGAAAGAACTCCACCCCTACCCCTACAACTGGCCTGGGCTATTCTGCTTTTCCAACTGTAACACAAGCTAGTAGGTATGGCTACATTAAGGAAGAACTGATCTCTTAGGGAAAACGAGAAGGGAAAGACACAATACAACTCAGAAGGAAAAACACACAAAAGAAAAACACAAATTAATACTTCAAAAAGTTCTGTCTCTGTGAATTTGGGCAAGGATTTTAAGCTCTTTACGCTTTGTTTTTTATCTATAAAATAGATTAATCTTTGTACTCACTATTAAAATTAATGGATGTAACACACTCACATAATGATGATTAATATTCTTACTCTGATTTGTGAGAAAGCAGAGCATTGCATAGAGGAGCATCACCCCTTAAACCAGACTCTCTGAGTTCATATCCCTGAGCTATTTGAATTTGGGAAAATTTACTGATTGCAGTTTAAGTTTCCTTGTCTGTGTAATGGTGATTTTAAAAAAATGAACAATCCGATATGGTCTGGCTCTGTATCTCCACCCAAATCTCACCTTGAATTGTTATAATCTTCACGTGTCAACATCATGACCAGGTGGAGATAATTGAATCATTAGGGGCTGTTTCCCCCATGCCGTAGTAGTGAGTTAGTTCTCATAAGATCTGATGGTTTTATAAGGGGCTTTCCCCTTTGTTTAGCAACCATTGGCTCTCTTGCCATCCGGTGAAGAGGTGCCTTCCACCATGATTGCAAGCTTCCTGGGGCCTCCCAAGCCATGCGGAACTGTGAGTCAATTAAAACTCTTCTTGTTATAAATGACCCAGTCTTGGCTGTTTCTTCATAGCAGCACTAGAACGGACTAATACACAACCTCATAGATTTTTATTAGTGTAAAGTGCTTTGGAGACTGCCTTGTGCAAAGGAAGAGCTTCATAAATGATATCAACTTTTAAAAATCATCTTGCTGCACTAGTGCTAATGATTGATTTTAAGCCATGTGTGGTGCTTCTCAAATCAGCCCTGTGCAGATTACTCTGAAGATTAAGCTCTGGGCAATTTTGTATCTCTTTTTAATGTTTTCAAATGAATTTATCATGGAAATTCATCTTTTAATGAGAAGTATGCAAACTACATGTTTACATTGTTTGAATCTTTTAAACCCTAAGCAAAATAATATTGTGCACACAGAGGTTGCTGAATTCTGAAAATACTAATGACTATTACTGTGTATATACCCAAAGGAATATAAATCATTCTGTCGTAAAGACACCTGCATGTGTACGTGGATGGCAGCACTATTCACAATAGCAAACACATGGAATCAACGTAAATGTCCATCAGTGCTAAACTGGATAAAGAAAATGTAGTACATATACATCATGGAATATTATGCAGATAAAGTAGGGAATGAGAGTATGTTCTTTGTGGAACATGGATGGAGCTAGAGGCCATTATCTTTAGCAAACAAAAGCTAAAGGAACAGAAAACCAATTACTGCATGTTTTCACTTATAAGTGGAAGTTAAATGGACACATAGAGAGGAACACACATCAGTGGGAAGGAGAGGATCAAGAACAATAACTAATGGGTACTAGGCTTCGTACCTGGGTGATGAAATCATCTGTACAACAAACCCCCATGACGCATGTTTACTTATGTAACATACCTGCACATGTACCCCTGGACTTGAAAGTTTAAAAAAAAATCAGAAGAAAATACTATAAATACAGAGTATATGCCTGTGAAATATAACATACAAATATTTTCTGAACAAATAAATTCAACAATTTTGAGACGGTAAGAAAAATACTGATGACTCATGTGGAAAGTAGAAGTAGAGAATTACCATAGCAAATAAAGACAGCAGGAAAATCAAAGAAAAGTGATTTCGAAAGTCAAATCTAGAAAATCTAAATATTCTTTTTTAAGGATTAGAACATTATTATAACATCGACAGATGATAAGATCTACAATAATGATCAAGACATTTCAAATTATGTTAATCTTTGCTACCATGATTCATATTACCAAGTTCAGAAGATATCTAAAACAAATTGGATTATTATTCTTTGTCCATCTAATATGTATGAAATAAAAACATGTATGTATATATATATATATATATATATATATCTTAAAGGATTATTTTTTTCTAGTCTGTGAGGAATTATGGTGGTATTTTGATGGGAATTGCATTGAATTTGTAGATTGCTTTTGGCAATATGGTCATTTTCACAATATTGATTCTACCCATCCATGAGCATGGGATGTGTTTCCATTCATTTGTGTCATCTGTCATTTCTCTCAGCAGTGTTTTGTAGTTTTCCTTATAGACGTCTTTCACCTCCTTAGTTAGGTATTTTTTGCAGCTATTGTAAAAGGAATTGAGTTCTTGATTTGATTCTCAGCTTGGTCACTGTTGGTGTATAGCAGAGCTACTGATCTGTGTACACTAATTTTGTATCCTGAATCTTTGCTGAATTCATTTATCAGTTCTAGGAGCTTTTTGGATTAGTCTTTAGGGTTTTCTAGGTATATAATCATATCATTGGTGAACAGTGACAGTTTGACTTCCTCTCACAGATTTGGATGTTCTTTATTTCTTTCTCTTGCCTGATTTCTCTGGCTAGGACTTCAAGTACTATGTTGAATAGAAGTGGTGAAAGTGAATATCCTTGTCTTGTTCCAGTTCTCAGGGGGAATGCTTTTCATTTTCAGTATAATGTTGGCTGTGGGAATTTTAGAGATGGGTTTTCTTACCTTAAGGCTTTTCACTTCCATACTGATTTTGCTAAGGGTTTTACTCATAAAGAGATGGTGGATTTTGTCAAATGCTTTTTCTGTGTCTGCTGAAATGGTGTGTGTGTGTGTGTGTTTTAATTCTGTTTATATGGTGTATCACATTTGTTGTGGGTGTTAAACCTTCCCTGCATCTTTGGTATGAAATCCACTTGATTGTGGTGGATTATCTTTTTGATATGCTGTTGGATTTGGCTAACCAGTATTTTGTTGAGAATTTTTGCATCTATGTTCATCAAGGATACTGGTCTGTAGTTTTCATTTTTTGTTATATTCATTTCGATACTGGCTTCATAGACTGATTTAGGAAGGATTCTCTATTTTGTAGAATAGTGTCAATAGGATTAGTACCGATTCTTCTTCGAATATCTGATATGATTCAGCTGTGAATATGTCTGATCCTAAACATTATTTATTGGCAATTTTTTAATTACTATTTCAATGTTGCTACTTGTTATTGGTCTGTTCAGAGTTTCTGTTTCTTCCTGGTTTAATGTAGGAGGGTTGTATATTTCCAGGAATTTATCTGTCTCTTCCAGGATTTCTAGTTTGTGTGCACAAAGGTGTTCATAGTGGCCTTGAATGATCTGTGTATTGTATTTCTGTGGAATTGATTGTAAGGCTCCTGTTTTGTTGCTAATTGAACTTATTTGGGTCTTTCCTTGTTACTCTCACTAATGGTTTATCAATTTTATTTATCTTTTCCAAAAACAAGCCTTTTGTTTCATTTATCTTTTGTATGATTTTTTTTGTTTCATTTTTATTTAGTTTTCCTCTGATCTTGGTTACTTTCTTTTTCCTGCTGGGTTTGGATTTAGTTTGTTCTTTTTTCTCTAGCTCCTTGAGGTGTGACCTTAGATTGTCTATTTGTACTCTTTCATACTTTTTGATAAGGCTATGAACTTTCCTCTTAGCACCTACTTTTGCTGTATCCCAGAGGTTTTGATAGGTTGTGTTACTATTATTGTTCAGTTTAAATAATTTTTTAATTTCCATTTTGTTTTCATTTTTCATCCAAAGATCATTCAGGAGCAGGTTATTTAATTTTCATACATTTGCATGGTTTTGAGGGTTCCTTTGGAGTTGATTTTCAATTTTATTCCACTGCAGTCTGAGAGAGTATTTGATATCATTTCAATTTTCTTAAATTTATGGAGACTTGTTTTGTGGCCTATCATATGTTCTATCTTGGAGTATGTTCCATGTGCTAATGAATAGAATGTATATTCTGCAGTTGTTGGGTAGAATGTTCTGTAAATATCTGTTAATTCCATTTGTTGCAGGGTGTAATTAAGTTCATTGTTTCTTTGTTGACTTTCTGTCTTGATAACCTGTGTCTAGTGCTGTCAGTGGGATATTAAAGTTTCCCACTATTAGTGTCTTGCTGTCTATCTTTTAAAATGCTAACTTTTATTTTAGCTATAAAATATATTTTAGAATATTTATACAATAGAGATGAAAAAGTTTGAAAGCCTAGTTCTTGCTCCCTTCACATTCCCTCACAAATATAATTCATATTAAAAATAACAAAACAATGGGATGTATAAGACAGTTTTATAGTCTCTAGATTTTACAGAAATCTTTAAGAAACAATTAAGCTGCCTGAAAATTTGCCATGGTTTCAAATACATCAGGAATAATGTAAAAATACAGAAAAAAAAATAAAGTATCTGAAATGCCTACTGTTACTCTAGTTGTTATCAATATCCCACATGGTCACATCAAGTGCCTTTCACAAAGTAGCTGAGCCATCAAAGCCAATTTGGCTCATGTGGTGGAGAGAATAAATTCAGTCATATTTTGAGCCATTAAAGCAGATATGGAGAAAAGAAAAATATTGCTCTAGTGGTAAAGTTACAGGAACTTGATTGCTTTCATGATTTCCAGGGAGTAATTCTGAATTGTTTGGGATCCACCTCCTCCTTTTTTTTTTTTAAGACGAAGTCTTGCTTTGCTGCCAGGGTGGAGTCGAGTGGAGTGATTTTGGCTTACCACAACCTCCGCCTCCCTGGTTCAAGAGATTCTCCTGTCTCAGCCTCTCAGGTAGCTGAGACTACAGGTGCAGGCCACCATGCCTGGCTAGTTTTTTGTATATTTAGTAAAGACTGGATTTCACCATGGTGGCAAGGATGGTCTTGATCTCCTGACCTTGGGATCTGCCTGCCTCAGCTTCCCAAAGTGCTGGGATTACAGACATGAGCTACCGTGCTGGCCAGGACATGTTTTATCTAAATCTAAGTTGTCTACATACAAGTAACAATAAACTGCATTAAACAGGAATCGTATATGCACAAGAGAAAACTTGAAATTTTACTACCATAACCATTTAAGGACTCTGTGTGTGTGTGTGTTTGTGTGTCTGTATATGAAAACAAATTTTTGCTAACTTAGCAGTTCAAGGTACTTAATTTTAATACTGTTTACAATATACTGTATTTGACATAACTTTTCAGTTCAACATTTCATATATTATGAGCAATCATGGACTACTTAATGGGCTTTCAGCTTGTATAGGAAATAACAAGGTAAATTTAAAAATTGTAACACAATTTAAAAGCAATAAAATCAGGCAAGTTAAAAAATATTGTTGATAATAATAGTTTTATATCAGTTAAAAAGATTATCCTGTTTTTAATCAACCAAAATATCTACTTCTGCTTGATGAGCCATAGTCAGAATTTAAAGTTATTCCATTTGAACATTTTCATTAGTGAAGTCTCTCCACAATAATGATGCATAGCAATCAGATCATCTCAGCTTTACACCAAAGTAAGCCTTTCTTTTGCTCATAAGTTTGTGCATCCTTATCTGCTTCACGTGCTAGTTTTCCTGTGAGCTGAGGTTGCTCTGCTGATGCATCCCTCAGTTTTGAATGAGCAGCCTAGTATGACATTTTTCTCCTTGTGAAGATGGCAGAGATGCAAAGACCCTCCTACCCAGGCAAGAACATATCACACTCTTACTTGTGTCATTCCTGCTGATATCTTACCAAAACAAGTGACATGGTCAAGCCCAAAATCAAGGACTAAGAATATATTATCCAACCTCCTCCCCCAATGATGAGGCCATGGCAGCAAGGGTGTTGGATGTGAGAGAAGTGAAGTATTGTGGCCAGTAAATGTACCATGTATAGTTTTTCTTACTCCATGCTACTAGAAAATTAGAAAAATTAACATAGAAGGACATCGTTTATGGCAGAAATGGACTGTCTAGTTGTTTTATATACCTGAATGGATACTTTCATTTCTATGCTAAGTGACAAGATAATGAGTATATCACTCACACTTGGAGCTTTGATTTTTTTTTTTTTTTAAATTTAGAAGGTAATAGCAAAGTGGTCCCTAAACCAGAGTTGGAAAGCATTTTACAATGTTTTGAGAAGCATTTTGAAGGTATTTAAAAATATGCCCAATAATATGTAATTTATTATTTTTTCTGATGAATAAGTACTTTCTTTTCTAGCCTAGCCTTCTTATCATATCTTAGCCTCATATTATTATTATTTTTTCTGCTCTGAGGTTATAAATTTTAGGCTATTCAGGATGCTGAATTCATTACTAATATATGTAGCCTGCCATTAATGGCTGGTGGAGAACTGTTTGATTCTCTTATTGCCCAACCTGTGTGGACACCTTTTCTCTTAATGACCAGCATAACCTAACAGGAAAAAGCAGAAGTTCACATTACTATTTTTTTATTAGGCAGCCTTAAAATACTTATGCTTAGGGGCATAAGGCATAATATAATTACATTCATCTTTTCACCATTCTTTCTATGTTGAATCAAGATTAGGAGGCAAAATCTACTGTTATCTATGATTAATGGAGTGTAGTAATTGGCATGAAGAAGCAAGCTTTTTAATTTGATTAGCTACACTCTTTATTGCTGCATTTATAGTTGCTACTCTGTTAATAGTGATCACTACATATTTATCTTTTTCTGCTTTATTTTAGTGCACAGAGTAATTATTAACCAAAGTAAAAAGTATTTTGTCTATTGTATCATGAGTTTTCAGCAACAGGAAAAAAAAAAAAAACGCACAGTTTTCTCACAAATTCCTACCACATATGTGAAGAGATGGTTTAAGCTTTGCCTATGAATCACTTTATCCAGCTCTAAAGTGAAATCTCTTCTAGCATGCATGTGGGGTGAGGCTTGCCTTTTCAAATTACATGTACTTGCCACTAAGTATTATTCTGTATTGTCATTCAGCAATGGAATTTTGCCATTAACAAATTGTGTTTCCTTTCTGACTGTATTCAGATTATATGAATATACAACCTTTTCTTTACCCATTCATTTGTTGGTGGGAATTTAGGTTGCTTCCTTATCTTGGCTATTGTGAATAGTGCTGGAGTGAATATGGGAGTGTGGCTATCTTTTTGAGATCCTGATTTCAATTCCTTTGAAAATATATCCAGAAGTAGGATTACTGGATCATATGATATTTCTACTTTGAATTTTTTGAGAAACTTTTACAGTATTTTTCCACGGAAACAATGTATATCTCCACTAACAGTGAAAAAGGTTCTGTTTTTACTCTGCATCTTGTGAACATTTATATTTTGTTTTTTTTAAAAAAATAGTTATCCTAATAGGTGTGAAGTAGTATTTCATTGTGGCTTCTATTTGCATTTCTCCAATTATTAGTGATATGAAGCAGTTTTTGATGACCTATTGGCCCCATTACCTATTGGCCATAGACTAAATGTTTGTTTAAGTTCTTAG
The DNA here is from genome assembly GCF_030222135.1 of Aotus nancymaae. NCBI lineage: Eukaryota > Metazoa > Chordata > Mammalia > Primates > Aotidae > Aotus > Aotus nancymaae. The sequence continues at coordinate 7,603,061 of NW_026988447.1, read as the reverse complement.
TCTATTTTTAAAATTGGCTTTTCTGGACAGGTATGGTGGCTCATGCCTGTAACCCCAACACTTTGGGAGGCAAAAGCAAGTGGGTCACTTGAGGTCAGGAGTTCAAGGCCAGCCTGGCAAACGTGGTGAAACCCCATTTCTACTAAAATACAAAAATTAGCCAGATATGGTAGCACATGCCTGTAGTCCCAGCTACTCAGGAGGTTGAGGCAGGAGAATTGCTTGAACCCAGGAGTTGGAGGTTGCAGTGAGCCAAGATTGTGGCATTGTACTCCATCCTGGGTGACAGAGTGAGACTCTGTCTCAAAAAAAAAAAATTGGGTTTCCTGTTTTTTTCTCTATTGAGATGTTTGAGTTTTTAAATGTATTTTAAGTATTAACTCTGTCAGATATATGGTTTGCAAATAGTTTCTCTAATTCTATCAGTTGCCTTTTCTTGAATTCTTTGTCAGACAGTTTATGCATTTCCATCTCTTTAGGGTCAGTCTCTGGCACTTTAGTTTGTCACTTTGATAAACATCATGTTTCCCTGAATATTCTTTATCTTTGCTATATGTCTTGATTTCTGTGTATCTGAAGCAGGTACTTATTCCAGGTTTCACACACTGGTTTTGTCTGGGGAAGTTCAACAGTTAGCCTGTCCAGGGCAGGCTGACTCCTGTGGACCATGGGCAGGCTTGCTGCTGGATCCCTTGGGCTAGTTGGTCAGCTGTCTGGGGCAGCAGTTGGTGGGCTCATAGCATGGGAACCCTGGGGTTGAGTTGACAGTGGGAAAAGCCTTAAGTCTGGGGTCACTGGAGCCAAGTTGATGGTGGAGTGGGCTTGAAGCTTGTGGTCATTGGGCCTAAGATGGCAGTGGGATTTTCCCAAAATCTGCTTGTATTGAGACTGCCCTGGAGCTGAGGCAGGCCCAGCAGTGATGTGACCTGGAGATTGAGTCTGCCACACAGGCCTGAAACCTGGGCTGTAGGGTCTGATTTGGTGAGAGGGAAGATTTGGGGGCTGATTCTGCAGGTACCAGCTTGGAGTTTGGGGCTGTGAAAGCTTTCCTGATGCTGGGTTTTTTTTTTTGTGTGTGTGGCAGGCCTGGATTTGGGGCCCAAGGCTAAGTCCTCTGCTCATTTCCCTGTTTTTCCTAAGTGGAGGTTTTTTCTCTACATGCTGTGCTGCCCAAAGTTGAAGGAGAGGTGACATTGCTAATGTAAATATGTCTTTCCTACCCTCTTCAATGCATCTTTTCTCATTTCTATGCCATATCCAGGTGCTGTGATCTCTTACCTGGTTGCTTAACTCTTGTAAAAGATTTTCATGCATGAATAGCTGTTTAAATTGATGTTTCGGTAGAGGAATGGTTGCTAAAATGTCCTATTGTGCCATCTTGCTCTTTCCATTTGATATTGCCTTTTCATGTTATTGATTTGTTCCTTTGCTGTACAGAAGCTTGTTAGTTTGATGTAATACTACTTGTCTATTTTTGTTTTCATTCCTTGTGCTTTTGGTGTCATATCCAAGAAATCATTACAAGGGCCAATGTCAAGAAGGTTTTTCTCTATGTTTTCTGCCTTCCTTCCTTCCTTCCTTCCTTTTTTTCTTCCTTCCTTCTTTTAGATGGGGTCTTGCTATGTTACCCAGGCTACTCTTGACCTCTTGGGCTCCAGTGACTCTTCTGCATGAGCCTCCCAAGTAGCTTGGATTACAGGCACATACCACTGCATCCAATGCTTTATTTGAAAAGTTTTATAATTTCAGGATTTATGTTTAAATCCTTAATCAGTTTTGAGTTGATTTTGTATATGGTGCAAGATAAGAGACCAATTATATTCTTTTGCATGTACATATCTAATTTACTTAACATCATTTATTAAAGAGACTCTTCTTTTTTTCTCATTGTGCATTCTTGGTACCCTTTTGAAGATCAGTGGACTGCACATGTATGAGTTTTTTTTCTGGGCTCTCTATTCTGTTCCATTGGTCTACCTGTCTGTTTTTATGATGTTATCATGTTGTTTTGATTATAATAGCTTTGTTCTAGACTTTGAGACCAAGGAGTGTGTTGCTTCCAGTTATAATCTGGTTCAAAATTGCTTTGGCTATGTAGTATCTTTTCTGGTTTTAAATGAATTGTGGGATTATTTTTCTTATTGTGTTAAAATTCTATCGGATTTTAATAGAAATTGCATTGGATCTCTAGATAACAGAATCTATAGAGTAGTGGGTAGTGTGGACATTTTATTTTATTTTTGTATGTGGACTTTTTTTTTTTTTTTTTTGAGACAGAGTTTCGCTCTTGTTACCCAGGCTGGAGTACAATGGCGCAATCTCGGCTCACCGCAACCTCCGCCTCCTGGGTTCAGGCAATTCTCCTGCCTCAGCCTCCTGAGTAGCTGGGATTACAGGCAAGCGCCACCATGCCCAGCTAATTTTTTGTATCTTTAGTAGAGACGGGGTTTCACCATGTTGACCAGGATGGTCTTGATCTCTTGACCTCATGATCCACCCGCCTCGGCCTCCCAAAGTGCTGGGATTACAGGCGTGAGCCACCGCGCCCGGCCTGTGTGTGGACATTCTAACAATATCAATCCTTTCAATGAACATAGGAATGTCTTTCAACTTATTTACATCTGCTGTAATTTATTTTTTCAATGTTTTGTACTTTTCAGTAGAGATTTTTTACTTCCTTTGTTGAGTTTACTTCTGAGTATTTTGAAAATTTTGAAAAATGAGATTTTCTTAGTTTCCTTTTTGGATAGTTCATTGTTAGTGTATAGAAATGCAACAGATTTTGTATGTTGATTTTGTATCTTGCAACTTTGCTGAAAATGCATATTAGTTTTAACAATTATTTTCTGTGGAGGCCTTTTATTTCTTTTCCTACCTAATTCATCTGGCTAAAATTTCTAGGCCATGTTGACTAGAAATGGCATTAGTGGGCATCTTTGCCTTGTTCTAGATTTTGAAAGAAAAGTTTTCAGTTTTTCACCATTGAGTATGATGTAGCTGGCGCTTTCATATGCAGTCTTTATTCTGTTGAGGTATGTTCCTTCTTTTTAAATTTTTTTTTGAGACAGAGTCCTGCTTTGTCACCCAGGCTAGAGCATAGTGGTATGATCGTAGCTCACTACAGCCTCAAACTCCTGAGCTCAAGTGATCCTCCTGCCTCAGCTTCCTATCTTGCCCATCTTATTTTATTTTATTTTTTGTGCAGATGGAGTCTTGCTGTGTTACCCAGGATGGTCTCAAATTCCTGGTCTCAAGTCATTTTCCTGCCTTGGTCTCCCAAAGTGCTGGGATTACAGGCATGAGCCACTACAGCCAGCCATATGTTTTTATAACAAATATGTTGAGAGTTTTAAAAATTATAAATGTTATAGAATTTTCCAAATGCTTTTTCTGCATCTATTGTAACTATTGTGTCATTTTTCCTTCATTTTGGTAATGTCATTTATCACATTAATTGATTTGAATGTGTTGAACTTGCATCCCAAGGATAAATCTTACTTGATCATGGTGTATGATTATGATTATGAGTATTATTTTTTGAGATGGAGTAATGCACTGTTGCCAGGGCTGGTGTGCAGTAGCACAATCTCAGCTCACGGCAACGTCTGCCTCCCAGGTTCAAGTGATTCTCCTGCCTCAGCCTCCTGAGTAGCTAGGATTACAGATGCTTGCCACCATGCCCAGCTAATTTTTTTTTGTTTGAATTTTTAGTAGAGACAGGGTTTCACCATGTTGGCTAGGCTGGTCTTGAACTCCTGATATTGTGATGCACCCGCCTCAGCCTCCCAAAATGCTGGCATTACAGGTATGAGCCACCGAGCCTGACTGATGTATGATTATTTTAATGTGCTGTAAAATGTGGTTTGCTAATAGTTTTTGCAGAATTTTTCAGTCATGTTCAGTAAAGATATTGACCTTTAGTTTTCTTTGTTGATTATGTCTTTGTCTGGCTTTGGCGCTGGCCTTATAGACCAAGTTTGGAAGTGCTCTTTCTTCTCCATTTTTTGAACAGTTCAAGAAGGATGTGATTAATTCTTTTTTAGATGTTTAGTAGGATTCACCTGTGAAACTGTCTTGCCCTGGGCTTTTCTTTCTTGGGAAATTTTTGAACACTGATCCAATTTTTTATATTTTATTTTCCCTTATTTTTTATTGGTCTGCTCAAGCTTTCTATTTTTTATTAATTCATTCTTGGTAGGTTGTTTCTAGAAATTTATTTCTTCTTGGTTGACAAGTTTGTTAGTGTATAAATGATTATAAAAATCCCTTACTATCTTTTTATTTTGATAGCTTGATTATGGACTTACTTATTTGAGTCTTCTTCCTTTTTCTTAGTCTAGCTAAGGTTTTATTTATTGTGTTTATCTTTTCAAAAGACAAATAGTTATGCTGTTCCTTGTGTTGTTTTTCAATTCTCTATTTCATTTATTTCTGCTCTAATCTTTATTATATCTTTCCTTATGTTACCCTTGGGCATAGTTTCTTCTTATTTTTCTAGTTCCTTGAGGTGTAATGTTAGGGTGTTTATTTGAGATTTCTTCTCTTTTAATGCAGGCATTTATTGTTATAAACTTCCCTCTCAGTACTGCTTTTGCTAGATTCTGTAAGTTTTTATTATGTTACATTTCATTTTTATGTGTCTTAAAATATTTTCTAATTCCTTTTTTGACATATTTTTTGACCCAGTTGTTTTTGTGAATTTTTCTGTTTTCCTTCTGTTATTGGTTTCTGGTTTTATTCCATTTTGTTCAGAAAAGTTATTTGGATAAATTCAATCTTAAATATGTAAGATAGATTTGTTACCACTTAGCATGTGATCTGTTTGGAGAATGTTTCATGTGTGCTTGAAAATAATGTGTATTTTGTTGCTGTTGGTGGAATGTTCTGTTTATGTCTGTTATGCACATTTGGTCTATAGTGTTATTCAGGTTTGCTGTTTCCTTTGTCAAATGAACAATAATATGGTTCAGAAATCATAAAGGGCTACAGTCTGCAAGGTGGCCATTCCTATAGGCTAGGAAGCATAGCTTCTAGTCAGAAGCAAGAAACAGATACTTCAAAGGTAGAAATAATAAGACAGGGCTTTATGCTAAGTGTGGTGGCCAAATATACATATTTAATAAGCTATAGGAGGAGTCATGAATATTTATGAAAGGAGAAATGTGCATGTACAATTGAGCTTCAGGGCCCTCCATAGGACCCATGTTAAAATAATGGCAGCATTAGCATGATCCAAGCATGAAATTTTTGGTCCTCTGATGCCAAAAGGTGAAGCAGAAGACATGAAAACCCTCACTGTGCATCATGCATAGACTGGCCAGAACCATTCTGTGGTTAATGGTCTTTTAACAGGGAGTGCTGATTAAAACTGCAAAAGGGAGGAGCAGCGTCAGGCAACTTGTGATATCAGGGTTGGAGTGAGTTCATTTAAAAAGCTGGTTTCTGTTTAGCCCTTAGGAAAGAGAGCCTGCAAGGCACGGTGGTTCACAACTGTAATCCCAGCAATTTGGGAGGCCGAGGAGAGTTGATCACTTGAGAAGAGGAGCTTGAGACCAGTCTGGCCAACACGGCAAAACCCCATTCTACTAAAAATACAAAAAATTATCTGGGCGTGGTGGTGGGTGCCTATAATCCCAGCTACTCAGGAGGCTGAGGCAGGAGAATCACTTGAACCTGGGAGGTGGAGGTTGTAGTGAGCCGAGATTGTGCCATTGCACTCCAGCCTGGGTGACAAAGAGCAAGACTGTCTCCAAAAAAAAAAAAAAAAGACAGCATAATGGTGTTCAGTGAGAGAGAGGGCATAATGAGGCATGTCTCATCGCCTATTCTCTCATGGTAGGAACTCAATTTTGATGGTTTTTATTAGGGTCCCTTAGTCAAAGAGGGGTCCATTCAGTTGGTTGGAGGGCTTAGGATTTTACTTTTATTTCTCATCTTGATATTTTTGTCTGGATTATCTGTCCATTATTGTAAGTCTGTGTTGTAGTCTCATACTATTATTGTATTATTATCTATTTCCTTTAGATATTTCAATGTTTGCTAATATTGGGTCCATATATACTTGTAATTATAGCTTCCTGTTGAATTGACACTTTTATCTTTATATAATGACCTTCATTTCTCTTGCAAAAGTTTTGATTTAAGTTTGTTTGTCTCATGTAAATATAGCCACCCTTGCTCTCTTTGGTTACCATTTACATGGAATATAATTTCCAACTTCTTCATTTTCAGCCTATTTGTGCTCTTAAGTCTGAATGTCTTGTAGACATTTTATAGTTCAGTATATATTTTTAAATATATGCAACTACTGTATATATTTTGATTAGTGAACTTAATCTATTACATTTCAAATAATTATTGATAGGTAAGGATTTACTATTGCCATTTTGTTAATTGTTTTCTGTCTGTTTCTTGGTTCTTTTGTTCTTCTTTTTCTCTTTTGCTGTTTTTGTGTTTTGATGATTTTTTGTAGTGATATGCTTTGATTATTATGTCTTTATCTTTTTTGTATTTGGTATAGGTTTTCTTCTTTGTGGTTACCATGATGTTAGCATAACATTTCTTGTAGTTCTAATAGCCTATTTGAGCTGATAGCTTCAATTGCACAAACAAAACCCTCTACACTTTTACTTCCTTCTCAACACTATGTTATTGATGTCAGAACTTACTTCTTTTACACTATGTATCTATTAACCAATTTCTGTGGTTATAGTTATCCTTTATACTTTTATCTTTTAACCTTTGTACTGGAGCTAAAAATGTTTTATGTGCCAACCTACAGTATTACATTACTCTGCATTTGTCCATATATTTATCTTTATCTGTGAGATTTATGCTTTGATATGCTTCCTTGTTGCTGCTTAGCATCCTGTCATCTCAACTTGAAGAACTCCCCTTAACACTTAGAAGACTGGTCTAGAGATGAGGGACTCCTTGTTTTTATTTTGTTGGTCTGTGTTGTAATTTGGCTTCATATCCCTATCCAAATCTCATGTTGAATGGTAATCCCCATGTATTGAAGGAGGGATCTGGTGGGAGGTGATTGAATCACAGGGGCAGATTTTCCCCTTGCAGTTCTCACAATATAGTTCTCATAAGATCTGGTTGTTTGAAAGTGTGCAGCATATTCTCTCTCTCTCTCTCTCTCTCTCTTTCTTTCCCTCTCTCTTCTCCTTTCTCTCTCCCTCCCTCCCTCTCCACCCTCTCTCCATCTCTCTCTCTGTCTCCCCCCCTTCCCATCTCTCTCTCTCTTCCCCACTCCCTCTCTCCCTCTCCCTCCCTCTCCCCCCATCCCTTTCCCTCTCTCTCTCCCTTTCCCTCTCTCCCTCTCCCATTCTCCCTCTCCCTCTCTCTCTTCCCCCTCCACCTCTGGCTATATGAACACTGTACCTGCTTCCCCTTTGCCTTGCAACTATGATTGTAAGCTTCCTGAGTCTCCCCAGCCATGCCTCCTGTATAGCCTGTAGAACTGTGACTCAACTGAACCTCTTTTATTCATAAATTACCCAGTCTCAGGTAGTTATTTATAGCAGTGTGAGAAGGGACTAATATAGAAAATTCGTACCAGAGAAGTAAAGATACCTGAAAATGTGGAAATCACTTTGGAACTGGGTAAGAAGCAGAGATTGGAACACTTTGAACAGCTCAGAAGAAGAAAGAAAGAGAGTAAGTTTGGAACTTCCTAAAGACTTACTAAACTGTTGTGACCAGAATGATGATAGTGAAATGGAAAATGAAGTCCAGACTGAAGTAGTCTCAGATGGAGATGAGGAGCTTAATGTGAACTGTAGTAAATGTCTCTATGAGTTAGCAAAGAGACTCATGGCATTGTGCCCCCTCCCTAGAGATCTGTAGAACTTTGAACTTGAGAGACATGATTTAGGGTATATGGTGGAAGAAATTTTCTAAGCAGCAAAGCATTCAAAATATGGCCTGGCTGCTTCTAACAGTGTAAGCTCATATGCATTTACAAAGTGATGGTATGAAATTGGAACTTGTATTTAAATGGGAAGCAGAGCATAAAAGGTTTGAAAATTTGCAGCTTGACCATGAGGTAGAAAAGAAAAACCCATGTTTTGGGAAGGAATTCAAGCTGGCTATAAAATTAGCATTTGTAAAGTGGAGCCAAATGTTAATAGCCAAGACATTGGAGAAATGCCTCCACGACATTTCAGAGACCTTCCAGGGAGCTTCTCCTATCACAGGCCTGGAGGCCTAGGAGGGAAAGATGGTTTTGTGGGCCAGGCCCAAGGCCTCACTGCTCTGCACATCTTTGGGACATGGTTCCCTGTGTTCCAGCTGCTCTAGCTCCAGCTGTGGCTAAAAGGGGCCAAGGTACAGCTTAGGCCAGAGGTTCCAATTCCCAAGCCTTGGCAGCTTCCACATGGTGTTGGGCCTGTGGGTACACAGAAGGCAAGAGCTGTGGTTTGGAAGCCTCTGCCTAGATTCCAAAGGATGTATGGAAACACCTGGATGTCCAGGCAAAAGTGTCTTGTGGGAGTGGAGCCCTCATGGATAATCTCTACTGGGGCAGTTTAGAGGGGAAATATGGCATTAGGGCCCCAAAACAGAGTCCCCACTGAGGCACTGCCTAGTGGAGCTGTGAGAAGAGGGCCACCATCCTCCAGACCCCAGAAAAATAGATCCACCCACAGCTTGCATTGTGCACCAGGAAAAGCCACAGGCACTCAACACCAGCTCATGAAAGCAGCCAGAAAAGCTGTACCCTGCAGAGCCACAAGGATGGAGCTGCCTAAGGCCTTGGGAGCCCACCTCTTGCATTGGTGTGGCCTGGATGTGAGACATGAAGCCAAAGGAGATCATTTTTGAGCTTTAAGATTTAATCACTGCCCTGCTGGATTTTAGACTTGCATGGAGCCTATAGCCCCTTGGTGTTTGCCAATTTCTCCCTTTTGAAATGGGAGCATTTACCCAATTCCAGTACCCTCATTGTATCTTGGAAGTAACTAACTTGGTTTTGATTTTACAGGCTCTTACGCAGAAGTGACTTGCCTCTGTCTCAGATGAGACTGGACTTTGACTTTTCAGTTGATGCTGAAATGAGTAAGACTTGGAGGACTGTTGAGAAGGCATGATTTTGTTTTGAAATGTGAAAAGCACATGAGATTTGGGAGGGGCCAGGAGTGGAAGCATAAGGTTTGGCTCTGTGTCTCCACCCAAATCTCTTGTCAAATTGTAATTCCCATGTGTGGGAGGTGATCGAATCAGGGTGAGCTTCCCCTTTGCTGTTCTCATGCTAGAATTCTTAAAAGATCTGGTTGTTTGGAAGTGTATAGCACTTTCCCCTGTGCTCTGTCTCTTTCTTCTGCCCTGGTCCTATGGAGACCATGCCTGCTTCCCCTTTGCCTTTACCATGATAGTAAATTTCCTGAGGCCTCCCCAGCCATGCCTTCTGTATAGCCTGTGGAACTATAAGTTGATTAAACCTCTTTTATTCATAAATTACCCAATAGTTCTCTATAGCAGTATGAGAATGAACAAATACAGTCTGTGGAAGCCTTTTTCTCACCTGTATTTTTAGAAGACAGTGTTGCCGTATATGACAAACCCATAGCTAATATCACAAAATCATGTGAGACTTTATTTGGTAAAGTCAAAATCTATTTACATTTGTTGGTAGTGAAATTTTAAAAGAAATTCAGCTTAAATATCTGTATCCATGCTTCTTATACTTAATAAGAAAGTAGATAACCACAGTTTAAAAGACCATCTTGCAAATGAGTGTTTATAATAGCAGTTCTATTTTCTTTAGTGCAAAGAACACAGGAAGGCATGTTGGAAGTACCCTTAAATATTTATAGGTTTTTATGTGTATCCTTAGCCACATTTTATTTGTTTTTGGATAATTTCACTTGAAAAACTAAAACGTTTGTGACTCTCCTTATTCAGTATTACTTTTATTATCTATGTTTCAACATATATACCAATGAGATTTGACAGAATGCTCTTAAGCAGTCTACTAGCTATCATAATAGGATATAATACTTCAAACGTACATAAATGTATGTTTCAAAATATTCATCTATAGCTCAAACTATGCATTTGCCAGTGGAGTTAAATATAATACACTAAAGATAGAAGAATTTGTTGTTGGGTGTGTGTATAGGTGGTCTGTGAACTCATCCTCACTATTTCAGTATTATTTCCTACAAGTGTAGGAAAAGTAAGTGATAAATTAAAATTTCTGTTGACATTTCTATTGGAAGTTTTGTATCTTTGGCTTTATATACTTTATTTTAACTAAAGTCGTAAATAACTCAGAAGAAAGGAAAAAAAATTTCTTTTGAAAATGCATATATTTATATTTCAGGTCAGGGAATCAAACTCAGGCAACCAAGTTTACACACCAAAGCATACATTCTTTCTTAAGCTAGTAGTATTATTTCATATTATAAAGAATAAGCTAAAAAATAATTGAACTTTTATTTAATTTCAATGATAGCAAAGACCTCTTGTTTAGTACTATATTCTCAGAGCTTTAAAGGATGCCTGGCACACAATAAATATTCTAAAAGTGAATGAACGAATGAATGAATGCAAAGATGACAGGTTAGAGAGGCTTTTTGACTTAAAAAGTGTGCTTTTTCATCACCAAAACTCTTTTTAAAGTTAGCTTATATAAAAAAATACACGTTATGAACTCCTGGGCTTTAACTTGTCACCTTGAAGAATAGTCTGTTTTTAAGAAAATATAGCTCTTACAAGTAGAGGACTGCAGCAAACTCAAGGGGCTAAGTAGTTTTCCTGATCCCTTAAATCTCTTCTCACATTTAGGTTTTGTTAAATTACCTATTAGCCAAGTACAAGTAGAAGAGGTATCAGGAAGATGAAATTCCACAGTCAAATATAGCATGAGAATAAATAGAAATAGAAATATGTAATCTGTAGGTTTCTTGAGGGATTTGAAATTTGCCAGCTAGCTTGTTAAGGGAAACTCAGACAAACCACTAAAAGCTCTGATTACTAAAGGATATTTTCTTTTAGGACATTAATAAAAATGAAAGCAAATAAATTCTAAGGATGAATTTAGCAAAAAATGTTCATTGAATGGCATAGGCTTTTTAAAACCATGATAAAATTTCTACCTCCAGGTCTTTAATTTTGTAAAAATGCCTACAGAATATTAAATCTGTTGGAGACAGTTGATGGAATCTGGTAATCTATGTTATGGAGCAATTAATTGCCATTTGGGTTCATCAAATTTGTTTACTTAATCAACGTGGAAGAATCTACAGTAACGCTTAGAAGATAAGTAAGATTTCTGCACCCAAATCAATAAAGAAAGATAAGGAAATGGAGATTAGTTGTTTCAGAAGATAAGTTTGAGAGGTGACGACGTCAATCTTTAAGTACATGGAGAAATTATCAAGCAGACCAATTTTCCTCTTTCTTTCTAGCATGGCGAAGAATGAAGTGGGTTTGGTCAGTCTTTCATCAAATATTTATTGAGTGCTTGGTTTTTTGCACAGTACTGTGAGAGATACTGTAGGCAATACAGGGAAACATGGATCTCCTCACATGTGCAGTAACAGATGCAATTTAAGAAACTTGATTATCTACTATGTATAAGTTTATAAATATGTGTAGTTTCTCCTTGGTTTATTTTTGGGGAGAGAATAGCAGCTACCTTAGTTAGGCATTTTGACAGAAACCAGAAAACCTTCTGATCTTTAGTAGACATATGGAAACCCAGAATGAAAAGCACATTTTTAGCTTCTTTTGCAGCTAGGTATGGTTATGTGCCTAAGTCCTGTTAATGAGGTATGAACACAGGTAAAATGTATAACCTGTAGAAAATACCCTTAAAGGGAGATAGGGCATCTTATTCTCCCATGTAGGTCAAGTTGTGGAACTGGACTGAGTAGCACAAGAAGAGGTTGTGGAATAGATAAATGTTTCTCCTCATTTAAGAAGTTCATATGCAACCAAAGACAAAAACCACATGATTATCTCAATAGATGCAGAGAAGGCCTTTGACAAAATTCAACAGCCCTTTATGCTAAAAACTCTCAATAAACTAGGTATCAATGGAACTTATCTCAAAGCAATAAAAACTAATTATGACAAACCCACAGCCAGTATCATACTGAATGGGCAAAAACTGGAAGCATTCCCTTTGAAATCTGGCACTACACAAGGATGCCCTCTCTCACCACTTCTATTCAGTATAGCATTGGAAATTCTAATGAAAGCAATCAGGCAAGAAAAATAAATAATGGGTATTCAATTAGGAAAGGAGGAAGTCAAATTGTCTCTATTTGCAGATGACATGATTGTATATTTAGAAGACCCCATTGTCTCAGCCCAAAATCTCCTGAAACTGATAACAACTTCAGCAAAGTCTCGGGATACAAAATCAACGTGCAAAAATCACAAGCATTCCTCTGCACCAATAACAGACTCAAAGAGAGCCAAATCAAGAAGGAACTGCCATTCACAATTGCTACGAAGAGAATAAAATACCTAGGAATACAACTAACAAAGAATGTAAAGGACCTCTTCAAGGAGAACTACAAACCACTGCTCAACGAAATAAGAGAGGACACAAACAGTTGAAGAAACATTCCATGCTCATAGTTAGGAAGAATCAATATCGTGAAAATGGCCATACTGCCCAAAGCAATTTACAGATTCAATGCTATCCGCATCAAGCTACCAATGACCTTCTTCACCGGACTGGAAAAAACCACCTTAAACTTCATATGGAACCAAAAGAGAGCCCACATAGCCAAGTCAATTCTAAGCAAAAAGAACAAAGCGGGAGGCATCACATTAACTGACTTCAAACTCTACTACAAGGCTACAGTAATCAAAACAGCATGGTGCTGGTACCAAAACAGAGATATAGACCAATGGAACAGAACAGAGGCCTTGGAGGCAACACCACACATCTACAACAATCTGATATTTGACAAACCAGACAAAAACCAGCAATGAGGAAAGGATTCCCTGTTTAATAAATGGTGTTGGAAAAACTGGCTAGCCATGTGCAGAAAGCAAAAACTGGACCCCTTCCTGACACCTTACACTAAAATTAACTCCAGATGGATTAAAGACTTAAGCATAAGACCTAACACCATAAAAGCCCTAGAAGAAAATTTAGGGAAAACCATTCAGGACATAGGCATAGGCAAGGACTTCATGACTAAAACACCAAAAGCATTAGCAACAAAAGCCAAAATAGACAAATGGGACCTAATCAAATTCCAGAGCTTCTGCACAGCAAAAGAAACAGTCATTAGAGTGAATTGGCAACCAACAGAATGGGAAAAAATTTTTGCAATCTACCCATCTGACAAAGGGCTAATATAAAAAAGAACTAAAACAGATTTACAAGAAAAAAACAAGCCCATTCAAAAGTGGGTGAAGGATATGAACAGACACTTTACAAAAGAAGACATATATGAGGCCAACAAACATGAAAAAATGCTCATCATCACTTGTCATTAGAGAAATGCAAATCAAAACTACATTGAGATACTATCTCACGCCAGTTAGAATGGCATTAAAAAATCTGGAGACAACAGATGCTGGAGAGGATGTGGAGAAGTAGGAACACTTTTACACTGTTGTTGGGACTGTAAATTAGTTCAATCATTGTGGAAGACAGTGTGGCGATTCCTCAAGGACTTAGAAATAGAAATTCCATTTGACCCAGCAATCCCATTACTGGGTATATATCCAAAGGATTATACATCGTTCTATTATAAGGACACATGCACATGAATGTTCATTGTGGCAGTTTCCAATAGCAAAGACTTGGAACCAACCCAAATGCCCATCGATGACAGACTGGACAGGGAAAATGTGGTGCATATACAGCATAGAATGCTATGCAGCCATAAAAAATGGTGAGTTTGTGTCCTTTGTGGGGACATGGATGAATCTGGAAACCATCATTCTCAGCAAACTGACGCAAGAACAGAAAATCAAACACCGCATGTTCTCACTCATAGGCAAGTGTTGAACAATGAGAACACATGGGCACAGGGAGGGGAGCATCACACACTGGGGTCTGTGGAGGGGGAACTAGGGGAGGGACAGTGGCAGGGTAGGGTATTGGGGAGGGATAACATGGGGAGAAATGCCAGATATAGGGGATGGAGAGGAAGGCAGCAAACTACACTGCCATGTATGTACCTATGCAACAGTCTTGCATGTTCTTCACATGTACCCCAAAACCTAAAATGCAATAAAATAAAAAAAAAGTTCATATGCTTATAAATGCTTCCATTTTTGTAAAATTGTTAATAAAAATTTACAATGCCTGTGATATTAATGACACCATTTAGATTTGTGGAGTATGGAACCCATGTAATCACTTTAAGATTTGGTAACCCTGATAATCATGGAGCCACCATAACTAGTCTGAAACTGCAAACATATTTTACAATTTTTAAAAAACTTTTAGTGTTTTTTTACTCAAGGTCATATCTAATCCTACACCCTCTCCTTAAGATGTAAGCTCCCCTGAAGCAGAGATATTCCCTGTCTTTCCGTGACATTCTCCATTGCCTCAATAGAGCCTGTCATACAGAAGACACGAAAATATGTGTTGATTGACTTACTGAAAAAGAGAAAGGAAGAAAAAAAAGAGATTGATAGTGGGGGCTGGAGAGGTAGGAATTTTTTTTCCTTTGCTAAGAGTTTGTTGCCTTTTGAAATTTTACCATATGTAAAACTGTTTTCATTGGAATCATATGTAAGATAAAGTAAAAATTGGACAATTAATATTTACCATATTTTCTGATTAAGAAAATTGCATATTTCTTTAGAGTAGTGTTTTTACATGTAAACTACTAGTAAGTTTAAAATAACTTAGGCAAGCTGGGCATGTGGTAGCATGTGCCTATAGTGCCAGCTACTTGGAGGCTGAGGCAGGAAGATTGTTAAGCCCAGGAGTGTGAGGCCATAATGCACTGTGACTGTGCCTGTGAGTGGCCACTGCACTCCAGCCTGGGAAATCTAGTGAGACTCTATGTCAAAAAAAGAAAATCAGAAAAAGCTTTTGTAAGCCAAGGCCCAGCTACATATTTATATTGAGAAGTCAACCTATAAGATTTTTTTTTCAATTTCTATTTTAAATTCAGAAGGTACCTGTGCATGGTTGTTACTTGAGTATCTCTCCCTTCCTCCCCCACTCTGGAAGTCCCCAGTTTCTATTATTGCCATCTTCATGCCCATGAGTACTTAATGTTTAGCTCCCACTAATGAGTAAGAACATGCATCAACCTGTAAAATTTAAATTGTGACCATTTCTGTAAGATAGACAAAGAATTATTTCTTTTGTCAATCATTTAGCATTTGCTAAATTTCTCCTGTGAGGACAACATTGTGGTAGACACCGTGTAAATCACAGGTAGAGTCTTCATGTGATTGTTGACCACACCCATTCTTTACAGGTTCTGAAGTAAAGGAGAAATATAGAAAAGAGCTAAATAGAGAACAAAATGCTTGTTTCATTGATGTTAAAGCTGGATTAGAGAAGTCAGCCTTATGAACTTACTTGCCATGGAAAAGCCACAGCAAAGGACAGAAAGCACACAAAGTGGACACTGTTGATCCCCAGGTAGATTGTCAGAAAGCATCTCCCTTAGCCCCTTGCCTTCCCTGCACTGGGATGGGATGTTTCACAGTTGTTTCTTTTTTCACATCAATCTGAACCAACCCATCTGATTCTAATCTCTTATGACACCCATTCTTGTTTTTCCAACAGTTTTGGATTTATCAAATATATTTGTCATTTCCCCCAAGTTTTGGAATGGGCATAAAATAACACATGAGCCAATCTTCCTTTACATCACTCTGCTTCAGGTCATCAGGATTTTTTGTGTATTTTTTTTCCTATTTACTCTGCACTTATTTTAATTGAATAACCACAAAGAAAAAAAAATCATTTGTTTCTGCAGTTCTGGATGTATATTTTTCTTTCTTTTAAAAAAATATTTCTGGTGTGGTGGAGTGGTTCATGTCTGTAATTCCAGCACATTGGGAGAATGAGGTGGGCAGATTACTTGAACCCAGGGGTACGTGACCAGCCTGGGCAACATGGTAAAACCACTTCTAGACCAATAAAAGAAAAAAAAAATTAGTGGGTGTGGTGGCACGTGCTTGTAGTCCTAGTTACCAGCTACTCAGGAGGCCGAGGTGGGAGGATCTAAAGCCCAGGAGGTTGAGGTTGCAGTGAGTGATGATTGTGCCATTGCATTCCAGCTTGGGCAACAGAGGGAGACCCTGTATCAAAAAAAAAAAAAATTCTGTGAAGTTTATGCTAATTGGAGATAAGAAAAATGATGGTCAAAATTGCTTCAACGAAAACTTTGATATGAATGAGAGATTGTGTTTATCCATGTGCTTAAATAATAAAGGAGCATCCTTGTCTGTGAAGTTAAAATAGTTGATATAGAGACTTCAAAATTCATATGGAGGAGCTCTATTTAATCTCTAGCTCAGCCTTGGTAGGATTTATACAAAGACATTTTTAAGGTTGATTTTGAACCTTCTTAGTGATATAATCTCAGAGTAGTAAATCAGAAACTGGATGGGGTGGCCTGTTGGACTGAGAACTAGAGGTCATAGGGCAGAGTGCATTTCTTCCTTTTTATTCTTATTATCCAAATGGTCAAGGGTCCCCAACACTACCTTAGATTCAAAAATTCACTAGAAGGACTAACATGATTTGGCATAGAGCCATAGCCATGGTAAGATTTATTATAGTAAAATTATCCAAAGCAAATTCAGCAAAAGAAAAAGGTGCATGAACAAAGTTCAGAGAAAACCAGGCTCAAGCTCCCAAGGGTCTTCCCCAAAGGAGTCTCACAAGATGTGGTTAATTCACCCAGCAATCAGCTGTGAGAATATATGTGAATTGTTGTCTATCTAAGAAGCTCATTAGAGACTCAGTTGTCAGGGTTTTTATTGGTGGCTGATCATCTAAATATCTTCTGCTTACTCCATACCCAAATTCTGCACTCTCAGAAGAAAAACAGGTGTCCAGTAGACATCACATTGTTTGTATGAATATTTTAGGCCCAGTATATCACCCTTATCTGTTAAAGAATGATAGGAACACTCCAGAAACACAAGTTACCAAATGCTAGCCCATGACCATCTTCCAAATACTCCTTTCTAAGGATAGATAGCTATCTCAGTTCAGACCTATTATTAAGTGTCTACTACGTACTGGATTTGTTTCTCCCAACTGTGTAGATTATTAATATTTTGCCCAGTTTTAGTAATTCTTCTAGCAACCAATATGGAAAAGTGGAAGAAATAAGTCCATTTGCATTTTCTTCCCTTCCCTTCCCTTCCCTGCCCTGCCCTGCCCTGCCCTGCCCTGCCCTGCCCTGCCCTCCCCTCCCCTCCCCTCCCAACCCCTCTCTTATGGAGTTTTGCTCTTGTTGCCCAGGCTGGAGTGCAATGGCTCAATCTTGGCTCACTGCAACCTCTGTCTCCTGGGTTCAAGCTATTCTCCTGCCTCAGCCTCCCAAGTAGCTGGGATTACAGGTGCCTGCCACCATGCCTGGCTAATTTTTTATACTTTTAGTAGAACCGGGGTTTCACAATGTTGGTGAAGCTGGTCTTGAACTCCTGACCTCAGGTGAGCCACCTGCCTTGACTTCCCAAAGTGCTGGGATTACAGGTGTGAGCCACTGCACTCAGCCTCCATTTTCATGAGTAAAACTTTTAAAGATTTAACAGAGAATAATATTGAAAATACAGAAATTAATACATTTACTGTAGGTTATATATAGTCTTGCTTCATCTTTTTCCACTAAACTTCTGCATATTTAATAAGAAAATTAAGTTTGCTTCATATTTGATATTTTCTGTACTTTATTGAATTTTATTAGTTGCTTTTATGCTTTTTTCTTAAATTTCAATTTTGAGATAACTGTAGATGCACATCTATTTGTAAGAAATATACCCTCCAACCAGGTTTTTCCAGTGGTAGTATATTGCATTACTATAGTACAGTATCACAACCAAGAAACTGACATTGGTATAGTCCACAGATTTATTCAGATTTCACCAGTTTTACACATATTCATGTGTATGTGTGTATGTCTTTAGTTTTATCAAATTTTCTCAGATGTGTAGATTCTCACAACTACCACCACAGTCAGGGTAGAGAACAGGTTCATCACCGTAAGGATTCCTTGTGCTAGTCTTTCTAACCGCACTCTCCCTCCATCCCCAGTCCACTCCCTAACCCCTCAAAACTACTAATCTTTTCTCTATGTCTATAATTTAATCATTTTAAGAATGTTCTATGAATGAAATCATACAGTATGTCACCTTTGGGACTGAGCTTTTTCATTCAGCATAATTCCCTTGAGATCCATCCAAGTCGCTTGCATCAATAGTTCATTCTTTTCTATTGCTAAGTAGTATTCCATGGTATGGATGTACCATGGTTTGTTTCACCATTCACCCATTGACAGGCATTTGGGTAGTTTCTACTTTTTGGCTCTTACAAATAGAGCTGCTATAAATAGTTACACATTTTGCCATGAAGAGAAATTTTTAGTTTTCTCTAATAAGTGCCCAAGAGTGCGATTGCTGGGTTACATATAATTGCTTGTTTATTTTTATAAGAAACTGCCAAATTATTATCTCATAAGAAAAGTATAAGAGATATAGTTTTTCCACATTCTCACAAGCATTTATTGTTGTTGCTGTTTAGCCATTCTGATAGACTGGTAATATCTCCTTTTGGCTTTAATTTTAATTCCCTAAAGTCTAATAATGTTGAAAATCTTTTCATGTGCTCTGTTATTCTCTGTATATCCTCTTAGGTGAAATGTTTATTGTTCATTTTATAATTAATTTTTTATCAAAAAAATGGTTAAATTTTGAGAGTTCTTTACATACCCTAGGTATTAGTTATTTGTCAGATATTTGTAAATATTTATTCCAATCTCTAGCTTGTCTTTTCATCTTCTTAACAGGATATTTCACAGGGTAAAATTTTAAATTTTGATGTCCAATTTATTGATGTTTCCTTTTATGAATCATATTTTTGTGTCAAGTCTAAGAACTTTTCTTCTACTTAGCCTTATGTCCTGATGATTTTCTCCTAGTTTTTTCTAAAAGTTTTATAGTTTTATATGTTACATATTTAAAGTGACTGCCTAGAGCAGCAATTTTAACCAAAAAAAACCACCTTAGAATTAACTTTGCAAATGGTGACACACTAGACGTGTTTTGCCACTGTATAATTGTCAAGTTTGTGTGCATACATGTACTCTGTTGTAGGGTACAGATTGCTTGCTGCTAGTGGTGAGAAGTAGTAGACTGAGACAGAAATAGGGTTTAAATATTTACTAAATTGTCATTCTTTGAATTAAACTTTATCATGTGTCCATCTCAACTTATTTCTTTTATTTGACCTGAATAATTGAAACAATGAGAAACAAAACACAGGAAAAGTTGTAGTAAATAATGTGGTATTCCTTATTTATTTTTTTAGAAATCTGAAATTAAAAACTTATTTTAGTAACAGAAAGGCCATTTTATCTTGTAGAATTGCCTTTTAAGAGCATTTTTTGAGTGCTTATTCAGAGATATCTCAGGAAAAAATTTCCATTTCAGATTTTAAATGAAAATATATAACAATGTTCAGCCATTATAGTGGCTCCTCTCCAAGCCACACTTTATCTCTAATCTTGTGCATCCCTAACAAGATCAAGCACATCTTCAAACTCAATTCCATGTAATGTCTGATTCTGGATGTTTTTATTTTTACCAAATTCTGCTTGACACAGAAAACCATTAAATTAGGCTTTTAGCTTGCAATGGCTTTCTTTCTATGCTTTCCACACACCAGAATACAGTTCACTTCCTGGCAGCTAAAAAGGTTGACTTTTTGAACCTTTCCCAGAAGGAAAAAATCTCCCCTTTTAATGCAAAAGTTAAAATTGCTGGGAAGGTTTTCCATGCCTGTGGATCTGGAGTCCGGGGAGCAGGGCCATTAAAATGTATCACACTGTTAAAAATGACCTAACTGCCCTCTAGGTGGCACACTACCATTATTTTTTTCTTAGCTTCAGGCACGTACTTATCACCAAATCATCAAGTAGCACAGATGCCTGTTCCTCGTTCCAAGAATCATCCAATTGTCAACTTTAATTGATTTCTATCTCTTCTAAAGTTATCTTGGACTTCTATTTTGTTTTGATTAACACTGATGTCATGTCTCAGTGTTCAGACATTCTATGTCAATTATTTAAAAACATACTAGTGTTTCTATCCTAATAAATTTTATATATACTTAAACACACTCTAAATTCACTGGCCTTTATACATGGAATATACCCCATAGCACTACTAATATAAAGAAAATCTAAGAATGTAGATGTAAAGCAAGTTTATTTCATACCATTTCTGAACTAATTGACATTATATAAACAAAATGTATAAGCTACGTTTTTATGGCATATGTAAAATTTTGCTTATTTAGCATTTATGTGAATTGATTATGTGAATTGATTTGAGAGTCAAAAAAATCACAAGTTATTAACTAATATGTCTGATAACCTCATGCATAAATTATCTATCAAAAATTAAAATGAAAACTCTCTTTTAGTTGTACTAAAAGGCATTTATTATTTGTTTTCTAGTCCTTTTAATGGTAAGTTTTGTTTCATAATAATTTTTGAAGAAAATGATTAATTTCAAATTATATTTCACTGTGTTATAGGATTTTGAGGTAAAATTTAAATATGAATTAGTATGCCATTTTGAAATAAAATCTTAGCTGTTAGAGAATTTCAGGTTGGCTTATTTTTAGTGAGTGTAACAAATAAAGTCGGAATACATTAGAACCAGTAATATTTTCGTTGTGTCATAAAAAAAATTTTGGAAATACTGCGCTCTCTAGACTTAGAGTATTATAGAAACCCAGAAGTAATGTAATCTTCATATATCTAATAAACACATTTCAATGAAAAAGAGCCACCTTCTGAGGTTATATGGACTATAAGTCACAGAAACTGGATGGAGAGACAAGTTTTCATAGCTGCTTGATGCTTTTAGTCATGGGGCCACAAAGAGATTAATCTTGAGAATGATGACAAAATGTGGAAGGAATTTCTTACCCTCAGATATTCTTTATTATTTATTCTAACCCTGAAATTCCTATGTGTCCTCTGTAGTTCTGACAAACACTCATAAGTGCTGATTAGTGCTGATGTTCCCTGGAAGAAATAATTTAATTGCATATCACATCTAACAGTCTCCCAATTTTCATATATATATATATATGTGTGTGTGTGTGTGTGTGTGTGTGTTTATATATATACACATATATACGTATATATATGTATATGTATATATATGTGTGTGTGTGTATATATATATATATATGATGTGCTGGAGAAAATCTTTGCTAACCACATATCTGACCAAAAATATAAATATCTGTAATATCTTTTAGCTAGAATACATAAACAACTGAAAACTCAACAGTAATAAAAACGATCCAATAAGAAAATGAGTAGCAGACACTTCACTGAAGAGGGTATGCAGATGGCAAATAATCTCATGCAAAAATATTCAACACCATGAAACATTAGGGAAATAAAAATTAAAACTATAATGAAATATGACTATGTCCCTGTCAGATGGCTGAAAGACAGTGATAGCCCCAGATGCTGATGAAGATTCTGAGAAACGGGATCGGTCATATTTTGATGGTGGAAATGTAAAATGGTACAGTCACTGTGGAAAGTAGTTTGGCAGTTTCTTATAAAAATCAACGTGTTAAAGGAAAAATTTTAGATAAATTAAATTTAGCAGATAATCACTTACCTCTGAACAAAGAACAATTTATGAATTGAGTAGCACCGTGAACATTGTGGGCAGGCACTATTTATAGACAGAAAGAGAAGTAACATATAGAAACAGCTTGGTTGACAGCTCATCATTTGCCTTAAATTAACATGGTCTGATCAGTTGGCAGCCTGTGATTGGCTGCTGTGATTAGCTGTGACTCTTGTTACAGCAGATTCTTGTTACAGAAATATATTCTCGAGTTAGGTTTCAGTTTGTTCACATATTAAGTTTGCTTGCGCTTCCCTCAGTATGGCAGCAGATTTAGGCCAAATTTAATTTAGTTTAACACATGCAATTACTGCTATCAATTGTACTCTTAGACATTTATCCCAGTGAAATGAAAACGTAGTCTAAACAAAAACCTGCCTGTGAATGTTTACAGTAATTGTATTGGTAATATCCAAATGTCGTTAATGGGTGAATGGTTGAAGTGTGATACATTTGCACTATGGAATACTACTCAGCAATTAAAAAGAAAAAGTTAGTGATGCATGGAATCACTTGAATGAATCACCGGACAATAATGCCCAGTAGAATCATAAAAGATTACATACTGCATGATTTACCTTATATATCACTCTTGAAGTAACAAAACTACAGAGGTAGAAAACAAATTGTTGCCATAAAAGGTTAGAAATGGGAGAGTGGATGTGGCTCTAAAGAATCATCACAAGAGAATCTTGTGGTGATATAACCGTTCCATATCTTGATTGTGATATCTTGTGATGTCTTGATTCCATATCTTGGTTGTTACATGAATATATACATGTGATTATATTGCCTGCAAATACACACACACACACACACACACACACACACACACACGCAAAACTGGCAAATTCTTAACTCTGTGGGTTGTATCAGAGTCAGTTTCCTTGTTGTGATATTATACTATAGTTATGCAAGATGTTAAAATTAAAGGATGCTGGATAAAAGGTGCATGGAACCACTTCAACCTCTTTTTAATAAATCTTTCTATAAATATATAATTATTTCCAAACCAAAAACTGATACGCTTATTTTTTTCAAGAAATTATGCTATGCTAATCTCCCAGAGAGTAAACTAATTACTATTTTTGTTATCTTTATAATTACATAAGTTTGATTTTAAAAAGAGACACAATTTCTAGACACAAAAGTGTAAAATGCAAAAATGTTTAAATAATTTTTTTTCAGGAATCTGCACTCTTAAGCTTTTCACTGTGTCATACTTGTTCTAGGACTATTCTCACTTAATAGTTTCTTAGCATTCTGCTTCTTGCCATATGTGAGGTATAGTCTGAAATTTATTTTCCTCTCCATTTGATCTAGATTAAGCTATTTGGCTCCTGCTCCTAAGAAATCCCAAAATACTATGAATCAAAAATGAAGGGATGCATGTGATAACTCACATGTAGACTTTTATGATTCTGGAAGAACTCTTAATGTATCCTTAGTGAAAACATTGACTTTATGTTAAAGTAAATTTCTAATATCATACCATTGGTATTACTAGAAATTTTCTAAATGTTTGTAAGAAAACATACATGGATTACGTAAAAAAAAAAATCTAATTTTTCAAGACCAACTAAAATCACAACGGCAAGATTGTGGCTTTGAAAAATGATCATTTATTTTAAGGAAGCATTCAACCTCAACATCTTGGTTCTTATCTCTTATATAGCGATTCTAGAATGCATCTCCTTTGAGGCTGGTCTTCCTGAACTAAGGACATATTTTAGGGCCAAGTTCATCAGTTTTTAAGCAATTAAAAATCTTTGACCTGTTCACAGACCTCTCCAGGTTTTCTCTGCTCTCATTTTTTTCTTCTCTTCCTACCCTGAGAGGCTTTGGTGCTGAGCTTTTTAAACTTCTTGACAAACGACTTCTCTCTTAAGAGACCAAATCTTCTCCTCACTGCTTGGAGTATAAGATAGTGTGTATGTGACCCACAGGGCCAAGCAGTCAGAATTAGAACAGAGTAGCATTTATTAGGCATCCTTCTGCAGTGTGTGTGTGGGTGGTTTGGGGTGGCTATTTGAGTAGGAAGAATAAAGTGGCCAAGACATGTATCAAAATGGGCAGGATAGTTTTTTTTGTGTTGCGTATCATGCCATGGTTTAGGCCAGACGCAAATTTCTCTGTATTAGGAAAAATTTGTAATTTAAAACCTCTAAATACTATGGTACTGGGTTTAGAATCAAGATCTTTGGGTTAGAGATGTCTAATCCAGATTGACTTTCTAATGTTCCAGTTTTATGATCTTGTATGAAGTTAATTTTGTGTTCTTTAATACTCTCATGTAAAAAATGAGGCCTGTAATACTGTCTTAAAATAGCTTTCATGAGGATTAAGTAGATTAATGTACATGTGAAATTAAATTTCAAAATGTAAATGTCTATTTAAATATAAGATGCTTTTGCTCTTTAACAATCATTATGACTTAGTTAACATATGTACATTTATATGTGTGATGTGTATGTGAGTATATTATGTTTGTGTATGTAAATTTACTTCATGAAGGGTGAGCATAGGCCTTTGTATTTCTTGTTAAACCAGTACATGTCCAGTATCCAGAATATAGAAGACACTTAATAAATATATGCTGAATGAATAGATGAATGAACTTAAAGAAAACAGAATGTTCAAATATAAAGAACTTATTCTAATTTAATTGGTATCAGGTAAAGAATAAACACAGAAACTCTTAGAACAGGAACTGAATCATAGCATCTCCTACATGAAATTAAATAATTTTAGAAATGGTGGTAAATGTTTTTTAAGATTTTTACTTGTATTGGCACAGATATAAGCATCAATCATGACATCTTTCTGCTCACAAACCTTAAGTAATTCCCATTGCTCCTATTGCTAAGAAGATAAAATCCAATTCTTTTGCTTGGCACTAACCTTTTCAAATTTATTTTCCATATTACAATCTTGCTTCTTTTGGATATTTCTTATGTATTACCCAACTTTCCCCATTCCCCGCTCTCTTGCCACCTTGCCTGTGTCCAGCCTTTATCCTCATTTTGAAATGCCCTTCAACTTATTTCTATAGAATCCAATCCCACCCATCTGTCAAGTTCTGTCCCTAATGCCACTGCCTCTATGTAGATATCCTCTGATAGAGGTAACCTCTTTCTACCTAATTATTCATTCTACTTTATGTTTGCCTTCTTGAGACCTTTGCCACTTCCTAATATAGATTATAAACATTTTTGGTAGCAGATTCTATGTCTGATTTACTTTCATAGTTTCAAAATTTCCTGCATTGTAAATATACAATTGCTTCTTTATTGAACAAACTGAATATGCATTGTCATGCTTCTGCTTGTGAAAGACATGCATTTTTCAATAACTGTGATACACAATAAGGATTATATAGGTGTCCGTGATTTTGGCATACTTACCATCATTATGGTTAATTGATTTTAGCAAAAGTACCAAGGTAATTCTATTGGAAAATGACAATTTCTTTTCAAGAAATAGTTCTGGAAGATTTGGATACTTTATGCCAAAAGCAAAGCAAAGTAAAACAGAAAACCCAAAGAAAAAAAGGAATTTATACTCTTACTTCACCAGTAACAAAAGTTAACTTATAATGGATCATATTCTTAAATGTAAGCACTAAAAGTATAAAACTTCCAGAAGAAAATATTTGTGTTCTTGAGTTATGCCAAGAGGTCTTAGATTTGACATCAATAGTAAGATCATAGAAGGAAAATTAGACTTTAAATTAAAAATTAAATGTTTTTCCTCAACAGACACTAGTAGAAGAAAAGACAACCTAGAGAATTTGAGAAAATATATGTTAATCATATATCTGAGAAAGGACTTGTACCCAGGATATATGAATAAACCAAGTGCTGTCAATTATATGGAGAAATGAGAATCCTGATACATTGCGGAAATGGAATATAACACAGCCACATTGGAAAGCAGTTTTATCATATCTTTATAAAGTTAAACATATACTTGCCATGTGATGTAGAAATTTTACCTTTAGGTATTTACCCAATAGAAATGAAAACAAATCTCCCCACAGAGACTTCTGTGTGAATGTGGATAGTAGCATTGTTCATAATAGCTCCAAATTAAAAGCAATCCAGATGCCCATGTCCGACTGATGAATATATGAACAGAATGAAGCATATCCTTACAATGGGATATTTTCTGGTAATGAAAAGGAACCAAATAGTGGTGCAGGTAACAACATTTATGAACCTCAGAAATGTTGTAAGTGAAAAAGTATGTATGTAATGATTAAACTTGCAAGTCTCTATTTGAGATAAAACTATAGAGACAGAGAGCGGATCAATGATTGCCTGGTGCTGGGAGTGGAGACTGCCAACAAATGATGATGCTGGAACTTTTTGGGGATAATGCAAATGTTTTAAAATTGAATTGGAATGTTTTAAAACTACATTAATATGATAAAACTCATTGTTATACTGATAGTGGGTGTATTATATGGTGTGTAAATTATACTTCAATAAATCCGATGAGAGAAGGAGAGATTTTATTTAAATTTTGAGATCAGGTAAAGTTTAAGGAAATAAAATGTAAGCTTAGACCTAAAATATGAATAGGAATTAGGAAACAAAATGGCTGTTAAACAGAAACAGATCATATCAACCATGCAGGGAGGCACTAAAAATTTACTTGAATGAATGAATAAATAAAGGAAGTAAGGATTGGAAACTTCCTTGAAAAGAACTTACAGCCTCTCAAAATCATTATGATTTGAATTATTTCCTTGTTAGAAATATTTGTTATACCTTTTATTGAGTCTAAACCTGCTTTCCTATAGATTATATTTATTGATCCTATTTCTCCAAATCTGGAGCTATGCAGATCTAGCCTTTTACAAGTTTATATAAGACTAGCATGCTATTTTATTGTCTTCTCCAGGATACACTCCATAATTTAACCATTTCTTACCTGACTTGCTTTACTCATCACTTACTAACTTCAATATACAATATCAAGTGTTTAAAGATTATTTCACTTTATCTTCACAGTAGCTTAATGAGGTAGGTCCTATATTATCCTCATCTTACATATGAGGAAAGAGAATCATAAAGTATTAAGTAACTTGGCTAAAAATTACACAACTTACGAGGGCTGCAATGACTCCCTGGTATCCTAACCATCATGTTATATTACCCTCCCTGAAAATCAGAACCATTGCATGTCCTGTCTAATGCAATGCCTAAGTGCCTGCCAGGAAGATAAACTTGTTAGTAAGGAAGACATGAATTTTTTGTCTCAACTTTTATTTTAGGATCAGGGGATACATGTGCAAGTTTGTTATAAAGGTATATGGTGCAATGCTGGAAAATGATGTGTGAATGAATCCACCACTCAGCTAGTGAGCATAGAACCCAAAAGGTAATTTTTCAACCCCTTTCCCATTCCCTCTCTCCTCCCTTTTGTAGTCCCCCATGTCTGTTGGTCCCATCTTTGTATCCAACTGTACACAATGTTTAGCCCTCACTTATTAATGAGAGCATTTGGTATTTGGTTTTCTGTTCCTGTGTTAGTTTGCTTAGGATGAAGTTTTCCAGATGTATCCACATTGTTGAAATTTCATTTTTTATGGCTGTATGGTATTCTATGGTGTCTATGTACTGCATTTTCTTTATTCAGTCCACCATTGATGGACATCAAGGTGATTCCATTTCTTTACTATTGTGAATAGCTTTGTAATGAACACATGGGTGCAAGAAGGAAGACATGAATTTTAGTAGATGTTCTGCATGTAAGAATTTCAAATGGAATGTTAGACATGACTTGTCCTGAATTTCCATGAAACTAAAGCTACAGATTTAGGGACCCCAGCTTACATGTTTCTTCCAAAGATTCTTTCCCTAATTAGAGATTCAAAAATCCAGGTTCTTTTTTTTTGAACAAGGACCACCAAAATTGTATAAGTGTATGCCCACAAAGCTTATATCTGCTCCTGGGCATCATTTTTTTTTTTGTTAATTTTGTTGCCTATTCTTCCACCAGGAAGTTTTCTTGGCCTTTATTTCCAAACTTTTTCAATTTCTAAGTTCTTTGTCCTGCTCCTTTTGTATTCCTTTTTCTGATTAAAAACTATCTATTTGTCTTGCTTGGATGAATTTATCTCTTTCCTCCTATGTTTTGATCTTCAAATAGGTTTTCCTCAAAGTGGATTATTTTTCTCAAGGATAGATCCCACAAGAAAAGGATTATTATTATTATTTTTTGCCTCAAAAAGTGACATTTATTCAAAGAAAAAAAGTGACAAGATATCCATTACTTGGCTCCCTTCCCTCTCCCCTCCTGCTGCTCCTTAGCCCCCCATCTAGCTGGGGCTAGATGGCAGGACAGCCCCTCAGATGAGGTCAGCAACACTGAGGGGCATTTCCTCAATGGAGGTGTTGTAGAAGGTCTCTATGTCTCGAAGAGTCCTCTTGTCTTCTGTCACCATGTTAATAGCTACACCCTTACGGCCAAACTGTCCACCTTGATCGATTCTGTGGATATAGTTTTCCCTGTTGGTGGGAAGGTCATAGTTGATGACTAAAGAAACCTGCTGCACATCAATGCCTCTTGCCTACGTCAAGAAAGACAACTCTTCAGCATGTGCATGAGAATCTATCCCAAAGGGATGACATGTGAGTATCCCTGTAAACAGCCAAGGAGGGCACAGGAAATAAGCATCCCTGTTCCCAAAAGACCTTAGGCATGCCAGATTCTATTCCAAGTTGCTACTTTCCTGAGAGGGGCGCTGGATGTCCCCTTGGAGAGGGAATCACCTTGGATAAGAAAGGGAATTATTATGCCAATTCTTAAGATAAAAATTTCTCCAACCTCTTTACATAGATTTTTTCTTCCATTTACTTGCAGCATTGAACACAGACTCTCCAACTTATTTCCATTCAGATATGAACAAGTCTGTTTTTCAGGAAAATGGCATAATCACCTATTGCTGCATTATAATTTCAAGTCATGTTTCTGCCTTCTTAAGTCAAAACTATAATTTTGTATCATTCTCCTTTTTAAAACTCCAAATTCATATTGGTACTCATGATATAGATGATTAGGGCTAAAAGTACTATTCCCATTTCCTCCCATATTCTATTTACATATGAATCACTTCATATAGTCTAGGCTCTCAGTTTATTTTCTTCTGGTTTGTTATAGAAGTAGACTAACAGTGAGGTCTTTATATATATATATGTATGTGTGTGTGTGTGTGTATTGATCATAACTATTTTTAGAATGTGATGAAAAATATGGACTATCTCCATAAATATACACATATAAAACATATTATTTCTATACCATAAGGGGATTTACTTATTCTTTGAAGCCCACCTATAATTCCCCAGGCCCACAGATAATCAGACTATTTATCTTCATAGTACAATTACTAAAATCTGGAATAAGTAACAATATGTGCTGAATTACTTTGAAAATTTATTTTTATTCTCCATTGTGTTTTTTTTGTTATATTCTTTTATATTTTTTTGAGGACATGTTCTGCATATATGCAAATTGCTGGATCAGTACGTTCTTGAATCATTACCATTTTGCTGAGAGGACACTAGTTAATGTAGTTGATTTAAGTCTTTAAGTCTCCTACTGAGGTTTATTTTTTTTCCAGAACAATGTGACTCTTCTCCTTTAAAACCCATTAAGGGATGAAAAAGTCATTAGGATGTGAATGTGGATATCTCAGGAATTGATGTACTACATTTGGAGCTGTTATATTAATGAAAATGAGATTATCATAGAAATGAATCATATAGCCATAAACTTGTAACACTCAGTAGGATCCATTAGTATGTCAGTGGAAATGATGTGATGTTATCAAAGAAAATGTGATTTGTCTTAATGGAGAGAAAGTGTGAGCAGAACATATAGATGAATTTTAGAAAATTCATAAGAGGATTTAAAAGCTAAAACTATATATCTTAAAAGTCTTTAAAATAGGTTCTATTGTTGAAGAATATTGCATGCATATAATGATGTTATTTTTTATAGCAACTAACAAAGGTTGAAATTAATTACTGTAAGACTGTTAATTTTTACCTATCTTTTAATATGTGCAGAATTTCTGCTGATGTATAGACATGTCTTCTTTGCCTGCATCTATATGGCAGCTTAAGACTCTGATATAAATTTCTTTCTCTGAAAGCCATTCAAGTCTCTAGTTTAAAAAAGTAGCTTTGGTATAGAGGTTGAGGATAAAATAAAGATACTAAAAAGTTCATCTTTTACTTTCAGTGATTGTAATTAGAGTGGAATTGTAGCTTCCCTTCTGCGTTAAAAATGTGAGTAAAGTTTTTTAAAGATGAATATATAACAATTACTTATTCTTTAAGCTGAAAAATTGTTTGAGTAGGTTTAGTCTGAGTGCTATGATAAAAATTAGGGGTTACTGACCCTGATAAAAGAAACCTGGATTGATAGTCCACTTAATTTTTAATCTAGAGATCCCTGAGAAGTCTTGCCAAGCAAATGATAATTTGGAGTTTATGATTTTACCTTATTGTTACCTTGGAAATGACTTAGATTTTGAACTAAAAAATATCTCACATAATAACCTGGAAATAATGTCTTCATATAACTTCATATCTTTCTTTTTGTATTCTCGAAAACATAAAAGGCTATATACACAAACTATATTTTTAATATTTCATCAATCATGTATGTGAGTTGTTGAAAATTAATGTGTTAACAAAAGTAACATATAGTCTGCTAGTTCAAAAATTTGATAATTTGTAAACTAAGGCTAATGACTGTAGGGAAAAATGTTCATGAAAATGTTAATGTTTTATAGATGCAATGATGATTTCTAGAAATAAAAACAGAAGGCTTAGTAAGTTGATCAATTCATATTTATGAAATTGGTACAATAATTAATAAGGCAAGGAAAGCCTTCTCTGATTCCACATGACAAACACTTAGATATTTTACCTAGAAGTGTGAAAAGTGCTCAGTGATAGGAAATACAAAAAATGACAGGGGTACTAATAACTCAGGCAGTTTTTAGGAAATTCTGGGACCCTAACTAGCTTGTCCTCCATGTGTCTCTACTGATACACATCACAATGCCATGTACATTTTGGATGTTAAACGAATATTTGTTAAATGATTACATGAAGATATCATGCCCACCCTTAAGTACCTGCTTGGCAGACAGACATGGAAAGAAGTCTTAATTACATGCTAATAATAATAACCACTTACTGTGGGAGACCAACTATGGTAGGCATTTTATGTCTATTATATATAATGTTTTAAACAATCCTGAAAGATAATAGCGATGAATTAGTAGCTGATATTTACATAATGTTTACTGTGTCCTAGTTTTTCCTTTTTGTTTGGTTGAGAGAGGGTGACTTAGGGAGAAGAGAGTAAGGTATGAGACACTTTTCAAAGGGTACACCTGAGCAAAGAAAGCGAAATAGAAGAATGAACAGTATGTTCAGGAATAGAAGTAGTTATTCAATGATCAAATAATTTGTAAAAGATGTTTGGAATTCAGTTTTACTCTGGACCTACTGCACCTCTGAACTTTATGTGACATGAATGATTACTTTCCATGAAAGGTGAGTGTTTTAATGTTAGATTAAATCTTACTCTTTCTGTAGTGTATTTTGCTATATACCATGATCTTGGCTTCATTATGGCTGGCGGAAAGAAGGTCATGATCCCCTTTCTGTCATGCCAGAGAAGATATGAGTGTGACATCAGTGAGAGTCACAGAATGAGGAAAAATTATGCTACACAGAACCTTAAAATTCTTACAAAATGTTCTTTTACACTGTTGAAGGCTTATTCTCATAAAACAAGTAAATGGGTGAAGAGCAGCTAAAATCACTTTCAGACTCTGTTTCCTGTTTTCCACTACTGTTTTTATATTAGAATAATGCAAAGAAAGAAACAAGCATGTGATCTCAGCTACACTGAAAAAGCCATTTTTGGGTTCTCTGTTTTTCAAATACGGCAAACGTGATTTAAGCAAATTATTAGTCACATGAGTGCAAAGAGATGACAAATTATAGATGAAAGTGAGAAACCCCTCTAGGGGAGGTTTATAATAAAATTGTCAACACTTTCTTTAAGAGGCTCAGCTGGAAGCTGCTGTAGTCTCTAAAATCACTAGCATCAGATTGTCTTTTTTCTCCCTTATTGAAGCACCAAGATCAACCACTTAAGTGGAAGCCAATTCTGCTCCCACTTTCAAAATTAATAGCATTGTGCAGTCCAACAGTTCGTATTCTTGGCCTATGTGTTAACTGTTAGTCCGCTGTTACTTTTTCTCTTTTTCACCAGTGAATACATTAAATTCAGCAACCAGAGCTGACCAGTGGGGCCCATCTGTCTCTGTCTCTCCCTCTTTCTCCTAATGAGCTGCTAGTCTGGGAATCACCAGCATCAGCTGTCGAAGCAGCCCTCTTCTTACCAGGGCCAAGCCACACCAGCGGGCCTGCTTCTTGCCCCTGCCTCTGGCGTCCAGGCATAGACACAGGTGAAATCTAGTGAAAGTCGCAAACGGGACATAGACTTATCTTAGCTTCATGTGTTTCTTGCTTGAGATTTGATCAAGAGAAAAATATAAATACAACATTTAATTAGCTACATTATCCCATACTATCTCAAGTTCTTTTGATTAATAAAATTCAGAGGTTTATCTACAGCATAACTCAAATTTTACATTATAATCAGTCTTCATATTTATCTCATAGTGCCCTTACCTCTGTTTTCTCCAGTCTTTCCTTGTTGTTAACTGTAAGCACATACATGCTTCATTTCAATCCATGTCTTCATCAATGGAAGTCTGGACTCCTGCAATAATCTGCTGACTTGTAATGCTCCAAAGACACCCCTCCCTCCCACTCCCACTTCACGTACATTCCATCCTGCATATTTGTGGCAGATTAATCTTTGTGTTATAGTTTCTGCTTAGGAACCTTAAACAATTTTTAATATTTCTACTATATTAAATTAACATAATATAGGGAGTAGGTAGCAGTGTGTCAGGAGATAAAAGTGGCTTTAATGATCTACTTTTACAGTTATTTTTCTGTTCTTATTTAAAAATATGTATCTTCTGCCAGACCAAATTCTGATTTTTTTTGTAAATAATTTGCAATCTTTTCTAATAAACTACTCTTATTATTTGTGAACAATTATTTCATATTCCTAGATAATTTCAAAGAACACAATTGTATCTATCATTTGAAAAGTATTCCACATATTTACATTCTACTCCATAATATATTTGTGTTCACCTAAAAGCATTTCAAGTCAATTGTCATTGAATAAAATTATAGTTCTAGAATATGTAGCATGTTTATTTTGTGGACTTTTGAGGACCCAACATACCACCCAGTATTTCAGGCAGTACAGTCTTCAGTTGAGGAAGCTGGTTTTTACACTGTTTGCTTCTTTGGTATTAAGATTTTTGATTCTTTGACTCACAGACAATCTCATCTCCCACTTCGTCTTTGAAGCCTACTTGGTGTACTTCAGGCTTTGTAGGTGTTCCTCTTTTTTTAACTCTTAAAATGCGCAACATTTCCCCATCAATTTATTGAGTATTTATTTGGAAAAGGGATGTCTCTAATTGTTCAGTGTTTGCTACATTCCATCTGTTTTAATTGTTTTGACTTAGACTACAAATTCCTTAAAGGCTAGAAGGCATGGTGCACCGAAGGAAGATATCCAAGAACACTTAATACTCTTCTGAGTATGAAATAGTTACATAAGTGGTTGGTTGTAGAAGGTTCTTACATTACTGACAAGAGTAGAAAAGTTAAAAATTGTTGATGATTGTGTTCTGATAGTTGGATTTTCCTCTTTCAAAATACATTACCATGATTATTAAGGACATAACTCCTCAGAGTGACCTTCTAGTCAGAAGAGTAATAAAATGTGCTTTCATTTGTACTTTTCTTTCTTTCTTTTTTTTTTTTTTTTTGAGAGAAAGTCTTGCTCTGTTTCCCAGGCTGGAGTGCAGTGGTGTGATCTTGGCTCACTGCGAACTCTGCCTCCCCAGTTTCTAGCGATTCTCCTGCCACAGTCTCCCAAGTAACTGGGATTACAGACATATGCCACCATGCCTGGCTCATTTTTGTATTTTTAGTAGAGATGGGGTTTCACTATGTTGTTCATGTTTGTCTTGAACTCGTGATCTCAGGTGATCCACTCGCCTTGGCCTCCCAAAGTGCTGGGATTACAGGCGTGAGCCACCATGCTTGGTCCATTTGTACTTTTCTAATTAGTTTTATTTAATTTATTTTTCCTTTGTCAAAAACTCTTCCTGATGAAAGTCACTTAAATAGATCATTAAATTGAGAGACAATGCTTGGTGCAAGGATAATCTAATTAACTGTTACTGTGACTAATGATTATTTTTCTAAATTATTGTTACATCTATGGTCTGGGCTACACTATTCAGTAGTTGGTTTCATGCTGTTTTTTCCTCTAGTAATTTTTATACGAATTAGTTGACCTCATAAGGGTAGAATCTGTTCTTGAAAATAGTTGTGGATCCCACTGTGCAGGGCACCCTAATTGTTTGCTGATTGGCAGTCAAACCTGTTCTTAGACACAACAGAAAAATGAACAGCATACCTACAAAGGAAAATGCCTGAAGCTTCTCTTATTTTATATTCAATTTGCATTTCACAGTAATATGATGACCTTGCATGTGTGTATAAACATTTATCTTTTCAAATGCTTTCACATTATAATCTTATTTCATCCTTTTTGGTATTTTATCCTACTTTTATTTATTTTTAATAAAATATATTTATTCTACTGCCAGACCCAATTCTGTTTTTTTTTGGTAAATAATTTGCAATATTTTCTGATAAACTACTTTTATGATAACTGTGCTTCAGGTTTATTTTATAAACTACACATGACACTTGGAATTCAGTTCTTGTTATCCTTCCTGTCAGAGCAGTTTTAAATAATCTTTTAGTGGAAGACTTTTCCTTTTGAAAATCAAACACTATTTCTTTCACTTTTATAGTTTAGAAGGTTTTCTATAGTATTCCAAAATATTTTTGGCGTTCTGTTAATTTTCTCAGTATGTCCAATGGTGAGTTGTAGACCATAGGTTTACACATCATCAACATTGAAAAATCACTCAACTTGTATTAATACAAAGTTGCAACTGAAGAAACCCATTCCTCCCTCCCTCTCTCTTTCATCCTTTCTTTCCTTTCTTTCTTTCTTCACATCCTGTGACTCCCAGGATCATGAATATCTGTGTTGCTTCCATTTCATTTTCCTTTTTTTAAATTCAAGAGTCCCAGCTTCTTTGAAGTCTATACCGCACCACTCGCGATCCACGACTTCTACTCAGCTTCTTACCATTCTCTCACTTACTGAAAAATTAGCTCCCAGCTCATTATTGTCTTCCTTTCTACCCTTACAACAGTCATTATTTATGGTCAATTCAACATTCACATGGATGACATACCCAATATTCTGACTTCTTAAATCATGAATCTTCTCATTTCAAAAAAATCTATTTTCTACTACCATGGTCATATATATTCTAGACCTTCTCACTTTGGTAACTATATCAGCTCCTGTTTTTCCAATTTATTTACTGTAGAATTTCCCAGTTCCAAAAGTCCTTTTATCTAATCAAAACTTTATATCTATATTGACTTTCCATCATCCTTGTCTAATTTTTGCTTCCTTCATACCTATCAGAGAGTCCACCGTTCAGTTAAGTAGCTTCTGTAACAATCTCAACTTCTTTGCCTCCTTTTCCCTCTATTTATTCAATTGTCGAAATTCTAAACTTGATTTACACCAAATTGTTTTCCGTCCCTGTGGCTGCCCTAGAGAAGTTGGATATTTTTAAAAATAAGGATCACAGAACACTGTTGACTTCTTTTTCTTTAAGTTAATTAGCACACAAATTTAGTTAGCACTTAACTCCATCAGATAATTTTGCTACCTTTTCCTAGTGAGTTTAGTTTTTCCACTCTCTGTAAACTATTCTAGTACCCTTTCTCACCTTATCATCTTCTCCTGTCATGTCAGCTGATGAACTCACATCATACTTCCAGTTAACAAATCTGTAAACCTCTTGTATCTGTGTACTCATAGTTTCTGCCTTGCTTCCTGTACAATCGTTGAAGTGTCCCTCTTTTTATCAGAGGCCATTTTCCTATGTGCCTATGAGTCTCATCCCTCCTCAACTTCCCCAAATTCATCTCTGCTGCTCTTCCCCCACCTCACCCCCTGCTTTATCACTGTTTCCCACCCTCTATGGTCATTTGACAATGCATAAAACATGTTCTCCAATCAACCATTAAATGAAACGTCCCCCCTTCTCTAATGTAAAATCTGCACTTCCCTAGTTGTGAGGGTTGTCTCCTTACAAGTCTAGATTCTACATACCACCTCCATCCTGGTCTCCACATTTTTGAAAAACCATTCTTGTCATCATTCTCGATGCTGCACAATAAGTAATTCTAACATTTCAGTGGCCTAAAAACCCATTTGTTAATCTTTTATATTTTGTAAGGGTTGGCCTAAGTAGGCTGCAGAGGTTCCCTCTGATACATCCTACTCATAGGCATTGCTTAACTCTCATGCCTCTTCCCATTCTGGAACTGAGGCTGAAAAAGGAGCAGCTTTTTGAGACTTCCTGCTGGCAAAACCGATGAAAGTTCCTGAGAGACTCAATTAGCTATATGGTCATTACAATAAAGAGTACTTCATATTTGTTATTATATGTAAATTATATGCTATATATGGCTAACATTTATAATAAAACTTATGTTTGAAATATATTTGTATATCTATTTTTTCCTGGAGAGTTTAGCAAATGTTAAACATTTGCTAGCATACTACTGCTAATATGCTTCATATATGCAGCACATCCAAAAAAAAACACTCTTGCTATTCTCTCTTCATGACTCGCTCTCTCATGACCATGTCACCTCAGTCTTCTCTGACATGGTAAATGATATAATCATTCAATCTGTTGGAAAATCCTAAAACCTAGTAGTCATGCTTGGTTACTTTTCTTTGTTTTCTAAATCCAGACAATCAAGTCCTGTCATCTCTGCTTAAAATATAAATTACTCCCCACTTTCACTGTCACCATCCTAATCCATTGTCACCATTATTCATTGCCTAGGCTATTGGCAATTTCTCTTAACTGGACTCCATTCTTCCTTGTCTTGTCTCCCTACATTCTCTCCTCACTTAGTATAGTGATTTTTCAAAAATATAAATCAGTTCATGTCACTTCCCTGCTTAAAACACCTTGATGACTGATGCCTTACTTAGTCAGGTATTCTTGGGCCGTAAAACTTTTTCTTAATAGACTCTTTTTTAGAACAGTTTTTAGTTTATATCAAAATTGAGCTGAAGATGCAGAGATCCCCCGTGTGCCCTTTACCCCCACACATGCACAAGTCCCCCTAGCATCAACATCCCACACCACAATGGTACATTTGTTACAGTTGATGAACTACGTTAACAAAGTATCCAACGCCAATAGTTTACCTTAGGGTTCACTCTTAGGGTTGCCCGTTCTGTGGGTTTGGACAAAGGTATAATGCCATGCATCTAACATTATAGTCTCATACAGAATATTTTCACTGCTCTAAAAATCCTTGGTGTTCCACCTATTTATCTGCTGTGGAATGGATAAATCCCCTTAATCCCTGACAACCACAGATCTTGTTACCATCTCCTTAGTTTTGTCTTTTCCAGAATGCCATATGGTTAGAATCATACAGTATGTACCCTTTTCAGATTGGCTTCCTTTACTTTGTGATATGTATTTAAGTGTCCTTCATGTTTTTTCATGATTTGATAGCTCATTTCTTTTTAATGCTAAATAATAGTTGATTGTCTGGATGTACCACAGTTTGTTTAATCCATTTACCTACTGAAAGACATCTTGGTTGCTCCTAATCTTGAGCAATTATGAATAAAGCTGGGAAGGAGTTAAGAATATGCCACACCAAAATTTTAATACAATTATTGAGAGTCTTATAAAACCACTAGAAAGGCCAAGGTTGTGAATGTCGGCAAACATGGTGTGATCTTCCAGGTATGGGCTAGAACATCAGGAACTTTGTGCTGTTACCTCTTCAGGAATTGCTGAGAAACTTTTTCATATGATCGTTGTTCCCCAGCCACATCCAAGTGGGGAGTATCAGATGGAAACTTGAAGGAGACAACTGGGGGCTACTGTAAGATCTCACATCTGTCAAAGCCACACATGCATTCATTATTGCTCTGGAGGGTGAAGGCAATGAATTCTCCTTCTCTTGTACTTCTAAATCTCGTCAAATTTATCTCACTGGCAGAATGTAAATCACATATAAGTCCTGGAAACAAGTCTGGAAAAGGTATTTTTCAGGCTTCTAGCCCCTGACATTCAAGAAAGAATAGGGATAGTTTTAAGGATAAATCCTGGTTGCCAAAACAAGCAAAAAAAAAAAAAAAAAAGAAAGAAAGAAAAAAAGAAAAAGAAACAAAGAAGCAATGTCCAAGACAAACTAAACACATATCCCCCCTCACCTCCAGATGGATGGTTAACAACAGGAAAGCAAAGCAGATGCCCTGAGAATATAATTTTCTTCTCTAGGAAGTTCTTGATTAAAAGATTCTTGTCCCACTTAATGTCTGATTCAGACACGATTTCTCATATCCATTCTCTTTGTTTTTCTCACATGTAGCAAAAATTACAAGAACATTCTAAGAGAAAAGGTGAAAGGGCTGAATGAAATTTCCATTGATTCTGGATGAAGTCTGCCCTTTGAAGATTTAAGAGAGGAGAAAAACACTGTTTTCTACATTGCAGTACTTGAAGACCTAGCAGAGCAAACAAGATTAAAGCACACAGAACAAATTGGGAGCAAATATGCTGCATAATAATAATATACTTGGTTTTGTAGCTTGTCTTACAAGGAAAAAAATATTGGTATGCGTAGAGTACTGGAAGAAGGCATCTGTCTGAGCCTTAAAGATGGATAGGATTTGGAGCAGTGAGAGGAAGGGAAGAACATTTAAACTGTATGTATGGAGGGGAGAATGATATAAGGAAGGGCTGGAATGAACATGTCAGGGAATAGTGGGAAATTTATCAGCACCCTCCTAAAATAACTTCATCTCTAAATTTGCCCTTTCAGTTCATTTGCCATACCTATAACCAATGGTTCTTCATTTTTCCCGTCTTGACACATGAAGACCCTTATTTTTATGACACACTCTCAAGGATTTACACAGAGTTATTCAAATTGCATGTTATGGTTCTGCCCTTCTCTTTTTTTTGGAAATACTGATCAATAAGTAAGTGAAAAATAATGATGAATAATGATGCTGGCTTATAACTTGAACATGGAAGAGCATATCAGAAAACAAATGAATTACTGGTAATTAATTGAGATGATTGTTAATTTGCTCCTAATATTAATATATAAACAACATATTAATATGTAAATAATAAATACTAATATTAATATATAAATAATAATTTGCTCCAATATATGTCAATAGTTAATAAACTCCCATATCCTATTAGTTCTGTCCCTCTGGAGAACCCTGACTAGTAAACATATAATCCAGCAATCCTACTTCTAGATATATATTCAAAAATATTGAAATCATAATCTTGAAGAGATATCTGCACTCCCATGATCATTGAAACATCGTTCACAATATCTCAAACATAGAAGCAGTATAAATGACCAACAATGGACAGATGGATGAAGAAAAGATTGTATCTTCATGTAATGGCATATTATTCAGCCTTAAACAGGAACTATTGCTATTTGGGACAACATGGATGAAACTGGAGGACATTTTGCTAACTGAAATTAGATATAGAAAGGCAAACACTAGATAACACTACTTCTTTGATGAATCTAAAATGTCAAACTCAAAGAAGCAGAGAGTAGAATGGTGGTTGAGAGGGGCTAAAGGGAGGGAAGTTTTAGTTAAAGGTCAACAATGTTTCAGTTACATAGAATGAATAAGCCCTGGAGATGTACTGTACAGCATAGTGCCTATAGTTAACAATACTGTATTGTATACTTAACATTTTGTTCAGAGGGTAGATCTCATGTTAAGTGTTCTTAACACACACACACACACACACACACACACACACACACACAGATGGTGGGAGGCAACTTTTAGAGGTGATGGATAGGTTTACAGCATAGATTGTGGTGATGGTTCCATAGGTACATAATCTTCAAACTCATCAAGTCATATATATTAAATATGTGCAGCTTTTGTATATCAATCGTACCTCAATAAAGTGGTTAAACATGCTCTATGAATACTTAATTTCTTCTATTGTCTTGGGGGGGTAGGGATTATTGCTATTATATATATATATATTAGAAATAATTGATGCTCAGAGATGACAAATAGCTTTCTCAGTATCACAAAATTGGCAAAAATTGGAATGGGGCTTTAAACTACTCTCTGTCTCTGAAGTCTCCCTACATTGACTTAGGCAATATAAGAGATGTAATTGTTGTAAATGGTTATTTGAAGTAATCACTCATTCACTGATTTCTTACTTGAAGGTTTAGGTCATATTTTAAAGCTTACACACAATACCAGTGAACCCAGATTTTTTTCAGTTCCACAGTGGTTCTTTGGGCCTGCTAGAATCATGTGTTTATGGAGAGAGCCAATATAGCACACAGCCTGTTACATTAGTTGGGATGCCATTCAAAGTGCGGCTGGCAAATACTTCTGCCAAAGAAAATTTCAGTATAAAAGTACTTCTGCTGAAGGCTATTGAGCTACCTATTTGTAAAAGCTATCTGAGTCATTTTTCTTTTCATGCTCTATCACCAGGGGTGGGTAATCCTTTAGTTCCTGTACTGCTTTTCTAGTCATTCTTCTTAGAATGGCAAT
Organism: Aotus nancymaae; assembly: GCF_030222135.1. NCBI lineage: Eukaryota > Metazoa > Chordata > Mammalia > Primates > Aotidae > Aotus > Aotus nancymaae. The sequence continues at coordinate 7,562,318 of NW_026988447.1, read as the reverse complement.
CTCACACAGTGGCTGCCTGACATGTGCCAATTTCTTGTGGTTTCTTCTCTGATTATGTTTGGAGATGTCAAGAGCTAGAGGGTGAAACATGTAGAACCAATCTACGAATATCGGCTATAACTTAAGTAAAGTTTGTTTCAAATACATTGCCCTGGAAGCCTCCAAGAATCATTACATAAGCCACATTTTTCTGAAATTTGGGTGAGCACAACTGAGCTAAGGTTCTTCCTTTGTACATTCACTTAACACCGAATACAGGTGTTCATAGCATTTTTTTTACTCTTTGAATTTTTAAAATCTCCTTATCACCTTCTAGATTGTAAGCTCTATCAGTACAGAACTCTTGGTGGCCTTTTTCAGCACTTTACTGCTATCCCCTCACATGGATCATGGCATGGAATAAGCAGTTAAAAGGATAATTACTGATAAATACGTTATAAACGTGATATTTTTGATTATTACAAAATTCTCCACTGGTACAAAAAGGCAAATAATCGCCTGTATCCTTTACAACAGTGCTTCTTAAACTTTCATATATCTGAATCTCCTGAGGATCTTGTTAAAATGCAGTTGGCTTTAGCACAGATAGGACAGGGCCTGAAACTGCATTTCTAACAAGCACCTGGATGATGCCACAGTTCTTGTCATCAGACATTTTGAGAAGCAGCTGTTAGAACACCTCAGCCATGAATTGCTATGTTCCTGTTGCCACTTCTTCCTCTAATTTCATTTATTTGCTGGCTGACCTCACTGGCTTTCCATCAGCAATTCATTAACCCTCTTTAGATAGATAAATTGCTGTCGCTACTCAGCCTGGGACACACTAGATGGGTATTCTCTCTGAGAAGCAACTCAATTGCAAGTTACGGCCTTCAGTTTATGGGATCTGTCCTTGTGACTTTTGATTTTGGGTTCATCTCCCATTTTTTTTTTTGTGTCACTCTCAATATAAGTAATGCATCTCTCTGTCAGCAGATACTAAGGGATGGCTTTTCACCTTATTGTCACAGGCTTTGAAGCACTGTCCAAGATAAAATGTATGTGTGCTTGATATTTCCCATATTAAGTTGGATGATTCTTAAAATAACCTATTAAATGTTGCGAAAATCTATCCATATATTTTAGAGTGATATAAAAACCAAAACACAGGATCAATTCTTACAAACTTTATTGTATTTATGGAGATTCTTTTTCTATACATGGAGTAATTGAGAGGAATTAGTAAAACATCTAGCTTAGCTATGTGATAAGAGCTTAATACAGGGATCTATTAAAATATTTTTATCGATTTCATTTCTGTTGGCTTGAGTTTATCCAGTGCTACACAATATAGGCATTTTATGGATTCCAATTGGGTTATAATGTGCCTTTTGTTACAAACTAGCTGGAAACCGAGAAGGTCTACCCCTGGCCCCACCCCTGACTCAAGCTATTTACTGACCGTCTTCTATATTATTTTTAATAGAATAGGGACAGTTTTTCACATCATTAAATTTAGGCTTTTTTAAAAAAACTTAAACTGTATTTAAATAATGACTTTATTTTTTTTCTCCTCTTAAATATTTCCTGAGCTCTGTCAATTCCCTTTTCACAAGGGTCTATTGTTTAGGCAAGTTTTTTCCTTATCTTTTTCATTTTTGATTTTTTCTTTGTATTTCATGAATTCTTTCTTATTTGATCTCATTTAATATTTGGTTATAGTTTTCTTCTACTTTGAAGCTATATTTTATTGCTCTTCTTTCATTATCTGTTAGCACATTAATCGTGACTTTTTCCTGTAGTTCTTAGGATATAATCTCATGAGGTTGGATAGCAATTATTTTCTTCTTTTCATGGCTAATCAGATGGGTTTTCCTCTATTCTCAGAAGTAGGCTCCTGTGCAGGGGGTGGGGTAGGTCAACGGTGCTTTCTTAGTTTTTTGCTCAAGGACTGTCTCTTCTATGGTTACCACGAAGTATGAAAACTATGGCCTCTTTATGTAGTAATGTCCACAGATCTGGTATCTGCCTTCCCAGCACATTTTACATCCAGTAACTGGACCGCTGGCCTCCTGATCTGTCCAATTTGGATTCTGTTTCTGGAATATCTTTTTCTCCCTCAGTGTGAGTTTTTGTGTTTATGAAAGGGAAACTGCTGAATATTTCTGAGATGCTCAAGCGTTTAAGCAGCTCCAGAAAATCCTACTTCTTCCAGAGACCCTTGCTGAGTCCATGCCATCTTTTCTGGTCATGCTAAGCTGTGTTTGCTAATTATTCCACCCCTACTAGAATCCTCTCTTTTTTGGGGTATTTGTTAGAAATACATAAAATAAAGCTTGGAGGCACTTAAAATCACCAGAATTCCCTATATCTTCCCTTCACTATTACTGCAAAGTGTTAAATCCATACAGATTCAGGCCCTCTCATTCATATTGTGGAAGATTTCTGTGCTATCCTAGATGCTCTGTTAGTTATTAAGGGGATTTAAGGAGTGATTGATTATATAAAATCACCCAGGAAGCTGTTGAAAAATACCAGTACTGACCCCTTACTTTCAAGATTCAGTCAGTCCCATGTGAGGCCCAGGAACTAGCATTTTAAAATTGCTCCCAGCATGTTCTAGAATGCAACTATGGCAAATAACTGCTGTTCTAGGTTGATCTTAAGTTTGATACTCAATTCAATTGGTGCATAATTTGCCTAGCCAACACACAAAGCAGACTGGGATAACTGGAAGTCATCTTCCCTCCTTCCCTTCTTCCTTCCTTTTCTTTCTTTCTGACACAGGGTCTCACTCTATGATTCAGGCTGGAATGCAGTAGCATGATCATGGCTTACTGCAGCCTCGACCTCCTGGGATTGAGTAATCCTCCCACCTCAGCCTCCCTAGTAGCTGGGATTATAGGCACAGGCATGCACTACTACACCTGGCTATTTTTTTTGTAGAGATGTGATCTCACTATGTTACCTAGGCTGGTCTCGAACTCCTAGGCTCAAATGATCATCCCACCAATGTGTTCCAAAATGCTGGGGTTACAGACACAAACCATCATGACTGGACCCTAAAAGTCATTCTTTTAATACAAATGCAGCATTTTTTTCCCTCATAGAAATGTAAAACTCAGATCCCTTCTCTAAAAATATCAGTCTGCAGTATCCCCTCTATTTTTTCTCTCTTGCCATCAGAAAATATTTTGAAAAGTTAAGAACTTTTTATCTTTATAGAATGTGAGCATAGAAGAAGCATTTCTAGTCAAAATGTGGTCCTGACTTGACTGTTTTTATTTTTAAATATTTTCTTATGCGTTTAATTGTATTCAAGGAATTACTAGGTTTCTAGTTTCTTGGGTCTGAGAAGAGATTTGCTTAATCCAATATTGTCCTCAAAAACAAAGTGTATAGAATTTACAGAAAATGATGCCAATTATATATACATAAATTTAAAAATTTTTCATTTATATTGAATTTCCTTAAGGAAAAAAGTAATATTTATCTTTAGTCACTTTAGCACTTAGAAAACATATAGCATAAAATATATAGCATAAAAATTTGTTAAGCAAATAAAACGTTGTATGAAATGAATGACAAAAATATCAGTGTTCATTCAACAGCAATTTTATACCAATTGTGCAAATAATTATTTAGTATATGTGATGTTTAAGAGTTACATTAAATAATTTTTGTTAGATTCAAAGTATATGCATTTCTAGAGACAACTCCAGAGAGTATATGATTAGATTGCTTCAGTTTATAAAATAATGTCAAGAAAAAATGGTGTGTCATAGAATAAATTTTAAAAAATTAAGAGAACAATCTTTAAAATTAAAGAATGTATTTAGGCTGTCTGGCTTAATGTTCAATGTTTATTGCACTGATAATATAGACATGAATCTTTGATCTTCATTTTCTTATAAACTTGTATTCATTTGGCTGAACTTATATATACATATGTATGTATATTTATGTGTATATACCCACAAATGCTATATATATAATATATTCATAAAATATGTATTTTTATAAGAGATTATTTGTACAAGAAAGATTAGTACATTCTATTATATACTTCAATGTCATCTTCAAATTAGTGCAAGGTAATAACTTTGTATTCTTATATTTAGTCAAACATTTTCCCATTTCCTTATTGGAAAGGCCAGATGAAGTCCAGACTAAATAAACTGATCAATCTAGCCAGGAAAAGTAAATTTAGAATTGAAGAAAAGCTTTATTTGCTTTGAAATACGTCACAACACCCTAGTTTGGCAGGGGTCTTTATTAATCTTTATATCTCATATAAGGATAAGGATACATTTGATCTTTTTAAAAACTGTTCTTACAATATGAGATAGATGAGTTGTTGATGATGAAGGTTGACATAGGTACTATGTGGATTACATAGAAATGAGAATATATTATTTACCTTATGTATTATTTTTGCAAATCATGAGCTTAAATAGTTTATTAATACTTGCAGGTTCTTAATGCACATTTAAAAAATAGGTGACAGAGTTCATTTTATCCTCTTCAGATTCCCCAAAGAGGCGCTCTGTGGAGTTAGATTATGATCTAATACAAATAGAAAAGGTGACACAGGTGTGGAGTGGTGCATTATTTTAAGAGATAGCCTTTGGTAATGTTAATAAATATGAAACTGTCACTTTTTTTGCTCTTCTCCTAAAAAAAAAGCCACAGGGGTGAGCTTCCTTACTGGACAGTGCTATGTGTAGGTAAATGCCAGGAGTGATCTGGATTTAAGATTCAGCATAAAACACTGTATTAGAATTGATCACCCCAGAGGCTATAAATACAAAATGTCTGACAAAGGCCCTGACAAATAAGAAATTTATCAGAAAACAAGCCAATTGTGGATCACATATAACAAGTCAGCCGCTAGCTTTGTTGAGCTGTCTTTTTCTGCTGAGTAGAGATAAGATTGATTGGTGCAACTTTAGGCAACCTCCTGTAAGCAGCAATAAGAACACAAAAAGTAGAGGTTGGAGGGGGATAGCATAGATACATAGTTGGGGAGTTTCACAAGGAAATGAGGAAAGAATCAGCAAGAAATCTCTAGGGAAGAGAATTAGCAGATGGCATGCCAAGTAAATACGAACTCCTGTCACTTATCACATTGACTGTGATTATCTCTGCCTTGCTTACGATAATTAGACATGGAAAGTGTTTTATTTTTCTTCTGGAGAGAAGTTCCTGTCTTCCTAATATAGGATATAAAAATAACTAGATTATATAGTTACTTGATTAACACTCTAAGCATTTTATTTCTAGCTCTTTTATGTGAGAATCTTCAATGTGATTGTCTTTGTAAACCGATCACACGCTATAAACCAGTGGGAAAAAACCCTACTTATTTGATCAATATAGATAAAGCAGAATGATACATTGTGGTTTTCTGATTGATTGGTAATAAAAAATGTTTGAGAAACGAAAGGAGACAACTAAAAAATACTTTTAAAAATATGTGTTTTTTTTTAGTATTTTAACTATTCCAGAATATATTTTTATTTTTATTATTCAAATTATAAAAAGGAACTGAACAGAATTTGTGTGTGGCTAGAGGTCTTTGCCTGATTGCATTTTCTCCTCTGGAGGAAAAATAGTCCATGCATTCTAAAATTGTAATTCCATAAAGCAAGATGATCATCAAGGTACATGAGTTAAATCAATATTTTAATTTTCAAATACATTATAAATGTCTAGAAAATATATGTTTAGGGGGATTACTTTTAAGACATATTTGCAAGGCAGCCTCAAAGATATACATCAGCATTGTCACATAAATTGTTACATGAAAAATTGATGGTTGAAACTAGTCCAGATACTTCTTTCCCTTAAATACAGTAGAAAAAAATGTCAATTTTCTAAGTGTCTTTACTTGTGTTACTTAGTAGAAATGCCAAGAAGTATTGTGGTGTGATGGATAAAAGCGTGAAGTTGGGAATCTGATGGACCACAGGCCAAGTGACAGATCAGGTACTTACCAACCCTCTGACCTGCTATTTATCTGCACAAGTAGCCTCCACATCTCCATCTGAAAAATGGGGCAAATTAATAATCTCAGCCTTGTGAAGGTTAAATGGATTAAATCATGTAATGTATTTAGCACAGTACCTGGCATATGGTAGCTCTCAAACTGTAGTTATCATTTTACTATTAGTTCATCAAATCACAAGAATTGGCAATACTACTTGAAAGAGAACCTTGATTTTTTTAAAAGTAAAAAAAGTTCACTGTTTTCTAGGTTGTTATTAAATATATGTCCAAATGAGAAGTCTGCCATGCCACTCTCTCCACAACAGGACCAGCATACCTCTCCAAACCTTTCTTCCATAGCCTACCTACCTCTCACCACCCTGTAATTCTTTCTTCCAGTATAAATAACCTGCTTCTGGTAAGCACACAGTCTTGTTTACTACCACAGCATTGCTTTGTTCATGTTGTGTCCTTTGCTGAGAATGTCCTTTGCCAGGTGTTTGGAAATTCATATCCTTACCAGTGTTTAAAATCTTGTACAAATCCAATTTTTAAATTCCCCATGGTACCTCCCTCACTTCCCCATCTGTCATGATGGGGAAAAATACAAATCCTCCCTTCTTTGATCTGGAAAATTTAATTTCTTTCTTTCTCCTATGAAACTTAATTATGTGCTAGTCTTCCTTTTCCTATTTGACTGGAAGACAAGAGTGTATGTTTTATCCATCTGTATACTTCATCTCCAGAACAGCATTTTGCACAGAGGAGATGCTCTGTGAATACTTATGGAATGAATGACTGTTGCATTCGTGATGTATGTAAAACTAGCAACAATTAGCTAACACTGATAACTGCTCATGACATGTTCAAAAAGTTCTTAAGAATAAAAAAATTTGAATAATTACTGTAAATTTTGTAAATGTTCTGAATCTCATCACTATGATCTAACCTTAATTTGGAAATAAAAACTTGGGTTTTGTTTTTATACATAGACCTAAAATGTGACTGTTTTTCTGTGCTGATTAAGTAGAATTTATCCTGGTCATTTAGATTCTGAACTTTTATTTTAATCAAAAATACTTGCTTGCCTGGATTATTTAGATAACTGCCATAGTCCTCCATTTCTTGTGGTTTATTTAGGTTACTAGTCTTACTCAGTTTTCTGATTTTGTTTCTTTGTCAGACAACAAATTCTCTCACCCAAAAAACTCATTGTAGTGACAATAATCAGATTGTGATGTGGCCTGAAAACAACGCTGTTCCTGCTTCGTGACCCAGTGGTCCTGTGGGAACTGGAGAGCAGCTCTGTACCAACTTTGCTTGGTCAGTCTGGTTGCCTGTGTCCTAAGTGCTCAGGAGCCTGGTCTCTTTTGATGCAAACTAATGATGATGACATTCAGTATGTTTTTATTCCTTTATAATACATTTTCATATTTGGCATAATAAAGATACAGAGAGATTGAGTTTTTCTTCCTTTTTTGTTTTTGATTTAACTATGAAGAATTTCTGTCATTAGAAAATACAAAACACATGTAGAAATGTGAGGATGGGACCACTTTTTGAGCCCATTTGCTGAGCAGTGGGCTAAATGTCAAGCTAATTTAATTTAATTTATTTTGTATCTTTTTAGGATCTTTAACATCTTCATCTTTATGGTGTTCTTCCTCTTTCCTCTGTATATGTCAAGCATTAATATATATATTTATTCACTGAGTGCCTGTTTTGTGCTACATCCTATTTTAAATGCAAGTATTTTTTTATTATACTTTAAGTTCTGGGGTACATGTGCAGATCATGCAGGATTGTTACATAGGTATACACATGCTGACATGCGATGGTGGTTTGCTGCATCCATCCCCCGATTGTCTGCTTAGGTGTTTCTCCTAACGTTATCCTTCCACTAGCCCCCAACCCCCTGATATCCCTCCCCTAGCCCTCCATCCCCCAACAGGCCCTGGTGTGTGATGTTCCCCTCCCTGTGTCCATGTTTTCTCATTTTTCAACACTCACTTACGAGTGAGAACATGCAGTGTTTGGTTTTCTGTTCTTGTGTCAGTTTGCTGAGAATGATGGTTTCCAGCTCCATCCATGTCCCTGCAAAGGACATGAATTCATTCTTTTTATGGCTGCATAATATTCCATGGTGTATATGTGCCACATTTTCTTTATCCAGTCTATCACTGATGGGCATTTGGGTTGGTTCCAAGTCTTGGCTATTGTGAACAGTGCTGCAATGAACATACATGTGCATGTGTCTTTATAATAGAACAATATAATCCTTTGGATATATACCCAGTAATAGGATTGCTGGGTCAAATGGTATATCTATTTCTAGATTCTTGAGGAATCGCCACACTTTCTTCCACAATGGCTGAACTAATTTACACTCCCACCAATGGTGAAAAAGTGTTCCTATTTGTCCACATCCTCTCCAGCATCTGTTGTCTCCAGATTTTTTAATGATCGCCATTCTAACTGGCATGAGATGGTATCTCAATGTGGTTTTGATTTGCATTTCTCTAATGACCAGTGATGATGAGCTTTTTTTATGTGTTTGTTGGCCAAATAAATGTCTTCTTTTGAGAAGTGTCTGTTCATATTCTTTGCCTACCCACTTTTTGATGGGATTGTTTGTTTTTTTCTTGTAAATTTGTTTAAGTTCCCTGTAGATTCTGGATATTAGCCCTTTGTCAGAGGGGTAGGTTGCAAAATTTTTTTCCCATTCTGTTGGGTGCAAATATTTTTATAAAGATTGTCTAACAGTAAAATTCATTAATTTTTTATTGGTTTATTTTTTAATGTTAAATTACTATTTATTTTTTATTCAAGAAGAAATTTTACTCATTCAAAAATATCAAATGCCTTTTCAACATTTTTGCTGCTGTGTTGTTGCAATTGAAATAGCTTAGTAATGCAGAACCAAATGTAGTAGTATTAAATTACTTTTAAAAAAAGGGAAAAAAAGCCACTCAAAGAAAATTCAAGGAGAAATCCCAGGAAAACTGACCTGAATGAAAACTGTGAAAATAGCGGGATTATTCAAAAATGTAATTAGCCTAAATTATATTAAGTCATCTATTTTTCTGGATTGGCAAAAAAAAAACTCCTAATAATTAATTGATAGTTATTAAGCATTTACTTGTAAAAAGAGCTATAACATTTTGAAGACCTATTAAGAAATAGGATGAGAAAGAATTATGGATGTAGAATTTGGAATAGATTTGGAACAGAGAAAGGAAAGTGAGAGAATAGACAGTAGTTAGAGGGACAGAAAAGTCAAAGACAGGTTGTTAAGGAGAAATCTTGCATATAATTGAAGACAGAGGAAAGAAGAAGGGCACCATAAAGATGAAGACATTAAAGATCCTAAAAAGATAAGAATTAAATTAGCTTCTAAAAGTACAGGAAGAAAATAGCATAGATGGGGGTGTATTTTTCCTTTCCAGAATACAATATTTGACCTGAAAGATGCATGGGTTAAATGATTCAGAAAAAAGGAAGTTACTAATGCTGCTAGCTTAGTATTAGGAAGGCAGTACTGACATTATCTGAGCTTGGATAGGAAGCTCCAAGCAGCATACTTTTGTTCTAAGTGAACTATTGGATTTGTGGTTGTTGTTTAGGGAACCTGGCAACCCACATAATTTGTTCGTTTGAGACATGTGCTGGTCCTGGTGTTGTCTGGAATTCTAACTGAAAACACTTTTAGGACCAAAGAGAAGAATGAAGGACGATAAAAATTGTGCGAAGTTTATATCTTTTAAAAGTGGCCTAAAAGTCTTACCGACCTCTATCTAAACAATTTCAGGTGTCTAAATTCTTGAAGGAGCCCATTTACTTTAGAGTTCTTCAGTGCAAAGGCTTACATAAGACTAAATTGCATTAAAATATTTTTTAAAAGCAAAATCAACATTGTTTACAGTGGATTTGCTGGGTGATGTATTCAAACACAAGGCTCTGCCAAGTGTTTTTGCTGCCATATGTACACCTATTAATTAACTCCTTGTAAATGTCTCCAGCTATTCCCTTGGGTTTGCTAAAGTTTGCTGTTGAAGCATCACTTGTGTCACAAATCCTATTTCTCTCAATTTTTAGTATGGAGTTTCTAGAGACCTAATAAATAGCCCCCCGTCTCTCTTATTCAAGTTTATAACCATTTCAGAGATACATATGGGAATTAGGCAAATAGGAATGAATATATCAGTTTTATTACTGATAAAGCCAGTATTGAAGGTCAAAGCTTCTTGTGAGAGCCAAATGGGACTTGCTAATAGTTCCTTTCCAGATTAGATCAAGTTGTCCACCCAATTCCAGGCGGTGCTGAAACTGACAGTCCTCGTCTCCATGAAGAAGCTGAGCCATAGATATGGATCATGAAGAACAGAACATAAACTCTCTTCAGGCAGGCAGACTTCAAGATAGAGAGGCAGGTCATGGGCTAAGCTTGCCCAGTTTCCTTTTTTAAACTCATCAATATTAGTCATGCTGTCACCAAGGGAAAGGGTTAGTAAGGCCAGGAATGTTACTTTAATTGCATATTTTTCTCCTAAATCTGATTGGTGTGAGGAAAATGCATTCACCCTGAAATCACAGGTGTATACTGTAGTGTTTTATATTAAAAAGAAAGCATTCTGGAAACCATCATTCACAGCAAACTGACACAAGAACAGAAAACCAAATACCGCATGGGTGTCGAACAATGAGAGCACATGAGCACAGGTAGGGGAGCATCACACACTGGGGTCTGTTGGGGTGGGGGCTAAGGGAGGGACAGTGGGGGGTGGGGAGGTTGGGGAGGGATAACATGGAGAGAAATGCCAGATGTAGGTGAAGGGGGGGGATGGTGGCAGCAAACCACCTTGCCATGTATGTACCTGTGCAACGATCCTGCGTGATCTGCACATGTACCCCAGAACCTAAAGTACAATTAAAAAAAAAAAAAAGAAAACATTATTGAAACACATTTGACAACTGTGTAAAGATTCCTAGGGACCAAATCTGACTAGGGACCTGATAACCTCTGTTTTTGTTTTGTTTTGTTTTTGTTTTTAAGACAGGATCTCACTCTGTTGCCTAGGCTGGAGTACAGTGGCATAATCAAGGCTCACTGCAACCTCAAACTACTGGGTTCAAAGATTCTCCCGCCTCAGTCTCCTGAGTAGCTGGGACTACAAACACATGCCAACACACCTAACTAATTTTTTAATTTTTTGTAGATACAGGATCTCACTATGTTTTTCGGGCTGATCTTGAACTCCTGGCCTCAAGCACACCTCTTGTCTTGGCCTCCCAAAGTGTCAAGATTGCAGGCACGGGCCACTGTACCCAGTTAACTTCCATTTTTTAAAAAGCCATCTTCTTTCCATTACTTTCTGTTTTATGGAAAAATGTTGAGGGTTTCTACAAAGCAGTTAAGTGATATAAAGAAAACATCATCAAACATAATAGTTTAATATGCTGTTACTAGCATTTTGACCAAGCTCTCTTCAATTTCTGTCATTGACCAATTTTGTATACTAAAAATGCATTTGACATAAGTCTAGGAATGCTGATCTTCTTCAGATCATGTTGTACTTTCTGTGGTTAGAATAAAACTTTCAGCTGATAAACTTGTGTTTTGAAATCCACTAAAATGTAGCTGCCCTGCTGATGTTATGAACAGAATTTATTGTTAATTTTGAGGCATAAAAGCATGATATGTGCATTTTTAAATCTCTCCACGTTGTTCAAAGGTATTCACATTACATATACATGTTCTTTTAAAACTCTCAGCTGATAAACTTGTTTTGAAATCAGCTAAAATTCAGTTGCCCCGCTGATGGTATGAACAGAATTTATTGTCAATATTGAGGCATAAAAGCATGATATGTGTGTTTTTTAAACATCTCCATGTTCAAAAGTATTCACATACATATAAATGTTCTTTTAAAACTACATCTGCAAGGGAGTGATAATTATGATTAGTATTGAAGTAGATATATATTGTGTTTCCTACGGAAAAGATTTTATTTTGCAGGGGTTCCTTCCACTGGAGCTACACAGCACCAGCCTGTTGGACTTGCAGGCTGGAATAATACATTGTTCTTGACTTAGTACTTTAATGCAGCAATGGCATAGACATCGAAGCTGTAATCTTGGGCTAAAACCTAATTTTGCTACTTATTTGCCATGCTTCCTTTGACCAGTTACCTAATTTCCCTTTTCTTAGTTTCTTTATTTGCAAAATGGAAATGTAATAAATAGTATTACCTTTTAAGGTGATATCTAATAAAAGGATAGTATCTAATAATAAGATGCTTATTAGATATGTTGTTAGTATCAAAAAACCCACTTATTTATCAAGCACATAATATTAGCTATTATAATTATTCTCATTGATAGCCAAGTAATTCCTCTTCTTACAAGGCTACCAGTCCTATCAGATTAGGGCATCATTTACCCCTAATTGTCTCCTAAAGTTGTCAACATATGAGTTTTTGCGGGGCATAAACATTCAGGTCATAAAACAGTCCAATGATGAACACAGTTCATAAGAACATATCTAATAATAAAATATGTTGTCAGCATCAAAAATCCCATAACAATATATCTAATTAGATATGTTTTTAAAAAAACTCACTTACCAACCACATAATAAATATTAGCTCTTATAATTATTCTTGTTTATGTATATAATAGCCAGGTAATTCCTAAATCACTTCTACTTTTTTATAAATATCTTGATCTTCTTCTGATTGGAACGGATGCAGATGAAGGTCCTTTTACCCTATTAGTTTTGTTTCTCCTCCATTTTCAATGGCTTTTTCTAATTTTCTGTAAATATAATTAAGGTTCTTCTATACATTTCTAAAGTAAAGAAAGAAACCATTCTTTGTTTCTTTTTTCTCTAATATGAATCTATTCTCTTTTCTTCCAGCTCAGTATTTGGACATTCTCCATTTCCTCTTTTTTTTTTTTTCCTAATCATTCCTCAGTTTCTAATTAACTTTATCCTTATAATTACTCATTGAACACACACTCGTGCTGAGCACTATGCTTGAAATGATGATACGGTGGTGAATAAAATGCATCCAGACTCTGCCTGCATAAAAATTCTTGTCCCTATTATTCTGCTGAAACTTCTCTCCATAATAGTTATGAAAGATTTCCTAATTAAAGAAGTTAATGACTTATTCTTTGTCTGTGTTTTATGTAACATCTCTAGGGCATTCAAGACAGATAAGATTCCTGAAACTGTGCTCCCACTTGGTGTTCATTCTGGCTCTCTCTCTGGGTCTTTTTCTACCTTTCAGGACCTCCAAATTAATTTCGTTAGGTTTTCCTTTCTAATTATATTATAAATATTCCCTAGAGTTTCATTTTGGTTCTTCTTCCTCGGGATCTCAAGGTAGCATTTTCAGTTGATCTGCTCCTGCCTGGCATTTGCTACTTCACTTAAAAGCATCACCACTGGCTGGGCACTGTGGCTCACACCTGTAATCCCAGCAGTTTGGGAGTCCAAGGCAGATAGATCACAAGATCAGGAGATTGAGACCATCCTGACCAACATGGTGAAAACCTGTCTGTACTAAAATACAAAAAATAAAAAAAATTAGCCAGGCATGGTGGTGCATGCCTGTAGTCCCAGCTACTTGGGAGGCTGAGGCAGGAGAATCTCTTGAATCTGGGAGGTGGGGATTGTAGTGAGTTGAGATCTCACCACTGCACTCCAGCCTGAGCAACAGAGCTATCTCAAAAAACAAACAACAACAACAAAAAAAGCATCACCACTGATTTCTCTGTCTCTCAAACTTGAAACCTGAGAACCAGCTTCAGTGTCTCTCTCTTTCTTACAAACTATGTGTAATTGATGTAGTCACACTGACTGTATCTCCTTAATAGCTCCTTGATAACCATTTTCCCACTGTATGTGTATGCCGTTAAGGAGACCTTCCTCTCCCTAAACATTTTCAGCCATGCCAAATCTATCTAATTGATAAATCTAGCTAAATAAAAGTGGAATCTAAATCTTTTAGATGGCCCCCAGTTTTCTCTTACAGTGTCTGTTATCTTTCTCTCACCCCAAGTGCTCTGAACTCATTTAGGACTGTGTTATGAACTGAATGTTTATGCCCCCACAAAACTCATGTGTTGTCACCCTAACCCCCAATGTGACTGTATTTGGAGACAGGACCTTTAGGAGAAAAGTAGGGGTAAATGATGCCTTAATCTGACAGGATGGTAGCCTTGTAAGAAAAGGAAAAGAGAGAGAGAGAGATCTTTTTTTTAAATTTTATTTTTATTTTTATTTTTAATTACAACCTGACCTCCTCCTTCTCGAGAGAGATCTTTTTATCTCTCTTCTTCATGAGGATATTCCTGTTTACAAGCCAGGAAGAGAGACCTCATCAAGAACTGAATCAGTTGGCACCTCGATTAAGGACTTCTTGTCTCTAGGACTGTAAGTTAATAAATTTTTGTTATTTAAGTCACTCAGCCTATGGTATTTTGATACAGCAGTCTGAGGAGACTAATATCCCAGCCCCAAGTAAACTTCAGAGAAGTTCAGAGTTTCGTTTCTGACCACTGGTTGTTATTTGACAATACCATGCCTTTGTAGTCTCTCTTCTCTCTTTCTAGAATTCTCCTTTCTGCTGTCCTCATGTAGAAAATTTTCCTCCTCTTCTAACAGCAAGTTTAGTTCTTTCCTCCTCCATCTTTTCTAAGTGTGTTCACTCACAGAAGTAGCATTAGCAACATTTACTTCTGGAACCTACATATTTGTATTTAAGCAATGACGACTTTGCCCTTTTATATTTCTCTGCCTTACGAGTAGGCTGCTTAAGCCAAGGAAAATTTTATTCTTCTTTATATTTCCTGGGCTAAGCAGACTCTTTTGCTATTTAGTAATCACTGTGGAATGAACTAAAGGATTGATGAATGAATGAACAATATAAAGGCTGAATGCATTTCCCTAAAGCAATGATACTAAGTTGGAGGATGAACCGACATTCCTTAGATCAGTGGTCCCCAACCTTTTTGGCACCAGGGAGGGGTTTCGTGGAAGACACTTTTTCTGCGACCTGCCGGGGGTTTGGGTAGAGCGGCGTGGAATGAAACTCTTCCAACCTGAGATGATGAGGCATTGGCTAGATTCTCATAAGGAGCATGCCGCCTGGATCCCTTGGGCGGGCGCAGTTCGCAATACGGTTTCCAGTCCTATGAGACTCTAACACCGCAGCTGATCTGACAGGAGGCGGAGCTCAGGCAGTAATGTTTCCTCGCCCACCTGCTCACCTTCTATTGTGCAGCGAGTCTCCTAACAGGCCACGGACCAGTACCGTCCGCGTCGACCCTGGGAGCTGGGGACGCCCGCCTTAGAGTGTATTCTCTTTCTGTGCTACCGATGTACTAATTTATTCAGTATTATTTATTAAAGAGTTACTAGTTTGTACCATTGACTTTATTCCACTCAGCAGGGAGAGGACAGGTGAGTTGAAAGAAAGGAAAAAAAGTCGTTTCATAAATAGTTCAGTTTTTGTTTTTTAAAAACGTGTTTAGATCATGATGGGAGCAAAGTATAACTATTCATTCTAATAATAAGACCTTCCAATAAACACGGAATCTGTCACTTTTACAGGCTTCAGAGAATAATGGGTTTATATAAACAGCTGAAAAATTTCCTCTTTGGTAGGCAAGATCTTCTATTATCCTATATAAAGAACTGTTTTGGCTATAAAAATAAATTTAGAGTTTGAAAGGAAAATTTTCAGAAGCAACAATAATCACCAGTAAGATTCTGGATAAATACAAAATGTAATGTTAGTATTAACAGTGTTACAATAATACAGCCAATGTAATTTCACATTTTTAATGGGCTATAAGGAGATAATAATATATCTTAGCATTGGCTCCAAAATTTTAACCTGATGTAATTTGTACTCTCATTTTATAATGTAATGTCGTGAATAGTAACTTCTGTTATGACTGCTCCCTTTGTTCTAAGGAAATTTGTGACCCAACATTAGTACCTTAAAAATTAAAATTTTAGTGTTACTATTTGCATCAATTTATCAAATTTTACAATTTAGTTGTTAGAGTTTTAAAAAGTAGCATTTGAGGAAGCTTTAGCAATTTAGTCTAGACATTGCATTGCACAGGTGAAGGGACTGTGTTCCTGAGAAGTGGTTATATACCTGAGGTTACATGTGTCATTGTTGGTATGGAACATAGAAAGGTCTTCAACATTTCAGCACTGTTGTATAGGAAGGCTCTGCTAACACTCAGTTAAAACAATTTTCAAAGTGAATAAGGATCAGGTATAATAATGAAAAGGATGCAGAATATTATTTTCTCAGTCCTGGATTTGAGAGAGCCTGTGTGCCTTTGTTGCAGTCTCTAAGGCCTGAGTAAGTGACTCATTGTATCTTCTGCAGCATCACTTGTGAAGTAGTAAGTCACTCCCATCTCACTATAATATTTTGAGGTCAATGAGGGCATGCATTTTGTCCCAGAGCTTTGCACAGTGCCTGGCACACAGGACATCCCCAAAAACTATTAGTTGGGTGAATAAAGAATGAAGAAATATGTGAATTAAGAAAAGAGTTTGGGCCAGGTGTGGTGGCTCACACCTGTAATCCTAGCTCTTTGAGAGGCTGAGGAGAGAGGATAATGAGGTCAGGAGATCAAGACCGTCTTGGCCAACATGGTGAAACCACGTCTCTACTAAAAGTACAAAAATTAGCTAGGCATGGTGGTGTGTGCCTGTAATCCCAGCTACTCAGAAGTCTAAGTCAGGTGAATCACTTGAACCCGGAAGGCAGAGGTTGCAGTGAGCTGAGATTTTACCGCTGCACTCCAGCCTGGGCAACAGAGCAAGACTCTGTCTCCAAAATAAAGAGTTGGAGGCAGAATGTTCAGGATCTACTTGATGTGGTTGCTTAAGCTGAAAAAGGTGTTGATATGAATCATTAGTTATACAATAAATCTCATATTAATATGTATCATTTATGGTATTTAATCTGCTGTAACTGACTTATTAAAGTTATGGACTTGCCCAGTTGCATAGGAAGTCTCTTCAGTCTTTCTCACCACCCCTCGTCAACTCACTCCCTCAGGTGGGATATATCTTCCCCCTTCTGAATTCACCACTAGGCTGTCATTATAGTTTCCCACTGCTTTATATTGGTATTTATAAAAGTCTGACCAACTCTAGTATCACAGCTTCAATCATCACCAAATTTAAAGTTCCTCCATCCCCCAGATCATGTTTACTTCAGAGGGGGCAACCTGAAATCAGAAGGGATGCTGTGGTTGATGTCTTTGTTTTTCTCTCCACTTATTTAGCGCTCTGCTACTTTCACCTTCACTGATCCCTAGGGTTGGGAACTTAGGGGAGGAAGGAGAGGTAAAAGGACAGAAAGATTTTCATTCAACTTGGACAGTTACAAACTGGGTTGGTGCTTCCTGGGTATGTCAGATGGTGAGCTTACGTTTTCTCTTGTGGGATCCTCTTACGGATGACTAGAAAACTCCTCACTGCTATAGTGCGCCAGATAAATTTTCCTGATGCTCATAACTCCCTGATCCCCTCCCAGTCCTGCTGCTGTGGTCCCTTTTTCCATCTAGAATGACCCTCTTGGGTGGAATTTCTCTTAAGACAAACCCAAAACAGCTGACTTCCATGGAACTTACCTCTGGCCCATGGGTGTGTTGGTTTGTTAGGGCTGCCATAACAAAATACCACAGAATATAAATTTAACAACAGGAATTTATATGCTCACAGTTTTGGAGGCCAGAAGTGTGAGACCGAGGTGCCAGTAGGTTTGTTTTTATTC
This sequence comes from Aotus nancymaae, assembly GCF_030222135.1. Lineage (NCBI taxonomy): Eukaryota > Metazoa > Chordata > Mammalia > Primates > Aotidae > Aotus > Aotus nancymaae. The sequence continues at coordinate 7,544,535 of NW_026988447.1, read as the reverse complement.
TGAGGCCTCTGTCCTTGTCTCGTAAATGGCAGTCTTCTCTCAGTGTCTTCACATGATTTTACCTGTGGTTTTGTCAGTGTTCCAGTGTCCTCTTATGAGAACATCACTCGTATTGGGTTAGGATCTACCCTAATGACCTAATTTTATCTCTTTCAAGGTCTATCTCCAAGTAGAGTAACATTCTGAGGAACTGGGGGTTAAGACTTCATGATACAAACTTTGAGGGGTACAATTCAGAATATAACTAGAAATACACATATTCAGGACTGGCTCACCAAATTTTGCAAGTTCAGGCAATCACCAACAAAGCTTTTTTTCTTGTAGTTTGGCCACCAGTCAGCTCCTCCCACTTGAACTCATGTGCAAGTCACACACTGGTTCCTATGTCCTTCAAATTCTGGAGGACACATGCCAAGTTTTCCCAGTGATTCTCTTGTTTTGAAGATTGTATGGAGGAGGAAACTTTAAATCAGTAATTGAAAATTCCTTCTTCAAAGAAAACTCTTTTAGGCATCTTCTTTTTCTTCTACATGCCTGATGGGAAGGGTGGTGATTGATTAATGATGGCAGGATCACAGGGACATTGGTGGTCCAGTGCTTTGACTCCTCCCCATTGTTCCTGGTTTTGAGGGCTTCTCTGGAAGCTCTTATGCTATTCTAAACAATACTTTAATAAGTGTATATGTACTAAGATCACTGTTTACATTCATGATATTTACTTACTAGATACATTTGTAGAAGTCATTATTTATGGTGTTTTTTGATAAGTGAAGTATTTTTTAAATTTTATTTTAGGTTCTGCAGTATCTGTGCAGATCATGCAGGATTGTTGCATAGGTACATACATGGCAAAGTGGTTTGCTGCCTCCATCCCCTGTCACCTATATCCGGCATTTCTTCCCATGTTATCTCTCCCCACCCCCCACTGTCCCTCCCCTAGCTCCCCCAATAGACCCCAGTGTGTGATGTTCCCCTCTTTGTGTCCATATGTTCTCATTGTTCAACACCTGCCTATGAGTGACAGCATGTGGTGTTTGATTTTCTGTTTCTGTGTCAGTTTTCTGAGAATGATGGTTTCCAGGTTCATCCATGTCCCTACAAAGGACACGAACTCATAGTTTTTTATGGCTGCATAGTATTCCATGGTGTATATGTGTCACATTTTCTTTGTCCAGTCTATCATTGAGGGGCATTTGGGTTGGTTACAAGTCTTTGCTATTGTAAACAGGGTCGCAATGAACATACCTGTGCATGTGTCTTTATAATACAATGATTTATAATCCTTTGGGTACGTACCCAGTAATGGGATTGCTGGGTCAAATGGAATTTCTATTTCTAGATTCTTGAGGAATCACCATTGTCTTCCACAATGGTTGAACTAATTTACACTCCCACCAACAGTGTAAAAGTGTTCCTATTTGTCCACATCCTCTCCAGCATCTGTTTTCTCCAGATTTTTTAATGATCGGTATTCTAACTGGCATGATATGATATCTCAATGTGGTTTGGATCCTAAATATATAGGCACTCAGTACAGGAGCACCCAGATACATAAAGCAAGTTCTTAAAGACCTACAAAGAGACTTAGACTCCCAGAAAATAATAGTGGGAGACTTTAATACTTTACTGTCAATATTAGATCAATGAGACAGAAAACTAACAAGGATACCCAGGACTTGAACTAGATCTGGACCAAGAGGACCTAATAGACATCTACAGAACTCTCCACCCCAAATCCATAGAGTATACATTCTTCTCAGCACCATGTCGCACCTACTCTAAAAAAGACCACCTAATTGGAAGTAAATCACTCCTCAGAAAATGCAGAAGAACAGAAATGATAACAGTCTCTCAGACCACAGTGCAATCAAATTAGAACTCAGGATTAAGAAACTAACTCAGAATCACACAACTTCATGGAAACTGAACAACTGGCTCCTGAATGTCGACTGGATAAACAATGAAATGAAGGCAGAAATAAAGACGTTCCTCAAAACCAACTAGAACGAAGACACAACATACTAGAATCTCTGGTATACATTATTTATTTATTTATTTATTTATTTATTTATTTTTATTGCATTTTAGGTTTTGGCTTACATGTGAAAAACATGCAAGATTGTTGCATAGGTGCATACGTGGCAGTGTGATTTGCTGCCTTCCTCCCCTTCACCTATATGTGGCATTTCTCCCATGCTATCTCTCCCCAACTCCCCACCCCCCGCTGTCCCCCCCACTCCCCCACCAACAGACCCCAGTGTATAGTGCTCCCCTCCCTGTGTCTGTGTGTTCCCATTGTTCAACACCCGTCTATGAGTGAGAACATACAGTGTTTGATTTTCTGTTCTTGTGTCAGTTTGCTGCGAATGATGGTTTCCAAGTTCATCTATGTCCATACAAAGGATGCGAACTCAACGTTTTTGATGGCTGCATAATATTCCATAGTGTATATGTGCCACATTTTCCCTGTCCAGTCTATCATCGATGGACATTTGGGTTGGTTCCAGGTCTTTGCTATTGTAAACTGTGCTGCAATGAACATTCGTGTGCATGTGCCCTTATAGTAGAACGATTTATAATCCTTTGGATATATGCCCAGTAATGGGATTGCTGGGTCAAATGGAATTTCTATTTCTAGGTCCTTGAGGAATCGCCACACTGTTTTCCACAATGGTTGAACTAATTTACACTCCCACCAACAGTGTAAAAGTGTTCCTATTTGTCCACATCCTCTCCAGCATCTGTTGTCTCCAGATTTTTTAATGATCACCATTCTAACTGGCATGAGATGGTATCTCAATGTAGTTTTGATTTGCATTTCTCTAATGACCAGGGATGATGAGCATTTTTTCATATGTTTGTTGGCCTCATGTATGTCTTCTTTTGTAAAGTATCTGTTCATATCCTTCTCCCACTTTTGAATGGGCTTGTTTGTTTTTTTCTTGTAAATCTATTTAGTTCATTGTAAATTCTGGATATCAGCCCTTTGTCAGATGGGTAGGCTGCAAAAATTTTTTCCCATTCTGTTGGTTGCCGATTCACTCTAATGACTGTTTCTTTTTCCGTGCAGAAGCTGTGGAGTTTGATTAGGTCCCATTTGTCTATTTTGGCTTTTGTTGCCAATGCTTTTGGTGTCTTGGTCATGAAGTCCTTGCCTAAGCCTATGTCCTGTATGGTTTTGCCTAGGTTTTCTTCTAGGGTTTTTATGGTGTTAGGTCTTATGTTTAAGTCTTTAATCCATCTGGACTTAATTTTAGTGTAAGGTGTCAGGAAGGGGTCCAGTTTCTGCTTTCTGCATGTGGCTAGCCAGTTTTCCCAACACCACTTATTAAACAGGGAATCCTTTCCCCATTGCTTGTTTTTGTCAGGTTTGTCAAAGATTGGATGGTTGTAGATACGTTGTGTTTTCTCCGAGGCCTCTGTTCTGTTCCATTGGTCTATATCTCTGTTTTGGTACCAGTACCATGGTGTTTTGATTACTGTAGACTTGTAGTATAGTTTGATATGCAGTAGCATGATGCCTCCATCTTTGTTCTTTTTGCTTAGAATTGACTTGGCTATGCGGGCTCTCTTTTGGTTCCATATGAAGTTTAAGGTGGTTTTTTCCAGTCCTGTGAAGAAGGTCATTGGTAGCTTGATGGAGATAGCATTGAATCTGTAAATTACTTTGGGGAGTATGGCCATTTTCACGATATTGATTCTTCCTAACCATGAACATGGAATGTTTCTCCATCTGTTTGTGTCCTCTCTTATTTCATTGAGCAGTGGTTTGTAGTTCTCCTTGAAGAGGTCCTTTACGTTCCTTGTTCGTTGTATTCCTAGGTATTTTATTCTCTTTGTAGCAATTGTGAATGGCAGTTCATTCTTGATTTGGTTCTCTTTAAGTCTGTTATTGGTGTATAGGAATGCTTGTGATTTTTGCACATTGATTTTGTATCCTGAGACTTTGCTGAAGTTGCTTATCAGTTTCAGGAGATTTTGGGCTGAGGTGATGGGGTCTTCTAGATATACAATCATGTCATCTGCAAATAGAGACAATTTGACTTCCTCTTTCCCTAATTGAATACCCTTTATTTCCTTTTCTTGCTTGATTGCTCTGGCTAGAACTTCCAGTACTATATTGAATAGGAATGGTGAAAGAGGGCATCCTTGTCTAGTGCCAGATTTCAAAGGGAATGCTTCCAGTTTTTGCCCATTCAGTATGATATTGGCTGTTGGTTTGTCGTAAATAGCTTTTATTATTTTGAGATACATTCCATCAATACCTAGTTTATTGAGGGTTTTTAGCATAAGGGGCTGTTGCATTTTGTCGAAGGCCTTCTCTGCATCAATTGAGATAATCATGTGGTTTTTGTTTTTGGTTCTGTTTATGTGGTGAATTACGTTTATAGACTTGTGTATGTTGAACCAGCCTTGCATCCCCGGGATGAATCCTACTTGATCATGGTGGATAAGCTTTTTGATGTGCTGTTGTAATTGGCTTGCCAGTATTTTATTGAAGATTTTTGCATCTATGTTCATCATGGATATTGGCCTGTAGTTTTCTTTTCTTTTTGAGTCTCTGCCGGGTTTTGGTATCAGGATGATGTTGGTCTCATAAAATGATTTGGGAAGGATTCCCTCTTTTTGGATTATTTGGAATAGTTTCAGAAGGAATGATACCAGTTCCTCTTTGTATGTCTGGTAGAATTCGGCTGTGAACCCATCTGGACCTGGGCTTTTTTTGGGTGATAGGCTCTTAATTGCTGCCTTGACTTCAGACCTTGTTATTGGTCTATTCAGGGTTTCGACTTCTTCCTGGTTTAGGCTTGGGAGGAGGCAAGTGTCCAGGAATTTATCCATTTCTTCCTGGTTTTCTAGTTTATGTGCATAGAGTTGTTTGTAATAATCTCTGATGATGGTTTGAATTTCTGTGGCATCTGTGGTGATATCCCCTTTATCATTTTTTATTGCATCAATTTGGTTATTCTCTCTTTTCTTTTTTATTAATCTGGCTAGTGATGTATTTTGTTGATCTTTTCCAAAATCCAGCCCCTGGATTTTTTGATTTTTTTGAAGGGTTTTTCCTGTCTCTATCTCCTTCAGTTCTGCTCTGATCTTAGTTATTTCTTGTCTTCTGCTAGGTTTTGAGCTTTTTTGATCTTGCTCCTCTAGCTCTTTCAATTTTGACGATAGGGTGTCAATTTTAGATCTCTCCTTTCTTCACATGTGGGCACTTATTGCTATATATTTTCCTCTAGAGACTGCTTTAAATGTGTCCCAGAGATTCTGGTATGTGGTGTCTTCGTTCTTGTTGGTTTTGAAGAACATCTTTATTTCTGCCTTCATTTCATTGTTTATCCAGTCAACATTCAAGAGAAAGTTGTTCAGTTTCCATGAAGCTGTGCGGTTCTGGGTTGGTTTCTGAATTCTGAGTTCTAACTTGATTGCACTGTGGTCTGAGAGACTGTTTGTTATGGTTTCCATTCTTTTGCATTTGCTGAGGAGTGATTTACTTCCAATTGTGTGGTCAGTTTTAGAGTAGGTGTGATGTGGTGCTGAGAAGAATGTATATTCTGTGGATTTGGGCTGGAGAGTTCTGTAAATGTCTATTAGGTTTGCTTGTTCCAGGTCTGAGTTCAAGTCCTGGATATCCTTGTTAATTTTCTGTCTCGTTGATCTGTCTAATATTGACAATGGTGTGTTAAGTCTCCCACTATTATTGTGTGGGAGTCTAGGTCTCTTTGTAAGTCATTAAGAACTTGCCTTATGTATCTGGGTGCTCCTGTATTAGGTGCATATATATTTAGGATCGTTAGCTCTTCTTGTTGCATTGATCCTTTTACTATTATGTAATGTCCTTCTTTGTCTCTTTTGATCTTTGTTGCTTTGAAGTCTATTTTATCAGAGATGAGAATTGCAACTCCTGCTTTTTTTTGCTCTCCATTTGCTTGGTAAATCTTCCTCCATCCCTTTATTTTGAGCCTTTGTGTATCCTTGCATGTGAGATGGGTTTCCTGGATACAGCACACTGATGGGTTTTGGCTTTTTATCCAATTTGCCAGTCTGTGTCTTTTGATTGGGGCATTTAGTCCGTTTACGTTTAGGTTTAATATTGTTATGTGTGAATTTGATCCTGCCATTTTGATGCTAGCCAGCTGTTTTGCCCATTGGTTGATGCAGATTCTTCATTGTGTTGATGCTCTTTACCATTTTGTGCATTTTTGGAGTGGCTGGTCCTGGTTGTTCTTTTCTATGTGTAGTGCCTCTTTCAGGAGCTCTTGTAAAGCCGGTCTAGTAGTGATGAAATCTCTGAGTACTTGCTTTTTCACAAAGGATTTTATTTTTCCTTCACTTATGAAGCTTAGTTTGGCTGGATATGAAATTCTGGGTTGAAAGTTCTTTTCTTTAAGCATGTTGAATATCGGCCCCCACTCTCTTCTGGCTTGTAGGGTTTCTGCTGAGAGATCTGCTGTGAGTCTGATGGGCTTCCCTTTGTGGGTAACCCGATCTTTCTCTCTGGCTGCCCTTAGTATTTTCTCCTTCATTTCAACCCTGGTGAATCTGATAATTATTTGCCTTGGGGTTGCTCTTCTTGAGGAATATCTTTGTGGTGTTCTCTGTATTTCCTGGAGTTGAATATTGGCCTGCCTTGCTAGGTTGGGGAAGTTTTCCTGGATAATATCCTGAAGAGTATTTTCCAGCTTGGATTCATTCTCTTCGTCACATTCAGGTATACCTATCAAACGTAGATTAGGTCTTTTCACATAGTCCCATATTTCTTGTTGACTTTGTTCATTCCTTTTTACCCTGTTTTCTCTAATCTTGTCTTCTCGTTTTATTTCACTGAGTTGATCTTCGACCTCTGATATCCTTTCTTCTGCTTGGTCAATTCGGCTGTTGAAACTTGTGCATGCTTCGTGAAGTTCTCGTGTTGTGTTTTTCAGCTCCATCAATTCACTTATATTCCTCTCTAAGTTGTCCATTCTCATTAGCATTTCGTCAAATCTTTTTTCAACGTTCTTAGTTTCTTTTCATTGGGTTAGAACATGTTCTTTTAGCTCACAGAAGTTTCTTATTACTCACTTTCTGAAGGCTGATTCTGTCATTTCATCACACTCATTCTCCATCCAGTCTTGTTCCCTTGCTGGTGAGGAGTTGTGCTCCCTTGTAGGAGGAGAGGTGTTCTGGTTTCAGGTATTTTCATCCTTTTTGTGCTGGTTTCTTCCCATCTTTTTGTATTTATCCAGCTGTCGACTTTGTAGTTGTTGACTTTCCGATTGGGTCTCTGGGTGGCCGTCCTGTTTGTTGATGATGAAGTTATTTCTGTTTCTTAGTTTTCCTTTTAACTGTCTGGCCTCTCCGCTGTAGGACTGCTGAGGTCCACTCCAGGCCCTGCTTGCCTGGGGATCACTTGCAGCAGCTGCTGAACAGTAAAGGTTGCTACCAGTTTCTTCTGCTTTGTCCCTCAAGGATACCTGCCAAATGTCAGTCTGAGCTCTCCTTTATGAGGTGACTCTTTGGATATATGGGGGTCAGGGAGCTGCTTAAGGAAACAGTCTGTTCTTTATAGTAGCTCAAGTGCTGAGCTGTGAGCCCCGTTGTTCATTCAGAGCTGCTCGGCAGGTTAGTTTAAGTCTGCAGCAGCAGAACTCATAAACCCCTTTTTTTCCCCAGGTGCTCTGTCCCAGGGAGTTAGGGCTTTATGAGTTTCTGCTGTGCTGCTGCCTGTTTTTTTTTTTTTCTTCAGGGCTGCCCTGCCCACAAGGAGGCAGCCTAGTCACTCTCAGCCTGCAGTGGCTTCGCTGAGCTGCTGTGGGCCCGGCCCAGCTGCTGTGTGAACTTCCCTGCAGTCCTGTTTATATGGGTGTAGTTAGAACTGCCTCAGAAATAGTAATGGCGGGTTGCCTTGGTAACGGCAGGTTGCCTCGGCAACTGCAAGCTGCCTCAGGAATGGCGGACTGTCTCTGTAATGGTAGAGTGCCTCCGAAATGGTGGATGCCCCTCCCCCACAGAGCTGGACCATCCCGGGTTCATCTGTGCTTGCCGTGAAAGTCTCAACCCAGAGCGTTTCCAATTGCTGTTTTTTTGTTTTTGTTTTTGTTTTTATGGGAGTGGGACCAGCCGGGCCTGATGACCTGGCTCCTTACCTCAGAGCCTTTTGTTTTTTAGTTGAACGGTCGGCTCTCTACCAGGTGACCTGGTCGCCTGTTGAATAGGTGCTGGGATCTGTGTGATTTCCCATGCAGCGACCCACTGCGCCGGCTGAAACCGCGGCTCTGAGATTCATGGCACTTTTTTGCCCCGGAATCTCCTGGCCTGGCTCCCTGTTTCAGCTCCCCTTGCTGGCTAAGAGGGGACATGGTCTCGTTTACTCTGCACTGGGAACTGCTGCACCGGGGTGCAGGCAAAACAGCTGCGCTGGCCAAAACAGCCACCCTGGCGACCCGTGGGGCTTCTCCACCTGGGAATCTCCTGGTCTGTGGGCAGTAAAAATCTGTCTGGAAATGCAGGGTCCACTCACCCTCTGCGCTTTCACTCAGACCTGCAATCCTGAGCTGCTCCTAACCAGCCATCTTCTGTCGCATTTTCTTATAAGTTCCAAATCTCTGGTATACATTTAAAGCAGTGTCTAGAGGGAAATTTATAGCAATAAATGCCCACATGAGAAGTGAAGAAAGATCTAAAATCTACACCTATCATCAAAATAGAAAGAGCTAGAGGAGCAAGATCAAAAAAACACAAAAGCTACCACAAGACAAGAAATAACTAAGATCAGAGCAGAACTGAAGGAGATAAGGACACAAAAAATCCTTCAAAAAAATCTATAAATCCAGGAGTTGGTTTTTTTTTTAAAAGATCAACAAAATAGACCACTAGCCAGATTAATAAAAAAGAAAAGAGAGAAGAATCAAATAGATGCAATAGGAAACGATAAAGGGGATATCATCACTGATCCCACAGAAATACAAACTACCATCAGAGATTACTACAAACAGCTCTATCCACATAAATCAGTACATGTGGAAGAAATGGATAAATTCCTGGACACTTGCACCCTTCCAAGCCCAAACCAGGAAGAAGTTGAATCCCTGAATAGACCAATAACAAGATCTGAAGTTGAGGCAGCATTAATAGTCTACCAACCAAAAAAAGTCCAGGCTCAGATGAGTTCACAGCCTAATTCTACCAGATGTACAAAGAGGAGCTGGCACCACTCCTTCTGAAACTATTCAAAACAATCAAAAAGAGGGAATCCTCCCCAAATGTTTTTATAAGATCAACATCCTCCTAACAACAAAACCCGGCAGAGTCTCAACAAAAAAAACAAAACTTCAGGCCAATATCCATGATGAACATAGATGCAAAAATCTTCAATAAAGTACTGGCAAACCTTGCAACAGCACATCAAAAAGCTTATCCACCATGATCAAGTAGGCTTCATCCTGGGATGCAAGGCTGGTTCAGCATGCACAAGTCTATAAATGTAATCCACCACATAAACAGAACCAAAGACAAAAACCACATGATTATCTCAATAGATGCAGAGAAGGCCTTCAGCAAAATTCAACAGCACTTTATGCTAAAAACTCTCAATAAACTAGGTTATCGACAGAACATATCTCAAAATAATAAAATCTATTTACAACAAAGCCACAGCCCATATCATACTGAATGGGCATAAACTGGAAGCATTCCTTTTGAAAACTGGCACTAGACAAGGGAGCCCTCTCTGATCATTCCTATTCAACTTAGTATTGGAAGTTCTAACCAGAGCAATCAGGCAAGAAAAACAAATAAAGGTATTCAATTAGGAAGAGAGGAAGTCAAATCGTCTCCATTTGTATATTTAGAAGACACCATCATCTCAGCTCAAAATATCCTTAAATGATAAGCAACACCAGCAAAGTCTCAGCATACAAAATCAATGTGCAGAAATCACAAGCGTTCCTATACACCAATAACTGACAAGAAAAGAACCAAATCATGAGTTAACTCCCATTCACAATTGCCACAAGGAGAATAAAATACCTAGGAATACAACTAACGAAGGATGTCAAGGATCTCTTCAAGGAGAACTACAAACCACTACTCAACGAAATAAGAGAGGACACAAACAGATGGAGAAACATTCCATGCTCATGGTTAGGAAGAATCAATATTGTGAAAATGGCCATACTGCCCAAAGTAATTTATAGATTAATTGATATCCCCATCAACCTACCATTGACCTTCTTCACAGAACTGGAAAAAACCATCTTAAACTTCATATGGAACCAAAAGAGAGCCCCACATAGCCAAGTCAATCCTAAGCAAAAAGAACAAAGATGAAGGCATCATGCGACCTGACTTCAAACTATACTACAAGGCTACAGTAATCAAAACAGCATGGTACTGGTACCAAAACAGGGATATAGACCAATGGAACAGAACAGAGGCCTTGGAAGTAATGCCACACATCTACAACCATCTGATCTTTCACAAACCTGACAAAAACAAGCAATGAGGAAAGGATTCCCTGTTTAATAAATGGTGTTGGGAAAACTGGCTAACCATGTGCAGAAAACTGAAACTGGACCCCTTCCTTATACCTTATACAAAAATTATCTCAAGATGGATTAAAGATTTAAACATAAGACCTAATACCATAAAAACCATAGAAGAAAACCTAGGCAGTACCATTCAGGACATAGGCATAGGCTAGGACATCATGACTAAAACACCAAAAGCAATGTCAACAAAAGCCAAAATAGACAACTGGGATCTAATTAAACTAAAGAGCTTCTGCACAGCAAGACCAACTATCATCAGAGTGAACAGGCAAGCTAAAGAATGGGAGAAAATTTTTGTAATCTACCCATCTGACAAAGGTCTAATATCCAGAATCTACAAAGAACTTAAATTTCCAAGAAAAAAAAACAAACAACCCCATCAAAAAGTGGGTGAAGGACATGAACAGACACTTCTCAAAAGAAGACATTTATGTGGCCAACAAACGTGAAAAAAAGCTCATCATCATTGGTCATTAGAGAAATGCAAATCAAAACCACGATGAGATACCATCTCAGGCCAGTTAGGATGGCAATCATTAAAAAGTCAGGAAACAACAGATACTGGAAAGGATGTGGAGAAATAGGAATGCTTTTACACTGTTGGTGGGAGTGTAAATTAATTCAACCATTGTGGAAGACAGTATAGTGATTCCTCAAGGATCTAGAATCAGAAATACCATTTGACCCAGCAATCCCATTACTGGGTATATACTCAAAGGAGTATAAATCATTATACTATAAGGGCACATGCACACATATGTTTATTACAGGACTGTTTGCAATAGCAAAGACTTGGAACCAACCCAGATGGCCATCAGTGGTGGACTGGATAAAGAAAATGTGGCATATATTCAGCATGGAATACTATGCAGCCATAAGAAAGGATGAGCTCATGTCCAAACAAAACACTGCGGGTTCTCACTCATAAGTGGGAATTGAATAGTAAGAACACATGGACACAGGGAGGAGGGCATCACACACCAGGGTCTGTCAGGGGGTGGGAGGCTAGGGGCAGGATAGCATTAAGAGAAATACCTAATGTAGATGACAGGTTAATGGGTACAGCGAACCACCATGGCATGTGTATACCTATGTAACAAACCTGCACATTCTGCATATGTACCCCAGAACTTAAAGTATAATAATTAAAAAAAATGAAAAGCTAAGAATTTTGAAATAGCCAAGGAAATCTAAAGATCTGCATATAGGGTGTGTTGATCGTCCATATTTTTTAAAAGTCTACAATGTGCTTTTCCCAATGAGTTAAAAAATATTTTCTTCTTTGTAGCAAACTTGTAAATTTTGTTGCTTCACCTTTTCAGTCCACTTCTCTACTCCTTGCTGATTTCTTTGTATCAGAAAGAGATCCATATATGATGATTAATATGCTCCTGGAAATATTTCATCAGAGCATCACAATTCATTCTTTGTGGTAGAATAATTTTTAAGCTGTTTTGCTGTGATGTTAACTAACCTGTTTCTAACTGTAAGTCCTAAATATTTCTATGGTTCAGAGACATCATCTGGTGAATACAAAGCTTGCATTTTAAAATTTGGATTTTATGCTATTGATGTTGTACAAATGTTTAGCAAATCATACAATTTGTGATATAATCTCTCCTTTTGTTTTCTCATATCCCAGTGTCTCTTGTTCTCCTTATTTTACATTTAAAATATCTGTTCCTGGAGACTTTATATTAAACTATATATATCTATATCACTATAGATGAATATATATATAATAATATATGTACACATATATGCCTATATATAGTATATATTTTCACAGTTACACGTGGTTTTTTTCATTTTTTTTTTCTTCAGGAAAATGCACTTTTGTGTGTGAGTGCACTAAAGTGACTTTCAGCAGATTTTCAGAGTTGCTGGGCTGATGGAAAAATCACAAAATATATTACTAACGGAAGAGGAAAGGAGTTTTTTACTCTCTGCTTGAGAAGTGACAGAATAAAAGAATCCTTGAGAAATGTGTCAAATAGATCTTTTCCCCTCTTGTGGAAGAAAAAGGGTCTGATGCTGTAAAGAAAAGGCAGCCTTTGTGAGTCTTACTTGCAAACTGTGCCAGGCTACCTGAGCTTTTTGTTCATCCTTTACACATTGAACATCTTGAAGTATCTAAGAATATTGAGATAGAGAGTAGCAGTATAATCTAAGGTGGAGTACTGTTCTAATGATCAGTTCTGAAGTGGAAGTTGAATAGGATATTTTTTGGTAGCCTAATAAGTGGTTCAAACTTTGAAATACTTCCAACATTAAAAAAACATCCCAAGTATATGTGGATATGAAATTGCATCAATCAGTCAGACTCCATGAGCCCTGTCTTGTAGTTTCTTGGGCTGTGGCAATGCTGCTTTTATGTTAATTTTAAATAGTCATCTTCTGAAGCAATTCAAGCTGGCTATATTTTCTTTCTTATACTCCGAAAGAAGTATAGTCTTTTGAAATATTTCTTCAAGAATCTTTGTTCATTTCTATGTTAGTTAGTGTGTTCTGTCTCTGCAAATCTAGGAAATTTAGAAACATTATATTGCATAAAACTTACCATTCATGTAGTCTAATTCAACATATTCTCAATGTGCTATACAAAGTATATGAATAACAAGTATTTGGGCCATGATGACAAATAATGTACATGGGAACACTACTGGTAATGAGCTCTAACAAAGGGTGAGAATGTTCCATATATTGTAATGAATGAATAATTTATAATGAACTGGAAGTGTTACAAACTTACTTATAAAGTGTAAACTGTAAGGGTTAGAAAGTTATTTATAAAAAATAGCCCTATATTTTGTTTTCCTAATTCAGCCTAATTTCTACTTCATTTGCCCATTTTACTGCAGTGAGAAAAATTTAATCTTGATAATTTCCAGAGCCTTCTTCCCAGGATAAATATATAAATTCTGGAAATAAGGGTTATAGTGGCTTAATAGAATTCCAGGAGATTGGAAGAGTGAAATACATATATTGCTGGTCTTTGTGAAGATGTAGTGACATTTTGGTTGTCCTATTTAAACCTTGTCTTTGATTCCTGAAGATCATGCTGAAATGTAGCTTGGCCCTGTCTGGACCCTTTATATCTGGGTGGCATCTTTGCTTCTTCTAGGACTTTACTGGGGACATAAGAATCATTTCACTGTTCTCCTGCCATGTTAGTGACATAGAGCCTAGGCTAGCTCAATCCATTATCCACCCATGATGCTGAATCTGCCCCTATAATCTTTATAAAATTAACCAGAACAAAGGGAGAAAGAGAAATGAAATAAACCCAGCTTGCAGCACACTGAGCGTTAATTATTTGGTCAGCTCACTCTCTGACCTCTTCCTCATAGTTGATTGCCTCTTGCCTCAGAATTATGTAGACCTTGTTACAAAATTATAGATGCCCTTAACTGCTCTACAGGTAACAACTGGAAGATTATGAAACATTAAGTTTTCCCTTTGAGATATTTTTTCAGGCCCTTCACACTGATGAAACTACTGATTCAGCTGGTCTGAAGGACCACAAGGAGCTGAATCATCAAAGAATGCACTTCCCACATCCTGGTGACTTCATCCTCCTTACCCAGACCCATCAATGACCCCCAATTATTCATCACCTCACCCTCCATGATCTTTATAAAAACTCCAGCCCAGAACTCCTCCAGGAGATGGATTTGCGCATCTCCTCCTATCTCCTTGCTGGGTCCTCTGGGATCATTAAACTCTTTCTCTGCTGTGAACCCTGCTATCTCAGTACACTGGGTCTGTTATTGCTTAGTGGGCATAGGAATATGTTGGCATGTAAAATCACCTTGTGAGGACTCTTCCTAGGGAAGATATCTTCTTTGCTCTTAGTCTCACACACTCAGCACACACAGAGCTCTAACATACTTATCTCCAGTGCTGCTGATTCTCTAGAGAGGCAGGTTTCAGAATCTCTTTATGTGGGACATGTATTCATCTAAATTGTCATTAATTTCTCCCCTGTGATTCTTTCCCTCCTTGTCTTCTTCTAGCCCACAGCTGTAAACTCTTTGAAAAAATATACGCACCCGTCAAAAAATTTGGTCTTTATTTCCTTATTTCTCTAAGAAATTTGTTAGTTCAAACACAAAACTCAGAAAGATATTAATACATCCCCTTTCCTGGACTTCTGCTTTCCTGCTTTCTTCCTTTGAGGAAAGAAGCAGAAAATAGCCTGGCAGCTCTAATAGGGAACAGGGATGAAGACGGGAGAATAAGGAATGTAAACTGCACAGATTAATATGTTGGAATAGTATATTACTGCATTTAATGTCATAATCCTTAGTGAAACTAAGCATTTTGGTAGAAGGATGTCATAGGAAGAAAACATCTAAACTTCTATTTGACTGTGAAAGATGGGTTTTTGAACACATTTATTATCAATAGAGATAATAAATCACATCAAAGTATGTTGTCTTATTCTGGTCATCTGCATTGATGATCACAACACCAGAATCATCTGCATTGATGATTGTAGCACCAGAATAAGACAGCATACTTTTCTGTGATCAGAATCTCTGCTGAGGCAAATTTAGAATCCTTTTCAGTATAAGAAGTTACATGCTCCTCTTTAGTCTCCTGTGATCCCATCTTTAATTCAAATGAATGAGCAGGGGAATTTCAAAAGGCAAACTAAAATGTTATAGAAAAATAGTTTTTTCTCCTTGATTTTTATGTTAGCTTATCTTTTCCTATCTTAGTATTATAGAAAAAGGTACATGCAACACAGCGTATAAGGGTCACCAAGCTTGCTCCATAGGTTATAATACTCCCAGAGACCTGGGAATGAAACGTCTGGAGGCTTACTGGGCTTCCGATGCTTCTCTTTGAATAGTGGTTTCTTTAGCTACAAAAGGCTTTAGGAGCTCCTCTGGAAACAAGCCCCAAAGACAGAACCTTTAAAAATAAAGGTTTTCTTCTACCCTAAGGCTAGCCTTTCTGTGAATAGGCACTGTGGGTACATTGTAAAGAAAATTGGGGTTTTATTTCTAAGTCCTGATGCAGGTGAAATGAAGAAATGGAACTTGGATGAAGGTTGAGGTGCTGGTGACAGTATTTTGTCATTATAGCCGTGATAATGGCTTAGAAAGCCTGGCTGTAAATTCACACTGCTATTCAGCATATGCCACTTTGAAAGAGTCTGAAAATTACGTGTAAAACCAGCCCTGGATATTCAAATACATTTTTATACAAGGCAGATCATTACTTGCAATTAATTACAAAGAAGTGTGGTCTGTGTCCCTGTGGGTATGTACCAGCACTGGCTCTCCTCTCTAGTGGCTGGCTGGAGGTAGCAGACAAGAAAGATAACCTTTACCATGCACAAGTAAATTTACTGTCCTTTCCTAGATTGAACTAATTCTTGAATTAGTGATGCCATTCAAGATATAATTGGTGTAAAGACAGGTTACAGGTGCCTGAGGAAAATGTCAGGGGAAGCAGAACATGAAGGGCCTTGAATGCCAAGCTCCTGACTTTCAAGTTTGTCTGAGCTATCATGGGTATAAGCAGGCGAATGGCATGAACATCTGTGAACTGTGTATGGTAAAATTTGCATTTTAGGGGAATTATTTTGAAAACAGTATGAACGTTTGCCTACTCTGAAGAAATCAAAGTAGTGAGTATTTCATGTTTATTCTTTCTGGGTCTTCTGCTTTGTGTTTTATCTGCTTAATTACTTCAATAGTTATTACTTTAGGAGGAGGAAAATTAAATCACTTACTCAAGGTCATCCAAAGAGGAGGTGACACCTCATTTTTTTCCCTGCAGTATTATGATGTGTCTTGCTGAAATCTGGGGGACCAGTTAGGAGGATGCTTCGGTAATCCAAATAAAAATCCATGAAGTCTTGAACAAAGACATGTGGTTAAAGGATTGAATTAACTGGACTTGGTACATGATTTAAAGTAGTGAAGAAGAGTTTAGAATTATTCTTTGGTTTGTGGATGGGGTGGGGGAAATGGGTACATATCGCTTTTAGCATCTAAGATAAGAATTGTGGCTGAGTGCGGTGGCTCACGCCTATAATCCCCGCACTTTGGGAGACCGAGGCAGATGGATCACTTGAGGTTGGGAGTTCGAGATCAGTCTGACCAACATGGAGAAACCCCGTCTCTACTAAAATTACAAAATTAGCCAGGCATGGTGGCACATGCCTGTAATCCCAGCTACTAGTGAGGCTGAGGCAGGAGAATCACTTGAACCTGTTAGACAGAGGTCACTGTGAACCAAGGTCATGGCATTGTACGCCAGCCTGGGCATAACTCAGTCTCAAAAAAAAAAAAAAGACTTGTGAATCATGAACAAATGTTTTATTTTATGTGTGTGTGGTGAGGGATTGGGATTCTTATGGGACCTATAGGTGGAGATATATAGTAGAATGTTGACAAAGTGGACTGGAGACCAGGAGAATGTTTTGGGCTGGAGAGGGAGATTCGTGCTTCATAAACATGTAAACGGTGGCTGGAAGAAAACGTGCATGCGATTGTCTAAGAAGTGAGTGGGGAGAGATGAAACATGGGGAACAAGAATATTTAAGGCAGAGATTGTTTCCTGTGGATAGAAATCCCACTTAGGTAGCATGGAAAATATCACTTTCCATACTCTATTTCCAGGGATTCTGATGAGCATCTAGGGAATTCTCATGTAAGTGGATAACACTTGTGAAACATTCATTTATGGGATGAACAGTTGGAATCTGAGAGAAGGTTTACTAAAATGGTAGAAAAAGTAACAAGGAGGCTGGGTGCAGTGGCTCACACCTGTAATCCCAGCGCTTTGGGAGGCCAAGGCGCATGGATCACCTGAGGTCAGGAGTTTAAGACCAGCCTGACCAATATGGTGAAACCACGTCTCTACTAAAAAAAATACAAAAATTAGCTGAGCGTGGTGTTGCGTGTCTGTAATCCTAGCTACTCAGGAGGCTGAGGCAGGACAATCACTTGAACATGGGAGGCCGAGGTTGCAGTGAGCTGAGATCATACCACTGCACTCCAGCCTGGGTGACAGAGTGAGACTCCATCTCAAAAAAAAAGCAACGGGGAATTGTCAGTCTCAGAAGTTAAGGGAGGAGAAGCTCTAAAGAAGTCAGGCATTATCATCAATGTTGAAAATTTCAGAGAGCATTTAACTTGGCCTGAGGGATAGCTTATTCCTGCTGGCTGTTGTGTGCTCACCTTCTACATTCTTTAATGCAGTGAATACTCGAGGGCTTTCTTTCACTGGGAAATGCTGCCTTTGTTCTCCAGTCTGGACACTGACTTCCAAATGAGAAAAAATTTACTTTTAGCAATAATCAGATTGAATGTTGTCCCACACCAAAAAGACTACAAAAGAACACGTAAAAGGGGGACCCACCACTTACACCACCACCATCACATTTAATCCCTGAAATATAGGAGCATTTTCTCCAGAAGCAGAATGTGGTAGGAATATTGGAAATGGCATAAGTTTGTTCAGACAACCTTGTACTCTCATATCAAATGCGCTACTCGAATCCAAGAGGTTACTTTATTCTCAAAATATTTGCTTTGGATTTAAGAGTGAGGGTGCCGTGTTTTACTGCATGAAATCATTCGCCAATCCACCTCCTTCACATCTCCCAACATGCCGCAGACTTGTGGAAATCACCCATGGGGATCGGAACTGCGGAAGTGGTCAGTAAGCAAACAGTAAAAGCTATTCATAAATCTCTAAGTCAAGCTTGAAGCAAACTCACACAGAACACCAGAAAATGAATTTTATTTTAAATCAAAACAGGGATCAGGAGATATAGCTTGGGATTTGGAGATGATTAAATGTAGGATTCAGTTAAGAGGTTTCACCTCTCCAGAAAATATAAGGCAAACAGTCCCATGACTGACCTATAGATCTTTGCTGTATTTGGCATAATAAAATGACGAAGCTCATCATGTGTTACTTTAACAGGCCTTAGTACAAGTTGACTGAAATGTTGAATTCAGAATACAGGCAAGTCAATTTTTGGTTCAGTAGCTATGATTTTTTTTAATATTAAAAATTATTTTTGCATAAAATTGGTAGTTCCAATAAGCATTGCCTTTGAAACACGATAATTGACAAGAACTTTGGGGTTTAGAATCCTTTTAATATGCTTTACAACTTTTCCTAATGGAATATGAATGTTGATGAAAAACAGTGTATCTCAAAACATCTAGATATAATTTAAAACTTTATTTCTACCATTTATTTTATAGTATGTGCAATCACCTTGATCCAGAAAATGGATGGTGGCCAATTTATTGTGGACAATCTGTTAAAAATATCTTGAAGGGTAAAGTTAGAAAACAAATTAAAAGGAAACCTGATCTATGCTTATGTGAGCACAGAGAATTCTTGGTAGTCCACATCGAGGGATGCTTAGTGCTAGCCTCTCTGTCTTGATCATTACTTCCTCGTGTCTCCTCCTCCAGCTTCCTCTAAAGGTTCATTAGGGCAAACTTTAATACGTTTCTCCTCCCATCCTTCTTGTCTTATACACCGTTTTTATAGTTAAAGCCTCTAAGCTCCTACACTTTCAGGGACTGTATGTCTTTTCTTAAAGGTCTATTTTTTGAATAAGAAATAGTGTGTATTACAGAAATAACCCATATATAAAATTAGATACCTTTATGTTCCAGTTAACAAGTGTTACAGATCAGTACTAAGCTTCTCATGTGCTCAGTAGAAAAAAAAAATCACAACATATAGATCTCTAAGAGCAGAGACAGCATAAATAGCTGAGCTCTGGCTTGCAAAATAGTGCAGTGACAGCTGCTTTGGACTCATAAATGAGATGTTTGAAAAGGGCATCAGTAGGGCAATAGAAAAAAATACCTTGCTTAGCAACACACCTGTTTTTCCTCTTGGTATTGATTCTTGTGAGATGGACTGCTTCAATTAGAACTCTTTTCACCTTTTTATGTCTCCACCATTGAGCTTTTCAACACGAAACTAAACACCAGCATCAAAGGAATGTTGAAATTTGGATATGCTTGGTATAAAAGCAAGCAATTGAGAACACCTCGGCTAAATGTGTAATTCTTACCTCAAGTAGAAAAAGTAACAAAAAACACAGTGATTAGAGTGATGGAGTTCATGTATCTATTCTTTAAATCAAAAAATGTAAAATAATTATAAAGCATAGTGACATATGCTTTCACGAAAGAAAATGTATACCCTCTGTATGAAATTGAATCGCGTTTTCCTTTCCACATGCATCATTAGTGTTATGAGCTAGGTGAAAAAATTAACATGCCAGCTTTGAAAGTCTTTTTGGAGGGTTGAGAGGTAAGTAGTTTAGTTTCAAGAGGTTTTACCCCCACCAAATCTCCAACGCTTCAATGTGAAGGCTCCTTCCTTTGGTGTCTACTCAAGTTTGTTTGTTTTATATTTATCTTTTTTTCACATTTGAAGTAGGTAGCTACTGCTTCTCTGAATCTGAGAAAAATTGGCTGGCTAGGGAAAATTTAGCTGGCAAACCTTATCCTGAGTAAGATGAAGTGGATTTAACGGCCAGGTAGGAAGATTTTGAGGCAGGGGCCAGAAAAGACAAGATCACAGTGACTTAAAATGTCAAAGCGGCATGCATCCTTGAAGTGCTGTGCTCAAGGAACATTAAAAACCCGCAGTGTCTAGAAGGGAAGTTTTATTATTTATGCTCCATTCTCAACTTGACAATGAGATCCTTTATTTATCTGGAGGAGAAAAACTTCTGACAATGTTATTCATAATTAGCTCATTTATTTTCATATGCTTGAAAGTAAAAAGTCGTACATTACTAAAAGCAGAAGGAAATGAATAATGTTTTATTATGTGTTTTTAGCAGGAATCTACATATGGCATGACAGTGGTGCAAAGTATATTCCATTTAAAAGCTAATGTCTATCCTAGGCTTTTGGTGAGATCATATCACACCTTGAGGATTGTTTATCTGTTTATTTTTCTCCTCAGTTGTTATGTGATCACTTATAGAACCTTAAAAATTAAATTTCCAGGATGCACACAATGAGATTTTTAAAGCCATGCTTTCCAGTCTTCGGGGATCCATACGTTTTCACAGTGATTGTTTTTGTGACTTATATAGAGAATTTATTTATTTAACAAGGCACAAGGCAATGTTTCAGACACCCTTTTTATCAGGTGCACACACAGGTCCTGTTACTTACCCTGAAGAAGCTTTTGGGTTAGCGGGAGAAACAGAGAAGTAAATAAGCAATTATGATTTTGCATGGTAAGTGATACAGCTGTGGAGGATAGTGGTAATGTACAAAAGGCAGCACAGAAGCCAGATACAGTCTTCAGCATAGGATTCCTAGGGAATAAGATTATTTGGCTGAAAGATGAATCCAGGTATTTAGGCAAAGAAAGAAAAGATAGTCCAAGTAACAAGAATAGTGCGTAAAAGGGTTAGAAGTAAGAAAGACTCTGGGGAGCTGTAATTAGGTTCACTGTAGAGGAACAGAAGGAGCCAGAGTGGAAGGGAGGGAGCTGGGATGGAAGCATAAGCAGGGGTCAGATCTAGACCAGCTCTGAAGGGGCTTCTGAGAGCGGTAGGGCTCCACTTTTAAGTGGAGTGAGCAAATGACTTAGAGGTGGAAAGGTCTTAGATAGAGAAATCAAAGACATTGCAAATATCGATGTTGAAACTGAACTCCCTGTCCTATCCCCCAAACTACTAGATGAGACTACTATCACAGTCTTCAACTTCTCAGCTAATAGCTATTCCACTCTTTCATTTGCCTGGTGTCATTTTTCACTCTTTATTTCTCTCACAGCCTACATTCGTACCCTTCAAAATTGATTCAGAATGCAGTGACTCCAGTCCTCTACTTCACCATCTCTCACCTGGTTATTGCAAAGGGTTCCAACACCCTTCTGTCCCCATTACTTCCCCTCCAACAGCTACCCCTGTGCCCCTATTTTGCTCAACCCATCTCCATCTTTATTCCTTTTTTGTTTGGTTATTCTATTAGTTTCTGAGAGAGGTTTGTTAAAAGCTACCAGCATAATTAGGGATCCACCTAGTTCTTTCTTTAGTTCTGTTTTGCCCTATAAATTTTGAGGACATGCTATTAAGTACATACATAACTAGAATTGAAATATTTTCCCAGTGTATTACCATTATGAAATGTCTCTTTTTATTTCTAGTAGTGTTTTTTCACTTCAGTGTACTTTCTGTATAATAAATACAGTAGCTTCCTTTGGTTAGTGTATGCATGGTGTACCGGTTTTGTAGTCAGGAAGACAAAAATCACATTAGACATTTTAAGCAGGAGATTTAATAAAGAAAATTGGTCACACTAAAATTAACTCCAGATTTTTTTTAAAAAATTCTGCTCTTCTAAGTTTCAGTTGGAGGATTGCTCTGGATTAGTCTATTACAACAGAATGCAGAACCTTTTTATAGTCTGTTCTTTCTAGAAAATAATACAAGTCAGATAATATCATTCATCTGCTAAAAATCTTCCAATGGATCCTAAACTCTTTCAGGGGACAAGCCAAAATTCTACTGGAGGCTTCACTCAGCATTTCCTCTCTGACATCACCTACTCCTCCTCTCAGCACTTCTCTGAGCTGTGCTGATTTACCTGTTGTTTCTGAAATTGAACCAGTGATTCCCATTCAGATCATTTGTGTTTGCCCTTCCTTTTATCTAGGATAAGATATTTTTTTACCACTTATCTTTTTGGCTTGTCCCTTCTTCTTCCTCAAAGAGCTGCTTGAATATTGTTTTCTAAGTAAGGTTTTACCACATGATTCCAGTTAAAATTGAACACTTTAACCACTACCTATCCATTTTCATTCATTTTTCTCCTTAGAAATTATTACCTTTGAATATATTATACAGCACATTTATTATTACTTTTGATCTGTTTTCTTTCATTCTATGTTCCAAAATGACAAAGAATTAAAAATAATTCAACATATATCTCCAGAATGTACAATAGTGTCTGGTACATCGAAGGTGCTCAATAAATATTGTTTGAATAAAGAAATGAGTAATGTAATTACAAGTGGAGCAAGAATCCTAAATTAACATTTAACAGCTGTTAAGTAAATAGAATTATCTGTTCTATTGGTTAAATGGCAATGATAACATTGGAGGAATCCAGGATGATAATCACATTTCTGTCCTAGGGACACCTTCTATTCCTCTGAAAGGACACACTCATTTACTAAATGATATTTGCTACCTTATTTCTTCTCTGACTCCATTTCATTGGGTTGATGTCTCAGATCAGCACCCTAAAGGCAATAATTACATTAATGATGCTCTCCTAGTCAATGATGTCAAAGGCCAAAATATATCTTGAGGGATGTGTTCCCTGTATCTACTGAATTCAGGTAGAATTTCCTAAGTGCCAGTTCATTGTAAGAAACAAGTGCCACTAATGTTGAAAGGGGAGAAGAATTTCAATGGCTTGAGTGTTTGATAAAGGCTGTAGGAAAGAAAGTAATCTTTCATATGCTCTCTAACATTTGGATAGGATTTGACTATTTGAAAAGAATCTTTCAGCTCAGACAGGGCATGAGAAAGAGCATAAATGTGGAAGTAGAGATGGGATATAGAATGGATTTTGGAAAGATGTAGAACAGTTCAGTGGGCATGCAGGATGAGCATGTATGCAGAAGCGAGTATCTTTCAATTGCTTTTGAGAAAGATGAACATCTTTCACTTTAAAATGACATAATTTACAATTATGCAAAATGTTTAAAAGTAATGGAAGATGAAGCTGGAGAATATGTGTTAGAGAAACACAGGTTAATTGAGTCTATTTCAATAACCAGGCATTTTTGAAAAATATATGTTATTTGATAAAATGTTATTTATTTAATAGAGTCAGCCAACATCATATTCTTCACACTAGATTAGTGTGCCTTTTTTTTTTTTTTTTTTTAAAAAGCAACAAATGTGTTTTCTGTTAGGATAAGGGGTCCTGTTTTAGTTCTTTGGAGACTTACTTCCTCTTTACATCCCTTACTGCTGGAAGCTGTTCTTTAAGATGGGAAACCCAATAGGGAATTCACATCTTTGAGAAATATGGATGTAGAAGTTCTAGATTAGAAAAACTGTTCAGTTTCTTAAAAAACAAGCAACAGAGAGTGAAAGCACAACGTAGACTATATATGGATGAAAGTAAATTGAAAATTAAAAATCTGGTGTGAACTATTAAACACTTGGAGCATTAACAGGAGTCATTTTGGCTGCTGTGGAATCAGATCAATGACATACATTTAACTTGCTCTGACTAGCTCCTCTCTTTGGAGTTTCCAGAGTGTCGGTAACACCTTCTCCTGAGCTCTCTCAGGCAACTTGATGTAGTAGAAGGAATCCTAGGAGTAACTATATCACTAAATAGCAACAATCTTGGGCACGTTAATTACCCTCTTTACATCTCAGTTTCCTTATATGAAATATCTGAGTATTGAAGAAAATACTCAGGCCAGAGTATGAGTATGGGGTGGCTGATGGCTGTAATCCCAGCACTTAGGGAGACCGAAGCGGGTGAATCACTTGAGGTCAGGAGTTCAAGACCAGCCTGACCAACATGGTGAAACCCCATTTTTAGTAAAAAAACAAAATTAGCTGGGCATGGTGGCACATACCTGTAGTCCCAGCTACTTGGGAGACTGAGGCAGGAGCATTACTTGAACCTTGGAGGTGTAGGTTGCAGTGAGCCTAGATCACACCATTGAACTCCAGCCTGGGCAACAAGAGTGAAACTCCATCTCAAAACAACAACAACAACAACAATAAAAAAAAAGGAAGAAAATATTCACTACATCACTTTCCAATCTAACGCTCCATTCTTTGATAGGAGTCTTTGTCTGGGACCTGCACCTTGTCTGGGTGTTTGGCTGGCTGCATCAGAGGATGACTAGAACATGACCTAAGACTACCTCACCACTAGCATCATATTTGGAAAAGAGCTTACTTACAAAAACAAACAATTAAATGGATGTATCCATGTTCACTCCAGAGATTCTAAGCTAGAATCTTGATCTTATAAAAAAGACCAACACAAGCCCTCTGAAACTATTATCCCCAAGAAAAAAATGTATTATCTAAATGAGTTTTCTTCTATCATATATATTTCTAGGACATACAAAAAGGTGAAGAGGTTAGCAGGTGCCTGTTTTAGAAGACAGAGGCTAGAGACGTGACTGTCTTGTGGAAACGTGTACTGGATTTAGCTCTTACAGTCACCCTGGCATCTGTGAATGCAGATCCTTTACCTTTAAGCTGTTGCAGATTTCACTGCTGTGTTATTTATGAGGTGTCAAAGACAGACTCAGCAGGACTGAAGGCCTTAATAAATTTATCATTTTATTGAGCACCTCAGTCTATAGTTGCTAGTTATATAGCAACATTCAGTAATTCACTTTTAGATAATTGGTTTGTATGAGGAACTATATTGTTTCTCAATATAAAATGAGTAATTTATGTTTATGGGTTTTGTTTACGTGCAGGAAGAAGCTTGGTGAAATCTAAAAACCATGGACTTTTGAGACAGGAAGACTTGGGTTGAAATTCTAGTTCTGTACTTTGTTAAATGTATAATCTGGAAGTAGTTACATAACCAACTTAAGACTTAGTTTCCTATTTTAAAAATTTGTTTAAAAAAACCTAATTCATAGTTGTTCTGTAAACAAACAATATAAAGTAATTCAAGTTCATAGAATAGTTCCCGAACATAATATATCCTAAAAAATCATTGTTAAATGAATGAGAGTTTCTTTCTGCTTTGGTTCACTCCTCAACCTCCTCAGTTCCTGAAAGTTGTAGAAAATACAATATGGCAGCAATAGCAGGTATCCATTTACCTGTTCTCCTTCATACCCTCTTTACTCAAACTCAATCTATTTTTCCTTTGAGAATTGTACATCAGGGCTAGACTTTAGATCTATGGCCGAATTTCATTTCAGTTTAATTCAATACACACATTTCTGTTTTTGCTCTGCTGGAAACCATAGGAATGATCAAAACAAATTCCCTTCCCTCAAATAACTCCCACTGGAGCAGAGTGAGATACAAGAGAGGTAGTCTGTCCTTGTCTAGAGGTCTTTTTTATCAGTACCGTGTGTGCACACTGCTGCATGTGGTTGCAGAGTTAAGCAGTCATACCAATGCAAATCTAAGAGTTTAAGACTGACAATGAACAGGAAAAAAATTTTAGTCCCGGTTGTCTTGATCTGATGTCAAAAGCAAAGTGACATGAGA
Organism: Aotus nancymaae; assembly: GCF_030222135.1. NCBI lineage: Eukaryota > Metazoa > Chordata > Mammalia > Primates > Aotidae > Aotus > Aotus nancymaae. Next base: position 7,518,759 of record NW_026988447.1, on the reverse strand, counting down.
AAATTTAGTCAGTAATGTTGAACTACCAAGAAATTAAAATGCGAGGGATTTTGTTTTTAATAGGTCATGTCTTTTGCAAATACCGTTATCTATTTTAAGACACTTCTCAAGTTTGTTATTCTTTATCTACAGAAAGGAATTGGGTGAAGGAATAGAACTTTTTCCATTAATACTGATGTGAATTGCTGTTACATTAAAGGAAAGCAGCAGACATCCTGGGATCAGAAAAGACGAATCACACATTATTGAGTGAGAAAGTGGGGAAAGAACATGGAAAAAGAAGATAAAGAAACAAAAATAGCTAAAACTAAAGTTACAAAAGAGTGGAAAATATTTTTTTTTATGGGAACAAATATTAGGCTATATCTTTAAAAATAATAAGGGTTATTAATTTTAATGTAAAGACTTAACAATTAATTACCTAAATTATTGCCTCTTTTTTCTAGTCTTTCTCCTTGATAGCATGACCACTGAATTCATTAAATATATCCCACATCCACACAAAGAGGCTTGCCAGGCTGTCACAGCACAGATACAACAGTCCATTGAATTTGGGCAAATATGGACCAAAACTGTAATCATCAGAATTTAGAAAAGCAAATTGTCATCTTGTTTGGATACTCTGGGACCACCAATTGTCTGTTTGAAAAACTGACGTGGTTGGGCTTGTACTAAATAGACAGCCCTGAAGAGTAAAAACAAGCTACCAAGCAAGCAAGCAAGCAAACAAAAAACAGACTTTGGATTGAGACAGGCCTGGTTTAAAATTCTGGCTCTGCTCTTCTGTAGATTTGTGATCCTTGGCAAGCAATTGCTCATCTTTGAGGCTGTTTCATTTTCTGTCTGTGTCAAAGTGTGACGATTAAATGGGATGGGGTAGGAAGCACCAAAGCACCTGGAAAATATAAAGCGCTCCATCTATGAGGATTCTCTACCTTTTCCCCTAAGACGGGCACTGATGAGATGCTTAGTAAATATTGAATATTGCTAAATATTAACTAAATATAGTATATATTAGTAAAATTGAATATATAACTCTTGTAATGGATATGCGGATATACTTAACAGATATACAACAACAGTGCCATTAGCAGCAATACGAAATACAAAGCTTGATGCATGAAAGAGATCACAACGGGTGGCTCCCATTTGTCCCTATCCATAAAATAATGAGGTGGTTCTAGATGGCCTTCCAGACGTTTTTTAGGTTTTAAATGTCTACAATTTAGTAGATTCTGATTATCTTTATAAGAAAGTGTCACTTTGTGTGTCCTTTCATGTAGAAAAATACCGAGTTTCAATAGGGCACTTTATCTGGCTGTACATCCAATGGGGACCCCAAATCCTTCACAAAAGCTGATTTTCTGTTTTTTTTTTTTTTTCTTAAAAAAAAAATACAACAAAAGCCTTCCTCCCCTTATTCTTCTTGTGAAATAAAGAAATAAGAAGAAGTTGAGAGAAAATGAACAGGTAGTAAACGCTAAGGGCATTGAAACAGAGACAGAAAGAAGAATGAGTGATAATTACAATAATGGATGGATCCTAAGGAGAAAATGTTAGTGAAATCACATTTGAAGGCAGAAAGAAAGTACCTGGATGGGAATGAATGACTGGAAATAAGAGGGCAATAGATTACGGCCTGGTAGAGGAGAGGAAGAAATGGTCAAAGGCAGGCAGGAAAGCAAGGAAAACATCTGAGTTGAATTTTCTGACAAAAAGAAAAATTAAAAAAAACCATTAAGGGTAGGTACAACAGATACATATTTTTCTCAATTGGCTTTCAAGAATTAGGTTCTGTCTATTATTAATGTGGTTTACCCGTGAGATTTAGCCACTGATGACCTATTCTCTTCATGTAGCAATTAGCAGGAAATTGGCTCGCTTCTGAGTTACCTCAAAACAGCTAATAAGAAACAGAAGCCATGAATAGAGGCATAATGGGAGGGAAAGTATAATTAGTAGAACTAAGAGGAAAAATGAATTTTTTTGTTGGGGGGCCAAATTAATGCACTGTGGGGCAATGATGGCTTTTAGGAAAGAAAACTCTAATTAAAGACTGCTATATTTGTTTGGTTTGGAATTTTAGAAGACAAACTCTATCAGGGAACAGTAGGTAGATTTCTCAGGATAGCAATGACACATTAAAATTTTATACTACTTGAGGAAAAGTAATACCATGAGAATGGTTTTCTGAAAGACAAATTCAAAGCATATGTTAAATGATAAAATTAAAAATCACATATTTACCCAAATAGTTTTCTGTTTCTTACTGGGTAACTTTCTTTATAAGATATAGATTTACTAATAATGTGGTACTCCTTTAAGTTTGGTGGAAAAAAAAAAATCTTTAATTATCTGCATCCTCTGGATTACAGATATATCTCTTGTCCTTAGCATGATAAGACTTTTCTATTGCCTTCCAGGTTTCTCTCAGAGGGCTTTTGGGGTACAAGCTGTTTTGATTACATGGATGATTTGTGTGGTGGTGAATTTTGAAATTTTAGTGTACTTGTCACCAGAGTAGGGTACATTGTACCCAAATATGTAGCTTTTATTTTTTATTTTTATTTTTATTTTTTTTTTTTGAGGCGGAGTTTCGCTCTTGATACCCAGGCTGGAGTGCAATGGCGCGATCTCGGCTCACCGCAACCTCCGCCTCCTGGGTTCAGGCAATTCTCCTGCCTCAGCCTCCTGAGTAGCTGGGATTACAGGCGTGCGCCACCATGCCCAGCTAATTTTTGTATTTTTAGTAGAGACGGGGTTTCACCATGTTGGCCAGGTTGCTCTTGAACTTCTGATCTCAGGTGATCCATCTGCCTCAGCCTCCCAAAGTGCTAGGATTACAGGAGTGAATGTGTATGAAGTTTTATGCCATTATGATTTTGGTTTGCTCATCCCTGATGACTAATGATGAATCATTTCATATGCTTCTTTTCATATGCTTATTGGTCATTTGTATATGTTTAGAGAAATGTCTATTGTTATATTTTTCCCATTTTTAGATTGGGTTATTCATCTGTTATTGGATTGTAAGAGTACTTTACATATTTTAGCTATGAGTACCTTATCAGATACATGATTTTCAATTATTTTCTCCCATCCTGTGAATTGTCTTCTCAGTTTCTTGATGGTGATTTGAAGCAAAAGCGTCCTTAATTTTGATGAAGCATTTCTATTTTGCTCAGGGTGTAAAAGCTTGTCTTTATATTGGCTCTAAGGGGTCCACCCACTCTTTTCTACCTAACTTCACTGACTGTTCCACCCCAGCTCACTCTGCTCCAGGTACACTGACTTCCTTGTTGATCAGCCTACCCCAGGCTCCTGCTTTTCCTACAAACAGCTTCATTGCTTTCCCCCTTACATCTTTTGGATCTTTGCTCAGCTGTCACCACCTCAGTGAGGCTTTTCTTGAACACCCTATTTAATAAATATTCCGTCCATTTCCTTACTCTGGCACAGCCTCTTCCCTTGGCTGCTTTATTTTCCTCTAGGGCACTAGCGCCATGTAGTTATTTATTTAATTTTTATAGACAATTTAGGAAATTTTATATATTCATCTATTTGTTGATTTAGCCATTCATTTATTGTTCAATGAAATGTGATTTCAATACAATACAGTTAACCCATCTTGGGGTATACAGTTGATGAATTTTGAAAAATGTATGTTTTTGTATAGCCACCACCACAATCAAGTTATGGAAAGTTTTTATTATCCAAACATTCTCTTTGCAGTCAATACCCCTTGCATTCCCAGCACATGGTAACTACCGATCTGCTTTCAGACACTGTAGGTTCACCTTTTCTAGAATTTTTTGTAAATAGAATAAAACATTTGTGTTTGTGTGAGTATGTGTTTGGCTCTTTTACTCAGCATAATGCTTTTGAGAGTTCCCATGTTTTTGAGTGTATTAGCAGTTATTTTCCTTGCTGTGTAGTTAGTCTATAAGTTGTTTATTCATTTACCTCTTGGTAGACATTCATGCTGTTTTCAATTTGGACCCTGGTGAATAAAGCTGCTTGAAAATTTGTGCACTAATCTTTGGAGTCCTTCATTTCTCTCAGGTAAATATCCAGTTATGGTACTGCTGGGTGACATGGGAAGTGGTATGCTTATATCACAAGAAACTACCAAAATGCATTTCATAACTGTGTCATTTTTCTTATGTTCCAGTTGTTCTGTGTCTTTGCCAATGTTAGTATTACTGGTCTTCTAATTTCAATCACTCTTACAGGTGTGTAATGCTATCTCCTGGTGGTTTTCATTTCTACTTTCCTAGTGACTAATTAAATTAAATATCTTTTTATGAGCTTATGTAGAATATATTTATGTTCTTTGGGGAAGTGAATTTTAAACATTTTGCCTATTATTTTTCCTTAGCATTATTTTTTAATTGTTGTGCTTTGAAAGTTCTTTTTCATTCTGGATACAAGTACTTCATTAATAAATTGTTTGCAAATATTTTCTTATTGTCTGTGATGTGTCTTTTTTAGTAATATATGGCAATGTTCCTTGGTGTGGCTTTCTGTATGTTTCTTCTGCTGAGTGTTTGAGTTTCTAGGGTTTCTGGGTTGATAATTTTTATCAATTTGTAAAATGTTCAGGGATTATTTCTTTAAATTTTTTTCCCATCACTTCTCCATTTCTTTTCTTTCCTTCTGAATCTCCAGTTACACATATTGTAGACTGTTAGTGTTCCACAATATTCTGAAGATCTGTTTTTTTCTTCTTAATCCTTTTACCTATGATTTTTATCATATTTTGTTTTTAAGTTTCCACATCTTCTTCAATGTTTAATCTGCTAGGAATCCCATCTGACATTTGTTTATTTTAGATTTTGTAGTTTTTTTTCCCTTATAAGTTTAATTAGGGTCTTTTAAATCTTCTATGTGTTTTTTTGTGCTCATATTATCTTTTACATTTTTGAGAACATTTGTAAGATTTGCAGTAGCCATTTTATGTCCTTGTCTGATAATTATATCATGTCTGTCATTTTAGGATCTGTTTTTACAGATTGGTTTTTCTTTAGTTATGGGTCATGTTTCCAAGTTTTTCATGCTTAGTAATTTTGACTGGTCCATTGATCTTGTAAATTTCACTTTATTGAATATTAGATTTTCTTGTATGCATTTAAAAAGTTTGGACTTTGTTAGTGCACATCATAGGTGACATGCTTTAGGGTGGCCCCATATTCCCTGTCTCTTGTTGTTCATGCTGTTATATAATGCCCTCCCCATGAGTACTTCTAATCAATAGAATATGGTAAAGGTAATGGTATGTGACTTTCCTAATTGGTTATATTTTATGGCAAAGGTGATGCAATGTTATTCTTGTTATATTGTAAAACTCTATCTTACCAGATTGGAGCTGTAGTCTTTCCTTGCAGGCTTGATGAAGAAGCCATATTGGTAAGCCTATTGGGTAGCAAACTGCAGGTTGTACCTAGGGCCTGAGGATGGCCTCCAGATGACAGCAAGAAAACCCAGGGCTCCCACTCCTCTAACCACCACAGAATGGATTCTGCAAACAATTTGAGCGAGCTTGGAATCAGATTCTTCCCCTGGTGAGGCCTCAGTTGATATTGTAGCTTGCCTGACATCTTGATTGCAACAAGAATTATGCTGATAAATTTGTGGCAACTTTTATATAGCAATGGAAAATGAATGCACACACAGTAAGTTACTTTTGATATAGATGGATACTTTTCAGGCTTGCTTGAAAGGTTTTTTAATGAGCCTGGAACAGCCTTTACCCTTGGTATAATTTATCCTCCATGAAGTTGTGACCATCTTGAGGCCTTGGTTGAATGTACTGGGTAGTAAAAAGTCTCTTCATTCTCTCTGGCAGGAACACAAACGATTTCCTATGCAAGTTCTAGAAATTATCTGGCCTACTGCTTTCATGTGCTTATTCCTCAGCTTCATGGAGCTTTACCCCACAATGGCACAGAATAGTACTCTACCAAATAATGAGAAGACCCTCTACAATCCTAAGCTGTTTCTTTCCACAGTCCCTCCCTGTGGGGTATTCTGCTCCACAAATTCCACCCATCTCCTCAATTCTCTCATCTGTCTTTTCAATTCAACAGATTGCTGAGCTCTGTTTGCTGCATTGTAGAATTTGCCTTTTAAAATTTTTTATTATACTTTAAGTTCTGGGATACATGTGCAGATACATGTACAGGTTTGTTACATAAGTATACACGTGCCATGATAGTTTGGTTTGCTGCACCCATCAACCTGTCATCTACATTAGGTATTTCTCCTAATGCTACCCCTCCCCTATCTCCTAACCCCTTGACAGGCCCTGATATGTGATGTTCCCCACCCTGTGTCCATGTGTTTTCAATGTTCAACTCCCACTTATGAGTGAGAACATACAGCATTTGGCTTTCTGTTTCTGTGTTAATTTGCTGAGAAGGATGGCTTCCAGCTTCATCCATGTCCCTGCAAAGAACATGAACTCATCTGTTCTTATGGCTGCATGATATTCCACCGTATATTTGTGCCACATTTTCTTTATCCAGTCTATCATTGATGGGCATTTGAGTTGGTTCCAAGACTTTGCTATTGTGAACAATGCTGCAGTAAACATACGTGTGCATGTATCTTTATAGTAGGATGAGTTATAATCCTTTGGGTATATATCCAGTAATGAGATTGCTGGGTCAAATAGTATTTCTGATTCTAGATCCTTGAGGAATTGCCACACTGTCTTCCACAATGGTTGAACTAATTTACACTCCCACCAACAGTGTAAAAGCGTTCCTGTTTCTCCACATCCTCTCCAGCATCTGTTGTTTCCTGACTTTTTAATGATCACCATTCTAACTGGCGTGAGATAGTATCTCATTGTGGTTTCTGTTTGCATTTCTCTAATGACCAGTGATGAGCAGTTTTTCATGTGTTTGTTGGCTGCATAAATGTCTTTCGAGAAGTGTCTGTTCATATCCTTTGCCTACTTTTTGATGGGGTTTTTTTTTTTTTCTTGTAAATTTGTTTAAGTTCCTTGTAGATTCTGGATATTAGCCCTTTGTCAGATTAATAGATTGCAAAATTTTTCTCCCATTCTGTAGGTTGCCTGTTTACTCTGATGATGGTTTCTTTTGCTGTACAGAAGCTCTTAAGTTTAATTAGATCCCATTTGTCAATTTTGGTGTTTTAGTCATGAAGTCTTTGCCCATGCCTATGTCCTGAATGGTATTGCCTAGGTTTTCTTTTTGGGTTTTTATCATTTCAGGTCTTATGTTTAAATCTTTAATCCATTTTGAGTTCATTTTTGTGTAAGGTGTAAGGGAGCAGTCCAGATTCAAATGTTTTCTGCAAATGGATAGCCAGTTTTCCCAACCCCGTTTATTAAATAGGAAATCCTTTCCCCATTGCTTATTTTTGTCAGATTTGTCAAAAATCAGATGGTTGTAGATATGTGGTGTTATTTCTGAGGCCTCTGTTCTGTTCCATTGGTTTATATGTCTGTTTTAGTATCAGTACCATGCTGTTTGGTTACTATAGCCATGTAGTATAGTTTGAAGTCAGGTAGCCTGATGCTTCCAGCTTTGTTCTTTCTGCTTAGGTCTTGGCTATATGAGCTCTTTTTGGTTCCATATGAAATTTAAAGTTGTTATTTCTAATTCTAAGAAGAAAGTCAATGGTAGCTCGATGGGGATAACATTCAATCAGTAAGCTGATTTCTCTCATCTTTATCCTAGGCTGTCTGATGTTCAGTTATTTGAAAACAGTTATTTCATATATATGTTTCTGTTTTGTTTTTTGTTTTGGCAGGTAGGTGATTCCCAGAGCAGTTAATCATTCTTGGGCTGCAGCAGAAGTTGTGTCATATTTTATTTTGTTATCTATCATCATCTGGAATGTATATGTCACGATGGTTGATATTTGGCCTGGTTTGTTTGTTGCTGGATCTCTAGTGTCTGTAATATTGTATGTGCAGAGTATATGTATATGCACAATAAGTAACTTCACATGAATGAGTTTAGACATACCTCTTAGTGTACGTGGTATGTATTTTTTATTTTCTGATACATTTGAGTTCGGTTTTCCTTGTTTCACCTGGGGTATCTCACAGAGCCTTTCTTACTAACTTCTGCTTCTTAGAGTTAATTTCTTTCGCTTTTTAAAATTGTACTTTAGGTTCTGGGGTACATGTGTGGATCATGCAGGATTGTTGCATAAGTACATACATGGCAAGGTGGTTTGCTGCCTTCATCCCGCCATCAACTATATCTGATATTTCTCCCCTTGTTATCCTTCCCCACCCTCCCCATCCCCCATTGTCCCTCCCCTAGCCCCCCACAACTGACTGCAGTGTGTGATGCTCCCCCGCTGTGTCCACATGCTCTAATTGTTCAACACCCACCTGTGAGTGAGAATATGCGGTGTTTGGTTTTCTGTTCTTGTGTCAGTTTGCTGAGAATGATGGTTTCCAGATTCATCCATGTCCCTATGAAGGACACAAACTCATCATTTTTTATGGCTGCGTAGTATTCTGTGGTGTGTATGTGCCACATTTTCTTTATCCAGACTGTCGTCGATGGACATTTGGGTTGGCCATCTTGGGATGCCCCCTTAGAGTTAATTTCTAATGCAATTTGTTTGTCCATTAATTTCATATACATTGAAAATTATTATATCCCAGGTACTCTTTTAGGCACTAGTTAAGAAAGAATACTCTTAGATCTTTCTCTTTTCTCTGTTGTAAATGTAATCTGTTTCCTAAACTTTATCTTTTCTTCTCTCAAGTCTTATGATAGTATCTAAACATTCCTTAAAGACAGTTATCAGTAAGTAAATTGTATTGGCTTTAAGAATAGGTAAGTTGTTCTGAAGCACTTGTACCCTGTGTGTAGTGGCCAGTGATGATGCAGCAATAGTTTATCTTAGGGAGGTGTGAACAATCTGAGTGGAGCGTAGGCTATCCACCATGAATAGTTGACACCTTTCTCCTTACTTGGAAAGGGCACTATCAATGTGCTAAAGGGAAAAGAAAATGACCAGAGCATTATTTCTCCAAAAATAAAGTATACAGGAAAATATTGCATTCAAATAATGATAATAATAATAATAAGTGATTTTTTAAGTGTTCTAAATTTAAGTCTTTTGTATCTAAAGTATGATTTTTTTCTATTAAAGTATTGTTGTACATATGTTATACACAAGATTTTGGGCAAGAAGTCAGATGATTTAATGTATTCTAAGCATTCCTGTTTGGAAGGTTCAGTAGTATCTTAAAAAAATGAAGCAAAGCAAAGATCTTGAAAAGATAATCCCAGAAATATATAGCCTAGCTGCACTTACAATAAAATAAAATAATCCATCCTTTGATATTTCTGTGGGTACAACAAATCTTGGTTTGCTAGAAATACTTTACTATTTTAGAGTTTGAACTACTATTACTGAAAATTTATTTGCATACTCTTGTAGTTTTTTTTTTTTTTTTTTACAAATTATCATTATTATTATTATTATTTGAGATAGAGTCTTGCTCTGTCGCCAGGCTGGAGTGCAGTGGTGTGATCTTGGCTCACTGCAACCTCTGCCTCCTGGGTTCAAACAATTCCCCTGTCTCAGCCTCCTGAGTAGCTGGAAATACATGTGTGTGCCACCAAACCTGGCTAATTTTTTTATATTTTAGTAGAGACAGGGTTTCACCATGTTGGTCAGGATGGTCTTGATTTCCTGACCTCATGATCTGTCTGCCTTGGCCTCCCAAGGTGCTGGGATTACAGGAATAAGCCACTGCGCCTGGCCTATTTTTTTGATTTGCCAGACTGTTAGCTCCATTAGGACAAAAACCATATTTTTGATTTAGTGATATAATCCCATAACTGGCACATTCTAGGTGTTCAATAATTGTGTGCTGCAAGAGTGAATAATTAATTATTAATGATGTTGTTAAGAACATATTAGTGATTATCTAGGTTTTGTAGATTTACTGTATAAAAACAGTCCTTTATCAAATGGTTACATTGTGGAGGCATATGCAACTTGAAAGGTAACTATAATTTGATTTAAAAAAATAGAACATTTACTCATGTAGAAATTCTAACTGATATAAAAAATTCCTCTGGCTTAAACCATATGAAAACTTATTAGAACATGAATATAATAAATAAAAGTGAGCATAAATCATTAAAGTATGTGTGTTTAGCAGAAACTGTATCAAAATATACAATACAGTTCTTTAAGAAAGCTAAAAGCAAAAGCCATCATGGTGAAATACAGGTCAAAATTATTTTAGCTTGTTTCTCTTGATTAGGAATAGAGGAATTTATGAATGAGGGAAGCTCTGGGCAAATTGTAGAGAGAATACATGAACAGAGTTTTAAGTTTTATACTCATTATCCTTCACATCCTTTTTTTGTGGGTTGTGGAGGGTTGGTGGGGGAAATAAGTATCGTTTTGGCTTTCCGAGACTAGACAACCTTGTCAACTCCCATGACCCATCAGAGCAAACATTGCCATACTAGACCAAAAGCAAGCACCTCCTCCTCCTCTCTCCAATTCACCACATGCTTGTCTTGGCTTGCTAAAACTCTTGGGGAGAATGCATTTATTAGAGTCACTTCAAGAGGTTCATCTGGCTTCTATTTGGACACAGGCTACTTTGACTCATCTAAAGTATCATCAAAATGTTACGGTACAGCCAAAGCATGCATATAGCTAGTCATGTTTTTTCAGGTCTTCAGGATGTTCATTGGCCTTTGATTTACTTCTCCTTCAAGTAATTTCTTGAAGTGTTTTGAAGGTTTTTGTTGTTTCTACCTCCTTTTGGAAGAATTTGCCTATAGATGTTGGCAACTGAATTTGAATACGGTGAGTCATGATGCCATCTTCCCTGTCAACTCTTATCTTCAGGTCTGCTTATGAGTGTAGTGAGATATTTCACTTTCTTTCTGCCCTTAAGAGAAATAAGAAAGGAATAGAGATTTTTCTCCTCTTAGGAAGATAAAACTCAAAACTCACTTTCTTATAGCATTTCCAAAGACAAACCCAGAGAAAACAGTATTAGGCCAAAATGAGGACTCTAATTAAATATATAGTAATGTTTTCACACTTTTGTATTTAAACTCTTGTTGACATCATATGTTATGATGCTCCCCTTTGGACAGCTTCCAAAAGTAAAAAAATGCTCATGTATCAAATATGCAAAGGGTTATGATGATTCAGATCATTTCTGGAGTGACCTTTCATACATTTCCTTTCTGGTGTGTGTGAGTGCTCATTAAGAGTGAATGAAAACAAGCTATTTTTGCTGTGTATTTAAATGTTATCCAAGGTGCAAGAAACCACACTCATTTATACAGACACTATCACCTTTTTTGAAGGAAATCAAATATAATAGTTTATTTATTGGCAAGCACAGTTTGTTCTGGTCTCTGAAATATGCCTTACACTTTTGTAAGTTATAAAAGAGTAATAATCACCAAGAGTAATAATCAACAAGTGGAGACTTGTTTTGAGAAGGAAAATTAAATGAAAAATTTACATGCCTTTGAGATTAGGTTTTGGGTAGTAAAAATAAGGTTATTTTATGTAATGTCAATGCAATTTTTATATGAAGAAGTGAATGAAACAATTCTATATATTGGCTTCAATTAAAAAGTGTACAAGATAGTGACTAAAATACAATAAAAATTTTATGATTTTCTGACTTATGGAATCAGTATTTTACTATTCATACTTTTACATTTGATTTTTCTTAAAACTATATGCTATAAAAACTTTGATAAGGGAGCACATCTTAATGATTTCACAATGGTGTCTAGTATCATTTAGTGTCTTGATAGTTTAGGTAATGAATAAATAGGTGATTTCTTTTCAACCTTGTTATCATTTGTATACAATACTGCATGCACACAATTAGTTTTACATCTAGCATATCTGAAATTATTTTCTTTTTGGTGCATGGGATTTTCAAGTATTGAATTTCCAAAGCTCTTAAACCCTTTATAAAAACAGCTTGCTTTAAAGAACAGGGTGAAAACCAATAATAGAGATCTGTGTGAGGAAGCTCTTATTGCAGAGGTGAGGATGTGCTATCTAACTTGTTCACAGGTGAACAGGTAGCATGATCAGCTCATCCTGGTTTTCCTGGTTTTAGCACTGAAAGTCTTGAATCCTGGGAATGTCCTTGGTCCATATAATCAATACACAAAATTTCAGTGGGTCAGGCTATATCTAACCTATGTTTATGTCTTTATAAATGAATCTGTATCTGTATTTGTCTACATACTAGATATGTGATATTAGTATCCACAGTGATTCAGGAAAGGGGAAAAGCACAGAGGGGTCTTATATGCTTGGATGTACTAATACTGTACATGTGTCTAATATCCACAGATGCAGAGAGTTGTATTAACTCTAGTATTAGTTTCATAGCAATTGTCATAGCTGGTCCATTCCAGGTCTTCTCATTTTATTCAGTTTTTTTCCTTTATCTCTTATTCTACCATCCACTTAAGTAATATATTCCATATATGTTTTCAACTATTTTTGAATTCTTGTAAAATAAGTAGTGTGTGTTTGGGAACATAGAGGTTTTAATTTTTCCAAATGTTATAGTACTATAGATTTTATTTTATTTGTTAAATTTATTTTTGTTTTTAATATTTACAACGAGAGAATAATCTGATTACTGCATGATAATATACATCACATGCATCTACTACATCTTAACATTCGTTCCTTTACTGATGAATACTTAAACTGTCCCCAGCCCCTTGCTACCACAAGTAATGCAGCACTGAACATTTTGGACTTTTCTGAGGGTTTATCTGGATTTCATGCTTTAAAAATGAGAGTTCTGTATGTCGGAATAGGCATCCTTAATTTTAATATGCTCTGCCAGATTACATTCCAGAGAGAGTGAACATGTTTATACTTTCACTTGTATTAAACAAGACTCCCCATCTCCTTGTTTTTTTCTTTCAAAGCTTGGCATTATCCATCTAATTGAGAACTTTGTGTTTGATGCTCTTATTTTAGCAAATCATATTAACACACATTTTGGTGAGTCTTTAGTTTTCTGTTTCTTCTTATCTATCTCTATGCATGATTTATTTCATATTATAATGAAAAGCATCACAGACTATAGGACACATATGTAGAAGAAGCAGCATTTCTTGTGTGCTAGATTCACTTTCTTTTTGCAACTGATACTGTTAAATGACCCTTAACTTGAAATTTTATGTACCTTTTTAAGTATGATGAACATTTGAAATACCAATAGAAAAAATATGCTGCAGAGTTTATTTCAGCTAAATGTCTGGGTTTATCAATCCCATCACTGGGTATATATCCAAAGGAATATAAGTCATTCTATTATAAAGATACATGCATGTGTATGTTCATTGCAGCAGTATTCACAATAGCAAATACATGGAATCAACCTAAGTGCCTATCAATGACAGACTGGATAAATAAAATGTGATACATATACACCATGGAATACTATGCAACTGTGAAAAGGAATGAGATCATATCCTTTTCAGGGACATGGATGGAGCTGGAGGCCATTATCCTAGCAGACTAACCCAGGAACCCCAAACCAAATACTGCATGTTCTCACTTTTAAGTAGAAGTTGAATGATGAGAACACATGGAGGGGGAACAACACACACTGGGGCCTGTCAGAAGGTGGGGGGTACAGGGGAAGGGCATTAGGAAGAATAGCTGATGGATGCTGGGCTTCATACCTGGGTGATAGGATGATCTGTGCAGCGAACTGCCATGACATACATTTACCTATGTAACAAACCTGCACATCCTGTACATGAAACCCTGAACTTAAAAATTGGAAAAAAAGGCAAATGTCTGGGTTTATGAACAACAAAAACTAATATATTTCATATAGTGGATATATTTCTTTCTGAATATTCCATGATTAAGGCTTTTGTGGCATATACCACAATGTGATCAATGTCTTATATAACATCAACCTCCTCAGGCCTCACTATTCTGTGGTTACTAGTTAGGTCATATTACCATTTGTGCTCACATTTCACTTGCATGTAGGTCCTGTAGCATCTTAGTTTTCTAACCAGCATCTCCTATTCCTGTACTGGGTGTTCCTGGGGCCTTTTACATGTGTCTCTAGTCTCCTTTCCCTAAAGTCTTAAAGAGACAGTGCAAAATGGAGCTTGTTCTTCTTGCTGCTACCCTCCTTGAAAACAGTGCTTCTCTTTGCTGATTTCTTTGCTGTCTCCTAGGCTGTATTTTGCTATAAAATGCTATCTCTTATTTGTTACCTTATCCCCAGTGCTTCAGTTAGTACCTGCCACATAATAGCTGTTAAGTAACTATTCGTGGATCATATGAATAAATGAATGAGTTCATTAATTCACACATATTTATTGAGTATCTAATAGGTACAAATAGAAGGCTAGTAGCTGAGGATACAATGATGGACTTTAGAGACATGGGTCCTTTCCCCATGGAGAGCAGTTATCATTCACTGGACAATACGGATCAGTGAACAGGCAATCATCATGCAGCACAAGGTGCCAGGTGTCACGTGAGGAGAGTGAAAGATGCTAGACCCACCAACGAAGGGCATTCAGTGACTCCATTTAGGATCCACCCAGGCCACCTTGGCCTATAGATAGCTGTTTGCGCAGGTCTGTTTTGTTGGGGATGGGCAGAGAAGTTCTCTACTTCCCCGGATGCAGGGATGCTCTTCCTACCACACTTCTCTCCAGAATTCAGCATCTCCACAAATTCTACATCATTTCTGGGTTTAAGGGCTTTAAAAAATGCATATTTCCAAAACAGAAAATTGGTTCTTTAATGATTTCTGTTTCTAATTTGCCACAAGAACATTTCTAAGGAGAATCTAAATTTATCTTTTTTTACTTTAAAAATGTAGCATACTAACTGTAGTGTCTAGAAAATAAGATGAAAACCTAAGACTAATTCACTGCATTGTTTCATTTTCCTTTTTTTTTTTTTTTTTTTTGGGTGGAACATGCAAGGGGAAGAGTAATGTGTGATTCTTTGTAAGACATATATTTCAATGCTTTTTTTTTTTTTTTTTTTTGGTCCTTATTTAATCATCACTAGCAGGTGTGCATGATGATGTTGGTGGGGTTTCTTTTATTTCTGGCAAAGCATTTAGCATACAATTTTATGTTCATGAATTATATTTCAGTGGGACCAATGCACTCATTGGAGCTCATTTCATATCACATAGTGGTAGACTAGGAGAAGAAACTCTTTTAAATGTACTCCCCCCTCATTCATATGCTAATATTCTGTTAAGTTCAGTATCTGTCCTAGAGCTTTAGAAAGTGTTTTATCTTCAGATGCTTAATTCATGCTCATCAAAACACAAATGAGAAAAATCTGTTTCACTTTCTAGTTTTTTCTGACTGATAACATATTGCAGTATTTTTATGAATGTAGCATAATTTTTAAATGCTTTATTAGTTTTCTCTTTGATTTTGTATATGAAATGTATCAGCTCTGTTTGATTTAAATGAAGAAGAAATGTATAACTAAACACCCAGGCTTTGGTTAGCAAGCGCTGCTGTTACCTTATCCCCAGTGCTTGGGTTACTTGAGGAGACCACCTGGGGACTTCCATGGCCCTGGGCCTTGACAAGCTGCCCAGGGCTGAGAGGATTAATATCTCAGCACATCTGTGCCCCACTGGCAGCACACAGCTTGGGATGCTTCATACTCACGTGTAAAGGACAGCCATGGCAAAATTGTGAAGTATATTATCGTATATGCAAACTTTGACCTTTTTCTTCTTCTTTCTTTTCTTTCTCTTTCCCCCCATCTTTTATTATAATATTCAGGGAGTTTTTCTGAATTTAACTAAAATGTTTCGATAATAAAAAATAGATAGTGTAAAATTACTTTTATAATTCAAACACTCCAAGATAGCCGTGGTTATATTGGGTATGTGTAAATTGTGAGTTTTATAGACTGCTTTTTTTTTTAACCTAATGGTCTATACACACTTCCATATAAAATCAAACATGATTTTAATTCCTGCAAGATATTCCATTAAATGAATGTTCTGTTGCTAATTTCTTTCTAATTTTTTTTAGGTAATTCTTATGTTTTGCTAGTATTATAATTTGTGTGTTGATATATATCCTTAAATATAATTAGGATTGATTGTAGAAGTAGAAATAATAAAAATCTATGTTAGTTGCACTAGCTACTATAACAAACCCTATAGCATTAGTGTTTATCTGGGTATACTTTTTTGTTCACACAAAGATCAATCAGGATAAAATGTGGTTTTGGAGGGAAGCACAGAAGGAATGCCATTCTTCACATTCCAGGATCATCATGACAGGTTTTACCCTTGTCAATACATGGCTTCAGCGGTCACCTTGGGAGATGACATACAGACAACAGATTGGGGAAGAGAAGCAGAATGTTGTATTGCATGGAAGCTTTATACGGCCCCCACCAGGAAGTGGCCTCAGATCTACTCATGCTCCATTGCTAAATGTGGTCATAGCCAAACCACACCGATTTGATAGGTAAGCGTGGGAAGGTAGCTTAACTGTGTGCCCAGCTGCCTGGTCATCATTTCAAGGTCATAATTTTAAACATATTTAGATTTCTTTCCAATTATCCTAAGAAATATTTCACTCAATTTAAACTCACAATGACAGTTTAGGAAAAAATGTTTATTTTACCTCAGCAGTAATAGGTACTTAAAAAAGTAAAGGTTTCTGATTTTTAAATAATAAAAAATAAAAGGCTTCTCATTGTCACTTTAAAAAGCAATTATTTGATTACAAGTGAGGGTGAACATTTTTGATATGCATGTGGGCCTTTTTTCATTCTTTCTGAATTATGAATTTAACTATTTTTTTTTCTACTAAGGGGCATTTTTTTCTTAGTGATTAAAACACCTCCTTAATGAAGATGGGGGAAAGCACTTTCTAGTGCTGATTTTCATTTAGCCACTTTAGGTTTGTCTATTTACTTTGTTCCGACATATATTTTTCATAAAGTAGCCTTTAATTTTTATGTGATCAAATAAACAGTTGCTTTTAAAAATGTTTTCCCTCTCTCTTTTTATATACCCAGGTTTTCTAGAATGTTTATTCCTCTTTCTTTTTTGTCCCCTCCTTAATTCCTTGATGTTCTCTTATACCTCCGTCTGTTCTGTTCTGGCTTTTTCCACTGAGATCATTGCCTGTCTCCTGGGATGGCTCTGTTTGCCGGAGCTTGTGAATTCTCCTTTTCACTCCACCCTTGTCTCTATTAAAATTGATTGGCACAGAGAATCATTCTGCAGAAAGAAGCTCTTAACTACATCTCTCATTAATACACTTATTAAAATACTTAATATGTGCCAGGCACTCTTCAGTGCTTTAAATGCAGTGTTTCATTTCATCTTAATGTCATTTGGGTTAAAGAAGTTACCACTAGCCCAAGGTCACAAAACAAGTGAATAGAAGACACATGGATTTGCACTGGTGCATCGGGAAGTATGAGAGTCAGGCTTCTGGGAGATAATTTTGGTGAGGGCCTTTTAGGTGCTCAAGTTTAACCCTTGATTTGGTGCTGCCCACATCACTAAGGACATTCTTGACTCCTAGAGTTTGAGCTTCCATGCAAAGTCTGAAAATCTTTCAGTCATAAAGATATCCATTTCTTTCTATTCATCCTTGATATAAATGAGCAGAATCAACTTTTATTCAAATAGAAAACTGTACTTCTCATCAAGTAAAATGCTCTAGTTTTGAAACTTCTGTTTTAGCTTACATCAGAAGTTACTGGCACTAAGTAATATATTGTAGATGACTAAATATCCTCTTAGGCCTGGTGCCCTAAAGCTCTTTATTAGCATAACCATCTTCTATCCATGGTTTTATTGTCTCCTTTCTCCTAGGATGGTAATGGACTTGTATTATCCCTTATTTGATTCAGATTCCTGATTTGTTCAAATCCTGTAGACCAAACAGGTGCTGTAAATATGTGAATCTCATCACTACATTATTTTCCACCATGAAACAATGGACTCTGAACAAATGGGATAATAAATTTCAGTATGCTGCTTATCCAAGCCATGTGGATTTGGGTATTTATGTTTCAAATTCAGAGTGGTAATGGCTTTTCTACTCACTTCATTGTTACACTTTATAGCATCATTCACATGGTCAACTCTAAGAATGGTTACCTTCCCTTCAAACAGATACACTCCTTATTAAGTCTATTATGTGTATTTTTTTTGCAGGAGATGATAACAATACGTGGAGTTGATCTCCTGTCATGTATATAATTTTGAGAAGAAAACAAAGAATACCTGAGCCAGGCAACTTTCCCTCTAGGTGATTTCAGTGTCTATTAGATAGCTTTTTAAAGAGAAACATCCATAATAACTGGAATATTATTTTCTGATTTACAGTGGAGTTGTAGCTCTAATAGAACCGTGAAAGATCATCTAGAATCATTTGTGACTATAAAATAATAACCTAGTTTGTGGCAATTGGCTATGGAGTTTTCTCATTAGTTTAGAGCTGGATCTAGTAATTTTCTTGTCTATTGACAAGGCCATTTGTACACAGTCACAAACAAAGAAAAATCAGGTTTTTAGAAGTTTTCAGAGCAAAAATTCACTACATTTCCTTTATAAATACTTTTTATATCAAGAAACCAGTATCAGAAAGTGTTTCTGTGCATTTAATCTCAATTAGAAGCAGCAGCAATATATGCAACTCTCAGCAGAGCTGTAGGCATTCTTGATGCATCTTTAACTCATTGAATCTTTGTTGA